>NC_088798.1:84265173-85508602 GCF_011386835.1 Chrysemys picta bellii
AACAACCAGCAGGAATCTATGAAATTGTAATTAGGAATATAAAGTTTGGGTTATAAAACCAAGAGGGACAAAGAACTTTTCAGATCAAAATGAAAGAATGCTTTAAAATCAGATATTAAAAGACCAGATAGAGTAAATCCCTATACAAACCTAAAAAAGAAACAATTTGCTACAAATAGTTACATTGTATTCCAATTTATGCATGGTAGGTTTTTTGCTACTATTGTATATTCTGTTGTATTGAATTATAAACCCCCTACCCAAAGAGGCAGTTTTTGATTTGATTTCCATTGCCTTCGGCAAGCATGATTGAGGATCTACAAGGATGTATAAGATGTTGATTGATTCATTTGATCCTGGGAGATAATAGAAAGTGTTTAAATTGATTGTAAGAAAAACAAACCTAAGGCTGAATTGGGACTTTAGGCAAACTGTAGACAAGATTTTTAATGTTACATTTGTTATAATTTATAATATAAGAAACAGGGTGGGTTTTTTTTATCCTAACTTTCCACATAGCCCTATCACAGGCTAAGACACTATCTAATGGATTATGTGCTGTAATTACTGAGAAGAGCAAAAGGTTTTTGAAAACTTTTTAGAAACACAAAGTTTAAAACTGTTAGATGGATTTAACTAAGTAAAGAAGGAATATTAGAAGCTTAATATCCTTGCTGGGTCCAGTTTGTTTTCACTGCAATACAATCCTTTATATTCAAACCAAGCCCTTTATAACAAGCAATTGCTGGCTATATGCCTCAAGTTCAGAATTATGTGACTACAGCATGTACAAAAACTCCAGCAGTGACTTCCTGTTGCTTGTTGCACAAGCCAGCAAAAACAATCTTTGTCTTTTACCACTTGAGCACATAGGCCAGGGATCAGTTCTTCTTGATCTGCTACACTGGCACAAAGGGGCCAGAGGGCTGCTATAACTCCCGCTCATTGCTCAACCACATTCCTTGTGGCACAGGATGTTTCAAGGCAAATCAGGAATTGAAGAGTGAGTAGCTGAGGCATTCTGCAACCCAGCAATTCTGTGTTACTGTCATGGCTCGGGGAGCCATTGCAGAAGGGATACAAGCTACAGCAGCAGTGCCAGGATCCAAACCAGCTCCTTGCACTCTGGGTCCTTGGATTATCTGCTGAGAATATCAATAAAGCCACCAACTGGTGCCAGTTGATGGAGGTGTAGTAGTACTGGTCCATGGGTAGTTAAATGGAGACCACTGACAGTCATCACTTGGTAATAGCTGATCTGTGCTAGTTTCAAGCTCTTGGCCTACAGACAAGAGGCTCTATATCTCATTGCCTGAGCCAGCCAATCCAGTATAATTCATTGAGCTGTCTAGTTTCAATATCACATTTTATGAATTGGATCATTAGGGCAAAAGTGTGCTGCACACTAGTGGGTATAATTCATGCTTAATAATATGAAATTTCTTCTTTGAGAATATTTCACCAGAAATCCATTAGTTCAGGATATCATTTCAGGTGATTTCTAGTTGAACATCTGGGTCTGAATCTTTAATCTTGTGTGCATGTTTCATCACTTTGCCTCTTCAGCAGTTTCTTCCCTATCTGCTGTTTTTTAATTTACCTCCTTTCTCACTGTTGTTCTGTGGTTAGGTTGGCATTCTTGTTTTTGCCTCTCAGATAATTTGACCATTTTTAATACAGGGTGATTATGTTTTCACCTAATTATTTCTCCTGTCATATTTATGGGTAAGCTTTTTCTTTTCACTGTCTCCTTAGCAATATCACCTAGACACTTCTATGGAGAGAAACTGGTATGAAGGGAAGTCTGATCACCCATTTCCTGGAATTTATTGAGGGGGGTCAGCAAACATGTGGACAAAGATGATCCAGTGATAGAGTGTACTTGGATCTTCAGAAAGCCTTTGACAAGGTCCCTCACCAAAGGCTCTTAAGCGGGCATGGGATAAGAGGGAAGGTCCTCTCATGGATCAGTAATTTGTTAAAAGATAGGAAACAAAGGGAAGGAATAAATGGTAAGTTTTCATAGTGGAGAGGGTCCCCCAAGTATACGTAGTGGGACCAGTGCTGTTCAATATATTCTTAAATGTTCTGGGAAAAGGGGTAAATGGTGAGGTTGCAAACTTTGCAGACAACACAAAATTCCTCAAGATAGTTAAGTCTGAAGCAGACTGCAAAGAGTTACAAAGAAATCTCATAAAAGTGGGTGTTTGGGCAACAAAATGGCAGATGAAATTCAAGGTTGATAAATGCAAAGTAATGCACATTGGAAAACATAATTCCAACTATACATAATAAATGATGGGGTCTAAGGCCTTGTCTTCACTACCAGGGAGATCAACGCTGCTGCAATCGATGCAATGGTCATCAATTTAGCAGGTCTAGTGAAGATACACTAAATCAATGGCAGAGCTCTCTCTGGTCAACTCTGGTACTCCAGCTCCAGAGAAGAGTAACGTAAGTTGACGGGAGAGCATTTCCTATTTATGCAGCGCAATGAAGACACCATGGTACGTCGACCTAAGTTACGTGGACTCCAGTTACATTATTCACTTAGCTGGAGTAGAGTAACTTAGGTTGACTTACCTCAGTAGTGTAGACAAGGTCTCAGTTACCATTCAATTAAGAGATCTTGGAGTCATCATGGAAAATTCTCTGAAAGCTCAAAGTACAACAACAGTCAAAAAAGCTAGCAATGTTAGAAACCATTAGGAAAGGGATAGATAATAAAATAGAAAATATCTTAATGACACTATGTAACTCTATGGTACACTCACCCCTTGAATACTGCATGCAGTTCTGGTCAGTCCATTTCAAAAAAGATATATTAGAATTGGAAAAGGTACAGAAAATGTCAACAAAAATCATTAGGGATATGGAACAGCTTCCATATGAGGAGAGATGAAACAGAGTGGGACTGTTCATCTTGGAAAAGACATGACTAACAGGGGATATGAGAGAATGGTGTGGAGAAAGTCAATAAAGAAATGTTATTTAGACCTTCACATATCACACTGACTAGGGGTCACCTAATGAAATTAATAGGCAGCAAGTTTAAAACAAACATAAGGAAGTACTTCTTCACACAATGCAGAGTCAACCTGTGGAACTTGTTGCCAGGGCATGCTGTAAAGGCTGAAAGTATAGCTGCATTCAAAAAAGAATTAGATAAGTTCATGGAGGATAGGTCCACCATTGGCTATTAGCCAAAGTGGGCAGGGATGCAACCCCATGTTCTGGATGTCCCTAAACCTCTGACAGCCAGAAGCTGGGACTAGACATCAAGGGATGGATCACTCAGTAAATTGCCCTGTTCTGTTCATTCCCTTTGAATTATCTGGCACTGGACACTGCTGTAAGGCAAGATACTGGACCAGATGGACTATCAGTCTGAACCAGTATGGCCATCCTTATGTTTTTATGTTTCTATTAGCTTTATTTTAATTTGTTCCGTTGCTTTTGTACTTTCCAAATATTTATGTTTCACACTTCTGTAACTTGGTAAAGGTTAGTGATATACATTATATTAGTTTAAATTCTTAGTTGACATTTTAATTTCTTAAAAAACAAACAAACTATTTTGCAATTTCCTTCCAGAAGCATTGTAAGTAATACTTTCATCTGTATGTCACAAATAATCAGGTTTTGAACTACTAATGGTTCATATATTGTATCTTTTTGCTGCAGTTCAATACCATTCATAATCAAAGACCAAACGCTTCCCGTCCTACTTCTGCAAGAGGACAAAAAGGAAAGTCATGGACTCACAGCTGGGTGGAGGAGGAGCACTACAAAGGAATAGCTCCTTTGGTTCTCCCACTGAAGCTATACTGGATGTCCAGAGCTGAAAAGACAAGGAGGTTATAGTGCTCATGTGTAGGAGCCAGGGAGCAATGCACATGCACAGTGCCTCAAGCAAATAACCCTGGTTCTTTAAGAACTGAAACTCTTCTTGGCCAACCCCCGCCCAATCCATAAGGAGAGAAAATTCAAGCCTCCAGATCATTTTGAAACCTGCACGGGGGGAAAAAACACATAGGCAAAGATTTGACCGTAGGTCTTTACTTCCACAAATCAATGATCTGTAAAATATAACAAGATATCCCGCCCTCCCAATAGCAAAGGAAATATTAAACTTGAATTCTTACAAGAAACTTCAGTGTTTGATTTTTTGTTTACACTACAGTAAAGATACTGAAATACTGACAGGGCTGTGATACTACCTCTCCCTGCTAACATCTCAGTCCCACACTGAGTACACTGAATTGTGACCAGTTCCCTATCCCTGAAGAAGACACTTGTGGCACTAGGGTAAAGCATCAGGCTAGCTAGTCTAGAAGGTGAACAGTTTGTTTCTCCGTCTGCATTAGAATCAGTTTTATTTTTAAGCTTACATCAAATTACCGGTATTTACAATATATATTAGAGTTAACAAGACCCAAAGCTCTTTTCTAGTAGGAAATGGCAGCTAGCTCCAGGTGGTAAAGGGTAACCCTCCTCTTCTTCCCGCATACTTCCCAGTTGAAAGGAGCATGCTGGTTCTTGGATTCGCCTTATTGATCTATTTGGCAAAAGGGGGAGTGATGCGCTGTCTTGGGTTTAAGAGTTGGGTATGTACACAAGAAGGAAATGGCTGGCAGGAGAGCATTATATCACTGGCTGATAACACTGCAGAGCAAGAAAAATAGGCACACCAGGACTGTGGAGTTGCCATTGACAAGTATTATATGCAGTAGCCTAACATGGTAACAGGTACAATCTAATAATACCTGGCACACACATAGCATCTACCATGCAATGATCTCCAGCACTTTGTAAACATCAGTAAACCCTCAAAGCACTATATAAGGAAGATAAGGGATGAATATGGGGTGGGAAAAGTTGGCTAGCTAAGGCTATTTAGCAACACTATGGAATAGTTTAGGTCAGGAAATAAGGATCTGTACCCAAAAAACTACAGGATAATGTGAGTGTAGTGAGTCGGTGTGGCTCCCCTCCTGCCCAGAAGAGGGAGCACCCTTGCAGGCACCGGAGTGGGTGGAGCCACCGCCACCTGTTCCTGCCCCCCGGAAGTCAAGGGGCGGGGCAGGAAGTATAAAGGCTGGCCGCCAGAGCTCAGTCAGCCGCCAGCCACCACAGAGAGCAGACGTGCGGCCGGGAGCTCCCGGCCGGGAGACCTCCAAGGCCCGAGGCCAGGACCCTAACTGGCCAGAGCTGCCCCGGGCCCACTACGAGGAGGAGTCGCCGGAGCCTGTCCGCTCCCATCGCTGGGAGGAACCCTTGGAACCCCCCCCCACTAACCCTGAAGGCGAGACCGCACCAGAACCCCTCCGCCCCTGCTGTTACCCGGAGGAGCCGCCCGAGTGCAGTTGGCCTGATTTCCCGACGGAGCTACCAGACCTGCCACCAAGCCCTGGCCAAGAGGAGCCTATGCAGCTGGACTGGCCCGAGCCCGGTGCGACGAACAAGGTAGGCCCTGAGGGGGAACCTGGAAGTAGCCCGGGGATAGCCGACCCCGGTCAGGCTGCAGACGAATGTGAGCCAATGTCAGTGTGTTTCGGGCAGGATACCCCACTGACCAGCAGCGGTAGTAACCGCTGCTAGGGCCCTGGGCTGGAACGCAGTGGAGTGGGTGGGCCTGCGTTCCCCCCTGCCACCCCCCGCTCACGGGTGGCAGGCTTCCCCCTCACCCAACGCTCGGCTGTAGGAGCCTAGGCGTACCTTAACTGTTTGCTCGCTCAGCCCCTGCACCAGAGGGCCTGAGCTATCACTGTGTGTGCCCCGCCCTGATCCAGGGCCTGGGCTCTTTGACTGTTTGCTCGCTCAGCCCCTGCAACCAAGGGCCTGAGCTATCACTGTGTGTGCCCCGCCCTGATCCAGGGCCTGGGCTCTTTGACTGTTTGCTCGCTCAGCCCCTGCAACCAAGGGCCTGAGCTATCCCTGTGTGTGCCCCGCCCTGATCCAGGGCCTGGGCTCATTGACTGTTTGCTCGCTCAGCCCCTGCAACCAAGGGCCCGAGCTATAACTGTGTGTGCCCCGCCCTGATCCAGGGCCTGGGCTCCTTAACTGTTGCTTGCTTAGCCCCTGCACCGGAGGGCCTGAGCCTTGAACGAACTGTGGTCGGCTCAGTCCCTGCACCCGAGGGCCTGAGCCCTGAACTAACGGTTGCTTGCTCAGCCCCTGTCTGAGGGCCTGAGCCCTGAGCTAGCTGTCGGCTTTGCTCCGCCCCTGCACCAGAGGGCCGGAGCTTCTGGACTAACGAACTGCTTGTTCCCACAGTAGTGAGTCGGTGTGGCTCCCCTCCTGCCCAGAAGGGTCGAGCCCCGGCAAGGACCTATTACAGTGAGGTAGGCTGAGGTAGGCTAAAAAGTTGAATCTGGATAGGTGCTGTGAGAATCTTTATAAAACCATGATTAGTTTCTCTATTTCTTGTCTCTTCTAAAACACATGGGCCCTGATTGTCCACTTACACTGATGTAAATAAGCAGCAAATACACTGAAGCCAATAGAGTTACCTAAAAGCTGTGAGTGAGGGGAGAACTAGGATCACCATGGGTGGCAACTCAGTGCTACGCTGTCAGGTCATGTAAGCAGTACAGACTCATTGGAAAGAATGGAGACCAACTGAGTAACTATCACTTCCCACAGCACCCGATGTTCGTTGGAGGTCTCACATCCAAGTCCTGATCCACTAATCCCATCAGGCTGCTAATCTTGTGCAGCGTGATGGGATCATAGCTCAAGGTGGTATGGCTGCTGGCAATTTTTGTCAAGCCACAGAGTCACAAATACTCTACTATTCTAGCACTCAGGATATGAGAGTCTGAAGAAAATGTTGTCAGAATTGCTTTTATCTACAGCATAACACACATGTTATGGAGGTGCTGGTCATGACTTCATAGGTAAGGTTATGCTGAGTACTTAAATATGCATATGGTAGTATACTTACACACAAAATAGATAGAAGTGAGAATAATAAGTTCACAAGTGAAGGCCATAACTATTGAAACGAATATTTTGCATCGGTCTTTAATGAGGCTAATGAAGGGCTTAGAAATAGTGGCAGCGTGACAGAGGAGAATAAAGGAGTGGAGATTGACATTACCATATCCGAGGTAGAAGCCAAACTTGAACAGCTTAACAGGACTAAATCGGGCGGACCGGATGATCTTCATCCAAGAATATTGAAGGAACTGGCGCGAGAAATTGCAAGCCCGTTAGCGATAATTTTTAATGAATCTATAAACTCGGGGGTGGTACCGTTGGACTGGAGAATAGCTAATGTGGTTCCTATTTTCAAGAAAGGGAAAAAAGGTGACCTGGGTAACTACAGGCCTGTTAGTTTAACATCTGTAGTATGCAAGGTCTTGGAAAAAAATTTGAAGGAGAAAGTAGTTAAGGACCTTGAGGTCAATGGCAATTGCAACAAATTACAACATGGTTTTACGAAAGGCAGATCATGCCAAACCAACCTGAGCTCCTTCTTTGAGAAAGTAACAGACTTTTTAGATAAGGGAAATGCGGTGGACCTAATATACCTTGATTTCAGTAAAGCGTTTGATATGGTACTGCACGAGGAATTATTGGTTAAATTGGAAAAGATGGGGATCAATATGAAAATCCAGCGGTGGATAAAGAACTGGTTAAAGGGGAGACTGCAGCGGGTCGTACTGAAAGGTGAACTGTCAGGTTGGAGGGAGGTCACCAGTGGAGTTCCTCAAGGTTCAGTTTTGGGTTCGATTTTATTTAATCTATTTATTAATGACCTCGGAACCAAATGTAGGAGTGGGCTGCGGATGACACAAAGTTGGGAGGTATTGCCAATTCGGAGAAGGATCGGGATATCCTGCAGGGAGACTTGGATGACCTTGTAAATTGGAGTAATAGAAATAGGATGAAATTTAATAGTGAAAAGTGTAAGGTGATGCATTTAGGGATGACTAACAAGAATTTTAGTTATAAGCTGGGGACGCATCGGTTGGAAGTAACAGAGGAGGAGAAGGACCTCGGAGTCCTGGTTGATCGCAGGATGACTATGAGTTGGCAATGTGACGTGGCCGTGAAAAAAGCTAATGCGGTCTTGGGATGCATTAGGCGAGGAATATCTAGTAGGAACAAGGAGGTGCTGCTTCCGTTATACAAGGCACTGGCGAGACCTCATTTGGAGTACTGTGTGCAGTTCTGGTCTCCCATGTTTAAAATGGATGAACTCAAACTGGAACGGGTACAGAGAAGGGCCACTAGGATGATCCAAGGAATGGAAAACCTGTCGTATGAAAGGAGACTTGAGGAGCTCGGTTTGTTTACCCTAACCAAAAGAAGGCTGAGGGGGGATATGATTGCTCTCTTTAAATATATCAGAGGGATAAATACCAGGGAGGGAGAGGAATTATTTCAGCTCAGTACTAATGTGGACACGAGAACGAATGGACATAAACTGGCCGTGGGGAAGTTTAGACTTGAAATTAGATGAAGGTTTCTAATCATCAGAGGGGTGAAATTTTGGAACAGCCTTCTGAGGGAAACAGTGGGGGCGAAAGACCTCTCTGGCTTTAAGATTAAGCTAGATAAGTTTATGGAGGGAATGGTTTGATGGGATAACATAATTTTAGTCAATTAGTCAACAACGTGCCATCGCTGGTAAATAGTATCAATGGTCAATGAGGGTCTGGCTGGAGAATCTTGCCTGCATGCTCAGGGTTCTACTGATCGCCATATTTGGGGTTGGGAAGGAATTTTCCTCCAGGGTAGATTGGCAGAGGCCCTGGAGGTTTTTCGCCTTCCTCCGCAGCATGGGGCGGGGGTCGCTAGCTGGAGGATTCTCTGCGACTTGAAGTCTTTAAATCATAGGATTTGGGGACTTCAACAGCTGAGTTAAGGGAAAGGGTGTGGGTCAGCTTTTGTGGCCTGCATCATGCGGGAGGTCAGACTAGATGATCATAATGGTCCCTTCTGACCTTAAAGTCTATGAGTCTATGAGTCTATGAAAAGCAATGCTGTTAAAAATAACAGCATTGACGTGCTGGTGCTAAACTACAGTAGTTAAAAACAGCTTCAGTACATAAATGCTGCTTTCAACGTGGCTAATATAAATGGAGCTTATTGAGGTTCTCTGTTATGTATAAATACACAGTAAAGCTATCTATACTTGTGCCTAGCCCAAGTCTCCTCTTCTCTCTCTGGAGTAGCTTTTCCTATGAGTCAAGCTTTACCCTTACTAATACCACTGCCACATTTGTGTCAAACTGAACTGCATGGCTCAGTGCTAACTAGAAGTAAAAATACAAAAGGAACAATTGGGGGTAAATAAATCCCCAAGCTCAGAGATCACATTGACAAGTGTGGAGTGCAGGAACAGAGTTGGAAAAAAAAATTATCTAACCGATATTCATAGTGATGACAGACATGAATTGCGGCCTTAGTGGGAGATACCAGGTCGTTTCTATGAAGCTTTTTCTTGTTGAGTAAGATGGCATCATGAACTATTACTTGTTGTAGTTTGTGGGGAAATTAAAAATCAGAACTGGTTGAATTTTTGTTGAAAATATTATTTGGAAAATGTTGTTATTCAAATCTTTGTGCATTTTTAGACTAGCTACATTTGATTAAGGCAATGTTCATTGAATAATTAAATCAGTGAATACTTTTTCCTTATCTTCAACCAGATCTATTAAAGATAATTAAATGTGATGTGGTACTAGCCAATACCATTGTCATTTCTGCTCAACACAATAGTCACCCCATATTGGCAGATGATTTAAAGTTTAAGAATGAAAAAGGTGGAACAGGTGAAGTGGACTATCATTCTAAATATTTCTAAAAAAGGACCCGGGCAAAGAGAAATCACAGCACCATCTGAGATGCAAAAATAAGTCTAGAAATATAAAATACCATCTCAAGATGTGAGCATCCTAAGGAAACTACTAGATTAAATAAAATCTGATAATCTACTGGGGAAAAGTTTCAAGTAACACTGAAATGTCTAGCATACAGCCCCATAAATGACCTACGTTACTATTCTTAACTTGTAGACATTTGGCTGCTTAAAGCTTAATTTATAGCAGTGCCCTCCTTTCACGTTCCAAGCAATGCTCCTAGCGTTGGCCAGTTCCTGCTGCCGGCAATCCAGCCAGCATGAACTCTGCCCCTGTCCCATCCCCCGTGCGGCTGTCCCCGGGAAAGATCTCTGCATGCTGCCCCTGTCCCACCTCCACCGCGTGGTTGTAAACCGCCGGTTACAGTTATGTAAAGGAACAGGCAATCGGTCCCAATACTAACATTCCCCTAATTCAAAGCAGGTCACCATGAGTGATATCACTCTGATGAGGATTTCGGAGACAGAGAAAGAGTGTATACTGCGTGAATGCTAGCAAACACCAGGGCCGTATGCCGCCATGCTTTGTGAGGCAATGATCCCAGAGTACTTGCTGCTAGCCTGGCACGGAAAAGTTTCCTACCATGGAGGACGCAATAAGGCCGCTCTCCCCAGGAAACTCATGCAAAGGCTTTCACACTACCTCCAGGAGAGCTTTGTGGAGATGTCCCAGGAGGATTTCTGCTCTATCCCCGGACATATTGACAGAATTTTCCAGTAGCTGCACTGGTAAGGACTAAAAACTAAAGCCCCTAGGGCAAACTAATCATGAAAAACCCATTGTTAAGATACCATTCCTATTCTGTTCAACATAAATGTTTAAAACACTTACCTACTGATCCTTCCCCTGATTCACGGTCCGGGTTACGGCCTTGGGAGGGTTGGTAGGGGATCTCTGTGAGGGTGATGAAGAGATCCTGGCTGTCGGGGAAATCAGCGTTGAAAGCGCTGTCGACTGCCTCGTCCTCCTCATCTCCTTCCTCATCTTCCCCGTCTGCAAACAGCTCCGAGGAAGCGGCCATCGACACTACCCCATCGTCAGAGTCCACGGACAGTGGTGGAGTAGCGGTGGCGGCCGCACCTAGAATGGAATGCAGTGCCTCGTAGAAACAGCATGTCTGGGGCTGGGATCCGGAGCGTCCATTTGACTCTTTGGTCTTCTGGTACCCTTGTTTCAGCTCCTTGATTTTCACGCGGCACTGCATTGCATCCTGGCTGTATCCTCTCTCCGTCATGGCTTTTGAGATCTTCTCATAGATCTTCGCATTCCGTTTTTTTCGATCGCAGCTCCGAAAGCACAGACTCATTGCCCCACACAGTGATCAGATCCAAGACTTCCCGATCAGTTCATGCTGGGGCCCTCTTTCTATTCTGAGATTGCATGGTCACCTCTGCTGGAGAGCTCTGCATCGTTGCCAGTGCTGCTGAGCTTGCCACGATGTCTAAACAGGAAATGAGATTCAAACTGGCCAGACAGGAAAAGGAATTCAAATTTTTCCGGGGCTTTTCCTGTGTGGCTGGTCAGAACATCCGAGCTTGGACTGCTGACCAGAGCGTCAACAGAGTGGTGAACTGTGGGATTACTCCCGGAGCTATTAGCATCGAATTCCATCCACACCTACCCTAATTCAACATGGCCATGTCGAATTTAGCGCTACTCCCCTCGTCGGGGAGGAGTACAGAAATTGATTTAAAGAGACCTCTATGTCAAAATAAATAGCTTCGTTGTGTGGATGGGTGCAGGGTTAATTTGAGTTAACGCTGCCAAATTCGATATAACCTCCTAGTGTAGACCAGGCCTTATTCTGACCAGTTTGTGTCTTAAAGGATGTGCTTCACAAGTGCAGTCTTAATGATTCTTGTCAAAAATTTAGTGTGATCACACAAATAAGACACTGTGTTTGGGACCAGGATCATGTGTAAACTTTTTTTGTGCAGAATATACACAAGAATCTGGCTGCTTATGGAGATCCAAGTGAACCCCTAAATGATCTCTAAATTAGAACCTGAGTGAACTAGGATGGTGGCTCGAAGTGTTAGAAGTACATCAATATGATCTATTACACAGGATGGGAAAAACAAAGAGCTAGAACATCTCTGCTCTGTGCATGAAAGTGATCCAGATATAGCGGATCTGAACTGACAGGAGAAAAGAAACTGGTAATCTCATCTGGACTACAGCCAAATAATTTACTTTAGCACAAAGCCACCAGCCTTTAGGAAAATCCCACTGTAGATAATACTGCAGCAGCTCATCTCATTAGCAACACTGGCTATCCTGAGAACATGAAACCTGTCCTTTGCTCTCTATCCTGGCCTCCTGGAGCATATCAAACTTCAAGGTCTCAGTCCTTCAAGTCACTCAATGTCCTAGGCCCAACATATCTAAAACAGCCTAAAGTTCTGGGATGAAGATCATGCTTAACAATTCCACTCCTTAGGTATAATAGAGCTGACTACCATGCAGAAGACAGAGCTTTTGGAGGAGGGGCTAGGTGCAGTGATGAAGAGCTGTGAGAGGCTGGTCTGAGACTGTAATAAACTTCCACTGGAAATAAGGACCATCACAAACCACACCATCTTCTACTCCAAGTGCAAGACACATTCCTTTGACCTTATTTAACATAATCACATAGCTATACGCACATTTAAAAAAAACCAAATCCCTACCAAAATCAGACACGAGACCACTCTGGAAGAGAGAGAGAATGAATCACAAGACAGATGCTATGTTGTCATATAATATACAATGGAGCATGTTCAAATCCTACAGTGACAAGGACAGTAGAAGAAACTTTATAGAATAAAATAGTTTTGTGGAACAATCCTTCCTTCTGTGACCACAAGAAAATTCTTCAGCTGGAAGTGACTGTTGACTAGGTGGGATTAGAGCATGGGGCCAACTACCCCTATGGCAGCATTCCCTGATGACTCAGGGTATTTCCAAGTCCAAGCACCCTTAAATGTAAATGACACTGTCATGGTCACTACTGTCCAGCCATTGGGATGGGAGAATCAGTCAATACAATCACATTCTATGGCACCTTCCCTTCCTTGTGTAACTACAGGTTCAATGTTGGGAGGTTGCCTCTTGACTATTCCACAGCAATAATAAATTCTTCCACCTGATGGTACAGTTATTCTTCCACCTATGGGTACTCCATAACATATCCCCCTTTCTCGCTTTCTGTAGGCTTCTTTATGGAAGTGGATAAGCTAATCACATGTTTTTAAATAAGTTCTTAAATTTCCTCACAGTTCTAGCAGATCCTGGGGAATTTTGTAGGTCCCTCAAGACACAACTAAGGCATTTTACCCCTGGCTTCTGCAATCCCTTTGTGGAGAATTTTGCAGAAGTCTCATTCGTAGCTATTGTGTTTGCATATGCAAATAAGATTATCATCATTTGCCATAATAACCTCCATTGTGCTGAATGACTTCATTGTCTGCAATAATGGCATGTTTGATGACACTTCCATAGGAAATGTATAGAGCTGACGCAGGCTGATGAAGTATACATTGTTTCCAGTTTAGAACAGATATATTGCATTGTTTGGCATGATAGCTAGTGCCGAGACTTACCCAGCCATAAGATCATATTATCAGTGTATTCATCTGCTTAAACAACTGAATGTCAGCAAAGTTCATTGCAACTGTAGAGGTGAACGTGAAAGGAGAAAAAATGTGTATGAAATAGCAGGAATAGAATAAATGGGACAGACTGTGAAATGGGACAGTAATGCAACAGCTGTGTGCAGTGACCCTAACAGTTGCATATCCAGCAGAGGTACAAGACAAAAAAAAAATAATAAAAAAAAAATGGGAGTAAGCCAAAAGTAATGCAAAGATGAGGGGAAAGGCGGTTGAAGGGAGGAACAATAGGAAGCTCAACTAGCGGCTCCCTTGTGGAATGCTTCAAGAAAAAAATCTTCTTGAATAAGTTATTTGGTAGCAATAACATTTACTGTTTAATTAATTTGTGGGGAATACAACTTGGCCACCTCTAATGGTGATTACTTGAGGCTTATGTCAACCCATACCTTACTCTACCTTTAAACAGCAATAGTCTTGTAAACATCACGAGGGGAAGAGGAGGGAGTGGGTGAACCAGAGACAGCAGAAAAACTGTATTTGGATCTTTTGGTCCAGACTGGAAATCAGCACATTCCATCAGAGTGGCTCATTTTGACTCTTTCCTCAAATGGCTTGCTTTCATCCCATACACTAGTGGGTCTACCACGCTGTATACTCAGGGTGGTGCTTTTACAATTCAAAGCAGTTTTTTGTTGGGTGGTGGGTTATATGTCAGTTTGGCTTCTGTCTCTTTCTCACCCTTCACTTCAAGTGATGGGTGCTCTAAAAACACCTAAGAGAGACAGACAGAAAGCAAGGTAGCAAAAAGTGCTGTGAGCAACACAATAAAATAAATGCTGTTAACTAGTTTATAAGGGTTGGCTTGGTTTGCTTGAGTTCACAGTAAGTAAATAACATTTGAACAAGGCTTTGTCATTCCATAATTTGAAATACACCCAGGGATAAATTCAGCACTGGTATGAGTAGGTGCAACTCCTCTGAAGTCTGGCTTAGGCTCCCTATGTGTAAAAGAATTCTGCCTGTTGAGACTGCCAACTAAGAGATAGTTGTGCTATTTTCCTTCATTAGTTGAAAAAACTGTCTTGGCATGACATATATGTCACTCTTTTAGAGTTTCAGGGGGTAGCCATGTTAGTCTGTATCCACAAA
Organism: Chrysemys picta bellii; assembly: GCF_011386835.1. NCBI lineage: Eukaryota > Metazoa > Chordata > Testudines > Emydidae > Chrysemys > Chrysemys picta. The sequence goes on from NC_088798.1 coordinate 84,279,788, forward strand.
AACAACAAGGAGTCCAGTGGCACCTTAAAGACTAACAGATTTATTTGGGCATAAGATTTCATAGGTAAAAAACCCACTTCTTCAGATCTGAGATGAGAAACTGAGAAGTTGCAAAAATGTAGAACTCTTAGTGATACATTTTCACTACACCTTGCACATTACACTTATGAAATGGGGTATTGAATTATTGTTTAGCGTATCACTTTGGGCCAGATGGTCAACCCCTGACTCACACTATTGAGCAGTTATACAAGTAGTTCCAATGAAATGAGAGTATTCATGGGAGTAGCTGCCCACCAATATGCATAAGGGGTTGACATTCTGGCCCTTTCTTCATAATAAACAAAGAAACTAACTAACTAACTAAATAAAGGGCACTAAAAGGAAAACCCAAATAGTTCTAGTTTTATCTGAAAAATAGCATGTATTCCTGCAAATAGTTGGGAAATTAAACAAACCTAAAGCAATAAAAGTATCTGTGGCCTCTTGATTTTATAATTGACTAATTCTTACTTTCCACATTAACTAACTTCCAAGTTAGAATTTTTTAAGTCAGACCTGCTGGATTGTGTTGAGATATTTTTTATATTCTCAATTATTCCAATTAGGAACACTGGAGTGTATATTAGTTTGTATAATCTATTGCATATGAATAGCTTTGATATTTGTGCAGCAAAACAACTGACTCAAGATTTTCAGATTTGTCACAAACTGCTATTTTCTTTCTCATCCAGACAAAGATTGCTCATGGGATGATTTACATTCCTTGTGAAAAGAGTCAGTTAATGTTTAAATTGTGATACTTGGCAGATCAAGTTTGGTGACTCTACACTTGGAGCTGTGGCATACTATGTTCCTGATGAATAACTGTGCCTTCAATGCTGTCAATCCTTAGTTTTCATGGAGGAGATAGTTTGTTCTTAAAAAAGCCCTTTTAGGGATTTGTGGAGAGAAAATCTTGGTATAATAAATACGCATCATTTGTGGTGGTACATAACTCTGCAAACTTATTTTATTGCATAGTTTTAATGAAATATACATAGGCTTGGCAGAATTCATTTTTTAAATAATATCAATGTTTATTTTTAAGCATTTTTTTCATTTTTTATAGATGTACATGTTCACTGTTGCCCAAAATTATGGTTGTTAAGCTTTTTTATTTAAATGTTTACAGTTGTGGGAAACCATGGTGGGTCAGACAACAATTATTTCATGGCAGTAGACGATTTCAAAAACTTAAAGCTTTATAACCATTACACCACAAATTGTCAACATCACATGTCAAAATATGCAAAGGAAATATCCTTAAATCAAATTCTAATAAGTTCTCAGGCAGCATTTTTCTTAATTTGCCTATCTGTAAATATTGATGATCATCAATAGAAATATTTTTTCATTGGTTTATGTGTGAAACCAACATTTATCAATAAAAATCTAATCCTTCCAAGCTTAAAAATACAATATTTCTAAGGCTCAAAAGAAGTGGCTTTGTAGTCCCACAAAATGTACAGTGGTGTTCTCTAAAGACTGAAACAATTTACAGAACTAGTTTTCATTCATGAATAAAACTGTTTTTGAATTTATTTATTATCTACTACTCTGCAAACACTCACAAGAGTATGCTTTCTGGTTTCAGTGGAACCATTCCATAAGTATTACTCATGTTTAAGTGCTTCATCTCTGGGACCTGGATGATGCTCTCTGTAAACACAGAGACTTTGGGGATGATTTCAAGCAGTTATTGGGTCCCAAACCTGTAAAGACTTAGGTACACATATAACTTCTACATATGGCTAATAGTCCTACTGACTTCAATAAATGAATGCCAGTACACTGTATATGAAATCAGCCTGGCAATATTTTTCTTTAGAGTTATGGGATGACATTATGGCTCTGATTCAGGAAAACATTTAAGTCTTACAGAATTCATTGGGATTTGACCATTTGCTTCAGTGCTTTTCTGAATCTGGGTGCTTTCCTAAATAGAGCTTACATTTCTATTTACCTTTTCTCTTATATGCATTAGTCTTTCTCCTATAGTGTCTTCATTTTATGTTTTCTGCTTGAAGTAGTTAGTTGAGTAGAACTTTGTAGCAAAAATATTAGCCCTATCCTGATCAGCATCATTCCCAACTGCATTTGTTAATAGGAGACCCAATTTACATTCTCATCCTAAGAGAAAGGTCCTCTCCATAGCCAAATAAATTGCTGTTGTCATTTTTATTACAATTTTATTTTTCTATCATGAGAAATTCAGGTGTGTGCTGGGATTTTGTAATTCTTAGAACTAAACATTTCTGGCTCTTGTCTTTTTACTTTTTATTTGTGTATGCATTTCTATTATTGTGAAAATGTTCAATAAATAACAAAAATATATACATTCTTAGGAAGAGAAGAGGAAGTCTCTCATTTGAGCCACTTTTCTTGATATCCAGTGTATTAGCTTGTTTCAGAAATGCTGAATGTTTACCACTCATCACTTAACTTCCATTCTCCCCCTAATACTAAATAATCTGGACTCTTCATTTTTTATCCTCTTCATTTACTGTATGTGCCTTATGGCTAGGCATACGAAAGAAGGTACTGCTCTTAGATTTCTCACAGCTGTCTTGCTTACTAAACAATCTTCACCAAAATATGCATAACTTAGTCTACTTAAAATTAGAACTAGCCTTCTGAAAAGCACACAAGTAAATGGAAGAATACAATTGGCAGTGTGTCAATAGATACAGTTGGCATTGACGAATTGAGAAGAGAAAAAGGTTTTAATCAAAAGATGTCATATTTTTCATTCTGTATCCTTCTTGAGGTAGCAAGGACTAACAGTGAAGAGATTCACTTCCCTTACAAAATTGATTAGTTTGGAAACAATCACTTGTGTAATTAAGATAGGTCAGGCCAAGTTTCTCTATAAATAATTCATAAGGAAACTACTCTATAAAAACCTGAAGAAATGTCAGTCCAGGTGCACTCTTCTTAAACTATTTCTGTATAAATCAATTAAGGTGTTTTATTTTGACACCCAGTGTCACTATTTACCAAACTTGGATAGACAAGTCCATCCCCACTGCATGCATTTGCAAATAACTTTACTCATTAATGTTTAATTAAGACAGAGGAAAACTGTCCTTGATATTTTGCTGCAATTAGTGCTCTCTCTACCCCACTGACTTTCCATGATGAATTACTTTTCAAATGAAAAGTGAAGTGATTAAATAAAGCTGAAGATTCTCTATCCATTGCACATTGCCTATCCTACACTTTTAAGTAATTGCAAAAATGTTTGCTATGAAGTCACCCTCAGCTGAACATTTTCTGGTGTTGCTATTGTAAATTTTATAGTATTTCTATCCTCTGGTTAAAGATTCACATTTACATTTTTATTCACTCACAGAATTTCTAGATATGTGTTGACAAATATGTACTGGTGACCTAAAGTACGGAGGGGGCTGTTCAGTTTGGGAAAAAAACAGTCCAAAGTTCAGATTTTTTTCTGAAGGGGTTGGGCCAAATCCTGCCTTCATGATGCTCATACAATCTCAAAGTTTAACCCCAAATTTTTTAGTATTTGCACAAGTGCAAACAAAAAAGACATTGGTCCCTTTAGTTTGCATAATTGCTCTGGAGATATGATAATTAGAGCTGGCTCAGAAACCAAATTTTTGTTGCATGGAGACATATTGGGGTTCTGGAAATATTTTTCTTCCTGAACTGGGATGAAAAGACAAAAACAAAAGAATTTTCATACATTGGAATTCCAGTAATATTTTGTATCAGAAACACTGAAACTTGAAACAAAATAAGTTCCCTGGGATCCCTGGCTGCCCATTCGGGGGGTGTTCCTTCAGCTGGGAAACCCTAGAAACCTTGGAAGCCTCTGACTGAAATTGACATGATTCTTGTCAGTTTCACTACTGCCCACCACTGTATAGCAGGGGTTAAAACTAACCAGACTTTTGTTGTAAAATTAACAATAGTCTGATCACTTTCAGCACTGCTGTTCAGTGGTGGGTAGAAGAACTGGATGGGAACTGGTTTTCCATGCTGTGAACATTTTCAAGATTTCAAAATCTTGGGAGAAAGATATTGAAGATCTGGTTAATATGAATAGCCATAGGCATAGATGGTGCTTTTCACCAGTGGAGCAAGTCATCTGACTGCTTCTTAAATTACTGTGGGTGCACAGATAATGCACCTCTCCACAATAGACAAGAGCAGCTACTCTTCTGATCATTTCTCAGTAAAACATAAGCGCAACATTAAGGCAAAAGATGGAGGAAGAAAATCCAGTGCTCTGAAAAGTCCATGTAATTTACTGGAGCACTTAGGACTGAACTTTCACATACCATAACTACTGTGTATTTATGCTGGAAGCTTAAAATCGTTACTCTGCAAGACACCAAAAATCATGGACTGAGGAGACTGGATTTATGGCTTATTACAACAATCTGTCACCCACTAACCCCCTCTTTTTGCCCTATGACTGCAGAGATGTTAATGGGCCACTCTATCTTGAATGGTCTCTTAAAATATGTGCTAACTAATTACTCTAAACAATGTGCTCCACAATGTATTTTGCTTTGAGGCTCGGAGTTCCTTTCCCAGACCTGAAGAAGAGCTCTGTGTGGCTCCAAAGCTTGTCTCTCTCACCAAGGCTATGTCTACACTACGCAGCTTTTAGTGACACAGCTGTGCCGCTACAGCCGTTCTGCTAAAAGGTGCACAGTGCAGCTGCTGTTTGTCGGCAGGAGAGAGCTTTCCTGCTGACAAAAAAATTCAACCTCCAACGAGCGGCAGCAGCTTTGTCGGCAGGAGAGCATGCCTGCCGACAAAGCCCTGTTCACACCGGCTCTTTTCATCAGTAAAACTTTTGCCGTTCAGGGGTGTGTGTGTGTGTTTTTAACACCCTGGAATGACAAAAGTTTTGCTGCCAAAGTTCTAGTGTAGACAAAGCCCAACAGGAGTTGGTCCAATAAAAGATATTACCTCACCCACCTTGCCTCTAATATCCTGGGACCAACCTGGCTACAACTACACTGCACACAACTCTTTTTAACAGTCTGTTTTATTTTTTGCACCCATCCCAGCACAAATACAGATTGTCAGGGGATACTTCTATTAACAATGTCATCTTTTTTTTTTCAGTAGGCAAGTAGAAATGTCAAGAGAGTGAAGCAACTTCTGTAGTCTACATTCCCAAGGGTTTTCTGTAATGTGGCTTAAAACCCTGGGGAGCTTGTAAACCAGTTCCTAACTCCAAGGGACTGAGTTAGATATAACCTCATAGGGACAACAAAATGCAATCTTGAAGATCAGGGCACTCTGTCCTGCTATGGCCCACAGCTTCAGGAACTCTTTTTGAAGAAATCTTTAATCCCTAAGGTGACATATTTCAGCTGTCTACAATAGCAGGGCGTTTGGGGAAGACTCCAAGAAGTACAACAGTTATAGGAAATCTGTGAAATAGCTTTGCGAATCATTGGTTCTACAGCCTCAGGAGGGCTCCCATTATGTCATTCTGTAGTTTTAGTGAAGCAATCTCCGTAAGTGGGACTTTTGGAACCTATTGTGCCTTTGCCTTATGCAAGGACTATGTAAACTATTCTATGGTACATCTTAAGTCTACATATATGGGATTGAATCTCTGCACTGCCTGATGAATCCATCAAATCCCCCTGGAACTTCACTCTCCTTTGCAAAGGGATTTTGTGACACTCTGGTGCAGATGCTGGTGATGCCAGGAGGCACTCTGCAAACACACTGGCACTTTGTAAAATAGTCAACATTTTTATTACACTCTTCAAATTCTTCAGCTTCAATGTATGCTGTAAATTTGGTACTGCAAGCAGATACCTTGCCTGAAATCTCCATTAGTTATTTCAAACCATGGATTAGCCTCTCCATGTAATCTCGATAACTAGCACGGAAACTGCAGCTGCTGTGACTCACCTTCTTCTCCTCACTACTCCATTTCTCTTTCAACTATTCAAAGCTGCTCTGTTCACTCCCCTCTGCCTACCCCACTTTCCCATATACACTTTATCTTTAAGTACATTATCTTAGTCACTCTGCACTTCCTCTGTGCCCTAAAATGCATCTCCTCTCTGGGCAATATGATCACCAATGTCCTATATTCTAATATACATGTTGGCTGGTTTCCTTCTGACACAGTAGTTTGGACCCTACTCCCACCCCCAAAGATCCCGAGGAATCTGCTGAAGGCTATGGCATTCTGTGCTAATACCCTGTGCCTCTATGTTCTATTGCCATGTCTTTCAGAACTGCTGGAGCTCTCAAACTCCACCTCAGTGGAGTGAGCTTTTATTTCCATTATGTCACCCCCAAAGGACTGGTGAGGAACCAATCCCATGAAGAATAGCTAGCTATCCCTCCAATCCTCACTATCCCCAGAGCCCATTTCCATGGAGGGGCTTCAGTGCAGAAAGATGGGCGCATCGCATAAAGCAGAGTCCCATGCTCCCTGAGCTGTGATCTACCTTGTTCTCTCCTCCACTCATAGATGCAGAGGGGGGCATTTGAGTCTTGGGTTCAGAAAAGAAGGAATTGGCTACAGAGTTTCTGAACTTAATAAGGATTTAAAAGCTAGCAATGTGTGATCTACCTACTGTAGCTACCATGAATGCACCACATCCATGTCTCCTTTTTCAGGTCAGACACCATCACAAAAAACAATGTATTATTTCAATTTTTGCTGTTGGCTCTCCAGGCCTCTGTCTCCTACTGAATGTTTTTTGAAGACAGAAATGCTCAAAACAAGCTTCTCAAACTTTCCTCTCTCTCAATTATGTTTATATATATTTATTTTTTATATATATATATTTATATATATATTTATTTATATATATATTTATATATATATAAAAACCAACACACATACACACGTACACATACATGCCAGCTTTTGAAGTTCTGCAGCTCCCACTGACTTCACTAGGACTAGAGGATGCCCATTAACTCTGGAAAAATCTGGCAAATATGTACTACTCACAGTTATTGTGGCAGGATAAAAAATCCCAAATCCACTCTACCTCCCCACGTTAGGCCAAAGGACTTCCCTAAAATATTGGTACTCTTAGTAATCTATACCTCAAAAGAACTCCCTTTTCTTTTCTGGCTCAAAACTTTCATGAACAAATTTTCCCATTCTGCTGGGAAGAGAGACCCAATTCACAAACAATGTGTGTTCTTGTTAATTATTGTTAATCACTCCAACTCGCTCCAGCACCTTACGGCATCTGGTGACATGCTCCTCAGCCTGTCTGGTGAGCATCACTTCCTGCCCTAAAAATCCATATAATCATTCAGAGGAGAAAAACAGAATGGCTTATTGCTGTCAACTTACATGTGATGGCTTCAGCCCTGACACTACTAGAAATGACTGAGGTATAATAAAGTTGGGGAGAAGGGAGGAGGAAATTCTGGCAGACCCTTAACTGTAGCAGCACTACTGGGTGCCACTTATAATAACAATTCAAAGATCTTGAGCTATCAAACAGGTTTACTGATGGAGAACTCTTATCAAAGTTCCTGCTGTTAGTTCTGACAGATTCGCCACACATGGTTGCACATGGTTACACTTGCATTCACTCGGGTATACAAGAAATGTCTATCGTTGAGCCACTGAGTTTGCTATAGTAATGGTTTAATTGCCAGGATACTGAAGAGTGACTAAAATCTGATTGTAAAGCTTTTCACATGGTATGGATCCTCCTTTGTTACTTGCTAAACATGCTACCGTTCTACTGTGTGTTCAGACCCTCCTTTGCCTAGCCCTGTGTAAGTGCATAATATGGAGTGAGGGGGTGGGTTGCAGAGTCCTTATAACCATGCATATGAGCCAAGAATAAAACTGGTTTTCCAATCCCGAGGTTTGATTCTTCACTGCACTGAAGTATGTATAGACAGGATAATGGGTGAACACCACCAACCAGCACTTCTGAGGAGAGCTTCCTCTTACATCATGTAGATGCTATTGCAGTTATGCTGGCTGGCTTTTTGAGCCAAAAGGGGCACTGCCAAGCCAAATAAAGGGCCTGATTAACCATTGCCCTGTGCTAGTGCAAGATGCTACCATCCTGATTTGGTAGTGTGTTTTGCTCAGCTCAGACAGGTGTGAATGATAACAAAAGGAGCAAGGCAGTGGAATGGACACAAAATATATTGAAAATATAGCACAGTGTTCATCGATCCACTTCAAATTACACACAATGTTAAGTACGTGATTGGGCAGGCGGGGGAGGATTTGAGGACCTTTTCCCAGGAAATTATTTTTAGACACAGGGATAAATAATCTCTAGTAGGGGCAATTTAGCAGTACGGAAGTGTGGGGAGACACAGGGTCAGAAATTCCCTCAACTTCAGTTTTGTGGAACTTTAAAATAGGACTCCACTACTGGTAAGCCACATTTTATGTTATTCTTTTGTTTGCAGCTATGCATGGGAACCATGTGCTTTCCAGTTACTGAAAAATATCTGTCTTTGGAATGAGACTGAAAGATTTCATAGCATATATTGTGTTTCATATTTCACCCACCCCAGCTCCATGTTTAGGGCTAAGCTTAGTAAGCAGTAGATTTCAAGTAGTGTCCAGGAGCCAACTGCGTTATATAGGGAGACACTTATCAAAATTTTATAAAAGATAAAGTTTATCAGCCCATGAGCTGGTAAAGGACTAAATTAGTTATTACAGAGGCACTGAAAATAGAAAATAAAAACAGAAACAATGGTTACAAACCTCCTTGGGAACCATATCTGAACAAATATGATTCCTCCTTACAGATCCACTTCTGAAGGTACTAAAATGATAATAGAATTGCTAAACATATTTCTAACATACAGTGTTTACCTCTTCTTTTGAGGCCCGGTGGTGCTGCACAACTGATGGGTTTTTTTTTATTAAACTCAGTTAAATAAGGGTCATATCATGCTATTAATTTGTTCATTGACTGTAACCAGGAGTACCACATGTGGAATGATAGTAGGATTGCAATAAGCAAGTTTCTGTTTCTAATTTCTAATTAAGTAACTGTATAGCTGACGATTTTGAAGTATCTATGCACACAATGCAACTGCCCATTATGATTGACGGCAAGATGAACCTTGAATGTTGAGCAAACTCCTACTACTGTGATAATAAATCTCCTGACAACACAAGTGAATCCCTTCTGTGCTCTGCATTTATAGGGAAGGGTTTAAAACATATTTTGATTGTGTGAGCAACAGAAGAAAGAGAGATGGAACACAAAATGCAGAACAACCTAGCCTCCAAACATACTACAGAATGGGACATATGATGCATAGAAGGGCTATTTTTTGAAATAGTTACTATAAGCATAAGGAAAGAGGACTCATCTTTCAAAGGTCAAGTCTATGTGAAGTGATAAGTTAACTGTATTGATAGAGCCAGTCCTTGCCCTTAAATAGCTTACAATTAAAAAAAGACAAGACAATGGCTGAAAGGGGAAAAAAGGATTCTTGGTCCCATGACAAAGTATTGGATGTCAAATTAATAACAGATCATGAGTGGAGAATTGATATTGAGAAGAGTGTGGTCTGTGAATAGCAGTCTCCGAGATGGGTTGTCAAGTCTTTGAAATGAGGATATTAAATGTCTTTGTGTCACTAGCAGGAGAATGGGCATGTGCATAGCTACCCTAAATCACAAGGAGGCCTGTTTGGGTGTACAAGCAAACCCAGGTGCTGAGGGCTTGATAAGATATCTCTGGACAGTGCCCACTGCTCCTCGAAGGTTTCAAGGGAGCCAGCAGACACCACCCAAAGGATCTCTGCCCAGATGTGTGACTGGAGGGATGATCAGAAAAAGGCCCCACAGTCGCAGAGAACCCTCTCAGCCAACATCCTCTCTCTGGTGTTATAGATAGCCACTTGGGCCATTGCTAAGAGGACGTTAACAGCCTTATCTAGTTGTGGTATTTAGATGCTGCATGTGATTATTAGAACTGGGAGCATTGGCTGTTGGGAGTCTGAAAGGACAGGAAACAGGAAGGAAGGGGGAGGAGTTGAGGAGGCTGGGAGGGTTACAGAGTGTGCAGCTACGGCTTGTAAAAGAGATTTCCACTGTAAATAAAGTTCTGTTGAAATTTGTTAATACTTTGCCTGGTGGATACAACATTTTGGCGATGAGGATGGATCTTCTGCCTCTGAACCCACCTGCATCCTTTCTGCAAAGCCCAGGTGAGCCTCCAATTGCTTTTACTGTCTGGATCCATATCTTTGAGACTTATCTGCTTGCAATCAGTGCTACAGAGATTTCTGAAGTAAGAAAGCGTGCTCTGCTAATCCACTGCCTTGGAGCAGAAGGGCAGCGTATATTCTACACTTTTCCCCTTGCAGATGATAAATATGAGACTGCACTCACTGTATTAAAGAACTTTTTTGTGCCAAAAGTGAATGTAGTAGCTAATTGCTACAGATTTCGCCAGCGTGAGCAGAAACCACGGGAGACTATAATGCAGTATATTGCCTCCCTGAGGAGTCTGATTGCAACTTGTGACTTTGGGAATATGGCAGATGAGATGATTAGAGACCAGCTCATTGAGAAAACAACCATGCTTTGTGTAAGAGAACGCTTACTTCTAGAACCACAACTTACACTAGAAAAAGCAATAACCATTGCTACTCAGATTGAGTCAGCTACAGCTGAAGCCAAAATAATGACCAAGTGTACAGGAGGCCCAGTCCAGGCTGTGACTCCTTTGCAGAAAAGTTCACTATCACTACAGACAAACAATTGCACAAGGAAAACTAATGAAAAGCCACTGAATCAGCAAATGCAAAATACAGCAAAAGCATGCTTTCGCTGTGGATCCCCACAACATCTTGCAAGCTACTCAGGATGTCCAGCAAAAGTAGCTCAGTGCAATCATTGCAAAAAGATTGGGCATTTTGCTAAAGTATGTTGCAGTAGCCAGTTCAATCAACTGGTGCATGCAGTTACAATACCAGATGTTACTGTGCTGAGTGTAGACAAAATCACTACTACACATATTCCAGAACAGATAAAGTGCACTGTAAATGTTTCTGCCATACCCTCAGGCAAATCACACGCTATTCAGGTAATGTAGGACACTGGCTCAGCAGTATCTATACTACCTGATTCCATCTATTTGCGTTACTTTAAAGATGTGCCTCTTACTGAACCCAAACTTCACTTGGTATGCTATTTGAAAAACCATATACCAGTACATGGCTGCCTGCCAGCAATAGTTACGTTTGGTGTAACTGCAGAATTCTACATTGTTCACAAAGGCACTCCTATCCTTGGCAGAGATTTATTAGCTGCTTTAAATCTCAGGGTAGTTAACGGATGAATTGATCTTCCTCAGCAAAGCATTCTTGCGATACACACACCAGTTTCAGCTGGGACCCAACTCCAAGTTGAGGAGAAACTCGGCTGTGCTTATGGGTTTCTGCATAAAGTTAAAATGCGGAATAATGTGTTGCCTGTATGACAGAAATTACGGCGCTTACCATTTTCAGTCAGGGAAGCTGTTTCAGAGGAACTTAGAAAACTTGTTCAAAAGGACATTATTGAAGAGATTAACTCCTCGGAATGGGTTTCACCTATAGTAGTGACGCAGAAGAAGGGTGAAGACATTTGCCTTTGTGTGGACTTAAGAGAGCCAAATAAAGCTATTGTGATTGACAGCCATCCTCTTCCTCACATAGAGGAAGTATTTGCAGAACTCCATGGAGCAAAAGATGTTTTCTACTCTTGATTTGCAGAGCGCATACCACCAGGTTATGTTGCATGAAGATAGCAGAGACCTCACAGCATTTATTACACATGAGGGACTATTTCGTTTTAAATGTGTTCCATACGGTCTTGCATTAGCCCCAGGTGCCTTTCAAAAAATGATGTAATTGATTCTGAAGAATCAACATGGAGTTCAGTGCTATTTGGATGATATTATTGTGTTTGGAAATACTACTGAGGAGCATGATAATAACCTGCAGTCTGTACTAAACTGCATCAGCAAAGCAGGCCTCAAGCTCAATATGTCCAAATGCAAATTTAGACAAACTGAACTCTCCTTTCTGGGGCATACAATTTCACAGGCTGGACTAAAATCCGATCCAGATCATATACTGGCAATTTCAAATGCTCCTCCTCCAACAGATTTGCAAACCTTACGTTCCTTCTTGGGTCATACCTCCTGGTATGCAAAATTCATTCCCAATTATGCTTCTGTCATTGAACCATTATGAGAATTACTATGGAGAAGTTTAACCTTAGTGTGGACAACGGATACACAAGTTAGTTTCGAAAGAGTGAAAGACTTGATTGTACATAGTCCAGTATTTGTCTTATTCAGTCCCGCATTGCCCACAATTGTAACTACTGATGCTTCTGATTATGGACTTGGGGCTGTCCTCACACAACTTCATGAGGACAACACAGAGAGGACTGTTGCATTTGCTTCAAGGACACTAAGTAATGCTGAGAGGAAATATTCTACAGTTGAAAAAGAAGCACTTGCTTGTGTCTGGGCTACTGAAAAATGGAGAACTTACCTGTGGGGCCGCACATTCAAGTTGCGCACAGACCACAGCCCTTTGACGACATTGCTCACCACGAAAGGACTGGGAAGAGCAGGATATCTTATTGCTAGATGGTCTGCAAGACTACTCTCTTTCAATTATGAACTGGAATATAAGCCTGGAAACAAAAATGTGGTAGCTGATTGCCTTTCTCGCCTGCCTTTGCCTTCACCAGATGGTCCACCGGAGGATGAGGATGTAGTAGTTGCACTTATTACAAGCACTCTTACTGCAGTTACAAGAGAACAATTTCAAGCTGCTTGTTCAGCGTGTCCAATTCAACAAAAACGACGGGAATTTCTGACAAAGAGATGGCCCAGTAACCCTAAAAACCTTGTCCCAGTTTTGCTGCCTTATTTTAGAGTTCGGGATGAACTTTCTTTGCTCGATGGCTGTGTGCTACGAGGTACACACCGGCTACTTGTGCCAGAAGAATTACAGTCAAAACTCATACACCTGGCACACGATACTCATCAAGGAACTGTCAGAACCAAACAACGACTATGGGATCTGTATTGGTGGCCAGGGATGGACTCTCAAACTGAAGCACTCATAAAATCTTGTGTCACTTGCCAAATGCATGATAAGACAGCAGTGACATGTACCCCTCCATTATAGCCTGTTCCTCTTCCTGAATCTGCATGGGAAAAAGTGGCGATTGACATTGTAGGACCCTTTGATACTGCTCCACTTGACTGTCGTTATGCCATCACTTTAATAGACTATTTCATCAAATGGCCTGAGGTAGCGTTTACATCGCAAATTTCTTCTGCTACAGTAATTAAGTTCCTCTCTTCAGTTTTTAGCCGGGAAGGTAACCCCAAAGAACTGGTTTCAGATAATGGTAGTCAATTTACTTCCCTGGAGTTTGAAACTTTTCTAGCAGAGAGGAATATTTTACACAGGAGGTCATCCCTATATTACCCTTAAGCCAATGGGGAAATCGAACGGTTTAACGGAAGTTTGAAAGAGAGTTTGCAAACAGCTAAACTGGAAGGGTGATTGTGGATACCCTTCACTACTGATTTCTTGCAAGCATACCGGGCTACATGACATGCCACAACGCAAAGATCACCCGCAGAGTTACTTCATGGGAAACAGATGACTACTAAACTGAACATTGCTGGATTGTTAAAGGCACGACCTGATGCCCCAAACAGGGATGATGTGAGAAAGACAGTTGAACAGAACCAAGCAAAGTCTAAGGCTTTCACAGACAAACGGTGGGGTGCTAAGGAACCAAAGTTTGAGTGTGGTTCCTTTGTTAGAATACAAAAACCTGGAATCTTACGCAAATGGGACCATACATTCACAGCTCCTCTTAAAATCATAGAGAAGAAGGGACCTTACACTTATCGACTTTCTGATGGGCGGGTATGGAATGCTTCTTATCTTGCACCTGCCTATGCACCAAGAGGAGATTATGCCAACACCCAGTCTGCATTGGATGACTTCACCGTAGAACCAACACAACAAGACATTGCACTGGAACTGGGGCTTGAGAGACGGCCTGTCAAACTCAGATGACCACCTGCCTGGACTAAAGACTATGTTATGTAGTATCTACAGTGTTTTCAGTGTAATAGTCCTGCCAACAGTATAGTATCTTGTTTCATATTTGTTCCTGTGGTTAGAACACCAATGTTTATTTTAATTTGGAAAGTTTCTTAAGAGAGGAGGGAATGTGGTGTTTAGATGCTGCATGTGATTATTAGAACTGGGAGCACTGGCTGTTGGGAGTCTGAAAGGACAGGAAACAGGAAGGAAGGGGGAGGAGTTGAGGAGGCTGGGTGAGAGTTACAGAGTGTGCAGCTACAGCTTGTAAAAGAGACTTCCACTGTAAATAAAGTTCTGTTGAAGTTTGTTAATACTTTGCCTGGTGGATACAACACTAGTCTTGCTTATAAAAGGTGTACATCTAAATATGTTAAGCAAACCATTTCTTTTCTTTTTTTTTTGTGAATCCACTTTTTCTGTTTTTAATCTTGTTTTAAGGAATTCTACTATTGAGGTTTCAAATCAGTTTGGCCCTAAGGAGTAAAGAACCCTGTAACATCAAAGAAGACATACTAAATGGCAAAGAGTTAACAAGGCCTAAGGCACCCACCCACTCTCTGTCAAAAGGCCTTGAGTAGAGTTGTCCTCTCCCCAGGATGAGTGTTGCCATCAGGTCTGGTGGGCAAACACTTGGAGGGACACTCAAAAGACTGGTCGGGGGACGAGACATGAGTCAAAGGATGGTTGAATCACAATTCCCATTTTTTAGATTGGGAACTAAGGCAGAGAGAGCAAGTCACTTGTCCATGTTCACACACAGCCTGTGGTAGAGGTGGGAACTAAATCCAAATCTCCTGAGTTCCACTATCCTTTTCCTCTGGGTTTTGTTATTATCCCATCTGGAGTGGGAGAGCATTCCTTGTGAAACTACATCTCCTCTTTTGGATGGCTTTTCTTTCTAGTTCTTTGGTTATTTTTAGTTTAGAGTTCTCCTCCTCCCCCTCCTTCCCCTGATACTAAGGGGAAAACACTTTAAAAAGTAAAGTTTATTCACAAAGACCCTGATGTATGTGGTATTTTGACAAGCTGAGTTTTTAAGTATTGTGCATAAAGCATTTTTGTTTTGGTGATGGTTATTCCTGTGTTTTCTATTTAATAGATTACCCTCCATCTGATTTGTCTTTCATAGTGTGCTGTATTTGTGGCTTTTTGAATGTCTTTCATTGTCAGTATCATTTTGATCCACAGGTGGCCACCGTCTAACAATGAAGAATTCTGTCTCAGGATGTAGTTATGTTTCTAGCTGACTGTGAAGACACAAGGGTTTTCTCAGCTGATCTGGTCCACGAGGGAGCTGGTAGTGGGGAAACTCATCGTTAGCAGTTGTACTGACTTTTTAAAAAAACCTGAGATGGCTTGAACCACTTGAGAAACATTTAAGTGAACATGAGCGGAATCCGCTAGCATTTTAATATCCATAATAGGAAAGCTTTTCAGAGTACTTTTCAAATCCATTACCCACACAGCTCTCACTCGACAAAAAAAAAAAAAAAAGGACCATTCAAAGAGAGACATATTTGCTAACCTATAAAAGATTTGCTCATTTCAAGGTAGCCTTACACTTTTTAGTAGGAGGCTATCCAACATTCAATCTACATTTTTCCTGGTGTGAGGTAGATTGTATTACCAGTGAACAGTAGTGTGTACCAAGTATCTCAGGACTAGCCTTTTAATATTGGCAATTGCAATGATTTTCTTGCTGAATATGTAAGCAGAGTTTTATGAAAATCATTTTCAGTGGTAGTATCCTGATTTCTTCCCTTGCAAACTGAAATCCTTGAACAAGGGGCTCCAAGAAATCTAGGAAAACAATTTATGTGGTGCCCTATTGGCATACCTCTGCCTGAGAGTACACGGCATTAGCCCATTGTCCTTATCTCTTCCCCAAAGAGCTTGTGACTCAGTACTCTTCTTTAACTATATGTTCTCACTCCACAGTTCCAGAAGCGGCTTAAGACTAATGTCCCCTGATAGCTATAAAAACAAAAGTAGTTCTAGTCAGCACCCCTAAAAAGTTTCCTTTTACTCTTAGGTAACTTCTAAACAGTACCAGTGGTAGTGGCTGTTATAAGGAACATCTGCTTGTAACAGTAATACTTTACCTATTTCTAAACAGCTTAAAAGGAAACATTTTAAGCGTTCCCAATACATTTTAATTGAAATTGTTAAATTAACTAGTTCCCTGCAACCACACACACACCTTACTATCTCTGATTGTATTGGCTCATAGAGTCTATAACTTAAAGGCAAATAATATTTACATGCATACTTTAAAATGGGATTATGAAGAACATGTTCCTCACCATGATGTTTTCCTTGGAGGTATTATGTTTTCAACTAAATAGCAGAAGACTTAACTGGTTCCTTCAGAATCATTGCATGGCTTGTCACCATGAGTGAAGGAAGAGAAAGGTGAAAAGGCTTTCCTCTTTTTTATCCTCCATGCAGCTGTCTGAAGCAACTGCAGCCCCTGTACCTATAACCAACACAGCACTAATTTCAAATTGTGAATATTCGCAATTGTCAGGAGTCTGCAGATAAAAAACAACAACTTGGAACAATGAATAAACTCCAGAATTTCAGTTAGTGAACAATTCATGAGCATAACAAAAGCAAATTAACTCAGCTGTTCCTACATTGCATCTTTGTCCTGTTGGACTATCAGGAGCAGTGAGCAATTCTCAGGTGTATACACAGTATAACTTGTTGGGTACTTACTATTTAAAGGGGTATGGGGACTTAGATTGGGTAAGCGTTAAGGGTACTTAGATTGACAGCTTTTTGGGGAATGGACTGTCTCTTTATTCTGTGTTTGTACAGAGCCTAGCCCATTTGGGTCTCTTGACTGGGGCTTTTAGGCATTACCACTATTCA
Source organism: Chrysemys picta bellii (assembly GCF_011386835.1). Classification (NCBI taxonomy): domain Eukaryota; kingdom Metazoa; phylum Chordata; order Testudines; family Emydidae; genus Chrysemys; species Chrysemys picta. Next base: position 84,296,801 of record NC_088798.1, read on the forward strand.
AATGAATAATAATAATGGTAAGAGGACTAAAGAGCTGGAAGTGTAGGTGAGCATTTCTGACATGCATGCTCACACAGTTTATGGTACACTGTTGGTACACCAGAGGAACCAATCCCACTGGCAAACAAGGATTGTGAAAGGTTCCAATTATTATTTTGTCAGATAATTATTTTGGTGTAGAAGATTTTATTAAAGCGAGTGCCCTGGTGCAAGAATTACAGTGGGATATTCCTCAAGGAGAGAAACTAACTTCCTCACCTGCCAGGAATCCGTTGGGAAGAGGTTGCATGATAAGGTCCATGCATACTGTTCTTGATCTTCCGGGCAAGACTCCTACTGATGTCTAGAGTTGAGTATTGCTTGGCTGGGGTGTGTAGCTAAATCATTTTTTCACAATGTAAAAAAAGATACATGCCTTAGCTTGCAGGAGGGAGAAAATACTCCCATTCCAAACACTTCTGAACTGCCTGCTCATTGCTTTGTTTTTCAAGCAAAAGCAGCAGTGTGGATGCAGAGTGCTGTAGCAGGAAAAAGCACTGTCTGTTTAGACAAAATATTTGTGCAGTTTATATATTTTTTATTTCATTCAGGATCAGAAGGCAGTGGCCATGATCCTTTGAAGAGGGAATGTCTCTCTCATCCTCCATTTCCTGAGAGATGTCACAGCTGCGACAAGGAGGGGTTTATAATGCCACAGTTCGGCGCCTTCATAATTTATTCTCTCTGATTTTATGCTCTTTTAGTCTCCTGCTCAACCATCCACTAACAAGCGGTGATATTAGCCAATAAATCAAAGACGTCTGCTTGTCACCACCAGATGCTTGGCCACATCGCAGCCGATTATGAAATGTACAAAAGGACAATTTCATGTAGAGAGCTCAGCAGAGGTGTCCCACTGATATTCTGTTTGATAGGAAACCAGCATGAGGTGACTGTAGTAAAACTCAATAACTTTTATGCCTCGTGGCAATCAAGAACTAAGCTGAAATAAAACCGGGAAGTAAATTAGGACCTCACCTTTATGACTATTCCTTTTATGAGCGAGCCTGCATCTTTTTCTTCAATACTTTGACACAGGTTAGCATAAAAATAAATCTTTTAATGTGGCCAACTCACACTTTGCTGGGTACAGAAATGCACTTATTTTAATGCTCAGAAAGAGCAGAATAAGGTGCTTGATATCAATTAGTACAAAAATGCATCATTCATTCATGTGTTGCTTCTATCAATGCCTTATCAGTCAAAAATGCACCTAACATGCACAGCACAAAGACAGACTTCTGATCGCTCTTTTTTTTTTTCATTTATTTAATGAACACCATTATTGGTGAGAGCCATGGAGTGCTCCGTTCTATAGAACAGAGGTGGAGAGCTAAGTTTGAGTCTGTAAGTCCCATAGTTATTTCCCAAAGTTCTATCATTATATGGCTGTAGCTGACCCATATAAATGATTCTTCTGAACTAGATGAACTTACACTAGACTGTGAAATGCACAGAAAAATCCAGCCTCCCAGAATTACTTTTAAGGGAGCAAAAGATGCATATTTTTGTATTAACTCAAGCACTATTGCTAATGGCTGCTTAGTGAGCTATCATCTGCAGTCTGGGAAGGAGCATTAGCAGTTTGTGTATGATTACATGAAATCACTGGTCAAAAACACTATAATGAGAAGAGTAGTAGGTTGTATGTAGAAGTGGTGGCATGACTTTCTCCCAAAGCAGACTCAACCAGATTCAGTATGTTGACTAAGTGGTACTAAAAATACAATATTCCAACTAATTAGCCTTTGGCCACACCTTCAGCCAGCACTGTTTCAAAGGGGAATGACACATTCAGTATAAAAGTGACATGAATACTCACTCTGGACACAAAGCTTCCTTTTCTTCTACTGTTGCTCGACTCAATGGCATTAGTGATTGACACATGGCTTTTACATTAAGAATTACTATCTATATGAGTTATCTTTCCAGCTCATTGCTTGCTTTAGATTTATAGGGGAGTGCAAGTCAAATGAACTGCAGGAAGAGAAGGAGATCAGAGGCATGTGCATCAAGAATATCTAACATGCTATTCAGAAAAATTAGTAGGATGCTTGGGTGCATTACAAAGGGAAAAGCAAACACTATAGAAAACAATCAAACTGGGTTTTGTTTCAATTAACTGGCAGATTTGGTTGGCCTCGGGTGTGATACCTGAGTTTGGGGGTTGACCCAACATGACTACTCCAAGTGAATTCTTCTGGGACTTGCCACCTAACCAGCACCATGGCACCACACCTTCATTCACCAGGTTGAAGTTCCCCTGCCCTTACTATGAAGGACTTTCTATGGAGGGTGCACCAGGGGCCTACAACTCCCCTCCCTTCCAGACATCTTTGGAAGCAGCCAGCTGGCCACATCCTAAGCTCTGCACAGGATAGGTATCTGGGTCTTTCCCCTACATTCTGCCTCTTCAGGGGCCTGACTGGAAGGTTCTCTTCACCTAAATCCCCGTGAAATATCAAAAATGGACTGTCAGGCCATTTAGCCTCAAGAAGACCGTCAATATTTTTTTCCTGCTGCTGGAATGCACTGTAGTGCAATTAGGAATTCTATTAAGGGAAGGTTAACAATGTATCTGAAGATATTTCCAGAAGGTCTGAGGGGAGGTTGTCCTACCAACAAGGTCCCAAAGAGGAGAACTGACAGGAGGAAGTGACTGTCAACTATCTGAGGAGCTCAGGATGGGGGAAGAGAGTCAGCCAACCAACCGTCTTGAAGATATTAGGAGGGGCAGGGGATATTGTAAGTCCCTGACTATCCCACAAAACTCCTAATGAAAAGAACATAAGGGAAAAATTTCTCATCTTTCTTTTATCCTGGCACCATATATGAGGAGGAAAGAGTCAGTAAATATAATGTAATGGCCAGAGGATTTATAACAAATACTTCACACTGTGCATAGTCAGTTGGTAGAATTCACTGTTGCAGGGAGTAATTGAATCAAACATTTACAGATGGAATGTTCAAAGAGCTGGACAGCTTTATGATCATTACTACTTGTAACTACTGTGACACTGGCAGAGGGATTTTTGGAGGGATTTTTGGTGTAAGTGACCTTTTATCATAGAGTTCATTTTGCCTGGGTGGCAAGATGGACTGAAGAGTCTAAGGGGACTGTCTGTGACTCCATGGTAAGACTGATATAGTGATCCAGGAGTTCACATTTGTTAATGGCTTGGTGAAATCTAATTATAGAACATATCAGCAGTTTGGGGTGTCTGCCTTGTTTGGAGGTAGGCACTCACAGTTGTGAGCCACTCCAGACAGCACAACACCTAACATAGAAACTCATAAGTGATCTTGGGATTTCCCCATGTACTTTTGGGGGTAGGCAATTGGAGACATTCCAAAGCAGAACTGGAAAAAAAGAGCTGTTTGCCAGACATTCAAGCCCTTGTAGGTTTGCCCAAAAGTGCAGGATTCTCCTTCATAAAACGGTTAGGTAGGTACCTGGGTTGCTTTAACTTGACTTTAAAATATGCCTTCTTTGCTCCAATGATGCCTTGAGAAGCTGTTGCTTTTTCTGATAACTGGCTGTCAGGTTTAGGAGAATTATAGAAAAAAAATTAGCATATTAGTCCTTAAAATAATTATGTTATTTAGAACCCTGAAGCTCTTTAAACTAATCAGTTTAAATAAACCTGATCCCACTTCGATGCTTTAACACAGCTACAGAGCAATAGCCTTTGGAAGCAGCTTCAAAACAGCAAGGCACATGTAGCTCTGTACATACAGGTCTAATATAAATGAATGCAGACTAATATATGTCATCAGGTGTAACACATATCTTATAAAAATACCATCTTATGACGGGTGGCAGTTAGAGGTCTGCAGATTGAAGTTAAGCATTTTTGGCATCTGTGTCACAAACAAGAGGTAACTTTGCTCCTATACCCTGAAGTCTGTTGCTGGATTATAAATTAACTATTAAAATTTTCTGTGTTGCCGCAAGGATAGGTTCAATTATTCATTTTTTATATATTCATAAATAGAAGGCGAGCTTTTCAAGGTGGGCTCATTGTAGGATTGAGGCCTAAAATATGCAACAGAGGCCTGAAAAAAATATTAAACCAAATTCTTGAAATTTTCTAGAGTCATTATGATCTCCTGGACCTGGACCGATGAGCAAGGAGATGAAAGTGATGTGTTATGATTTGGGTTACAAAGCACGTACGAAAAATGCTACCTTTCAAGGAGAGCACAGACACTAAGCCTGTCTTTCATGCAGCTGTCCTGGGCTAAATCCTATTCTCCATTGTGTTGATGTGAAACTAAGTGTATATCTTCACTGAAGAGTTAGCTCGAGCGATCGCAACTCAGGTCTGAGAATCTGAATTCACCTACTCCAGGTGCGAGCATTCCTACTGCAAAGCCCTACCTGGGTTACTGTGTCTTCACTGTTTCTGCACTTGTCTGTGTGTTTGGGGCGGTGCATCCCTTGGTTCATTCTGCTCAGATGCTCAAAGATTATATCTCAGTTGTGTCAATTGACTTGTATATCCTTTGGGGGAATTATGGGAAGTGCATTGGAGGACTATGAGCTCTTGAGTGATTTACCCTAAAACCTCACTCCAAAGTGGGTAGGCTCCAGTCTGAGTTCAACCAGAGCTTGGGCTCTTAACCGCCCCCTGTTCCCCCCAACCAGCTGGATAAACCACCTACAAATCCATGTCATTTTTTTCCGGGTTGATGGTAGGGAGATTTGGACTATAACCAGTTAAGAACTTGGCTTAAGTATGTAGTGAAGACATACAATTAGTTCATCTCAGTTAGTGAAGTAATTTAGAAAACAAACACACATGAGTCATGAATAGATAGTGATTATGTATTTTGACTAGGGCTTGTTTAAGGTTTTTGAACAAAACTTCTTTTTAATAGCGTTTTTAAAAAATAAAAATGTTGCAAAGCCATTCTGTTTTTTCTGAAACTTTGTTTTACAGAATTAAAAAAACGTTGGCTAAAAAAAAATTTGCTAGTGGATTCCCCCCCGCCCTTTTCTTTACACTACTGTCAATTGGCTTGGTATGTTAGTCACCTGATTGGCATCTTTTCAAAATAGATTTTTTTTCCATAAACCAAAAGCTGCACATTTCAATAGAAAATTTCAGAGAATGGAAAAAATGATCTCTTTCAATGACAACAGAATGAAAATGCTTTTCAAATTCCTATTTGCTGAGATAAAATTTCTTAATGGGAAAGATCCAGTTTCTTAATGGGAGAACCTCTGCTAAACCACCGAGGGGCCTGCTTATGCAAGAGTTATTCATGTGCTTACTTTTAAGCATGTGAATAGTTCCACTGAAACAGTGGAACAACAAGGAGTCCGGTGGCACCTTAAAGACTAACAGATTTATTTGGGCATAAGCTTTCATGGGTAAAAAAACACTTCTTCAGATGCAAGAAGAAGTGGTGGAACAACCCCTGCGCTTAAAGTTAAGCATGTGAAGAACTAGACAGACTCATGGAGGATAAGTCCATCAGTGGCTATTAGCCAGGAGGAGCACAGATGGTGTCCCTAGCCTCTGTTTGCCAGAAGCTGGGAATAGGCGACAGTGGATGGATCACTTGATGATTACCTGTTCATTCCCTTTGGGGCACCTGGCAGTGGTCACTGTTGGAAGATGGACCTTTGGTCTGACCCTGTATGGCCATCCTTATGTTCTTATAAGTCTTTGAGGGTTCAGAGCCCAACCTCAATTGAGGCTTCAGATAAAAATCTTTTTCCAGATGTATTTCTGTATTATAAGGAAGAAAGAAAACCTGTTTTTTGAAGGAGTCATTAATTCATATTAACTCCACTGGTATTTCAAAGCAGCACAATGTCAACTTGTTCAAGCACACTAGGAAGAAAGTATTGCTTTTGATGTAATTTCTAAACCAAATATTTGAAATGAAATTTGATCCAATTAGGTGGTATCAGATTTCAATGTTGATTATTCAAATAGGCCCAATCCTGTAAACATTTTCATTCATGTTGAATTTAAGCATGTGAGGAATCACACTGATTTCAGTAGGACTCTGTGTTTAAAGTTAAGCGTTTGTGCAAATGATTACAACAGTGGTTCCCAAACTTGTTCCGCTGCTTGTGCAGGGAAAGCCCCTGGTGGGCCGGGCCTGTTTGTGTACCTGCTGTGTCCACAGGTTCAGCCAATCGCGGCTCCCAGTGGCCGCAGTTTGCTGCTCCAGGCCAATGGGAGCTGCTGGAAGCAGCGTGGGCAGAGGGACATACTGGCTGCCGCGTCCAGCAGCTCCCATTGGCCTGGAGCAGCAAACCGCAGCCACTGGGAGCCACGATCAGCTGAACCTGCGGACGCGGCAGGTACACAAACTGGCCTGCCAGGGGCTTTCCCTGCACAAGCAGTGGAACAAGTTTGGGAACCACTGGATTACAGGATTAGGGACTTCCAGAATAGAGAAATTACAAACTTTTAAAAAAGCTGATAAAGCAAAGATTAGGTATGAACTCATGTTGGGGTGGTGTTGTTGTTGGTTCCCCCCGCCACCTCCGCCCAATAATAAGAGACAAAAGATAGGATTCTTTGACTTTTATACAGTGGCCAAATAAGGTTCTGATAAAATAAATCAGAGAAGTGAGGTGGTTTAATGACTTTTTAATGAGCCTAATGTTTTCAGTTTAAATGAGTCCTCTTACATCAGCTTTAATCATTTTATTAGACTGAAAAATGATTGAGAAATGGCTTGCATTAAATTCAGTTTTCTGTGCAATCTTTTCAAAGCCATTATAGAATAGTGACTAATGGGAGTAAACTTGGATAAGTGGAAACGTAGACAACAGAATGACTCCGCTAAATGTATTTAGGCAACTGATATGTTAACTAATGATAAGGTTATTGGAGACTTATTTTTAATAACTGCTAACTTTTGTAAAGAGCACAAGTAAACACGTGTCTACTGCAGTGCAGGTAACAATTAATTAGGATAGTTTAAATGAACTACAATTTGTTCTCATTAATACTGTGAAATTGAATTAAATCATTGCTTTTCCATGGTTATAATATAGGATAAATAACTCCCAGGATTAAAAATGAATGCAAATTGCTTAATTTTGAAAAAAAATTACACCTTAGCCTGGCATCTTTTTATATTAAACTAAACCTTTTCAGCACAGATCATCTACAGTACTAGAGGAGGATCTTACTATTCACAATCCATTTCAATTCTAAATGCTATTAAAGACAAAAAAGTCTAATTCTCGGCTTGATCCACCCAGAGCGTGCAGCCCTCCAGCCCAATCTATCAAGGCACTTAAGCTGTGTTTTAGGTTATTCATTTTTGTAGGAGTTTTGTTTGACTGAGTGACAGTGCTCAGCATGTGGCAGGATCATGTACTCCCTCCTAATCTCACAGTTCCCTTATGTAACTTCAGTTGAGGTACTCCTGATTTATACTTGTATAGGTGAGATCAAAATCTGAACCAGAACGTATAGAGTCTCCTCTCAGGTGAACAATAAAATTATTTACTCTGGATTTATACTATCTTAACAGTAGAATTTGCACCAAAAGGCTCAGTTCTGAAATTCTTATGCAAGCAGCTCTTTGGGAAGACAATGGGAATTTTGTCTAAGTAAGGACAGCAGGATCAGACTCAAATTACCATGTTCTGCATTTATTTTACAGCACTGTAGATCTAGAACGCCCAACTCATCTTTGGTGTAATAACACCTACTTCATTGGAGTTATGAAGGTCTGAACTGGGCTCAAACTGTAGAACAGTAGTGAGAATAGAGCTGATCAGCAAAATTAAAAGGGGAAATACCCCATTGGAGGCTGGATTATTTCCAGGTGACACACCCTACTACTAAAATGCTACTCCCTGCTCCATGGTTTATAGCACACATGTAACATCTTGCACAAATGGCATCAGAAGGCTAGCATCTCTAATTTCTCAGGTAATTTATAACAGTAGGTTTTCTCTTAGAAGTATCTTTGCTTGAATGTTTCATCATCTAGAATACCAGTGGGGAAAAAAAAGACAGTGAGAGAAAAATATAAACCTGTGATTGAAAAAAAACTGTATGGAAACAACCAGCAGCCACTACAGTAAATCTGAATGAATAATGGAAACAGATTCAAAAACATTTGGGTAACACTTCTTCACCAACAAATACTTACGAACAAGTAAATAACAGACAGTTTTATATCAACTCATAATCTATGTATGAGATCTGTATAATTACCCACAGTTAAAGGAAGATGTTCTGAGGCACAAATTATAAAGGCATGAATAAGGTTTACCTATGACTAGACAGAACTGACAAGTATTTTCTCTTATCTGGAATGAGAAGATGGAATGAGGAAAAGCGGTACATTGCAATGAGTGGGGGCGCAGTATTAGTCAGCATGATTAATGGATGTAAGAATCTGTCTTGAGAAAAAATGTGCTGTTAATCATTATGTGTGGGGGGGGGGGAGGGAGGCTCTCTCCTTAAATCGGGTAACTGGTGGCTTGTGTGGTATATTATGTTATCATGAGCACAATATTATATTGTAGCATCTCAGAGAGAATCTTTGAATTTTATTTGAACAGAGGAAAATTTTGTCCAACTCAGCTCGCCGTTCTTTAACCCAACCACCCTCCAACCTCACTCCCATGGCTATGGCCAGCTGGGTAGAGTTAGCTGACTATTGCCCTGCTCAGAGCTACACTCATTTCTATTGAAGGACACATCACCAATTCTGTTTTATTAACAAATGTATGAGCAATGATACACATTGTTATATTCTAGTAGATGGCGCTCTTTATATTAGCTGTGTATAAAGGGGTTCCTTGCCCTTCCCAACCAATGTGTGTCAGGCTATGTTATTGGTTGCTCTTCTGGCTCTTGGGAGTTGCCTAACAAAGGTGGAGCAGCACTTTCCCTCTCCTCTAGACTCATTTGTGGGAACAGAAAATTGTATCATCTTGATGAAGCAAGGATTTTGCAGGCATTATGGGAAGGAATGTGTGACACAGATCCCTTGGTCAAGGGTCCCCAGTTCTTTGCAAACTCTCACGTCAGACCTGAGAAACTCACTACAACAAACACGTTACAGGATATTTACCCATAAAAAGTAACATGTAAGATATCTACAGAAAGCTTGTAACATGTCAAGATTTATAATCATTATGAAGTGTATGTACAGGTAATATTTGGAGAATAATGTATTTGTACAGAAAGTATGCTTTATGGAGTTGGGGTAAAGGCTAGTCACCTGCAGATAATGTGTCTTGATGATGACCCAGTCAAGCAAAAGTGAGTTGTTACCCCTCCCTAGTCAGTAGGCAAAGTAATGCAATGTTCTGTTGTCTACCCTTTCCAAAGCCCAGAACAATCAGTGAAAAACTATCAAAGACAATTGCAAATGATGGGAACCACTTGGAGTTGGAAAGGAACATTATAGTAGGTCAGAGATCATCCTGATTCTGAATAAAGACAAAAGACTGTTTCAGTATAACAGAGTGTAGGGAAAGTGTGTGGGGAAAGTCACTCAGTGTATCCATTCACTGAGGAAATCCCTTGAGGAGCAGAGAGGCTTTCATGAAGGTTTGGATCTTAGTTCTTGCGAAACCAGCCAGCTCTGCAATGGACTGAACTTTGGGGTGGAAAACCTACTTTACTAGATATAAAAGGCAACTATTGATAACTGTAGACCCAGGTTCCTCTTTTATTATTGAGTTGTAACAAGTTATTTCCATCACTTTCTCTCACCCCTAGTTAAATCTCTACTCCTTCTTAAATAAACCCTACTTTTGTTTTATTATAAATGCTCACAAGTGCTGTGTTCATTACTGGAGTAGTGATTTAAGGTAAAACTAGTAAATGGTGACACACAGCACCTTTGCATGCAGAGGATCTCGAATTTCTGTGAGTAATCAGTATCAAGGGCTGGATATCACAGGAGAATGATTCAAAGAGATTCAGATATTGGGGTGCACCTATTGTTAACCTGCAAGGCGAAGTTAGGGCTTGTTAGGACAGTGCGTGAGTGACTGAAAGGCTGGTGGTGTTAGGGGGCAGTCACCCAACTACCACAAGAAAAACTTACTCTTGCTGGTGACAGGGAGTGACAAGATTACTCTCAGCTGTGGACTTACAGGCTGTTCTGGGAGCATCTGGGTGTTAATACAGATGCCCAGATAGCATACACTTCTTCTACTCTGGTTATGAGCACATCTTTAACATGAACCTATGACTTTAGCTTAAAGAATGGTTGTGGGCTGTTTGGCAGGATACCAATCAATAAGCTACTTGTGACATCTTGTGGCTTATGTGGTCTTTTGAGGAAGAGAAAGGCATTTGGCTGTTTGGGCTGGGATATTGGAGTGATGACACAGGAGTGTACATCTCCCAGAACCGTGGCATTCAGGGAGGCCCATTAGTAGAGACTACTTGGTATCTGGCTCAGTGCTGACGGTGATCTTCTTTACGGCCCGGAGTGTGAGACTTGTGACCAGGCCTGGGTGGGCTGGATGGTTTATCTGGCTGGGTAATTGTTGTGACCAAGGAAAAGTCAGGACAAAAGACGGTTCATAGCCTAGCTGAGTGTCTACAGCCATCCTTTGCAACAAACACTACATTTATCTCCCTTTTTGTTTACATTTTTTGTTATTTAATTAAGTTGTAAATGACTCCTAGCCTGTGAGAAGTCTTTCTGGGGATCTTTTAGCCAATATCTTTTAATCTTGCACAACACCTATTGATTCACTTTATTATAATCTAAGGTTTATGTGTATGTTTTGGCTACTCACCTCCTCCAAACCAACATTTATGTAACAAATTAAGAGGAATCCACTTGGCTAGTAAGATTCCTAGCCTGGTATGTATTGACTAGGATTTGTGCCTTATTTGTCTCATTAGTCTTTATAGTGTCAATTGATATTCCCTGTCAAAAAATATAATGAAGGTAAGGTTGAAAGGATGTATCACTATCTATGGAAAACTACATGACACTGGTGTAATTATCCCCAAAATAAGCATTATAAAGCCAAGAAATTCAGAGTCAAACTTAAAGGAAATCCAAATGTATTAAGCTATAGAAATGCACAATTCAGGACACTTAAACAACCTTAAGTCTGTCCTGTAGTATCATCATTCAATCGCAAATTAGAGTGTTTTGAAGGCATATGCATCCTCTCCTTTCTGCCCACATAATATCACAACTTCTTAAACACACTGAGGACCAAATTATACAAGAGTATATATGCTTGCAGAACATCTTAATGACAGTTAGCTTCCTGGGTTTGTTTGGGGTCAGTCATGGTATATGGATCTCCTGGAGTGGGGGTGTGTACATACACAGAGAGAATGAGGGTTTATTAACAGGCTTTGATACTAATACGTTAGGGGGAAATAAAAATTGTAACAATAATGATATTTAAGAAGCAAGTTAACTTTTTTCTCCAAATGGCAAAAGTTTGCAGTTACTGTCTGAAATAACAGCCACTATATTTCCTTACACTTGGGTTTTTACTTCAGTTTAGAAGTCATTATTGTACTTTCAGCCACTTATACTTGATCATTCCACAACTGAAACACTCTTTTCTTACCATACCTAGTACTATCTGTTGAACTCTGTTGGATCAGTCATTATAATTACACACATGGCATATACCAAAATAAAGTCCAGAATTGTTAAAACATCTGACATATACAAAAAGAATACAGTTAAGTATGAATGCATCTATCTCAATTAAAAGACTATAAAATGTAGTGTATGTATATATATATATACACAGAGAGAGAGAGAGAGAGAGAGAGAGACTGCATTTTATAATCTTATCATTTAGATTAGTTGAATAAGATGATTCATAGTCTTATGATGATTCATAATCAATGCAGTTGGCAGATATTACAAAAAAGGGCAGAAAATGTGTTTAAAAACATTGAAGAAATCTCAGACTGTTCCTGTCATTTTTACTTTACAAAATAATTCTAGGGGGTTTGGGGCAATTTTTTTAACTGGTGTAGCCAATTTCAAGAAAATATTGCAAAAAATTCATACAAAGTGATGTTCGAATGAGTGAGTGTGTGTGTGTGTATTTTTCGACAAATATACATCACTTGAAACATAACAGACTCTGCTGTCTATGCTACATTCTCAGAGGCACTAACATGTTGTGGCAACTGTATGACTGTTTTCTCAGCTGGCATTTTCCCCACTTTCTCTAAAAATAGCTCATCTTAAAAGAAAAAATAGCAACTTTCCTGAGCAAATCAAAGCCCAGTTGCCAGTAACAGAAAATAAGAAAAAAAAATCTTTATAAAATATTTTCTAAACTCGCAATGCCCTGGCAAAAAGTGTTAGGCCTTTGCAAAATGTCAAATGCTGTCCTGGAAGTTTTTCAGCTCTAGGCAGGGCCAGCTCCAGGTACCAGCTTAACAAGCAGGTGCTTGGGGCGGCTAAAGGAGAGGGGCAGTAGGTGCGGCAATTCGGGGGCGGCAGATCCCTCACTCCCTCTAGGAGCGAAGGACCTGCCACTGAACTGCCAGCTTTTTTTTTTTTTTTTTTTTTTGCTTGGGGCGGCAGAAATGCTGGAGCCGGCCCTAGCTCTAGGGATCATCACATGGGAATTGGGGAAACACTTATGGGCCCCAGTGGGAGCAGTGAAGTTTGAGGAAGGAAAGGAGAGTCTTAATGTATGCAATGGCCTGGTTGGAAGACTGTGGTAAGAAGAGAGTGAGCAGTAAGGGATAGTGGGGGAGTTAAATAGGGGAGTAAGGGCCTCAATACAACTGTGGGAACAGGGAAGAATCAGGGAATCTCTTAGGGAATGATTGCCTCAGTGACAGCAGGAAAGTATAATTCCTCCAGGGCAGCGATTGTCTCTTCTCTATATCTGTACAATGTCCAGAACTATAGGGTGCCAATTCTGATTGGAGTCTTTGGGTGCTACCATAGTACAAATATGTACAAATTTGTTTTTACTAGTACTACTACAACTAGTAAAAACAAATCTGAGCACTCCAAAACGATGGCATCTTGGAAGAAGCAACAGAGCCTTGTGGTACATCCAACAACATTGTGCCAAATTCTGCTCTTCTTCCTCATTTGAGTAATCCCAATGACTGGCATGGAAATATATTTATTGACTTCCCTGGGATCTTTCATGTGCAAGGTGAGCTGCATTTGGAGAGGACAGGTTAAGCACACTAAAATGTGCTGCCCAATTTAAAACAGCTTAGGTTGTGATAATTAAATCTGCAGGTAATGAAAAACCCCAGGGGACGCAAATGATTAATTTTGTTAATGAAGAATTCATTCAATTAATCAACTCATTAATTCATTCATTTCTAATACTGAGTTTGTTAATATCAAGAATAACTGTCTCTGAGAATCTAAATAGATACCATTTGGGCTCACATTTAGCATTTCAGGCTTCTAGAAGAGAACAAAATCAGATTCCCCTGATGGAAGCCTCCTATATTAATTTAGAAAATATAGAAATGAATATATTTAGAAAAGATTAAAAAGTAATTTGCAGAAAAAATATTGTAGGTTCAAAAGCGTTATGGATGTATAATTCAGCTACAAACATAATTTTGTTTCAATATGAACTTTATCATTGTAGATTCTTTAGAAACTATTTTACTGCAGAATGACTGGCCGTTATCAATAGAATCCATGTATTATTATGCCTTTGGTGTACATGTACACACACACCATGGTCTTTGTAGCTCCACATTACAAATATCATTGCCATGTTTTTTGGTGAATATTCACTTGTCACTTGTTCTGTTAACATCTCTTCTTAAAAAAAAAAATCTATTGGCATACTACCTTTTTTTTTGTGCATCTCAAACCACTTTGTAAACATTAAGTCTCATAGCACCATTATGAGGTAGGTAAATACTATATCCTTTTAACAGAGGTGTAATCTGAATCACAGATCTGTCAAAATGATGACCATAAACACACAAAAATTCAGTGGCAGAGCCAAGAATATGATAGTTCTTAGTATAGCACATGAGCCAGTGGACATATTTTCTTCTTCCTGCTAATGGCTGAGGGTGGCCCAGGGAGCCCCTCAATGCCAGCTAGCGGAGGGTACACCATACCATAACTCTCATCAGGCCTGACACACTCCTATCCCCAACTCACTGTTGTCATAATCTGCATCTAAAAGGTGTCATATGCAAATTGGTAACAAGTTGGCTATTAATATTTATTGTGTGATATATGCATGGGTGGTGTATAAAGAATTATAAATTATAAATGTGTGCTGAAAATATGTTCCTAAAACATGTTTGGCACTCTTTGAAAGTTGGGTTCCCTAGTCTGGAAATGGGCCATCCTGATTATCACTACAAAAGTTTTTTTTTTCTCTTTTTTTTTCTCCTGCTGCTAATAGCCCACCTTAATTGATTAGTCTCGTTAGAGTTGGTATGGCAACCCCCATTTTTTCATGTTCCCTGCATATATATCTCTCTCTCTACTGTATTTTCCACTGCATGCATCTGATGAAATAGATTTTAGCCCCTGAAAGCTTATGCCCAAATAAATTTGTTAGTCTCTAAGGTGCCACAAGTACTCCTCGTTCTTTTTGCTGACAACTTGATGTAAGTCAGAAAACTGCTTAGGCGAAGATTGTAACTTGCTAGAATTAAGTTTTAATCATAAGAAATGTGATTTGTTTATTTTGTAACCTTTCCTATATCTTTCACTGTTACTTGAAATCACTTAAACCTGTATTCTTTGTTAATAAGCTTAATAAACTTGTTTTGTTACAAAACCATCTCAGTGCTGTGTATTACACTGAAGTGAGCATCTTCAGCCAAATTAGCAGCCTGGTGTGTATATTCTGTCTCTTTGGAGGCAACAAACTATCTTTTGGGCGGGTCCAGTGAGTTAGAATGGACACTGAAGGGGAGATGGTTTTCGGGAGACCTGTGATTGGAAGGGCTATTGGCATCACCCTGCAAAGAGTAACCAGGCTGGTGGAAGCCAGGGTGAGGCCACTGTGCTATGAGCATGCTTCCAGGGCTCTGAGCCAAAATAACACATCACAGAAGCACAGAAGTGCCCTGTTGCCAGGATTATGTGTGCATACTCACTCTCCTTTCTCAAAGGGGAGTAAAGTTTTAATGCTCCTGGTGTAATATTTGCATGAGTAAACTTGTTCACCTGTGAGATTTTATTGAACTGCAGTTTGACTTAAGATTTGTATTTTTCAGTGCTCAATTGGAGAAGACCAATTTGAAAATAATTAATGGCTAATTCCTGTTGTAATTGATCAGGTAATCCCATACCATACAGGTGTATTCCTATATTCCAGAATAGCTAGATAGCGATCTCCTTCACTCTGGATTTTATTAGCAGGCATGATAAAATTTGAACTGCCTCTTCTATTTACCAATACCAGTAAACCCTTAGCTTTGTTTAATTTCTTGTCTGACACAGGTGAACTGTAACTAAAACTGAGCCACGAATGTTTTCTCCATATTGTTGTGCCCTACCAAGAACAATCTGTTCACAGTGTCAGTGTCTGATATATCCTTTCCTGGTCTTGGTTTAACCAGTGTATTGTTTCTGCAGATGTAACACCATGCTTTGCAGACATGGTGGTGCTCCTGCAAGAGGTCTTTTCCAAAGACTGACTCATTTGTAACTTTTCTACCATAGACTGATGGAAAACTTAGCCAAACACAGTTTCCTCCATCTATTTTTGATCTAGTTTCTGAGGATATGAAAAAAAGCATATTTAAAATGAGGTCCCTTCTTGCATTTACACAGCCTCGAGCATTTACTATGGTAAATGGGTATTCCCATCACCAGATCAACTGAAGTAAAGAAGTTAGCTCACATTCGCTCAAATGAGGGTATCAAGCCCAACCTTGAGAAGGTAGCAACAATCACTGAGAACTCTACCAGAGTATTATTATGAGCTGGTAAAGACTGGCATTGTATTCTCCCCTGGTAGCACTAGCCACTAATGTATCATCCTTAATGGTGAAAACCCATGAAGTCCCAATAAATATTTCTTCCATCTTTAGAAACACATTCTTTCTCTTCACCCTCCCCAGAATGAACACCAATACTTAAGCTGAAAAATTTCTCTCACTTTCTGGAATATTAAAGTGATTGGCTATGAATTGTCTTTGTCTGCTATTATCAGTAAGTACTCAGGTCTCGCATCTAAATACACTGAAATTAGACATCAGCAAATTTAACTACATCGGTAAATACAGAAGGTCACTCAACTATTTACAGCTCATGCATCTATGTACATTTGCAGCCCCCCCATGTGTGGTTTCTCCTCTGTTTCCATGGAATTTACCCATTCCTAGGACCATCTGTTTGACAAATATTATTCCTAAATTTTCCATCCTCAAAATCACTTTACTTAAATCAATTATTCTGGTATTGCAACTAGAATTTTTCATACAGCATGTATTATAGGTTCTATAGTGGAATGCACTTTAATGACATTTTTCCCAGGAAACTACCCCAGTCAATAAAATACATCTTGAAAATGTTTTTGTCTATGAGTTCAAAGTTTGTTTTCGGGTCATATTCTCTAATACTGACTTAAAATGTGCTCCTCTGCAAACATTCCTGACAGTAAACTGAAATATTAGTGGAAAGTGAACACAAAATGGATGCAAAACCAGCCACCACAACTTTCTTCGGGGAGTGGGGGATATATTCAAAGAATTTTTCAAGTGTATATTGATGTCTCCAGACAGCAGATGAATATTAAGTTTTGTACTCTGCTTAAATATGATCAAAGATTGTGTGATATAGCCTTGAGATTTAAAATGCCATCTTTTCATAGGTCAAGAGAAGAAGGGCCTCAAGAAATTGCCAAAATTTATAATTATCATACTCTTCCTTCACACACACACACACACACACACACACACACACACACACACACACACACACCATGCAGGCATTTTCTTAAAAGTGCCTGGGGTACAGGTTTCCTCCATCTCTAGTAGTGATGTTGAACATTGATTCAGATATATGGAAACTGATTTTTGCAAGAATCAAAAACATACAAGCACTCTCAGAGGTACCAGACATTTTGGATAATCAGAACACTCTTGTGAACTCACAGATACCCAGATGTTTAACAATTTCAACACATGCGTATATCTAAATGATTAAGAAGTAGGGTCGGAATTAACTTTAATCTGCAAATTGAGAGGAAAAGCTGAACTGTAGCCAGGGCTGAATGAGGAACCCTTACAAGGTGACTTGTATAATAGGATTTAGTTTCCTACATTGGAAGACAGAAGTTTGTATAGTTATGGTTATGACAGATTTTCTGGTATACCATTTCATAACTGAGCTATTGTAATAATATTAATAATATCAAGCTATTCCCTTATGTACTGTACATAGGAAATGCTGAGATTCAGTTAATGGTCCAAGGTCTCAAAATTTGTGAAATATAATCACCTCATTAATCATTCTCAACAAATAATTTTTTTATCTTCTCCAACAGGAAATGAGAGGGTGAAACTATATATCCATCTTTTCTTTCTGCCTAATATAGTATTAAAAAGCACGAACAAACAGTGCACCAGCATCTACTGAGCCAGTGACACAAGTGCAGCGATAAGCCATATAAAATATTCATCACTGGAACTTTAGATGTAGGCAGATTCACAACAACAGACACAAGCTTTGCCAGGAATTGTTGAGAGATTGAAAGTGTACTTAAAGGATTTATTAAAGCAATCAGAAGAAACCTCTACTGCAGTTACCATGATTTCAAGGATTTCACTGCCATGTATTTAATCTTCTTGCATTGTAACAGATAAGTTATGCTTCCTTGTGATTTGTGTACAAAGAGTTTTCTCAATCTTTTCTAGTACTATAAAGTATAGAATATCATTTTTTACTTGCTAAGCGAAGCATTAATAGGAATGTCAGAAGCAAGATGAAACATGCAATAAATATTAAATTTTCATGTTATAATGATTTATGGTGCAGAGACTATACCTCTAGATTATGAGATATGATTATTATCCTTTGTGATAAGAAATTATAGGAAAAATAATTTGATGGCAGAGGTAACTTTCTGAAGCTTTATACTCAGCAGGGCTAAGTTCAATATTAGAAGACAACTTGAGTATATGTACTGTAAAAGCAACCGAAACAGATGCTTAATACAATAACTACCCATTAAATGGAACATTTTACTGGACACCGGTCTCTTACCTTGACCACCTCATTTGTCATTTACAGAGAAGTGACAAAGGGAGAACGCTGTACCTGATAAAGAAATAACATTATCTCAATAAATAAGGAAATGATAGATTAGGAAATAGGAAATATTCATGTAGTGGAGAGTAAGACAGAATTATCAAACCAATAAAACTAAAGAACTTACTAAAGGAAGTAACCACACACATGATCATTACATAAGTCTGCATTGTTTTTACAAGATTTTCAACTACAATTACATTTGGAGATTGACAATCAAAGTCTTTCAATTTTTGAGTTTCTTAATGTAACCAATTAGGTGGAATAAAGCTCTCTCAACTGCACTTTTCACTGTCCACGATTTCCTCTGCAGTGCATTGATCATAGGAAAGACTTAGAAAAGTCTTAGAAGTATTAGCTGTGCACTAGAGCTATGTGAAATCTGAATGGTTTCACACAGAACAAAATTGGAAATTCTGAATTTCATTGAGTTTGCAGAAACAGCTGAAAAAACCCTTTTTGATTTTTCAAAATTATTATTATTTTGGTTCATTCTACTCAGTGAAAATCAGTCTGTGTGTGAAACAAGTGTATGCACAACTAGCTTTAAAATCTTTATGTTCAAAATACAAAAGCATGTCCTATGTTACCTCAGCAGCAAGATATCAAATACCTGTCAGACTTTTTGAGTCCTTGAGTGGAAGCAGATTTTGGGGCCTAGCAGGCATTGTCTGACTTGGAACAGAAATTGATGATACAGTCAGGTATTTACTTAGTGTGATTATTTACAAAATGTACACAAGTCACATTTCCTTGAGCAGAGATGGCAACAAATTTTACCCAGGAGAAACCTCAGGAAAGATACTGTTGCCCCGTATTAAGAAGTCTAGGGCTATTCTCTTTCTCCAGGTCACGGATATATCCAGCTGGTTAAACACACTCTGTGGCCCTTTTCATCCCCTCATCCTGTGCACTTTACACCAAAGAAACCTTTAGTCCAAGGCACTCAGAACAAATAATTAAAAAAAAAAAAAGTGTTTTGCTACAATGCAAAGGAAGATCAGTAAGGTCTAAGGCCCTGATAAAGAAGAGTGTTTTCACCCACCCTTAACTATTCTCTATAAGTGCAGTTGCTGCACTACACCTCTAACTCTTTCTATGGAGAGTTTCACCCTTGGTGCTCATAAATCAACATCTTCTAAAGTGTGCACCATTAACACATTTTGTCAGAAGTCATGTGTGTCAAAGAAGTAACTTTGATATTACCAGCATAATATATAAAGTTCTAAAAAACTGTAGGGAGTCCTAAATTCCTCAGCTAATAAAGATCTAAAAAAGTCTGTAGAAATAATGTTGATTAATTTCTGAACAATTCAACGAGCACAGAGTTTTCTGTCATTGATGTGCTCTATTGTGTTTCTTAGTTTTCCCTACACAGTGTTTTCATTTAAAAGTCGTATTAGGCTGTAAAACTATGTTGGTATTTAAAAAATCACCAACAATATTTTAAGAAATAGAGAAGCAAAGAATAACAGTAACAGTGAGCTGGTACTTCTTTCTCAACTCCTACATTTGTTTCCCTCCCATGTAAAATCTTCTAGGAGCTTAATGCTCACCTTCAAAATTGCACAGTATTTGGGGACTGCATTTCCAACACATTCCTTCCTTGCAGGGCTAGCATTTCTGTATAACAGCTAAGGATGATGCCAAATTTTGAAGCACCTCTAAGAGATTACACAAATACTAATAATCATTACAATGAAAAAAAGAACAGTGTAATTCACACTGAAGTGATAATACATGACAGACCACAGCTACCAAACATGATGCACACAAAACGCAGGATCGTCACCATAGGTTTTGGTTAGAGCAGGGGTAGGCAACCTATGGCATGTGTGCCAAAGGCGGCATGTGAGCTGATTTTCAGTGGCACTCAAATTGCCCGGGTCCTGGACACCAGTCGGGGGGAGGGGGGCTCTGCATTTTAATTTAATTTTAAATGAAGCTTCTTAAACATTTAAAAACCTTATTTACTTTACATATATCAATAGTTTCGTTATATATTATAGATTTATAGAAAGAGACCGTCTAAAAACAGTAAAATATATTACTGACACGCGAAACCTTAAATCAGAGTGAATAAATGAAGACTTGACACACCACTTCTGAAAGGTTGCCGACCCCTGGGTTAGAGAATACTTACAACCTTTTTACAATCATACAAATCTATATCTTCTTTCAATTTCTGTGGGTTCATAACCCTTAATTTTGTTCTAAATGACACCAAAAACTCAGAGAAAATCTCAGCTATAAAAGCCAGTTTCCATGGCTTCCTCCCAAGATCATAAACATGTCCACATTTGCACAGTTCTTAAGGAAATTATATTGCTTCTTGAGGTGGCGTGATAGACATGGTACCATTCTTCACAGTTCACAAGCAGAAGAATCCACACTTAATTATGAACTTCATGACCATTTTCAGAGCTATCTGAATTGAC
The DNA here is from genome assembly GCF_011386835.1 of Chrysemys picta bellii. NCBI lineage: Eukaryota > Metazoa > Chordata > Testudines > Emydidae > Chrysemys > Chrysemys picta. The sequence goes on from NC_088798.1 coordinate 84,317,494, forward strand.
CTATGTCTGTTTAGCCCATCTTTAATGAATCCCAACGTATGGAGTGCTTAGTGAACTTGGAGGTTTATTAAAACAAGTGGATGGGTTAAATTGATACTTAGAGTAGATTATCAGTTTTTCCAAAAAAAAAAAAAACTTTTATGTTACGTTGGTAGTCCATGTTAATAGGTTTTACATCAAAACATTATTCTGTACCTAACAGAGAAACGGTTATATAAAGACAAGTTTTCATGCTAAATGAATAATAAATTATAGGTTATGTGTCTCTTTGATTTTAGAAGATGCATAATTTACAATGATAAATAATTAACATATCAAAGCATTCTAATTTAACTGATGCCTTCAGCATCAGCACAGCCAAATATAAAACCTCATGTTTGGCGCTTAAAACTTATATTCATGGTGGAGACGAATAGCAGCTTTACATAACTAGCTGTTACAGTTTTTAAGGGGTAATTTCTGCTTATCACTTAAAAGTATGAATACAGGTCAGAAAGTTCCATTTCTTATGAATGATCTATAAATACAGTGCAACATTGTAAGAAGGGAAAATATAATTATCATTATACTATTAAAATATAACATTTCAGCTATGAATACTTAGTGCAAAAATTATTTTGAGTGGTATTTGCATTTGCATTTATACACACATACATTTTGGAAAGAATCCACCCATACAAAATAGCTGATCCCCAAGTGCTTGGGAAATTACCATATTATTCTAATAGCGACAAATATGTTTTTAATATATAAATTGGCTGGGATTATTTTATTATTTATTACTTGTTTGCAGTGGTGACCAAAGGTCCAAATCAGAATCAGGACCTCAGTATGCTAAGTTCTAATATAGGGGAAGAAGCCATCTTTACCCAAAAAGTGTACAATGCAAGATCCTGATATTGTAATTGCATCCATTTGGACAGACCCGTGTGACTATACGTAGCTTTGCTGACATCAGCCTCAACCCAGTTGCAACATAGGGCTTAATCAAATAATAATGATGCTAGAAATAGCAACATATAGGTTGGGCAAATAAAGGACAATAAAATTCCTCTAGCTTCTTCCTGTGACTTTTTAAACCATGATAACCTAGGAATAAGAGCCTCTCTGTCTGCAAGTACTATTCAGTGATGCTTAGAAGAAACGGTTACTCACCTTCTTGCAACGGTTGTTCTTCGAGATGTGTTGTTCATGTCCATTCCAATACCCACCCTCCTACCCCTCTGTTGGAGTATCGGCAAGAAGGAACTGAGGGGGTGGAGGGTCGGCTGGCCCCTATAAACAGCTCCATGAGGGCGCCACTCCAGGGGGCGCCGGAGCCGACCCTACGGACGCTGCTATAGTAAAACTGTTTCTTCTTCTTCGAGTGATTGTTCATGTCCATTCCAAGCAGGTGACTCACAAGCCCGAGTCTAGGTGGTGGGGTCGGAGGTCACTGCAGACTGGAGGACTGTGCGGCCAAATGCAGCATCCTCCCTGGCTTGGTGCGTGATGGCGTAGTGCACCGTAAAGGTGTGGATTAAGGACCAGGTGGCCGCTCTACAAATTTCCTACATCAGGAAGTGGGCCAGGAACACGGTTGAAGAGGCCTGCGCTCTTGTTGAGTGGGCCGTGATAGGCAGGGCTGGTATATTGGCCCGACTGTAGCACTCCTGGATGCAGGTTCTGATCCAAGCCGAGATCCGCTGTGACGTGACCGGGAGCCCTTCCCTACTGTTGGCCATGGCGATGAAAAGTTGGGTCGACTTCCTGAAGGATCTTGTCCTTTCGATATAGAGCGCGAGAGCCCTGCGAACGTCCAGAGAATGCAGCCTGTGCTCCTTATCCAAGGAGTTCGGTTTGGGATAAAACACAGGGAGAAAAATGTCTTGACCCATGTGAAATGTGGAAATCACCTTAGGCAGGAACGCTGGGTGCGGCCTGAGTTGGACCTTGTCCTTGTGGAAGACGGTGTATGGAGGTTCAGATGTTAGAGCTCTGAGTTCCGATACTCTCTGGGCTGATGTGATAGCCACCAAGAACGCGACCTTATATGAGAGGTATAACAGCGAGCATGAAGCCAGCGGCTCAAATGGGGCCCCCGTGACGACAGACAGGACCAAATTGAGGTCCCAAGCAGGGACAGGTTGACAGATGTGCGGGAACAATCTGTCAAGGCCCTTAAGGAATCGTCCAACGAGTGGGTTTGCAAACACTGAGGTCCCCCCGTCTCCAGGGTGGAACGCAGAGATTGCAGCAAGGTGTACTCGAACCGACGAGAGAGTTAGTCCCAGATGTCTCAGATGTAGCAAATAGTCCAATATGAGAAGGACCGGGGCGAGCAAGGGGGCCTGACCCCATTGTGTAGCCCAGAGGGAGAAGCGCTTCCACTTGGCTAAGTACGTGGTCCTTGTTGAGGGCTTCCTGCTGCCCAACAGGACCTGTCTGACCTGATGAGAGCATCGTAACTCCACTGGGTTTAGCCATGGAGCATCCAAGCTGTAAGGTGGAGCGACTCCAGGTTCAGGTGAAGGAGGCGACCGCGATCCTGCATGATCAAGTCCGGTAGTAGGGGCAACCTGAGTGGAACCCTCGTAGACATGTGTAGGAGAGACGTGTACCAGTGCTGGCGCGGCCACGCAGGTGCTATCAGGATGAGTCGAGTGTGATCCCTGCGGGCCTTGAGGATTACCCTGTGAATCCAGGGAATTGGGAGAAAGGCGTAAAAAAGCCCGTCTGCCCAAGAGAGGAGAAGAGCGTATGATAGGGACCCCTGACTGCGTCCCATGAGGGAGCAGAATTGACGACACTTCCTGTTCTCGTTGGAGGCAAACAAGTCCACCTGGGGATGACCCCAGAGTCAGAAAATTGAGAGAACTATATCCCAGCGGATAGACCACTCGTGGCCCTGGAACGAGCGGCTGAGGCCGTCCGCGAGCGCGTTGTGCATGCCCGGGAGGTAGGATGCTGTCAGGTGAATTACTTTCTGTACACAAAAGTCCCATAATGCGAGGGCCTCCTGGCAAAGGGGAGAGGAGCGAGCACCACCCTATTTGTTGATATAAAACATCATTGGAGTATTGTCTGTGAGGACAGAAACGCACCTGCCTGCCAGCTGGGACTTGAATGCTATGCATGCGAGGCGTACCGCTCGCAATTCCCTGACATTGATGTGCAGTGACAGATCCTCCCGCGACCAAAGACCTTGTGTTCTGAGGTGGCCCAGATGTGCACCCCATCCCCGATCCGATTCGTCCGTTACCAGGGACAGGGAGGGTTCGGGGTCCAGGAAAGGAACTCCCGCGCAGACCACCCGCGGGTCTAGCCACCATTGAAGGGAGTCCAATACCGGCGGAGGTAACGTCACCACTGATTCTAGGGAGTCCCTGACTGGCCGATAAACCCGTGCCAACCAAGATTGGAGTGGGTGCAGTCTGAGCCTGGCGTGTCTCACCACGTAAGTACATGCTGCCATGTGTCCTAGTAATTTGAGGCAGTTTCTTACTGTGGTGGTAGGGTAACTTTGGAGGCCGAGAATGATGTTGATATAGTTCGGAATCTGGCCTGTGAGAGATATGCCCTGGCTTGTGTCGAGTCCAGAACTGCTCCTAGGAATTCGATTTTTTGAGTTGGAGACAGTGTGGACTTGGCCTCGTTGAGTAAGAGGCCAAGTGAGCGGCAGGTCTGCCTGATGAAGACCACCTGAGCCTCCACTAGTGCCTTGGTCCTGCCCTTAATGAGCCAATTGTCCAGGTAGGGAAATACCTGGATCCTGTGTCTGCGCAGGAAGGCTGCCACGACTGCCATGCACTTCGTGAAGACCCTTGCGGCTGCTGACAGACCAAAGGGCAGAACCGTAAACTGAAGATGAACATTGCCCACAAGAAACCTGAGGTAACGCCTGTGCTAAGGGATTATCGCGATATGAAAGTATGCGTCCTTTAAGTCGAGGGCGGCATACCAGTCTCCTGGATTCATGGAAGGAATGATGGAGGACAGGGAGACCATGCGGAACTTGAGTTTCCTCACAAACTTGTTGAGACGCCGCAAGTCCAGAATAGGTCTGAGGCCCCCTTTCGCTTTCGGAATTAGGAAATATCGAGAGTAGAAGCCCTTGCCCCGTAGCTCCTGCGGAACCTCCTCCACTGCCCCTGAAGCGAGGAGGGGATGAACTTGTTGAAGTAGAAGTTGCTCGTGAGAGAGGTCCCTGAAGAGGGATGGGGAGGGGAGCTGGTGGGGCGGGAGAGAGGAGAACTGGATAGAATATCCCTCCTCTACCATGCGCAGCACCCAAGCATCCAATGTGATCTGGGCCCACGCACGATAGAAGGGGGACAGGTGTGACGAAAAGGTAAGGTTGGACGGATCCAGGGTTCTGACTGGGAGGTCGTCCTCGACCAAGCCATCAAAATGGTGGTCTAGGCCCCTGTGTAGGCCTTGGTTGGGCAGATGACTGTCCAAAGGGCTCTGTTGTTGCCTCCTCCTGCCCATTCTCAGCCTTCTGCGCGAGGCATCCCCTCGATTTTGAGGCTGGTACGGTCAAGGGGCCTGCGGTGGCCTGAACTGCCTACGCTGGGTAACAGGGGTGTGTAGGCCTAAGGAGCGGAGGGTGGTCCGCGAATCCTTTAGGCTATGTAGCCTCTTATCAGTCTTTTCTGCGAAGAGCGTGGCCCCTTCAAAGGGCAGGTCCTGGATTGTTTGTTGGACCGCATGAGGGAGGTCGGAAACTTGAAGCCAGGCCCCGCGCCTCATGACCACACCAGTCGCCAACGTGCGTGAGGCTGAATCGGCCGTGTCCAAGGCAGCCTGGAGGGAAGCACGGGTAATCAGTCTTCCCTCTTCAATCAGGGCCGAAAACTCGGTTCATGAGTCCTGTGGGAGGAGGTCCGTGAACCTAGACAAAGCCGAGCACGTGTTGTGTCCATACCAGCTCACTATGGCTTGCTGATTGGCAATGCGCAACTGCAGGTCCCCCATTGAATATACCTTGTGCCCGAACAGGTCCAACTTCTTAGCCTCTCTATTTTTAGGAGTAGCGCCCTGGAAACCCTGGCGTTCCCTTTGGTTGGCCGCATCTACCACTAGGGAGTCCGGTGGGGGTGTGTGCATAAAGATGTTCATACCCCGTGGTTGGAACAAAATATCACCTCTCTGTCCTTTTGGCCGTAGGGGCCAATGAGGCTGGAGTTTGCCACAAGGTGCGGGTTGTGTCCGTAATGGTCTTTATGAGAGGTAGGGCTACCCTAGACAGACCTGACGGAGCCAGGATGTCAATCACGGGATCTGTGTCCACCTTTGCTCAGTCTGTATCGAGAGGCTCTGGGCCGCTCGACTAAGGAGCTGTTGGAGGATCCTATTGTCCTCTAGGGCCGGTGCCGCTGAAGTTCCCGCTACTGCCTCGTCCGGAGATGAAGAGGAAGATGTCCCATGCAGGGGCCCTTCATCTACCACGTCTCCCTCTGTGAGGGCCTGCGGCACACGGTACTCGGGCTGCGCGGCCGGTGCGGGCTCAAGATGTGGCACTGCGGCCGGTACCAGGGTCGCCACCGAACGACGAGGAGTGCTGGATGGTGCCTGCGCTGTTGGGAGCAAAGTCCCAGTCGGTGCCGTTGTTTGACCAGGGGGTGCCGTGTCCCCTTGTGGCACACTCCTGTCAGACGGCGGTGCCGGTGGTGGTGGCATTAGCGGCGGGGCCACAAACGTTGAGGAAACAAGCGGTTCGTGAGCGGGGACCGTACGCCTGACCCACTGACTGATGGTAGGCCCACAGCGTCCAGAACGGCCACTGTGGGGCTGGTTGCCACTGCTGCTGCTGATGCCACTGCGGTGGGTACGGGTGGGTACTCATACGCAAGGACGATCGCCTGCTCCTCGATCTGTTAGAGCAGTATGAGTCCGCGTCTCAGTCAGAAGTCTCTGAATATGAGGACATAGGGGGCGCGGTACCCACTGTCGCCGGAAGGGGTGCTTGCACCGGTGCCGCTAACGTGGCGCGGCGTGGAGAGCGCGGTGAGCGCATCCCCGGTTTGCCCCTAGAGTGGTAATGGGGCCGAGCGGTAGCCAGAGGTTCTCTGCACCGATGCGGCGACTCCGGCACCGGGAGGCTCAAGAGGTCTGATGTGGCCTTGAATGCCTCCGGCGTCGATGGGAGGCACACCTCCTCCATCGTGTCTGGGGATCTATGCCTTTCCGGACTCGACCTTGCCCTCTCCGGGGCGGGAGTCAACGGGATGGCCGGATGGGTCTGCGGCGTGAGTTGCCCTGTAACACTCGTGGACAGCGCCGGACCTTTAGAGTCCCAGTGGGGAGATTGTTCCCTCAGTGGCCTGTTCTTTTTAACCGGCACTGGCGATGGAGAGCGGTATCTTGTAGAAGATGGTTTCTTATGCGCCGACTCTCTCTGGTGCCGGGGTTTCGGGGCCTTGGCCTCACGACTTATCTCCGGTGCCGGGGCACTGCGCACCGAAGATGAAGTGCTGGGTGCCGGCTCGGAAGGCCCGGGATCCGATTGCGGCTGCAGTGCCGCCTCCATTAGGAGGACTTTAAGTCTCTGCTCTCTATCTTTGAGAGTCCTGGGGCAAAAAGCCCTGCAGATAGTGCACCTATCCCTTTGATGGGTCTCTCCGAGGCACCTTAAGCACGAAGAGTGCGGGTCACTCTTCGGCATAAATTTCCCGCAGTCCCAGCAGAGTTTGAACCCTGGGGACCCGGGCATGCGCCAGTGGGGCAACGAAAAATTGGGGAAAACCCCCCCAACTAATCTAACTAGCTAACACTAAACAAGAAACTAACTATTTACAACAACTACAGAACACTGCCACAATTGCTGAAGAGCAAGCGAAGTTCCAGTTAGCCGTCACCGGCGGTAAGAAGGAACTGAGGGGGTGGGGGGTCGGCTGGCCCCTATATACAGTGCCATGAGGGCGCCACTCCAGGGGGCGCCGGAGCCAACCCTACGGACGCTGCTATAGTAAAATCCTCCGGCTGGCGTTCATGCAGCGCGCACACACCTGCTTGGAATGGACATGAACAATCACTCGAAGAAGAACAGTGTTATGCAGTTGTTCATCACTGGTATTTCCTATTCTAATATTTTCTGTTACACCAGGTCACTTATAAGAATCAGCAGAGAAATTATAGCACAATTCGGGTATAAAGGGGTACCAATGTGCCCTCTTAAATTTCATCAGCAGATTAAGATTTCCTAGCTTTCGGACAAAAAAAGAAAAATCACACCACTCTCATTGTAATAGCTAATTTAACAGCTGCTAACATTGTCTGCAACTGGCTCAGAGGACAAGACCTTTACAAGAACAACAAGATTTTATGAGCCAGTTTAGTTCTTTTCTCTATAATATCAACAAGTATGACCAGTCTCCTGGGTGTGCTACAATGGAAGGAAATGGTTCAACAACATTGGGAGACCTGATACCACAGGAAAGATTCTTGTTCCAAGGGATGTGGAAAGCTGGCTAATGTCCAATTCTAGACTTCCTCTACTAAAAATTACCTAGAGCCAAATTGTATCCTTCTCTGATGATATTGCTGTGGAAATCAGACAAGAGACTTTGCTTTTCCCTTGCAGGCAAAATCTTCCACTAGGAGATGATGGAACAATGGCCTGGAAGCCATGCTATTCCCCACCTGTGCTGAGTTGCATTAGATCATAAGCCCTCTCTGACTGACTTTTTAAACAAAGATTTTCAAAGCCAATTAAGATTTGGATGCCCAATTTCCATTACATTTACTGGGAATTCTGCATCCAAATCCTTTGGATATATAAAGCCATATGTACATGCTAGTTGTGGTTTTCATTTTATCACAGGCCCTATTGGCTGAGTAGCAGCTAGCTGAAGAGCCTTCTTCATCCTCACAATTTAACTCTGTAGTAAAAGGAAATCACTAGAATATCCATAATGCATACCTTCTGCACTGCAGCTCTAGGAGATTCTGAGAGTACACTTTAAGCATTTATGTAAAGTAAGACAAATAGGAACACATCTCTTTCCATACCCCTGTTCTAATGTACTCAGAAGAAAACAAGAGACTCTGTTATACCAAGGGTTATTTTTAGTAACTGATGGCTTCTTACAACTCTATTTGTCTGAACAGGATCTGTTGTGAACCCCAAAACTTGGCCAACTGAATGAATATATTAGGCCATCTCAGCAAGTTTCCCTTTCAGTTGGAATGACAACCCTGATTAGTCAGCATGCCCTTTATATTTAAAGGTTCTTATTTGTCTACTGTTCCACAATAAAGCAATTCTGATGAATAGTGCAATTAACCTTTCTGTTATTAAAACAATTAATTGCAAAAATTAAAGACATGACAAGGGGCAAAATATTAATGCATAAATTATTGGGTTCAGGAATTGTAATTATTAATCCATGTACAGTAATTATGCCATAAACAAAGAGGACAAACTATATGCAGAAGTCAGTGATAAAACTGATAGTCATTTGTTTCCTTCAGAAGAAAAGAAATGTGACTTTTTATTTGGTATAAGGATCCAATCCTGCCAACACTTTCACCTGAGCAATTGAACCCACATTAGTAGTCCCATTGATTTTTGGCCCTGTAACGGCCACCTCTCACAAGCATCCCCTCTGGTTGGGTGTATCTATATTCTTTTCAGTAAGTATCCCAGCCCTGCTATGGGGCTGTATCTCCAGGGCTTCCACCCTGGAGACACTATCTTCCTGCAACCCTCCCCGGGCTCAGTCCCTGCAGCCAGCCAGTAGCTCCCTCAATGCCCCACCTCCCTGGTCTCTGCTAGCAAACTGTCTTTGGCTCAGCCCTAGCAGCCAGTCAGGAGCCTCTTGCTCTCCTGGTCCCTGCCAGCAAATTGTCTTTGGCCCTGCTGCTCTTCCAGGCAGGCACATAGTCCTTTCTTCCCCAGCTACAAGCCGCAACTAACTACTGCTCTGTTCTGCAGCTCCTTTTATAGGGCCCTTCTGACTCCTGGCTGGCCATTCCAGCAGCCCCTCTGACTGGTTGCTTCCTCACAACCATGTTAGGCCACTTGGAGGACCCCTTCACTGCTCCTTTCCTGGGATGGGTGGGGCAGAACCCTGAGGCGTCCAGCAGGGGGCTTTTGGGCCTAGTCTACCCATCACATGTTGAAATGTTGGTTCAATCAGGCCCTTGGTCTGAACTAGACTATGGGAAGTTTTCACACTGCCCCAGCAACATAAACTAACATCAAAAATATTTAAATTATGTATACATAAATCAAAGTCACTTTTATGAGAAAAATAATAAATTATAATAAAGAAATACGCCACATAAAACAGTGTCAATACTGAATCTCCAGATGGTACACGGTAGCCAGAATACATGGATATCCAGTATTTTAGCATTCCAATACGGAAATATCATTTTGATGTTGCAATGCTGGCAAAATCTATATTAAAGAAAGTGAACATGGGTGATAACAGGAATTGCTTTATATATGAAACATTTGTAAGATTAATGACAACATTGAAGAATTTCATATTCTATAGAAGAATGTATGGCTGATCTACACAGAAGTGTGGATGTGCAAGTGAAAGGAATGCGAGATCACTATTGAAGAGTTGTGAGTGCAGCTGGTCAAAAAATGGAATTTCCATCAGATGGGAATTTCCAAGATATAAAAATCTGAGTTCCTCTTGAATTAGGAGAAAAAGGAGAAATCTCATATTTTTTCACTAACAAAATAGTTTCAAAATATTGTGTTTTGATCTTATCAAATTTGTTTCAAGACAAGGTTGAAACTAGACCTTTTTTGATGGAAAAATTTCTGTTGAAAAATATAGTTTATCTAAATTGAAATGTTTTTCTGGAACTCATCACTTTCCATTAAATTTTTCAACGGGAAAAAAATCACATTTTGTTTTGACAGTGCCAGAATATATTGTTCTAGCAGTTTTGTTTCAATTAATTTTGTGTTGAACTTTTCTATTTTATTAAAATATTATTATATTATATTTTATTAATTTTATGCTATACTATATAATATATTACACCTGTATTATATATTGTTTAATATTTAATATAGAATCAAAATTACATACATTTGAAATGAATAAACAATCACATCAATAATTTTCACAAAGCAGAATTTCAGTTCCTGACCAGCTCTAGTCAAAATGTTTCACTTTGACTTTGTTTCAATTTTTATGTGATATAAATTATAACATAAGTTAAAATGTTTCAACTATTATAAGTTATACTACAAAAGTCAAAATGATAAAGTCAAAACAAAGTGTTTCAACTTCAATGGCACATTTCAATCATTTTGACAAAATCAATATGACCTATATTCATTTTGATTTAACGAAATCAGCATTTTCCAATGGAAAAACTGAACTGTCGGGTAATTTTCAACCACCTCTAGTTGTCAGATTGTTTAGCAGTCCTGGACTATTTTTTGTTAAATATTTGCTGATCCATATTATGTTTGTTTTGAACTAGGTCCTCATCTGGGGTAAATCACCATAGGTCTATTGCAGTCAATGGAGCTAAAAGAAACTATACCATCTTAGGATCTGTCCTGGAGTGTATCAGTTATATCAGTGTCTTGTAGAACTGGTTCAAAATCAATATTGCAGAGAGAAGAAAGGAAGGACAGTGGACTAATGCCAATGGTCCGAAAGCACAAGATTAAATTTTGGTTTGTTGATTCACTACGGATGTAGAAGGCAAGATAAAGTGAAATAGCCTAGACCATGCCCCCAAATTCCTGGTGGGACTCTAAAAGCTAAATTCTGGGGCACAATAGTTCTGAACTGTGCAGCAAACTGAAAATTCTTCAGCAGTGTGGGATGCGATGGAAAAACATTCAAAAAATGAAAGGTTTATTTTTAAATGAATTATATATCACAGCATTGACTGTTGTTCACTTTAATATTTCATAGAAGTCTCTCTGCCTGTTTGACATGAATTTCAGGTTGCTCCCTAATATATATATATATTTTCTCCAGGATGTAATTTTGACATGCCACAGAAATCAAGAGGGCTGGGTGTAGAATTTAGGGTCTGGGTGCCATTTACTCTCCTTCAAGCCTCTTAGGAGAACAGAATGGACAGGCGTGTATGCCCCTCTTCCTTTTGGTTATTGGGAGAGGGTATCAGAAGGTTGGCCACAGAAGAGAAGGAACTGGTCAGAGGGAGAGTTGGATGAGTTGGAAGTAGAGCTGGTCAGAAAATGAATGGTATTCCAACCCACAAAGAATTTTGAGATTAAAATACCCCAAATCAGGATGAAACCTTTATTTCAACATTTTTCATGAAACAAAATTCTGGAAATAAATCCACTGAGGGTCAACTGAAATATTTTGGTTTGATAAATTTGATATTTTGATTTTGACACTTTAAAATGTTTACATAAAATATAGTATATTTTCAAACTAAAAGTCATGTCAAAATGAAAGTAAAACATTTTAATTTCAAAAATGTCAAAATAAAATATTTGACATTTTCAGAATTTTTCCCCATTTTTTCTAAATAAAATTCCATCAAAATTGATATGATTTGCAAAAGAAACAATGGTTTAGTTGAAACAGCATTTTCTGACAGAAAACTGTTTTGACAAAAAAGTTTCTTCTAGCTCTGATTAGAAGTGTTAGGATTCATATAGACAACTCTTGGCAAACAGAGTTCAGAACATACATTTTTAAATCCTACCCCTGAAATAGAGTTAGGGATGTGTCTCTGCTCAGGATTCACAGCCAGAAACCCTTTCCTGTAGTTAAGCACTGAGGTCAGATCAGTTTTATTTCAAGAAAAAATGAAGAGGACTAGACCCTGGGTCTCTTACATCCCAAATAAGTGCCCCAACATTTGGACTAGAGAATTCTAATGTGCTATCTGGCTATTGACTATATTTCTTCAAAATGGAACAGCTGCAACAAGAAACACTAAGACAGACCTGCCCATGAATACTCTAGTCTAGTGGTTAGTGCAGCCTCCTAGGGAGTGGGAGAACCAAGTTCAAATCCTTGCACTACATCAAACAAAGGGAGGATTTGATTCTAGGTTTTTCACACACTGAATGAGTTCTCTAACCACTGGACTCAAGGTTATAAGGATGGCACCTCCTCCTACCATTTTATGTGGGTTTAGACATCTACCGGATCCAGCTCTGAAGGTGAGATAAGCAAGGGAATACCTGGTTTGTGAATCCTGCTGTGGCTTAGGCATGAGTTAGGCACCAAGTTTCTGGGCAATGTCAAGACTTAGGTGGCTGTCCACAGGCCCAGCTATTGAAATTTAGGCCCCTTGGGCACTTTAACAGTGGAAACGTAGGCACCTAGGGAATTTAGATGCCTAAAGGGTTAGATGGCAACCAAAATGTTGGACTTGGATGCCCAAAATGGCAGTTAGGCACGTAAGTCCCCCTTGTGAATCCCACCCATGGTATCCTTTAACATAGATTAGATAATCTAATTTGGCTTTCAGTTGGGGATAAAAGCAGTGTTTTGTAGCCATAGAAAAGCTTTGGAGATGAGATATTTTTAACTTTTTAAATTTTTCAGCATAATTATTTCCTTTGAATGTACAGCTACTGCATAATGTAAAGTATGAAAACAAGCAAAAGGTCCTCTCCTTTCAAATCTGTGATTTAAAAATCAATCACACTGAGGCTTATGACTGGCCCGCACTCTAGACCAGTGAGATATGCAGAACTCCTAATACGTCTTTTTTCACTTTACTTTGTTCTACTGTTTTACACTCCTATAGTTGAGGCACATTTTTTTTTAACAACTGCCATCTTCTTGACCACAAAGCCTGGTATACTTGCAAAATCATCAGTACTGCTCCATAACTAGCAGCTGGTAGAGGGACATGTGATATGAATTATCACTTCATTACTCAGCCACGCTGAGTTATCTGCACAGCGTCCCATTGCTTATCAGACTGGTACGGTAATACAAATAGTAAATAAGATATGAAAAACAAAAGCCAGTCTTTTGCATGACAGTGTATGGGACAGCAATGTGGTACAATTTTGATTCTCCTAATTAAGTTGCACTTGGTCACCAATACAGAGGATACTAATTAATAATAATAGCTTCTCAGTTATGAAACCAAAGTTAGCATAAAACCTCTCTCATGCATTCTTATTCTTTCAATTACCTTGTTCTCTGCTCACCTCCAAGTCTTACGCATTTATTCATGATGCACCAGGCAGGTGTAGAAGAAGCTAAAAAGGACAAAGGTACTACACATGATCTTAGCTCAAAGAGCCGATATACACTCTGAAAAGAGCCATATCACTCAGAACATGGTACAACTTAGATATATTCACAGTTAATTATAAATGTTTGTGCCTGAATGTCAATGCTAGAAAACAATCTTGTTACAATATCAGAAGTTATTATATGATGGCCTTTCCTAAAATACAATTTACTAGAGCATGGCAGGTGGTGGACAAGAGACCAAAAACTGTAACAAGCAATTACATTGGGAAATTTATTTTTTTCTCACTTTTATTAGCTAAATTTCTCTGAATTCTAATCTGATCTTTTTAATAATGTGTCAAGCCTGACACTCCTGTGGACATGAAACTCATAATGGTCATGGTCGAATGGATGCATCTATTCAATTTTTTCCCTTCAAATAGCTTTAAAAATTAATTTATCTGATTGCTCAGACTATTATATAAAATTTGTTGAATTTCTTTTATGACTAATAGGCACACTTCTTGGCTTTCTCCTCACTATTGGCTAGATAAGGTTTCTCTACTCTTACTGATAACTGATTAAAAGAAATAATGAAGTCTAAAGAATAAAGAATGTCTAAAGTAAATTCTGCATAGTTCTCAGGAGGTTTGCATCAGGCACTGGGTGAACTCATAACACAGTAGGGGTTGTTTCGTGGCTTTCAGCTACAGTTTTTCCTAAGGGTGATCCCTTAACTCAAGTCCCATCCATACACAAATCCCTTAACTCGAATGCAGTTGTGCTTTTAACTTGAGTTGGCAGCTCAAGAGGGATATAGGCTAAAACTGGAGCAAGTACAACTCATCAGTTGCTAATATGACCACTCTCTAGTGTTAATGCAGACTAGCGCTACTCAACCTACATACTCAGACAAGACTGGCGAGTTTTCCCACAATTCACGGAACAAATTCATATTGTGGCTCAGCTTACACAGCCCTATGAAGCATGAGATGTGCCTCTAGAAGTTTTAGCATACAGGGACAGTATGGACAGAACAGTTTGAGTGATATTTTGCAGTATGGCCGTTCTCAGTTGAGCTTAGATAACTCAAAAAGAGTAGCTTGAGTGTAGATAACTTGAGTTAACTCTGGAGTGAAGATATATGCTTGGAGTTGTGAGCCATGTGGGGGGGGAGAGGAGGGGAGGATGCCCTCTGCTTTGCTCCTTCTGTGATTGCGGCATACACTCCTCTAATTAATACACTAGTGGGAGAGGACAAAGCCATGTCCACTTTTTCTGGAGTGGCTTGTGTGCTTGGGAGCATAGATAAGAATGATGGGGCCTTGATATTGCCTAACCCATGATCGGGGGCATAAGTAGAGGAAGGCTCCTCATTTTGTGCACCTGCTCAACAGGAAGCCACAATCTGGTCCTCTATGTGTGTATGTGTATGTGTGTCCCCATCTTGCAATCCATGGATTTAGCATTCCAATTTTTGACGTATTGGAGGGTAAAGTTGGAAATCGCTAAGCTCTGAAGTTTACCTTATAACAAGAGTTGCCTTGTACCTCTGTGTCCCATTGGGAGTTTATTTGAGAATTTCTGTTGACAGCACCCAACTTCCATTAGTAAGAGATTTATCAAACAGTCACTATATTACAAACAAGTCCATAGATATGTTAAATTATTTCCACTAGTACTATACATATTCCATTTGCACAAGTTTTTTTGTTAGTGGTGGTTGTGACGGGTTCGGTCACAGAGACCTCCTTGGGACTGTTACCTGATGTGCTGAGACTACCTCTGAGCCCGTTTTCTCTGCCAGTTTCGACCTTCGGAACCCTGCCTTTTTGAGCCAGACACACAAGCCTGCTGCAACATAGACCCAGAGTCTGAAACATGTCCCCAAAGCTTCAGACTTAACTGAAAACAGCTTAGTAAGTGCTCCTGTCTCCAGCACTCAGGCACCCAGCTCCCAGTGGGATCCAAACCCCAAATAAATCCATTTTACTCTGTAAAAAGCTTATACAGGGTAAACTCATAAATTGTCCACCATCTATAACACTGATAGAGAGATATGCATAGCTGATTGCTCCCCCAGGTATTAATCACTTACTCTGGATTTATCAATAAACAAAAGTGATTTTATTAAAAATGTAGGATTTAAGTGGTTCCAAGTAATAACAGACAGAAAAAAGGAAGTTACCAAGCAAATTAAAACAAAACATGCAAGCCTAAGCCTAATACATTAAGAAACTGTTTACAGGTAAAATCTCACCCTCAGAGATATTCCAATAAGCTTCGTTCACAGACTAGACTCCTTCCTAGTCTGGGCCCAATCCTTTCCCCTGGTACAGACCTTGTTAGTTCCAGCAGGCATCTTAGGTGAAAAGCAGGGGATTCAACATGACTGGGACCCCCTTTGTTCTGTTCCACCTGCTTTAATAGCTTTCGCACAAGGTGGAAATCCTTTGCCTCTCTCTGGGTTCCCACCCCTCCTTCTAAATGGAAAAGCACCAGGTCAAAGATGGATTCCAGTTCAGGTGACATAATCACATGTCTTATGAGACTTCATTACCCATTCACTGGCACAGAGGTATACAGGAAGGTCTTACAAGTAAACAGAGCCATTTACAACCAATTGTACTGGTTAATGGGAGCCATCAAGATTTCAAACCACCAGTAATGGCCCACACTTTGCATAATTACAATAGGACCTCAGAGCTATAGTTCATATTCCTAGTTTCAGAGTAGCAGCCGTGTTAGTCTGTATCTGCAAAAAGAAGAACAGGAGTACTTGTGGCACCTTAGAGACTAACAAATTTATTAGAGCATAAGCTTTCGTGGACTACAGCCCACTTCTTCGGATGCATATAGAATGGAACATATATTGAGGAACATATATTAAGGTGCCACAAGTACTCCTGTTCTTCTTTTTTCATATTCCTAGTGGATGACTACATTCAGTAGATTATAAGGTTTGTAATGATATCTTACAAGAGACCTTTTGCATAAAGCATATTCCAGGTACATCATATCTACACTTATACACATATTTTTTATAAAAATATGGAGTGCAACATCACAGTGGTTATTTTAAAGATGTATGTAATTTTATTGCAAAGTAAACCAGACACATCGTCTCTCTCAGGATTTGCTTGTCTTCTCATTCGATCATTCTTACACTTAAAATTTTTTATATACATGTGAATGAATGAAAACTGTATGTTCCATTTAATTTTAGATAACATCCTTCTTTTTAAATATTTTAATTTCTAAAGCAGAATATCTGTTTCCAGTTCTGTACAGAAGTATTTCCTCTGAATTGGGATATGCATTAAAATATTTTGTAGACAAAAGTACTTGTGCACATAGGGAAAAAAAACAATTTCAAGTTTAGAATTTGATAAATAAAACCCTTTAAACTGCTAATATATTAAAGGAAAAATCTTCCATATATCAAAATTATTCACTTATTTTTAAAAGGCATTTGGGATAATGAACCTTTAGAATATAGCTTAGTATAAGGTGTTAATATGAAAGCAAAGTTGATAGGGTGGCTATTATACTTTGCATGACAACTACTGTCATAACACAATCTGAATCTAACAGTTGAAAATCTGGCACTCGTAGACCTTTAGTACATTTCCAAAGGGTGGGGGGAGGGGGAGACATATTGTAAGGGTGGACTTTTCAAAAGTGCACAACATAACTCTGCTCCCATTGAAATCAATGGAAATTTGATTGTAGGCTTCAATAAGAGGAGACTTAGGCTAAGACTGAATGCTTGAAAATCTCAGCCTCCGTGCATGACCTATCTTAGGGTAAAATTCTCTCTCGGATCTGCATGTTATGTCTCAACCCCAGTACTGACTTAATTGAGTTACACCAAGGATAGTGTGGCCCATTGGTTGATCAAGCCTGGAGAACTCCCACTGACATCAACAGCAGATCCATGGATGTAGAATTTTGCCCTTTTGTTTTTTAGAGATGGGCCTGTAGCCATATCTTAGAGCTGAACACATCCTTAACTTTGGAGAAATCAGACCTGAACTTTGTGACATAGGCCTATTTCTGCTTGATTTAAGCTGACAAAATCTTTGTCCCTTTGATTGGAGTCATAGCTAGATAACACAACCGAATCATCAAATACAAATATTAGGAGCTTTTATGTTTGCTTTCTGTCTTGAGCCTAACAAGCAAACAACAGTGTGTTTGCAGCATTTCACAGAGAGCTTGAAGTGGGACTTTTTGTCTAAGTTTCAATTACTGTTGAACACCTTGCTTCACAAAGTTTCAAACAATGGAAAATACTCAAAGATTGAACGCTTGTTAGAAGCTAGTTTGTGTGGAAATATGAACGCAAGTGTCATGAGATCAAGTCTTTTTGCAAGATTTCCATTACTTCCTTGTTACTATCCACCTTAGGTACCTACAAGGCCCCCATTATTCTAGTATCTATGCACCACAATGTTTAATATGTGTTGTTTCTGAAGCACAGAGAGGCTAAGAACCTGATTTGTAAAGGTATTTAGTCACCTAAAGATGCAGATAGGTGCCTATTGGGAATTAACCACACACACACACATATATCAATTTCAATGGGAGGTAGATGCCTAAGCCTAAACACCTTTAAGAATCTGGCCCTAATTGATTTGTACAATGTCACACAGAAAGTCTGCAGTGGAGCAGAGCATTGAATCCAAGTTCCCCGAGCCCCTAAATCACCAGATCATTCTTCCTGTCTAGTTCTGCTCAGGGCAGAATTACCAGGGAAATTGCCTCTCAGATGATATTTGAATAATTCTGGTTTAGGAAGCAATCAATAAAGGGGCTTGATCTTGCAGCACTAAAGTCAAAGGAAGATTTTCCCATTGACTTCAATGGGCACAGGATTCAAGCATCAGTGAAGAAATAAAACAAACAAAAAAGACAACTGAACACTTTAATATCTAAAATAAGAGGCTTAGCTGGTTTCCATTCCCATTCTGAACAGAGTCACATCATTTCATAGAACTAGGGCTGCCAACTTCCTAATCGCACAAAACTGAACTCACCTGCCCACCCCTGCCCCGCCCCTTCTCCAAAGCCCTGCCCCAGCTCCCTCCATCCCCCCCTACAGTGGAGATAAGCCCAAGTCAAAAGCAGAGCTCTGAAAAAGATAGGCAGTCAACGTTTTTCCCCCAAGAAATATTTTATCTAAAACAAAAACAAAATGCTTTTGTGACTTTTTTACAATTTTTTCAAGTTTTTGTTAAAAAAATCTAATCCATGTTTCCACTGTTTTCAGCAACAGAAAACAAACACAGCTTATCAGTACCAATATTTTTTGACTGAGTGAATCAAAACAAAAAATAAAATAAAAAAATCACCATTCCTGAAAAAATTTCCATTTTACCCAAAAATCATTTTTCCAGTGGATGGGGGAGAAGCTTTGAAAGAAAAATTATTATCAGTTCTAGATCTGAACACCCATGAACTCTAGGAAAGTTTAGTTTCAAAAGCAATGAACCCACTTCAGACCTGGATTCTTTAGTACCAAAGACAGAAGTCCGTGCCACTTGAGTTACAGAAATAACTCTATTAGCTGTTAGCTGTAATAGATTAATCCTCTGTGGAACAACCTTTAGAATTATAGAATCATAGAATACCAGGGTTGGAAGGGACCTCAGGAGGCCATCTAGTCCAACCCCCTGCTCAAAGCAGGACCAATTCCCAATTAAATCATCCCAGCCAGTGCTTTGTCAAGTCTGACCTTAAAAACCTCTAAGGAAGGAGATTCCACCACCTCCCTAGGTAACCCATTCCACTCTCCTAGTGAAAAAGTTTTTCCTAATATCCAACCTAAACCTCCCCCGCTGCAACTTGAAACCAATACTCCTTGTTCTGTCATCTGGTACCACTCAGAACAGTCTAGATCCATCCTCTTTGGAACCCCCTTTTAGGTAGTTGAAAGCAGCTATCAAATCCCCCCTCATTCTTCTCTTCTGCAGACTAAACAATCCCAGTTCCCTCAGCCTCTCCTTATAAGTCATGTGCTCCAGACCCCTAATCATTTTTGTTGCCCTCCGCTGGATTCTTTCCAATTTTTCCACATCCTTCTTGTAGTGTGGGGCCCAAAACTGGACACAGTACTCCAGATGAGGCCTCACCAATGCCGAATAGAGGGGAATGATCACATCCCTCGATCTGATGCCAATGCCCCTACTTATACAGCCCAAAATGCCATTAGCCTTTTTGGCAACAAGGGCACACTGTTGACTCATATCCAGCTTCTCGTCCACTGTAACCTCTAAGTCCTTTTCTGCAGAACTGCTGCCTAGCCATTCGGTCCCTAGTCTGTAACAGTGAATGGGATTCTTCCATCCTAAGTGCAGGACTCTGCACTTGTCCTTGTTGAACCTCATCAGGTTTCTTTTGGCCCAATCTTCTAATTTGTCTAGGTCCCTCTGTATCTTATCCATATCCTCCTGCATAGCTACCACTCCTCCCAGTTTAGTGTCATCTGCAAACTTGCTGAGAGTGCAGTCCACGCCATCCTCCAGATCACTAATGAAGATATTGAACAAAACCGGCCCCAGGACCGACCCTTGGGGCACTTTGCTTGAAATCAGCTGCCAACTAGACATGGAGCCATTGATCACTACCCGTGGAGCCCAACGATCTAGCCAGCTTTCTATCCACTTTATAGTCCATTTATCCAGACCATACTTCTTTAACTTGCTGGCAAGAATACTGTGGGAAACCTTATCAAAAGCTTTGTTAAAGTCAAGGAATAACACATCCACTGTTTTCCCCTCATCCACAGACCCAGTTATCTCCTCATAGAAGGCAATTAGGTTAGTCAGGCATGACTTGCCCTTGGTGAATCCATGCTGACTGTTCCTAATCTCTTTCCTCTCCTCTAAGTGCTTCAGAATTGATTCCTTGAGGACCTGCTCCATGATTTTTCCAGGGATTGAGATGAGGCTGACTGTCCTGTAGTTCCCCGGATCCTCCTTCTTCCCTTTTTTAAATATGGGCACTACATTAGCCTTTTTCCAGTCATCCGGGACCTCCCCCAGTCGCCATGAGTTTTCAAAGATAATGACAATCATACATATTTAACCAGTGTGTTACCAACACTTCACTTGTGAAGAGACTCACTCCAGCTGTCTGAAGTACACAGAAATTAAAGTGTTTGAGTTTGATCTAAATATACCAGATTAAATCCAGAGTAGTTCCACTTAAGCATCAGTATTAAACAGGTGAACATGAGATCAGAATCCAGCCTATTTTGTAGCAAGATCACAAAAGGCTGTCAGAGAGAATTGAAGCTTGGACCTTCATTACATACAGCAGAAGCCCCTAATCATTAACACCCTTATCTTTAAATTGGAGATTGTTATAGTCACTGGTTTAGGTCAGTAGGAGGACATGTAATCATACAAACATGACCACTTGCATCTATTCTTTCTCATTTTATCTGAACAAATTCAACTACCCCTGTTCATTACCCACAGACAATATTATGCAAAGGATATTTCATTCTGATACTAATACATATGCCTTTAATTGGAGAAATTTTAATTACCAATATCTTATATTTCACATTCAAAACTAGATAGATATTTAAGACCAAATCTGGCCCTCAGTTATGCCAGTGTAAATCTGAAGTAACTCCAATGAAGTTAAATGGTTTACTTACTTCAGATTTATATTGGTTTAAGAGAGGGAAGAATTCAGCCATGAGAATCTGATAGAAATATAATATAATTTACTTTGGAAAGAAGGCTTAATCTATGTCCTTGTTTTCATACAAGTGTTTAGAAATAATTAACATTGAACTACTTCATTTATATTTCTAAAGTTACTCTGAACCCAGTGAATACAAATATGCAAATATTTTGGGGGCTCGAGTTAATTGCACCATTATCACATGATTACACATACTAATGAATGTGTTTAACACAAGCTTGTTATGGCCATTCTTCTTCACAAGAAGAATAATTAATGGAATTTAATATCACCATGGATAGCAGGTATCATAGGCTAGGGGAGGCTGATCCTCCCCAAACAGCCTGGCATGGCCCCACCCACGCTCTGCCCCCAGGAGTGCCTGAGTTCCCACACTTCTTTCCTGGCCCAGGTTGGGGCTGGAGCTGGGGCCAGATGGCTTGCCACCTGGACTTGGGGAGACTGGTGCTGGTGCCCACCCAGCGCTCCATTCACCATGCTCCAGGGTTGGGTTTGGGGGCAGTGCAATGGTGCCACCATCCCCGCACTCCAGGACTGGGGTCGGAGGCACTGCCGCACTGTGCTCTGGAGATGGGATCAGGAACCCTATGCTCTCAGGCTGGAGTCGGGGGCACTGGGGCAGCCCAGAGTTATGGGGGGGGGGGGTGGCGGCCATGGTGCGGGTGCTCTGAGCTCCGGTGGGGAAATGGGGCAGATAGGGTGGGGCCTTGGGCAGAAGGGAAAGGGCCGGGGGCTAGCCTCCCCCAATGTCCGGTTCACCTGCCGCCCATGGGTATAATCCACTGTACAGGAGATGATGTACAAAGTTGATAAGTTACAGTAAATTTACTATAGCAACTCTACTTCCCTCCCTTTACTTTCCAGAAATAGATCAGTTCCCCTGAGTTGTACAAGTTACAGATAAGCACAGCCTAAAACTTTTAGATTTCACATTTGCGTAATGCAATAAAATGCTTTTCAAATCACTAAACCCAGCGTAGAGACAATCAATCACTTCAGGCTGCCTAAAACTCAGTAAATTATGAATCTGAAGAGATTACAACTGTCATCTTCATCATTTATACTGGCAAAATATTCATATTTCAAATCCTGGTTATCTTTGAATACAATTCAATGCTATACTGTCCTGCCATCTACTAATCATGATTTTGGAAAAAGATGAATCTACCAAAGTCAAACATATATATTTTTTCTCTTATCACCGCAGCACTGTTTGCTCCAAAGTAGTTAAAGTAACACTGATGCTGCCACTATAAACTTTTGGTTTTGAGGGGATATGTAAATTGCCTACAAAATTTGCTCTGGGATGAAACTTATGCAGGGTTATCAGACTAAGAACTATTTGTCTATTTACCATTTACAAGGATCGTGTAAAAATACTAGACTTTTTGGTTTTAGTATTTCCGTCTTCTCTTGCCCTCCCTAATCCTATGCCCCATTCAAAGTTATTGCAGCCCAAATAGTAGCTCCCCTCCCCCATTCAAGGGCTGAGGTGATTCCACATAAGCCTTGACTATCTTAACTGGTGCATGAGTGGTACTTACCATGCAGCTCCTTCAGCCTGCAGAATACAAGATACAACCTGGACATGAAGAGCACTGTCCCTGAGAAAGAGAGGGAGAAGTGGAAGGAGTCAACATGAAACTTGGAAGGCAGCATGGCAATTTAGGAGATCTATGCCCAGTAGGGAGTGCCCAGAGACACAGAGAGGCAGGACATTGAGGGACAGGCAAGCTGTACAGCGTCCTTTGTCCCCTTTGTCAGCCTGGAGACTCCACAGACATGCATTCTCCAGCAAGAGGGCAAAGCAACAGGAGCCACAAACAAATCTAAGGGTTATGGCAACCATGTAAGAGGCTCCTGACAACAATCCACCGCTTTGCCCAGTGCTAACCTCTCCCCACTCCAGAAAAGAAAGAGTGGCAGGAATCACCAAGAAACTTAAGTAACAGGGCAGCAATGAGGGAAGCCCCCCTTCTTGCCCTTCCTAGCTAACCCCAGGTCCTTTCTCCACCATCCTCCACTGGAAGGGAAAAAGTGGAAAAAGTCCTCAGGAAAATGGGTATCCAGGATGGTAGCATGAGGAGTACTGTTCACAAATGCATGTCAATTGAAATGACAAGTGGCTGATTGATAGTGTTAAAGCAGAATAAGAGGAAAAAATAAATGTCGTTACCTGTTTCTCCCATAATGACCAGTCTGATCTGTTCTTGTTGTTTGCTCATGTTCAAAATAACAACACAACACACCTAAAACCCTCTCTTGAAAAAGTTCTAAAAGGTTAATGTTCTACCACGCCAGAGCTTAGACTAGTAGATGCAAACTGTTTGCTCAACTCCCTTATTGTTACTCTGAAATCTCAATTATCTAACAATCCAAAACCAGCTAGTCTCATGTGTCCTTCATTCTCCAGGAGGACATGCAAGACTGAGATTCAACTCAGAGTTGAATTATGTCAGGTAAAGTACTTGCCAATTTTGAAAAGCCACCCAGAATAGTGAACTGTAGCAATATCCCCCACTGAACCACACACACTCACTCACTCTCCTTCCTTCTGAAAAGCAAGGACATTCTTTTTTGC
This sequence comes from Chrysemys picta bellii, assembly GCF_011386835.1. NCBI lineage: Eukaryota > Metazoa > Chordata > Testudines > Emydidae > Chrysemys > Chrysemys picta. Next base: position 84,340,939 of record NC_088798.1, read on the forward strand.
AGTTTTTCAGCTTTAGATTCCTTTCTAAATGAGCAATAGAAAATGGTTTCACATCTCCCCTTAGCGATCTGACAAAATAAAGGTGCAGGCTTCAGCACCTATGCCACTGGTACTATTATGCATTTCAAGCAAAAGCAAATACTGGGCTTCCTATTCCATCACTTGAAGGGTTTGATAGTCTCCACTTGTTGAAATCGTATGAAACAGCACATTCATAATGTGCACTCTCATGACACCCAATATTATCCATAGTCACGGTTACATACTGTACCCCAATAATTAACACTGATTCATTGTTACCTCAAAGCAGAGTCAAGGTTGGAATTGTATTTAGAAAGCAAATTATGTAGGGTTATGCACATTCTAATAGTCAGCTAATTGTGTATCATTATTTAGTGGTTAAATGCTTTCTCGCTTTATCTTTAGCACTGAGCAAGTTAAAGGCAAGGACAACTTTCAGCTGCCCTTTTCAACACATTAGCCTCAATTGCATTTTCCAAATACGTTATCAAAATGGTAATTCCATGCTTTCCTCTCTGTAGATAGTCCAGTATTCATAAAGGTAGCATTATTACTACAAATATATTGGGGGGAAACTATTTCAATTACTGGGAGAATATGTAACTCCAAGTCTATTTATTTCAATTTATTCAACTGTCTTGATATATTCGTGCATAGAACTTTTACAAAGAATGAATAAATTCACCTTGAAATTGTACCAATTGACTTTGGCTGGGCGAGGCTGTGAGAAGGAATCAGAATCACTTTTTGAAATAAACCCTGACAATGTTGATCAAAACAAAGTGGCTACTCATTTATTAAACTGACAGCTCAGCAGTGGTTTCAAGGTAGCAGATGATGTGGCCTGGGGTGTTAGCCATGGCCTAAGGTGAGAGCCGTGGTCAGATGCTTTTATGCTAGTCACACATTTGGAGGCTACATCTGATGGGGTAACATTTTTTAGGGCTCCAGCACCTGCTGAGATGTCAAGCAGCTGGTATGAGCACTGTCATCCATTTCAGATTGTTATTTCATGAATGACAAGATAGCCCGGAGATAATACATTTAAAACCTGTCCCATTTCTCGTTATTACTAACACTCCAATCAAGATCCAAATAAAGAAAGGTCTTGGATAGGAAGTATATTAAAATATGCATAAGACCATGTGTGTATTATATCTTTATTGTATATACCTGCATTATAAAATATGATAGGAAACATTAAAATAATGCAACATTTACAAACATAATATAAATTTTCCAATCTAATTACTTGAGCTTCTTGGATTTAGAAAGCGATATGTTTATCAGAAGGCTCCGCCACTAAATGTTGCTTGGTGTACATTAAACCAAAGGGTTTCTATAGTAAACTGCATCTAAAATCAATAGTAATTCAGTCCAGGCAAGTTCTTGAGCTAGCATAACTGGCAGCAATGTGCTCTATCAGATCATTGTTGGTGTTGACACAATGGAAATTTAAGTTAAAGGAAGTAGCAAGTGTCTATATCTGTTAGGAAAGGGGAATCAGGTGAAAAAGGAGTATGAGTAATAGCAAAATGAGATTTGAGAATAGGGTTAACTGAAGGCAGCAGAGCAGAGCCCACCAGCAAAACTGCAGATGTCATTCCTTCAGCTTTTCTAAAGGATGGGATTTTATTTCACTGAATCTAAGCTTTCCTGAAAAGTCAGTTTTAGCTTCTTCTTTTGCAGACAACATCCAGTAGTAATCCACCCATGATAGTTGTGCTGTGTTTCTGACAGAAAACTCCAGCAAGCGGCCACCCAGAAAGACAAAGGTGCAGGATTCACTCTATTTATTCCCACTAAAAGGGAGATGTGAGGCATGCATTAGCATTTCATTTGGGTTCGGAGTTCTTGTTAACTATAGAACATATAATCCTAGAATTTATGCTTTTCAAGAAAGGAACCAATTTCAGAGGCATTTGCAAATATCTGTTCATTTACTTGCATTACCTTCTTATTTATCTACATTTTAACATTGAAGTCTACATTGAGACAAAATGTAGCCGGACACCGCATAAGCCAGACAGCCTTCAACAAGAAAAAAGACAGATAAGATGCTGGAAGAATTAGGGTTAGTCCTGTGCAGGAGCAAAAGGAGTTGTGTGGTGCGTAACGTACAGATGTTAAAAGAAGAAGCCCTAATCGCGTAGTCATCTACAAAAAACTTTTCCCCCCTGGGACCCTACTAGCAGTGGGACTGAAGAGGTACTGAAAGATTGGAGAAAGCAAACATAATAGCAATTCTCACAAATCAAAAGAATAGCCAATTTGGCAATTGCTTTTATTTAAACTTAAGATCAAATTTTCAAAACTGAGCATGCTTTCTTGTGCATGGGAAAACTCCAATATCTAAGGGCAAAATACAGTTAGTGCTTCCATATACATGTATATTCGTCTAAATCAGGGTTCCTGCATGCATGCAAATATGTACTTTAACCCAAGCTTCTACTCGGGCTGCTTAATTCCAAGGCTTCCACTTTAGGACTTCTTGCCCTTCCCTGCAGCTCTTTTATCTCAAAGAGATGCTAAGATTTTCCTCTTCCTAAGCTAACACTCTCTCCTGAGTTAAAAAAAAAATCAGTTTTGTATCTCCACAAAAAAAAAAATTAAACAATAATATCCTGCAATATTAATGCATCTGAGGCAAATCTGAAATACTGAGTGGGAAAGTAAAAGCAGAGAAGCAGCAAATTAGATATGTGTCTGTAATATGCTACTGCTATAAAGATGGCTAATGGGCTGCATATAGAAAGGCATCATCATGGGAACATGGAGGCACAGTTCCTGTCTACATGGCTCTGTTGCCTCTGAACCTGGAATAATGTATTGTGTTCTGGGCACTGCATTACCATAAAGATATTCAGAACCTGGAGGGCTTGAAGAGAAGAGAAACATTTTTTTCAAGAGACTGGAGGGACAGACTTGAGAGAAAATATTAGAAGAGCTAAAGAGCAGCAGGGCTGGTCAAATTATTATTATGGAATAAATTATTAAATGAATGTATACTTTTCTTCTGCGCATGAATCCTTTGCAAACGGATTCTGATTACTAAAACTGTATTAATTACAAGCATTCACCAAGCAGTTTGAGAACAGACTTGCACTATAGTTAGGTAAACAAATTTGCATCTGAGCCTTTGCAAAATTTCGTTTAATAAAAAATTACTATAAGTACGTACATTCAGCTAATTATAATGCACACTAAGCAGTGTAGTTGAAACATAGTCAGGAGTACATTAAGACTGGGCCCAGGGGTCCAGACTTTGGCTGTCAAGGGGCCAATTTCTTATTTGTTTGTCATTATTTGCATTGTACAATTGCTCAGCTACTCCATGTGCTATTACTTTCCGCTCACTAACTGGATGACAAACATTTTAAACAGCAGAATGAGAATGATTAGAAAATCATTCTGTATATGTATGTAAACCATCGTTTGCAAGGAAAGATGGATATTTGTATGAACAGATGCCATCCCCTAAACATTTGAGGCATTCGCACAAGTGTTCTTATATAATGAAGGTCAAACTGAGCAGTCATTCAGATCAGGAACAGAACATTTTGCAGCATTCAACCAGCTCTAATGTATACTGACGTGGCTACGTAATGATTAAGGACGGGACATGATAACATCTACAAACATATTGAAGGGTGTAGACACCAAGTGTGCCTACAAAAATTTAATTTGATATTTCTGGGTATAACTGCTGCAGAAATCAAAGGATGAAATTTAAAAAGGGAAAATTAGTTCAAAGTATCAGGGGAAAACTTTCTGACAATGACAATAGTCTTGCAAGGGAAATGGTAGAAATCCAGTCACTAAGGACATTTAACCTAGAGTGGACAAAAAACTAGAAAATGTACTGCAGGGAACAATCCTGAACAGATAAGGAGATGGACAGGAGATGGACTGGATGATCTAATGGATTTTATCAATTTCTAACTTCTCTGTTCTATTACCTTATTACATCATGCTTTAAACTCTTAAATCAGAGGCCCTTGGAATAACTCGTTCCCCTCTTTAGTCCAAATTCTGCTCTGTAAATTCTGACTGTAAATCCTTCACAATTACTCTGCATTTACTGGTGGCTTATGCAATCAGAGAGGATCTCTCTAATAAGATGTAGACCACACTGTGAAAAAGTGTGAAAATCCCTGCCTTATATTATTGTACATTGTCGGTTAGCTTGTATTCATCAATTTTCAGGAGACACTACATTTTACATCATTTCTTACATAATTAAATCTTGTATCTTGCTCTTGAATTAGCTTTTCCTTCCATTAGCAACTTAGCATGGACACTGTCTAATGCCATCAGCTAATTCATCCCATCAATTCTAAATTTAGCAGTAGGAAGTAGATATTCTTTTGTGCTCTTTATTTGCAATAGATAATTTTGTTTGAGTCCTTGGAGAACTTGCTGGAAAAATTCCAGGCATTTGCATCTATGAAAAGGCTTTCACAGAGATGCAGAAAGTCTATTAGCATTTTTGACCCTTGGGCAAAAGTGTGTCTTCAAGGTCATTAAATGTTCCTGCTTGGCAGAAATAACGCATCATATTTTAGCCTCCCCTGGATTAGGGATATACTATCACTCTCTCCTTTGGTGCTTTCATATTGGTAGACCTAGTGCAGAATACACAAAGCAAGAAAATCTCATTTTAACAAAGACAGTGATAAATCCTATGATACAACAACAGGGACATAAACTTCTGTCCCATGCCTACTATTAAATTCTGTATTACATTCACCATCTCAGCTGCTGCCATTGACAATTTTCTATTTCTTCACAAGAGGAGCTCCTAACATAATGCACTTTTCTGTTCTCTGTTAGCCAGCATCTAGAACGCTTCAAAAGCCTCACAAGCAAGTTCATTCTAGGCAATCTCAGTCTGGAACTGGGCTACTGAATAATTATATGGTGTTCAGGCATGTGTTATGCATAATAATTATGCATTCTCTATAGGCGGAAAGTGATATTTGTTATTTGTCAACGATGCCTCCATTTTTTTAATACAGTTCAGTTATTCATTGCTGTTTTCCTCCCGCAGGACATTATAAAGTATTTGCTTTTCAAATTCCCCCTTTCTTTGTGTGTGCGGGGAGAACAGCTGATGGAAAAAAATCTTTTCTCAGGTAAAATAGTGTAGCTTAGTAGCTGACCTGTAGACCTCTCTCAGACTTTTATTACTCCCAGGAGATATCACTTGCTTTGTTATTTTTTGAACGTGTACCTATGTCTGTAATTTTTTTTCTCTCCCTCAGTGAAGTTGCTGATTTGGTATCAAGTTGCATTTGGATGGTTTTTACAGTACATAATGTCAGTTTTACAGAGCTCTCAAGAATGTCCCCAATTTAGTTTAATTGTCTTTTCCTGTTGTCAGAAATCAGATGACAGTTGTTCTTGGAAATCTTTCCTATGAAAGCAATGAATGTCCTTCCTTTTGCTACAGCTGACATGCTACATACTTGTACTAACACCCTGACAACTGCACCAGTATCATTTGCAATTTACTATGCAAACTCTTCCACATATTCATTTTATGTCATTATTGGAAGTCAGTTTCTACAGCCCTGTCCCTTGCTCTGCCTAGTTCAGAGGTAAGAGGTTAGCTCCCTTGTATCTCAAACCTCCTTGAAGATGGGTTGTATACCACATTGCTCATACTTGCCCTGAAAGAAATGTTTTCTTTTGCCTCACACTGAACTCCTTCATTCATTATGCATTTTTTTCACTACTCACAGCCAAAAACACTCTCCTCGCATAATGTTTGGTTTTATAGTTGATTTTGTTGTGGATTGGTCCTGCTTTGAGCAGGGGGTTGGACTAGATGACCTCCTGAGGTCCCTTCCAACCCTGATATTCTATGATCCGATGATAACCCACCCCAAATAAGTTCCTTGGTAGATAATAGAGGCTGCATGCTGTAGTTTAAAACATGCTTTTCCCAGTCAACTCTTCAGTCTTAGAAAGCACACTACATGTATCTACGTGTCTCTAGTAAGTGCTTTAACAGAGAAGCATTTTTATACAATCTGAAAATGCCCAGGAGGCAAATTGTTCTATTAAAGTTCATAGGCAAAATCAACTTTTGGCGGGGGAGGGTTATCTGTCTTTTCCAAATTCTTTATTACTGTGTGATGGCAGGAGAGAAAAAAAATCATGGTAAATAATCTTTTCATGTGTGTTTAGTAGCTGACAGCTTTCTGTAGATTGATTTATTTATTTCACATTACAGTTTATTAGAACTACAAATCACAGCAGGGGTCAATTAGTGTAACTGTAAATGTTTTTATGGTTGTCAACTAGGTTTTAGACATTAAAGCATTGTATAATGTCTTGAATTGTAATGTAAGCAATTCTCTATTACTGTAGGACTACTAATTTTCTTTCAAGAAAAAGGTTGGGTTTCATTCTTTTTTTCAATTTCCCAAATTTGTTAGGCTTTGCTGGAGTTTCTCTCTGGCTCACATGAATAGCTGGAAGATACTGCTGTTGCTTTTGAAGTATTTTCTATATTTATTCTTAATTCCCATTTCAGAGGTCGTGTGCACTTATAGGTTAGCAGGAAAAAATACTAATGGCAATGTAAAGTGCAGTAACCTGGCATTACACAGGAAACAGACAGGAAGAGGTAGATAACATAGGTGGGGAAATGATGAAAAGTGTAAGAGGCAAATTTGGCTGTGGGGAGAAGGAAAAAATGAATTAGAAATGCAGAAATAGATATACAGAGATCAAACAAAGGAAAAAACAATAGAAATGGGACAAAATTTCATGAATAAAGAGAAATGGAAGTTTAGAAAATCTCTGAGAAGCCAATCCCTCACTGTTAGCATGGGTGGAGTTGAGCAGTGAGGCTTAATACATAAGCCAATTGCCCAGTGAACTTCTGAGAGGGTAAACAAGCGAGCTTCAGAGCAGCTGTCTTTCTAGGTGCAGTTTTAACCTACATACCATAATGACCAGTGATGGATCAGTGGCCGAGATCTGCAATGGATGTACCATATTTTCTTTTCTACTCAGGTCAGAAGGGATTCCCATCATCTCAATCAAAATGGAACTAATTGTTTAGAGGCCAGGCTAGCTAGACTAATCAGAAGGGCATTAAACTAATATGAGAAGAGTAGGGTGAAAAAGAGGGAACAAACGATCACTCATTTAGCACAAATTCAAGATGTTGAGTACAAAAATAATCAAGACATAATGCATGTGAAGAAATTCTTTAATTATCTATTCACGGATGCTAGGAGCATGGGTAATAAACAAGAGGAATTGGAATTACTCATTTATGAGCATAAATTCAACTTCGTGGCTATTACTGAAATCTTGTGGGAAGATCTGCATGACTGGAATGTTAAAGCAATGTTCTTATGTTCAGTGTTATAACCTATTTAGGAAGAATAAAATGGACAAAAGGGAAGGGCAGGGGGAGTGGCACTCTATCAAAAACAACATTACCTGTTTCTGACTCAATGACAATGATCTTGAATGCTTATGGATCAATGTTCTACAAGATGGTGTACCTATTGGTGTCGGCTAGCAACCAACAAATAACACTAGATAAATCACACTAGAGAATGACTGGCTCCTTAAGCACCTTTCTATTTATGTAGGGGGAAAAAAGAGTGACATCAATCTAAGTGACACAGGCTAGAGGTCTCATGTCCTTGGCATTTCTAAAAATCATAGATGACAATTTCCTATATATATATATATATATATATATATATATATATATAGGAAATTGTCATATATATATTTGGCAATTATTTAAGAATACTTCAATAGATGCTCAAAAATCCACAATCAACAAAGATGACTACACTGGTTAAAACACCAACCTGGCTTAGACTGGAAGTGCTATAAAAATAATAATAAACATATATAATATATGGAAGAAAGAGTAGTTGATAGTAACCGCTTAGTTTTTGTCCTATGTGAGAGCAGTTTAAAAAGCCCATCAAGCATCTCCCACTATCCCACTGACTGCCAAAACTAGAAATGGAGTATGAGTATGACACTGAGTTACTAAGATAATTCTTTCCCAGGTGTCTAGCTGGTGGGTCTCACTCATATGCTCAGGGATTAACTGATCACCATATTTGGGGTCAGGAAGGAATTTTCCCCCAAATCAGATTGGCAGGGACCCTGGGGGGTGGGGGGTCTCCTTCCACTGCAGCATGGGGCATGGGTCACTTACTGGTTTAAACTAGTGTAAATGGTGGGTTTTCTGTAACTTGAAGTCTTTAAACCATGATTTGAGGACTTCAGTAACTCAGCCAGAGATGATGGGTCTATTACAGAAGTGGGTGGGTGAAGTTCTGTGGCCTGCAATGTGCAGGCAGGCAGATGACCACGACGGTCCCTTCTGATCTTAAAGTCTATAAGTCTATGAGTAATGAATATAAATCAGATGCAGGGAATTGTAGAAAACTGATAAGGAGAAATTTTTGCCCAGCAGAGTTAAGGACAAAAAGAAGGCAGGGATTTTTTTGTATTGTTTTTAAGTATATTAGGAACAAAAGGAATTCTAACAATAGTACTGGTTCCTTAATAGATGGAAATGGTATAATGGTCAAAATAATGTGGAAAGTGTGTTCAATAAATATTTCTGCTCTATATTTAGGGGAAAACAGATGACGTAGTCATATCATATGATGATGATGATGATGATGATAACTACGAACTTTCCATTACAATAGTAATTTTAAAAGATTTTAAACAGCAGCTACTAAAACTACATATTTTTAATCAGCAGGTCAGGATAATTTACATCCCAGAGTTTTAATGGAGCTGGGCCATCAGAATCTTGGGATACTGGGGAAGTTCTCGAAGACTGAAAGAAATCTGACGTTGTGCCACTATTTAAAAAAGGTAAATAGGATGACCCAGACAATTATAGGCCTGTCAGTCTGGCATTAATCTTGAGAAACATAATGGAATGGCTAATACAGGACTTGAATAATAAAGAGTTAAATAAGGGTATTTTAATTAATGCCCAGTCAGCGTGGGTTTATGGAAGACAGATCTTGTCAATTAAGTTAATATCTTCTTTTGATGAGATTATAAATTTGGTTGATAAAGGTAATAGCATTGATCTAATATACTTAGACTTCTGTAAGGTATTTGACTTGGAACTACATGACATAGAATAATACAGTGAGGAATCTATGACTCTGAAAAGGACCTATGAGGTCATGATGGATAATCAGCTGAACATGAGTTCCCAATGTGGCCAAGTGTGATCCTTGGATGTACAAACACAGAAAACTGGAGTAGAAGTAGGGAGTTATATTACCTTGGTATTTGGCAGAGGTGTGACCACTTCTGGAATACTCTGTCCAGTTCTGGTGTCCACAATTAACAAGGACATAGATAAATTGGGTTCAGAGAAAGCGACAAGAACGATTAAAGGATTGGAAAACATGCCTTAAGGTGAAAGGAGTGTAAAATGCACGATGGTGAAAGGTGTTTAGCTTAAAGAGAAGATTAACGGGTGACTATCACAATCTGTAAAAACCTAAAGGTGCAGGCTCTGACCAGGAGGTGCTTAGCACAGGCGGCTCCTGGCCAGTGGCGTAGCAGGGCTCAGGCAGGCTGCCTGCATGCCGTGGCCCCACGCTGCTCCCGGAAGCGGCTGCGGCCGGCTGCTGTTGGCACATTTCCATGTGTCCCTTGGGGGGAGCAGGTTTCCAGCTAATGGGAGCTGTGAAGATGGTGCTGGGGGTGAGAACAGTGCACAGTGCCACCTCCCCACAAGCAGGGGTGCGCAGAGACATGCCTGCAGCCAGGGCCGGCTCTGGCTTTTTTGCCGCCCCAGGCAAAAAAGCCTCCCACCGCCCCCCCGCCCCCCCCCCGGAGGGCGGCGAGCCCCGCCGGGGAGAGCAGAGCCCCGGCAGCCAGAGCGCCGGGGGGAGGGTGGCAAGCCCCGCCGGGGCTCCGCTCTCCCCGGGGGCCAGAGGCTGCGCCGGGGGGAGGGCGGCGAGCCCGGTCGCAGCCATGCTCTCGGGCCGGAGCGCTGTGCCGCCCCCCTCCAGGTGCCGCCCCAAGCACCAGCTTTGTGGGCTGGTGCCTGGAGCCGGCCCTGCCTGCAGCTGCCGGCCTCTTCTGGGAGCGGCATGGGGCCACAGCAGGCAGGCCCTGCTGTGCTGCTTCACTTTTTAATGGCCTGGATATCACGAGGGGGTAGCTAAAGAGCCTGGAGGGCTGGATAGACATGTTAGATGGGCTGGATCTGCCCCCGGCCATAATTTACCCACCCCTATTCTAGACTATGCTGCCTGAGTTGTATCATGATTGGATTACTCTTGACTGCCAAATATTAAAAGCGTGCCTCTGACCATACAAGACAATTGACAACCCGTGCCAGGAAAAGCTTAGTCTAGGAGGGGCATAGAAAGTAGAGTGTGAGGCCCTGAGGAAGGAGTCACTTACATAACTTTCCTCAAACTTTCAATTCTGTTCGTTTGTTTTGGGGGCTGATTCCTAACAAAAGTAGATCTCTCAGAGGGATTTGAGGAAAGGGTTGTTGCGTTGGTATCTGGGGTGTGGGAGGGAATTCAGTGCACAGAGGATATAGAGTATCAGAGGGGTAGCCATGTTAGTCTGGATCTGTAAAAAGCAACAAAGAATCCTTTGGCATCTTATAGACTAACAGAAGTATTGGAGCATAAGCTTTCGTGGGTGCCACAGGACTCTTTGTCGCTTTTTACAGAGGATATAGAGATAGAAAAAATAATGAGCAAGGAATAGAAGATCAGGGTGGAAAGAACACAGGGGTAAGAGGTCATGGTTGTGTTAAGCAGAAGGAAAAATATGCTTTAGAAAAGAGCCTTTAGAAATATTGTATTGCCTGTATATAAATCCGTGGTATGCCCACATCTTGAACACTGTGTGCAGATGTGGTCACCCCATCTCAAAAAAGATATATTGGAATTGGAAAAAGTTCAGAAAAGGGCAATTAAAATTATTAGGGATATGGAACGGCTTCCAGATGAGGAGAGATTAGTAAGACTGGGTCTCTTTTCCAAGCCAAAGACTAAGGGGGGATATGATTGAGGTCTATAAAATCATGACTGGTGTGGAGAAAGTACATAAGGAAGTATTTACTCCTTCTCATAACACAAAAACTAGGGGTCACCAAATGGAATTAATAAGTAGGTTTAAAGCAAACAAAAGGAAGTATTTTTTTCACACAATGCACAGTCAGTCTGTGGAACTCTTTGCCAGAGGATGTTGAAGGCCAATACTATAACAGAGTTCAAAAAAGAACTAGATAAGTTCATGGAAGATAGGTTCACCAATGGCTATTAGCCAGGATAGGCAGGGATGGTGTCCCTAGACTCTGTTTGCCAGAAGCTGTGAATGATGATTGCCTAATTGATGATGTTTGATGATTACCTGTTCTTTTCATTCCCTCTGGGAATGGCCACAGTCAGACGAATGGCCATTCTGGGCAAGGTGAACCTTTGGTTTGACCCAATAGGGCTGTTCTTATGTTCTTATTCCCTATGCTATATTTTCCAGTGAGCTACCCAACTCCATTTTAAATACATACATATATTCCAGTTAAATCTCTCACATATTAAGGTCAATATGAGCACATTTATTCTTCAGCACCCTAACTTTGCTACTTTTGAGGTCATAATTCCACCATCTATGGCATATTACCATTGTCTTCATATGGAAAGACTCTGAGATCTAAAATACAAATATCTGTGCAAGATACAGGTACTTTATACACCCTTAGGAATGCCAAATGTTAAAAAAACTAAAATAAAGTTAAGTGTTTAATAGAGAGCATTCTTTATCAATGGCATAGTTATTCACTAATTATTCTCTTTGTGCTTTCAAAATATGGCATAGTGTTTGTATTTGTAATAGCTCTTTCAATTTTTATATGAATGCCTATCCAAAAATATTTGTCTAACCAAAGACCCACTTTGTGTGTAAATGATTATTAGACTGGAACATTAGAAAAGAACATAAGCTATGTTTTTCCTGAGAAATAATGAAAGCATATTTGATAAATAATTCATAATTACCTACTATGCATAATAATCACTGTTAATGTAACAGCTTGACAAAAAGATCAAGTTGTCCATTAGAAAATAGCGTGCACAGGTATGTAGTGCAATGGCTCACAAATCCGGGAACTATAAGATCTGAGTTTATGCATAAGTGGGGCTTCTCCTTGGTTAGTGTGTCTAATCAAATCCTGCTTAAGCACATACAAACATACCTCAAAGTGTTTTTCCCTCCTTGGTATTTTTTACTGACTTGCATACTATTCCACCTTCATGATATAGGATACAGACATGTTTATCTACACATTCCTCAAAGATGTTGTCAATATCATTCTCGATTTGGTGGACAGAGTAAACTAAAGACTATCTTCAACCATCAGAGGGATAGCCGTGTTAGTCTGAATCTGTAAAAAGCAACAGAGGGTCCTGTGGCACCTTTAAGACTAACAGAAGTATTGGAGCATAAGCTTTCGTGGGTGAATGCGCACTTCATTAGACACAGGACCCTCTGTTGCTATCTTCAACCAGTGCAGCGTAGAACATTGCCAAGCCATTCAGTCATATGCGAAGAAGCCCACCTGACTATAGCATGGCTGCATGCTGCACTTGTCTATCAGCATTAGTATTCATTGCAGAGAAAGTTTTTCTGACCCACCTTTTAAAAAAATTAGCTGAATTCTTTCAAGTGATTGAAGTTCATTTTGGTTTGAATTGTGGATTCTGTTGTATTTGAGAAAGAGAACGAGCTTTGTGTTTGTAAAGGTGCTGCATGGAAAGTGAAGTCTTATTTGATCCACTGAACAGGTAAAGCAAAGGTAAGGCAGCATACATTTCTCTACCCTGCTTCACCAATAAGCCTTGTCCATGCTCTGGATAATTCATTCCTTGGGATTGCTTGGCAGTTGAGTTTTCATATCCTGTTTAATGTTTCTCCTCTCCTGTGAGACTTCCAGTAGAACAATGTAAATTGTGGTGGGTCCACTAAGAACTGAACTGACATTAATTAGTTTTACTTTCTTAATTGAAACTGCCCAAGAAAAATTCTTATTAAAAAACAATAGATCTCTCCCAAACACCTCTTTCAAAGCTGTTTGATGTCAAAGGGTCTTTCAATTAATTTCAGTGGGCTTTGCATCAGGCCCCAAGACAGTTGGGGGCTGTATACTAAGGAAAGCCATAATATTCAGAATTCTAATAATAAATGTTAAGTACCTCATATCAAAATCCCATTGTAACGGTGTATTGCAAATGACTGAGAGAAAGTCACTTAATTTAGGCCATGTCTACATTACAGAGCTTACAGCACCACAGCTGTACTGCTGCAGCTGTGCCACTGTAAGGTCTCCTGTGTAGCTGCTCTATGCCGGTGGGAGAGATCTCTCCCGACAGCATGATTACACCACTCCTAATGAACAGAAGTAGCTCTGTTGGCGAGAGATGCTCTCCCGCTGACATGGTTTCTGTCCACACCGGTACTTATGTCAGTGAAACTTATGCCAGTCAAGGGGGTATTTTTTCATACCTCTGACAGACAAAAGTTTTGCCAACAAAAGTGTTAGTGTAGACAAAGCCTTAGCTATGCTGACAAGCAAAGTAGTCTTTCGACAGATTCACAGTGCAAATTTTGTTTCCGAGATTTGGCAAATCAAAGTGCTATGTTTGCTACCAGATCCATAGGAGGTTAACATTCTGATTATGAGCCAAATCATCCGGGAGGAAAAATTTAATCAGAAAAATGTGAACGATAATTGGGAATTGCTTAGAATACTTTACTAGATACCCTAAAAACCACAATCAAGGAAGAAGACTGTATTTTTAGATGGTTTAAAGGGGAAGTGAAAGCAGTAACAAAAATAAAATATAACAAATGGAAGAAAGGGGAAGTAAATATAAATCAGGTGCTAGAAACTGTAGAAAATTGATAAGGGAAGCAAAGGAACATAATGAGAGATCTATGGCCAGCAGAGTTAAATACAAGAATAAGGAAGGTTTTTACAGTATATTAGGAACAAAAGTAATCTTAACAATGATATTGGTTCATTATTAGATAGAAATGGTAGAATAATGCAGAAAAGGCAGAAGTGTTCAATAAATATTTCTGTTCTGTATTTGGGGGGAAAAACAAATGATGTAATCATATGATGATGATGATAACACTCTTTCCATTCCAATAATGTCTCAGGAGGAGGTTAAACAGCAGATACATTCAATGTCCCACAAAAGCAAATTAGGATAGTGAAGAATCTGAATTTAGAGGACTGAAAGTCCATTAGTATTAGATACACTGGGGCTAGGTCTACACTACCCGCCTGAATCGGCGGGTAGAAATCGACCTCTCGGGGATCGATTTATCGCGTCCCGATGGGACGCGACAATCGATCCCCGAATCGACGCTCTTACTCCACCAGCGGAGGTGGGAGTAAGCGCCATCGACAGAAAGCCGCAGAAGTCGATTTTGCCGCTGTCCTCACAGCGGGGTAAGTCGGCTGCGATACGTCGAATTCAGCTACGCTATTCACGTAGCTGAATTTGCGTATCTTAAATCGACTCCCCCCTGTAGTGTAGATGTACCCTGGGAAATACAAAGCAATATTAAACACTGGAGGAAATCCAATCCAAGTTCACATTGCACAAGAATGAATCATAATAAATATAAACAAGAGAGAAAGATCTTTGAGAGAGAAAAGACATAGGAAGAATACTACAAGGACATAGACTGTCAGCCTGCCGCTACAGAAGACATGCGACATGCGATTTGGAAATGACAGCTTCGCTAAAAAGACACAGACAGGTGAGCAGGATGAGTCACAGATATAAAAGCAGCTACACCAAGCTCAGAAGGTCAAAGAAAAGACTTTCACAATTATGTGGAAGATACTATTTAGTACTTAAACTTCTATGCTTATATCCTGGTAAACTAGAGCTATGCATAGTATCTAAACTCAGTCTTTAATTTTGACTCCATTTCCTAAAAAAAAAAAAAACATTGCCCTGTTACAGATGAAGCTGGTAATGATGCCAGTACTGAAAGTTGCATAACACTATCATAAGCCCCCATATCTAGTTCTTATAACTTTTTTCACTTTTAACTGTTTGACCTGAAGTTTTCTATACTTGCTCTCTGCCTCAGTCTGAGTATTTAGGAACGTATAAGCCAAAACTGTTGAACCAGGAATAGAACCCACAATTCCTGACTGCATTAAATTCAGTCCTTAATTATATAATCACACATTATTTGTTCTTTCTTCAGTGCACAAGCTAGACAGAGAAGGAGGCAGAGAATTGTAAAAAACAAAATAAAATAAAAACCACCAAAAAAACCACCGGGGTGGGTTTTTTTGGTTAAGATTCTGGTCTAATTCTGCCTCTGCCACAGACTTCCTATGTGATGTTAGGCAAGAAGCAAAAGGGGACTGAATTAAGATTGTACAAGCAACATTTACTCCAACATTTCCTAACTTCTAAGTGTTTGATTTTGCTATCAAGCCCCTAATTTTCTTGTAATCTAGTTTCTGTATGTAAATTTAAATAAAGGAGGATTTAACTGTCTTATTTTGGGATCTGTGCTGTAACCTAGTCTCAGAAGGGAAAACAAGCTTGGGGTTCAGACAAACTGGAGTAGGGATAGACATTCCCTTCTGGTGCACTCATGGGAAGCCTCACTCCAGGAAATATTGTCAAGAAACTGGGTAACTCTGCTAAGGCTATTTGGAAAAGATTAAAGACAAAGAAATGTTGTAGGCATGGTGCAGCTGAAGGTTACAGAAATGCTAAAATATCTCCAGACATACTATATGTTCAAAGCCAAATAAGTGTCATATTTGTAAAACACAGTTCAGCTTTATGGTCTTCATAAATGGGTTTTATAACTATTAATAAACAATAATAATGTTACCTTTATGGATGTGCAAGTAAACTATGATTGTCCAAATATCCCAAAGGACATCTGAAATATTTGGGTAATCATAGTTTCTGATAAATGAAATTAATTTCTACAAAGACTGTAGATTTGGGGACATCTACAAATGTTGGGTGTTCTGAAATTTTCCTTGGGGGGTAGGTTACCTTTATTGGCATAATTTAACCTTTAGTTAAAGCAGAACCATCACATATGCTAAACATCCAGAAACAGAAATGCATTCATTTAATTATATCCAATACAAAACTGCCTTTTACTAGTCTTGAATAAACTAGATCAAACATATGGCCCTAGTAGAAGTACTTTGGATGCACTCATGCTTTGCATTTAATCCATAAGCATTTGTGAATAATTTCTAAACAATGCAATGGTTGAGACAGTGCTCACTGGGTTACTTATGTTCAAAGTATTTCAGAAGTAATACTGTGGAAAGAGTAAATGACTTTTCAAGGATGTTTAAAGTGGGAGAGAAGTCAGTGCAATCAAGTCACTGGCATTAGCAGTATGATGCCATTTTGACAAGGCCTATAATTCAGCACCAACAGTATTTCACTCTGTTTACACAGAGTCCTTTGAAGTGAACACATTCCTTTAATGTAATTATCTTTCCTCAAGGGATTGAGATGATGAGGAGCGTATTTAATATCGGTGATTACTGTAAATGGAATGGATACATTTAAGAGGATAATAATGGACAAGGGAAAGAGGTATTGGCCGAGAAAGTAGGTGAAGGGCAATCTGGACATACTAGATTTAGGGCAGGTCTTCACTACGGGGGGGGGGGGGGGTCGATTTAAGATACGCAAATTCAGCTACGCGAATAGCGTAGCTGAATACGACGTATCGGAGCTGACTGTGAGGACGGAGTCAAAATCAACCTCCGCGGCTCCCCGTTGACAGCGCTTACTCCTGCCTTTGCTGGTGGAGTAAGTGCGTCGATTCGGGGATCGATTGTCGTGTTCCGACGAGACACGATAATTCGATCCCCGAGAGATCGATTTCTACCCGCCGATTCAGGCGGGTAGTGTAGACCTAGCCTTAGTTTATTTCATGACCTTCACCTAATTTACCAGAAGGCCAGGAGAAAACCTAGAGACTGAGGGAATTGGGAAAAGAGTAAAAATTAATCTATACATGTTTTAAATACTTTATTACTCTGGAAACTAGCTATACAAATGTTTCATATACAGCCTCTTTGCACACTCTGCAAAAGTGTGAGATAGAATCACAGCCTCCATCTCTATTCTTCTGGGATGGCACAGAGCCCCAAAGGAGGTAGAATTGGGCAGAAGGTGTTCCCAGCCCCTAACTACCAGCCAACAGAACAGCAAGGGACTGAGGGAAAAAGTTGCATGCCCACAAAGGGAGTGGAGGGTAGGGGGAGATACAGGCTTTGCACTATACTTTCCAATGATCTGTGCCTAAATGGTATGCTCCAAATCTAGGATTGTTAATTCAGAGTTTAGAATGCATCTTCCTTTGTGTCTTGTACAGCACACACTGTCTTTGCTCAACAAACTATAACTATTATTGTCATTGCTCAACAAATGCTCAACTGTAAGTATCCTTTTGGAGTGGATGGGAGGGTCACAAGAAAAATGATGCAAGGGTTCAACCCTTAGGGTGTCACACTAATCACTTATCTGCTGTATATCATGTTCACTTTCCTCATTGCACCGAAATGAATCTCTTGATATAAACTGAGTAGAAAGCTTAAGGGAAAATCCTATAGATTTTAACAGGGAATGGAATGTTCTATAGTCAGCAAAACACCACTTAGAAGGAAGAAAAATCTCTAAAATTCTATACATTGGCTTAAAAGTCTGTAGTGAGGATAGAACTTAGTTAAATGCTATAGAATTTTGAGTAATATCTATGGAGCCCTAGGTGGTTTAAAAACTATTACATGCTATCAAATTTTTCATAAAAAGGGAAAACACTTGAATATAGGAATAGTGATATTGCCTATCAAAGGCCAGCAAAATATTCCTGAAGACAATGATAATATACATTAACATCCCTTAAATTATTTAAAGTAATTATTCTTCAAATAAATTATTCAAATACATTATTCAAATAAAGAAAATTTGTCCCCCAGGCTGGGCTTTTTAAAGGATTTAGGCACCAAATTTCTATTGAATTTCAAATTGATTTCCTTTTGTGCTTATTTATGAGACAGTGTAAACATTCTGCTTACGCAGAAACTGCCATAGAGTAGCCCCTCTACTGCCGTGAGTAAATCACTGTTCTGGACTTGAATAGTATCTCAATACTGTTCTTCTTAGTGAAGCTAGGAAGGTCCTGGCCATTAAAAGAGAAAGGAATACAAAAGAAGCATTAGGGATACAAAACACTGCTTTAAGATAAAACAGTCATCTGCCAAGGTGGCACTGCTGGTAATATTTTAGTTCTGTGAGTAAGAAACACTCTGTGTGAGAAAACCTACTTTCAAAGCATTAAATGTGTGCTAAAAGGGTCCCAATATAAAATCAACCCTTATTAAAAATTCCTATAGAACTGAATTGATTTTAACCCAATAGGATTCTGTAAAAGTCACTCTAAAAAGCTATAGAATTCAATAGAGAATAGTATCCTCTCTCTAGGGTTTTTTTTTTTTTAATATTTTTAAATATCCTGTAGACAAGATACAACTTTCTGATCAGTTGCATGGGACTTTTCCATAAAGAACAATCCTTACACTTGAAAGAGTGACAAGAGTTAAAGTACCTTGTACATTATTTGAGCACCACCATTATGATTTTATGCTAAAGGCAACTCTATTGTGCGGGTTGAATGGTTACCAACTCTTGCATTCCTCATGCAGTCCAAAGTCCCTCCCCTTGCATTCACTTAAATACAATGGGACTTTTCCCTGAATAAGGATTCAATAGGAACTACAGGATTTGGCTCCAAAAGAATAAGACTGGACCTTTGGAAAGTTCTTGTGCCTGATTTACCTTGGAGGATAGCCATAGGCTGTAAAATTAGACAAAACATGGGTAACCAAATTCATTTTGATAACTTTTGAAACCCACTCAAATATTGCATGTTTAGACCTCCAACAAGGAATAAAGCTAGAGTGGTTTGAAAATCTTTCAATGGAATTGTTATCCATCAAAAACCGGTGATTCAACATAATTAAAATGTTTCATAGGAACTTATCAATTTTGTCAATATTGTCAACAGGAGATTTCCAAAATGTTTTGTTTCAATAAGGTCAAACTGTTCTGTTTTGACTAGTACTTCAGCTTTTATATTAATATAATATGGGGAGGCAGTGCATCATGGGAGTCCCTGACCATGGTGCAACTTGGGAGCCTGGCTGACATGCCCAGTTTGAGAAGAGGAGATAGGGGCTATGAAACAGCTGAACTACAGCTCCTAGTAAGCACTATGGTAGCATATCCAAATAAAAATGTTTCTATTTTCAGCCCAATTTTTATTATTATGAAAAATCAAGATTTCCATGGTAAACAGAACTTAAAGTAAAAACCCAGTTTTCTATCAAAATAGAGTTTTGATGGAAAAATGTTGACCAGCCCTAAAAATGACCTTTCCCATTATAAACTAGCCCTAAGCACATGTGCAGGTCAGGTTTTCCTTCACCCATTTCACTTACCCACTGGTAGAGAACTTCTCTGGATTTTCCCTCCCATCCCAGCATGAGCAAGACTGAAGAAAGCAGTCGACATTTGTGGTAAGGGATGATACAGGTATTCCAATTACAACCCAGGTTACTGAGTTATGTTAGCACCATGCTTTCAAATTTAAGGCAATAATAGATAGAATATCAAATGTCAATTATAACCAACCACAACCGTCTATATTTTGTAACAGTGATATTTTTAAAAGCTGTTTTACTTCCAGACAACATTAATGCTTTGCCACTTTTTGCAATTAATTGTATCTACAAGAAATTACATATTTCATAATCTAGGACATTTGGGATGACATTTGCACTGAACAACATATTGAATGTACTATATTATGTAAATCTTGTAGTTGTCCAACTGATCCATCACCCTGGCTAGCTCACTATTAGGTAAGCATTGATGCAGAGCAGGCTGTCAGGTATTCCGCTAGAGACAGTTATCCATTTAATGTTTCTGGTTTCAGATTATATCTGATATTTAATTTAGCACCTTGGATATCTTCATTTAAGAAAACCCTGTCACACTAATTGGGATTAAACAGAAGGGTACTCACTGCATTCCTGAGTGTGAATAATACTATTATAGATACAAAAAGAGACTGGAAAGAAAACACACAAACCCAAAAACAACAAATTAGGAATTCACGCATGATAAACTTCAGTATCCAGATTCAACATGGAAAATCACCAGAATCAGTCACTTTAGAGTTGGGTGGAAGATGATTAAAAAAAAATTTCAATAGAAAAATAATAACAAGTCTCCTAACTTGGAATTAAATAGCTATGTTTTTTCTTCTCTGCTCTCAACACCTGGTGCCTTTAGTACCAGTACCCATAGCAACTCTTTCAGATTGCCAAGACTGGACACTGCTCTGAGGTTCCCCTTAGCAAAGCCTGCCTGCATTGACTATTGAAATCATTTGCATTTGTAAAACAAGCTTCCTCCAAACACCTCTCTGCCACTATCCCCAAGCATATGACAGTGGGTTTATATAAAGTAGATCAGTAGCAATTGGAATACTTTTAAAAATAGATATGACCTTTCTTCCCCTGGAAATCTCACTATCCTGCTAGAATTTAGGAAAAGCAAGTGTGGAGATTGTGACACTAAGCACCCTTGTATTGACACCCTACAGTAATGATCTTTGTACAAAATATGCCGTGTGAGGTATCATTTGGAAACAAAAATTCACTGATCATGAATATTCTTGTGTGATGTACACGGTGGGTATTAAGAGTGATGAATATAAGCTGGAATTATGAATAAAGTGTATGTAAACCAGGAATGTCAGGGGGAGCTGTTAAACAGGTCTATCTGACTCCAAGTCACCTTCCTCACCGCTTGAATAAGGTTTACTTTGAGTGGTAAGCATCAGGAGAATCCATTTCAAAAGGTTTACAGTTCTATAAAGACAGGGGGTCTGAACCTCAAGTGATAAGCAATTGACTCAACTGTATTATAACAGTGTATAGAATGAGAGGGGTAGCCGAAGAAGTGGGCATTCACCCACGAAAGCTTATGCTCCAATACATCTGTTAGTCTTAAAGGTGCCACAGGACTCTCTGTTGCTTTTTACAGTGTATAGAATGAGGCCTTTTCTGAAAGCTAATGACACACTGATGATTAATGTCATTGTGAAATGATGTATTAGTACTATCTGAGGAAATATAGATACTTAATGATATTATCTTTCAAAGTCTGTGGCCGAACAGGGAGAAACAGTTTCCCTCCAACGCAGGAGAGAAGGCAGCTATTTACCTATCTCCAATGAAATTAAGCATGTTATGACCAGAAACAATGGAAGCCCCATTCACATAGAAATCAACAGGGGGGTGGGCATCCCAGTGGAGGGGACAAATAGCATAAGGTCATCCTTTCTCTTAAAACAAAATCATTGAACTTTGGAAGACATAGGCAAAGACAGAAACCATCTTTGCCATCCATCACTAGACAGACACAAGAGAACAGAGCTCTTGCAAGCTGAGCAAGCTAGGCCCTTCAACTGGGGTGGGGTGGGGAGGGGAAAATCAAGTCTCTGGGAATTGAATATAGATGAGAAAACATATATTGGACAAAGCCTGTACCTTGCTAGATTAAGTTTTAAACTCTGAGATGCATGTTTTCACTTGTATTTGCTTGTAACCTTTTTGAAGTTGTTCCTTTCATGCAACCTATGTCCTATTTTTAATAAAATCATTTTATTTTTTTACTATAAACCAACCCAGCGATGTGTTAAAATGAAATGGTGTGTTTATACAGTTAATAAGCTGTGATGTGCTTTTGGGTCTTTAGAGGAACAAATGAACCATATTGTTACTCTGAACTGTCAAGGTGAGGGCTGGACATTGCAGAACAAACTATTTTGGGGAAATTCAGGACTTGGCGTGTGTTGGGATCACCTTGCTGATTGTGACCAAGGTTGGTGGAAGCCAGAGTGGGGCTTGTGAGGCTGAAGACAGACTGGTGGGGTCAGAGCTGTTGAACCAGGGCTCTCTAGTACATCGAAATTCAGGGTCTAATCTGCATGCTTGTAGGTTGGTTGTTGAAAACTACAGCAGCAAAGCATTGTGAGCACCCAGGGCTGCAGGGCAAGTTGTGACACAATCCCTTACTGGTCTAGATTGCATCCTGAACCCTGTCACAAAGATGATCAAAAGTAAGCCTCAGAGGGATACATCACACTGCACTTGTAACATGGGAAATATGAGTTGTAAACTGTTGGAAAGACTAAGAAACAAATGGCAGAAAGGTGTCAAAAGTTAGTTATAAAAAACAGAATTAATTTAGGATCCAATAGAATGTACATTAATGTGGCTCACAAAGTTCTAATAACAACAGTCATTCCTGCATAAACTTATGCAGGTGTGTGCACAGAAGGAGCAGGGGATATGTGTTGAACAATTACACAGGGAAGCCTATGAACCACTTTTGGTCTACATAGGTGAGTGGAGTTGGTGCAGAAAAATGCACTAATGCAACTGGCAATTAGGAATGGGCCATAACGGAGAGCAGAGGGAGACATGTGACCATTTATCTAGTGGCCAAGCCTGCCTCCCTCCACCTTGAGGAGGGGAAGGGGTAGATGCAATTCCTGAGATGCTATTCCTTCCCATGAATCTCGATTTGCTTATTTCTAATGATGATGTATTTCACACCATAATCAATGGGTGGAAAAAAAAATAATAAAAATCCATCCACACTTCCTTTCTAGTAGAGAAGGAGGAAGTTAAAGACAGCTGGCAAAGGAGTAGGTACCCAAACTGACCTGCAGAATGCATACCTAAAATACCTATACTGCATTCTCTCTCCTTCTTTACTCTCTCTCGCCAGGGTGTCAACTCTTCCTCCCATAACAGCTGGTTTGTAAAAACAAGGGAGATACAGAAGTGGCATAGCCTGAAGGGGGTTGCATCAGTCAGAAAATTGCTAAAATCCTTCATTTTGATACAATATATGCTGACAAGTCATGGGGGATTGTTTTGTATTGTTAAGGCAGCAGGTTATTTGCAAGCTGCAGCCTAACCCTTCCCTTTATTTTTATTTTGTTCTGTGACAGTTGTATTAGTGCGATCCGCAATATACTGTTATTCAACACTTAAAAAACAAACCAAAATCTCCTTGTGAGTATTTTAGATTTCACACAGATTAAAAACCAGCATTGATGATACACCTGAATCAATACCTAACAGATTTCTGACTAGTGCACTAGGCATTTTCTCTTTTGTGAATTACAACAACTTAAAATGCTAACAGTCCCAGCTTTAATCAAGTGTAACTGTAAACTACTGAAAATGAAAAGAGCATAAGACATTTCACACTTGAAGCAGTCAGACAATAATAAGTTTCCACCAGTTAACATATTAATAACAATGTTAAAGAGTACGATGTTCCCGACACAGTGCCTGAGGTTTTACAAGCCTGTGCAATTTTACATCTGTCAAGAAGTGCTTTTTGCTTGTTAGCAGCTGACTGAAGTATCAAAAAGGGGAAGGAATGAATGAAGGAAAAAATTACTACATAAAGGTTTGAACCTAGTTGTGGAAACCCAGCAACTTGGCTCATTTAGAACTAGGCTGGATAAAACATTGGAAAATATACAGGAAATAATATTTCACTGGTGAGGAGGTCGGGCTCAATGACCTCACAGATTTTTTCTGTCTCTAATTTCTATGATTAATATGATATACACTTTCTGAAATGGAAAGCTGATGAAGAAATAGGATGTTATCAAAGTTCTATAAAAAGAGATAATGGATCAGAAGAGGAAAGGGAGTAATTAGATAATGCTGATAGAAACAATTGCACTGGTACAATAAGTAGGACGTGTTGTAGGGCATGACGCTATAATGAGAGAAAGGCAAGTTGATGGTGATTAGATTTCTGGAACCAAAGAAGAAACATAGAACTGAAGGGCTAAACATGCTTGCGTAGAGCGGAGCAAATAATTCACAGTGAATAATTTGGGAAATGTCTGAGAACTAAAAAGAAGGCAAACTGACTACAATTTCTTCACATTCCTTAGTTGAAATTTACACACCATTTTGCGTGAGTGGTTCTTTGATTTTATGGATTGATTGCAAGCACTTGGAATATTTGTAATAGGAAGGCTGCTCACCCCTTAAGGGCTGGAGCTAACCAACCCTCATTACAGAATGAGCCACATCTGGGAGAGATCACAGTGATTACCCTATACAGAGCAGCAGGAGATCACAAGTGGGATAGAGGCTCAGGGATTAGAGACTGATATGAGTGAACAGGCTCTAATAGAGTCTCCTTGGAGTTAGGATTGAGACTTCAGCCAGGTAGGGCCTTGGAGTGGCCTACCAAAGAAGGAAAGGTCCCAGGCAGGAAGGCCTGGGAGGATGAAGAGAAACCTCTGTTTGTGTGGACTGCTGGATGAAATTGAAACTTTATTTCGAATATTTGTTAATGTAATAAAGTACAACCCTAGAAGGTATGGGAATAGAGAATGGTCCATCTAGTCCAGTATCCTGTCTTCTGACAATGGCCATTACCAGATGATTTAGAGAGACTTAGGGACACCCAGAGCAAGAGGTTGCATCCTGCCCACCTTGGCTAATAGCCAATGGTGGACCTATCCTCCAGGAACTTATCTAATTGTATTTTTAACCCAGTTATACTTTTGGTCTTCAGAATACCCCCTGACAATGAGTTACAGAGGTTGACCGCGTGTTGTGTGAAGTACTTCCTTATGCTTGTTTTAAACCTCCTGGCTATTAATTTCATTCGGTGACCCCTGGTTCTTGTGTTATGTGAAGGGGTGAATAACACTCCCTTATTCATTTTCTCCACACCTTTCATAATTGTACAGATCTCTACCATATCCCCCATCAGTTGTGTCTTTCCCTGGCTGAACAGTCCTAGCCTTTTTAGTCTTTCTTCATATGGAAGTGATTCCATAGTCCTAATCATTTTTGTTGCTTTTCTCTGTACTTTTTCCAATTCTAATATATCTTTTTTGAAATGGGGTGACCAGAACTGCATGTAGTATTCAAGGTGTAGGTGTGCAATGGATTTATATAGTAGCATTATAATATTTTCTGTTTTATTATTTCTATCCCTTTCCTAATGGTTCCTAACATTAGCTTTTTGACTGCCACTGCACATTGAGCAGATGTTTTCATAGAACTATCGACGGTGACACCAAGATTTTTTTCTTGAGTGGAAACAGCTAATTTATACCCCATCATTTTGTGCATATAGTTGGGATTATGTTTTACAATGTGCCCTACTTTGCATTGATCAACATTAATTTTCATCTGCCATTTTGTTGCCCAGTCACCCAGTTTTGTGAAATCCTTTTGTAATTCTTCACAGTCAACATTGGACTTAACTATTTTGAGTATTTTTGTAATGTTTGCAAACTTTGCCACCTCACTGTTTACTGTTTTTGAGTTTCTTGAACAGTCCAAGCAAGGAAACGGAGGCAGGCTGTCTGTAGTGTGACCCTAAGCCCAACAGGGCACACAGAAGTTGGCCAGGCCACTAAAGTGTTGCACACCTGATATATGAAATTCATTCCATTTGGCTTACATCAACTAGTCACAAAATTCATGTGCCATTTTCTCTTCTCTTTCTGGGTGATTGTGACATTCATCAAAAATTGCACATGAAGTCTTTGAAAAAAGTGTAGTGGGTCAGATCTCTGTCTGTCATTTCATTGCCTCTGTACCAGGGCTCTGGAGAGGGGTTTTGAGAAGCCTCTCTTTCTGCTGTCTCAAGCAATGTCCCATCTCATATAAAATATAGCTCTTCCAACATGAATGCTTGTTTGTGAAAGCTTAAAATGAGCTTCTTTCAAGGATTCAACTGAGTAAAACTTCATCACCCTAATGGTCAAAGAAAGAATATGTAAAAGGAACATGAATAACTTGAACTTTTATTTTCAAGCAAACACTCAGGGGAAATAGATTGTGAAATATGCTTGAATCTATGGATGTAGAGTAAGGGAGGAATCTGGAAAGAAGGAGAAACAATGAATGAAGAAAAAAGTCAACAGGAGAGCTAAAATTTATAGTAGTATGATAACCAAGGATAAGTTTAAGCAAGAGTTATTCACTTACTATATATACGGTGACCTCTAGCGGAGGAGGACCTGTTTGATTATTTATTTAGCAACCCTTGCTTCAACACTTAACTGTTAAATGATATAGGAATACGCATATGTTTGTATCTATATTTAGACAGGATAACATTGACTACCTCCAGTGCCATTGGGAGATGGAGCATTTAATACATTTGATAATCAAAATAATTTCCCCCTTAATTAACACCACAAGGGACAAGACCCATTTTGCATAACAAGGAATATTAGCTAATTGAGGTTCAGATGATTAAAGTGGTCCCACAATGTAGACTAAAGATTGTGTGTTCTTTATATCAATTATATGGAAAAGGGACACATTTCAGAAAAACAAGTTGAGCAAAATTTAATCATATTCAGCACAACACTCTTAAGGAGGCTGCAGGTCTAGCAAGGTCAGCTGAGTGACACTGTTGACAGCCCTGGGTTCCATTCACTGCCTCATTCAGGGAAATACAACATTACTTCTCACGCAGCGGGCAAGTCCTATCCTAGCTCATTTTCCTGACATTTTGGCCTCAATCATTTGCCCTGTCAACTGTTTAAGCCACCTCAGTTGGGAGCCTCTGTTAGAAGAGTCAGTAGTTCAACTCTGCTATCAGCACTGTGAACAAGGTCAAGCCTGGGAGACAGCAAATGATTGCAGAACTTTTATTTTCAGTGCCTTAATCTTAGCCTTGTTCCTTGCTGTCAACACCTTTGTGTTTTGACTAGGGAATATAGGAAGAAGTATAGGCCATCCTGGAAAAAAATGACAGGTTGGCTTTGGCCAAAATATCCACTTTGTTTATCATTATGCTCCATAATTCCCAGAGCACAAATATATATTTGGCTATTTGTCTATATTTTGTTTGTATGCTCTTGTCTCTTGAAGCAAAATTAGTTGAAATCCATGGATTACACACATGTAACCCACTGGTCAGTGTGTGTTGTGTGTTCCCCTCCGTGCCTGATCTGCTGAAGATGACAGACTGTTACAGCCCCCAGCTAGAGCCTGACTCTGTAGACTCATGCTTCCAGCTCTGGAAATTCCTAATTCAATCCCAGAAGAGGCCATCACATAATCACCAGGCTAAGTATTTTAGTTATGTCACTAAAACAAGAAAGATGTGTTTGTGTGTGCGCGCGCACTTCACAACTGCTGTAAAAATTTCCAAGTTGAAACCATTTATTCACTTACCATTCATTAAGCCGTTAACACCTTTGCCCATCAACAGTTTGCATCTACTGCAATAAAATACGCTTGTCACTGTCATTTTGTACAGTAAGAAATAACTCTCTCCAAGGGTTCATTTGCCTTCTCTCTGGTATGGAGACAAAGTATTGAACTGGTAAAAGTGTGCTTTTCATTGGTTCCTTAATATCTGCATCTTCAGCCTATTAAAAGTGTCCCTTAGCTGACAAGATAATTTTACAATGCCTGTGGGTTCCCCATGTAACTATATAGTAGAGACAGATAAATGCTGTTCTAGGAATATGTGGATTAAATTTTTAATGAATGTTTTTCGATCATGTTTGAGCCCTTGTGTTTGCTTTCCTTAAGAGTTAGATTTCAATTGGCATGAATAACTATGGAAAACTTCAAAGTTGTTATAAGCAAACACTTCTGTGTGGTCAATTTTACATTCATAATGATCTGAGTTAACAACAGAACTGTTTGGGTGCTCACACACTCAATCCGGGGATAGGAAATGTGCCTCATCTGACCATTCACAGCTAACAACGAAGCTATTGTGATGACCTTGAAATAAACATCAAGTACTTGTAAAATGTTTCCAGCTAATCTATAGTTAAACAAAATTCTCCCTCTCACACACAACACTAAATACTTCTAAATAACAAAGGAATATGAGGAAAGGTGCTCTCTGCTTAAAGACTTTCTATGGACAGGAAAAAAAGGAAAATTCATTAAATAATTTTTTGTCATGAATTAGTCACACAACTCCATGAGGCACCACTATGGGTTGAAAACAAAGGAATATTTATAACTATAAAGTCTATTTTAGCAGACATTATTTAAATAGGCCTTTAAATTAACATCCTTTAATACTAAATAATAGCAATTAACATTTTGCACTTACACATCTTTCTAAAGTCCTCTGAGATAAAAGGTAAGTGTCATGATCCTTATTTAACATTTGGTGAAAGACAGGTACTAAGAGATAAAGTAAATGAGAGATGAAGGCAGAATCAAGAATAGAGCCCCTGGCTCCTAGCTCCCTACAGGACCCAGATCAGCACCAGCTATATGCTTTTGCCACAGCAGCTGATGGACAGTAGTAAAGGCAATCTCTTTTCTGCTGCACTTCTATTGGCAAGCCAGACAAAGCATCAGTATTTTTATATTTTATGTAAGGTTTTACCTAAGGTCATATGAAGAAGCATATCAACAATTGTGTCTGTTTTCTTGTGATTGATATAGGAAGACAATTTTTGATTTGGCATACAACAGTTTTTAACAAGGAAGTATAGCCTGTAATAAACACAGACTTTCTGTTGCAATATCCTGGTGAAGTTGTTACCCCCAATACTAGGTTAATGCTTTTGAGCATTAAAAGGATAAATCTTCCTTTCTTCAATAAAATAAAGGCAAGATCAAAGAGCCATAAATTTCTCAATGCCACTGGGTGTCTTGTGAGAAATGACAGCCCTCATTCCATATTTTGAAACATCAGCAGTCAAACACATTGAAAGGGTTGGGTAGACAAGTAGTTAGGATGACACAAGACAGACCAGCTCAGCATCTCTTAGAAGGACATCCTTCTGATGTTTGACATTATGACTGACCAGGGAGAAGATGGAAGGATAACAGTGAGTAAGAGCTCAAGAGAAGAGAAAATATGCCCTTGATAGAAAGAAGTGGAGGTGAACAGCACACTCTCCAAGGACCTCCATGGTCTATAGAGCCAAGGAGTAGCAGTAGAATCATACAACAGAAAACACATACAACCAACATTTTGCTTAGCCAGTTAGACAGTTCAATGTCACTGTTAATTTTTCTGTAACAGACATCTCAGGGAACTTGGTAATGACTCAACTCTCATAAACAGATAAAATTGAAATTTATCATAATTTAAAAGTGCAAAATGGTTTTCAGCTCATATTGTTGCATTTAATGTATCCAATACCCAGTATCTTTTACTCTAATATAGTACATCTGACTTGTACAAAGTTTATCTTTCATTTAGACTTTGTAACTTCAGTACATGTTACACCAGAAGTTTCAGTGCTGCCTCTAACTATTAGAGGTGAATGGAGTTAATTTTCAGTGACTGCAATTTAATGCAAATAGTAAACAACAGAGTCTAATGCTAGCTGGATTTGAGCAGATACCTTCTGAAACATTCCAAAAACCTGTGCCCATACCATAAGACAGCTGGTTACATTGATACAGCCTTTTATGAACATTGATTATCAAATATGGCTTCAAGATATCATCTCCCATAATCTGTTGATAAAGCTGTGATAAATCAAGGTAAGTACCTTTGACACCATCTTCATCTACACTTTACAGTCATCACATATTTCCACTATATTAATGTGCTCAGGTACTGTATATATAGAAATACATCTTTTCATGTATATCAAACCAGTTTCCTTATTGGTGAATCTTTAATAATTGTTTCAATGCTGAAGGCAATAGGATAGGACTTTTAAAATTGTGTTAAATTATTAGCCACATCTGAATTTTATGCAGTGAATTAACCCAACTTCTGACATTGAAATTGAATTTGAGAAGCAAAGTTCATGGGGTGTCAGGTGCCATATGAAAGCAACAGTGACCCAAAATCACTTTTTCTAAAATAATTTCTGTTTCCAATAAAGATATGTTAAAAATCAATCAATATTAATTAATCTGATATTAAGTGTCAGATTCTAACAACCTTAGTCACTTTGAGTAGTTCCTTAATCCACAAGCACTCCTATTCATTTCGGTGGGGCCTCCTCTGCAGCAGGCCACTATTCAGTACAAGTAAGGATATCAGACTCTGGCCCTAAGAAATGCAGATTCCAAATCATTTGAGATTCAGTTTTGACGAAGTCCCAAAAGTTTAGGTGCTGATCTGAACTATCCAAACTTCTTGAGCTAAGAACTCTTATGAGAGCAGGGTATTTTCTGAGGTTTCATGTTTTCAGCAACTGGAATTAGCCAAAATTTAACAAAGATACATAGTCTAGATGCTTACAGCAGGGGACTGAAAGTCAGCTATGGGATCTATTCCTGGCTGAGACAAAGATATCCTGTGTGACCTTGGGGGAAATCAATTAATTTTCCTGTGCTTCAATTTCCTCCAGACGTACTACAGGGATAATAGTTCTTGCCTACCTTGCAGGGGGACTGTGAACTTAATCCAATAGTGTTCATAAAGGCACTGTAGGATTATTATGTGGAAATTGCTATAAACATTTTATTTAAGGGATCATCTGGGTCTGACTTTTGTGATTTGAGGAGAAGCTTCATTATTTATGTCAACAACTTCTCCCCAATCCTACATTTTATGCCACAAGATTACAGTTTTCCCCAACATTTCTAAAGTTTATGAATCATTAATCTAATTCGTTGTAACTACCTCGAGTTATAACTCTTCTATGACTATAGCCTCTGCTGCTCCAGTATTGATCTGCATTACTACACAGTTTTGTCATGTACTGTGACAAATTCTGATAGGCGTCATAGGTTTCAACCAGTAACTGTAACAATGATGGAGGTGGAGGGGAATCTCATCCTAGACTTCCAACTGGGCTTGAGTTACATTTGACAGCCTCATTCCCTTTGACCTCTGAATGCCTTGGGGTTCAGTTTTGACAGCATTAGTTCCAGTTTGAGCTTAGGTGTTACCCTTTGACTCTATAAGTCAGACGTCCTCTCTGAACATTCTGTGTCCATATAAAGAATGAATCAATATCCATGGTTAAGTACAAAGTTAAGTTGCTTAAATGTGTGCTGTATATAATACTTTTCTTTCTAAGGTTTTGGCTTTGGACTAGAGCTGTTGAGTGATTAAAAAAAATTGTGATTAATTGTGCGATTAAAAAAATTCATCACGATTAATCGCACTGTTGAACAATAATAGAATACTATTTATTTAAATATTTTTGGATGTTTTCTATGTTTTCAAATATATTTATTTCAATTACAACACAGAATACAAAATGTACAGTGCTCACTTTATATTAATTTTTGATTACAAATACTTGCACTGTAGAAAAACAAAAGAAATAGTATTTTCAGTTCACCTAATACAAATACTGTAGTGCAATCTCTTTGCCGTGAAAGTTGAACTTACAAATGTAGAATTATGTAAAAAAATAAACTGCCTTCAAAAGTAGAACAATATAAAATTTTAGAGCCTGCAAGTCGACTCAGTCCTACTTCTTGTTCAGCCAATCATTAAGAAAAACAAGTTTGTTTACATTTGCAGGAGATAATGCTGCCAGCTTCTTGTTTACAATGTCATCTGAAAGTTAGAACAGTAATTCGCTGTTGTAGCTGGTGTTGCAAGATATTTACGTGCCAGATGCACTAAAGATTCATATGTCCCTTCATGTTTCAACCACCATTCCAGGGGACATGCATCCATGCTGATGATGGGTTCTGCTCGATAACAATCCAAAGCAGTGCAGACCGACACATGTTCATTTTCATTATCTGAGTCAGCTGCCACCAGCAGAAGGTTGATTTTTGTTTATGGTGGTTTGGGTTCTGTAGTTTCCACATTGCAGTGTTGCTCTTTTAAGACTTCTGAAAGCAGGCTCCACACCTCGTCCCTCTCCTCTGAACAAGAAGTAGGACTGAGTGGACTTGAAGGCTCTGAAGTTTTACATTGTTTTGTTTTTGAGTTATGTAACAAAAAAATCTAAATTTGTAAGTTGCACTTTCACAACAAAGATTGTACAACAGTACTTGTATGAGGTGAACTGAAAAATACTATTTCTTTTGTTTATCATTTTTACAGTGCAAATGTTTTTAATAAAAAATAATATACATTGATTTCAATTACAACACAGAATACAATATATATGAAAATGTAGAAAAGCATCCAAAATATTTAGTAAATTTCAATTGGTATTCTATTGTTTAACAGTGTGATTAAAACTGTGATTAATCACAATTAATTTTTTTTTACTTAATCGCATGAGTTAACTGTGATTAATCGACAGCCCTACTTTGGACACAAGATGCTATCATTTCACAGTTTCTGTATATCATCTGGAAAGTCCCTGCATTTTCAGGTTCAGTATTTGATAAATGTATTTGTGATTTAAGCAATTACTACATTGTCTATATAATTGATAAGGAGCACTGGAGTCATATGACTCTGCTTTAAAAATGAATCTTGGGTGCAATAACTCCACATAAGTGTAAATGAAAATTTTAACACATTATTTACACTTACGCTTCCTGTGGCCTATAGACAACATTGTGGATTTGGATACCAACCATCATCAGAAATATGACTGCCAGGTTATTCTCCTCTCTGCAATTGTATACTACATATACTATTATATATATACTATTGCACTAACTGGTCCAGGTTTGATTTAATTTTCTCTTCTTCTCACTTCTCTTTCCACTAAAATAAATCTACTTTCCATCCCCAAAACACTTTCGAAGTATGTTAACAAATTATTTCAATGATTTCTCTTCTTTGACTGATCACAATTTTTAAGCATAAAGCTCTGGCTTTCATTTTCTTTTCTACCTCCAACTGGTTACTATTTTAATTTAGGCTACCAAAATGTGCCATTCATTATCCGGTCTTTAGTGTCAGAGTTCATTGGCACACACTCATATCCTATTATTTTGGAGATTTGCTACCCATCTCCGGGTATGGGAACAAACATAATGAGAAGTAACATTATTCATGCTTAGTACACATATCAGGAACATTATAACAATAGGAATGGATTATATTTAGGAGGTGCATGTCCCTCACCCAGACTTGCATAGAATTGAGACATCTGTACAACAGTCATTGTGGTTCTGCATTCCCTTTTTACTGTATAGAGGATCTTACAAAATTAGATATTGTTCTGATTTTGTGCTGTCTCACTACATTGTTTCCTAGCTCAAACAATAAGATAAATATTGTAATGCTTTATATATGTAAATACATTATTGAAAATAATACGAATACTTTCTTTGATTTACCTGTTCAATTTTACAGTAGTCACATGCTTTAAGATGTTTCATTCCTTAAAAAGAAACTGATAGAAGAATGATTTGATCCATACTGCTCATGGCTTAATTATAATATTTAGGCACATTCCTCTGTTGCTCCTGCACAGATACTTCCTCCAAGTCCCAATCCCTCCCTGATCTCCCAGATGTGCACAGAGACTGTAGGGGTGCAACCTGCTTCATAGAGTGTGGAGGGGTATAGTGGGGAGCAATGTATCCCCCCCCCTCCACACACACACCCCGTGGGTCCCTGGCAGGAGCGATCCCTGTGCTGCTCCTGAACAAAAGGACTGTAATTGTCCCAGGCTTTTTGTGCCCTCCCCTACTTCCTGTGCATAAAAGGCAGGCACAAATGGGCAAATAGTTAGACATGTATGGCACAAAAACATATATGGCACATGAACTTGCCCTTTAGATTGGAGTGTTTTTTTAAAGGTAATTTCGCAACTCCTTTTCGATATTTTTTCTCAGGAAGAAATCCAAAAGCTATATGAATAATAATATTCACATCTGATTTTCCAGATTGTAACAATTTCCAGATAGTCTGTATTGATATGTTCGGCTCTATGTGCGCACATGGCTTGAGAATTTGGGGATTGATTTCACCACCTTCAAGAGAATAGCATTCTGGACTTGTCAACTGTAGCCATAAACTTTTGTCAGTGTGTGACTGTGCTAACAACCATGAAGTGAAATATAATACCAGATGGGTTTAGAAGGCTTTTCAGAATTCTCCAATGTAACATTGCATTTCTTGGCCCAACTTGGATATTGCCATTCTATCGAGCAGCTTGGATTCTGTTTCCTTGGCCTGCAAGAATTTTGTATCCTGCCAGGATACTTTGTTCACTCTGAAAAGTCTTTCTCTGTCTTTCACTTCATGTTTCCAAAATGCCTAATTTATCTCTCTACACTCTGCTTATTATTTGGAGATTTCTGCATTTCTAGCACAGCTGGCAAAATTGCTGGAAAAGATTTTGCATTAAAAGTTTAGCCAATTCACTTCACATGGTTTTAGAACCCACAAAAAGCATTGTTTTCCACAAATTGCTGGGGCACAATTTTGTTTTGTTTTTGCACATTGGATTCTGAAATCCACTTCTGCCATGAAATTTCACAATGTTGCATGTTCACCATTTATCAAGAAAGCATAATCTTTGGCATTTTTTTCATTTGACAAAAAGATAAGGAGGGATAAAGCAGGAAAGAGTCGTATACACTTTTTAGGGATGCTCTTGCTTGGTGTGACTGAGCTCTGAAAGATCATGGCCAACTTCCGCATAATAAAGAGCTCCAACTGCTTAGATACAGTCCCACCCTGTCCCTATGAAGCCAGAGGCCAAAGCCCCACAACTAGTGTTGCTGTCATTGCAGTGTACACTTTTGACATGGGCACTATAAATACGGGTGCTCCTCCTTTGATCACTTTCTCTCTTTTTCTTGCAGTGAATGGGGATATAGTATATTCCCTGGACAGGAGCCTGTTGAAGTGTGTCAATTCAAACAATCCTGTTCTGCCTGCCCACCAGGATCCTGCATTCATAATAGCATTTATTCACATTGACCTGTACTGTGAAGGAGATGAAATATAATTCCCAGTACTAACATAACCCTATGATCAGAAAAAATATTAGGTAAAGCAGCCTCAACATAGACTGCAAAAAGAAGAACAGGAGTACTTGTGGCACCTTAGAGACTAACAAATTTCTTAGAGCATAAGCTTTCGTGGACTACAGCCCACTTCTTCGGATGCATATAGAATGGAACATATATTGAGGAGATATAGATACACACATACAGAGAGCATAAACAGGTGGGAGTTGTCTTACCAACTCTGAGAGGCCAATTAATTAAGAGAAAAAAAAACTTTTGAAGTGATAATCAAGCTAGCCCAGTACAGACAGTTTGATAAGAAGTGTGAGAATACTTACAAGGGGA
This sequence comes from Chrysemys picta bellii, assembly GCF_011386835.1. NCBI lineage: Eukaryota > Metazoa > Chordata > Testudines > Emydidae > Chrysemys > Chrysemys picta. Next base: position 84,376,286 of record NC_088798.1, read on the forward strand.
GATAGATTCAATGTTTGTAATGGCTCAGCCATTCCCAGTCCTTATTCAAACCGGAGTTGATTGTGTCTAGTTTGCATATCAATTCTAGCTCTAGTTGATTGTGTCTAGTTTGATGACTACAGCACCTCCTTTCTTTACCTGTATTTTTCATTTCATGCATCTGATGAAGTGGATTCTAGCCCACAATAACTTATGCCCAAATAAATTTGTTAGTCTCTAAGGTGCCACAAAGACACCTCATTGCTTTTGCTGATACAGACTAACATGGCTACCACTCTGAAACCTGTCACCATGCAAGGCACTGAATTTAGCTGTATGAAGTGGAAATCCATCAACTTCATGAAAACACTCATGCAGATACAGACAGACATCTTCCTTTCCAAATGCAAACAAATGGACATAATACCAAAAGGACTGAATACTAAATCAACATTCCACACAGACTATAGTGAGAGATTGTGCCACACACTCTCAAAAAAACTGTGGAACCACCTGATCAACATCCTATACAGCAAACAAGAGAAGATCAAGAATGAACTCTCAAAACTAGAAACTCTCTTAAAAAAACAACCTTCCACACAAACTCCTTCATGGCTGGACTTTACAAAAACTAGACAAGCCATTCACAACACACACTTTGCATCTCTACAGAGGAAAAAGGACACTAAACTATCTAAACTCCTACATGCCACAAAGGGCCACAACAGTGGTTCCCTTAACTCACCTAACAATATTGTTAATCTATCCAGTTATTCTCTTAGCCTGACAGAAAAGTCTGTCCTATCTCGGGGTCTCTCCTTCTGACCCACCACCCCCACAAACATGATACAGTTCTGCGGTGACCTAGAATCTTACTTTCGACGTCTCCGACTTAAGGAATATTTCCACCACACCACTGAACAGCACACTAACACACAGGAAGCTTCCTACCAACACTACAAAAAGAAGGATTCTGTGTGGAGTCCTCCTGAAGGTCGAAACAACAGACTGGACTTCTACATAGAATGCTTCCGTCAACATGCACGAGCTGAAATTGTGGAAAAGCAGCATCCCTTGCCCCATAACCTCAGTTGTGCAGAACACAACACCATCCACAGCCTCAGAAACAACTCTGACATCATAATGAAAAAGGCTGACAGAGGAGGTGCTGTAGTCATCATGAATAGGTCGGAATATGAACAAGAGGCTGATAGACAACTCTCTGACGTCACATTCTACAGGCCATTACCCTCTGACCCCACTGAGGATTACCAAAAGAAACTACATCATCTGCTCAAGAAACTCCCTAAAGAAGCACAGAAACAAATCTACACTGACACACTAGGTGTATTCTACCTGCTATCCAAAGTCCATAAACCTGGGAATCCTAGACGCCCTATCATCTCAGGCATTGGCACCCTGACAGCAGGATTATCTGGCTACGTAGACTCTTTCCTCAGGCCCTACACTCCAAGCACGCCCAGCTATTTTTGAGACACCACTGACTTCCTGAGGAAACTACAATCCTTTGATGATCTTCCAGAAAATACCATCCTAGCCACTATGGATGTAGAAGTTCCCTACACCAACATTCCACACAAAGATGGACTACAAGCCATCAGGAATAGCATCCCCGATACCATCACAGCAAACCTGGGGGGCTGAACTTTGTGACTTTGTCCTCACTCACAACTATTTCAGATTTGGGGACAATTTATACCTTCAAATCAGCGGGACTGCTATGAGTACCCGCATGGCCCCTCAGTATGCCAATATTTTTATGGTTGACTTAAAACAACACTTCCTCAACTCTCATCCCCTTATGCCCCTACTCTACTTGAGCTACATTGATGACATCATCATCTGGACCCATGGAAAGGAGGCACTTGAGGAATTTCACCAAGATTTCAATGATTTCCACCCCACCATCAACCTCAGCCTGGACCTGTCCACACAAGAGGTCCACTTCCTAGACACTACAGTGCTAATAAACGATAGTCACATAACCACCACCTTATACCGGAAACCTACTGACCGCTATACTTACCTACATGCCTCCAGCTTTCATCCAGATCACATCACACGATACATTGTCTACAGCAAAGCTCTAAGATACAACTGCATTTGCTCCGATCCCTCAGACAGAGACAAACACCTACATAATCTCGATCAAGCGTTCTTGCCACAAGGATTCCTCATTGTTTTTTTGCTGATACAGAGTAACACAGCTACCACTCTGAAACCTGTCAAAGTACAAGTGGAGTCACTCTGTGGTCTCCACTGCACCTTAATGTGCAGAAAGGAGGGATGGTCTGGGTACCAGCCTAGGACTTGTGGAGCAGGAAGTTTAACCCAGGTCTCTCAACAGGCTTCCTAGGTGACCTTGGGCAAGTCACTTTGTTTTTCTGTGTCTCAGTTCTCCAACCATAAATTGGGGATAATATTACTTCCCTAACTTACAGCCATGTTAAGAGGATAAATACATGAATGACTGTAAGGTTCTCAGATATCTTGGTGGGTGCCGTCTAAGTACTAATGATAGAGTAGCCTCTGATGCCGTGGCATGCTCCTTCTCACACACTGCCATCTAAAGGGGAGTGGACAAATGATCAATGAAGTAATAGCTCCTCTTATAATAACTTTCCACTGTCTGGGCCCTAAACTATCTCCAAACCTGCAATCTTAGCCTATGTCTACACATGGAGCTAGGAGTCACACCCCCAACTCTAACTGTAGCCATACCGTAAATGAGAAAACACATCAAGCTTATTACAGTGCTCTGGGCAATGGGTGACCTCACCCAATACTCTCCTTCTTGTACAGTGAAGTCACACTATTTCCACACAAGTGGAAGAATAGGCATCACTGCCCTCATAATATTTTTACGAGTTACAATTCCTCACTAAATAACCTAGGGTTTCTCATATGGGTTATGTGCCTGGCTGAGGACATGAAGAACACATATAGGGATCATTTAGGCCTCATTTTTATTAGCCATTCATATTGTTGCACAGGTATCCTGGGCCACTCCAATCATTTACATGTTAACAATTCATTTTATAAATTAACTAATTGTCTCCAAAGAACAAAGTGAAATTTGGGCTACTGTCGTGTAAAAGTCTTTGACACTCATTTAATCTGTTGCTTTTCCCTTTGCATTCTAACTTAACATTAAGATTTTATAGTTCCTTTTTTCCTCTGGCTTGCCACCATCTGCAATCTTATTTTTGCACCTCTAAAATAATACAGTGTTCAACAATGCATCGCCTATGTACTAGCTGACTTTATACAAGTCTGCTCACTGAATATTGTCAAGAAAGCTGAAACTTCCTCATATTTATACATTATTCAATGTATCTGGTGAGTGTAAGTTTGGATTTTTTACTGTATTGATCAATCACAAATAATGTAAGGCTGAAGCTAGGTGCTAAGGTATGATAGGTCAGATATATCACATAGCATTATGTCTGTTCCCTCATCAGAGGAGTATGAAAGAACTTCAGGTGTGGATACTTGTAAACAAAAAGAATCCTGACAATGGTATTGATCCATTAGTAGATGGAAAAGGGAGAATTATCAATAATGCAGAAAATGCAGGAATGTTCAATAAATATTTATGTACTGTTATTTGGGGGGAAACAAATCATATAGTCTTATCATATGGTGATACCACTCTTTCAATTCCACTAGTTTCTCTGGAGGTTGTTGGACAGCAGTTACTAAAATTAGACATTTGTTAAGATCCAGATAACATACATCTAAGAGTTTTTAAAAAGCTGGCTAAGGAGTCCGCTGGACCATTCATGTTGATTTTCAGAAAAGTCTTGGAGCACTGGGGAAATTGTAGAAGACTGGAAGAAAGCTAATGCTGTGCCAATTTTTAAAAAGGGTAAATGGAATGACCTACATAGTCATAGGCCAGTCACCCTGACATCGATCTCAAGCAAGACAATAGAACACTCCTTTAGTTCTTTATTAATTGAGTCCTGTAATATAATTAATGCAAATCAACATTCATTTATGGAAAATATATCCTGTCAATCTAACTTGATATTTTTTTATGAGATTACAAGTTTGGTTGATAAAGGTAATAGTGTTGATGTATACTTAGACTTCCGTAAGGTGTTTGAACTTGGTACCTCATGACATTTTGATGAAATAATGAGAACCACATAAAATTAACATGACATACATTAAATGGACTGAAAACTAGCTAAAATGATAGGTCTCAATGAAACTGTAAACAGGGAATAATCATCAAGTTGGTCTGTTTCTGCTGGGGTCCCACAGAGATAGGTTCTTGGCCCTATGCTATTGAACTTTTTTATTAATAAGCTGGAAGAAAACATAAAATTATCTCTGATAAAGTTTGCAGATCACATAAAAATGGGGGAATAGTAAATAATAATGAAGAGGTCACTGATTCAGTGTGATCTGGATCACTTGATAAAGTGGGCTCAAGCAAATAATATCCTTTTTAATATAGCTAAATGTATACAAGATGAACAAAGAATGTAGGCCATACTTACAGAATTGTAATAATGTAATTCTGGGATGCACAAACAGGGAGATTTTGAGTAGGAGTAGAGGGCTTATTTTACCTCTGTATTTGACACTGGTTTGACCTCTGCTGGAATACTGTGTCCAGTTCTGATAAAGATGTTGATAAATTGGAGAGGGTTCAGAGAAGAAGCACAAAATTGATTAAAGGATTAGAAAACATGGCTTATAGTGATAGACTCAAGGAGCTCAATCTATTCAGATCAAGAAAGAAAAGATTAAGGGGTGACTTGATCACTGTCTATAAATATCTACATTGGGAACAAATATTTAATAATGGGATCTTCAATCTAGCCAAGAAATGTATAACATAATCCAACAGCTGGAAGTTGAAACTAGACAAATTCAGACTGGAAATAAAGCATACATTTTTAATGGTGAGGTAATTAACAATTAGAACAATTTACCAAGGGTCATGGTGGATTCTCCATCACTAATACATTTAAAATCAAGATTTTTCTAAAAAGATCTGCTCTAGGAATTATTTGGGGGAAGTTCTTTGGCTTGTAATATACCGGAGGTCAGACTAGATGATCATAATGGTCCCTTCCAATCTTAGAATCCAATAAAAGAATGACTTAAAACTTGCTTTCAACAAATACTCAGGCGACAACTTTGAAATTCACTTTCCGTGAACAGTAAAACCTAACCCCTCAACTGTGAACACAAGTGAACACAAAAGGGTCGTGAACAGATCTGGGTGAAATTTTTTGTGCAAAACATTTTTTCCACCAAAAATGCAGATTTGGGTTGACCAAAATAATTTGAGAAGTTGAGTCAATTTCAGCTATTTATTTTATTGAAAAAAAATTCAGAAATGTCAAAATGGTTTGTTTCAGCAGAGCATTTTATTTTGGAATTTCCCTCTTCTTATTTTTTTATTTTTAAATTGCAAATATTAAAAAAAATTCTCAAAATCTAAATGAAACATTTTATTTTGGGTTGAATTGAAATGTTTTAGTCAAAGCAAAATGAACCTTTTTTTAACATCTCAGTTGTCTGAAAAATTTGAAATATTTTTATTTCGGGTCACTCAAAGTTTTTAAAGGATTTTCAAACCTGCACCCAAACTGAATATTAAGTTATTCACATACCCCTGGTCAAAACACAGCTGAAGTGAATTAATTTTAAAATAAGAACATAAGAATGGCCATATTGGATCAGACCAGTGTTCTATCTATCTAAGTAACCTGTTTTCTCACAGTGGCGGGTGCCAGATGCTTCAGAGGGAATGAACAGAACAGGGTAATCCATCCCCTGTCATCCAGTCCCAGCTTCTGGCAGTCAGAGGCTTAGGGAAACCCAGAGCATGGGGTTGTGCCCCTACCATGTTGGCTGATAGTCATGGAGAACCTATTCTCCATGAACTTGTCTAATTCTTTTTTTTTTAAAGCCAGTTACTTTTGCCCTTCACATCATCCCCTGGCAAAGAATTCCACAGGTTGATGACTGTGCGTTGTGTGAAGAAGTACTTTATTTTAAACGTGCAGCCTATTATTTTTATTGGGTGACCCTGGTTCTTGTGTTATGTGAATAGGTGAAAATAATACTGCCTTATTCATTTTCTCCACACCATCATAATTGTATAGACCTTTGGGATCACCCCCCTTAGTCATCTGTGGATGCAAGAGTTTAAGAGGCTGATTTTGCAGCCATTTACAGCAATGGGAACTTTGTGTTGTTGGTTTCAATGGGGGAAAGGATGGATCTTCAAAGAGCTCTTCTCTTCCTTATCAATTTGCTTCAGTGTATATTTTTCTGACAATAACTAAGGTACTCCTTTAAAAAACACTTTTGCATGCGTTTCACTCATACATGCAGTCCAACTGACTTCAATGTGAGTAAAATTATTCATACAAGGAAAGTGTTTGGGGATTTACACGCTCTTTATGACTTTCAAATTGTATTATTTAACTTCTCTTAATCTAGCTAAATTTTAACTGTTATACCTACCATGCTAAAAAGATAAATAAAACTGAGGAGTTTATACACCTAATACTTCTTTCAGTGGAAAATATGGAAACTGAATCCAGCTAATAAATGAAGTGAATCAGAGCATGCTGCCATTCTGTCTGAGCAGTTTACAAGCCCAAGTTTCATTATGTTTCCATGATGGCAAAACTAATTTTCAGGCCTGCAAAGAGTTATGCATGCTAGTAGTCACACTGAGTTCAACAGCAGTATAATATGTACAATGTTACACACATGTAAAAGTGTTTGCATGATCAGGGCTTTAGTTATTTAGTCATGGTGGGTGGTGTGGCTAGAGTGGCGGCCACTTATTTTAAATTCCCATACATGATAAACCTGGCTTCATTAATGTCTTGATCTAATGAAAAATGTAAAATATCCTGGTTTTCCACACATCCACCTAAAAAGAGTATTTTTTTAAAACTTCTGGAATATTGCTGGGTTAATGTCTGTGATTGTGCCCCCCTCCCCCAATAATTACAGTATATACCTATAAAAACTAAGGGCCTTTCCCCTCCCCAATTATATACTTAAAAGTATTGTACAAACATCTTTTTCTTACTTGTAACTTTGTACGGCAGCAGTTAGAACAAGTTATTATGACTTTCTGAGGAAATGGAAAGATATTACATAATAATCAACTTCTTTTATGGATTTTACACTTTGCTCTATAGAGAGAGAGGGGAGAGTGCTCAGCAAACATTGGTAAAATAGAGTATGTTTTTGTGACATCATTTTTCAGTGGCAAATGTTTATTTGCTGAAAGGTTATTTCTGTATTTCTTAACCTGTCAATTTCTTTTGAAAGCAAAAATATAAAAATACTGTTCTTGATGCAGCTTGATACTATTCTGAAAATACATTTTCACATCTTTAGGATGAAATAACAAGGTTTTGTTAAGTTCTCTTTCTATCTGTGGTTCAATATAGCAGTAATTATTAAAACTTTCAAATAAATTGATGCTAAAGCACAATGGAATTCCTATGGATACAAGGTTTGACAAAATTGACTATTAGAATAAGTCAGCATGATTAATGTTAATTCTGTGACCACTAAAAGAAGCAATGATGATTTGTCATGCATTGTAATAGTGTTGTTATCCAGATCTCATGCAATTTATTCCTGTGACACTAATTCAAGGATAGATATTAACCTATTTTGTACCCAGGGATTATGATTGCCTAAAGCAGTGATTTCTCTACAAACCTGTGAACATTTGTTGTAGTGCTTTATTTTCAGGGAATCTCTCTTCACCTGCTTCCTTTCCAGCTCATGCTTGCATTTCAAGGATTGCTTACAATTAGGTAAAGAAATGTAAAACTAAATTGTATATGCAACATGATTTCTGTTTTAATATAGTGGTTTTGCTAATCGATTGCTGCTGTTTGAGAACATTGCCTAAGTAGGGGAGGATTGAATTGGGGAGATGAGATAGGAGGCAAATTCACCTTTTAGTTATTCTGGTACAGCTCTACTGAAGTCAACACACTGCCACAACAGAAAATAATTTACACCTAACTTTTTAATGCCATAAGCAAGCAAATTCAGTAAAAGTTATTACCTTTGGTGGTAATGGCATTATGCAAGCAGAAATTGCCCCAAAGCCTCAAGCTGCATTAGCACTTAACTGCAAAAATCTAAAACCAGACTTTTAGTCACATTAAAAATCCAGCTCTTTAAAAGAAACATATTTTTAGTTTTATCTTAAAAAAAAAAAAAAACACAACACCTTAGCAGTTTCCTACTGCAGCATAAACTTTACATAAAAATGATTCTATCAGTGAGTGCTAATCAAATGTCAGTTGTATATGATCAGAGGCCATTATGAAGGTTTGCCTCTATGGAAACTGGGATAAGTTTTATCTTCAAGCCATGGTTATGAATAATATACTGTCCCATGTGCATTTATCAGTCATTGATGCACTGATTAATCTGTTCCTCTTCTTATGCCATAAAAGACCAGTAACTTGAAATATACTCAGAAGGCCAGTTTCTCCATGCAGCTAAGTAAATTTACTTTATTTTTCATCTATGGAGATCCATGCAGGACCTAAACAGATAAACAGCATCTACAGAGTTTTCATATTGAGAAAAGATACAACAATAGTAAATGATCTTGAGTGTCGCTACTGAATATTAAGGCCAGATCCTGTGCTTGTTCTCTAAGTACTCTCCGGTTGCATGGACAATTATAAAAAAAAACACCACAGCTACTTTATGCATAAAGTAAAGGTATCTGGTCCTCATTCTTTTTGCTAGTGTTGATGGGGGAAGGGCTCAGTCACAGAAACTGTAACCCTTTGCCCTCTTTCCATTAGATAATTGATTATACATTGGATACAGGTTAGGCTGGCAAAGCACTTGTGACAACTAATTTATGCAAATGCACATCTCATCTGTTAGCTTGTCTTTCTTGACCCTCTTTTGACAAAGTATTCACTTGTATGTTGTCTAAATACTGTATTATGAGTTCTCTGAATCAGGAAATGTTTGTTTATATAGCATCTAGTACAATGGAGCTCTAATAATTGATTTGGGTCCTTAGGAGCTACAATAGAAATTAATAGGAATAATACATCCCAAATGCACAGTATTCATTGTTCCAAATATACTGTGTTAACAGAAATCCCAGTGTAGTTTCTTGCTTTTACATGTATTTATGAATTGAACATGATTTCTGAGTTAGACAAATATGAGAATTAACTGTGCTTTAACTGAAGATCTTGGAAGCTGAAATACTTAGGAAAACTCTTCCCATCTTGGATCAAAAATATAGAGAAAAAATCCAAGTTATTGTTCTAGGTTTATTATTAATTGGGTCCTACAACCCTCATTCAGTATAAGAATATTAAGTATTCTTTTGACCCTAAAGAACAGCTACATAAATCAATTTTTAAATGTTCATGCTGACACAGTCAAAGGATATGGATTTTTCCTTTTAAATTTAGTACTGTACTCAGAGATGGATTCTGATCTTATGTTGGTTTTGCACTGGTATAAGTATTAGCCTCAGTGAAGTTACTCCAAATTTCTACTAGCATAAGTAAGATCAGAATCTGGCCCTCAATCTTCTGTAGATGTGAAAGGCAGCCAAAAAAGGACCTGGCTTGATTACATCTATAGTTAAGCCTTCATAGCTGCAAAGCAAAAAGAAATACTGCCATGTATCTAGAGTGCCTCAACTGTCTAGGCTGCAACAGTGTGTCACTAAAGGTTTCTGTAAATAACAAAGTCTTGGACATAAAAGTCATATAATCATAATCCAATGGGGGAAGGTGTGGGCTTCTATAGCAAACTTTTGATGCTTGAAAAAATAAAAGGGGTTAACAGAGGTCAACTCGAGGAAGCATGTGGTGGACTTGAGGGTTGAACAGATAACTGCTTGGGATAGACACTGTGCAGACTCTGAGAGATAAGCATCAGTAGTGATCAATACAGCAGAGCAAAACCACAAGAGTTAAGAAATCATACAGGAGCAGCTTAAAAAAAATCAATTTTTTTTCTCCCTCCAACAAACTACTTGCAAGATTATATTTGGGTCAATGTCACTCAGACTTTTTAAATCACTAAGGTTTCTTGGAACTTATATCATATCCATCTCTTTCACTCTTGTTCTCTCATCTCCTCCTCTCCTTTTCCCTCTGAAAATTAGGAAACCTAACAAGCCATAACAAAGTATTACTCAGTTTTCTTCTTCTATGTTAAAAGTTCCCATACTAACCTTCACATAGCATTCTCACAATATAACAAATGTTGTTTCAATACTTACACCCATTTTTCATACAGTCAGGACTGCAGAACAAATACATTTTACATTGCCATTATTTTTTTCCCTTAAGCAGTGAGCACTATCAGTCTGCTTAGTACTGGAGTAGACAAGTTGCCTTGACCTGAGAATTGTATACATGAAAGTTGTGTTGCATGATAAAGTATCATGGTCTTGTGTTGTAGCATGTTTAGGGAGCAATGTAGATGCGTCCTGAGGATGGAATGTGGTCTGGGGTTAGTGGGGACAACTGGGGGCTATTTACAGATCTTTAAATAATAAAGTGCAGCCTTGCAGAAGTCATTTAACATCTCTGTTCCTCCGTTTCCCATTTCTACCTATTTTACAGGTGCTTAGGGGGAGTAAATCAACAAAGGTTTGTGGAATGCTGTGAAATCATGTGATGAACAGGACTACAAAAATGTAAGGCTCAGATAGTTTTGAAGCTTGCTGCTTATTGCAGCAGAAATGCCATAGTGGTGTAAAGGGCCCCTAGTGTACCTGACAATCAGGTACAGGTTATTTACAGCACTGGAAAAAAGGGAGCAAAAACATGGTTTTGGAAAATATGTTTACCCCTTTCAAAATAAACAAATACAATATTTCAGAATAAAATCTAATAGTGACAACCACAGCTCAGACTGGAACTGCATCCTCTTAACGGGTGAGGCTATCCAGATTCTTTGTAGGCACGTGTAATAGGGCTTATCTCAGTGGGGGGGGGGGGGAGGAGGAGCGGGGAAGGGGAGGGGCTTAGCCAAGCGTGCCTTTAAGTATACAGGCATAAGCAACTTCTTGTATGTGTGGACACCCATTGTCAACAATGAGAGCTCAATGCAGAGAGCAAACATGGCTTTACAAGTTGTAAAGCTGGATGCAGTGAGATTGATGTCACAAATTTAATGAGAGCACTAGTGAGACTCCAGCTGGGACAGCATCATTTTATTGTGTTTTTTCTCCCTGTGTTATAGGTATTGTATAGTTTATAATGTACCATGTGATTGTGTGCAATAGCTCCCTGCAGCAAAACCTTCATGAGAGGAAGGTGGTTTGCTACCTTACTAGAGCTTTCATGTGTAAAATGATTATATAAATAAAGTAAAAATAAAGATTAAGTTTCTGAACAAATGAAATAAAGCAGTTATAAAGGGGCTCCTTCCAGTGCAATGACACCACACTGAGCAGCTATATCCCATGGTCATTTTAAGGAAGACTTCAGACATGAGAAGTTGGCAGGGAAATTCAAGACAGAGAACAAATATTTCCCAATCTTCTGATCTTCTTTTCAGATGTCAATCAAGTCTAAACAAATAGTTTAGAAATCTTATTGCAAGTAGCAACAAATTTGGGTTAAATAAAGTCAGTCTGGAAAAAAATAGAACATTAAGTCTTTGTAGTGAAAAGCCAAAAATAATTCTTATTCTGCATATAAATAAAACCCAGTTGTCTTTGTCTACCAGAGCATTCATCTGTCATCTTTTGTTTGCACCCCAACTGCCAACCAGACTTGATGCACAATTTGCAATCTGTGGCATCCCAATTATTCATCTGATAGTTCACACCTGCTGACTCTCAGCTACTACATTATAAAAATTGAGATTTCCCTACAATTATATATAGCCAAAATCCTTTATATCATGCAGTCAGTCACCAGGTACTTAGCTCTCAGCTCGCTATTTCTTTCGCTTGAGTAAATGTTTGTGTTATTCTTAGTTCTCTTTTCCCAAAGCTGGATTTTTCTTTTCCTCTCTCCTTTGTCCTGATTATACTTTTGCCTTGCTTTTCATCTTACTTTCGCCCCATTATACTATTTATCCCATACCCTGTCTTTGCATTTGCACAAGAAATTCAAGGATATAATAAAATTAAGGCAAGGTTTGGATTCATTGGTTTCAAGGTTGGGTGATATTTCTCTCTGAGCCAAAATGAGATCTATGCAGCATGGTCAGTTTTAAAAATAACCCCTCTCAGGCTGAGATTTTTCAAAACAGTCTAGAGAATTTGGGTGTCTAATTTCCATTATTTTTTAATGAGAATTGGGTATCCAAATCCCTGTGGCAACTTTGAAAATCTCAGCCTTGTCCATGTACTTTGTGCCATACTGTCCCAATTCTGACAGTAGTCAGGGGAAAGAAATGCATGTAGAAAAAGCATGGAAGCAGAATAGTGCTAGTTAGCTTTTACTAGTTCCTAACCATGCTTCTTAGCACACATGAACAGACTGTACAGGACAGGAATAGCAATAACACTCCAAGACCAAACAGGCTGCAGTAAAGTCAGATTATTTGCTGATACTGTGAAGGTTATAAGAAGCAAAAGATGGCACCATCACCCAGGATAGTGTGCTGGAGAAGGATCACTCCTTACTAACTAGCAGTGTACCTATTCAGTCCAGGTGAAGAGATCAATGTGCATAAGATGTTAGGGTTCGGGACTGTTTCCTGGCACCAGTGCAGATATATATGGAACTGTTTTTGATGGAATGCTAATACTGTATTATAATGTTCAGCCATTAGGTGGTGCCATGAGTAAGATACCTTACCTTAACAGCCATACCTGACAGTGCGTTAAAGTATCTTAAAGATAATACATCTCCTCCCCCCGCCCCATGATGGATGCTCTATATCCAGTCCCAATCTGGTACAGAACCTTGACCAACTAGTAGCAGTCCTGTATCTACCACGTACAGGCAGTACATGACATCTTTCCCCACACAAGAGGCACAATTCACTAGCAATTCCAGGTTTCAGAGTAGCAGCCATGTTAGTCTGTATTCGCAAAAAGAACAGGAGTACTTGTGGCACCTTAGAGACTATCACATTTATTTGAGCATAAGCTTTCGTGGGCTACAGCTCACTTCTTCGGATGCATAAAATGGAACATATATTGTTTCATTCTATGCATCCGAAGAAGTGACCTGTAGCCCATGAAAGCTTATGCTCAAATAAAGTTGTTAGCAATTCCAGTGCTTAATGAGCTAAGGGATTGCTTCCTTCTATTGCTCTTAAGGAGCACAAATAATTCCAAATGGCCTATGCCTTTTCCTCCCAAATGTTCTTTGCCTGCTTGTATAGTCTACTCCAAGAGGAGTAAGCTACATCATTCTAAGGGATGGTGCAGTCTCGGTACCTGCCCCCCACACTATGTGTCAGTGAACTCTGAGAGGCATATCCCTCCTCGAACTCTCCCTGGGGCCGTGTAGCTCTGTAGTACAAGCCAACACCTACTGGGGCACAGGCTGGATCCTAATACTCAAGCAGCATTTACCCCTTGGAGCAGTATGACGTCAATGCCAACAACACCAAAGATGTCCCCATTACCTCATTAGCTGGTACAACATGGGATAACACTTTCTAGACAGCCCGCCTAGACAAATAAGCATTCTTGTCAAATAAGAACCAGCAACCTTGCAGAATAATATCATTAAGCACTTCCTGACTGGGGCTTCTCTGAACAGTGGTCTCCTATGCCCACCGTTGCGGCAAACTACCAAAGAGGCACATTTTAAAACATCCTTTGACCCAGCTTATATAGGGCTCATCTTATTCACTTTTCTTATGCAAGGCTGGATAGGACAATTTGACACAGCTCATGTGCCCCGATTGCCTCTCCATTTCACATCCTGTATCCTGTTCAAACTTTCAGCCTAGTACTCAAAGTAAAAGTTCAGTGTACTTCAGACTGCTTTGAACAGGTTCTACCATACCTTCCCACAACAGCAATGTGATGTGCAACAGACACCATGATGAGGCCCTGTGTGCATACACTCTCTTTTAATGAGACTTCCCCCAAAAGCTCTGGCTAGAAGTATTTCAAAGTATTTCTAGAATAACAACTGTTCATGAAGCAAATATGATAGTCTGATTTACTAATGCCATTTCTGCTAATTTATATATTCACTTCTGCAGATGTATAATATTAGACAGATACACCTATGCACAAACACACACACACACACACACACACACATTCTGCATGACATTTTCATGCGAGAAGGAATTGACCCAATGTCCTTGACTAAAATGATACTTTCGCATACTCTTGTGCATTAATCTATAAACCAGCTGTTGCCCAGAATCAGTTAAGTTTCATATATGTTTGTGTGTGTAGATCATGAAACACGCTGGGACAAAAGTTACCACATATATAAAATAATGCTATTCCAGTCGGGAGTCTTTTTGAGAGCAGACTTACTGAGTGGCAATCACTTACAAAGTTTGCTTACTCCCAAACACATTTAACATACTTTAACAAAACATACAGCAAAACTATTCTAATGGACATCTGACAAAGTTGCTTGCAAAATGGACTTGTCCATTTACCTTCAAAAAAGTGCCAACTATTTTTCCCAAACAATAATGGTGATAAGAAAAATACATTGTGGGAGGGTTTTTTTAATGCTAATTTGATGTAATTCATAAAGAAAGACAATTGTAACTCTCTTCCCTAATTTTTATTTTAATTACTTACTGGAGTTTCATGCCCCCACCCCTATTTCCATAAACAAATCATCTGTAATTACTCATGGCAACTTGTCTCTAACCTCCATCCCTGCTAAATGTATTCTGCTAGCTGGAAACCTACTGCATGTGGGATTCCCTCCTCCCTTGTATGGTTCTTAATTGTAAAAACATAATTGCTTTTTATTGGGCTCGAGGAAGGAGTGGAGTGTGATCTTTCATTTTCCCTAGTCACATCAAGGGGAGTGATATCACTTGGGAAGGCCTGTTATTTTTAGCAGTCATCAATGTCTATGTTTTTCACCAGTAAGGACAGATTCTAAAGACAATGCTTAGTTGGCAACATTAATGAAGAATGAGGCAAAACAGAATGCAGCTATACAAGGCTATACAGTGCTTACACTACCGATGAAGAGCTGGTTTTGTTAGTAAGATACTGCAACCAGTTGGGACTTAGAATACACGAGGCCTTTTGTTCTGTTAGCACAATGCATCCTGGTTCACGACTAGGACTCTTGGCATTCTGGTATCACAAAAAATATATACTAATACAAATAATAATTTCCAATGTGCAGTACACACATTAGAAAGGCACTATTTTCATAGTTACTTTCCTAATTATTGCAATTGGTCCGATACTGAGTATAAGAAATGTAATTAGAATTCAATGCTATTACTCTTAACACCAGCTTCTTTGCTTGACAATCAGTAAAATTGTTGAATCTTCAACATTATTTTCATAATAAAGAGGGTCCATTGTTGTGAATATACATAATCTTTTGTGATAAACCATCATAAACCACATATTGGGGGCCAAATGCTCAGATGGCGAAAATCGAAATAGCTCCAGAGAAACCAAGGGAGACATTTAAAATGATGAGCTCTAGGGACCAGGATTCCCTCTCTTTAGGTACATATATTTGCCTGATGGACTGCAGGCTATTAGGCGCTACCATATTATAAAAAATAATAATAATAATACATGGATTTGCAGCCGCCTAGAAGCTGGCCATCTGTTTTTCATACAGGCCACACATTCTAAAAAGACAATAACATCATAATGAAACTTTGGAAGAAAGCTCATTGTATTCAAAACAGTATGCAGGGATGGAATTATTTGGTTTGTACTTCAGATTAAAATTTCATTCTGTCAACAAGCTAAGCAAACATCTACAGTCACAAGCACGGATTCTGTTTTTCAGTAACGTGAGGCTGTTAAGCCTCTGTTATCCTAGGAGGGTTGGAAAGCAGTGCTGCTTATCATGCATTGATCTGTTGTCTTTGGCACAGCCTGGAATTTCACACATTTCCTAGGGGCATACAAAATCTTTACAGCAAAATGCAACACTACTTGAAATTTAAGGTTTGCCATCTTCAGCTACTAATTCAAAAATAGGCCAATTTTCTTAGAAAATTTAACGAAAGTAACATTTTTAGAGTGAAAAATGGGCTAGTTTTCAAGAAAAGGGCATGTTTGTATTTGGAAATTCTGATTTGGAACAAAAGCAAAAAAAATTATGAAATTCTCTGTGAAACAGAAAGCCTTGGGGTCTTTTGCATAATTTAGATGTTAACCATAGGCAAAAGTAAGCCGGTATGGTGTACCGGTAAGAGCTGGTACACAGATGACCGTACCGGCAGGGCCGCTGATAAGGGGGCCCAAAAGGGGCAACTTCCCCGGGGCCCAGCAATTCAAAAGGGCCTGGGGCTCCCGACAGTGGCTGTAGCCCCTGGCCCTTTAAATCGCAGCCAGAACCCCAGGGCTCCCAGCCACCGCCGCTACCACTACCATAGGGCTCCAGAGGTGATTTAAAGGATCCAGGACTTCCAGTCGCCGCTACCACTACAGCGCCAGTGGCTGGAGCCCCAGGCCCTTTAAATCGCTGCTGGAGCCCCGGGGCTCCTAAATGCTGCCACTATGTTGGGGCTCCGGTGGCAATTTAAAGGTCCCGGGGCTCCCGGACACCGCCGCTGCTACCGCTACCACAGGGCTCTGGCGGCGATTTAAAGGGCCCGTTGCTCCCGGCCACCGCTACCACTACCACATCCGCAGCTGGATCTCTGGGGTAGTGTTAGCGGTGGCCGGGAGCCCCAAGCCCTTTAAATCACCGCCGGAGGCCTGGTGGCGCAGGCCAGGCAGCACTGAAGGGCTGTCTGAGGGAGTCTGGCCCCATCCCGCCCCTTCCACCTGAGGACCTGTCCCTTCTGGTTGAGCCTAACCCCCTCCCCACCCTGCTCACGACCCCGGCCGCCCGGCGTACCAGTAAGTACCTAAAGTTACTTTCACCCCTGATGTTAACATAACATAACGCAAGGTGTTAACATAACTCAGTCACTGTCCTACATTAAACAGTGATAAACAATGTTTGGGGTTTGGTGTACAGAGACCTCAGCCTGCTTAGTACAATGGCAAAGACACTATTAAAAAATCCTGCCATGAGAGCCTGCAACTCATACACACCCTTGCAGATGTAATCACTACCAGGAACATTGTTTTCTGACACAAGAGGACCAGTGGACAAGATGCTAGGGTTCGAATCGAGGACCCATGAGAGTCACCAGAACCGTATTTAGATTCCGCTCTGGGACAAGCTCTTCGACTGGAGGATCTAGGTGGAGAAGCCTTTTCAGGAATCAAATCACCATTGGAGAAGACTGATTTTCCCTGAACAGGGGGATGAAATGCTGCTGCAAGATGCACTGTCAATGAACTAAGTGCAAGTCCCGATTTCTGAAAGCGTAGCAGGTACTCTAATATATCCTGGATAGAAGTCCAGATTTGTTGGCTCGGGCCAAGGACCGCACTGAAAACCTCTTTAACTTCACTAAGTAGGACATCCTGTAGAGGACTTCATACTGTTGAGTAGGACTTGTAAGACAGCCGCAGAGAACTGCTCTTCTTTTCATTCAACCATGAAGCAGCCATGCCATGAGATGCAGGAAATTGAGCACAGGATAAAAGGTGCTGACATGGTTCTGAATGAGCAGCTCAGGAAAGAGAGGATGGGAGGCTGAATCAACAGCATGAAAGGTCAGAGAATCAGCACTGTCTCGGCCATGCTGGGGCAATGAGAATGTGGTTGTCCCAATCTGCCTTGAACTTGAGGATAACCTGAGGAATGATTGGGATAGGGGGAAAGTCATATAGGAGAGTCAAATGCCACCTGCAGTGAAAGGCATCAGAGAGGGAGCCCGGACTGAGACCCCCCAGAATACAGAACAGGAAACATTTCCTGTTCTCCCTTGTAGCAAACAGATTGATTTTGGGAACTCCCCATGCTGCAGAGATGATATAGAGAACACCAGTCTACAGGTCTACTTGTGACTCAGGGGAAAATACCTTCTGAGATGGCCCACAGATGATACTGTACCCCGGGCAAGTGAACAGCTATCACAGTACCATTCTCCTCAATGAAAAACCACCACAAAACAATTGCCTCCAGGTAGAGCACCTTGGTGTGGTCATCCCTTTTTTGTTCACACAGAACACTGAGGTGACATTGTTGGTAAATATGTGAACCACTGAGTCTGATAAGGTGCTGGAAGGCACAACATGCATTGTGGGTGGCCCAAAGCTCCAGCATGTTATTATGGAGTGACAACCCTATTGCTGCAACCACAGTCCCTGTAGCTTCAGTGACCCCCAGTGCATCCCCAACCCAACAGGGAGGCGTTGGTAACAACTGACTTGGTTGGTGGGGTCTAGGCAAACATTCTGCAGGCACATCCACCTTTGCAAGGAATCTAGGACCAGTGGAGGGAGACAATCCAGTCTGTCCAGAGAATGAAGGGTAAAACAGCAGATCATCCTGAGCCACATCTGAAAGTGGCAAGGATGCAGCCTTGCAGTCTGGACAACCTGAAAGTGGACATGTGGCCTAACAGTCTCAGAAACACTCAAACTGTTGTGGAAGGCTGAAATTGTAGATTGAGACAAAGATGTTGCATTTTCTGAAAACAGTAGGATGGTAGGAACACTGTCGACATCATGGAATCTAACAGTACCCCAATAAACTCGATTTTTAGAGTGGAAAAGGTTGACTTTCTGATGTTTAGAATGAGACCTAGATGGTCAAGCAAGTGCAATGTGGTGCTGACAGGAGCGAGAATTTCCTCTCTGGATCTACCCTTGAGCAAACAATCATCAAAGTACAAGAAGATGTGCATTCCCTTTTTTCTGAGATATGCCATAACCACGACCATGCGTTTGGTAAAAACTCACGAGGTAGAAGAGGCTGAATGGGAGGGCCGACTAATGACAGCAGCGTTCCCCCACAATGAGGCAAAGGAATTTTCTATGGCTTGGTAAAATCGCCACATGAAAGTAAGCATCCTGAAAGTCCAGAACAGCAAACCAGTCATTCTAAGGAGGGAGGATAGTGGCTAGAGGAGGATAGTCCCCTATGGGGAGGATAGTCACTAGGTTGACAATTCAGAACCTTATATATCTAATGTATTTGTTGAGGCCACAAAAGGTCAAAGATGGCCGATCACGGCTCCCACTGGCTGCGGTTCGTCGCTCCAGGCCAATGGGGACTATGGGAAGCGGCGCAGGCCAAGGGATGTGCTGGCCACCACTTCCTGCAGCTAACAGTATAGGGCCAGTACAGCGAGTACAGGGGCTGTCAATCGTGGTGTCCAGAGGGTGATCTTGGTGGATCTGCACATGTGCAGAAGGGACTCCTGGCCAGAGGAGCAAAGGTCTCCAGGTATTGCTGTGATTGTGACTCAGGTGAAGGTTTCTAGACCTATTCTGCTCACCACCAGTTTTCACTATGCCCAGCAACAGTTTGATTATCCATTCGCAATAAATCCAATTAGTTTGATTATCCATTCACGATAAATATTGAATGCACAAAAAATAAATGTATAGTTCACAATTCATTTGTAGCAGGGATTGAGGCTAATCAGAGACCCAAGAAACATTTTTGTTAATTTGGGGGGAGGGGGAAAATAGTTTAATGTCTGTGTGCACTGCTTGTGAGCCAAGCTTAGCCAAATTCACTGGAAACATCTTTATAAACTAAATTGCAAATAATTATAATTAGGCTGTAATAATAATATCTACCTCTTTGCTAAAGGATAACATCAGTTTCATCACAACAGTATGTGAAGTTGCCCAATAAAAGTTGAAGGCCACATATGAGAAACTCAGTTGCATGTTTAATAATCTACCAAAATTAGCACTTCACAGTTCTTTTTAGCAGTAAGAGTACAGTTAAAATACTCAATGAATTTTGATGGTCCAAACAAAAAATCAGAATGGGTCTATACTGCGTAGGCACAAAATCCCAATTAAAATATGCCACAAAAACTGAAGGAAAGATCTGTAGATCACTTCTCTTTTGTGGGCATAATTTTCTTGCTGAGGCTGGTATATTAATGAGATTGTTGCTGGTGACAATTGTCTTCTCTATCCCCCAAAATAGTAGATTTACTCATTGAAATACAGGAAAATGTCAAAAATATGCATAACAGACTGAAGATATTCAGCTAATTTTATACAACAACATGCTGAAAATTATTTTCCCCCAGAAACTCAGTGATTGTTTTCCACACCACACTCTATAGCATCTAACAACTTTGATCCCATGTTACATGTCAGATCACATTTGGAGCTGATGAGGCATTATAGACTAAAAATAGAAAAAAATGAAAAAGTCAATGGGGGAATAGTTGGACAGAATCCCTCTCTGTATATAATTCTAATTCTGTGCACCTTCCTGTAGACTAGTGGAAGCAATGCATCATCAGTTAAAGGCCACCGATACTCATGACTCGTACACTGAGAGAAAAAGACAGTTTTACCCCTTTCTGCTATTTCCAACAGTGACATGAAGTATATTGTGTCCTGAAGCCATAAGATTGAGACACGAAAAAGCAATGTGTTCATCATCTGATTTAAACAGTTCAGAAGCAGTGTTGGGATTTAGTTATGGTGAAATAAATATAGAAAGTCTCTTTTCATACTTGGAGACAAAGGGGAATATATTTTCCTGCACTTGCTGAAGTGGAGGGGTTAGTCTCCAAGTTAAGTAAGTATTACTATCTCTGACCCCATGAACCTGTTGAAAATGTGCTGGGAGGATTCTGACTCTGAGGCTACTTCCTTTGTCTGGTGTATTATAAAAGATGAAGGATTGACAGTGACAAAGCCTAGATTTTTATACCCTGATTTTTAGAACTGATTGAAAAATGGAATTTTTGTCCTGTGGGAAATTCTAACATTTTAAAATGTGTTTTTGTTCTAAACTAGAACAAAAAAAGCCAAAATTTCAAAAAAAAAATCATATAGTAAAAATTCCCCAAAATTCTGATTCAGAGACATCAAAATGTTTAATTTAAATATGTTGTATTGTTTCACTTTGATAATGTCAAAAAGTTTCATTTTATCTTAACAAAATATTTTGCTATCAAAAGTAACTCTGATGTTATTGACATGAACTGTGACCATATAGATCATTGTTGCATCCAAGGTTGTATAGTTGCACCAAACCTTGTAAAAGGAGGTCAAGTAAGATGCCTATGGAAAGGTTGTAATTTACTGGTTATGATTATGCTGTCTGTATGTGTGTATCATTTTTGTATTTGAAGTTATGAATATTGGCTATGTACTTGAATCTCAATGTGTTTGATTCTAAATAGCCTCAGTGAAACATTTTGTCAGCTTCTTGAGAAAGGACTATTCTCAGTAAGTGCCCAATCAAGAAACATTTAACTGACAATGGACATTGGGAGACACCAATCCATATCTGAGCTTTCCTGAGAATGTTCAAAATAACATGTAAACAATGGTGTTGGCCTGCAAAAAGCTGAATCATTCATGGACATGTGAATTACCCAGGTGGCTACAAACTCCATCTTGTTGCTGTGATTTTGCACAGGAGAACAAAGGGGTTTCTGCCCACAAGAGAGAGAATATAAAAGTCTGGAAGCCTCTCCATTTTGTCTTCAGCTGGCTCAAGAGATGGCCTCTCCACCCCAAAGAGATGCTTGAAAGAAACTGGAACAAAGGACAGAAACTATGGGGGTGTGAGTGATTGCTGGACCCAGGCCATAAGCCACAACATTGGTCTGAAAAGGATTGGTCCCAGATTAGGAAGGAGTCTAGTCTGTGAAAGAAGCTTATTGGGAAATCTCTGAGGGTGAGATTTACCTGTATTCTGTTTCCTACTGTATTAGGCTTAGACTTGCGTGTTTTGTTTTATTTTCCTTATTACTTGGAACCACTTAAATCCTACTTTTTATATTTAATAAAATCACTTTTGCTTATTAATTAACCCAGAGTAAGTAATTAGTACCTGGGGGAGCAAACAGCTGTGCATATTTCTCTATCAGTGTTATAGAGGGCAGGCAGTTTATGAGTTTACTCTGTATAAGCTTTATACAGACTAAAACAGATTTATTTGGGGTTTAGATCCCATTGGGAATTGCGTGTCTGGGTGCTAGAGACAGGAGCACTTGCTAAGCCATTTTCAGTAGGTCTGCAGCTTTGGGGGCGTGGGTCAGACCCTGGGTCTGTGTTGCAGCAGATTAGAGTATCTGGCTGAACAAGATAGGGTTCTGGAGGTCCAAACTGGCAGAGAAAATGGGCTCAGAGGCAATCTCAGCACATCAGGTGACAGACCCAAGGGGGTTTCTGTGACCGAACCCGTCACAGTAACGTAAAGTTGAAATGATTAATTTCAACACTTTTCCACCTTAAAATCCACTGAAATTGGCACATTCCTGTAAAATGTGTTAATTTTAATGAAACTGCATTTTCCAGAAAACTGCTCCATCAAAATATTTTTAATCGGGTCTACTAATTTTATATGTTATAGGAAATGTACTCAAACTGGCTGGAGAAGGATCAAGAAAAAACTAACAGTTGTAGTTTTCTGAATATATTATTGTAATGAACTTCTGGCCACATGCATGGAAATAACATGGTCATTAGCAAGGTCAGAATCTGAGATCTTCAGCAGCAAAACCCCCTAGCTCTCGAAACAAAGAAATAGTTATGTTTACTGTAAGTGAGAATAAGATCTTACTGACAGCAACCTGTAGGAGACACGACAACATGCATTTGGCAAGAGTGTCACATGCTCACCCTAATAAAAATAATGCTTTTTTTTTCTGAACTTTGGAGTCATGTAAGAGTTTAAGCCCCATTTGAGGTGCCATTTTGTAATTAAATCATAAACGTATAATACAGTGTTTCCCTCACGCTCACGGTTTTATCACGAGTCTTATGTTTTTTCCTGTGTTTCTCAAAGCTTGAGCTGCTGGAACCAGGAGAACACATGAGAATCTCAGCTTTTATCTTTAAAAAAAGTTTCTATCCCTAAGTTTCAGAGTAAATCTTCTAATTGTGACCAAAGTACTGCCTAAAGATTCAGCTAGCAGAAAGCAAATAAAAAGAATGCAGTACTCATTTAAAAAAAAAAAGTTCTGAAGATTTAAGACGATCTCATGATTTTGGGGATCCCGACTAATGATTTTTGAATGGTTGTGATTGGCAATACTACAAGACACGAGCTGTCAGCAGAGATAACTCAAGTGGTAGTAGCTTGTGCTTTTGAGATTTCTTAACATATCGGGCCACAGGATTGTTACATTACCATCCTCAGGCAGGAGTGCAATTTTTTGTGGAAAATCAAAGCAATTCCCATAGTGGGTTGAAAATCCTGCCACAGGAAAGTAACATACTCTGCTTTCTGCTAGTGTGGGTATTATCCCACCTTTACATTTGGCAATTCTGTGGAATTTTTAAGTCTACAAGACTAACAGGGAAAAATATTCAGTCCATTATAAGTGGTTGTATATCTTGAGTAGAATTAATGAAATAGGAGGGAGTTACGTTATTCATTAAAAGACAAATGCATTTGAAGTGAAACTCTCTGTCCCAAGATAAATAATGTAGCAACATCAGGTCACTAATTGAGATTATATAAATTTGTCTGTGCTTTAGGAGAATGTGTGGGTGTGAAAGTTCTATATTGATAATGTTTAGCTATATCTTTAAAAGCAAACCTGATTTTTCTCATCTCATCCCTAGTATTCTTGTCTTACACACTGATCATTTTTTGTGTGAAAACAGTTTCCTGCAGATTCCATGGAATGTTTCAACTAATAGCAACAGCAACCCTTTGCAATCAGAGAAGCCTTCCCTGTTGTAACAAACAAAACAAAACAAAAAACATTGGCTCTCAGCTTTAAGGACTGCATTTAGGAGAGCTATTTAAACAAAAGCTTAAACCTACATTTGTGTGACCTGACCTTGGAAGGAGAACTCTTAATTTGTACAAGAGAGAGAGAAAATATTCAGTTTGGCAACACTGCTGTCCTTGGCTTTGATGAGACACTCAGATGAAAAGCAATTGCAAAGCTAAAGACGACAAGCAGGAAACCAAAAATTTCTTCATTATCTTCCTCTGTACCTGCACCTCAAATAGGTAAAGATGGCAGTAAGCACACACACACATATACACACAAACCCTCCTTCCTGTGTCATTTTTTTAATACCTGTTTCTGATATGTCACAAAAGGCACCCTGATAAAAGAGCGAGTACATTTACGAATTCCTCTAATCTCTTTAAAGTTTTTCAATAGTTCTAAATTAAATCCCTTTCACTCTTATCTCTTTCTCCATCAGAAAATCCAGGGCGTATTTGGACTCAGACATCTATTGCACCAAAGATCTTTCATTACAACACACAAACAAGCACTTTTATTGAACAAGTACCCAATTACTTAACCCAGCTTCAGGTTTCATTCTAGCCTGCTGCCTCCACCTTGACATGGGCCTACTAATCTCTTCTGACGGGCACTGCTACATATCAGTTCTAATACACAGAGATGATTCCTAACCTTCCTTGCAGAGAGCTACTGATTAAATAAACTGAGATGCCCATCTCAGCCTTCTTTGACCAATGAATAACAATGAGGAATCAAAGTTGGTAGATATGGACCTTTTCCCCTTTAATATGAGCCACATTCACAAATGAAAGGAAAATGAAGAGAGCTAATTCAGACAGAGAAATGGGAAGAGAAACAGCTAAATGTTTATATTGCCATCTATAAACCGACTACTTTATTATATCAGCCTGTTATGCTTCCTTTTTTTTGTGACTCTGCTGTAAATCAGCAAACGTTTCCCTTGCTATTGTAATGTGTAAAAAGTGAGCTATGCCATAACTTGAAACTGCTTATCACGCAGGAAGACAGAAATATTAGAAGAAGAAGACTTCCATCTGTTCTGCTTAGAATTAGTGAAAGAGCTCCAAAGGATAGTTAACTGCAATGATAAATTACCTCCTTGGTTTATCTCTTTCCCCAAATGGTGACAGACAATCATCTTATGTTCCAAGCATATACCACCAGACCTAAGGCACTTGAGTGAATGCTGATAACTGATGCATCTGGGAAACTTGACTTAACACAGCCACACAGCAAAAAGACAGACAAAAAGAAAGAGATCAATAATGGAGAGAGAGAGAGAGACAGTTTTCCTCCCAAGACTGAATTCATTCTTTGAAAAGGAGATTACAGTAGGGTTTCAAAGAAAAATGCAGTTCCTATATCAATAGTATTTACTTAAAAATAACTGATGTAAATATAAAATAAAGGTAAAATAATGTAATCATGAACTGGTCCTATATTTTCTTTCACAATAACAATTAACTGCAGCAAAGATTCTCAAATGGTAAGAATATAGCTACTGATGTAAAGGCAAATGAAGATAAGCAAAGAAGGAAAAAGAGAAAGAGAGAACATAATGGAATAAGTAAAAGAAAATCTCCCGCCATAATGTAATTGGCACTTCACATTGAAGGCATGGGACAGTATAAACAACACGTTATACCAAATATGGGTCAGATCTTGCATGTTCATGTGATTTTTTTCTATTCGCTCAAGAGAGCAGGATAAGAGCCTATATGATCAATTTTCTTTGGATATGGCAGGATTAAGTTCTCTATTCCATTTTATTCTAGGTAGAGCTGGGTGATTTTTTGGACAAACAGTAAATTCACTGGGGAAAAAATTCAAGGCTCCAAAACAAAATTGGAAAAAAATATTTTGGAAATGTTGAACCGTTTTGTTTCAACATTTCTGAAGCAAAATATTTCAGCATTTCTATTTGAAAAGGCATTTCATTTAGTAATGTAGCTAATAAAAAGGATGAAAAATATCCCCAAACTATCTGAAATACAAAATGAACCCTTCCCCACTAAAATTAATTTGGAGTCTAACAATTTTTGTTTGACCCCAAACAATTTCTTTTGGGGGGAGGGGCGTTCATTTTATCCCCAAACTGAAAAATTCATTATTCACTCAGCTCTAATTCTGGGTAAGGGGGGATTGTTACAGATGAATTTGTTGAACCATTTCCAACGGTGGCTTTCAAAATGAAGTCTAGCATCATGGAATCTAAATTTCTGGATGCTTTTTTGAACCATGTTTCTTTATGCGTGATAACCTATCCCCTACTCACTGGAATTAGTTTGTTTATACATTGTTGAGATTGATTTCCTGCATGCTCTTATGTATTTCTATCATAAAAGCATGTAGGAAACGGCCCTCAATGAATAAAAAAAATTAGTTGTAGTTTATCTCATGCTCAGAGACGTGCTGGAAAAGCACTGGGTGGTTTGTGTGCTCTTCCTTGTATTTGGGCTATACTCTGTGCTGGCAGGTTGTGTGCTGTTAACGTGTTTTAGTTGCACCATTTTAGAGGCTGGTTCCCTTCAAGCTTCATACTAGTGTTTTGCTTTGTGTTGCTTTGCTGTATATTCCAATATACATACATATATTCTGGCAAAGACAATCTTCCACATGTTCCCACACAATACCTAGATGACCACAGTCAAACACAGTGTTTGCATTTGTTATTGTATTCCCCTCATGTTCCAGAAGCAGAGTGAGATTTATTTGGGGGGGGGAGGATTATTTTGTTTGTTAATGTCATGAATGAGCAGCAGAAACCTAGCAGAAACTGTAGAAATTGTGATATACTCCCAAAGATAATGAATCTAATATCAGGGGTGGTTTTCATCCTGTCATTGAAATATGAGACCCAACAAGTGAGGTTTTGTCAAAATGAAAATGTGTCCATCTGACCCCATGTCTAGTTTAAAGAGGAATTGGTTTTGATCTTTAATATCCAAGAACCAAAGGCTTAAATGTGGATAGAAATGGAAAAGGTGAGTCAGTACTGCTTCAAATACTTTCCCCACTCACATTAAAACATGCAGTTGTATAACCTTCTCTTTTCTGGGCCTTTATATATATACACATATATATATATATATAAACAAATCTGAATGCAAGTAAGAAATAAAAGCCTGTAAAAAATGTTTGAGCTAGATGCCTTAAGTGAACAATTAGGATAGCACATTCAGCAAAATTTGGCTTCTCTTAAAAAAAATCTTGACTGAAAAGTTTAACATAAAACAATTAGGTTCTCTTTTTATTAACCTTAACTAAACAAACAACAACAAAAACCCACTCTTTTTATTTGTTTTGGGATTGGCTGCCATCTATGAATCTATCTCAAAGGTTTGCTGGTATATTTTTCTTTTATTTTACTCTTTTCTCTTGATATAACATTGAATGGTTCCTGCTGTTTAATTGAAAGCTACCATTTTATTTTCCAGAACATACCTTTTTCATAAGATGGAATTTGTCTTCAGGCCATGTCTGCTGTCTAAGGATTTTGTTTTTAATTTCCACTCAAACTCATCGGGCCTTTGCATAATAGATTTCTGATTATATCACTCTGTCTTTCAGGACACATGTAAGCACCAGATATTCAGCTGGTGTAAATAGGGATAGCTCAATTGATTTCAGTGAAGCTAAACCAATTTACATCAGCTGAGGAAGTGTCTATAGAGTTGAAGGTGGAATATTTTCCATTATGATTCTGTTAACTGCCATAAGTCAGAATTCTTGATTTCCTTAGGTTTATTCAAATTTACAACCAAGTGTTTTTAGTGAAGGATGTGTGGTATCTATTATCTGTGTCAAGTATTTTTTATTCTTAAGGGCATTTTTAAACCTAATACTGTCTATAAACCCATCAAAGATGGTATTCATTCATTTCGAGGACTGCATCCTCTACCATGATTTGTTCACCTGTTTCAGCATTTTAAAGAACTAAATAAAACTACAAAGGGGAAGTGAAGTCTTTGAGAATAGCCCTCTCACCTCCTATGTGCTTTAACTGCAGAACTTTTCAAAGGAACACCCCTGGGGCTTTTATCACTAAGTAGAGATTTAGATTCTTTCAGACATATTTCAGGGGATCTTCTGTTATCTGCAATGGCTTGGCCTTTTAAGAGGTGGCAGATATGACTATTGTGATGTGATGTAGAATTCATTCTAGCAGTTAGATTTCTTGCAGGTTTGGCTGATTCCAACTTCTGACCGTATTAATAAGATACATAGGATTTCCCCCAGACAGAACTGAAAGCTTCACAGATTAGTCACAGTGACATTAATGCAGACCTCCACTTAGCCCATATTTTAAAAATCTGTATTGCTTGAAGATTATTCCCTGAATATCTTTTTGTCTAGAAGACTACTGCACCTTATCTTCTAGCCAGCTTGAAATTGATGCCAAAACTCTCCTCTCCTATTTCCAATGTGGATCTCTATTGCATATTCTGCACATGGAATGAGTACAAAATTAGGAGTAGGAAATGGAATGGACGGACCATCATAGGAAAATTTTTACACATTAAATTTGCTGAAATATGCACTTTGCTTAAAGAAGCTATTTCAAATCGGAGATAGTATAGCTCAGGCAGGTATATAAATATTAAGGGCTCTAGCTCGGCTGTAATTCTTCCTGTGGAGCACACATGCTGCCATACTTTTAATGGGTGCTGTGCCCTGCCATTTGAAGCACAATGTCAATACTAAATGCAGTAGAGGCTTCTTTACTCTGCCACATGATATCTGATCCTCTAATTTCTGGATACAGGTTGGTAAAGCTCTTGCAAACTTTCCACCCAAGCTTGCTTGCCCATAATTACAACCTAAGCCTATTTTTCACCTATCATGATGAAGAACATGATCTTTTTGTTATTATTTTTACAAAGGTGTACTACAGTAGCTGATTACTGTACATTACTTAGATGTCAATTTTTTTGATATAATCAGCATGCAGATTAAATTATGTCTAGTTAATGCTTCTGTGGCAGAGTCCCTCAGCCAATAAAGCTACAGATAAATGAAAACAGCAGAGAGGATCATAGTCTTGCATTTTCAAGGTCAAGGTGTCAAAGTTTTGGCACCAATTCATTAAAAGAAAAAAAATGTGACCAGGAAGAAGAGATAGCAGTGCTGGTATCTCCTAATCATATCCATTAGAAGGGATTTTTCTCAATGTGAAATATATTAACTGAATTCTGGCTGATAATCCTCACAAGCAAATGTTAAACAGAAAACATCTGCTTGTTATCAGTATAGCTAAGTGGGGGAAATGGCATCTCTCTTTAAATATTTACGTCAACAAAGCTGTAGCATACTGCCCTTTGTCAGAGTCAAACAGTATTCTGGAAAGGTGACTAGAGGCGTCACTGATGTTCCATCTGTTCAGGAGATTAACATACTCCTCCATGCTATGCTGATACTAGCCAATGTGCATGCAGGATGGGCACTTTATGTGGCTTTACAATCTTGGTGGTTGTGTCACATTCAGAAGTTTTACCTTTGAAAGACCCAGCTTTTAAACATAACATTAGAACCACAGAAAGACTGAGAACTGAATCAGTGGGCTGAGTATATTCCAGGCTGACTTAATCTGGTACCAATAAACAAGATTTACTTCCAGATAAAACCTTACAGGACCCTAATAAGACATTTAAGCCTGGGTACACTAACATTTTGTAACCCATAACTGAGTTTTATGATAATCTCTTGCTGAATACAAAGCAAGACTCAACAGTCATGTTCCAGAATCACATCTGTATTTGAGTTTTTAGAGTTTTTATCAATTTTGTGTACAGAATAGGAAGGAGGTGCAATTCAACAGGATATAGGGGGAAGTTTGACAAAAAATATCACTAAGTTTTTCTGCCAGCTCCATTTAGTTTGCACAATTTTCAGTCTCAGCAGTGCCATGTATTAATGAGTTCACTATGTAATCCATGCTCATTCCTGTGGTATGGTCTGATTCTTCACTCCCCACCCGAGCAAAAATTCCCATTCCCAAATTTAACTGCAAAAGGAGATATTGAAGGTACAGCAGCAGGGGAGACCAGCTTGTTATTGGGGACCTTCATCTCATTAAGAAAGAAGGCTTCTTGACCAGCTAGTACAGGGGCTGAGAAGTTATATGAAGTAGGAAGAGGAAAGCATTTCCCTAATCTCAGTTGGGGGCTCAGTGCAAAGCTTCTGACTTGCTTCTGAAACCCAATGCTCTAATAAATGTTATGTGTCATTTTACTTTTATAGGCACGTAAAAACTGTCTGACTTGCAAAGGCTTTGCAGATTCCATGAACATGGCAGGATATATGTGCTCACAATAAATCAACACTATTTGTCAAGACTCAAAGTAGCAAACAGCTGTGTTTTGTTGTTTTAATGGAAAAAATATGCAAGAAGTGACCAGTATTAAAATGCATGGGAGTATACTGTGACAAACAATCTTGCATTGGCAGAGGGATGAAAAAGATGAAAAGGTCTTTTCCTTGTCTAATTACTAGGACACTAGCAGCTCCGCTGAAGCTTGAGAGATTCTTACGATTTATCCCCGAGTTGTTTTTGCACTGTGTGCCTCAATGTGTCCATTATGCAAATGAAGTGCAAGTCAAAACACCCATTCACTTGCCATTATTAACTGCACTGAATTGATCAGATATTGAAACTCACAGAAGAACTGGAAACAATGGAACTTCAGAGACCCAAAGAGAGGGATTCTGTCCCCCATTATGGTCCCTGTGTGGTGCTCTAGCAGCTTATAAGGGATGTAAAAGACCCTCAAGGGTCCAGGGATGAATTCTCCTGGCACAGGAACTGTGGCTACTATAAA
The DNA here is from genome assembly GCF_011386835.1 of Chrysemys picta bellii. Classification (NCBI taxonomy): domain Eukaryota; kingdom Metazoa; phylum Chordata; order Testudines; family Emydidae; genus Chrysemys; species Chrysemys picta. The sequence goes on from NC_088798.1 coordinate 84,407,041, forward strand.
TACAACACAGCATATCACCCAGGGAATCATAGAGTCATGGAGCAGTGAAAAGGATAGAAAAGCACTTTCTAGGTAGACTTGTGAGAAACTTTCACAACAAAACCTAAATCAGACAGATCTGGGTTTCATTGCAAATCTGAAACCCAAGATAGGTTCACCACCATTTAATAAAATATGTTTGTGTTCCCTCACTGAATGAGCATAATTCTGAGAATCTGATTTGATGTGAATACCCTCAAATGTGAACTTTAACTTTGCTTTTAATTCACTATTTCAGTAAATTTTCCTGCCAGCAACTTCATTCACAGAAATATTTTGGGGGAAAGAATTCAAAAAGGGTGAATCAAAATGAATTAGTTTGAAAATTTAAACCAACATAGTATATTTCTATTTAATCTCTGATTACTCCCTGATAATTTCAGGCATCTGCTTTAACAATAATTTGAACTTTCCCTACTAGTTCAAAATACAAAATAGTTTAAACCTTAATGTTTGTTTCCCCCACACTCTAGTTGCATGTGCTTCTGCACTTCTCCTTGATTCCAGGTCTAGGAGCAGAAATGCCACAATACTAAAGAGGACTAAGTGCACCTAGATTTAAATACATTTAAAAAATGGGTGTATTCCAAGGAGAATGCAATGTGTATGACTTAGAAAACCTTATCAAAGTTCCAGGGCACATAGATACACAACTCCCAAGAACAATGGGAACTGGTGCATACTTACACCCAGTTCTTGTCTTTTGTTGCATGGGTGCACTGAGGAGAGAAGTTTGAGCTGAGAGCCTATTTCTGCTGTGCAAATAGCAAAGCGGGATCTCTACACTGGGCTCAGCAGAGATCTCTACACTGTGCAAAGCATTGTGGACAAAGATTATTTGCCAAAAATGCATTTTTGGGTTGACCAAAACTATGTGTGATTTTGGTAGTTTTGGCTGAAAATAATGGGGGGAAATTCCAAAAGAGTGAAAATGTTTCATTTTGATATTTTGTAAATAAAATGTTTTGATTTTTCATTTTGAAATTTAGCTAAATATATTCTTTTCAAAACAAAGGGAACACACCAAAACAAAACATTTAGTTTTGGGTTAAATGATCTGTTTCATTCAACCCAAAATTCTCTGTTTTTGTTTTGGTGAGGGGGAAAAAAAGAAAACGTTGTTTTTGGCCAACCACAAACAATTTTGTTTTCTGATTGTTTGGTTCAGCCACCAAACAAATATCAATTATTCACTCAGCTTTACTAAGAAGGGGATCTAGCTTCTGCACCAATCAGTGCTCAATGGGAGATGTGGCTGTCCTCAGCCAGCTAAAGCAGATACTGTGTTCGGTAGTACACCCATAGAGCTCACTTCCACATTAGCAGTAAAATGGGCACAGCAGCACAACCCCCTCCAGCCATTTGTCAGGATGCTCTTGAACTTGTGTGAAAAGCAGCAGTCCATTTTTACATGTTAAACATGTAGAATTGGACTGCAGGTTAGACAAACCTGTCAGGGATGGTCTAGATAATATTGAGTTCTATCTTGAGTGCAGGGGAGTGGACTAGATGACCTCTTGAGGTCCCTTCCAGTCCTAAAATTCTATGATTCTATGTGCCTCAATTAGTTAAGGTCTGGATTTCATGGGCTATATAAGAGGAATTTTGAGCCATTATACTGTTTTTCCATGACTTATGTTTTCAGACTTGCTATTTTAAAAACTCAAGTGATTATTTTTATAATTGCCAGCCCTACATACTTAAAGAAAGCTGTGGTCTTCCTGCTTCTTTTGTCTTCACCATTAAGCAAGACTTTGCAAATCAAAACTCAGCAAACAATACAGTTTATGTTGCTTGTGGCACAGTAGGACCCATAGCCAGATCCAACAGTTAAAAACTTTTCTAGGCCAGCAAAATACACAGCTAATACACAAAAGAAACAGAGATACAACACAATACATTGCCGTTCTTATGGTGAATCTCTCTCAATCTCTCCCACCTCCATCTAACCAGTTACATATCTGACCAGAACTTCACTTTCATTCTCTAAGCAGCATATTGAAAATGTTCACTAGCGCAATCCTTTTAGGAATCAATAATTCATATAGGTATTGTTGTGTGGTACAATGTTAAGATTATTTGGCACTAGAAGTATCTGTTAAAATATAAGACAGACATCAACATTAAAATATTTTGCTGCCTTATTCATAATCTGTTAGATACATTTGTGGATATTAGGTGCTATCCACATCTAGTGTTATGAAGATCAGGTGGGAGTTTTTAGTTTTGTTGGGATTTTGGGGGAGCGGGGTGGGTGGGGGCAAAAAACTATTTCTTACTTAATTTTCTGTGTTTGATCATATGATCATAGATGGGTTTGGGTAGGCAAGAGGTATCTCCAGAAAGCATAATACATATATTCTCGTAACATTCAGAGGGTGCAATTTCTCAGCCCCCTGGCCTGGTCTAGTAGAGCTATGAAGTGAATGTTGTAGTAAGACAAGAATGGAAGGGAGGGGGAGGTTGGAAAATCAATTCAAAAGTTTTTTTGTTTTTTTTCCACTTTTGTATTTCGACTAACACACTTTAGTGTTCCTATCTACAGGGCTGGAAAAGCAGAAGGCAGTTTTGCCCAGAGGCTGACAAGCTGAACACACTTTCAGCTGAAGGTGCTTACCAGTTATGTAGAACTACTCAAAGATTCTCATCTATTCAAGGGTCTGAGGTATGGAAATATTTCATCATTTCTTCAATATCCAGTTGGTACTCCAGGCAGTTTAAACCAGAGGAGAAGCAAACTGTTCATTGGTAATTCAAACTCTGCTGCTAAGGCCTTTGTTAGAAATATAGAAAGTAAATATGAAAGGAACCAATATTTACATATGTGTTACCTATATACTTTGGGCACACTGTACAGATGCATATGGAATACATGATGGTGTTGTGATTTGTTGCTAAAACTATTTCCACCATCCAGCAGTGTACTTACTTTTCAGATCATACTGTCCCTCTCCAATATCTAGTAAAGCCTTAATGAAAATTATTCCCTTTCTTATAATAAGTGAATAGTGTGGGGAAAGAGAGAACATGTTTGTTTTACAAGTTTGGCAATCAACTGATGCCATAGCTGGCATATCATTGTTATCATTCTATGGTACAACTCCATTAGTGTATTGTCAATCATCTGACTACAAGACATTGCTCCCTTTCAAAACAATAAAGTAATCCTGTCCAACGACTTTACCTGAAATCCCTCAGTATGCTGTGTGAGGCATGAGATGCCACAGCATCAGCTACTATGTGTTCAGGATAGAGAAGAGGAGAGAGAATAAAACACTGGCAAGACACTATTTCTTAGCTGTGCTCTGGATTTGTCCACTACTTGATCCTCTCTCTCTTTAAATAAATAAATAAATAAATAAATCAACTAATAAGTGGCATGGTTTACAGATGGGTCAACTATTCTTAGCAGAGGAGTCTTGGACTTGCATCACACCTATGCTCATTACAAAATAAATTAGAGTATTCTACAGTAATAATCCATATCACTTCATTGTCCCTATTGTACGCTATAGAGTGAATTGGAGAACAGACTATAAAATAATATTTTTTTTAAATCAGGGCCCACACCAGTTCAGAAAAACATGATGTTCAGAATAATTCCAATAGTTCTGTGCCTGCTGTAAAAACCTTTACATTCCTCACTAAGCTGAAGGCTCATAGTGCCATGGTGAATCTTATGGGTCATCCTGGTGAACCCTCTCTAGAGGATGAATGTGTCTTAAAAAGAAAAACCCTCAAATGGCAGAAAATTTGCCAGCTCTGAATGATTTATTCACTCGAGCTAGCCAGAGGCCTAAGTGATTGCTGCAACTCTTACTTTTTCAGAGCAAGACAGTTTGGGAGAGTTTTATTTTACTTTTTAAACCCACAAATAATGCTATTACAACTGCCTTTTTTGTTTTCTTTTCCAAGATTTCTCCACTGACTAATTAAGCACTGTCCAGATTCGCTATCTTAGAGAGAGAGAGAGAGAGAAACGAGAAAGTGTGCCGGGTATGTTCTTCCAATCTCTCGCATTTACACCTTTATTTACTGGCAGCAAAGCCATCAAACTATTGCCATCTGCAGGCTCAGTATGTGTATCCCCTGCAAAGTTCATTGTACCAGTGTAATGTATCATCCAAGATTCCTTTATCGGCTCCTATTTTACTTTTTGATTTTAAATGTATTGGCTCCATACAGTTATTGCTGGTATTCATCCACTGTCAATGGACTCCAAAGAGTGTTTGAAAGCTTTTAGAAAAGACAGTCATGGCAAAGCAGGACATTGATCCAAATACTTATGTACTTAGCTGACATATTCACCCTCTCTCTGTAAGAGCAAATTGGGAAATAGGGCATATAACAGCTCCTGTTCTTTTGCAGATTTATTCACTACATGCTAAAATTAATATTTTTTCCCTGGGTAAAATTCCCTTGAATCCCACTTTTTAATGTGTAAATGGAAATCTGCAGTGTCATGTGCAGGTTGCAGATGTTAGCATGCATGGTAGCAGGTAATTATCAAACAGTGAGATACAGGGGATATCAGGCCTGGTGGAAAAGTAAAAACACATTTACAGTTTTAGAGAGCTAATGACCTAGGTGAACAATGCTAGAGGGTATCAGTCAGTGATGTGGTAAACTGAAAAAGCAACATTCATCCTCTTTCTATGGTTGCTATCAGTACATGGCTCATTTTGAAATAATCACTTTTGCTAAAGACTCTATGATTTTTATTTCATCACCACAGTAAACTACTCAAATTAATTCATTTTAAAATCCTTTTACAATACCTTTTGAAATCCAAACATTTTGTATCTTTGTCCTTAGAAAGAAACCACAATCCAGTTTTACATAAACAATTTGCTCTAACATGGCTCTTTGCCTTTAATAATCTCAAAACTGTTTATAAGCAGTCATCACACAGCATCTCCACAAGGTAGGTAATTACTTTACTATAATTACTATACATGTGAGTGAAGAAAAACACGAGGCAAGGTCCTCAATTTATGTAAATGGGCATAGATCCACTGACTTCATTGGAGACACTAGTTTACAACAGTTGAGAATCCCAAAAAGGGAAATGTAATCCCTTTCATGAAGTCATTAGATGAGACAGACAATAGAAGAGTAAAGGTAAGATTTGACTCCCAATCCACTGCTTCAACCATCAGATCATTCATATTTCCATAAGCACTTCGCCAATACCCTACACACATACATTTCAAATAATGTTGTGTTACACAATTGCATGATTCTGAGATCTCTTTTTAATATGTGGATACAGGTTGGGATTTTCAAACATACTTCAGCATTGGCCTAACTGCACCCATTCACATCACAGGTAAAACTTCCACTGGCTTCTATAGGAACAGAATTAGGCCACTGCTCAAATACTTTTGAAAACCAAACTTCTGTTTCACCAAAGTTAAGTGGAATTATGCAAATGTATCCAAGGGAAAATAGAACCCTCCTTTAACAGAACTAATCTTTAAAATTATTTATTTATTTATGTATTAGCTAAACACCACAGACTTCAATTGTGTGAAAACTGGTATACCCAAAGTAAACTGCAAAGAAAAACAAAACATCTTGTGATCTTTTTTGTCTCTATGATATATGGAATTCAGGTTCCTGAAGAAATGAATGATGAGCAATTGAGAGTGGAAGAGATTTTTTGGTTAGACTGTTCAAAATTCCTGGATTATTTGTTTTGTTTTTTTTCCTTAATATCTATTTGACTTCAATGACTAACTGATACTTTGGAGAAAGGAAGCCTTTGTTGAAGATTCAGTCTTCTTCTCCCCATCCCCTATGAGAAAAACTACACCCTCTGAGACTACCTACAAAGGCAGTAGAGACCAGAGTGGACATTTCTAATGTTTCTAAGGTACATCAGGAAAAAACACACTATAAAATAATTTTGAGCCCTTTTACCTATAATAAAGAAGCAATAAATGAAATAAGTATAGGGAGGAAGCACCACTCAATGGTTAATCCTTTTTTCAGTCACTGTCATCTATTATTCTTACAGTAGCACTTACAAGCTACAATCAGGATGTGCTCAGTACTGTGTATATGCCCAGTAAGACAGTCTCTGCCCCAAAGAGCTTAACATCAAAATAGACAAGACAGATAAATGTAATAGTAGTATCTCCATTTATCAGATAGAGAGCTGAGGCACATAAAGATTAAGTGATTTGCCTAAGGTCATACAGGAAGTCTGTGGCACATACAAAAACGGAATCTACATGTTTTGAGTTCCAATCCAGTGTCTCAATCACAAAACCATCCCTGAAGAGCCTCAAAAATATCTTCCACCCAGTAGAATTATGGTGTTCAAACAAAGCAGGATTTTAGCAGAGCTGGTCAAAATATGTATGGAAACTTTTTCGACCAAATATTACAATTTAATGACAGACATTATGGGGGGGGGGGGGGTAGGGGAGAATGAATATCAGTAGAAAATTTCTATTTTCCTACAGGATATTTTGAAACAAAATAATTTTGGCTTCATTTGACTTTAAATATAGCTTTGTTTCAGCTTTTCCATTAAAAAAACCTGAACAAAATTACATTTTATGTCAGCATTAAGGTTTCCACATGTTCCAATTGTCCCAGGATCATCCCTTTAAGGTATCTGTCTCAGGAAATCTGCAAGGGTGCTCAGTACACACTGTCAGCTGTCCAGTTTCATGCACTCAGAGGTGACAAGACTGGTCAACATTGATTCAAAATGACCATTTTTGTTTTGCTTCAACTTAATATGTCACTTCATTATTTTTTAAATTTTAAACCAAATATCTGAAATGAAATGACATGACAAAACACAAAAATACACACCACGGAAATGCCATTTTAAGCTGAAATTAAATGAACATTTTTATTTTGTTCCCAAATATTAATTTGAAATGAAAATTTACATTTTCCACCAGGAAAACAAATTTTTGAAGAAAAAAAAACAAACCACACAACAACAACAACAACAACAAAACAAACCAACCAACCAAACCAAAAAACCCACAATCCAAACATTTAAAACCAAGGCTTTTTGTTCCAGATATCTTACTGGAAAAAAAAAATGGTTTTCCAATCAACTCTAGTTTTTAGTGAGATTTGTGCTTAAGGATTCTTGACCACAGACCCCTCTAGAGCAGAATTGACATGTTAGCAGGACAATAAGGGGGGAAACTTGCACCATTGCAGTCTGTGCTATATTTGTTAGAGGACTTTAGTCCCCCAAAATGTCAATGTACTAGATTTCATGAGACCTGCAATTCACGTACATACAAATTAAATATATATAATGCACTGTGCAAATACTGGAGTTTCCTGCTGAAGGGAAATGCTAAGCACTGATTACACATTTTGAGGAAATATAATTGAATTCTTTTTTGCTGCCAAATTGATAAATTCACTTAGTACGTCTAACAAGAAACAAAGTGATGTTTGATGCTTTTTCTCTTGTGCTGCAGAGCAAATTGCAAATAAATCAGGCCTTAATACTGAAACTGGGTCTATAATGGAATTTTCTATATATCTCCCCTATTGTGTCTACTTCATTTTTATAAGAACATTTTTCCTTTCTAAAGTAATTGCTTATGCAGTAAACACATAGTCCTCTGTGTGAATGGATGCATAATGTAGTTGATATAGAACCAGTTGCAAAGCAGCTGTGGGATTTCAATCACATAAGTAAACAAACAATGGAAAGATCACTAGTAGCGAAGTGATGGGAGATATTAGAATGGTCAGAGGTCTAGCTAGGAAATGACTCAGATATTGTTACATTGAAGGGTGTAGCAATTCTAGCATTCCCTGGTTTCTTAAAGCATCCAAAATCTGGAAGAACAATGTTTTTCATGGAGAAACTTCCACTTAGGGTCTCGGAAACCAGAAAGCGCAAAGATATATGTTCATGTTTCTAAGAACTATGACTTTTGAATCTCACTGAGGTTAGGTTGCTGTAGTTTGAACTTTGGGCAAAGGCTTGCGATCATTTAAAAAAACAAACAAACACACAAGCCAAGTCATCCATGCTGAAGTTATTAGCAGAGATGTGACAGTTCAGAAAGATCTGCTTTACTAGCAAGCTGGGTTTTTGTTTTTAATCCCCTGAGAAAGATTCTCAGGCATTATTAGTATCAATAGAAAAATTGAAAGCTCAATGAGGGAGACTTCTCTCTGGGTGTGCATGCTGTTATCATTCTGTGATGTTGCAAAAGCAGGATTATGATTTTATCACATGGAAAAACAAGGGGAGAAAATGGATTATGAAAAGAGCTGTGGAAAAAACCCTCCTGGCGAGCAAGCTCACTAATGAAGCTGGTGATCTTAATTAAGTCAGTGGAGGAATTAAATGGGGGGGAAGAGGGACAACATAGATAGGGTCCTAATTCCATTTTTATACTTACAACACAGTCTATAGCATTCACTCACAGAGATCACTGGCACCACTCCTGCCTCACAGCTTGCCTCACCTGTCTTCACAGCTCTGCACTCTCTTTCCTCCCTTTGTTATGAACTCAGAAAATGTACATACCGCAGCTCTTAAACTACAGTGATGCTGCAACTAATGGTAACAAATACCTTACCATAAATGATCACCATGCAAATGCACCGGGGGGTGCATCTGTCTATTATGAACCATTGTCACAACTTTCACAGTCCCCTTTTCATCAGCTCTCACAAGACTATGGAGCCAGTGCACTCATCTGCAAAGCACATAGCTCTTCAATTCCATTACAATTTAAAGGAAAAGAAAAAAAATCCCCTCGCCCTCCCACCTTTCATTGTCCCTTAAAAATAACTAATAAGCTTCCCAAGAGGAAGAATTCTGTAAACTGTGGTTTAATAAATATCATCTATTTCATATGTAACAAAGAATCCTGAAGTAAGATTAATGGCATTGATCAATTAAAAGAGAAATGGGGAAATTTTCAAGAGAGCCTATGGGACTCTAGGAACACAAGTCCATTGAAAGTCAACCCTTTCATGATTTATAAAATTGTCCATCATCTTGGCATCTGGGTATCTTATACCATTTAAGTGTACCATAATGAATAGCAACAAATAACTTATTACTAAAGTTAAAAATGCCTCAAAGACATATATTTGCTCTCTGTTGCTAAAATCTTGTAATTGTCAAAGGCCCTTATTAACTGCTGGTGGAGGCCTTAAGTAGCAACCTTATCAGATTTGGACTTGCAGACAGAGCAGGGTAATTCATAGGGTCAATGGCCAGCAGGAGCGCCGCCAGCTTTTCTGCCATCCTAATTGGGGGAAGGTCCCGCTCCGAAATATCGCCCCCCACAGAGGCGGTGGAAGGTCCTGCCACTGAAATACCACCGCAGTCGCCTCTCTCCAAATTGTAGTGCCCTAGGCGACCGCCTAGGTCGCCTAATGGGCTGCGCAGGCCCTGATGGCCAGTGCTCAAGGCTAAAGATTTTATCTCTATGGCTGTATTGCGGGTTTCTTTTGGCATTTTTAGGGGGTTGGGGTGGGGAGGAGAATGTTAATGTTGAGACATCAACCCTTATTTATCAATAAGTATTTCAAAACCACACAAATGTGTTCTGGTCATTACATATGATATTACTACCCACAAAACAGGATCCAGGATATAGGTTAGAGAAAGACCCAAACTTTAAACTCCCACCTTCACAACCGGCTCATTAATGCCAAGTCTGAATGATTCCCAGTAACGATGCAGAGCTGACCACTTTCAAAGCCCTTAACTGGGTTTGCTTAGTCCTGCAAGAGGGGGCATTATATCCCCAATTTGCAGATAGGATTATAGTACTGATTCAAAGAAATAAAATGAAGCCTAAATCTACAGAGGGAGCCATTTTAAGAACTGGGTTTAGAACTCAGGAATTTGACACCACAGCCTTCTCCTATTGATGATTCTGCCAAAGAATGCATAGTGCCACCTCTCCAATAATAACATACTTATCTCCATCAGGCCCGTGATATAGAAACAAGACCAGGGGGATGAAGTTGGCGAGGCTTTCTTCAGGCAGCTAACATAAGTTACTAGATCACAGGCCTGGTTCTCATGGGGGACTTCAATCACCCCGATATCTGCTGGGAGAGCAATATAGCAGTGCACAGACTATCCAGGAAGTTGTTGGAAAGTGTAGGGCACAATTTCCTGGTGCAAGTGCTGGAGGAACCAACTAGGGGCAGAGCTCTTCTTGACCTGCTGCTCACAAACAGGGAAGAATTAGTAGGGGAAGCAAAAGTGGATGGGAACCTGGGAGGCAGTGACCATGAGATGGTCAAGTTCAGGATCCTGACACAAGGCAGAAAGGAGAGCAGCAGAATACGGACCCTGGACTTCAGAAAAGCAGACTTTGACTCCCTGAGGGAACTGAGAGGCAGGATCCCCTGGGAGAATAACATGAGGGGGAAGGGAATCCAGGAGAGCTGGCTGTATTTTAAAGAATCCTTACTGAGGTTGCAGGAACAAACCATCCTGATGTGTAGAAAGAATAGTAAATATGGCAGGTGACCAGCTTGGCTTAACAGTGAAATCCTTGCTGATCTTAAATACAAAAAAGAAGCTTACAAGAAGTGGAAGATTGGACAAATGACCAGGGAGGAGTATAAAAATATTGCTCAGGCATGCAGGAGTGAAATCAGGAAGGCCAAATCACATTTGGAGTTGCAGCTAGCAAGGGATGTTAAGAGTAACAAGAAGGGATTCTACAGATCTGTTAGCAACAAAAGAAGGTCAGGGAAAGTGTGGGCCCCTTACTGAATGGGGGAGGCAAACTAGTGACAGAGGATGTGGAAAAAGCTAATGTACGCAATGATTTATTTTGCCTCTGTCTTCATGAACAAGGTCAGCTCCCAAACTACTGCACTGGACCTCACCGTATGGAGAGGAGGTGACCAGCCCTCTGTGGAGAAAGAAGTGGTTCAGGGTTATTTAGAAAAGCTGGACGAGCACAAGTCCATGGGGCCGGATGCACTTCATCAGAGGGTGCTAAAGGAGTTGGCGGATGTGATTGTAGAGCCATTATCTTTGAAAACTCATAGCGATCAGAGGAGGTCCCGGGTGACTGGAAAAAGGCTAATGTAGTGCCCATCTTTAAAAAAGGGGAGGAGGAGGATCCGGGAAACTACAGGCCAGTCAGCCTCACCTCAGTCCCTGGAAAAATCATGGAGCAGGTCCTCAAGGAATCAATATTGAAGCACTTTGAGGAGAGGAAAGTGATCAGGAACAGTCAGCATGGATTCACCAAGGGCAAGTCATCCCTGACTAACCTAATTGCCTTCTATGATAAGATAACTGGCTCTGTGGATGAGGGGAAAGCAGTGGATGTGTTATTCCTTGACTTTAGCAAAGCTTTTGATACTGTCTCCCACAGTATTCTTGCCAGCAAGTTAAAGAAGTATGTGCTGGATGAATGGACTATAAGGTGGATAGAAGGCTCAATAGGTAGTGATCAATGGCTCCATGTCTAGTTGGCAGCTGGTATCAAGCGGAGTGTGCCAAGGGTCGGTCTTGGGGCTGGTTTTGTTATTAATTATCTGGAGGATGGCATGGATTGCACCCTCAGCAAGTTTGCAGATGACACTAAACTAGGAGGAGGAGTAGATCGCTGGATGGTAGGGATAGCATACAGAGGGACCTAGACAAATTAGAGGATTGGGCCAAAAGAAATCTGATGAGGTTCAACAAAGACAAGTGCAGAGTCCAGTTTTGGGCCCCACACTACAAGAAGGTTGTGGAAAAATTGGAAAGAGTCCAGCGGAGGGCATCAAAAATAATTATGGGGCTGGAGCCCATCACTTATGAAGAGAAGCTGAGGGAACTGGGCTTATTTAGTCTGCAGAAGAGAAGAATGAAGGGGGATTTGATAGCTGCTTTCAACTACCTGAAAGGGGGTTCAAGAAGATGGATCTAGACTGTTCTCAGCGGTAGCAGATCACAGAACAAAGAGTAATGGTCTCAAGTTGCAGTGGGGGAGGTTTAGGTTGGAGAAGAGGAAAAACTTTTTCACTAGGAGGGTGGTGAAGCACTGGAATGGGTTATCTAGGGAGGTGGTGAAATCTCCTTCCTTGGAAGTTTTTAAGGTCAGGCTTGACAAAGCCCGGGCTGGGATGATTTAGTTGGGGATTGGTCCTACTTTGAGCAGGGGGTTGGACTGGATGACCTAGATGACTAGACCTCCTGAGGTCTCTTCCAACCCTGATATTCTATGACTCTATGATTCTAAGATGAGGAACCAGCCACCTACCTGCACACATACCCTATGTTGAGAGTATCATGCCTTCCTGATGCATTTGGTCCTTGAAATTCCTGCTACACTTGCCCAGATTATTCCTGTAAAAATTGGTACAATGCCTTTTATCATCATTTCAGGGTGCAATTTTTCAAAAGCTCTCAGTTTTGTTCTAACTCTGCTCCCGCTTTGAAATCCATTGTAAAAGTCAGGTGAATCCCTGGCTCCATTGAAATCAATAGCAAAATTCCCATTGACTTCAGTGGAACCAGGATTTCATCCATTGACTTCAATTGCTGCACAGTTAGGACAATGCTGAGCACTTTTGAAAACAGAAGCGGAGTTTGGCCACCACTGAGGTCTTTTGAAAATCCTACCTCAAGCGTCTTCGCAAATTAAAACTGATTTATTCCAAGACCAAAATGATTATTCAGGGATAAGACTGTATACATGCTATACCTAATTTCCTTATGCAGAAGAAACATAAATGCATTTGTCTCAAACATTGCATCTTTCTATCTACTAACTATTAATAGGTTTTTGCGGGGGGGGGGGGGTTGCACATCATGTTGAGCATCTCGTGAAAGCTTTAAATTACAATGGATTAAGATGTCACCTGGTAATTCTTTTGAATTATATAACCTTACCTTTTATAACATTCTAGATCATCAGGTGCCCCCAGCCATTTCATCTTGAGCTGCAGTCCTGTCATATTTTATAAGCTAAGCAGGGTTGGTTGGGTCTGTATTTGGACAGACCTCCAAGCAAAACTTAAACAAGACAAAGACAAGTGTCAGTGATTTAGCAAGAGGTATTCTAATGCTAACAATGCAGGAACAATGCCCCACTGTAGGGCTAGGAGGTGTGTTTCAGTTGAGGCATAAATGATGTTTGAACAACTAAGGATCACTAAAATTCTCAATTTTGTGAGAGTAGAAGCATTGGTAACCTAGGCAGAATGGCCAAAGGCCAACTCTTGTAGTTATATATTCTTAGTCTTCTTCAACGCTTAACCAGACAGTCGGCCATAGTGATCGTTTGCCATTTGGGTATATTGGGTACCTAAATTCCCACTGAAGTTGCAACTGGAATTGAGATTCATCTCAGTGTGTGTAGTTATGAACAATTATTGTGTTCTGTTCTAAAGGGCTGCATTTCAGTCCTGTGTGAAGCAACCCTTGTATACTTGTTGGTGTCTTACAGAATGTTGTAAAGCTTAGTCAATGAGATAACTGTTGTAACATGTTTGAGCTCCATGGATGAATTACATTATATCAGTGCACATAATAATAAGTATACATATATTATATATACCTACAGTGAAGAAAAACACACCATCCACAACTGAAAGTTATTCAGCCTGAGGTGTGAGTGAGGAGGACACATGCCAGGGCTACATAGCAAGGGCTGGTGGGATGGGGGACTGAAGAGTAAATTGCTGAACTGAACAACAGGGGAAATTTCACTAAGACAGCAGAACTGGTTCACTTTGAACCTTCACTCAGCACTAGGGTGCCAACTTGCTAATATTTAAAAATTGGACACTCCAGCAGGAGTGCTGATATCTCCCCTGCCATGCCTCTTCCCCTCGAGGCCCCACCCCTACCCTACCTATTCCACTGAGGCCCTGCCCCACCCCATCCACTCCTCTTCTCTCCTCCCCCTTATCGCTTGCTGCTTTTCCCCTCCCATCACCTGTCACCTGGGTCACGAGAGACTTGCCTGCGGAGCTGGAGCTGGGAGCTACAGCTGCCCAACGAAGGTAGGAAGCATCCCTGTCTCCCCCACTCGCAGTAACTGGACTTTGTCCATTCAGATCTATCAAACAGACACCCAATGTCGACTGGATTTTCCAGTTGAAAACCAGGTACCTGGCCACCCTATTTAGCACTCAGACAACACTTCTTTGTTGGACTAGAATTCAAGTAACTTTTAAAGGTAATTTAAAAGAAAAAAAATATCTCTGCTTTTTCCTGAACAGAAGCAAATGTGGTATTTTGGACATAGCGCAGATAGAATTATTCACTCTGGATTTTACTGGGTATTTCCCATCCAATTACTGATTAGGCTGAAGCCTTCAGGTAAGATCTGAAGAGAAGCCGACAGCTCAAGGTGGTATGGTGGCAGACAAACTGCCCATTAGAAATTAATTCCTTAGTATTGTATTTATGGATGTCATAGAGCTTGCACAATAAACTCTAAATAACTTGGCAATGCCATTAATGTCACAAACAATTGTTTTTCAGGGTATATCTACACTGGCAGAGGTACATCATTGGCAGTTACAGCACTGCTCAGAGAGCACTGAAGGGAAACTGCTGTTTTGTGTTCACACTGTCAGCTGCCTGAGCAATAGCATGTTCATACTTGTGGCACTTGCAGCGATATTCGGAATGGTACACTCTGGGCAGCTATCCCACAGAGCATCTCTTCCTCTTCTGCTGTTAAGACTTGTGGGAAGGTGGAGGGGCTTGTAGGGCATCCTGGGTCCTGTCCCAATGCCCCATGATGCATTGTTTTGCATCCCAGAAAACCCTCTGCTTCCATCCGCATTTGGTGCCATTTTTCAACGGTTTGTGTACTGCGCGCTCTGCCTCGTTGGTCTGCAGGAATTGATCCAACATTGTTGACCAATATGCTGCTTGTTCTCACAAACACGTCACGAGTGGCAGTGGAGTTATTCCTTAAACTACAAAGGCAAAAGGAATTCGACATGGATCTCACCACGCACAGTAGCTATGACACAAGATTGCTTGTGGCATTCACGGAGTTGCTGACCACAGTGAAACGCTGCTTTGGTGCTCGAGAAACAAGCACTGAGTGGTGGGATCACATTGTCATGCACATCTGGGATGACAAGCAGTGGCTGCAGAACTTTTGCATGAGGAAAGCCACATTCATGGGACTTTGTGATGAGCTTGCCCCAGACCTGCGGCGCAAGGACACGAGAATGAGAGCTGCCCTGTCGTTGGACAAGCACGTGCCGATTACACTGTGGAAGCTGGCTACTCCAGATTGCTACCAATTGGTCGCTAACCAGTTCGGAGTGAAGCTGAAATCCACTAATATTTGTTGCTATGCTTGGGAGTGCAGTGCTTGTAATGTTAGAAGGTGAATGTGATTGGTGCAGATGATGCACTATGAAGGTTTAAGAAAATTGCCTGTTGCTTTGCAGGGCTCTGTTTGCTTTCAATTAATGGAATAAAGATTGTTTTCAAACCAAAACAATTCTTTTATTAAAAAACAACAACCAGAAGAGAGAAACAAAAAAAAAAAAAAAAAACACAGCAGCATTGTGGGGAATGAGGGAAGGGAGGGTCCCAGGAGGAGGTGGGGTCCCAAGATGGTTAAAGATTTGTGTATGTCCAGGTATCATATGTGACCTTGTCCTTTGGCATACAGTGCAGCGGGTACTGTACTTCAGCAGGGCTAAACTGCAGAGGGACGGGTGTTGAGTGCAGTGGGTACTGGGAATCCGCGGGCTGGACTGTGATGGGGCAGGAGTGGAATGCAGTGGGTACAGACTGGAGCCAGGAGGTTGATAAGAGTGTGTTGGCGGTGGCTGAGGGGTGCATGGGAAAGAGTTTTGTGACAGCAGCTGCAGGGAAGGGTGGGCACAGAGCTGCTCGGTTTGCAGTGCTAGTAGTGCCTGGAGCATGTCCGCTTGGCGCTCCATAACGTTTAAGAGCCTCTCCATGGCTTTGTTCTGGCATGCCGCATTCTCCTTTCAGTCCCACTTCTCGCTGTCCCACCACTCCCCCAATTCCTGTTTTTTGGCAGCGGAGTGCATCATGACATCACACAGAAAGTCCTCTTTAGTTCTTCATGGCTGCTTTCTAATTCTGCGCAGCCATTCAGCCATCCATAACAGAGGGAGGCTGGGCTCCCAAGGTCATATCTGTGAAGCCAAAGTGCAACAGAAGCAGTATTGTTTGCAACACACAGAGCACTGATTCAGTGATTTAAAACACAGCCACTATTCGCATACCTGTCACTAACTGGCTGACCCCAGACAAGCACACATGAGCCACAAGACCCCCAAAATGGTGAGTAACCCCCTCCTCAGTGATGGCAGAGTGGCACGGGAAAGTTACCATTAATGGGGCAAGAAACAAAGCAGCTCTGCCAAAGAACCTGCGGCAGTGGATTGACCAGTATCTCCATGAGATTTTCATGGAGATCTCTAAGGCAGATTCCCATTAAGTGAGGGAGTCAATCAACACCCTGTTCCGCTGCTCAGACTAGGCATGTGGTGGTACGCGCATCACACAGACACAAGCCTGCTTTCTGCAACCATCCTGCCCCTGACAACTCACTTCAGCAATTCCCAAAATGAAAGCCACTTACCAGGGGCCTCCTGTCCTGTTTGCGCTTCACCAAGCTCTGTCAGCTGTGACTGGCTAGCTTCCTCCATGGTAGAGAAGGGATCCTGGCTGCATGCATCTCTGACCTCTAAGTTGTCCTTTGCCTCTGGGTCCCCCTCCTTCTCCACATCCTCATCCAAGATTTCCTCCTCCTGGTCCATTCTCGATTGGCATGTGAGTCACCAAAGTATCCACAGTGGCCTTCGCAGTGGAGGTGGGGTTGCCACCGAGTATCGCATCCAGCTCTTTGTAGAACCGGCAGCTTGTGGGTGGAGCACTAGAATGGCAGTTTGCCTCCCACGTCTTGTGGTAGCCATTCCGCAGCTCCTTCACTTTGACCCTGCACTGCAGTGTGTCCCAGTCATGGCCCCTTTCTGTCATGCATCGTGAAATCTGCCCGTAGGTATCATAATTCCTATGGCTGGAGCACAGGTGGGACAGCCTCCTCTCCCCAAATGCTGATGATGTCCAGCAGCTCGCCATTGCTCCAAGCGGGGGATCGCCTGGTGAGTGGAGCAGGCATGGTCACCTGGAAAGATGCACTGAGACCATTGCATGTGTCACCAAGCAAACAGGAAGGGGACTTTCAAAATTCCAAAAGAATTTACGGGGTGGGGCTCACGGTTGGTCACCTGAGGGCAGGGCAGTAGAGTTCAAACCAGTGACCAGAAAGGCGAGAACAGGCATTGTTGGACACCTCCCGGAGACCAATCACAGCACTATAATCTACCAGGATGTCTACACTGGCACCGCAGCGCTGTAGCCCCAGCGCAGAAAGCTGTACACCTCTCATCAGGGTGGGTTTTTTACAGCGCTGCAACTGCACAGTTTCTGCGCACTAAGTAGCTTGGCAGTGTGTACACCTCGGGAGCTACAGGGCTCAAAGCTACGTTACTGCGCAGAAACTTGCCAGTGTAGACAAGGCCTTAGTTAAAAAGAAGCTTGAATGCATTAGAAAGTGGTTATAGCAATGAGAAGCAGGAGTCGAAGCCAACAAACATCCAACATTATCAACAAAATGCTAGTTCTTAGAATGTCAAATTAAAAGACAAATAGATGAAGTGGAGTGAGTAAAGATGTATATTTGCCAACACCAGCACAAATAATGGAATATGTGATCTTCTAGGCAGACACAACCAAAAAATCAGCTCTTTAAGAAAAACACAAAAACAAATCTAGAAGATTAAATTTGATGGGGTTTATGGTCTTTTTTCTACTAATTCTTGTGTAGTGAGGGCCCCAGCAGTTGACCATGAAAAATAAAGTGTTTGCATCCATGACTATATTCACTAGTGCAAGCAGAATGAAAAACTAGAATATTTGTAATTATTGCCATGCTAACTGGTGTGGAATTTTTTTTTATAATATTTCCACTTTCCTTCTGTACAATACTTAAGAAAAATAACTGCCTTTCTGGGAGACTGGCGGGCTCAAAGGATTGGTAATAGGATACAAAATCTTTGATTTCCCAGGTCAGCACAGCATATAAAATCCAGTTCAGATCAGTTGTGACTACTGAAGTGTAATGAGTTTGATGTTGTCAGCCCACTTCCTGGAGGAAACCCCTGGCAAACTTGTTTACAGTCTCAGCTGACAGACTGGGGTTTTCATAGGGGCCTAAGGGAGATAATGTGCCCTACTGCTATGGAAAGTCCTATTGAAACTCCATTAGGCTCTTTTGAAAGGCACATTCTTAATGGGAATGAAGATGGAGTTCACCTGCTTTTCTAGAGGTGGCTGTTAGGGTTAAGGAGGTATTGGTGGGTCAGTACGGAGGAAGTTTGCACCACTCTTTCCCATGATGTACCTGTTTAACCACTTAACAGTACAGCAGTTTTCACCAGCACTAAATTATATGATTTGTTGTTGCTCTTGCGGGGTTTGGATGTCTTCATCCAGATCTGGGGCAGGGTCCTGACTCTGGCTTTAAATAAGGGCCATTCATTCAACACGTGCCTGTGTTGCATTTTGACTTATGAGGTGGAGTGAGATGTTTTATAACTCTAGTGTAGCAGAAGAAGAGATCATGTTTGAGGAATTGGATCTGTCTGCTGAGCCTCATCTGACAAGTTCTAAATCATCTTGCTGCCAGTCTTGTACCAAAATATAAGTCTAAGTGATTAGTAGCCCACAGCAGTGATGATGTGAAAAAGTATCAGGAGAGGCAAGGTGTGTGCATACAAAGGCAAACAAGTCTGCTTTCAGGGTTTCCCTTTCTGTACACAGTGAAAATTCCTTCTTGAAGATCCAGAAAATTCAGAAATGCATTTTGGGATCAGACCTCATGACTGCCTCTTTCAGCTGTATATGTTTATATTCCAGTGAAGTAATTTATCAAGTATTCCTCACTTTCACTCTTGTGGGTACCATGCTGTTTCTGTCAAAGATTTCCATTATGTGAAAGCCATTGTCCTTTTCTATTCTCTGACTCACAGAATCCATTTATTGCTAGGTCAGAAGTATATATTTTTCACATGTGCTTCTGATGTAGGTTCATAAACATTCACTCTGCAGTTACTTTTCAAAGAACTTAAATTATGTCATGCACTTCACAAATTCATGTGATTCACTGAAATTACTAACCGGATTATATGTGTGGGAAGGCTAATTCAAAGTGGTATGGGATGCAGTCTACCTCCTGATGAGTTACACGTGCCTCTTATTGAAAAATTATCCCCTAAATTTGCATTCCTCTTCTTATCTAATCTACTGCAGATTGCAGTATAATACAGTACAACATCAATTATCCAGAATTTTCACATAATCATGGGACTGAGATAACTACAGGTGCCAGCAGGTTTTAAAGACTGCATTTGGGTTTTGGAAGTCCCCAGAGAGCTAGACGAAATGAAAGACGCCCTGTATTGATCTTGGAGTGGCTCCTAATAAATAAAAATGCAATAGCTAAAAAGAAGGAATACAATATCTCTGGGATCCTTCTACCTAAGAGTATTGCAGGGCTGAGTCTCTGCTCAAATGGTACTTATGACCCATAATCCAAAAGCTCCTTTTCCTACCCAACCTTAATTGCTGAGGCAGTGGAACGAGTGAAAAAAGTGGTTAGACATGAACATCTAGAAGAGCCAAATAAAGGTTAGAGTTTTAAGATACATCTCCTCTTCCTGACTGAGATGAATTAAAGTGAATAGAAGGTTAGCTGTTGGAAATTTCCCACTGAGTCAGAAAAAGACACCCAGAGGATGTCTCCAGGCTGATTCAGCTTTCAGAGAGAAGTTGTTGTTCAGAAGCCTTATAGAAATAAGGTTTGAAAAAGGACTTGGATACTTTCTAGTTTAAATAGGAGTTATTTTTAAATGTGTAACATTTAAAACTTTTCTATGTGTAACAAGTATTCCTCCTCCTCTTCAAATGAGTTCATCTCCTAGTTTATGTACAGACTTGGCGTTGCAATATTTACATTAGATTTAAGAATTGATCTACTTTAACTTATTCTTTCACCTTGTGACTGTTTATAGCTAGAAGGTATTGAAATGTAAACAAACAAAAAAAAGAGGAAGGCAGACTATTATAGCACCCAGAGAGACAGCCCTTAGCTCTGAAAACATGTACAAACAAAATAAGGGCTATTCAGTCACAATGTAGTTTATTATTCATTTCCCCTTTGAAAGTTCAAAACCAAATTCCCTTGGTCTACAGAGGAAGTTTCTGGGTCTACAGAGGAAGCTTCAATAAAAGCACTAAAATGGTAGGGACCTCCCTTGAACTCAGTGGGATTTCCACTAGAGTAAAACTGGAGCAACACAGTAGTCATTTGAGCTCATATTGTATACTACACTATGTAAAACATTCCAAGGACTTGCCTACACTTGCTTCAAGTTACTGTGCAACAAGCCAGGATGTGAACCTACAGCGCAGCAGTTTACTGCTCAGGAATGTCCCATGTGGATACTAGTAAAGCACGGTGAAAGTTCCAGAATGCTGCTTGGTATTCTACATTTTCAAGCAGTACTCTGCAACAAGCTGGTGTGCTGTAGATTAACATGCTAGCTTGCCATGCAGCAATTTGCCACGTAGAAAAGCAGTGCAGATAACATGATAAAGCAGTGAACATAAAAGGCTAAGTACAGATACAAGGCACCAAATACAAATAAGTATCTCCCATGCCTAGTCAAGTAAGTTTAGTTTATAGCAATGTAAAGTCTGAAATGGATTCATTCAGTGATACATTGCTAGAATTTTAACAAGGAGTTCCCTCAGAAATGTTTCACCTTTCACAGCAATTTGGTGACATTCCTTGGGAAAAAATATTCTCTTCTTCCCCACAGGGTTTGGTAAGAGATTTTCCCTACATAATACAAGTCGCCACTATTGTGGCATTAGTGACCAGACTCGGGAACAGCTAGATATTTTAACAAGCAGTGCTGGACTTTTACTTTTTGGATGGAGTACAAAACAATGTGTTACTTCCTCTGGCTCAGATGCAGCCAGTTTCTGTCCACAACTATTAGCCTAAGAAAAGGGGGATCATTAGTGAGATGCTGCTTTAGCATATGCCCCAAACAAAACTGGCATTGAAAAAATGTCCATGGGGATGATCTTTAAATGCAACTCTCTGCTAGAAAAATGGAGACTTGCTTAAAAATAATACACAGATTACTCCTTGACAGGGCTCAAAGTGTGGCTCTGTTTATAAGGGGTCACATAAGCCTTTTCCATCTCCTCTGTGGACTCATTAAAATATTAGGTATGCAATATAAATGCAATACATTTCTGACACTGTTGAGGATGTTAAACAATACATTAGAAGATACAGAAAGGCATATATCTTAAAACATTTTGGGTTTAGATACAAAATGTGTCAATGTGATCAATTTAAATATTTGACAGAGAAATAATTTCAGTGTCTCGTGTAATAAGAATAAACGTAGAAACAGAAAGAATGGAATTCTGAGATGTAGGGAATGAGTGTTGCTGAGAAAAAAGAATAGAGCTGTTAAATGTAGTTACTAAAAATAAAAAACACCTGAAATAGGGGGCAAAGATTTTACTGGAGTGACTTCAAATTCCCACCATTGAAAAATGACCTTTTACAATAACAAAAAATAAAATGATGAGATATTCTTACCTGTGGAAGTGCTGTGGACAGTAGATTTTGATGAAGACCAACCAAGAATTCTCCCGTAAGAACATAAACAAAAAGTTGTGTCATAGACTGTAGATAGTGATGGAAACTGTCATTGCAATTTTCAACCACAAGAGTGCTCCATAATCTGTCAAAATATAAAATTTTGCTATTTCATGAGTAATTCAGATATTCCAAGTTTCCAAGGCCAGAAGAGATCATTGTGATCATCTAGTCTGACCACCTGTAAAACACAGGTTTTAACTTATTTTCTAACTCTTTAATGAACATCCTTCTTGAACTCTGGACACCAGAAAAGGACACAGTATTCCAGCAGTGGTCACAGCAATGCCAGTTATAGAGGTAAAACAACCCTTGTATACCTACTCAAGATTCCTGTTTATGCATCCAAGGATTGCATTAGCCCTTTTGGCCACAGCATTGCACTGGGAGATCACATTCAGCTGATTATCCACCACAACCTCCAAATCTTTTTTTAGAGTCATTGCTACCCAGGATAGAGTCCCCATCCTACATATAGCCTACATTCTTTGTTCCTAGATGTATGCATTTAGCTATATTAAAATAATCATTCTTTGCTTGCATTCAGCTTACCAAGTGATCCAGATCACCCTGAATCAGTGACCTGTCTTTTTCATTATTTACTACTGTCCAAATTTGTGTGTCTTTTGGAAACTTTATCAGTGATGATTTTATGTTTCTGTCCAGGTCATTAATAAAGATGTTAAAAAGCATGGGGCCAATAACAGATCCCTACATTACCCCTCTAGAAACACACTCAGTGATTACCCATTGCAATTAAATTGAGACCTAACCATTTAATGTGTGCCGTGTTATTTTTATAACTTTCAAAATGTCATGTGGTACCAAGTCAAATGCCTTACAGAAATCTAAGTACATTAACCCTTTTACCTTTGCCAAAAAAAACTTCTAATCTCAAAAAAATCAATTTACTTTGACAGGAACTATTTTCTATAAACCCAAGTTGATTAGCATTAATTATATTATCCTCTCTGATGAGTTGCTACTCCCACTGCCATATATACACCTACATACTTGGCGTCTATACCTGTACCTTTATTGCCAGCATCCAATATTCACTCCTTGTCTGGTTTACATATAGTGTTAAAGGGCTTTAGTCTTTTCTCTCCAGGAATTGGAAACCCAGAGACACACTCTAGTATATGAAAGGTTTGAGAGTAGCAGCCGTGTTAGTCTGTATCCGCAAAAAGAAGAACAGGAGGGCTTGTGGCACCTTAGAGACTAACAAATTTATTAGAGCATAAGCTTTCGTGGACTACAGCCACATGCATCCGAAGAAGTGGGCTGTAGTCCACGAAAGCTTATGCTCTAATAAATTTGTTAGTCTCTAAGGTGCCACAAGCCCTCCTGTTCTTCTTTCTAGTATATGGTAATTATTATGTAGTGTCCCTTAGAGAAGCAGCAGCCAGGTGTCTAAATCACTTAGTGAAAATAAAGTAGCTATTTTTTACATTAAGAACAAATACAACAAGGGCTGTCAAGTGATTAAAAACATTAATCGCACCATTAATAAATAGTAGAATACCATTTATTTAAATACTTTTGGATGTTTTCTACATTTTCAAATATATTGATTTCAGTTACAAAACAGAATACCAAGTGTATAGTGCTCACTTTATAGTTATTTTTATTACAAATATTTGCATTGTAAAAAAACAAAAGAAATAGCATTTTTCAATTCACCTAAAACAAGTACTGCAGTGCAATCTCCTCATTATCGAAGTTGAACTTACAAACATAGAATTATGTACAAAAATAACTGCATTCAAAAAACAAAACAATGTAAAACTTTAGAGTCTACAAGTCCACTCAGTCCTATTTCGTGTCAGTCAATCGCTCAGACAAACAAGTTTGTTTACATTTGCAGGAGATAATGCTGCTCACTTGTTTACAATGTCACCTGAAAGTGAGAACAGGCATTCACATGACATATTGTAGTCGGCATCGCAATATACTTACATGCCAGATGCACTAAAGATGGGACTAAAGATGTCCCTTCATGCTTCAACCACCATTCCAGAGGATATGCATCAAGGCTGATGGCAGGTTCTACTTGATAACGATCCAAAGCAGTGCGGACTGACATATGCTCATTTTCTTCATCTGAGTCAGATGCCACCACCAGAAGGTGGATTTTCTTTTTTGGTGGTCCGGGTTCTGTCAGAGTGTTGCTCTTTTAAGACTTTTGAAAGCATGCTCCACACCTCATCCCTCAGATTTTGGAAGGCACTTCACATTCTTAAACCTTGGTTTGAGTTCTGTAGCTATCTTTAGAAATCTCATATTGGTACCTTCTTTACCTTTTGTCAAATCTGCAGTGAAAGTGTTCTTAAAATGAACAACATGTGCTGGATTATCATCCGAGACTGTTATAACATGAAATATATGTCAGAATGCGGGTAAAACAGAGCAGGAGATATACAATTCTCTTCCAAGGAATTCAGGCACTAATTTAATTAACACATTGTATTTTTAACGAGCATCATCAGCATAGAAGCATGTCCTCTGGAATGAGTGCTGAAGCATGAAGGGGCCTACAAATGTTTAGCATATCTGGCACATAAATACCTTGAAATGCTGGCTACAAAAGTGCCATGTGAATGCCTGCTCTCACTTTCAGGTAGCATTGTAAATAAGAAGCAGGCAGCATTATCTCCCGTAAATGTAAACAAACTTGTTTCTCTTAGCATGGCTGAACAAGAAGTAGGACTGAGTGGACTTGTAGGCTCTAAAGTTTTACATTGTTTTGTTTTTGAGTTCAGTTATGTAACAAAAAATCTAAATTTGTAAGTTGCACTTTCGTGATAAAGAGATCACACTACAGTCCTTGCATGAGGTGAATTAAAAAATCCTGTTTCTTTTGTTTCTTATTTTTACAGTCAGGGCCGGCTCCAGGTTTTTTGCCGCCCCAAGCGGCGAAAAAAATAAAATAAAATAAAATAAAATAAAAAGCCTTGATCGCGATTGGCGGCAGCTCCATCACACTATTTTCTTCTTCGGTGGCAATTTGGTGGCAGGTCCTTCCCTCCGAGAGGGACCGAGGAACCCGCCGCTGAATTGCCGCCAAAGAGTTGGACGTGCTGCCCCTTCCCCTTGGCCGTCCCAAGCACCTGCTTGCTGAGCTGGTGCCTGGAGCCGGCCCTGTTTACAGTGCAAATATTTGTAATCAAAAATATAATAAAGTGAGCACTGTACACTTTGTGTTCCGTGTTGTATATATTTTAAATATATTGAAATCAATATATTTAAAAATGTAGAAAAACATCCAAAAATATTTAATAAATTTCAGTTGGTATTCTATTGTTTAACAGTGCAACTAAAACTGTGATTAGTTTTTTTTTTTAATCACGTTTCATTTTTTTGAGTTGACTGCGATTAATCAACAGCCCTAAATATAACCTAACATGGAATTGGAAGCATCAGGAAAGTAGTTTTATACACAGAAACTGCTCATCTTACCCTATCTACATAAGTCTGTCTTGATCTTCTTAGTTATTTAAAATATAAATATATATTGTGCTGTGACATGTCTGTGTCCAATATCACTTCTCAGCATCAACCCTTGCTGCTGGGTTACTGGGATAGCTTTGGGATACCCTGACTTTCTCTGAGGAATCTCTCTCCACCAAAACCCACCATGCTTTACCTCTGTAGGAAGAGTCTGGGCCAGACGCATCAAACTGAGCTCTCTTCAGCCTCTTCAAGATCCTTCCTCAGATCTCTACTAACCTTTCTTCAGTTAGCTCCCTTTTCCAGGCAAGTCTAGCCAGACCTTCTGTCTGACCATCCAACTCCCTGTTCCTGGTGACTGCCTTATCATCACTCTCAGATCTCCCACTCTCAAGATCCACTCTCCAACTGTCAGATTGACCAAGCTACCAAAGGCTCCACCTTCTCTGGTGAGGTCACCAGCCTCAGCAGTTCCTTTACACCTTCCTTAAATTCTTTATTGAGTGCCAAATCAGCCACTCTATTATCTTTCCAGGATCGATGTCAGACTGGGAGGCATGTAATTACATGGGTCATCCTGTTTACCCATCTAAAATATTGGCACAATAGTAGCTTTCTTTATCTTCCCCAGTGACCCAAGACTTACTGAAAAATCAACATTAATAGTCCAGTGAGCAATTCAGCCAACTTTTTTAAAACTCTTGGTTGCAAGTTATCCAGACCTGCTGGTTTCAAAACTGTAGTTTAACTTCACCATTGTTTAATATACTCCAGAGATATTCGTGGAATGGAAAGTGTCTTATCATATGGTATGACTACTTCATCTATTTTTCCCCAAATACAGAACAGAAATACTAAATGAACACTTTTGCCTTTTCTGCATTATTATTGATAATTCTATAATTTCCATTTAATAATGGACCAATGCCATCTAAGGATTCTTTTTACTCCTAATATCAACTTTTAAAACATCTTTTTAGTTCCTTAACTCTCTTTGTGTCCCTTTGCTTCCCATATCAATTTTCTACACTTCTTAGCTTCTGATTTATATTCATTACTATCAACTATCTCTTTCTTACATTTGTTATATATTTTCTTTTTATTTTGTATAGCTGCTTTCTCTTCCTCTATATCAGGTCGTTTTTTTAACCAATACATCCTTGGTTTTTCATTGTGGGACTTGGCTTTTTAGGCATCTAGTAAAGTGTTCTTAAACAATTCCCAAATATTCATATTTTTCTGATTAAATTCTTCCTCACAGATGATTTGGCTCATAATCTTTTTCACCTTTGTGAAACTGGCCCTTTTAAAGCACCAAGCATATATATAACTAGTCTGGACTTTATTCTGATTGCACATTATAAAGGTGATCAAGTCATGTTCATTTGTACCCAAATTACCATTAATTTTTAATTCTGTGATCGGTTCCTCATTATCTGTCAAGTTGAGGTCTAATATTGAATTCTCTCATGTTCGATTAAATACTTTTTGAATTAGGAAATTGTCATCTATAATTTGTAGATATTCCAACAATGTTTTAGGACTGACAGCATGAGATGTCCAGCATATGTAATTCAAACTGAAATCCCCTATGATCATTCAACTTTTCTTCATTACATACAATCAATAGGTGGGTAAGGAGCCAGTCATCCTGTTCCCTAGTGTGATTTGGTGGTCTGTAACAGACATCAAATATTATCTCATCTTGTGCTTTATCTCTTAGGACACTGATCCATAAACTTTCAGGATCATTTTCTTCCAAGTTATCAGTGACTCAGAAACAGATAATGCCATTTTTGTCACAAAGTGGCACTCCCCCCTCCCCTTTTGTCCACTTGATCCTTCCTAAATATGTTGTAAGAACCAATATTTAAAAAAATTCTAATCCTGCAAATCATCGCACCAAATAGCTTGAATTTATGCTCATAAATGTGCATTTCCAAGTCCACTTGTTTGTTACCCAGTCTCCTACCATTGGTGTATAGGCAATTCATTAATTTGCTTCACATCCTTTGGTTCATTGATTAACTTTGTTCTCAACATCTCAATGTTGTGCAAAATGAGTACTCATATCATCCCTCCTTTACCGTACAGCTTTTTTGTTATTAACACC
Source organism: Chrysemys picta bellii (assembly GCF_011386835.1). Lineage (NCBI taxonomy): Eukaryota > Metazoa > Chordata > Testudines > Emydidae > Chrysemys > Chrysemys picta. The sequence continues at coordinate 84,434,371 of NC_088798.1, forward strand.
CTCTTGACTACTCTAGCCATCCTGTCCCCAAGGAGACTGGTTCCCCTTCTTCGGAGATGGAGGGCACTCAAACTATACATGCATCTCTTCCCATAGAAGGTGGACCAAAGTCCCACAAAACCAAAACCCTCTTTCCTACACCATTTACCTAGCCAATAGTTCACTTTCAGTATCTTCTGTCTTCCTTTGCTCATGGGATAGGAAGGATCTCAGAGAAGATCTCTTGGACATTCTTCTTCAGCACACTTCTGAATTCCCTGAAGTAATCTATTATCTGTGAGCACAGTATCATCAGTGCCAATATAAACCATTGCCAATGGATTCTAGCGAATTCAGAAGCCTATCCTTTCTTAGAGTGACATCTCATGTCATAGCTCTTGAACACTCTCCTGTTGTCCACCAGTCCCTTGCAGAATGTTCTTCCATTTTTTTCTGAATATTGAATCCCCAACAAGGATCATCTGTCTTCCTTGGACAGTTAGAGAATGCTTTGTAAGCATGCTTCATTTTCTTAGTTTGTGGATGGCACGTTGGCCCAGGAGCGTCCCATAAATCTTTCTGTTACCCTGAATCAGCTGGTTCTTGCAAGATATTTTCCACAGTTTCAATGTTGATGACCTGGTATTCATTGAAAAATTCTAGCTGGGGGCGTGGGGAACTGATTGTCTCTTTAACTGGAGATATTTGCATTCTATTTTCTATAGCTAATTTTTCCTGACTACAGCTGGTTGGGAAATGCTTTGACAAAATGTCCTTTGAGGAAATGTATTGGTTTTGACCCCCTACCCCCGCCCCCCCAAAAAGGAGAAGTTTCTCAGGTCTGGGATTTCAAGTGAAAACCAGAGAGAGAGAGAGAGAGACCCCAGAATAACAAAAGCCTGATGCATATTGAAAGCAAATGTCAAAACCTCAAAAAATGTTGCAAGATGGAAATCTTGTTTTCTGGCCATCCCTACCCCTGGCATAACACTTTTCCCACCTCCTTATGAGTCATCAGAGCTTTCTGCAGGAATGACTGATCCTCACCTAAAGCAGCTAAGGATGTGCATGCTGTACATTAACTAACTTTGTTTTATGACTTTGGGTCAAGGTTATAGAAAGAAAGGGGACGAAAGAAATTAAACATGACTTTCTTGTCATTTTCTTTCACATATCTAAATAAAAATGACCATAAAACAGATGTAAGATCAAGATAAACAAGATTTATTGTAATTGATGACAATAGCACTCTTGTAGATTCCTTCCTTGCTCTAGTGCTGTAAAATTTGGCATTGAAACTAAAACAAATGACAGATACACCAACTTAAGGTCACTTGATTTTCAAACGTGACAGAGAAAATATGTCTGTGTTAAGCAACAGGCTGCATTATGCATTGATGGTGCCATAGTACACTGGGTAAAGCATGTGTTTTGAAGAAAAATGACTGTCCTTTAAGTTACAGAGACAAGGTAGGTGAGGTAATATATTTTATTGGACCAACTTCTTTTGGAGACAAGCAAGTTCTGTGTAAGCTTGAAAGCTTGTTTCTCATCAACAGAAATTTGTCCAATAAAAGACAAAACTTCACACACCTGTCTGTTTAATATCCTGGGCCAATATGCTACAACACTGCATATCCTGTGTGTTTTAGTTTTAGCAGTTACTTGCTTTTCATTTCATGGTGGAGACAATGACATTTGAGAATAGAAACTCTCAATACCAATCATCCAGTGAAACTGAAAGGAATACTCCTGAACCCGCAGTGTTAATCCATTTAAGTTCACATGCACAGAAATACATTTTGAGTTTAGGGTTCAGACCTAAATTCCAAGTAAAACTCAACTGAAACCTCTAAGCATCACAAGGTTTCATGACAAAATTATTAGAAACTACAATTTTCAAGTCATTTCCAATGCCAGAGCTATAAACTGACCACAATTGCTAGAAAGTCATCCAAAGTTTATTCAAACATCAGTTCAGAATTCATGATTCTTAAGTCTTTCTAGATACCTGGAGTGTTTCATGGCTTTACATTTTATTGCCAGCATTTTCCATAGCACTATCTCCCCTCACAGCCAACTCTTAGGAACCAACTTCCTTTTCAGCACGTATATAGTCTAGAAACTGTTCATGTTTCACATGCTGAGTAATAACATAAAAGGATTCTATGTTTCTAACACTCAGCTGGTTCTTTATTAAGGGAACTATTTACAGAGATGTTTCAACCATGGTTAGCATTCCAGCCATGTGCACATAGACTAACTGGATAACTTAAAAAAAAAATGCCCTCCTCAAAGTGCATCCTCTTCCTTTCTACCTCCCTGGAACAGCTCCCACTAAAGTGTGTGTGTGAACAAGAAAACAAAAACAAAATACAAGAGTTCAGCAATTTTCTTTGACATGTCATGTTGATTTGTTAGAAATCCTTTGTTAATAGATTGTTATATTCAAGTACAGTATAATTATTCTTTGAAATCTGTTCAAACAGAGAAATTACTCTTGTGTGTTTAACAAAGTGAGAGTAGTAGAAAAACCTGCTATTGTGCTGTTCCAGTGGCATGGACTATACTAAAAAAGATAGGTAACTATGAAACACTTGGTAGTTTCAGATTTACAATAGCTGAGTGTTCATAGTAATTAGTCTTTGAACTAAAAATATACACATTTAAGAGAGTACAGCAAGTCACACAACAAATAATTAACTACAATCAAATGTTTTTTAGGGTCTACGGCTGTGTTCCCTCCAAGCTGCGTGGTCGTGAGGCCTTGATTAGCAAAGCCACGCACATCCGGCCAGCAGCGTGTGTTCAGATGCCCCTCCTCCACCCCACTTTGCAGCCACCTTGCTCCCGCAGCTGCTTCTGGGGCCCTCCTGCTGGCTGTGCAGAGCGGGGGAAGGAGTTGCTGATATTAGGGTGTCCTCCCTCCCCCGCTATACCCCATATCCACAGAGCAGGGGAGAGGGGACAGGACTCAGGACTCGAGCATGAGAGTCTTAGGTCTGAATGAGCTTTCCAGGCGGGTGAGTGAGTGCCTTAAAGAGACAGCACACGGTCTCTCAGAGACTTCCCCAGCAGTCAGCACACAATCTCTCTCTCACATACACACACTCTGTCTCTGCCCCTCCTCCTACCCATGTACCCCATCTCCACAGAGCGGGAGTGGCGGGGGGCATGGCTCAGGAGCAGGAGAGCTTGCAGTGAGTGAGTGCACAGTCTCTCTCAGAAACTTCCCCAGCAGCCAGGACACACACACACACACACACAGGTGAAATTTATCGTTTTCCAGGCAAACAAAAATCTATGACAAATGTGAAATCCCAACTTTATACCTATTCTTACTATCGATGCTCACTCAGAGAAGTGCCTTAGAAACATTGATGTGAATCTGAGATACTTTCTCTGTGTAGGGACAAGAGTGCAGCAGACATGATTGTGCAGCAGCTGTCTCAAGTTTAGCCTGCAGACCAGACCACTGGTAATCAGGTAAAGAATGGAAAAAAAGAAAACAGAAGTTTGGGGCACCATGGCCATAGTTTCCCCAAAGACAAGAATGCTATTTGTGAGGTCTTGTTTCCTCTTCCTTATAAATCTGTGTGTTTTCTTTTCCTCCTCCCCCCACTATTTTTCTCAATGGTCTAAGTGTACAGGACTTAGAGCTGAGCAAAATTTTGAATTTCCATCCCATGGGGAACTCAGACATTTCAACATTTGTTTTCATCCCAAATTGGGATAAAAAGTTGAAATTTCAATTTTTTGTAGAATGGAGATTCCAAAACATTTTGATTCAGAAATATCAAAATATTTCATTTTGGGATTTTTTTAACCAAACATTTTGACATAACCAAAATCAAAATGTTTCATTTTAGGTCATTAAAAATCAAAAATATTCCCATTTGGATTGAACTGACCCAAAATTAAATATTTCATTTTGATTTTCTCCAAATAAAATTATATCTATATTTGGGGTAAAAATAATTTTTCTTGCAGAAAATTTCAATTTTGCAGAAGATTGATTTCCTGATAGAAAATATTACTCACAGAAAATTCCTAACTAGCATTAGTAAACTTCTTTTTCACCTGTTGTTGGAGGACAAAGGGCTAGATTTTCAAAAAAAACTGGGCACCCACAATTGGAGCCAGGTTTTTCAGAAATGCTCAGCTCCTTTTTAGGTCCCAAAATTACATGGCCAGATTTTAAAGGAACAGAACCTGTTGGATGATGAGTTCTTTTGAAAATTTGGCTTTAAGTGTCACAATTGGAGCTGCTGAGTGCTGAGCACTTTTGAAAATCTGGAATGAAATCTTGGCCCCACAGAAGTAAATGGAAGTTTTGCAATGGATTCCAATGAATTTAGGATTTCACCTATTGCCTAGATCTCTAAATGGGAGCTGGACTCTCTTGAAAATCTGGCCCTAAACCAATAAGGGGTGTGGGGAATGAAACACCACAAACAATCCTCAAGAACCTAAAACAGTTATAACAGTACTACAAAAAAGGTTAATTTAATACAGCAGCTGGTCAATATTTTTAAATTAAGGTGTTTTTCACTAAAAGAGGCCCTCATCAACCATTTGGGGTGAAAAAAGTAAATTTCTGAAATCATACAAAATTTTCAAAGTTCTTATTGAAAACGTTATCTAAAACTTTATCAAAACAGTTATCAACATTTTTCATTTACCATAAACCAGGTTTTAGTGAACAAAAAAACAGCTTTCATTTTTTTCACAAGCTTAAGTTAATTAGTACATTGTGTGTCTGTCTTTACCCTTGGGCTCAGCAGAAAGGTTTGTATCCTGGAACAAACTTTGGGGAGTGTTCATATCAGACCTTGCTAATGTGTAAACTACCTTGTGTTAATTGGCAATCATTCAACTTGAGGCAAAAAGAGACTAATGTAGACAAATTCCTGCAAGAGCCATTTCTGTATTCAAGCTAAAGTTGCTGTGCACGGTGTGTAGAATGCTAAGGCAGATGAAAGTAGATTCTAAATGACAAGGTCTGAACCAGTCACTATGCGATTATGCATTTTTTTAAAAGTTAATCTACGCCAAGGTAAAAAGGTGTTTACAGTTTTTGGTTGTGATTACATGTTTGTAAATTCAAATGCACACACAACCACAAAATATTGGTCAAGGCTAATTTTACAAACGTTTGTTCCTGGTCCCTCTTCTCTACATCTATGTGTCTCTAGAAAACGGCCCTTCAGCTAGAATTTACAATCCTATTCGTTAACTCAAGTTAATTAGCAATCAATGAGCTTGAGTTACAGCACAACCAAAAACTTCATTGCTGAGACAATTGCAGAAGACATTTTTTGTTTCTTCAAGTTTGAAATAAAATGTATGTGTAAAGCTGACAGACCCTGATCAAACCGGGGACCTCTGGAGCTTAGTACATGAGACTTTACCCATGAGTTGAAAGCCAACTGGTTCTCAGCTAAAGCTGTAGAGCAGACTCATTTAATGTTCATTCAAAGTGGTCTCGGCGCTACTAGATGGGACAGAACACCACACCCAGGAGGTGTGTGCGTTACATATGCAGCCTTATAAAGGAAGCGCAATTGATACTAGTCATAAAATGTGTGGCTATTTAGTTAAAAGAGTGGAGCTTTTCCTTGTTAGGGGGATTATTTTCACCCAATTTCATTCAGGCAAGCTTAGGCCTGCAAAACTGTATTACCAGTCACAAATAAAGCTCATTGCTGAGGACAGAGCTTACTTGAGCAGTCTCACTGAAGTCATTACATTCAACATTAAGAGTTTGCAGGAGCACATTCTTGGTTTTAATAGTGTTGGTCAGCACTGGGGAAGAAGACTTTCTCTGATTTGAAAGAAGTCAGTTAATGATGCACAGACACTGAATGTTTCGACCAGAAGACAATCATCAAAATAACTTTAATAAAGCTGATTTGGGTGCCTTTTAGACTGTACCTGCACACTCTGTAGACTAGTAGAGTAAAGACGCATAATTGACACCAGCACTGGAATGAGAATGCACGTGTTATTAATGTATCATTGGATCCAGATGACGACAACTCCTTTGGAAAATTCAAACTATGTGTTAAGCATACTATATCGAGGGATTGAGAGAGAAAATTTAAGAACTTGAAGCTGTGATTTTACAAAACTCAGTAGAATTGAGTTCTGGCAAAAAACTTAGAAGATGTCAGCATTAGCGTTCTGCAGATAATATAAAAAATGTGTGAAACCCAAACAATATGTATTTTCAAACGAACATATTTTCATAGGATATGGTTTATACACTGTTCTCTAGAGTCTTTCTTCCACTCCTGGTGCAACATTGGTTTGCATAATAATATTTCCATAAAATTAGTCTATTCCCAGGCACTCTTTCCACACAGTATTTCTAGAATAAAAATAAGGACTGACATGTAGAGCAGCACCTAAATTGGCAGTGTCACACTGGCAGCAAATCAAAGCATCTTACATAGTTGGAGCAAAGCTATACTGAATAGTTTATTGCAGTAACACATCTTCACCCCAACTCCCATCCTCAAAATGCAAATCACATAGCCTTCAAATTATATCTGTGATGTCATATTAGGAAAATTATGATATATACTACTCATTGCTAAATTAACAAAACCCTCCCAGAGTCATTAGATTAGCCTTAATAAGAATTAAAACTGCTAAAAACCACCTAGGTATTATTGTTCTTATCTGATTTATAGAAAAAAGTTTTAACTCTGAGACAGCCTGAGTCTTTCTCAGTGGTCCTTGCCCGTTACATGTATGAGTTACGGCCAGGTGTGATATCATTGGTCAGATATTCCCCAGGGGCCTCCAGCAAAGAGGCTGAAATGGAGACCTAATGGCCTGGTCTACACTACGACTTTAATTCGGATTTATCAGCTTTAATTCGAATTTACCCTGCAACCGTCCACACAACGACGCTATTTATTTCGATGTAAAGGGCCCTTTAAATCGATTTCTGTACTCCACCCCGACGAGCGGAGTAGCGCCAAAATCGATTTTAACATTTCGAATTAGGGATAGTGTGGCCGCAATTCGATGGTATTGGCCTCCGGGAGCTATCCCACAGTGCATCATTGTGACCGCTCTGGACAGCAATCTAAACTCGGATGCACTGGCCAGGTAGACAGGAAAAGCCCCGCGAACATTTGAATTTCATTTCCTGTTTGCCCAGCGTGGAGAGCACAGGTAACCACAGATAGCTCATCAGCACAGGTAACCATGCAGGCTGATAATCGAAAAAGAGCACCAGCATGGACCATGATGGAGGTACTGGATCTGATCGCTGTATGGGGAGAGGATTCAGTGCTTGCAGAACTTCGTTGTAAAAGACGAAATGCAAAAACTTTTGAAAAAAATCTCCAAGGGCATGAGGCCACAATAGGGACTCTGAGCAGTGCCGCGTGAAAGTCAGGGAGCTCAGACAAGCCTATCAAAAAACAAAGGAGGCAAACGGTCGCTCCGGGTCAGAGCCGCGGACATGCCGCTTCTACGCCGAGCTGCATGCAATTCTAGGGGGGGCTGCCACCACTACCCCACCTGTGATCGTGGATTCTGGGTCGGGGATAGTCTCATCAGCGACGCCTGAGGATTCTGCCGATGGGGGAGAGGAGGAGGAGGAGGAGGAGGATGAGCTTGCAGAGAGCACACAGCACTCCGTTCTCCCCAACAGCCAGGATCTTTTTCTCACCCTGACTGAAGTACCCTCCCAAGCCAGTACCCAAGACTCTGACCCCATGGAAGGGACCTCAGGTGAGTTTACCTTTTAAAATATAAAACTTGTTTTAAAAGCAAACGGTTTTTAATGATTACTTTGCCCTGAGGACTTGGGATGCATTCGCGGTCAGTTCAGCTACTGGAAAAGTCTGTTAACGTGTCTGGGGATGGAGCGGAAATCCTCCAGGGACATCTCCATGAAGCTCTCCTGGAGGTACTCCAAAAGCCTTGCCACAAGGTTTCTGGGCAGTGCATCCTTATTCCCTCCTCCATGGTAGGACACTTGACCACGCCATGCTTGCAGCAAGTAATCTGGTATCATTGCCTGACAAAGCCTGGCAGCGTATGGTCCCGGTGTTTGCTGGCATTCAAGCAACATCCGTTCTTTATCTTGTTGTGTAATCCTCAGGAGAGTGATATCGCTCCTGGTAACCTGGTTGAAATACGGGAACTTAATTAAGGGGACAGAGGTGGCCGTTCCTACTGGGCTGTTTGCCTGTGGCAGAAAATAAATCCTTCCCTGCAGTTAGCCAAGCGCAGATGGGAAATTGGCCCTGAATTTTTCGCGTTTGGCTAGCAGGGATCTTCCCTGTTACCAGCCACGCGGTGGGGGGAGGGGTACCGTGATCATCCCAGAGAATTCATGGCGGGAGGGGGGCGGCGGCGGGGGAGTGGTGGTTAGTTTGGTGCCTGCAGGGATCTTCCCTGATACCAGCCACGCGGGTGGGGGGGAGGGGTACAGCGATCATCCCAGAGAATTCATGGCGAGAGGGGGGGTGGTTAGTTTGTTTTCTGCTGCTGCTGAATGTTAACAGAAAAACCGCAGCACTCTACAGGCTATGCTTGGTATGTGGGAAAGGAGGGCGCAGAAGCTGTAAAACAATGGCTTATCATGGCCGCATGCAAGCCGAATTCTGTTGCCCAGACCTGTGATCTCTAGCAGCAAAGCCACAGGCACTCAGCATTAAGAGGCAAAATGCGACCTTGCACAGAAATCACATGTGCTATGTAATGTGAATAGTGTTGGTCACCGTGAAAGAGTATAAGCATTGTTCTGCAAAATGTAGCTTTTAAAACAAGTCTCTCTTTTTTCCCCTCCCTACAGCAGCTGCAAATTCCTCAAGCCTTCCTCCTCCATCCCGAAGGTTATCACAGATAAGGCATCGTAAGAAGAGAACGCGAGACGAGATGTATTCTGAAATTATGGAATCCAGCCGCAGTGACAGAGCTCATCTGAATGAGTGGAAGGAAACAGTTTCAAAGTATAGGAAAGAAGCCAGTGAACGTGAGGACAGGAGGGACCAACGTGAGGACATGAGGGACCAACGTGAGGACAGGAGGGACCAACGTGAGGAGAGGAGAGACGCTCAAGATGAGAGGTGGCGGCAGGAAGACCAGAGGAGGCAGGATGCAACGCTGGGGCTGCTGCGTGAGCAAACAGACATGCTCCGGCGTCTGGTGGAGCTTCAGGAACGGCTGCTGGAAAACAGACTGCCGCTTCAGCCCCTGTTCCACCCTCCCCCCTCCCCATGTTCCATATCCTCCTCACCCAGACGTGTAAGAACACGGGGGGGGAGGCTCCGTACACCTTCCCATTCCACCCCAGTAGACAGCCCAAGCAAAAGGCTGTCATTTTTTTAACCTTTTCTTTGTGGCTTTTTCCTTCCCAGCAATCCTCCTCCCAAATACCACCCGGGTTCCCTCTCTCTTTTTCTAATCTATTAATAAAGAATAAATGATTTTTAAATGATAGTGACTTTATTTGGTTTGAAAGAAAGCTGGGGGAAGGGGGAGGGTGGGTTCCTTACAGAAAATCAGTCAATAAAGGGGGCGGGTTTTCATGAAGGAGAAACAAACAGATATTTCACACTGTAGCCTGGCCAGTCATGAAACTGGTTTTTAAAGCTTCTCTGATGCACAGCGCTTCCTGGTGTGCTCTTCTAATCGCCCTGGTGTCTGGCTGCGCGTAATCAGCAGCCAGGCGATTTGCCTCAGCCTCCCACCCCGCCATAAAGGTCTCCCCCTTACTTTCACAGAGATTGTGGAGCACACAGCAAGCAGAAATAACAATGGGGAGATTTCTTTGGCTGAGGTCAGAGCGAGTCAATAATGATCGCCAGCGACCTTTTAAACGGCCAAATGCACATTCTACCACCATTCTGCACTTGCTTAGCCTGTAGTTAAACAGCTCCTGACTCCTGTCCAGGCTGCCTGTGTACGGCTTCATGAGCCATGGCATTAAGGGGTAGGCTGGGTCCCCAAGAATAACTATTGGCATCTCAACATCCCCAACGGTTATTTTCTGGTCCGGAAAGTAAGTCCCTTGCTGCAGCCCTTTAAACAGAGTAGTGTTCCTGAAGACGCGAGCGTCATGAACCCTTCCCGCCCAGCCCGCGTTGATGTTGGTGAAACGTCCCTTGTGATTCACAAGTGCTTGCAGCACCATTGAAAAGTACCCCTTGCAGTTTATGTACTCGGTGGCTTGGTGCTCCGGTGCCAAGATAGGGATATGGGTTCCGTCTATCGCCCCACCACAGTTAGGGAATCCCATTGCAGCAAAACCATCCACTATAGCCTGCACATTTCCCAGAGTCACTAACTTTCGTAGCAGCACCTGAGTGATTGCTTTGGCTACTTGCATCACAGCAGCCCCCACAGTAGATTTGCCCACTCCAAATTGATTCCCGACTGACCGGTAGCTGTCTGGCGTTGCAAGCTTCCACAGGGCTATCGCCACGCGCTTCTCAACTGTGAGGGCTGCTCTCATCTTGGTATTCTGGTGTTTCAGGGCAGGGGACAGCAAGTCACAAAGTTCCATGAAAGTGCCCTTACGCATGCGAAAGTTCCGCAGCCACTGGGAATCGTCCCAGACCTGCAACACTATGCGGCCCCACCAGTCTGTGCTTGTTTCCCTTGCCCAGAATCGGCGTTCCATGGATAGAACCTGCCCCATTAACAACATGATCTCCAAAGCACCGGGGCCCGTGGTTTCACAGAATTCTGTATCCGTGTCCGTGTCCATGTCCATGTCAATGTCCTCATCATGCTTGTCGCTGCGCTGCCGCCGCCGCTGCCTCCTCGCCTCGTTTTTCTGGTCCTGGCTGAGCATAAACTCCACGAGAACGCGCGAGGTGTTTACAATGTTCATGACTGCTGTCTTGAGCTCAGCGGGCTCCATGCTTGCCGTGGTATGGAGTCTGCAGTGTTCACCCACCCAGGAAAAAAGGCGCGAAAATGGTTGTCTGCCGTCCGTTGCTTTCATGCAGGGAGGGAGGAGGGAGGGAGGAGGTGAGGCTGTACCCAGAACCACCTGCGACGATGTTTTTTGTCCCATCAGGCACTGGGATCTTAACCCACAATCCCAATGGGCGTGGTAGACTGCGGGAACTATGGGATAGCTATGGGATAGCTACCCACAGTGCAACGGTGCAGAAATCGACGCTAGCCCCAGTACTTGGACGCACATCACCGAATTAATGTGCTTAGTGTGGCCGCATACATTTCGACTTTATACAACCTGTTTTTCAAATCCGAATTATATAAATTTGGATTAATCCCGTAGTGTAGACATACCCAATGTCTCAAATGTTAAAATAAGCAGGATTGCTTTTTAAATACTTATAAAATTAAAATACATTTTTTAAATAAAACTGAATCATTCTCCCTACATCAACATGGAACACTGAAGAGGCACCAATGAATTATTTATTAATAACAGTTCAACTTTATAAAAGTCATTTATTTATGAGAATGACACAGCTAATTAACACTGAAGCTGCATTTGAACTTCTATTACATCCGAGAGATTATAGGCTTGATTCTACTAATTCTAATGTCAAGATCCGAACCAACAGCAAACTTTCCCAGTTGTAATTACCCTGGGTCTCTTTGTATTTGCTTAATGATGTAAGTGTAAGTAAGTTTACTGCATGCTACTGTATATTAGCTAGGGACCAAGCATAGTAAAGTAAATCAATACAGTGATGGAAAAGGTTATGAATGACATTAATATTTATAAACAAAAATGTAGTTACAGGTCAGTTTGGTTTGATGTTCAGAAGAGATCTTTAATTTTCACTGAACCCTATTCTTTAAGAGCCTCACTGCATAACATTTTCATCTTTATATAAGTGACCTTGATAAAATGAGTAAATTGAGCGATAGTATCACTCTGTGGTCAAACAGAAGCAATATTTTCTCTTATTTCTTTCAAGCTTCTTTTATAGTGTCCAGGATTGCCCCCCACCATTGCCAAACTGAAATCTCTCAAATGCTAAACCTGCAAAGTGATATTAAATAACCAGCAAATTAATATATTAGGAAACCCCATTGTGCTAATGTTTTATTATATACAATTTAGGTCATCTCTAGCAGCTTTTTAAAAACAATCTTTGTATACAGAAAGAGTTCTACTAAACTCTTGACTTCACTAAATGATTTTTTCTGCAGCAAACCAAAATGTTTGCCTTAAAGTTTATTTAGTTATTTTTTTTTTTAATAAGTAGAACCACAATGGGTTTAAAGGAACATGGTAAACTTTGCTTCATCTAAAGACAAAAAATAAGAATTTCAATATATTTCTTTAAAAATCACAATAAAAAGGGGAGTTTGGGATTTAATTATAATTAGCAATACTCTTCAGAGCACTTTTGCAAAGAGTTGCTACACACATTTAGGCACTGCTTTTCAGTAGTGACACAACTAGTCATTTGCATGCAGAAGTACCACAGTGAAAATCTGGACCTTGCTAAACATTGCCTCAAGCATTGTGAGTTGAAACAACATTGCACATGATCATGAGACCTGAAAAGTAAAACTGAACAGATACTATAACTAGAAACACAAGTAAAACTCTGAGGGCAAGAAAGAAAAATGAAAAAGAAAAGTTTCAATGTCCAACAAGCTGAGCAAAATACAGAAAGGAAATAAAGAGCATAAATGCTACAATCAAGTTAATGTTTTAAAAATATTTCACTTTACTGTGGTTAACACAAAGATTTTCAAGTAGTTATTTCAAGTTATTCTTATTATTCGTACGTGATAGCGCATAGGAGCTCCAGTCATGGACCTGGATCCCATTGTGCTAGAGACTGTACAAACACACACAAAAATACCATTTCTGTCCCAAAAAGCTTACTCCCCACTCTGATATAATGGCATAAAATCAGTGTAACTCTGCTGAGGTCAGTGGAGTTACATGTAATAGAGTGGAAAATCAGGCCCAGGGTTTTATCTGGACAGTAAGTGTCCTTTAGTAATTATACACATTATTCTGCAGAAAAGATCCAGGATTTTTTTATATTTCATAAACCATTTTTATTGATCTTCCCACCAGATAAATTAATCAGCAGAAGACTGTCTTTTAACTAAAGCGTTTTCAATCAATGCCAGGAGGGCAATGGGCATCCCCAGAGAGGATATAGGGATACTAGAGAGCTATGTAAATAAATCTCTCATACTTTGTTTCCTGATCCCAACAAATATTACTGCCTAAGGATTTTAACCCCAGTGCTATCTGTAGTGTCAGCTGCAGTTATTAGCCTCCAGCCCTAAAGCATTTGGTAATATTAGTGCTGAACAATGTGTGCATTTTAGCAGTAGGTGAATGATCCTTGCTTATGTGACAACTGAGTTACTCTGCACATTAATGAGAACACATGATTCTAAAGGTACACCTCTCAGTGTAACTAGGATGAAAGCATAATATAATCTTTGGGAACACTTCATAAAAAAAAAAAAAAAAAAAACTTGAAGAGTGTGCACTCATGGGTGCATATGCATTACATTAACCGAAAATAGTTGTTCAAAACTTATCTCTGCTTAAAATTTTGTATACATTGAATTTGAATTACAGAACATTTTCTGTACAGTATGAAAGTGGAAGACTCAAGAGAGGACTAGACAGAGAATGTGAAGGAAGATTTAATTGGAATCCCCTACTCAGCATCCTTTCATTTTCTGAGATTATAAAGTATTTTTGTCTTAAGTATAAGGGTACAAGACAGACTCAAAACAGAGAAAGGGGATGGAAGGGAACTGAGGAAACGCATAAGAATTTGGGAATTGCCATTAGCAAGTGCTGTGCTGAGTACTCATTTTGCTCTACGGAATTAAATCTGATCCTTACTTACCAACTCAAAAGCTGGAGTTACAACTGCATGTATCTCAAGAAGGATCTGTTATTACCACTTCCTAAACAGGATAGTTTATCATATTGACACAAAGCCTGGCATAGGCCCACATAAAAGGGTTAGAGAATGTCTCAATCTGGACTCCATAACTGTACTGAGTGTTCTGATTTTCAACATTCTATAATTGCACACTGTGTGTGGATGTTTGCTGTTAACTACCAAAGGGTATGTAAGCTCTACTAAAAGTCAAATCCTCTAACTAGTAAAATTTAGTTTCAGAACAGTCCATCCAGTACATGAGCATTGTTCAGGATGCTCTTTGTTACTGAGATAGAAGTAATCATTTCATTTTTACTTCCACATTTTGTTATGCATGAGTCAAAAACATGGACATGCCATCAGAACCCATTGAATTAACTTTCCATTGAATAAGGCAGGCCTTTATTGGCCTTAGCAAATCAAGGATCGCCAACTTTCTATTCGCAAAAAAACAAACACCCTTGCCCCGCCCCCTTCCCTGAAGCCACGCTCCTGCACCACCCCTTCTCCGAGGCCATGCCTGCTCACTCCATTCCCCCTCCCTCCATCATCACTTGCTCTCCCCCGCCCTCGTTTACTCGCTTATTTTCACTAGGCTGGAGCAGGATTTTGGGGGCGGGCTCCAGGGTGGGGCTGGGGTTGCGGGAGGGGTCTTGGGCCAAGGGGTTCATAGTGCAGGAGGAAGCTCCGGACTGGGGTAGGGGATTGGGATGGGGAGGGGGGGCTCTGAGAGGGATTTTGGGCGTAAGATAGGGCTCAGGGCTGGGCAGTGAGTTGGGGTGTGGGAGGGGTGTAGGCTCCAGGAGGGGGCTCAGGGCTGGGGATTGGGGTGCAGGCTCCGCGAGGAAGTTTGGTTGGGGGAGGGGGCTCAGGGACAGAGTGTGAGAGGGGGTTTGGGGTGCAGGATCCGAGCAAAGCTCACCTTGGGTGGCTCCCCGGAAGCAGCGGAATGTCCCTCCGGCTTGTAGGCGGAGGTGCAGCCAAGTTCCAATGGGAGCTGTGGAGCAGGCACTCAGGGTGGGGGCAGTGTGCGGAGCTCCCATGGCCACCCGTATGCCTAGGAGCCAGAGCGACATGCCGCCACTTCTGGGAGCCTGCCTGCACCACAAATGGACTTGAAACAGCCTGGCCAGCAGTTCTGACCGGAGCCGCCAGGGTCCCTTTTCGAAAGCCCCAGATGCTTGGCAATCCTAAGCAAGTCTCTTACTTAAAACAAAAGGCAAAAACACGTTATTAAATCAAGGGTCCTGTTACTCCACATGGTACAATAAAAGTTTGTCTGATGAAAATCTGTCCTCTGATCTTTACACTGGCTTCCCAAAAGAACATTGTATCAAATATGAGACCTTAGTCCATACATTCAAAGCCTCAGATACCTAAAAGAGCATCTATGTCTGGGACAAACAGTATGATTAAAAGCTCCACTCTTTGGGCACAATGGTGCCGGGGTAAAGCTTGTTTGTGAAGGAGACAGAGCTTTCCTGGGGACCAGGCACATACTGTGGAAATCAACTCCTCAGAATCTAAGAACCATCATCAAACTTATTACCTTCCATTCTAAGTGAAAGGAGAACTTCTCTGATCCTGCCTTTGCTAATATACATGCATAGTGCATTAAAAAAAAATCCACACAATTTCCACTCCCAGAGAGACTAAGCAAGAAGGAAGGAATGAACCACACATGACAGAATCTAGCCACTCTTGGAAGGTGTTGAGATATCAATGGGATGGGTGTAAGGGCCTGAAAAAGATTAGAATAGAAGAGAAGTCATACTTAAATAATTCATTGAGGCAGCTCACAATACACAGAAGATCCTCTTGAGAAGTGCAAGCAGAGGCCTGTACACAAAGCCAAAATGTAGATCATCCAAATCTTAAAACCTGCAGACCCAATAACGATAACTGTGGGTAAACATTATTTTTATGCTTGGCAGGATTAGATTAAAATCATTAGTTGTTGGTGAACGTCTAGTTCACCTGAC
Organism: Chrysemys picta bellii; assembly: GCF_011386835.1. Lineage (NCBI taxonomy): Eukaryota > Metazoa > Chordata > Testudines > Emydidae > Chrysemys > Chrysemys picta. Next base: position 84,450,215 of record NC_088798.1, read on the forward strand.
AATAAATTGATGAAGAAAAATATCCATCAGTAATAGTCGGCAAGCACAGCTTCCCCACCCTTTGCACCTTCCGGGATCTCATGTCACTGGCCTGGAGGCTATGCAGGGAAGCCTCTATAGCCTGGCTGTCATGGCCCTGCTCGCTCACTCACGAGGAGTGAGGGGGCCATCACCAGGAAGGAGCTGTTGATATCCTCCAAATCCAGGGGTTCTTCCTCCTCACAGGCCTAGCCATGGGTCTCCGCTCTGTCCCAACAGGATCACAGCCTTTCCTGCACCTTGCACCTGCAGGGGTGTGGTGTCATTGGCCCCACGGCAGTGTAAGAAATCCCCTGCAATATCTCTGTGAAACTGAACTTTTAATAAAATGTTTTTTTTTTAAATCAAGTATTAAAAATATTGATATTAACCTAATTTACAGAAAAAAAAATTCTGCCAAGCATCCTTATTTTCCAGGCCAAAGAGTAAAAGAAACTGCATTTCAATGTCCAGCAGGGCGAGCTAGGCTGCTAGAATAGATACCATGTCATGGTTTAATATTACCACAGACCATTAGGAAACACACAGAAGGAGGAATTGTCACAGAGACAGTCCTAGGCAGCATTATGAACACATAAGGGAAAGGTGCAAATATGAAGTTACACAGCCAGGCCCATAGGAGGCCATAAAGTAGATAGCGCTGTCAGGTAGCACAGCAGCACACAAGTGAACGCTGCACCAGCCCCGTAGTTAATGCTATTCATACCTACAAAGAGCAAAGGGCACAAAATGGAAGAAACACTCTTGTATCTGGGAAGGGGATATGCAGAGAAAAGTACAGCCACCTAGCAGCACCAGGAGACATTTTAACATAAGGTTATCGTGGCAAACCCAAGGACAAAGAAGCAACTTTCTACACATGCATGCACTATAGCTGACTGACCACGGCACAGAGGGCCTGCAGACCCTGCCACAGCTCACAAATCACAGTATAAAGGAAACAGGCAAGGAACAGCATGTAACGGCTCCCTGGTGTAACACAAAACGCCTCACACAAAGAGAGCACAAGAAATCACAAAGGCAAGTATTGACTGTTTCAAATCTTGCTCCAGACATTCCAGCAGGCCTCTATGAGCTAATGCTCACTCTTACATGTGAAGTTTTAAGCTACCTCTGGCAGCTTTACTTTAAACTCTCCTCCAGACTTCTCTGAACAGATGTTGTTAGGGGGACCCACCATAAGTACTGCTTCCTCTGGTCATGTCACTTAGTGATGTGGGAGTGGGTGCTGCTGATGGGTGAGACCGTCCTTACTTCACCACACACAGAGGCAGCATAACTGTACTGGCTAATTTTGTTTTCAGGTAAAGCTACTTATGCTTTATTCATTAATTTACATGATGCAACAGGTTAATCAGTGCCACTCTATATATTCAGCAGCCAGGGCTCTGGCTAGGAAACATTTGATGTTCATAGAGTAACAGACCATCAAACAGCTGATGATAAATCACTTCTTAAGAAAGAGCATATGTCTTCCATTGGGAAAAGAAGCAATAATAGCACATACCTTACCAATGTATCTATTGTCTTAAAGACAATTAGCAATATCAACAGAAGGGAATGCATGTGTGCAACCATCCGTGCATGACCATTCCATAACTGCAACCAGTTTTCCCATTGCATTTCATTACAAATGATCTATTAACATTAGAGACAGGATGACTGGCAATGTAAAGTTAAGACCTCTCCAGTTTGCTGCTTCCTGTGAATTGTAAATAGATTTCTCCACATTCACCACCTTCAGAACCCTTTGCAGCCAGTATGAGGGATTTACCAGGGATTATCAGCCTGGACCAACAGGGACTATGTACAGTAGAAAAGAGATTGAAGAGGCTCCTAGCTTTCCCTGAAATTGTTGTTGTTAAACAGCCAGGTCTATGGCTTTGGTTCACCTCTTAATCAGAGGGAGTTGAGCAAATTCATTGCAGGTTGGTGTAACTGCTTTCATGCCCCATTGTTGAGTTCCTTTCCACAGCGCCGGCTCCAGGTTTTTTGCTGCCCCATGCCCCCCCAAAAAAAGGCAGCGTGCCGCCGCCGAAGCAAAAAAGAAGAGTGCCACCCCTTGAAAAGAGCAGCCCCCAAAGGGCCGTAATGCCTCCCCTTGAGAAGGGCCGCCCCAAGCACATGCTTGGAACGCTAGTGCCTAGAGCCAGCCCTGCCTCTCCACTCCCAGTTCCCTTCTCTTGACTTGGAGATAAATGAGACAAGTCCAGTAAAGCTCTATATAGTGAAAGGGGAGAAGAATCTACTGTTGTCTACACTATTTTTCCCCAGGAAAGGAAGCCCATTCCCACTTCCCTCTTCTAAGGCTGAATGATTCAGAAGGGGGAGTGATTCAGAAGGGACTGTGGCTGCTGGAAGAAAGGAATGTGTAAGGTTGTATGTGGAGAGCAAATGAATAGTTGGAATGTTATAGCAGGGGGAGCTAGTAAGATTTATTGACAATTTTTTAAGTTTTGTTGTATGCATGAAGATGATTGGATAGACCTAGATTCAAAGCTTTAGTGAATGAGCCCCTCCTAGTCATCAGTCAGGAATATTCCATGCAGAGGCGTATTATCGCCTAGGCCAACAAGGCCTAGGCCTAGGGCGGCAAATTTGCTCTTCCCCCTCACCAACTCTGCCCCTTCCCCAAATCCCCGGCCTGCCTCCTGCCCCAGGCACGCCGCGCTTCCCTCCTTTCACCTCCCTCCCAGGCTTGCCGCGCTGGGAGGGAGGGAGAGAGAAGCGAGTTGCAGTGCACTCGGAGGAGGCGGAGCAGAGGTGAGCTAGGGCCTGCGGGTGCGGGGAGTAACGGGGGGCCAGGAACCGCTCCCTGGCCTGCCCCACCTCACCTCTGCTCCGTCGCCACCACCATCCACCGAGCACGCCGCAACTCCCCTTCTCCCCCGTCCCTCCCAGGCTTGCCGCACGAAAGCGCTGGGAGGGAGGGAGGAGAAGCGAGTAGCGGCGCGTTCGGGGGATAGCGGCGGTGAACTGGGGCCAGCGGGCACGGGGAGTAACTCTTGGGGGGGGGGCAGAGAACCACTCCCTGCCCCAGCTCACCCCTGTTCCACTGCCACCATCCCCCGAGCGCACCACAACTCCCCTTCTCTCCCCGGCTTGCCGCGGGGGAGCGGAGGTGAACTGGCTGGGCGGGGGGGGGGGAGTGGGTGGCAATTTTTTGATGGCCTAGGGGCGGCAAATTTGTTAATTCGCCCGATTCCATGGAAAGGACTTCTTTAATCTTGGCAAGAGATGAAAGGAAGAGAAATCTCTGACACAGTGTCTATTGTGAAATGAAAGGATTGGTGCCCCATGCCAGAACATGCAAAGTGCAGCAGTGGGGGAAATGAAACATGGTTCTCATGGAACCTTTGGCTCCCTTAGCAGCACAGATCTGATTTACAAATAGTAGCTGAGAAATTCTCTGCAGAGGTGATTACCATGCAAAACATTTAATGTTAAATCCACTATTCTAAGCTTGTTCTTTTCTTTACCTACAGGCAACACAGTGGATTAGAAAGCTTGGCAAGAATCTATTTCTTTTGAACTGCTTAGTTCACTTAGAACAGATAATTACTTTATATATCTGCATCCCTAACTCCCTGGGCAGTGTATTTTTAGCACTCTAGATGCAGGTTCAACAGTCAAAGATGACCTTAAAAATAAACTTGGTTTTACTCTAGGTCATCCAATAACTATTTATTTATAACCATCATAAAAAAATACCCTTAGCACTCATTTTAAATGGGTGATGCCCTGGCACCATTAAAGTTAGTTTAAAGCATTTTAGTTTTGATTACTTGACTCTATGGATCACTACAAGTTGCAATTATACAATATTCTTTCAATCCCATCCCAAAGAGAAAGAAGGGAATAACACATCATCTTAAAACATCCCCACTCCAGGGGAAATACTGTCTCAGGGTGCTGCTAAAAGCATACAGGGCTTTTCCCTTTCATATCATTCTTTGGATCAGGCTTGAGTGTCAGCAGTGACCTCCTTTTATGTTTTTTTGTGAATCAGCTTGATGGGCTTAATCCAATTCCCAGTAGAAAAGTGTCAACATCAGGGGGAAAATAGTTTCTGATTGATGCCTTTGTTGAAACAACAAAGTCTGCATGTCCTTAAGAGAGAACTACCTGCTCCCCCTGAGGTCTAGTTTACACTTTAAAGTTTAGCCAGCATAGTTGTTAGAAGTATGGGGGGACGGAGGGGGAAAATGCACACGTAACCAACAAAACTACACTAGCAAAAAGCCTTAGTGCAGTTATCTTTGTGAAAAAGATCTTTTGCTGATACAGCCTATTTTGTTCAGTGAACTGGTGTAAGCTATATATTGGCAAAATAACTCTTTTGCCAGTATAAGCTGCATCTCCAGCAAATCTTTTCTAGTGTAGACAAGGCCTACAGGTGATCTCTTTAAGGACTCAATTCTGTACCCTTTACTCACATTGAGTAGTGGAGCTACTCATGTAGAATTGGGCCTAAATCTGGACCAACGCACGAAAGCATTGCAAAGAATCTTGCACTGCTGCTACTTGTGCTGTACCTGTTGTGTGGATGCATAGAGAACGTCTCAATTTCCACTGCCACTACTCTGACATTCTGCATAAACTTCACATTTAGATTTTCAAAAATCCCCAACTCCTTTCACTCTGACTTCTTTGGGAACAGGAACTGTCATTTAATATGTCTGTGCACCGCACTTAGTACAATGGGGCCTAACCTAGGACTCTAGCCATCACCCTGACATAGGCCAGGGATTGTGGGTCTGTCTACACTGTTATTCAAAGGCATGATTGCTGCACATAGACATATCCAATTTAGCATTGATCTAGCTAGATCAAAAAAAGCTTGGACAACCAACTTGGAATTAATTGCTAAAATATATACCCAGGATTTTATACAGGTGGGGGTAACCAATGTTTCTGTCTGCGCTGCTGCAGCATTGCTGCTACTGTTACTCAAGCTATCTTTGGCCTAGCTCAGGGGTTGGTAACCTTTGGCACATGGCTCGCTAGGATAAGTACCCTGGCAGGCCGGGCCAGTTTGTTTACCTGCCGCGTCCGCAGGTTCAGCCAATCACAGCTCCCACTGGCCACGGTTCGCTGCTCCAGACCAATGGGAGTGGCAGGAAGCAGCACGGGCCAAGGGAAGTGCTGGCCGCTGCTTCCTGCTGCCCCCATTGGCCTGCGACAGCGAACCCCGGCCAGTGGGAGCCGCGATCGGCCGAACCTGCAGACGCGGCTGGTAAACAAACCGGCCCGGCCGCCAGGGTGCTTACCTTGGCGAGCCGCGTGCCAAAGGTTGCCAACCCCTGGTCTAGCTCCATCAAAGCTAGCAACAGGTGCTGCAATCACACCTCCTGACTTCAGCGTTGACACATCCGGGGGGGGGGGGGGGGGATTCCATTACGCAAGAGCAATCTTCAGCTGGCTGCAGATTTAATGGGTCCAGGATCCAGCCCTAAATGTGTGTGCTGACCTTATACTAAGTTTTTTAATGAGTTTTCATATCAACCCGCAGTCAGTGTTTTGCTCTCCAAAATTTGCAGCACAAACTTGCAGTATGTTTCCTTGCAGCCTACTTTTCACCAGTTTCTGAAGTAGACAAGAGCAAAATCTGGGCTTTGTTGTTTGCACAGATAAAGCGAGAAGGAGGAGTTTTCTCTCTTTACATTCAGCACAATGCTGGCACATGCACACTCACATGTTGAGCTATAATGTAACTATTATTCATAGTAATTGCATTGTTTTATCATGACTTAACAAGTTGCAGTTAGAAATATAAATAGCAGGTCATGACTCTTCTGTGTAGCCAATTTTGTACTGATGTTTCAGATATGAAAGTCTAAGCTGAGCTTCAGTGTAAAACCGAGTTCCTCTCCGATACCATCTGTGATCATATCTGCAGGTGTTAATTGCTCTTTTGATAATACCAAAACTAATCCTATTAAGGTTAACAGTGGGAATGTGGGCTACTGCAACTTATTACTAAGGTCCCAAAGTATAAAGAGATATCTTGTCCCCATTTGCTCTTCCAAATAAGATGGTTTAACATCAATGCAGCAGCCAATTCCCTAAAGACATTATTAACTCAGGCCTGCAGTGTTAAATAAGTCAGATACCAGATCAGGCAGGCAGCATTAGAATAGACAAATTAATTGGGAAAGGATGCATTGTACAATATCCAATGCAGCTTAACTACTTGTATATATATGTTTAGAAGAGCCAGGCTTCCAGGGTGACCAGATAGCAAGTGTAAAAAATCGGGACGGGGTAGGAAGGTAATAGGCTTCTGTATAAGAAAAAGCCTCAAATATTGGGACTGTCCCTATAAAACTGGGACATCTGGTCACCCTAAAGGCTTCTCTTCAAACCCTAATGAAGGAATTGCTTTCCTCTCAATGTAGCAGCGGAAAGCTAGGACAAATATTTATTGTTGGTGCCAATGTAGAGTTCAGTGTAAAGGTGGGTGAGCTAGCTGCAACACAATTTGCCTAATTCATTTTGCCACTTTTTCTGTTCTAGGCTGTTCACAGATAACTTGTGATTTTTACTAACATTTGTTATTTGCAATCAAACATTTCTGCCAACGTATTTCAGCCTGTGGGTTGTTTGTGACCTAGTTGCTTTCACTATATCTGCCATTATTTATTTATGTCATCTTATTAGTTATCCAAGGCACATGTTATTGTTTGTGCTGCCTGATTGGATAACTGAAAATATCAGAGAGAGTGAAGTTTCCCAACATACAAACACAGCAAATTTTTGCATTCATAAAAAAAACCTCACACAATACTCCAGGCACACAAACACGGTTTGTATCTGTCTATCATTGGTACTTAATCTGGCCTCCATTACTGCATTATCTGAGCCCCTCAGTCTTTAATGTATTTATCATCACAACACCCTGTGAGGTATAACGATTATACTCCCCATTTTACAGTTGGGAAACTGAGGGACAGAGCCTAAACAACTTGTCCAAAGTCTCACAAAAAGCATGGAGTTGGGAAATGAGGCTAGGGTTTCCACATCCCAAGAAGTGTCCTAACCATTGTATAATCCTGCCTCTCTCCTATCTGAATTCACCTCAATAGGGGCTAAGTGGAACTTAAGTGGGACCTAATGCACTGCTTTGGATCATTATCTAGCAGAACCCCATCATCAGCATGGCCACATGTCCCCTGGAATCAGAGCCGGCTCTGGCTTTTTTGCTGCCCCAGGCAAAAAAGCCTCCGGCTGCCGCCCCCCCTCCCCCCACCTCCTCCAGCACGGCAGGGGAGAGGGGGGAAGAGCGGCCAGAGCCCCGGGGGGAGGGCGGTGAGCTGCGGCCGGGGCTCTGCTCTCCCCGGCAGCCGGAGCCCTGGGCGGAGGGCTCCGCTCTCCCCGGCGGCCAGAGCGCTGGGGGGAGGACGGCAAGCCCCGGCCGGGGCTCTGCTCTCCCTGGCAGCCAGAGCGCCGGGGGGAGGGCGGAGTGCCCAGCCGGGGCTCCGCTCTCCCCGGCGGCCAGAGCTGGAGCGCCGCACCGCGCCGCCACCTTCCAGGTGCCGCCCCAAGCACAAGCTTGGTAGGCTGGTGCCTGGAGCCGGCCCTGCCTGGAATAGTGGGGAAAGCATGAAGAGACATATGAATCTTTATTGCATCTGGCATGTAAATATCTTGTGACACCGACTATAACTGTGCCATATGAACGCCCATTCTTCTTTATGTCATCTGAAAGTGCGAAGGGGGCAGCATTTTCTTCTGCAGATGTAAACAAACTTGTTTGTCTGAGCGATTGGCTGTACAAGAAGTAGGACTCAGTGGACTTTCTAGGCTCTGAAGTTTGACATTGTTTCATTTATGAATGCAGGGATTTTTTTGTTCCTAATTCTACATTTGTAAGTTCAAATTTCATGGTAAAGAGATTGCACTACAGTACTTGTATTAGTATTTTTCAATTCACCTATTTATTTTGTTTAATATTTCCAATCAAAATAAATATAAAGTGAGCACTGTACACTTTGTATTCTGTGTTGTAATTGGAAATCAAAATATTTGAAAATGTAGAAAACATCCAAAAATATTTAAATAAATGGTTTTCTATTATTAATAGCACGATTAATCATGATTAATTTTTAATAGCTTGACAGTCCTAATGAAAACATGTTTCTATCAAAAGTGGGGGGAAAATAAATATCAAAATGTAGTTGTGTTTGTCCCATCTGCCCTAAATATACTTGGACTCAGACTTGCAAGGTTATAGGCATCTGATTGCCTTCCTAACATGAGGGTGAGGATAACAGATGTCAAATAGGACTCTTGAGTGGCTCAAGAGCACTTGGCACTGGCACAGAATCTTTAGGAGGAAAGTCTAAAGCAGGAACTTTGAGGCTTATAAACAAACTAGATCACTGGATTTGTTACTCATGAAACTTTGGATCTGAATAGAGATTTCTCATGTCATCTCAATTCTATTAGCAACAGCTGATTTTTTTTGTTTTGGGCTTGGCAAGGGGTTACTCTGATGGGAGTGTAATGTTCATGTTACTTGCATTTGTATCTACATTTTGGACCCCAACATACGCTGTTACTAGCCTCCATGCACCAGCTAGCTGTCACTCATTTGGAGTGAGAGAAGAATTGTCTGGGATTAATTTTCAGGCAGTTGTTAACATATCTCACTCTTATGAGGAAGTGTTTTGCAATGAGCTTCAATGAGACATTTAAAATCTCACTTCTAATCTTTTGAAATCTCACTCATTTAAATTGTCACAGCTAGAAAGCCCTGTGCACATTCCCATTTGCAACCATGTTTGAACTAAATTCCAAGGAGGAAATACCATCACAATGCACCTACTCTATAATCTACTGGGAACTGAATAATAATAATAATGATGATACTTAGCACTGATATGACACTTTGCCTCTTCAAAGCACTGCACAACCATTAACTGAAGAATCATCTGACAATGGTTGTTGTCTACTGCCATCAGTTACATACTAAACATGCCTCTTCATTCAGGCCTGCTGGGGACGTTGTTACAAAGAGGACACTGCTTAGTGCATCCAGTGCTGAGTTCTTTACTTTAAAAAGTTGATCTGGTAAATTTCCCAGATGAAATTGCACATTCCTCACTGGAGGGAAAAATGGGAGGCATAGTGAGAAAGATTAGAGGTGACAGGAAATTCTGTGGCATGATGCCCAAATAAACTGGCTGCTGATAGTCATCCTGCAAGTACCAATCAGGTAGCTGTATTCCATCTGCATACATTGGCTTGGCAGGATTCGATTTAAATATTAGTGTCAGTAAACATCGATTTCAGGTAAACAGAAATCAATGGGAAAAAAATATCCATCGGTAAAAGTTGTCAAGTGCAGCCTCCCCCGTACCTAGCTCCCACAGAGATCCAGTGTCACTGTGAGGAGCCATTCAGCAACAGAGGAGTCTCCCCTGCAGCCAGGGGCGCATGCTCATTCACATGGCTCTGTCCTGCAGCCTTCCCCATACCTTGCACCTGCAGGCTGTGGTGTCACCAGCCGGCAGTGAGCTCTTTCCAGCTCATTGTCACAGCCCTGCTCGCTAACTCTCCAGCAGGGAGTGTGGGGGCTGTCCCAGGGCAAGAGTTGTTCAGCACCAGGGGGTGATCCTTCTTCTCCTACCAGCCCTGGCTGAAGGTCTCTGCTCCACCAGGCCAGAACCGCAGCCTCCCTCACACCTTGCACCCAGGTATCTCTGGCCCCTCAGCTGCACAGGCAGGCGCTCTGTCAGTGCTGCCCTACCCCAGTACTAACCTCCTTAATCTCCTGAAACTGGGAAATAAAATTAAAATAATTACATGGAAAACAATGGTTAAAAATAAAAAAGATATTTTTAAATCAAAATTACAAATAAAAATTGAATTCTGCAAAGTCTGTGTATACAGCTGTATTTGTATCAATAGCTACTGGTCTACTGGCAGCATATGATAGATTTTTAACTTCCAGCATGTGAGAGGATAGACTAGTTAGAGAGAAGATTCTCAATTCATACATAGACAGCAACTTTTTATTTGTTCTTAATATCTGGGAATTTTCTCCCCCCCCCCACCTTTTTATATGCATCTGTGACAGTGCTGAGTACCACTTTGGGGTTCCTTACTTCTGAAAGCCTCTGCTACTGGCCACTGTAAAAACAGAATACTGATCTAAGTGGGCCACTGAGCAGGTGTTCACACACTACTAACCCCGGACCATGTTTTATAAAATCATTCTTAGATGTCTGATCTCTGACCTGCACTTTTGGGTTAATCTACCTGGCAAACTAAATTATTTGGTTACAAATCGATATTGTGGAGCTCTTCACTGGCAGCAGGCATTTCATTTCCAGTCATACACTGTTTAAAATCCTCAGTCAGTAGCAGACTGGAATCTTGGAAAAGTAAAAGCAGGTTTACATCTCAAACATGAAATATTGGAAAATCAGTTCCCCCTTCACTTAGTTGCCAAGATCAGGGTTTAGGAATCTGTTCCCTCTGCCACAGACATCACAAATACCTAAAACTGAGTCTTGTCCTGGACTTTCCTGCTCTTCTACAGGTGTTTTTAATGTCATTTGACCCTGGAGTGTCAATCATGTAATCCTAAATTCCTATTCATTATCTGTCTATTTTTATCGTGACTCTTAGGGGCAGGGACTGTTTCTCACTAGGTGTTTGTACAGTGAGATCGAGCTCTAATTGTGAGCAATTTCAGATTTTAGGTGCTAAGATAATGCAAACAACAAGAATAACTAAATAATCACATATCACTGAATTTTTAGAGGACACTTATGCACTTGTGTGGTTTTTGACTTTGTTTCTAGTTTTTTGTATAATAGCACTTATTGCTGCTGCTAAGTAAGATTCACTATACCTGTGGTGTTATTTATTTGAAGTTCCACCTTTTCAGCCGTTTGCATTTCCCAGTGGTATTTTATTCATTTGTATTTGTGATTAAGCTATTGTTTAGACTATAAGCTCTTTGGGGGCAGGGACTATCTTTTTTGTTCTGTGTTTGTTCAGTGCCTACCACAATGGGGACCTTGTCAGTGACTGCAGTTCCTAAGTGCTATCTGAGTACAAATAAGATGCAACTGCAGGTCTTTAGAAAGCCATTCCACCCCCACAAATGTTGTTTGTTAAGTAGACAAGTAACTGAAAGATGACCCCACACAGTCACAGTAAAACTAAAAAGTGAATAAGCCCCATAGCGGTGTCTAGGGGATAATCCTTTTGCTGTGAGTGGTGTATTTCTGCTGCCTAAGGTTAAGGGCAAGTGTATTAGATTGGCTCCCTCCCAAGCAATCCCTCATAGCCAATGCTTGCTCTGTGGTACCCTGTCTCAGTTTTCTCCCTCTTCACCAGGCACCAAAGATCTACTTCATTCTCCTCTTGTATCAGGGGTCAATCAACATGCCCACATTTCCCAGCGCATGGGACACAGCATGGTTTCTCCACATCCTAACAGGTCTCCATTGAAGTATGCTTCAATAGAGATGTAGGCCAATTGAAGTAGGCCACGCCCAGTCTCCTTGAAGTAGGCTTATTTGACCAAACATAAGCACCCAAAACAAAAACCAGTTCCTCAGTTCGCCCTCATGGCCTTCCCTCCCAGGAGTATCTGGTAATCCTGCTTCTTGCAGCTTCCCAGTTCCAGACAGCTTCCCTTGTCAGAGCCAGTTCTTTCAGCCTGCTCTGTTTCTCTTCTGGAACACCAGTTCCAGGGCTAGCTCCCTGAGCACCTGACCCCTTGGTCCAGAGACTCACCACCAGAGTCAGCTTCACATCTTTCCTTAGGCTCAGTCTACCCCAATCACTCCTCCTCTTCCTGCCCGATGACAGCCCTTTATAGCCCAAGGGTAGCCCTGCCCCCTTGAATTGGCTCAATTGAGTCCACCTGCTCTGACACCAGAAAAGTGGGCTCATATACTCACAGGGACCAGCTGAGTTCCAGGAAGCCCCAGAAAACAAACAAACAAATACACACACACACAGAGGGATTGGACATAGGTGAACTGCAGGAAATACCAGGGTCCTGAGCACTATGCGGAACATCTTCCTCCATGTAGCAGGATTGTACAAAGGGCCACAGAAACTAATGCAGCTATTGGGCTGGAGTGGTTTCTATAAAGTGGTTCTGCCACAGCTCTTCTACCTAACCCCCCCAGCCTTGTGGGTGTGGTGCTGGGCAAAGGATTTGCCCCCTTGTGCATACATTTAATGTGCTTAATGACAATTTTACAGAATGCTGACTATTATGAACTTTCTCTCTCACTATAAGGGCACAAAGGTAATATGTAAACTAGTGTAGCAATTGACATAGTATAGTTATGATCAATTCTATTTACAGGGTTATGCTTATTGTGGGCACTTTATGGGGCATGATAGGATATGTTTAAGTAAAATAAAATGACTTTAGTGTAAGGTACTGTAAGTAGACAGCAAGTTGCAGCTGAGACAGGCTTCATACAGTTCTTGCTGGTCTGACCAAGACAACACCCCTTTTCCCATCCCCTGGTGGAATGTCTCTCTATAGAGCACAAGTCTCCCATTTTAATATCAGCTGAAGCTGCAAGCAGGAACTGTGGTTAAAACAGATTAAAACAGGAAGGAGAGCTCTCACAACAACTGCCAGGAAGTAAGAAGAGCCATTGAGGAGGGTGGCTCCCTCAAGCCAGGGAGAGAAGGTGGAGCTCCACTCCCCTTTTAGCAGGAAGAAAGGGAGCTGTGGTGTTCTCCACTCACCCTTACTTTAATCCCTGTGCAGAGTGTGCATAGACAGACCTTGGTAACTGTTTAAATCTGCAGCAAGGTTCAGTCACTAGTTGCCAGATGCAGTACTGTGTTAGCTCACAATAACTATAAGTTGTCCCATGTAGTCCCAATGACCATGTAGCAGTTTCAGGTCATTAACAGAGATGGTCATCTATGCATCCTTTGCGCCATTATATATTGCAAGTGAAGCTCTTTCCTATTCTCCGCATCACTGTTTCTATAATCAGCCTTCAGACGGCTAGCGGCTTTCCTACTGTGCATAAAATTAAGCAGTAGTTTTGCTGCCTCACAGAAGTAAGGTTATCAGCACTGGAAGTACATTTATTCATTTTATTTTTGAGAGGGGGGAGGGAGTGAGCTTCACATTTCTCTCTCGCTCTCTCTCTCTTTGCTACAATTAATTTACTGAGCATTAAACAGAAATTAGCACTATGTGAAGCCAGTGCTGTAACAGGAATAGGAGAAGCAGAAGGTGTGATTGACTTTTCAATAGGTGAGATTTAAAAACAAACAATTTATTATAGATTAATGCAATCAAAATAAACTTTGAAAGCTGATCTCTCACTTTTTTTCTCCCCCTTCCAATCTTTCAGCCTGTAATTGCTTTCTGCTGCTTTTGGTAACTCCTTTGGGGCTGCAGGACCACAAAGTAAGCCAGGATTCACATTTCTATTGGGTCATAAACGCCTGACTATATGACAATTAACCCCAGTGGCCAACTTGCTTAGGAACAGTCACAAAACACGTTTATAATTCATGACCAGCTCTGTCTGAATGCATTTCAAACATGGTTTATGCCCTGTGGCAGTTTTACAACTGCTCATAGGAAAGCCTGCTTCCCCCATAAATACTTAGGATCTTACAGAAGACAATTTTTCTCAAGGTATTTGCCCTATTAGTAAAGTTATAAATGGTAGGGATTGTTGGGGTACCATTGAAAACAACTAAATATCAACACCCTAAAATGGAAGCACTCCTCAAAATGCATTCATAGGAACATTTCTAATGAAGTATATTTATAATGATTCACAAACAAAACTGGACTTTGAATGAAAAACCCATGTTTAAAGACGATAAGAAATGTTGACATTAAAGAAGCAGTGTGTTTTCCATAACTCCCTCACACCTTTCTAATATATTAAGGGTAGCACAGAATAACACATACTGACTTATAACATTGAAATATAAAATGAAGAATCATTAAAAATGAGATTAAGAGCTTTGATCACTATATTTTAATGGTTTTAATTATGGATAGTGAATGAGTACAGATGAGGTAACACTTAGGCCAAGCCCTTGCTGGCAGAAGAGTGGTTTTCCCAATTATTTTAGATAGAACTGGTAATCTTTAAATGATGCTGCTGACAGAACAAAGGTAACATTGTGTTGAAAGATGCAGATGGGAGATACACAAACGTGTAATGATAAGTAACCCTCCTCCCCTTTCCCTGGGAAGACCTAGGGCAGGGTGACATAAAATGACATGACCCAGAAATTGCAAAACCAGCAGGAAAAACACAGAAATTGGGTAATGGAAACTTGCACATGCTTAATATATGGGTTACCTAAAATCAAAAGGGTTGATGTGCTAAAAAGCTGATTTGATAAAGATTAAATAATCTGTAATGTAGAAATGTACAAAACAGCTAAGTGAACATGGGCCCAAACTGGAGAAACACCAGAATAGAAACTGAAGAACAGGACTGAAGAACCAGTCTAAGGGATCAGAGAAGGTGACAACTATCATGGAAGGTGGAAGAACTTCCCTGTGCCCCAGAATGTGGTAATTTGGGCCCATTTACCAATTTTGTCCAGGCTGTTATTATTTGCCTGGCATAAATGTATGCCCAGACCCTGTAAATGACAATAATTCGGTCTGAAATTGTATAAATAAAGGCAAAATTTGATTAAGCCTAAACTGGGTGGATGTGTGACTCAGTTTTCCAACTTTTACTCCTCAACAGGATGCAGCTACCGTATCAAACAAAATAAATACATGTTGTTTGCTTAGTTTATCAATGAATATTTTTGCTCTTAAGGACACTCCTTTAAAATTGCCAGGACACAAAGAATGACCTTGTCAATTGTTCTGTACAGAAGGACTGAACGTTCAGGATTGCAGACAGGATTTGCCCTTTACTCCCCTATGCAAATACACTGATACTCATGAAACAAATGAACTAAGTCATATTTATATAGTTATTACCAGTATATTCACAGGTTCATATATATCATGTTTATCTTATCAGGCATGCACACATTTTATCTTTTTCACATATACTCCAAACCTTTCTAATCAGTATGACACAGTTCCCAGGTTTATCAAATAAATGTCCTCCTTTGCACCTGAAATGAATTCATCACTCAGAGAGCAGATCACTCTGCTTAAACCTGTAAGATAGTGTGTAATCCATTGTGTTTTGAAGCAACAGCCAGCATAGTATCCATTTTACAGAGAAGTACAGAATATGGGATAACACCTTTATGGAAAGGTATGAGACTTCTGCTTCAACTCCACCTGCTGATGATCTTAAGGCAAATCTAATGCTGATACCCAGTACAGGAGATTCAGGAGTGTGGCATGGTGGCAAAGCCATTTAGTGCAGTTTGTCAAATCTTCTGGTCATTTTTCTGTCTGCCTCTGCCCACAACAACTAGTTTCTTTTATGACCCTAAAGTAAATCACAGGATTAAAAACAAAAAGAAAACCCAAAAGTACTTTGGAATTAAACAACCAACAGTACAGAGGGATTTTTTCCCCTTCTATCAGCATCAAAGCATCACACAAGCATCCCTGTAGAGATCTCAATTAGTCAACATGATAAGAGCAATTACAAAGGGTGTATTGCTGAAACCCACAAAGTATTGTTACTGTGACTACCTGAAAACAGCTTAAGAATTGAGCCAGAGCTGGTTATACAGTACAGTACTGCTTATCCTTGCAATGCTGTAGCACACACAGTGGTGACATGTGGTAGTTGCACAGTTATTAGGAAATAACAGTAATTCAGGTTTCATTGAATCGCCATGTAGTTGCTACATTATTCCTTTTAAACATGTTATTTCGCTATGATAATTATGCAATAAATTCTTTTGACAAGTATATAACATAATTTAGTAAAGTGGCGCTCCCGTGGCCCTGAAGATGCGTATTACATTCTTGCCCAGATAAACAATGTGAAAACTTATATGGGCAGTAGGCATGTATAGATACTGAAACTTGATTAGCTGAGAAAACTTAAATCACAATAGATTGAAGTAATACATTGAAAAAATGTTTGTTCAGACATATTACACATGGTGACAGGGACAATGTCCTGAAAATCTCCCTGTGTACTAATACCACACTACTGTACAGAATGTCCTTCAGCCCAGCATTTTTCCATCTAGTCCCACTGTGCATCCAAGACTGATTAATATTTTTACAGCCACACTCTGCACAAGTTAGGGGTTAATGGTTAATATGTGTTGTCCAACAGCAATAAATTGATTCCTAATAAACTGAGATCAAATAATTTCTCTATGCCAAACTTTATAGCCAAAGGATCTTGCAGTAACGGGGTGTTTTCTTACGGCCTTTCATGTGATCCTGACACATTTTGTGCTGTCTATGAAATTGGCATTAATGCAAAAATGTCTTGTAGGACTTGTGAAAATTGTATGTATAGATGGGAAATTAACATTGCATTTAGTGACTTCTGTCCTGATAATCAAAGTTATATCACACATTTTATTTCAACCCAGGTGAACGTTTAGTGTATGGATCATTACTAAATTTATGTTTGCAGCATTTATCTGTTTCCCTCCATTGGCACGCTGTTGAAGGAGATGTCCCTGTCTTGCTGATAATACTTGGCCACTAGGTGGAAACCTTTAAAAAAGCTAAGAAAGCCTTTCTGATTTTACTCTAGAAATCTAGGATTTGAGGGGGAAAAAACAAAAATATTTTAAGTTGTTATGAAATAAACTGAAATATATCGAGTGAACTTTTTTGGATTACATGTAAGTGACATTTATGAGGACTTAAATTCATCATATGATTTTAGTAGCCACATTACTTGTATTGGGGAGATTGATTCACTAGCAGCTAAACTAGTCAATTAGGGATTTGTTGTCAGGGTCAGCTCCAACCCAGAGGAGTAAGCCAGAGAGTGAGTCTTTCAATGCCTTGAGCAGCTTCCCACCTAAGAGAGGCCACACAACTAATCCTTTCTAATTTCTGAAGGTCTTTCACTGGATTTATTGCTCTCTTCATATATGGTTAATCAGCTAGGGCAGGGGTGGGCAAACTACAGGGCTTTGGATCTGGCCTGCGGGATTGCCCCCCATGGCACTGCAGGTCCCGTGCCGCTTTGCAGAAGCGGCCGGCACCACGTCCCTGTGGCCCCCAGGTGGGGGGGGGGGGGCGCAGAGGGCTCCGTGCATTGCCCGTGCCTCCAGGCACCGCCCCCGCAGCTCCCATTGGCCGGGAATGGGAAACTGCAGCCAATGGGAGCTTCGGGGGAGGTACCTGGAGGCGCAGCAAGGGCAGAGCAGGCGGAGCCTTCCCCCCCCCCGCCCCCCCCGGGGCCGCAGCCTTCCTGGAGTGGCGCAGGGCTGGGGACAAGGCAGGCAGGGAGGCAGACAGGGAGCCTGACCTGGCCGTGGTGCTGCAGGGAGTCATTTAGATAGTAATAGGGATACTTACTTCTTTATTTTGATTTATATTTAATGTATAGGTATTTATGACAAAGCACAAACTAAACAGATGTAACGAAAAAAGCCAGCACCTTACGTGGTTTGTGGCATATCCGGCTCTTAGGCTCAGGGGCGGTCAGGTGTCTCTGTGCGCTACCCCTGCCTGCAGGCACCACCCCGCTGCTCTCATTGGCCACAGGGGAGTTAGGAAGAAATCTGGGGACAACCAACCCGAGTCTGACTATAGCACTGCCAGAGCCTATGTCAGTGTGTTGCGGCCAGGATTCCCAGTGACTCAGCAGCAGGCCTTCTGCTGCTGCTAGGGCCCTGGGCTGGGACGCAGTGGAGTGAGTGGGCCTGTGTCCCCCCTACCACACAACTTGTGGGTGGCAGTCTCCCCCTCTCCCAGGCCCCTCTGAGCCGAGCGCCTGGTCTGGTTGTTTACCTGCATTTGCTCAGCTCTGCCTGAGGGTCTGAGCCATTGACTTTCTGCTGCTCCGCGCTGACCTAGGGCCTGGGCCTGCTAATTATAACTGTTTGCTCTATTGCACACCAACCATGGGCTGGGTGTGATAACTGTATGTGTGCCTCTACTGCTGCCATGGTGAGAGACTTCCGTGGCTAGGCTAATTCTCTGTCAACAACTGGAAGGAAGTAGTGAGGCGGTGTGGTCCCCCGCCACCCCGGAGAGGGACGAGCCCTGGCCAAACCCCTCTAGAGGAACCCTATTCATTAGGAAGTGGAATAAGGCTATCCACTCTTCACAGACATCACAAACCAGCTGCCAGGTGTCACTGATGTTTATGGTTGACTGATAAAACTCTTGAAAATAGAGATCACACTCCTTTTCTCTCAGCAAAGCATTCTGAAAACATTCACACAGAAAGCAGCACTTGTCACCATATACAAACATTTTTTGAAACCACAGAGCCTGATTTTCAAAACATGTGGAAAATACAAAGTTCTACATTTGTGCATGAAAACTGAGTATCTTCCTGTTCGAGGGCATGTATTGTGGGAGTGGCAATTTTGAAAGTCAGGCCAAAAGATTTTTTTTTTTTAATCTCCATTTTTGAGCTTCTGCTAGCACTTTTATTCATGTGAAAAACTCACAATTTTAATGAAAAATAGTTACTTTTACCCCAGGTACATTTTGCGAAACAATCAATGCAAAACCAAAAGATTGTTTTTCACAAAGCTGGCTACATCATCCCTTTACCCCACTGGTTTCAAATAGCACCTTTGATGGAAATGGACAGAAAAATCATGGGTCTGATCAAACGTCTGCTGAGGTCAGTAGGAGTCCATTGGTTACAGTGGTCCCTGAATCAGACTCCAGGTCTTCAGAGCTCATTCCAGGCTCAGCAAGTTCACATCTAGAAGTATGGTTTTGCTTATTTTGTTCACTGTAGTATGATTGTCACCTGCCATTGAGATTTCTCAGTAGAGAGTAAGAACAGAGTGCTTTGCTCATGTGTCACACAAATGTGTAACTCAAAGCGATAAAAAGAATTTATTCAACGTGAAGAGTGAAATTCAGCCTTGGTGTTAGCCCATTTACCCCAGTGATGATTTTGGCCCATTGCTTTGTACCTGTGCAAATATTTTGTTGATGTTTAGTACAATGAGATATGTCTACAAGCAGCCCTCGGGCAGGAACTTGCTAACAAGCTGTCAAGCTTAACTGGGATATCCTGTAGAAATAGCTTAACAAAAATACACATACATACAAAGCCAGTCAATTCATGGGAGAGGCAATGAAATATCAGTATGACACAGCAGCACATATTTTCTTAGTAAAACAGCATGATCCCTAAGCTGCTGTTAACTGTTCTCCGTAAGAAGGAAGTCAATTCAAATTGCTTAAACCTCTCATCTTCAAATCTAAACCTATTTTCTTAGAACTGTTATGGCATTGAGTTTTTAACTGTCCCAAGCTACATTTCAGGCCTTCAATGCAGTGTTTCCTTTAAAATTCTTTCCATGCAACACCTCACGTTTCTCATAGTGCTTTAAAACGTGCAAATTTCCATCTCCCCTCTATAAGGATGCAAGTTGATTCATTTTATAGGATGTATAAAGCTTTTGAGAAAGGAATGCAGTATATTGTTGTCTTTGATGGGTCTAGTTAAGATCTAAATTCATTATATGTTTACATGAAAAGCAAGAACCTTGGGTGGCTGAGAACAAAGAGGATTCGCTCTTTCTTATTCCAGGTTGGAGGAATGCATTGTTTTTCTACAAAAAGGAGGCAAGATTGTGTCCTGTGAAAAGGATGGATTTCTCCAGTCGAGCTAGTAGACAAATAGTATTTTTTCCCCTCATAGAAAATTGACTTCTCAGAAAAAAAACAAAACAAAACAAAAAAAAACAACCAACCAACCCTGAAATGTTTTGATCAAACTACATCTTGCATGATGCACCAGTGTTTCCACATGCTGAGGGGAGGCTGTGGAACATGGGAGGCCATGGTATATCATTGGAGAAGCCATTCAGCTTGGGAGCCAGGCCCACACAACAGCGGGGGGAAACCTGGAAGAAGATATTTTTGCACAAAAGTTTATTTAGTCAACCCCCCAATTTTCTGTTAAAAAATAGTTTCAGTGGAAATTTTTCCAGCTAGCTCCATTCTCCTGATCTGTATGCTTAAAATATTAATATAGGAAGATCCCAAGGAGGAGGAATTATCTGACCAACCAGTGGGTGGGATTACTGGAACACCACAAATGTGTCCCCCATTTCTGCACTCTCTTATTTTTAATTCCTCCATCTTTACAGTCCCTGATTTTTTTTCTAGTTTGATTCTTAGTGCTGAATTCCGTATCAGTGATGGGAGAATTTCATATACAGATTATTTTAAGTTAAGTACCAAATGTGCCAAGCAACTAAAGCAAATAATATACATACATTCCTTTGGTTCACAAAACTGGACCGCAAGTTTTGGTAGAAGAGACAGTATTTTGGCACTCCTAGCTCTGCTCCTACCTAGAAGTCACAAAAAAGCAAACAACTATTTCAGAATCATAAAATGAGATTCTATTTCAAATCAATTCCAAATTATTTGGAAGGACTGACATCTAAGCTGGGCTACACCATGATCTTGCAGTATCAAAGGGCAGGCTGGGTGAGTCCAAAGCTGATCTTCATGTATAACAGTACCCAACTGAATATCCTATAATATACCTCTCTATAATAAGCCAGAAAATGCTGCAACTGCAAATGTAAAATGTTGCAAAGCAGAACGGTCAGGAATGTTGTATGGGAGGGTTATAATGTGAGGTGGTTGGAAGCATTTTAATCTGAAACACTAAAATGGCCTAGTCTGTGCAAACTTTTTGTAGGTCTATACAAAAATATGCCCCGTTCATACTGCTTTGTTATTGGGAGTCTTGTCCTCATTACATATTAGATATACTATCATATTAAATTACTTATGACATTTTGTAATCATCTCTCAGGTTATACAGCCTTATCACAAGCATTAATGCACTTTATATAGCAGAATCCCCATTGGGAATGTCACTTGTGTAAATTCAGATAAGGAAATAACTAGGGAACTGAGTGAAAAACTGGTCAAAGTTTTGTGAGGAACTAAGTGTCACACAAATTTAATTATGTGATTTGAGCTGATTTCATACATCTCACACTTAGCTTTTCTGGCAGAACACAAAATGCTTATTTTTTAACTTGAAAATGAAAAAAACAGCCCACACATTTTCAGTTTTTCCTGTCAAGTTTTCCATTCAATGTTATCTTCTTTGAGACCCAAACAATTGAACTTGAATGAAAACAAAACACAAACCTAGTCTCAGATATAGGGCTAGCTACTGGCTGAAAAATGACTATCCAGAGCATGTCACATGGTCAACAACGTTAAAGACCCAATTTATCTAGGTTCATAAAGAATGGATGTGAAATCCTTCTAAAGAACATGATCCTAAAAATGACGTTCAGAGGAATTGAGGGAGGTAGGTGATCTATGTATCAGTTATTTATACTACTGAGCTGAATAATCATCTTGTTGTTTGAGAGCCTCTCTCCTTGATTATTTACAAAGAATCATTTGGCAGAGAGGAAGGCAAACTTACATGTGTGACTAGGAATTCTGATTCTGCCATTGACTAGCTAGTAAGATTTTTTGAGGGGGGTGGGGAGGCATGGAGAAGGGAAGGTGACCTGATGAAGGAACAGATGGAAGTCATCATCACTCTTTTATTCATGGGGGCATAAGGACAGCATATTTTGCCACCTTCTATGCAGCAAACATGCAAGCACTATAAAAAAAACCCACCAGACCCATTTCAAATGCATTAGTGGAACAGACTACATTTCAGCAGTGTGGTCAGTGAGACAAGAACCCATAAATCAGTTTGTGGCTACAATATGGGAACTTGTGGTTACAAGCTCATTCAGGGCATTCTGAAATGAGATGGTAAGGAGCCAACTCATTATAATGACAAACAGCACCCGGCTGCAGGAACGCCTGCTTATGGAATTTGACACCTGCCTCCTGCAAAAACCTATAGTTATCAGTCTGCAGATGGAAGCAGCTGCACAGGGAGTGCAATGATTGGCAGAGATGGAAAGACATACCAGTGCAGAGATTACAAGTCTATGCCCCACCTAGCCATTATTAACAATGAAGCTTAGCCTGCCATCACCTAGAACCCATTAATCTAGGGAGTATAAATCAGTGTATCTGCTGGTAACCATTTTGTTAAGTGATGCCAGTCAGAAATAGTAGCAGCTTTAATGGAAACACCCTACCCTTCCCATTATCTCAGCAATCAATTATCAAAATCATGGCGCCCCTAGTTAAATTTTAATAGCTATTTAGACAGTGTAGGATTATCCTTACTGGATGACATGTGTGAAACAGGATGTGCCAAAGAGACAGTGTGAAAACAGCAAAATGGAGGCAGCATCCTTAGGACTAGCTACAAACAGGAAGTCAAAATGTAGATGGCTGAAGTTAGAGCCTAAGAGAGTCACAGACAAGAGAAGTAGCCACAAAGGACTGAGAGCGAAGGGACTAGGATCTGCTCTAAAGCAAGGCTTGAAAGAGCAGACCCCACTGTGAAGGCAGTTATCAGGGGATACAGGAACACTCTGCAGACAAATGGGAGCAGCTAAAGAATCGTACAGAAATAGTCCTCCTGGACTTTACAGGGCAAATAGTCAATGGCATTGATAGAAGAGCAGGAACTGGAAAGGCTGATCAACCTTGAGAAATTAGACAAGCAGAACACGTGGGCTACAAATATGACGTGCCAAAAGGAAAGTGACAGGACAAGGCCCCCACTGTAACCATCAAGTAATGCTCAGAATCTTATTTTAATTTTTTTCTTAGGACAAAGTGTGGCCAGTAACCATAGACATTTTGATTTCTCCAGCACTTCTTCTCCCAACAAAAATCACACATGGCTACTTCGATATGGTATAAAAAATATGACAAAATATTCCAGGATCAAAGAGGATTCTATATGATCAAAGGGGAACTTGAAGGAGCCTTAGGGGACAAGGATGGTGTCCTAAGGGCTTAATTAGAAATGTCCGTGTACTTTGTATAATTAGGACACTACACAGAGTGCTTGCACCTTTATTTTTTAATTTATGCCAATTACAGTGATGAGTCTATAAGGCAATACCAGGGTACAAAAAATATAGGAATGACAGAGTAAGTCTGGTGGGGAACTGGCACTATGTGTTTAAAAAAAACAGCAGAGAGTCAAATAAGTTGAAAATCTTAAATGAATCAAATTCTACATAGAATCTCTATTCTTGAAGAATAAAAGTATAACAGTAGGAAGATACTACTGATCACCTGACAAAGATGGTGACGGTGATTTTGAAATTCTAAGGGAGGATAGAGAAGCTACAAAACTGGACAACACAATAGTAATGGGTGATTTCAACTACCCTCATATTGATGCGGTAAATGTTGCCTCAGAGATAAAATTTCTAGATACCATAAATGACTGCTTCTTGGAGCAGCTAGTCCTGTAACCTGCAAGGAGAGAGGAAATTCTTGATTTAGTCCTAAGTGGGGTATGTGCCAGGATATACCTGGCCTTGCAGTCCCCTAAAAGGAAGCCCTATGGGCCTACTAATCCCCACCCCAGAAAGCAACAAAGTGACAGGAAAGAAGCAATGAAGTTGGGTCCTCCAGTCCTGCCTAGAAAGCTCACAGAAGCAGCCAATCAAAGTTCAGTAGGCTCAGATAAAAGGAGCTGCAGGGTCTTAGCAGGCCAGTTCCTGTCTGGGACCAGAAGAGTGAAAGGGTACTCTTCTCTGGACTGGAGATAGAGAAGAATCTGAAGATGTTGGCCCTGAGATAGGGCTGGAGATAATAAAAGGGGCATAGTAGGAAAAGGGCCAGGGAAATAGCAGCGATGGATTGGAGTAAACCAGGGATAGGCAACCTTTGGCCCACTGGGCGCAGTTTACTGCTCCAGGCCAATGGGGGCTGTGGGAAGCGGCAGCAAGCACATCCCTCAGCCCGCACCACAACGTGCCAAAGGTTGCCGATCCCTGTACACCCAACAGTAGGTGGCTGGTGTGTATAGGGTCCTTCAGTTTGAACCTGGAGTAGTGGGCAGGTCCAGTTTCCTCTACTGGCCACAGGTAAAGTGGCATAAATCCCAAAAAGGGGACAGACCTTATTTGACAGCCTAAACAAACAAAGGCCTGAATTTAAAGGGCAAGGAGTTGGAGCTGAAGACTAGAGCTTTGTATCTGTGGATCATTTTTGTGGATTGTGGATCAGATGCGCATCTGATCCACAATCCGCAGAAATGATCTGTGGATATCCACAGATTTGCAGGGCTTTAGATATAAAATTTGGATCCACATCCAGCCACGATCTGCAAAAATGATTCACAGATGTGGAAATCTGTGGCTATAAAGCGGATATCATGGATTTGCAGGACTCTACTGAAGATCTGGGAGAGGGGAAATATACCACTTATTTCCTGGACACTTTAATACCATGGCAAGGGTTCAAATAAGTATTCACAGTCTCTGTAATTTTCCTGTGAATCAAATAAATTAGGAGAGATACAGGAGTGCATTAAACATACAAAACAAATTTCAAAAAGATTCATACTTTGTGCATTAAGTTGCAGTTTCAAAACTCATTCTGATTTCAAAAACTCTTCTGGTTTGGATATTTTTTGCCCTCTCTTCATCCCATACTTCTCCTCTATATACTATCCCAAATTTGCAATCATTCAATACTTAATGAAACAGTCATTTGGCTGAGAAAACACAGAAAATGATGAACTTCCACCATGTTTACAGTTAAAATAATTCTGGACTAATTCTCTGTCAACAACTGGTGAGGAAATTATCTGTATTCAGTTTGATTAGGCATAGATTTGCGCATTTTATTTTATTTTGCTTGGTGACTTACTTTGTTCTGTCTGTTACTACTTTGAACCACTTAAATCCTACTGTCTGTATTTAATAAAATCACTTTCTATTTAGTAATTCACTCAGAGTATGTATTAATACCTGGGGGAGCAAACAACTGTGCATATCTCTCTATCAGTGTTATAGAGGGCGAACAATTTATGAGTTTGCCCTGCATAAGCTTTATACAGGGCAAAACGGATTTATCTGGGTTTAGACCCCATTGGGAGTTGGGCATCTGAGTGCTAAAGACAAGCGCACTACTGCGAGCTGTTTTCAGGTAAACTTGCAGCTTTGGGACAGGAGATTCAGACCCTGGATCTGTGTGTGGAGCCAAACAGGAGTGTCTGGCTCAGCAAGACAGGGTGCTGGAGTCCTGAGCTGGCAGGGAAAACAGAAGCAGGGGTAGTCTTTGCACATCGGGTGGCAGCTCCCAAGGGGGTTTCTGTGATCCAACCCGTCACAGTGGATTACTAAATAGAAAGTGATTTTATTAAATACAGACAGTAGGATTTAAGTGGTTCAAAGTAGTAACAGACAGAACAAAGTAAGTCACCAAGCAAAATAAAATAAAATGCGCAAATCTATGCCTAATCAAACTGAATACAGATAATTTCCTCACCAGTTGTTGACAGAGAATTAGTCCAGAATTATTTTAACTGTAAACATGGTGGAAGTTCATCATTTTCTGTGTTTTCTCAGCCAAATGACTGTTTCATTAAGTATTGAATGATTGCAAATTTGGGATAGTATATAGAGGAGAAGTATGGGATGAAGAGAGGGCAAAAAATATCCAAACCAAAACTATGAACATTGCTAGAGATAGCTAAAAAATCCCCAGTCTTGCACAGCCTTAATCAGTACCTAGAGTACTACTACTAAGCACAGGCGCTGACTTTCCAAAGTGCCGGGGGGTAGTCAACCCCCGGCACTGCCCCAGACCCCACCTCCACTCCACCCCTTCCCCCAAGGTCCCATCCTGCCCCACCTCTTCCTGCCCAGTTCTGCCCCTCCCCCGAGCGCATCACGTCCTCACTCCTCCCAGAGCTTCCTGTATGCCATGAAACAGCTGATCACGGCAGGCAGGAGGCGCTGATCCGTGGGGCCAGCTGGCTGGCAGGAGGTGCTGGGAGGATGGGGGAAGCTGATAGGGGGCTGCTGTGGGTGCTTCAGCCCCGGAGCACCCACAGAGTCGGTGCCTATGCTACTAATATTCTTATGTGTCACTTTTCAGAAGTAGATCTCAAAGCATCATTATCCACATTTTACAGATGGGAAAACTGAGGCATGGAGGGATAAAGTGACTTGCCCAAGGTCCCCAGCAGGCGAGTGCCAGAACCAGTAAAAGAACCCAGTCTGCTGGATCCCAGCCCAGGGGGCCTATCCACTAGGCCACACTGCACCTTCCTTGTAACAGCTTTATGAAGAGGTATGTTGTAAGACTTTGCTTCCTTTTTTCCCCTCTCTTCTGAATGCACAGACACTTTGAAATAAGATGAGAAATAAATCATGATTCAGCCATGATTTTCACTTTATTCTCCTTTCTCTGGTACATCAGGAATATCTTTTTACAACATACAGAACTACCAAAAATACAGAATAGAAATGTAATAGGCAGTTGGGTAATATTGAGGTTTTCATCTTGTTGGAGATGAGCAGCCATTTGGCCTTCAAAGCATTTCTTTTTAAATGAAGTGTTCCATCACTGGTTTTGTATTCTGGTTAACAAAAAGGACATTCCAACTGAATTAGCAGGAAGCTAGTGCTGGCATAGAACATCAGATGTTTCCCTTTTGAATATGGCATTCTATACATGCTGGCAATGAATACTGGCTGCCTGTTGATATTTTTGCATAACTGCTTCTGCCTGAGATGTCATGTTAACCATTTTACTGTCTTAGATAATGTTACATTATTTAATGCTTAGACACAAAAGATCAGATTTTCACAACTTTTCAAAATTTACCCTGCAAATTTTGGATACTGTCATAAACAGATAGTTAAGGGTTAATGCCTCTTTTACCTGTAAAGGGTTAAGAAGTTCACCTAGCCTAGCTGACACCTGACCAGAGGAACCAATGGGAGGACAAGATGGTTCAAAAGGAAGGAGGGAAGTTCCCTTTGTCTGGGTCAGAGTTTCACTTTTGACAGGAGTGGGAAAGCTCCAGCATTCAGCCCCTTATCAAGTAGTAAGTATTAGTCAAATAAAGAAATAAGTTTATGTTTATTTCTTTGTAACCTGTCTTGTGCAATTAGAGAAATAGTCAAATTGGGTATTTGGGTATTGTTGTGTACGTTTTTGCCCAGGGGAACATCCTCTGTGTTTGGAATCTGTTGTCTGTGAGAGTAGCTGGTATGCTAATCTCTCCCAGAAGGTTTTCTTTTTCTTTTCTTTTCTTTAATTGATTTTTTCCTTGTTTTTAGATCCAAGGAAGTTGGATCTGGATCCATCAGGTGTTGGTGGGAGAAAGGAGGGGGGACGGTTAATTTCTCCTTGTTTTAAGATCCAAGGGATTGGATCTGTGTTCACCAGGGAATTGGTGAAAAGTCTCTCAAGACTACCCAGGGAAGGGAATTAGTGCTTGGGAGTGGTGGCAGCCAGACCAGATCTAAGCTGTTAATTGAGCTTAGAGCTTCTCATGCAGGTCCCCCACATCTGTACCCTAAAGTTCAGAGTGGGGAAGGAACCTTGACAGATGCTTATCAATTTGTGCATGCAAGAAATATCATTTGTAGATTTAAATGAGTATCTACATGTACTAAGAGTATTATTGCTCACAAAATTACTCTTTAACAGAGATGTCAGGTTTTGCATGCACATAATTTCTAGGTGCAATCTGGAGACCTTTGAAAAAATGGTAGAACACCCTGATGGAAACAAAGCTATAGGGTTCATTCCAGGGGCATAACAGAGAAGTTTCAAAGCCATGAATGTTCCATGCACTTCAAGACAATTGAAGGAGTTAAGATTTCACATACATTATCGATCTGTTTTTGTTTTACTGTGATCTTGAATCAATTAATTGCCCCAAACAGTAAACCAATATGAACTAATTATGCTGAAACACAGCGTGTGACAGGCTTGACTTCTCTAGAAAATTTGAAATACCGCGTTTATCACAAAGTTAAATAAGGAGCAACTTTTTGGGCCACATTATCACTAGTGTGTGGAAATTACAAAAAATGTTCATCATTGATGGGGGAATATATGTTGAATAGTGGCAAGGATAGATACCAGGACAAGGCTACCATTTTGCTGGAGGAAATATTGCATTTCAAACACATTTTACTGAATTCCAGCTCTGAATCATAATTATAAGTAAAGTTGGAAATCACACAAAAGGATAGTGTCTGGGCTCTTTGGCATATCTTGTAATTACGAGCAAATTCAAAATATTACTTTGCCACTCTAAAAATATCCAGGTATTATTAAAACAAACAAACAAACAAAACAGTGCCTTTAACTTGGCACTTGTCAGGTTTTCCATACTTTATCCTGCATTTTTATGTTTTAAGACTGCTGGTAGGTGAAGTTAAGTGATTTTGATCTAAAAGTCTGAATGTTAATTCAAATGGAATATCAATCTACATAAACTATTCATCTTAATGAGCAATAAACCAATCATCAAAACGGCACTTATTTTTTTAGTTTCAAGTGTCAAAGTTATTAAAATACATTAAAAATTTTACTGCAGAGGCAACAACTTCCTTTTCCCCCTCCTCTTCCCCCACAAATACAAAACAAAAAATGGAAAGTAACAAATTAGCAAAGGCACTTTTAAATTACTTATCACATAACCACAGAACATTTCCTTGAAAGCTTGGAAAAACAACATGGCACTTGAGGAAGCATGCACTTAATCAGGCCCTTTGATTTCCAGTCTCTTTGTCAAAGTGACAGAATAAAAGACATGCATGATACAGAAGAACAGTCAAAGGCTTCTTCTGAGACAAAGTTTAGTTATGGTGTAGTTTAGTTATGTTAGTCGTCACTAGAGAGGGGAATTAATCTATTAGACCCAAATCCTTCAAACACTTACATACATCCTTAACTTTACATACATAACTTCAGTGGGATTTCTCAAGTCCTCAAAATTAAGCACATGTACAAGAATTACCAGGATCAGAACCACAGATTACAAATCACATGGCCAAAAGTTAAGTTGTAAGCTTTGTGCTTTGAATCAGCATCTCTCAAACTGGTCAGCTAGCCACAGTTTAGAATACTTGCTAGTGGTCTATAGCAGTGGTTTTCAAACTTTTTTTCTGGCAACCAAGTTGAGGAAAATTGTTGATGCCCATGACCCAACGGAGCTGGGATGAGGGGTTTCAGGTGCTGGAGGGGCTCAGGGCTGGGGCAGAGGGTTGGGGTGCGGGGGTAAGGGCTGCAGGGATGAGGGGTTTGGGGTACAGGAAGGGGCTCCAGGTTGGGGGGGGGGCTATGGGCTGGGGTAGGGGATTGAGGCATGGGTTGGGGTGCGGGCTTACCTTGGGCGGCTCCCGATCAGTGGCGCAGCAAGGGGACTAAGGCAGGCTTCCTGCCTGTCCTGGCACTATGGACCATGCTGCGCCCTGGAAGCGGCCAGCAGCAGGTCCATCTCCTAGGCGGAGGTGCGCAAGCGGCTCTGCATGGCTCTCGCCCGCAGGCACTGTCCCCCCATCCCTCTCCCATTGGCTGGGAATTAGCCAATGGGAGTGTGGAGCCGGTGCTCAGGGTGGGAGCAGCGCATGGAGCCTCATGGCGCCTAGGCACCAGACCTGCTGCTGGCCACTTCCAGGGTGCAGCGCAGTGTCAGAACAGATAGGGACTAGCCTGCAGTAGCCAGGCAGCACCACTGACGGGACTTTTAACAGCCTGGTCAGCAGTGATGACCAGAGCCGCCATGACCCAGTGCCTTACATTCTGCGACCCAGTACTGGATCACGACCTGCAGTTTGGAAACCACTGGTCTATAGACAGGTGTCTGGTCACAATATTCCTGGTTCCTCATCCATGTTTCCAGCTAAGAATATCAATAATTTCACATACCTCACATAGTGCCAAAGTGAACCTCAAATCCCTGGTAGCTTTATAGGTTTTTTGCATATGTAATCTGCATCTCATCTACTTTGCATACATATAAATGAGGACAGAATTTGGATCTCTTGGTTTTGAATAAAAACACTATATTACCTGCTATGCAATCAAAGCATTAACTCTGCTAACTGATTAGCAGAGGTTTCAGACCTTATCTAAGTCCAGGTAGGTAGAGAGAGAGTCATAAAGAACAATATACATATTTTTATCAAGGCAAAGAGACACCAAAATGAAACTCTGCATTTCTGCTTTGTTTCCCCCTATTGAGACTGCTTGCTAACAAGAAGGGAGTGGAATTTGGTCTTAGCCTTGGGATTATCTGCAGCTTTGTCTGCATGCTTCCAGTTACAGCAGACAGGGTAGGAACTAACTATTGTTGCCTTGCCTGTGGAAGGTTACTATATAGACTGAACAAACTCCGAATAAACAAATATGAAATAAATCAAGATCTTTATGCCAACTAATTCCTTTACTAATGGAAGACAAGACTTTGTCTTTTTTCTTTTTTTCCTTTAAGCTACAAGTATTCATGGAATGTTGAGTACAGCATCTGAAAAAAGTGTTTAACCCAGGACAGTATAGCTGTATTCTCAAGAAAGGGGACTGTTAATTTACTTGAGAATTCCAGCTTTTTCTTGCTTTTTTAATAGAATGATCACCAGCTAAAGTCAAACTGGGAAAAGCTGTAATTTGTAATAGAAAGATCTGCCCAATGAATAATCTACTGTACATTACAGTAACAGTGTACTGTCATACGGTGTGCATCAGATACCAATTGAGTGGGTGTCTGCAAAGTCGAAAGCAACAACCAGCCAGGCAAGTTTAACCATGGCTCACCTTTTAAGAAAAGTTCTGGTTTCAGGAATAGCTAACAAGTACAGAACTCTTAAAGGTGATCTGATTTTAAGTGAAAATGCTTCCTTAAGATGCTAAATCAGTAACAAAAGATTGTACATGCTAAATTAAAAACCTCAAGTGGATAACTTTTAAGATTAATCATTTGAGATGTAGTTTTTACTTTTCGCACCTTTCAAGTCCTGCATTTGGAGCTTTTATGTTCACTTCCTAACACCCAATGACACTGCTAACACCCAATACAATGTTCCAAGGATACGGGAAAACGCTACCTGCCTGGTTTCGAGTGGGGGAAAAAATCAGTTGCCAAGGGAAACACAGAACTCTAAACTCAGGAGCTGACAGAAGAATAAAAGAAGAACTAGTTTTCAAACACACACACACACACACACACACACAAATATAAAGATATTTGTAATTCTACATATATACTTACAGGGTAAAACTTATTGATGGATAGGTCAGTAGAAGGCCTACACACCACTTAACTCCCATATAACTGTCATATAGTAGGCACTGGATAATTTTAAATCAGTCTAAATGTAATAGCTCATTTTAAAAAGATGTAAGTTAGCTAATTTCTGCAAATTTAATTTCAACGATGCTCTGCTGACAAAGCAACTGTTAGATCATTTGTAACTCACTAATGACAAATGAGATGAAATAAAGTTATACCAATGTAATAGCTCCGTAATTTACTCAATATGCAGAGAATTAAAACTTCATTATGAATCAATAATCCATCAGCCATGGTGTTCTAAAATGCATGTTATTGATATTCAAACTTGTATCACATTTTCACAAAGGAACAAAAACTTGGGTCTTTGCTTGCATAATTTTTCATAGATGAATGGAATCAATAAGAAAATGAATCAGGCAAAAGATTTTGTTAAGTTTGTAACTTGGATTTCTAAAGGATTCCAAGAAATGCACACATACTGTTGCAAATTAACATTATCAAGAGCTTGGACACATAGGCCATTGTTTAATGTTCATTTCAGATGAATCAAATACCTTCTGCCTGCATTACAAATCAGTCCATTTTCTTTTTATTCCCATATAAATATTCTATTTAGCTATATGTTATTCTCTTTAACAGTGGAATAGAAAACGTCAAAGGCATTATTTCTTTTTCAAATAAAAATGAAGAATATTTGGTGAGAGCATTTAAATTTCGATTTTGTGCTATGCTGTTCAGTGCTCCTGGCTTGTTAGAAGCCCCTGGGAGCTGGATGTTAAGGCTCAGTAGCTCCACCTTGTCACTGGCTGCCACTCAGAGAACGGGAAATGGCTGATAAAGCACTCAGTGGAATTTTTTGTCTTATATTATTCCAGGGCTTCCAAGGACCACAGTGTTGTCTGCAGATACTTTACTCGAAATCTGAAGTTTGCTGTGCAGCAGGGGTTGCTGTGGGCTACAACTTATGGCAGAGAAGCTCTAGATGTTAAACATTTATTTTTACATTATTAATCATGTAATAATTCATTCATACTTAATCCTGTATTGAGTTCCTGATTTTTATCCTGGAGCTGGAATAGAAATTTAACTGCTGTGTTACATGAAGTGTTGTTATAGCCATGTTGGTCCCAGTATATTAGAGAGACAAGGGGGGTGAGGTAATATTTTGTATTGGACCAGTTTCAGTTGGTGAGTAAGAGCTTACAAAGAGCTCTTCAGCAAGGCCAGCTCCAGGCACCAGCTTGTCAAGTAGGTGCTTGGGGCGGCGGCTCCGGAGAGGGGCGGCACGTCCAGGTATTCGGCGGCAATTCGACGGACGGTCCCTCACTCCGGCTTGGAGCGAAGGACCTCCTGCCGAATTGCCGCCGCAGATCGCGATCGCGGCTTTTTTGTTGTTGTTGTGTTTTTGTTTTGTTTTGGCTGCTTGGGGCGGCCAAAACCCTGGAGCCGGCCCTGCTCTTCAGGTCTAAGAAATGTACTCAGTGTCACCAGTGCTGGCCAGGGCTGAGCCCTGCCACCTCTAGGCTTGTCAGGTCATAGCCCTGGCACCTGCTGTATCAGTTATGAATGTAAAAGAAAACCTTGAGCTCCAGCACCTCTTTAATTATAAATTAAACAATGGGAGTCACAGCTATATACAAGGTGGAACACATTGTTTAGCATAAGTAGTTAACACATATTTCAAGGGATCATTCAAGGTGAAGTTGCCAGTTAACACTTCTCCAGTCAAAGGAAGGACAGAAGCAGGGGGCAGATTGTTGTAATAAGCCATAAATATGGTGTCTTAATGAAGACCATGATTTTTAATGTCTAGAAAAGCTATGAATTTAAGCTCTAGGGCTTGTCATTTGACTTTGTTGTGCAGGTTTCCTTTGAGGATAAGTCTGAGAGATCAGATATAGAGTGATCATTTTGTGAAAATTATTCACCCACATGTGATATAGTGTCTTTGTCCTTTATCATTTTTCTGTGTGAGTTCATTCAAGAGTGTAGCGATTGTCTGGTTTCACCCACATAGTTGTTACTGGAGCATTTAGTGCACTAGATGAGGTACATCACATGTTGTGATAGGCATATGTGTAGGAATCATAGATCTTGAAAGATGTGTTGATCATCCTAGAAGTGAAGATATGTGTACAGATTTTGCATCTGTTGTTCTTGCAGGATCTGGTGCTGCTTTGAGTTGGTGTGTCCTGGTCTGTGGGGAGCTTGCTTATGATGATCTTGGAGAGGTTGAAGGATTGTCTGAAGGCCAGAAGGGGGCACAGGGGAGGGGGAAAGGTTAGGAAAGATTTCTTTCAGGATCTGTTCCCTATCAAGTATGGGTTGTAATTGTTAAAGATACCCAATACAGGTTCCAGTGTGGGTGGTAGGTGACAACTAGGGATATACAACCAGAGCAAGTTTTTTTTTTCCGTATTGAAGCATGTTCTCCCTTAGTATTTGGGTGGCCCATTCCATAATGCAATCTTGGTGAAGTTGGTTCTAAATGCGTTAAGGTGTATATCCCAGGACTTTCTCCTCAGAGCATATTCTGTAGTATCTGAGTGCGTACCCGTAGATAACAGATTTCTTGGTGCGTTGAAGGTGGATCTGTGAAGGTAAGTGTGGTGCTCCATGGGTTTCTTGTATATAGTTGTCTGTAAGGTTCCATTGTTGAAGCAGATCATGGTGTCCAGGAAGTTGATGCTAGTGTGGGAGTGTTGCTAGAGAGAGTTTAATGGTTGGGTGGTGGTTGTTGAAGTTGTGGTAGAGATCTCTGAGGGAGATTAGGTTGTCTGTCCAGAGGATGAAAATATCACTGATGCATCTCAGGTATATGATGGGTTTCATGGTATAGTTGTCAAGAAATTCTTCCTCACGGTGGCCCATGAAAGGTTGGAATATTGGGGAGCCATTCATTTCATCCTGACCCATAACAATTTGACATTCAACAACAAACACTTTGTCCAAATCATGGGAACAGCCATGGGTACTAGGCAGATGGCACTCAGGCCACTCCAATGGGTTCTGCTACGGGTAAAAGCTCTCCAACAAGTGTGCACTGGAGCACACAAATATGAGACACCAAGAGTGGAATGGACATGTGCAATCACTCGAAGAAATTCATGTTATCAGCTTGACAGGCAGGAAAACATTTTGCCATTAGTTCTGGCATGATGCTGAATTTTTAAAATATCTTTTTGTATTGATTTAAATTGCAAGAGCTTAAAATAGTATAGACAATACAGACCTACTGCTGGCCTGTGATGGAGTGAATAGGCACTCCACAGGATCTGGCAGGTAGGGAGACAAGGCTTAAATCCCAACACAAACAGCCCAAAATCCTTGCAGTCCACTAATGTGGGGTGGAGGGTAGGGGAATATCTGTAGCTCCACATCCATTATTGATAATGTTGATAAGCCTAACTGGCAACATGCAGCTGATCCTCCCTGAACAATAGGGGATATAAACAAATAAACAGTACAGAAGAGATGGATGAGGTGGTTTGTGGAATGCACTCCCAAATGGAATTATTTGAGTAACCCACTCTTGCACAGTGTGGCTCTCTGGGCCCCTCTAGTCGCTGGACTACAAAAAAAGGAGTATGGATTTGAGCTAGCAAATGTGGGTCTTTTAGCTCAGGTATTAGAGGCTCATGCTTTTAGACCAGAGGTCTCAGATTCATTCCCAATTGCTGAGAAATCATTCTGAGGGAATCACATTAAACTTGCATGAAGGATTTTTGTCTAAGAAGAGCCATTATATTCTTGATAGAAACCTTTGCCTAATAAAGTTGGGACTTTTTGGGTTGGATTTTCCAAAGGGCACAGGACTGTCCTAACTGCTCTCTCTGAAAACAAAGATAGCTTTGCTATTGCCTTCAATAGAAGCAGAGCCGGACCATCACTTGGGGTCAAGGCTGATTCCCCACTCTGGCACGCCCGCAAGGATTCTAAAAAATAATACTGGCCACTCCAGGCTTGTATTAAAATTCCCAGGGTTACAGCTTTTCTCTGACCTTGGATAGGTAGATGCTGCCACCACCCAAGTGCAAAACACCTTTGAGAACCCAAAAAGGCGCATTTGGGAATTACTTCCTATGGGGTACCCTCAAGACCTTTCACCCCCACTCTGGGGAAGAGCTGAGAAAGAAAAACTAAGGAAATCAGCTGTTGCCACCAGCTAATTAAACAACATGTGCACAAACCGCTTAGGACACAAAAATCCAATCCTGTTCTTAAAAAGGTAAATTTTATTAAAAACAAAAAGAAAGTAATTACATCTGGAAACGCAGGCTATTGTTAGATTTAAAAAAAAAAACTTACAAGGATTAAGCATCAAGAATAACTTTCTTGAGGTCCATCTTAAAGGTTACAAGCAAAACAAAAGCATTTGGGGTTAGCACAGAGGAGTCCACAAGCCATAAAGAAATAAAAAAAAAACCTAATCACATCTTCCTAGACATTTCCTGATCTACTTACACATCTGGGATTTCAAATGAGTAGTTTCTAGGTATGATACCAATGATTTTTCATACCTGGCCCAAAGCTTCTTACAGCATAACTGAAGCCCTGTCTGCCACTCTCCGAGAACAACAGACAGACAAAAGGGGAGTCTTGTTTCAATTTCAAACAGTTCTAGCCTTCCCATTGGCTCTTTTGGCCAGGTGCCCACTCACTTCCTTTTAACTATGCATCGCAGTGACTTTTAACCCTTTACAGATAAAGCAAGTAGAGAACAGCTACTAAGAGGAATTTTATAGCTAACTGGCTGGCTGGGTCCATAAAAGGGAGCTCCCCACCCCCTTACCTTTTTATATTTATTTTGGAAACAGAGTAAACCATGCCTCTCCAGCATTTGAACTAAAAGCCTTGTTGGGCCTGTTCCTTTCCTAATCTCTGCACTGACCAGACCATCATGTGGCTAATGTATTGTAATGTTTGCTTGTCACAGAAATGCTGAACCCTATTGCACTGTCTTAATGAAACACATACTACTACAATGCTTTCCATTAAAAAGACCTCGGGTATCAATAGTTTGCCACTTTAAACTGACTTATTTACTACTAAAGTGCACTGTTTACCTTACACTTAGAACAGGATATTACTTTGTATCTAAGATATCAATAAACCACGGTATGTGGTAAGGATGAGGAAATAATGCTGAGCTTTGAACAGATGGCCCACTCTATTTAGTGCAATGTGAACTTGCAAATCTTTTTGAAACTACAGTAGCTATCTAAAGAGTTAGAGGGAATCCCAGAATGGTCCACAGACTTCCATCTCTCCTACCATCAGTCACAAAATACCATTCAGAGTCCAGGATGTTTACTGCTATTAAAAGGTGATTCTTCCTTGCAAACAACGAACACATCACATAATTTAACCTGATTCCCTTCCATCTTCTTAGCCCAGTGCTATTCCAGAAGGTGAAACATGTTTTTAATAGCCTTGAAGTGTGCTTAATTAAAGAATAAGGAGAATGGTGTGTGGCACTACATCAATCTAAACTAGAAATATGCCAGCAGAATGTATGATGAGACTAAGTGGCCAGGTTCCCTCTAGATAATTGAAAGCTTTGTTGTTCTTTCCAAAAAGTTAAGTAAAATGTCCCTCTCCTCAGATCTAGCTGAGATACAGCGTACATCACCTTTGCACTCTCCCAATCCACGGGACAGCTAGGCAATGGTACAGCCATTGTAACCTATTGCAACCTCAAGGGCTGCTCTAATTTCTGTCATTTTGTAACATTTCTCACTAGGGGCTGTTACACCAGCTGGGAATTGAGAGCACAACACGACATGCCCTGTATGTGGATGGGGATTAAGAGCGGAATAGCTAGCTATTTTGGTCCTACACCACTTGGAGATTCCTCCTAGCCCGTGAATCCTCAGCTGTTGATGTAGAGCCCCTTAACACTGGGGTCCTGGATCTGCCCTTTAAAGTTTAATTTGTGGTCCTTTCGATTGGATGTGTTCTTCCTTTAGCCATGTAATATATTCCTGCTACTTTTTAGGTATCATATCGACGCAAGTGATTCCTACTCGGTATGCATTATTATTATTTACTGTTTTGAGCTGGATTTTAGCCTCAGTACTCACATGTTAATGTCAATGGCTAGAACCTATACATCACTATGAATATTTAGGATAAATGACTACCTCCTCTAGATTCCAAAAATATTTTGACAAACATGTATGCAGTGATTTGTCTTTCACTAACAATCAATTGGATTTCTATGCTTTCAGACCATTTTCATTACCATGAAGAGCCAAGCACAACATAAAGAAAACAGGAGGAGTGCATAGGGAATGGGAAGTATATTAAGTATGCCTCTTTCCTTCCTCCTCCCATTTCTTTTAGGGTAAGTTATTGATTACATGGATCAGCGTTTGAATATCACGGCATAGTATAGATACCACTGAGAAATAGCTGTATTCAATATTGCTAGTGGAAACAAAATCCTTCCAGAACTAAGAGAGATGACTTGAGAAGGATACATGCATCCTTCATCACTTTCTGAAAAATATTTTGTGGCAGAGAACTGGCATGGCAGAAAAGTGCTTTCAGTCTGAAATATACTCTTAGTTATGGAATAGTGCAGTATCTGTAAATTTGAGGCTTCCACATCAAAAGTATCCCTTGATAATTCTCAAGGTTGGACCTAACAGTAGCAACCCTGGACTCCACATAAATAAATCTGGTTTTAGTCTCAGATTAAATCCAGATGAGTAGACCACTAGGCTCAGATGTGTTGAAAAAAAAAGTTTCTATCACTTTTGACTCCCCCTTCAGATTAGGGCCATGTTTACAAAAGTATTTTGGCACCTAAAGATGCAGATAGGTGTCTAGTGGGAGTTACAAAAGTACCTAGATGAGTTATATGCCTATTTCTCATAGATGTCTAATTGGATTTAGGCTACAAACTTGGCACATTGTTGCAGTGAGTCAGTAACCCATCCATGTTTTCTGATGAACTTCTGGTCTGGCTGCAGAAATAATATCTGCTCCATTTTCAGAAGTCCACGTAGCACTTCAACTTCCCATTACCTATATTCCCTTGTGAAATTACAATAATGCAGAATCACATACAAATTGTTTCTTAGCTGATAACGTAACATCTCTGATTCTTCTTAAATGTTAAAAAAAAAAGTCTTATCAAAATGGGCTTACAGGTGGTCATTCTATTTATTCTCTCATGCATTTAATTGAATTCCTTGCAATTTCATGTGCATTATAATAGACTTCTTTTACACCATGAAGAAACAAGTTTTTAAACATGTGCTGTGCATTAAACATCACATAAATATTCAGCAAGGGAAAGAAAAACAGTTCTGGAGGAGTATAGTAATTTTACAGTCTCTGGTTTCTAATAAATTTTTACAGCAATCCTAAACTGCATTAGCAAGTTCCAGTTTATTGTCAAGCTTCTGCACAACATCCCTCAATGACATGTCGAATCTTTACCACGGCAGTTGAACTCCTAAAGCTGTCCTCATTGGCAGGAAACTTGTCAGATTAAATTGCCACCTCTTGTCAAGTGAAGATATATGATCTGATATCTCTCTGCTGATGATGACACAAACTGTCGCTTCACTTTGGATGGATTATGAATCTCCAGTGTATCTCACTATCAGCAGAGATATAGGCCATGGTGAGAGGGGAACTATATTTTGTTGACCACTTGAGAGATCATGGTTCACTATAGATTTCTAATAACCTTGCATCCACTTGTCTATTTCTTATTCTGTTTCACTCTTTCTCCCAACAGACTGTTTTTGGTATATTTGCTTCGCTATCTAGGGAATAAGAAAGTAAAATGTTTTCAGTGTTTCCTGACTCTCAAGTGCTGCTTTTAGTGATCTGTTGGCTCATATGCTTATTTGCTATATTGAAACATTTATTTTCTTAAAGAGATTATTATGTATTATTTCTGTTATTTACAATGAGATCCTATTGGTAGAATTTTTTTTTTCAGAAGAATGAAATGTTATTCATAACATGTGCATCATTACATAGTACAGGAGATGAAGGAATAGGTTACCAAACAGAAAAAAAATGGCTTTGTGTAATGCCTTTTATGTTCAAGATATAGCAAATAGCTTTACAGAGGAATAAGTTAAATACTTATGTTAAGCAACAAAAACAGATAAAATACAGTCATGGTGTAGGCAAATCTACCAGCATCTGTGTGATAGCAGTTCATGCACATCCTAAGATATTAGAACTTCAGTGGGCTTTGGATCAGACCCTGTAAGAAGTCAATGGGAGTGTTCATGTCAGAAGAAAGTCATTCAGGATACTAGAATTAACCTTTACTGTTTTCAAGGGCCATAAGATCTTTAAATGTTATATTAATAGCCACGAGTGATGGGGAGAAATACAGCATTTTTCCCAATGCAAAAATGTCCCGAGAAGTCCCACATGCAGTGTTGTCACTGAGTGGGAACTCAAATTTTGTTGTGGGGTTTAAGTTTCTGACTCAGAGATAATAATCCGGCTAACTGAGATGTACGAAAAGAGCAGGTTGGGAAATGGATGGGGTGGTATCATGGATTGTTTTGAAAAAACAAATGTGAATGTCTTTTATTTACATTTTATTTTCATCACCATTTTCTGACCAGCTTTAATTAAATTATATTATGGATAACTAAAACCGTGTTTACTTATTTACAGCAGATAGCCAGACATTTCTGGGACTGACAGAGTATATTTTAAAAAACCTTCTTTGATTCAACCAAAATGAAGGTAACATCTGAAAGATATTTACCTTCCAGAGCTACCTAACAGGCCCAAAACTTTGATGTCTTCTATTATTTCAGGGTGTTGGGTTTTTTTAATGGAATCAAGCTCTTCAGGACTTGATTACCTTTAAATATGCCCCATTGTTACCAAATACCCTTGTTTTCAAATTTCCATTAAGATTCTCCCCCACACACATTATTCTCTGATTATGATATTTGAAAATGAACTGGAAAACAACAACAATTTTGTCTTATTTAAAAAAAAATGAATCTGCAAACTTAGTATTCTGGAGTGAACACTTCTACTCTTCTATTGATAACTATCACAATTCTGGGGCGAAGTGGCTGTTTTTACAGCTTGGGTCTTAGAGTAGAGCTGGTGAAAGCATTTTGAACAAAAAATAAAAATCCGACTGACTCCCCCCCCCCCCCCCAGACGACAATATTATTGAGTCAAACCTGAACCTTTCTGAAGACTTGAATCAAATGATTTTAAATAACAATTCATAAAAACACACAGCAAATCTTTCAAGCTCCTTCTCAGAATCAGAAGTGCTGGTAAGTGTCTTATTTTCCTTCCTGCTTGCAGGAACACAAATTGCTGTCTCTCTCCAAGTCACAAGCAGAAATGGCTACTGGCAGCGCCTAAGAGTGCAATAAAAAATAATCAGGACCCAGAGGAAGTAACTTCTGAGCCTGGGGCTAAATCAGAAGTGCAGCCTGAACTATTCCAAAGACAGTAGGTGGGTGATAATACAGAGAATAAAATAGCCAGTATGTCAAGAGTAGGGGAGTGTGTGAATGGGAACACCTTCTTTTTTTGGAACTCCACAAACTTTTCCAAAGCAGCTGAATCCAAGTGTACACTGCAGACTTTTCCCCTTTAATGGATATGAACTTCAACTTGTTGAAACCAGATGGAAGGCAGTGTTTTTGAGGGAAAGTTTGAAAATGTTAATGCAGAAGGACAAATCACAACACCACCACAGAAGAGACCAGAATAGCATTTTGTCAATGAAATGAAGCTATTGCGTTTGTAAATCACCATAAACTACTCAAAGAACAATTATGGATGGTGGCTGCAGCCTTACCTCAAAGAGTGAGCCTCTTTCCATTATCATTTGCCCAAACTGGATTCCATTATCTCCATAGAGAAAAGTGATATATCAGAAAATTCAAGAAATCATAGGCTAATGTTACCTTATTAAAATCCTATTTACATAGAATTAACATAAATATGAGTTGGTAAACCATATGCTACCACATCTGCTCCTTTGTGTATTAATAACAACTGTCCCCTATAGGGCTCTCAAATTAATATGTATTAGAATATATTACAAAATATGAGGATTCTCTTGGCAATATAATTTGTAGGTAGATTATTTGTAGGCATAGTATTGCAGTATTGGTATTATGCCACATGTCAGCTGTTTCTTGTAGTGTGATTAAACCATGGTAACACCTGACTATTCTACTATTAGGATTTTATGTAATTGTATCAAGGATTACGAAAGTCCAAATTTTCTATTTCCTACATTAGGAAACCTTGAATTTAGACATGTCAAAATAACCTTACAGTAAATCATTTCAGTACTTAGCAGCCTACAAGATCCCAGAGTAATTTTTCTGTTACCAGGATGTTTAATATTTGTTAAGCAAGGAAAGAATTTTACTGATCCACAGAGTAGATTAAAAAACAAATTTTAACCTAAATTTGGATAAGATAATATATAAATTTGGATAAATTTGTAAGGCTACATCCCAAAATTCATAAGACCAAACTCCCCTTCTAATAAATGCCTGCACCTTCCAGTGAAGTCAACAGGTGCTTCAATGAACATCCATTCTATGCAGTGAATGAGGCACGGATCCTCTACAAATAGTATGTGATCATTGTGTTGCTGAAGAGAAGGTGACAGCTCAAGCCAAGATGGCCATGTCTCAACTGAACACAGAAACTCATAACTGGAATCAGTCGAGCTCTCCTGTGGGTTAGTATTGTTTAAGTATTAGAATTATAAGAATACATTTAGCGATTAGATTTTTTTTTTAATGTCTGACTTGCTGCATGCCTTAAACTCACTTAAATATCTGTAACCCATATTGTAAGGTAATATTTTAGAAGCTATATTATGAGCCTTAGACTGTGTAAATCACCAGACAGGAGAAAAATATTACTTAGTGTGAAGGACTGATTTTCAGCAGAAGGTGTTATGCCCCTCCCCCAAAAGGAATGGTCCA
Organism: Chrysemys picta bellii; assembly: GCF_011386835.1. Taxonomy (NCBI): domain Eukaryota; kingdom Metazoa; phylum Chordata; order Testudines; family Emydidae; genus Chrysemys; species Chrysemys picta. Next base: position 84,492,462 of record NC_088798.1, read on the forward strand.
TTGATAGCAGATGGACTATTGTGGAACGTTGCAACTGGAATTTCCCTATGTACCATCAACAGGAGCACAAAAGACTTTTGTTGATATTCTTCTTCCTCCCCTTGAAGATGAGTCATGCAAGGGACTCCTCCCATCAGCTGAGCTTTGCAACTGAAAACATGTGGGTCTAAGAGAACAAAAACCTCAAATAGGAAGGAACTGATTATCTCTATGCCACTTGGACTTTGGGAAGCAACATGTTTCTCAGCATAAGCAAGCAATCCCCAGCTGCTTAGCTCAGGTTAGCCCTAAAGGACATACAGAGCTCACTGATTATAGAAGCTTCTATTATCTGTTGAAATGTAAGACTGAAACTCATTTGTGTATCAAATCTTAATTCCACTTAAATCTTGTAAATAACTTTGTTTCCCTTCCTCCCCCATTTAATAAATCTTTATTATAAGATCAGCTACATGCATTGTCTTTGGTGGGAGATCTAAGGAACAATTGGGACTGGGAGCAACCTGAATATTGCTGGTGATTCTTGGTGTGAGGGACCAACTACCACAAAGGTATGCTCACCTAGGTGATAAAAATAAATGTGACTCTATGTTAAGACTGTTATAGTCACTGAGAAGTTTATATTTCATAAACGGTTGTTGAAATCTAAATATAGAACTCACAGCCAATTTGGGGTTTGTGCCCTAGTTCCTAACAGTCTGCCCTGAGTTTGGTACTCAAGCTCTTCAGTCACTGTAGGCAGCATTACAAGCAATCATAATTCACACAAAGAAAGAGGCAGAAATAAGGTTGCATGGGTGTATATAAATGGACTGTGTTTATCTCTATTACAACTGGTTGAAAAAGGGGGGGGGGGATTTCAAAAATAAAATTGATTTTTCTTTTTTTTTTTAATTGCAAAATTTGAAATATCTATTTTAAAAACTTTAGCCAGATCTAAATTACATATATTACAATATGTGTTTCCATATGTACCACTTGCATTGATTAAAGGATGGGGCTAGAATTCATTCTGTGGATGGGACTAAATTACATTTTTAAATTATGGTCGGTGGGCCACTGCATTTGGCATCACTCAGTGGCACTTTTTTAAGACCACCAGCAATTGAAATCTGGAGAATATAGAGAAACAGGCTGTGAAAATAAATGTCTGTCATGATCTTGAAAATCTTCATAGTCAGTAATGAGACCTTAAACTAAAGTCTGAGTTTAATGGACAGTCACTACAACTTAATAAATAATGGAGTGATATGTAAGTAAAGAAGATAATAAAAATATGAAGTGAAGAGCATGGTTTCAAATAGCCCGTAAAGGGTAAAAAAGAAACTAGTGACTCTTCTTAGAAGACTATTACCATGCTCCAATATAAAACAAACAAGGAATGATTAAACACATTTTAGTTGCTTGCTGTTGTAGCATGCAGCCTTTGGTAGGCTGCAAACTCAGAAAATATAAAACAACAGATGTCTAATGTATAACTGGGGAGAAAAAAAGTATAGGATGTAAAGAAGAACATGGCAATTATACAAACAAATTAAAGAGGTCTTGTGATTCCAGGAGTGGTACCAGAAGGACACTTAATTACTTTGCTGCACCACCGCTAAATTTAGACTTTGCCAGGTGAGTTCTGCCATTCTGTGCTGGAGATTACTGTTCAAATGTGTCTATCCACAGAATAGTACTATTGATTCTCAGCTAAGTTTGCTTTCTACTGTGAATAAACAGTACCATAGCTTAGTGGATTGATTCACATTTACTAGAGGATCTCATATGGTTATTTATTTTATGAAGATAATTTTTCTGAACATGTAACGCTGCTTCAGATTGTTTTGAACAGGATATTAAATCATTTGTGGAAAAGTAATAAGTAGCTCCAAGATGCCTCAAACTACATTTGGCTCTTTCTGACATCCATCCATTGATCTCCCAAACTGCCTTTGGATCTGCAAGGCATACAGACAGTGACTGTCTTTTTATTTTGTGTTTGTACAGCACCTAGCTTAATGGGGTTCTGATCCATGTCTAGGGCTCCAGTAATATTACTACTAATAATAATACAAGAATTTTAGTGGGAAATTGCTAAAAAGATTTCCCATACCATGACATCCAAGGCAAATGGCATTTTCCATGTTCCGATTGATTCATCCTTGCTAACTTGTTTGCCTGTATCTTTAATTTTTGCTACTTATATCTCTGTTTCTAACAAGTCCTGTGAGCCTATGGGACTGGCTCCATTCTGGCTTAATAGTCCCCATAGGAAAGAATAGTTGCATTGATTCTATTATGGAGGAAGATTACATTAATAGCAGCAGTAAACTATTCTTCCTGAACTTGAGTCTCCCTACAGGCAAGTGTTCAATCTATTCTGGATTTGATCATTGCTTATGGGTAGCAGATTAGAAATCATATACCATTGTGGAAAGTTTGTTTGTTGGTGTATGTACTACCGATCACCTTACATAACAGGAAATGATCTAGTTGCTTTACTTAAAATGAACTTGGTAGTGTCAGGGAAATAATTTTGCAGATTACCTGAAATCAGATTTTTTTATAGATTATGTATTTTCTATGTTTTCATTTTGTTCTGGAAGCACCCTACATCACAGACAAATCACCATAAAATATGGTATTTAGGTCAGCTTCAAGATTTTGTTCTATATTAAAATTAAATGCCAAAATCAGAAGCTGCAGGTGATGACTATCTATATAAATAGATATGGCCTCTTCCTTGTAGATTCTAACATCAAAGAATTTATCCTCACAACAGCCCAGTCAAGTAGGGAAATGGAATTATTCCCATTTTACAGCTGGTGAATGGAGATGAAGAAAGATTAAAGACTTGCCCAAAGTCACTAAGGGATTTTCAGTGGGAATTAAACCTAGCTCTTCTGAGTCCTAAACCAGTGCCAAAATTGCAGGACCATTCTTCCTCACAACCATATTGTAAATTCAGTGTCTCTGATATTGACATGTTTTATTTAGTAATTAAGAATATATACTGTTTGTTATTTCAACAACAATTAGTTTTTAAACAGAATTAGTGAGAGTTACTTATAAGAACATCCTAAAAGTTCAGCATTTCCCACTTTTCAGTGATTGAGATATGTCTGTAAACACAGTAACAGGGTAACAGAGTACCACCCTTCCCTCCCAGCAGCACTGGACCCAGAACTGTAGAAGGGAAGCCCTCCTCTCAGGATACTTGTATCCCCAGGGTGTCCCCTCCTCCCTAGCCATATGTCCTAGAGGAAAGAAACTTCTGGTGCAGGCCAGCCAGCGATTCAAGACTGCAGGAGCAGCAGCAGAAGAAGGTTAAAGCAGGGACTGCTGCAGTGGGGCAAGGGGAACACATTCCCCAAAATATTACAGGAGTTTAGTGGGGTGGGATCAGGTAAATAGAAAGGCAAGGGAAGGGTGAGGGACACTGGAGGGTGAGGAGGACAGGGCAGAGGACAAAAGGACAGGTATGAAGGGCATGTAGATTGAGGCTGAATTAAGGGATTGTGATGGGGGCAGGGAGGATTAAATAGCCATTTAGCAGCACAGTCCAACTCTGGAGGCACTAAGAGCCATGTGTTGTCATACCTCCTCTCTGCCCTGTGGGCTGGGGAAAAGAGACTGCAGCGAGGAACCTGCCAGAGACTGAAGCTGGCACTGCAGCCCCAGAAGCAGTTTAAGCAGGGGACTTCAGACACTGATGATGACGACATAAAAGTATTTTCTACAGTTTTGACTGGCTTTCTCTGCAAGGCGCTAAATAACTATTTAATCCCACCCACATCCCCATCACAATTTCTTCACTCAGCCTCAATCTACATGCCCTTCATACCTGCCCTTTTGTCCTCTGCCCTGTCATCTCCACTCTTCAATGTTCCCACACCTTTCCCTTGCCTTTCTATTTACCTGATACCACCCCACTCCCCTCAAAAATAAGAACTCATGGAACTAAGATGACATTTCCCACCATCACATTGTTAACTCTGTTTATGTGCCCATCCCCTTCGCCTGTCCAATCTCAATCCTAAACTCTTCAGGGAAATGACTGCCTACTATGCTGTGTTTGTACAACAGAGCTAGCACCTAGCACAACAGAGCTACAATGTTGGTTGGGCCCTACGCACTAACGACAACAGATGAAGATACTGCAATTACCTAAAGTGATTACTTTTTTAAAAATGGTACAGTCTTTGTTTTGCAGTTAGACCTCAGCAATTATGTGTGCGTGCTTTGTGGGGGCAGGGAAAGGGGTGCTTTTTATAGCTGGAAGCAGGAATCAATACAAAGAAATCCTATAGCCTGTGTCATGCAGGAGGGCAGACTAGACCAGGGATCGGCAACCTTTGGCACACGACCTGCCAGGGTAAGCACCCTGGCGGGCTGGGCCGGTTTGTTTACCTGCCAGGTCCGCAGGTTTGGGCAATCGCAGTTCCCACTGGCTGCAGTTCACCGCTCCAGGTCAACAGGGGCTGCGGGAAGCAGCACGGGCCGAGGGATGTGCTGGCTGCTGCTTCCCGCCATCCCCACTAGGCAAGATGCTTGACGTCTAGATAGCTGGCTGTGAAGGGCCTATTCAATGTAATGGGCCATTAGGGGAAACAATAGGCCTTAGGATACACTTATTCCCCACCTGGTGAGCCTTCCTGAGAACGCTCCAGGCAACCTCTCAGTAATGGCTGCTATGACTCAGCAAGGCATGCAAGGGCATGTGACCAGACCACATGACACTGAACTCCATTTTGGTACCTGTATTTTTCCACGATCTGGACTGGGGACTGAACTTGAAACAAAGGATTCCCACCCTATTGAAAAGCTATACAAAATGGGGAGTGACATCATCTCTTGGTCTCACTCCCCACACAAGAGAACTCCTGGAAACACCTGAAGAAGAAAGACTGAATTTGGGGGGAAGTGCTGGTCCCAGGCTAAAGGGATTTCTAGCTTGTGTATGGAAACTTGGTGGATGTCTTGTATCATCAGTCAGGGTGAGAAATTGCTAATTCATGTCCAATCTATTTAGCATGTTGGGCTTAGTTTTTGTTTATTTGCTAGGTAATATGCTGTGATCTGTTTGCTATCACTTATAATCTTCTTAGCAAACTGGCAGGTTTGTCATGGGGTGCTCGTGTTCCAACTTTGCAGATGTCAGCTCTTGACACCTCGTATTCGGTGGCAGAGTACTGCGCACCAGTTTGGAGTCGATTGTCACACACCAAACTGGTGGATACGTAGTTACATGCCACCATAAGTATCATCTCTGGCACCCTGCATCTGACTCCACTCCCATGGCTTCCTGTTCTGAGCAATACTGCTCCTCCTCATATCAGATGAGAGGTTGCCACTGGCACGTTACTGGAGAAAGTATGCGCCAGCTCAAGCCTGCTGCTGCACAATGACCTTTTTAAACCACTAGCTGCACATTTGCCATCACATCGCCCTTCATGGTCTCATCCACCACGCCAGGATGTTAGGGCGGAAACACTCTGGCAAGAGGAATGGAGATCTGTTATAATTCCCAACCAGTTCCTCATTGCCGACCCCACATTTTTTCTGCCTGGTTTTGACCTGCCCTGTCGCCCATGATCCCTGATGAACAGGTTCCGGACCAGGCAAGGTCTCCGTGTGGCCAACCAGTAGCACTGGGACCTTCGTGACAGCCCTTTGTGCAGCTGTGGTGCAACACAGAGGATGACATCCATTGCTGATTAATGCCTGCTAACTAGGTTCAGTGGTAGCCTAGAAGAACTGCATCACGCCACTGAAGATACCATCGCTTGCCTAGACGACTGCACACTCTAAATAAATAAACTTTCTGTTTAGAAATAAATAAGCCTTTCTGTGTAGTTAATAAACTTGTTTTATCTTTACCAGTGTGTTTTGAGTGAAGTGTCTGGAAAAATCTCAGCTCAGTTAACAAGGGCTGGTGTACATATTCCTCTCCACATCGAGGGAAGGGCAAACTGGGTAATAAATTCATACTGGTCAGATTTTTGACCAGGGCAGGATGGTACAGCTCTGGGGTCCTAAGCTGGAAAGCTGGGGACATCTTGGCTGTAGCCTTTCTATTGTTGGTTCATGCAGTGGTTGGTCAGAGCCTGCATGTAACTGAAGCTGTGTGTGTCCCTGCCTGTGTGAATGCTGGTGGGAGTGTAGGACCAGGAGAGGTCTACAGCTTTTCTCAGCAGCACAGTGTGAGAGGAAACCCAGGCTGGTCAGTCAGAGGGCTCAGTGATACTGCAGTTCCAGACTGCACCCTGGGGGTGACAACCCAGTCTTAAAATCTATGAAGTGACTTGCCCGAGGTCGTTCAGCAGGTCAACAGCAGAGCTGGGAATAAAATCCAGGTCTTCAGAGTCCCAGTCCCATGCTCTATCCTGTAGGCCCTCATTTTCAGAAGGCAGGCTGTGGAAGAGTTTCAGAAAATTAGGCATCTTTAAGATGGCTGAGTTGAGCACCCAAAATGGGAGGTGTCCAAAATCAGTCCCTTTGGAAAAACTAGGCAAAATTATATCAACAGCGGTCCCCAATTTTCATAAAATTATTGTGAGTGAGTTGCATGATATTTCATGTTTTTCTTAACACTTCAGCCCCACCAAAGATGATGGAGAATTTCATCTTTTAGTTTAAAAAAGCAAATTTCTAGCCCTCATAGTTGGGGGGGGAGTTTGAAAATGTGACCTAAGCATTCCCTACATGATTAAAAATATAATATTTGTGTTTTTATTGACCTGCTTTTTAATTTTATTTTTTAAATCTCATTATTTTTAAGGTCCAACTCATTATTTTTTAAAGCTCAGGGTTGGCAATGCTACGTCCCTCTTAAATCAATATTTACCTAAAACTAATCACACAGTGGAACCAGGTATTACAGTGCTTCCCCACACTTAGAATAGGAAATGAACATGACATCTCAGATACTGTGGTACAGCAGCTGTTGGCAAGTATTGGCTTTTTAATGGAAAGTATCATACAATTCTGTCTGTGTAACCAGAGGACATGAACGGTAAAATGCGTATATGAATTTTTTCTGTCAGGACAGCCCTTTAGAAAAACGTGCACTGTGTAACGATTTATGCACCAGGTAAGGGAGCCAAGAAGTAGAAAAAGCAAAGTACGGTCCACTCTGTTTATGCTGTAAGTCTGCAGAGTTATGGGAAGAATAAAACTGAAATGTTGCTAATGCTATCTGTTAAGTAGAGAAGACATAGCACAGAAGATTCTAAATGCTAAGGTAGACTGCCTGCACCGCTTTCCATGATCAAAGTATAGGGGGAGGAAGAGGGTTGAAATTACCTCAAGTGTCCTGACCAGGTTCCAAATTGTGGTCCATTCCAGCTACTTAAATTCATGCTCTAGTTTCATCTCATACGATATTCTTTCACTTCCAGTCCTGAACTTTTGTATTGTATTGTTGTGTCTTTTAAATAACAGCCATGTTCTGCCTAGCATTTCATTGCTAGAGGAAATTATTCCTGTAAATATGTAGTTTGTGATGCAGTGAGATGAAAGATACTGTAAAGAGTTAAGCTCATTATAAACGGTCATGCTGCTGTTAAAATAGGCATTAGAGCAGGTATTGCAGTACTCACCTTGTATGGTTATTACTGAGTTTGGTGAGGAAGGAGGGCATGCAGATATGATTTAAATGTAGTTCACCAGTTTTAAGTTATGAGCAATAACTCTTAGATGATGATGCCTTATTATATATATTATGGTAGCACCATGTCGTCCCCCCCCCCATGAATCAAAGCCACATTATGTCCAGCACTTTTCAATCTTGTTGTCCAGACTTGGTGCAAAGAATTTTTCAAATGTCTTTTTACTTACTCCTTCATCACCTCTTGATAGGGTCTTTATAGTATTGTGTATTTCAATTTCCATTCATCCAATTTTGATACATATATAGTTTCTTTCTGGCTAAATATAAATACATCAGATCAGTAGTAATTTTCCTGGTCTCTTTGGTATAAAGCAGTGATCAATTAGTCTCCCAATTATAGACAAGTGACCCCTTTGAATGGTATATGCTTATAATTAATATAAACATGACTTAATAAACCATATGCTCCCTCAGCTGTTGTTATATTAATAACAAAGCTGTCCCTTAAAGGACTCTGAAATCAATGTATATTAGACATGTGTGTCCTCATAACCAGAAGCTAACTCAGTTGTACTTGACTTATTTTTGAGAAGTATTTAATACAGCATTATTTTAATGACTTTAACAAAACATATGTGCCCCTCAGTTCAAAGATTCATTGCACTTTACAGGATCAAGGACGTGGAGAATGACTGGGATAACAAACCTGCATAGATGCCTTTCTTCTGCATATTTATTAATGACCCACAATATTCATGGTCATAGATTTGTCTAATGCTAGAAGCAGAGATTAAGATGCAGGTGTTCTTGCCTCAATAAAAGATGACTGCAAGGAGCAGTGCAGTATAATAAATCCTCTGAAGACATCATGCTATTTGAAGTCTCATTTGCTGTTGCTCATTACCTTACATCATAGTATGGGACAGAGCATTGGCTTTCTAAAATGTTTAACTAGGCAACCAAGTTTGGGTAAAATAATCAATCTGAACCTTCATTCAGAAGTTCAGTCCAGGTTTCAAAAAGTTTGGGTAAATTCCCCATCCCTGCCCCCATTCTTGTGTGCCTCTTCATTTAATTGTGCTATCTGGGACTTGAAGCAGAAGTGCTGAACTTCTTCAAGAAAATCTGTTTTCACAGTATACCTGGGCCAATCAGTGGCAGAAATTCACAGGAAAGCCTGTGAAGAAGTTTGTAGGCATCTGAGAGTTCAGCTCAACAGAAACATCCGGAATGCTTTTCTGAAGCTTTTGAGTTTTTCACATTGCCAACTTAAACTAAAGATGCATCAGGTGAGCTCTTATAGGCAGAGACTGCCTCTTTGTTATATGTTTGTACAATGCCTTGTCAAATGGGGTCCCTGACCTCTGGACAATCCTGGACAATAATAAAATAAAACAATAATAACCAAGATCTCAGTCCAGCCTACCTGAAGCTTTTTACTAAATACCCTATTCTTAGCCATGAGTTTACTGAATGCAGAAAGATTACATATTACAGTGTTATATAAGAAAGGAGAAGAGGAGGAGGAGGACACAAGTTGGGCACATAATTTAGGTGCCCATTTCCAAATACCCCTTTTTACTGCCTAATTCCAAGACAGAACTGGGTGCCGTAATTTAGGTACCCAAACTTTAAAATTAGGCTCTCTCTCCCAAGAAGGATGTCACACTGTTCATCAAGCAGTATGTGCTTCCGGGGATGCTATTCAAAATTGGAAAGAATAGGTCACATTGAATTCAATAGAAGTTTTGTCATTGACTTCAGCAGGCCATGATTTCACCCTATATAAATAAAGCATTCCCTGTACCCCAAGGATTCAGCATCTGTTTTAACTACCCAAAACTTAGTTCTTTTTATAACAGATTTTTTTTAGAGCTATCCCTTTACATATTTTACTGCCCAGATTGATTTTCAGCACTTTTGTCAACTACCACAACTTGAAGGAATAAAAAGAGAATTTTTTCTAAGTATATATGATGTACTTGCAGACATGAACTGGGAGAAGCTGGTATATTAGACCTTTCAGTTGAAAATGGTCAAACCTCCGTTGAATGAGCATAAAATAAGGAAGGACAAGAGGAAAAAAGTTCAGATTTGAGCTTGATCAGATTTAGGGTTTAGATTTGAGGCCAAATGAGAGCTAGGATTCAGGGTTGTAAGAAATGGAATCTTGTGAGCTGCTGTTGTGAGATCTTGGACTCAAGATCTTTCTGGAATGAAAGAAGTCTTGCAAGTTCATCTATTCTCTAATGATTTCAATTACATCCCAGATGGAGAAATGGCTTCCTCGTAGTTCTGGATCTGAACCACAGGCAAAAATTGTATGGATGAATTCTAATCAGGGGATTTTAATCTGAAATATATCACCGCATGTACAAGGGTTTGCCAAGGCTCGACCCTCTCCGGGGTGGCTGGGAGCCACACCGGCTCACTACACCCCGTTGAGCTTGGGGGGGGGGATTTGTCCGGCTGTGGGGTCTCCCTTGGCAGCCCTTGCTGAAACTGGAAGCAACACGGTAAACCCGGCCCTGGCTCAGGGCAGGGCAACAAATGCTGAGTCAGGGCTCGGGGCCTCAGTCAGGGCTGAGCAACAAGTACAAAAGCCCAGGCCCTAGGTCAGGGCGGGGCAACAAACGCTGAGTCAGGAGCTCAGGCCCTCAGTCAGGGGCGAAGCCGTAACAACAGGTCCCAGCCTCCTCAGGCCAGGGAGAGGGGGAGTCTGCCACCCACAAGTTGGGTGGCAGGGGGGATGCAGGTCCTCCCACTCCACTGCGTCCCAGCCCAGGGCCCTAGCAGCAGCAGAAGGCCCACTGCTGCCAGTGGGGATCCTATCACAACACACCGACATAGGCTCTGGCAGTGCTGCAGCCAAACTGGGATCAGCTGCCCCTGGGCTACTTCCACACTCGGGGCCTACCTGGGTCCTGGTGTTGGCCTCTGGGGGATCCAGTTCCATGGGTTCTTCAGGGCAGGGGTTGATCGGCAGGCCCGGCAGCTCCTCCGGATAGTGTGCGCTGGCCAGGCTCAGCAGCTCCTGGTGGCCGCCTTGGGCCACGGAGTTTTCCCAGCCATGAGCTAGGCTGGAGACGTCTAGTCTCTCCAGCGGCTGGGCCTTTACTGAGCTCTGAGGGCGAGCCTTTATACTTCCGGGTCGCCGCCTGGCCCTCTGAGGGGCGGGATCTGAGCTCCCTAGCTCCTCCCACTCCAGCCTCCAGATGGGCTCTTCCCCCTCTGGGGTGGTGGGGAGCCACACCGGCTCGTTACACTGCACAACACACCAAATTCAAATGAGTTTGAATGTGAGGGCTGCAAACGTTACTGATTTATTTTTTAAAAATATTCTGACTAGCTCTACCTCCATTCCTATCCATGTGTAACTCACTGGTAAAAATCCACAGGTAAGTATGTTGCATATCCATCTCTGTGTCCCATCCTCAGAAAAAAATGAGTGTTACATTCCCCAGCTACAGAGCTGGGCTTAGTGAGAATCCCAGCAAAAACTGTTAATTTGAAAAAAGCTTTATATGACAAGTTTGTGAACTGCATCAGGTCAGAGAGTGGAGACATGGAATGGTTTAATATTTAATGGCATAAGGAATGGTTACATTCTATCTCCACTTCTCTTCTGCATTGTCATAGACTTTGTGAGGAAAAGAGTGATGGCTCCTGCTGAGGACACTGTCTTCTTTGGCAAGAGATAAACTGCAAGACTTAGATTTTGCAGATGATATGGTCATAGTGGATACCAACTTGGATGGAATGAAAAGAATATGAGCATAAAAGCAGACGCTGTTGAAGTGGGACTTTGTATCAGTACACAGAAGACCAAGACCATGGAGATTGTTGTCAGCATTCTCACCTCTGGCAAATGTGTTACTTGAAAGTGTTGATGATTTTGCCTATCTTGGAAGTAAACTATCTACTAATGGCCAGCTCACTGACGTAATGGAGGCAAGGCACAGTAAAGCCAGTGTATCATTTTTCCATTTCTCTAACATCTGGAAGAGTAAAATACATCTACACACTAAAATGAGATTATACAACACTATTGTCCTCCCCACAATACTGTTTGCCTCTGAAATGTGGCAGATGATGGAGTATATAACAGGAAACTGAATGCATTCGACCCACCAGTGTTGTTTAAGAAGTATCTTGGGAATTCACTGGAGAGACCACGAAAACAGAGTAGAAGGGTTTCACGACACAGGTCAGCAGCCTGCTGATTCAGTAATCAGATAGACAGCTACAATAGTTTGGTCACATCATCAGGCTTCTACATGGCAGAAGCACAAGGTACATCTTAGATTGGATTCCACCAGGAGGAAAGAAAAGCCATAGAGGACAAAGAATGACCTGTCACAGGATAATCAAAATGGTTGCTGCCAACATGGAGACAACTTATGATGGAATCAAACATCTTGCTCTGGACAGATGACAGTGGGAAAAATGGGTTGCCTCACGTCCCACTAGGCACAGAAGAGTCTAAGTAAGTCAGCCCTTAGTTCAAGCTATAGAGACACATGCTTTCCTTTTCTGGAGATCCCCAGTTCTCTTTCTGATGTCCTGGCCAAGATGGCAGTAATCACACATCTACTGTGACTTTACATCGGGTTTCAGAGTATATGGAGTTACTTTCCTCCTTCAAGGAATCTGAAGTTGAGGAAAGTTCTTTACAGCTATAGATTTGGCATCCTTTCCCAGTGAGCCGAGAAGCACGGACAGAAGTGTACTTTCCCCTTTCCTGAGAATGTAGATACATGTTTCCATATTTGTATTTTTCAGGTAGAATGTGGAACTGCTTCACTGCTTATTACTGGCATGTGTAGCATTTTCTTGCACAGCGGAGTAAACCCTGAGATTTTTATGAATGTCCATAACTGGGTTTTATGAAAGCGATCACCTTGTGTGTATAATAATGCTGGGTGAACAGTATGCATGTATATTTGTCAAAAAATTGATTCCACTAATTTCCCCCCACTCCCCAAATATTCACTCAACATCATTTGCAAATATAGTCAAAACAAAAATGTGCTTATGAATTCAACTGAAGGCAGTCATGATTTTTTACTTATTTCACTTTATGTATTTATTTTTGTCTAACTCTAGTGCACGACATATTTTCACTGAACAATGATAGGAATAATACAGTTGTTGTGGGGGAGCATAACTAATGGACCAGCATTAGGCAAAATCACAATTCTGGTCACACCTCTGGTGGCAGACATGCTTAACATAACACAATTCACAAAATAATTAAAAGATGAGGGTCAAGTTTCTGAGCAGATTTTTCCCCTCTTTCCAAGAAACATTGATAGTTGCAATACACTTGCCATTTTGAATAAAATAAAAAGTAGCTGCTCTTTAAGTGCTCATTTCCAACATAGATACTGTTCAGCCAACAAATGGTAATTAACTGCTAAAAAGGGAATATGGTGAGCAGATCTCAAGATAAATTGCTTGGCTTTTCATTAATTTATAACAACCGTTCCAAACTCCAGAAGTAGCTACAAGAGTCATATAACAAGCAAGCTTAAATATTCTGATCAAAACAACTGAAGCAGGTTAAACATCTCCACTGGGCTAACTTAGCTGAATTGAAATGTCTGGTCTCAATTGCCTATTGCTGTGTTGTGCTTTCACCAGCTGACATGAGAAAACTTCTTTTCTTGACAAAAGACAAAACATTTCTGTCAGCTGAGGTGACATTGTGTTCATTCAATAATGATACAAGGCCCTGAGGTCCTTCAGCAAGAAAGATAACAAAGAAAATCCTCATTAACTAACTGCAGAAGAATGAAGGTCAACCCACAGAGAGAATTTCATGCTTACATGTCAGTTAGAACATTTGTTCTTCATTAATTCTTTAAACCCAAGCTGGAATATCTTCTAGCAACATTTTAATACCCTGCTCTATGTCAGAAATAACTCTTAGGGTGTTGTTTTCTTTGTACTATACTTAAGAGTCCATTTTTATAAGCACTTCACATCATTGGGCACTAATAATGTTTTAGGATCGTTATATGATTGGATTTAATAATGGTAATAGTTTTGGAATTTCAAGATGAAATAAACAAAGACTGCAGAAATATATTCTGAAGGAGCTCATTATATAGGCACATAAAAGTACTATCATTCATGGTTATGTTTATGTCACTGTACAGTGCTAGTTTAGTTACAGTAGAATATTTTTAAAGTGCTTTGGGGTGAATGAAAATAAGTAATTTTTATCCAGATTATTACATAATTAGGCCAGCTATTGCACAGTGTCCGTATAATTTTATAAGATATTGCATTTTTTAAATTCCAGAATAATAAGTATTTATGACAAAAATAAAGAAGGATTCAGCTTTCTTGTTTATTGTAGTTCACACAATGTTATTTTGCTTAACATTTTAGATGTGTTTGATTCTACAGTCAATACATTTTTATTTGATTTATGCTATGCATGTATTGATTATACATAGGGTAGTTTATGTAGTTATACCAAATTAGTCTTTGTATTAGTGCAGGCTAAATTTACGTCCATTGTGATGCCTTTCCAATGCAAGGTAGTAAAGGAACCCAAACATTCTCCCCTTCCACTCACATATATAAGGATGCTGCTCTGTTGCAGGTCAGTAGGAAAACTTGATGCAGTGTAGTTTCCCATTGAGTCCCACTTGGATATAGTGCTATTTGTAAGTGAGTGCCAAATACCTATTCATCCTCGTAATGGAGAACATTGTGAGCACTTCAAAATTACCACTCTGTTGGCTCTTAATAATAATTTAAAGTATTGGGATTGACCTCAGTCTGTGTAATTGGAATAAAACTTCATGGCTATTATAGTGCACATTCATGTGTAGTCAAATGTTAATTTGGTTATTTAATCTGAAAACAAATATTAAAGATAGAACACCCAAAAGCGCTAGTCTAAAGTGAGGTCTAAATAGATGCTGGGAGGACTCCAAAATAATGGTTCAACATTTTATTTTCATGGCCAAAGGCAAAGAAGCATCAAATAATCATTTAACATATATTTACTGACATCTTAAGTGAAAGAGGCTCTGCTTTATTTGTATGAGCATTTGCTTCACAGCTGAATCTTGCTTATGCAGCAGATCTCTGCCCACCAAAACAACACCATAATTCCCCTTAGAGTTTGTTTGCCACTGCTAGCCAGAACTCAACTATTTGATGAAGAAGTGGGTGAGGGAAAGAAAATTGTACATTTTTGGTGGCCTTTTCTTACCTTTTCCTGACATCTTTTGTAAGGCTTTGTCCTGTCTCCTATCACTAATATCTGAGGGCATTCTGTGTAAAATAGAATGACAATAGTGAACTCCTTAGAGGACTTTATGCAGTATTTGACTTTTCTCTGGTTTTGGGATATGCTAAGATCTGCTTGAGACAGGGCTTTTCGAGGAGAGGGTTTAGGAAGCATTGAGAGGGAGATGTGATTATTGTTTTGTTTGTGGTAGGAAAGCTTTTATCAAATAGAAAGCTTGTTCTAAAGCCGGATCTCCTTAACTGAGAATGCTTTTTCCAGATATTACAAACTTCATTCTGGGCATGGTGGAGTTCTCTGGCTGCATGTTAGAGGAATAGTGAAAGTAATAAAATGACACAGATGTGACTGAAAAACACTGCCTGACTACATGAGTATCTCTTCATCATTTCCTCATAACCCACAAAAACAATCTGGCTGCCACATAGTTATCATAGGGTTAGAATGGACCACAAGAGCCATCTAGTCTAACACCCTGCAAGGATGCACGATTCATTGTGTCTAAACCATCCCAGACAGATGGCGATCCAGCCTCCTTTTGAAAACCTCCAGTGAAGAAGCTTCCATAACCTCCCTAGGAAAGTCTGTCCATTGCCTTACAGTTAGGAAGATTTTTCTGAGATTTCTGTAATTTGACCCCATTGCCTCTTGTCCTATCCACTGTGGCAAAAGAGAACAACTTTTCTTCATCTTTTTTAATGGCACCCTTTCAAGTATCTGAAGATCACTATCATATCCCCCTTTAATCTCCTCTTTTCCAAACTAAACATACATAGTTCCTTTCAGCCTTTGCTCATATGGCTTGCATTCCATCCCTTTGAGTATCAAAGAGTATCTAGCATTCTTTCTTGATAACTGCATGAGCACATGAACTGAGAAGTCAGATTTCTCAGTTAACACTCTATTTGTGCATTGAAATACACTGATGTATAGGCCATCATCAAGGCCCAAATCCTGAAATTGGATTCACGTAGGCAGGCTGTAGGCCCGTGCGGAGCCCCATTATACTCTAAATGGTTTCAGGGGTTTGCCCATAGGACATGATTGCAGGATGAGGACCTATGTTAGTGAATATTTAACTAACTAGAGTGCTCTCTGCACCAGCACTGACCTAGCCTACCAGATTCCTGAGCAGGAATATTCTTTGGTCAATGTATAAGTGTAGAAACTCAGTAGAATAAGAAGGGAGGGTAAGAAAGAGTGGGAACAGAACCATAAAAGAAAACAAAAGAAAAGCAAGGGCCAGAAAATGTAAGTGGAGCAAGTGTTAGGGCCTTTCAGATTTAATTGTGTTATTCTAGTCCAGGGGAGAATAAAAGAAGGTTTTCTACTGTTGTCATGAAGTATGCAGCAGGCTGTGACCCTGAGCTGGTTTCTCCCAGCTGGGCTTTCAGATTACTTCCCCCCAGCTCTGCCCAGACTGGCAGAAAAGCCTGTGAAATACACAAACTTAAAATCTTCACAACCAAATATTGCTGTCTTCTTACCACCCCCTTACCCTAGGCATTCAGTGTGTCTCCACAGTATTAGAGAGACAGTCAAACAGTTCCAGGTCATTCTCCCTGGCCTGGGAAAGGTTAGTAGGCACTCCTCTTCCTAACAGGGTGTATCTGTGTTATGAGGGAAGAGGTAGATTATATGCAGCTCTCCTGCCCATAATTTGTCCTGACTAGCTGAGGAAGAGGGGAGGCCTGTTCCCCCTATACTATATTACAAGGATTCTGGTTCTAGGCCTAAAAGGACCAGTATCCTTTTTTCCCCCCCAAACATCAGCTGAGTATCCCAGGACCACTTCCTTTCTCTCAGCCTTTGCCTCTCTCATTCCCTGGATCCAGTGCTTAATTTGTAATGAAAGTGATGCTGGAGCTCAAGCAGGTTTTTTCTTTTTACTTTTATAACTGACATGGCAAGCCCAGAAGTGCCAGGGCTATGAACTGCCAAGCCTAGAGGTGCCAGAGCTAAGCCCTGGCAAGTGCTGGCATGAATTAAGCACTGTCTGGGTCTTTGTCTACCCCAGAACACCTGAAACAGGGTAGCCTGGTCCATGAGACTTTCCCCTCTGGCCTTAAAAGGCTAGTGTATCCCCAATTACAAAGTACAAGACCAGGGAGATGCTAGTGCTTTCTAGCACATCAGCTCCCTTCGAGTGACAAACACACTAAGAGTCATAGAGCTGAAACATAAATGAAAAAGAGATGGAACAGCATCAACTGGCTGTTTTCTAGAATATGAACACTACTGCAATCTCATAGCTCAGTAAGTTGGCTTGCTCCCCAATCTTAGCTTGGCATATATTTACTCTTTATATTTCTACTGTAACCCCAATATATCTGAACACTTCTCTCGTGAACACACTTTAACAATGCACTTATTTTTTATACCAACTAAATGATAGTTGTTGGAAATGGAGGAAGAACCTTTCATACCTAGCAGGCAGATAGATAGGTGAGAGAGAAATTACCTACAGTAGATGTATGAAGCTTAATTTCTTTCTCTCACAAGTTTGTATAGTTAGGCTCAGAGGACTGGTTTCACCATCATGCTGAGACAATGATGCTGAACAGTTTGGAGGCAACAGTTGATCCATTTCTTAGCAAACAGTGTAATTTTCTTCATTCACTTTTCTTCGTTTATTTATTTTATAATGAGGAGAGTGCTCTCAGAGAGGATGAGCAATTACCCAGCACCATCCTCTGGGATCTTCCTGAAAGGAAGGAACAGAAGCACTCAAGCATGATTCTCATCCACCTCTGCTAGGATCCAATACTAGAGTCAATGATTTTACAAGCTACTGACATATCTAAAGGACTCATAAGTACTCAGATGGGTTAAGTATTTTAATACTGTCCTAATTGAAGTTACAGATGCAAAGTTCCTATTGATTATACTCAGTAATTGCCAACAAATTGGGCATGACTAGAATTGACTGAAAGGCTCACAATAAATCCCCCAAAACACATTAAATTCACCTGTGTTTTTTATTTCATTACAAGCCTAAAATTCAAGGGGAAAAGGTTAACCAAAAGGTCCACGATCCTCACAAGTGAATTTGGGCCAAATTTGAAGCAAGTCTGGCCCTGTTTATTGTTTTGCATTGAAATCAGATGAAACTCATGGTTTGAGACGTCTTTGACATGAAACAGTTTTGACTGCATTTCACATTGCATACTTGAAGATACTCCAACTTGAATTTCCAGGTGAAAGTTAAAAGGGGCATGAATTCACATGGATTGAAATCTTGGGTTGCATTCAGGCAACCTCCTGCCAAACAATATCACTGATTTTTAGAGCTCTACTCCTGTTTTGAAATACAAGCTTTTCACAAGTGGAAAATCTTTCTCTTGCTTTGACTTTGTCCAAAGCTTTAACTGAACTACGATTATTTTGTTCCTTTCTAATATGGCAGTTGATATCAACAATGCAAATCATATGATTTATGTCAGAGTGAAAAAGCCCTCTGAAAATGCTGTAGAGTTTTATGTTGTAGGGTGGGAATATGTATATCATTAAGGCTATTCTTTGGATGAGCCCTTATTTTCCCTTAAATATCTAGTTGATGTTAATGATTTAATTTAATTAATAAAAATAATGCTTCTCAAAAATGCTGCCATGGAGCACACTGGGCCAAATTCTCCATTGCCCTGAGCCTCCTGCAGTCATTTATACCTATGCAAAGCGGGTCTGAACTGCTGCCATTCTCAGCTGGTAGATTTTACAACCAGGTGTGAACAGTTACACAAGGCAGTAGGGAAATCATGATCACTTTACAGACACTTAAATAAAAGCTCGGAGTAATAAGTGTGAGGCTTTAGAAAATCCTAATCCATACAAGGCATTTTTAAACAAATATTACTATCCTGTGTTATTGGGAAAACAGATTTTTTTTTCACTTCCATCAATCTAAGCCTATTTATTTAGATATTACAGAGTTATTAGTGCTGCTGTCTAGTCTCTTGTGTTTAATTTCCAATCTGCATTACATTCAAATATCCTAGCTGCTGACAAAGAGGTGGATGGTTCCATTTCTGTAGCTTCCACTCCTATAAAATGAATCTCAGTGTGAAAAATGAAGATTAATGGGCTTCGTAATCATTCTGTTCTGCTAAAGCCAATTTGAATAAAATGGAAAATGGGCTCAGAT
Organism: Chrysemys picta bellii; assembly: GCF_011386835.1. Taxonomy (NCBI): domain Eukaryota; kingdom Metazoa; phylum Chordata; order Testudines; family Emydidae; genus Chrysemys; species Chrysemys picta. Next base: position 84,511,467 of record NC_088798.1, read on the forward strand.
ATGAAAACATCTTTAATATATTTGGATAAAAATAAGCATTGTGCATAACTGTGAGCTCATGCATATATTGTCATTTTATTCAGTGCCCATTTGATGCATCACTGCAGTATGTACACTGAATTTTTGTAGCATTCTCTTTTAAACTGTTAACTATACTATTTGTTAGGCCTGGTCGATGCGAGTGTGAAGACCAGGTTAGCAGAGTGTCTTTCTGAGCTTGTGTTGTTTAATTAGAGTTGGTCAGGAATTTTTCAACTAACACATTTTCATTGCAAAATTCCGATTTGTTGAACTGAGGTTTTCTGCAGACATGCATCAGTTCTGAAGAAACTTTCTCAGATCTAGGATGAATTTCTGATCAGAGACATACCGTAGAATAGCCAATAGGTTAGTGCACTCCTCTGTAATGTGGGAGACCCAGTTGCCCTAATCAGTGGGCTATCAAGTCAGTCTTTCTCTCAATCTCTTCTGTTGAAGCTGCTCCACATTTTATAAATAATTAAATATTCATTGGACCAGAAGGAGACTGACTGACTACAGCCCAGTGGTCAGGGAACTCACCATGGATGTATGATCCTTGTTCATATCCCTGGTCCAAATGATGCAGAGCAAGGACTTCCAAATCCCAAGAGTGCCCAAACCATTATTGACCATTCTCGGCTATTGGCCATTCTCGGGTGGGAGGGGATCTACTGAGGGAGGGGGTACACAAATATTTTTCAAAAATCTAATTTTAATTCCAATGTAGAATGAAAAATCCTCAAAAAAAATGTGAAACAGAATTCTTGTTTTCTGGCCAGCCCTATTTTTAAAGACTCCATGTATGCTTTGAGATTCTTTGGGTACACCAAATACAGGGCCGGCTCCAGGCACCAGCTTAACAAGTAGGTGCTTGGGGCGGCCAAGGGAGAGGGGCGGCACCTGCGGCAATTCGGGGGCGGCAGGTCCCTCACTCCCTCTAGGAGCGAAGGACCTGCTGCTGAACTGCCGCCGCCAATCGAGGCTTTTTTTTTTTTTTTTTTGCTTGGGTCAGCAGAAATGCTGGAGCCGGCCCTGACCAGATATTTTACTTCCTTGCTTTAGGACTACTCACAGCATGGTCAAAAACCATACCCTTCATACACTGTGGATAATTTTGACACCCCTCTTGCTTTAAAAAAAAAAAAAAAAAAAAAACTAGTTTTTGCATGGTACTCACTTATGGACTCCAATGACTCAAATTTGATCCAAATTTACATTGTGTAAATGTACTATCTAAAATTACTAATAAAAAATAAACCCAGGAAATATTTGTACTGTGATTTGTCCATTGACGTTAGCTGAGATAACCCAGAATTACTCTCATGAACAGAATTTGGCCCCTTATTTACTGAAAATTACTGTACTTTCTGTGGTCTTTTTTGTTTCAGTCTAAAGTTGTGGAGTTCCCTTGTGTCCAGTTCCATTTTTCATTAGCCAAGGACATATTAATTCTTCCATAACAAATTGCATATCAGTACAAAAAGAAGTGGGCCATTTGGAATATGGTATTTGATACATATTCAGCTTGTAGTCGCTTTACACAATTGTGCTTAAAATAACAGAGTGATGGCCTAGGAAAAGCTCTACATTATAACTGTCTGTATTTAGCATTGATCCAGTGGCATCCACCTTCTCAGTGATGCAAAGTCAATGCATTTCCCTTATCCACTACTTTTTCTGCCTTATCTTGAACCTTGCCAGTGTAGCTTCTGTCATGTCATTCTGGGATGTTGAGTCCCAACCTGATAATCTGCTGGGGAATCCCATAACATTACAAGAACACATTGTATTTTAATAAGTAAGATTGAAAAGATTACTCGGCAATATTTCCTCTGACATTGTTGCTTGCATAGGTTCACCTCACTTTTCCAGCTAACAAACTGGCATAGGAGAATTCTACTATTATGAATATTGCTTTGACTACAAGCTATACTCCAGCCTATGAGAACCGTAAATACTTTACTATTTACAGCATCTGGCACTCACAACACATTTCTAGTTAATTTGGTCAGATGATTTGATGTCACCTCAAATGATGCATTGTACTGTGATATGTGTCTCCCCGGTCTACAACCAGTTATTAACATTAGCAAGTGTCATGAAGTCAATAGAGGAGGTCCCTCTGATAAGGTTATCTCTGGAAATCTGCAACTATTTGGCATCAAAATCTCCCACCACAAAAGAGTGACAGTGTACAGCAGATGTTTGCATACATGTTTAAACACTGGGTGGTATGAGGGTAAGAAGACTGATCTTGTGATTAAAGATACTACACTGGAGATCTGGGTTCAATTCTATATTCAGCTATAGATTTCCTGTGCAGCCTTGAGCAAGTCTCTTATTCTCTCTGCCACTCATTTCTCCACTTGTAAAGTGGTGATAGTAATAATTTATGTTCCCAACCTCTGTCTGTATTGTCCATTTAGATTTAAGCTATTTGTCTCTTACTGTGTTTAGACATAGAGCCAAGCATGAGAGGGCCTCAATCTGAGTCCTCTAGAAGCTACTGTAATACAAATATTAATCAAATAACTGTATTCTGGAATGAAACTTGCTGAAATGCTTATGTAGTTGAGTTCTCCAAGTTTATGCTATGAATTCCAGCTCATTCCCTTGAGGTAAAAGAATGGCAACTTCACAAGCATCTTTTTTTCTCTAGCTACTAAAATGGGTTGGAAAATAGGGGTTTTCCTCCACAGAAAATAATGACGTTTCTGCAAAAATTAAAATTAGACACATATTGGCCAAAATCAGAGAAATTTTGAAAATGTCATCTCTCTGCTGCATAAGAGCTGTAGTTTGGGTGCTTCATACTTCCACTCCCTTCAATATGCCAAGCTCCCTGGTCAGACAACATTTCCAGTGATGCACATCTCTTGTTAAGGGAAAATTATGCATCAAAGGAGTCTTGGCTGTGTTGAATTTATGGTACTTTCAAATCAAAATTTTCCAGGAAAGCAGACATTTTTGTTCAAATTTAGTTTAGTCAAAACCCCAATTTTCTGTTGAAAATCTGTTACAAAAGATTTTTTTCAACCAGACATAGTAACTACAGAACAATTATAACATTTATTTCTAGGAAGTATCAAAAAGCATAATGGGAACAAGTCCAAGTACAAACTATTGTTTGGAAACTTATCAATAGTTACAGTAGCTCTGATAATATATATTCTTGTAAAATAGCATCAGGTTACTCCAATTTACAAATGGAGACCTCTAATTCAATGTGTGCTAAATAGGAGTTTTTATGTCTTTTTATGTCTGCAATTACAGACTTGCAAAATTTCAACAGTTGCAAATTTGGTCCTAAAATTTGAGAGGGGGAAAAAGTATTTTTAAAGAAGTTAAATTTAGTATATAAGAAAATAAAGTACCCCACTTTGTGTTTTACACATAACTTAGGAATACCTTTTTTCCATAGGCTACTATTTAGTATCTTAGTATATTATAAAGCTATAACAGTATATTAAAAACACAGCATAAGAAAAAATACACTATTCATTTTCAGTGTCTATTTAATTAGTCATTAGCTATCTTGATGAAAGGCCAAGAAAAAAAATCAAGTAGAAAACCAGAACCAATTTCTCCATTGTTAAATATGTGGTACATGTAAAAGACAATTTTCCCAGCAGTACTATCCTGGAGTGGCATTTAACTATAAGATGAAGCTGTTGAAGTTAAACGTTGCATCAGCTGTGGTCAAAACTCAAATAGTAATGGTGCCTTTTTTCCCCCCCATCATGAGAAAAGTTTAACAGAAACATGCATTAACTGTAGGCAAGTGCTTCCTCTTGTTTTAGTATCACAGCGTACTCTCTGTACCTCATTATTAAGGATAAGATTTTGTCACAGAGGACACGTGCTTGGGGCTTGGGCTTCAGTCATCCGCCCATAAACCCCCACCTCGTTATTTTTAGAAAAAAATCACAGACAGGGTGCGGGCTTCCATAAATTTTTTTTATTGCCTACAACCTGTCCATTATTTTCACTAAAAATAACCATGACAAAATCTTAACCTTACTCATTCATGCATATTTAAACTAAATGCAGACCCATCATTTATACTTATGAGCCATTTTAAAACATAGGCAATTTAACAGGACAGACAAATTTTTAACTGAATGTTCAAATTAGACCCTATGGGAATGTCTACACAGCAAAGAAAAACCCCTGGCTGGCCTGTGCCAGCCGGCGCAGGTTGTGGGTATATTTCATTGCTGTCTAGAATAATGGGCTCAAGGTGGAGCCTGAGCTCTGGGGCCCTCCCTCCCTGCAGGGTTCTAGAGCCTATGCTCCAGGACAAGCACAGAAGTCTACATAGCAATGAAACAGCCCTGCAGCCCGAGCCCCGCAAGTCTGAGTCAGCTAGCACAGGCCAGCCACCGGTGTCCAGCCGCAAGTGTCACATTACATGTGGCTTTTATGACAAATGCAGAACAAAAAGGATGATAAAGACCTGCTGCCACTTTGTGAAAAACAAAATCAGTCCTCCAACCTCACAAATATATCCACCAGTGCCAATTGTGAGGTCTCTCACAAACTAAGGGCTATGACATCAGGTGGACAACAAAGAGTAAGAGCTGATTCACTCTTGGGGAAAAAAAATAAAACGACAAAGATCCAGTTTTCACCAAAAGGCTGAGTGTAATGAAAAATACTGAAAGAAAACTGACAGTGAACGTATAACACAGAGGTAGAATTATCTCTTAATAGAGAGGGGCTTTGTTGAAGTTTTCTAGAAGGCATCAGTGGATCAATAAAAACTTGAATTAATCCTCAAAACACTGTGAAATATGGACTTCAGGCTTCCATTCATCTTGCACTCCTAGTTTGTGCCATGTATTACAGGAATCTGACAGTACTATGTGATATTAATACTGCACCATCTGTGCTGCAAATGCAACACCTAAGCTCAAGAGGGATGGTCTGAAATAAAGTGCAATTGTTAGCTTTCTTTTTTCTTTGTTGGGAGAGGGGCTCACATCTTCTGACCCCACTATCATAACAGTGCTAAATACTGCACAGTAACTGTGAGAATAACCCCTTTTTGGAAACATTAGTACACTCCAAAGTGCCTGAGAAGTTAGTTACCTTCTTGAAAGACTATGTTTATTAAAAACATTAAGTTAATCTTTTACTGTAGAAAGGATATTAGGTGATAGAGAGCATAATATAGTTAAGGAGCTATTCTACTTAAAACAGGCACCTGTAGCAAACTGAATATAACTTGGAGAGAGGACTACAGGTTGCAGAAGGGAAGAATTTGGAGGAGACAGTAGGAAGTCAGTCTGTTTGCATATGGTGGAATGATAGCTAATGCTTCAGCACCTCCACAATTAGTTCTCTTAATAAAAAGAAAGTTTCATTTTAAAAACATGGAGTTCTCTCACTTTATTGCCTAGCACATGGTACATGAAATAGCACCTATCACAGGGTTGCCCAAAATAAGAGATAACATGTTGGTCTCTGGATCCTTGAAAGAATGGGTGACAGTGGCCCTGAAGAACAAATTGAATTTTCTAGTCCTAACGCCTATGAGAATGACTACTTTCAGATGTACAGCCCTGAGAAATGAAGCATGAATTTAACTGACAACTAGTTTGCCTAACTGTTCTGTTTCTCTTTCTGTTAGGTTGATGTGTTTTTTTAGTTTATCTTTTCCACAGAAGAAATTGTGGTAATGGTGATAAATAGTTTAAAGACAGGAGGATTATCTTAATGAGACTACTAAAATACTACCTAATCACATTTTCAACCTTCCTTACCAAATAAAAGAAATAAGCTATGTTTAGCCCACATTAAAATCCATGACGTGAAAATATGGTCAGGAAAGCATCAACAGTAAGCAGTGTCCCCAAGCAAGCCCCAATCAAAATGTAGCCACTGCCCCAAAAGGTGGTAATACTATAGGACTATTCTCATTTGTGATACCGAAATATGCTGTGTTTCCCATCAGCACATCTTATGATGCTATTTCCTATTCCTCTCTCTGAGAGCATCCCTTCAAACTCTTTTCAGAGCCCTGAGGATTCTCAACCTGTTTTCCCATTTACTACTCAAAGCTTAGGTCAAGTCAATCCACTTCTGAGCTAAGAAAAGCTTATTACAGCTCTTGCAGGAACCCATAAACACTGCTCCTAAGTCAGCCAGCAGGGTCATTAAATATCAAAGCAAAGTATTTTCTTCTATGTAAGTTTGGGAGGGCTGCATCTCCACAATATGCTCAGCACTTGCTCCTCCAGGAAATTAAATTAAAATGCTACCTTCTTTATAAAATAATATGATTTATTAAATATGGAGGTTAGAAACTTTGCCACTGGTGTATACTTTGTGGGCCAGATCCTTCCCCCTGGTGTAAACTGGCATAGCTCCACTGACTTCACTGATTTACATGAGCTGAGGATACAACATATTTTACATACAGTTTTAGAAGACATGGACCAAAATTTTCATATGTGACTAGAGGTTTTAGGTACCCAGCTTGAACTACCTTAAAAAGTCCAGGTTTTCACAGGATGGTACTCAGTACTTTATGAAAATCAGGCATCTTTAAGGTAGTTCAAGTTGGGCACCCCCAAAATTGAGACCCCAAAAATCACTAGCACTTTTGAAAAATCTAACCTTAGACCCTACAACGAAATCAACCTATTTATATTGATAAATATTGTGATTATGCATATCACTTAACTCTGTGTGATCTATCATGCAGTCTGAATCTATTTCCTGTGTGGAGAGTGGGAGTAAAAAACATCGGAATTTTTCACGGATGTATTTTTTTCTTCCTTGAAAGAATATCAATGTCATTACTGAAGAAAATGTGGCTTTATCCTTCCAGGTGACTCCTTTAGTCCAAAGTTTCATGCAGGATCTGAGAAGATTCTTGAACTTGGCAGAAAAGAAAATTCATGCCACAGATTAGTTTGTGAGGTATTGATTTCTAAGTGAGAGGAGAGGGGTTCAGCATCTAAAGTTCTGAGAGACCAGTTCTGTCCTTAGGGATACGCAGCATATGTGGCTGCATAGGGCACCAGAAAAATTGGGGCACCACCAGGACCAGGGACGGCCTTTTTGGGGTGGCTGGCTGGGGCGGGTGCCCAGGGTAGCCTGCCAAAGAGGGCGCCGTGTGCTGACCCAGCCCGATGCGCCATGCACGCCGCAGCCAAGCAGCTGTTTGTCTCTGGCCCAGCCCCACTCCGGCTGCTCTCGGCCAGCGGGCCCGGGCTGCCTTCTCCCTCTCCCCCACCCACTTGCTCCTCTCAGCCAGTCAGCTGCCAGCTGAGGGTTCCTGTCAGTGACAGGGGAAGAAAGGAGCTCTTAGCTCTGCAGCTCCACTCCGCCCCCACCTCCTCCCCACAGAGGCTCATACCCCTTGGTGGTGCAAGGGGGCGGGGGGGGGGGGGGGGGGCAGGCTCGGCAGCAGGCCCAGGGGTTTCTGGTTGCTGCACTGCCATGAACTGCAGACAGCTAGGCCTCCCCCCCGCCTCCTCCCTGTGCTCTCGGGCCCCTGCCAGGCCTGGGGCAGTGCTGGTGGGAGGGTGCTGCGCATGCAGCTCCACCCTTACCCCGTGCGCCTGCCCCAGCCCCGCCAATTATTTGAATGCGGAGGCCAGGGAGCATGGGTTCCTTGACCATGCAGGAGGCAGCACCGGCACCCAGTGGAAGGACACCTCAACCAGTGAGTGCTCTTTGTTCCAGGTAAGCCCCCTCGGCCCAGGCCCCATGGAGCAACTGAAGAACCAGTTCTCCCTGCCCTATGCCCCCCCACCAGCAGAGCGGTTCGGAATCCTTTGCTGCCTCGTCCCACCCCACCCCCCCAAGGCTGTGAGCCCAGGTTGCCCTAGCATCTTCTCCATACGAAGCTCGATGTGTGTCAGCACTGCGGGGGAGGGAGGGGAGATCATAGTCCATCAGCATTATAATGTGCTTAATTTGTTTAAACTGGTTTTAATAAAGTGCCCTTGGTAAGTTTTCCAATACTGTAAGTCTATGTTTGTGTTGCTAAGAGCAAGTCGGGCATATGGGCACCAGTTTAATAATACTGCGTAGGGCCCCGTAAATCCTAAGGACGGCCCTGTGTGAGACTATCAATACATGTAAATATAAAAAGTATTCAGTTCCTTGTGTGTGCTTCAGCAGATTCCTTCAAGGTTAGTGTATTGCGTGGCAGTCCACTTGATTATTTTTCTATGTATACATCATCAGTTTGGCATCTAGTGCCTTCAGGTCTAAAGAAGAGATGGAGTGTGAATAAACTAACTTTTGCTTACATGTGAAGCATAAATAAGTGAGTGTGTGAAAAAACAATGTATCTGTTTCATTGAAAATATACTGTAATATATTACCTCTTCTTCAAGATTGTTTGGACCATAATGGAATGCTGGAAAATATATAAAAAAAATTACACCCCCCACATGCCCCTATTGAAAAACTGCTAAGCAAAAATAGTAATTATTGCCACCTATGTCTGGCCAAATAAATTTGTAATAAAAAGAGGTAAAATAAACATTTTTGTAAATAAACCTAGCTCATTGATGGGCGCTGTAGTGAAAAATGCATATTACTAAAATGAATCTTACAGTTGAAAGTCCATCCATTCAGGATACACAGCCTCTCTAGGATGGGGACATTTATTTATTTATTCACTCATTCATAAATGTCAGTGGTATTGAGTTTTTATTATCTAGAGCCATTCATTAGCAAAATATCAGCAATCTTAAACATTAACAAATATTAAGCCTCTGCAACACTGCTTTATAAAGTGAAGTATTACACCCATTTTATTAAATAAGTAAACTGAGACATATGTTAAGAGACCTGATTAAGCTCAGACAACATTTGAGTGACGAAACTGGGAAAAGAACATACAGATCCAGATTTCCAGGCTCCAAGTTGAGTAGCATGGTTGTAACTAAGGCTATAAAGAGACACACTCTGTTTTTCAGGTGAAATTTATCACATCACAAAAATATATTTTAAAATCCCCATTTCACATTGTTTGGACTCATGAGGGAGTACATGTAATGTAGTAAGTAGAGATTAAGTCAAATAACCCATTTTGAATAAGGTGCACCATATGTTGTGATAGACATATATAGGATGCCCTAACAACTATGTGGGGGAAACCAGATAATTACTACGCTCTCAAATGAACTCGCACAGGAAAATGATAAGACAAAAACACCATATCACACATGGGTGAACGCCTTTCACAAAACAATCACTCCATATCTGACCTCTCAATCCTCAGTCAAAGAAAAGAAACCTGTTCAACACCTTCAGAAGACAAGCATGCAAGCTTAAATTCATAACTTTGTTAGCCTCTAAAAATCACAGACTGTCATGACAGCCATAAATCCAGTGTGTCTATTCAGAGACATGGGCACTGAGACCTAGTGGTTGGAGCGGGAGTTGGAAGTCAGGCCAAGTCAGGTACCAGAAGGTCAGAGTCCAAGACATGCCAGTGGGCAGACTGAGAATCAGGTGTCAGGAGACAGGAAGGGTCAGATTACTAAGAGATTGGGATCAAGCACCAGGTAACAGACAGCAATTGAATAGCAATGCTGAGGACAAACCAGGGTCAGAAGCTGGAGTCTAGGGTCTATTGCAAGCAGGATCTGGAGCAGAGATGGACAGGCAGTCTTTGTTGTTGCTCAGACAGCTCCCCTTTGTGTCTTCCTGGTTTAAGTATTCATAGAATCATAGAATACCAGGGCTAGAAGGGACCTCAGGAGGTCATTTAGTCCAGCCCCCTGCTCAAAGCAGGACCAATCCCCAACTAAATCATCCCAGACAGGGCTTTGTCAAACCTGACCTTAAAAACCTCTAAGGAAGGAGATTCCACCACCTCCCTAGGTAACCCGTTCCAGTGCTTCACCACCCTCCTAGTGAAAAAGTTTTTCCTAATATCCAACCTAAACCTCCCCAACTGCAACTTGAGACCATTACGCCTTGTTCTGCCATCTGCTACTACTGAGAACAGTCTAGATCCATCCTCTTTGGAACCCCCTTTCAGGTAGTGGAAAGTAGCTATCAAATCCTCGCCTCATTCTTCTCTTCTGCAGATTAAATAATCCCAGTTCCCTCAGCCTCTCCTCATAAATCATGTGCTCCGGAACCCTAGTCATTTTTGTTGCCCTCCGCTGGACTCTTTCCAATTTTTCCACATCCTTCTTTTAGTGTGGGGCCCAAAACTGAACACAGTACTCCAGATGAGGCCTCACCAATGCCGAATAGAAGGGAATGATCACGTCCCTCACTCTGCTGGCAATGTTCCTACTTATACAGCCCAAAATGCCGTTAGCCTTCTTGGTAACAAGGGCACAATGTTGAATCATATCCAGCTTCTCATCCATTGTAACCCTGGTCCTTTTCTGCAGAACTGCTGCCTAGCCACTTGGTCCCTAGTCTGTATCAGTGCGTGGGATTCTTCCATCCTAAGTGCAGGACTCTGTACTTGTCCTTGTTGAACCTCATCAGATTTATTTTTGCCCAGTCCTTTAATTTGTCTAGGTCCCTATGTATCCTATCCCTACCCTCCACATATCTACCACTCCTCCCAGTTTAGTGTCATCTGCAAACTTGCTGAAGGTGCAAGTTTGCAGATTGGTATTGGTACTAGCCAATCAGTGGGCTGTAAGGAGCCGCCACTCAGGGCCTGCTGACGAGTACTTCCTGCCGAGCCTAGTCTCACAGGGTCATCCCATGGGAGGCCAGCCTAAATCTCCCATGTTGATGCATTGGTGTCAGCAACTCGGAACCCCTATGGTTCCAGGTTCCAGCCCTGCAGGTTTTTACAATGACTTATTACATCATCTATAATCCACTAGAAATCCCACCCCCAAGTTGCCTTTTTTTTTCTTCTTCTCCCTTCCTTCCAGCCCGATGACTGAAGAGGTGTTAACAGGCCATTTAACCTGGAATGATCCCTTGCAATATGTGTTAACTACTTATGCTAAATAATCTGTTCCAACTTGTATTTAGCTGTGGCACTCGGAGTAGTACATCTCCCAGACTTGAAGAAGAGCTCTGTGTAAACTCGAAAAAGTGTCTCTCTCACCAACGGAAGTGAGAGACAAGACAATCCTACACACAGTTGACATATTAAATTGTTTCCCTTGTGCTTCACAAATCTTGATACAGCACCTCTTATTAATCTAAAACTAGGGTACATAGCAGGGGACACAAAAGGTATAGCCATGAAGTATCTTTTCTGCAGTTACAGTTTCATGCAACTTAGACTTTTTCTGAGCCACTCCATAAGTCAAGTGGATGTGGACAGTTATTGAGGACCCATCTACCTAATATGTTCAGCTCTAAAGATTATAAGATAAATAGTTGTGCTCTCAGCTTCTGCTAACAGTTGAGAAACACCTTAATAGCCTTATCAAATTCCCATTGCAGTCAATAGGATTTTTTCCATTGACTTTAGAAAGAATCATAGAAGGTTAGGGTTGGAAGAGACCTCAGGAGGTCATCTAGCCCAACCCCTGCTCAAAACAGGACCAACCCCAACTAAATCATCCCAGCCAGGGCTTTGTCAAGCCAGGCCTTAAACAATCTTTAAGGATGGAGATTCCACCACCTTCCTAGGTAACACATTCCAGTGCTTCACCACCCTCCTTGTGAAAAAGTTTTTCCTAATATCCAACCTAGACCTCCCCAACTGCAACTTGAGACCATTACTCCTTGTTCTGTCATCTGCCACCACTGTGAACAACCTAACTCCATCCTCTTTGGAATTCCCCTTCAGGTAGTTGAAGGCTGCTATCAACTCCCCTCCACCCTCCCCCCCCCCCAACACACACACACTTGCTCTTCTCTTCTGCAGACTAAATAAGCCCAGTTCCCTCAGCCTCTCCTCATAAGTTATGTGCCCCAGCCCCCTGATAATTTTCATTGCCCTCCGCTGGACTCTCTCCAATTTGTCCACATCCTTTCTGTAGTGGGGGGCCCAAAATTAGATGCAGTACTCTAGATGTGACCTCATGAGTGCCGAATAGAGGGGAATAATCACTTCCCTCGATCCGCTGGCAATACTCCTTCTAATGAAGCCCAAAATGCCGTTAGCCTTCTTGGCAACAAGGGCACACTGTTGACTCATATACAGCTTCTCATCCACTGTAATCCCCAGGTCCTTTTCTGGGGAACTGCCACTTAGCCAGTTGGTCCCTAGCCTGTAGAAGTGCATGGGATTCTTCCGTCCTAAATGCAGGACTCTGCACTTGTCCTTGTTGAACCTCATCAGATTTCTTTTGGCCGAATCCTCCAATTTGTCTAGGTCATTCTGGATCCTATCCCTACCCTCCAGTGCATCTACCTCTCCCCACAACTTAGTGTCATCTGCAAACTTGCTGAGGGTGTAGTTCATCCCATCATCCAGATCATTAATGAACATGTTGAACAAAACTGGCCCCAGGAACAACCCTGGGGCACTCCGCTTGATACCGCTGCCAACTAGACATTGAGCTGTTGATCACTACCCATTGAGCCTGACAGTCTAGCCAGCTTTCTATCCATTTTATGGTTCATTCATCCAATCCATACTTTTTTAACTTGCTGGCAAGAATACTGTGGGAGACCGTATCAAAAGCTTTGCTAAAGTCAAGATATATCACATCCACTGCTTTCCCCATATCCACAGAGCCAGTTATCTCATCATTTAAGGCAATCAGGTTGATCAGGCATGACTTGCCCTTGCTGAATCATGTTGACTGTTCCTGATCACCTTCCTCTCCTCCAAGTGCTTCAAAATGGATTACTTGAGGACCTGCTCCATGATTTTTCCAGGGACTGAGGTAAGGCTGCCCGGTCTGTAGTTCCCCAGATTCACCTTCTTCCCTTTTTAAAAGATGGGCACTATATTTGGCTTTTCCCAGTCATCTGGGACCTCCCCCGATTGCCACTTCCCTATTTGTGAGCAGCAGGTCAAGAGGAGCTTGGCCCCTAGTTGGTTCAGGCCCTAAAACTTTTTCCACATTGACCTTGGTTTGCTATATTGCTTGTTATAGCTCTTTCCATAGAATAGCTTTAGCTATCATAACTAGAGCTGAGCACATAACTGATCTTTTGGTTTTGTGGCCCAATCAAAAAATATCTGGAAAAAAATTTTGGTTGAACCAAAATTGATTTTTTTTTCAGTTTTTCCTGCCAAAGTGAAACAAACAAACAAACAAAATGCTTCATTACATTTTCTGGGATTTTTGTCACCCTTTTTCAAAAAAATTAAACAAATTGAGCTAAGTTTCTAAACAAAACATCAATTCAAAATGAAAAGTCAAAACATTTTATTTTGAAAATACTGAAAAACCATTTTGACTCCCCCCCCTTTTTTTAACTCAGCCGAAACAATTTATTGATTTTGACCCGAATTTGTTAAATAATTTTGGTCAACCCAAAACTGCATTTTTGATTAAAATTACTTGACTGAAAAATTTTGCCCAGATCTAATCATAACATACCTCTTCCATCTATTTTCTGTTTTGTCAAGAGATAAATTTAGAAAATTAGATCCTCAATAATCAGTCAAGCATGAAACTAACAACACTGCAAAGAGAATGGTGGCTAGAGCTGAGAAACTCTGCAAGTTCTTATAGGCAAAAGTGCTACAAAAGGACACACTCCACAAATTCATAAATCTGTTTTGGGTTGTTGCCCATTTCATGAATGGTCTATTCTTCTGTTTTTATTAATATTGTTGACTAGCTACTACAGGTGACATTTTTATCCCCTTAGGCTGTCCATTATCCAAATGAAGGGCCATCTGGAAAGGGATTCTGTTCACTGAAAAATGTGACAGAGCTGATGGCTTTTTAACTGCTAGTCATCTATGATTGCTAGTAAACACTGAAAATTAGCATTGATCCTCCCAAATGAAAAAAAGCAGCAAAGTACTTAAGACAAGGCTTATGGAAACACCTTCTTGGCAGGGGTGCAAGCTAATTAATAATTATAAAGGACAACCTTTCCTTATTTTTGTAAATTAATATCAGTGGTAGTCTCTAAAACAAATAAACATGACTACAGATGGGATAGCTACTTGTATAAGCCCACCTCAGTAAATGCAAATTAGAAAACAAGGTGGGATTGAAATCTCTGCCCTGCTACACACAGGTACTAGAGCATAAACCTACATATTCAGAAAATCAGGTAGCTTGACCTTTATGCCAGCCTAATAGAGTTTGGGAGGAATCAAAAATAGGAAATGGATGTGGTGACATTGCCTCTTGTTTGGAAGGCTCTGTGGGGAGCCACTGCAACTGCGATGGAGTCAGAAATATGTTCAGAGGGGAAAATAAGAGAACCACTGCTATACTGGCACCTATTCTCAGTATGAATACGGGTGTTTTGCACCAATTCTAGGAAAACAACTCACAAGGACAGTTTAATAAACATTTTAATCCATTCATAGATCTCCTAATAGAATGGCTTTTACTTTAGCTTTGGAGCAATGCAGGGCAGTAAACAAACCCACAGTGAATCTACTCTCATCAAAGTCAATGAGAAAACTTCCATTGACATCAACAGTGCTAGATCAGGCTCTAAAAAGTCATGCCAGAGGAAAAATTACAAGCTCTGGTGTGCCCTGGCAAAGGTGGTGACCCACTCTGAACAAGATCAAATGACATAATGAGAGATATAACAATTGGGAACGTTTTCCAAGTTAACCTTTGTCATCTTATGATATCAGAAATCATGATAAACTAATTTGCTGTTAAATGCAGATCTCACATATTTCATACAAAACATTTTCTCCTGGAACAAACAGTCCTTTGCGAGGACATGAACAGTGAAAGAAAATCTGAGATGGGTTTTACCCATAATTTAGTTTAGGGCAATTACTACATATTTAAAGGTGGTCTGTAATAATATCAGCCTTTCACGTATGTTGTCTAACATTACTGTATGCATTGAAGAGATACTGCAAAAATGGAAATATCACAACTAGTAAAATACCCAACCTATGTAACCGTTATACAATAAATAGGTGTGGGCAAATTGCTGTAAAGGGCAACTGGGAAGGGCAAAATAAGGTAAGAAACCTACCCTTAATTCAAACCTTTGTCTGAGTCTGGCTCTAAAAATGGACAAGAGTTTTTCTGAGTTTCTGAAATCATTGCATATGTGATTTTTCATTTCTGGCTTACAAGACAGGAACCAGAGGTGCCAACATACTGAATAACTGTTTTTATAGTATTTCCAGCTGGAACTAGAAGCATCAGAAATTCCCTTGAGAAAACTTGTTCTCAACCTTCCAGCCAAATTTTGCAAACTCAAAAGGTTTTGATAGTTGGGATAAACCTTGTATAAACAACTAAATTTCAGGACTTATCAAAACCAAAGCCGACCATTGAATCACTGGAGATTCATCCATCCCTACCTTTGATTTTACTACCCATGGAGATTCTGTTCTACTGTAAAAAACTAGCATTTTATATTTATTTACCCAATTCTGCCACTCTTCCTCAAGTTGTGCACTGCCACCATACTTTGTGGGTCCAATAAAATCACGCTGACTGCTTGAATAGTTGGGGCTACCCAAGATAAGATCCCAGGATCTTGTCCTATACTTGTGCAAATATAAGAGCTAGACAACACCATTATGCAAAGCTGGTTACCAAAAAATAACACCAAATGAACAAACAAAAGAAACAAAACAAAACAAAATCCCACTATTGATGCCGAGGCTTTCAAAAGTAGCCAACAAATAAAATAATGGACTTTGTCACACCACAAGACATAAACCAGTTTTAGTTTTGAAGCACTGCTCTCAATAATATGGCAAACAGAACAATAACATTATTTGTCTGCTTGTCTAATATGAAGGCAACATTATCAATGGACATCCTGCAGCTATGATACAAGATGCTGAAGAAAGGCACTGCAAAATTGTTTTTCATGCAACTGACAATGATTTGATAATTTGGACATTTCATATTTAATAAAAAAACTATTTAAGTTGGAAACCATCAGACCTCCACTGATGGGACTTATTTATATCACACACATTTTGTTCCCAAATAGTGATTTAATCCTTTCCTTTAACATGCCCCCTTTTAAAATGAAGGGAGCATATTAAACACTTGAAAATACTTTTAGGTTAAGCCACTCAGCTGACATGAATAAAAGGAGACCTCCTAAAGTGCTCTCTAATGATGGGTATAGCAACTGGCTAGCAGAACATTTAACTTGTTTTTCCACAGTAGATTTGAACAGCAGTCTAATGAAAATATTGAAAATGATTTCTTGCTCTCCCTGTTATCAGAAATCATAACTTGCCTAAAGCCATATGAGTAATCAAAGATCCATTTGAGCTGTGATTCCTATGTGCATATGCTCATAGCAGGTATGCACAGCACACTATAATCAGTACTGTAAACATTTTTCATTAGTTTCACATTTTGCTAAAACTGTGAAAAGAAAGAAGAGATGGGATCAAATGTAAAAGAATGAGGTTAGGAAGTAAAACAAGCTTGCTCTGTACATCAAAATTTTACTGCACACACACACACACACACACACACACCATAGAGTAATTCATAATCATTTGAAAGGGTTATTTTCCTCCACGCCCTCAGGAATGGACTTTCTCAATCTTCAAATCAAAATGTGCAAAGCACAAAGTTCAGCCCCATACTGAATAGATCATAATAATTAGGATCTTTCTCTCCAAGACGTCACATTATGCAGTTGAATAGCACCTACCAAAAAGCATTTTCTCCTTTCTAATAAGGCAGAATGGTTATGAATTTCACTCCTGATACATAAATCTAATAATACAATGTCTATATATTATTTTTACATAAAAGGCAAAATTAAGCCACGTAGGATGCAGATAGAGATATGATCAGTACTGACAGTCCTATTTCAAAGATGGGGCATAAGGCATATTCCAATTTTTTACAATGATTTTAATAAGCAGAAATGAATCTCCCATCATCTCCAGGTCTATTCTGAAATGAAAAAGAAATCACTCAGAATCAAGGTTTGAAGATATACACAGCAGAAAACCGGGGATCTGAATTAGTAGCTCAGAAGGAAAGACTCAGATCCTTCCCATCTTTCATTAACACCTTAAAAAGGCATTGGTTGAAATATTCCAATTTTCTGACTAATTTTTTTGGTTGAAATTTAAAATTTTTACAAAAAAAATGGGATATTTTTGTTACAACCGCTTTCATGTTTTTCAATTTATGGAGCTGGCTGAAAAAAATTCAAATTTCAATGAAAACAAGGAGTGTGTGTGTGTGTGTGTGTGTGTGTGTGTGTGTGTGTGTGTGTGTGTGTGTGACAGACACATTTTCCTATTTGGGGACCAGCTCTAATGAATAAAAAGGGAAGGAGGTACCTGGAGTTACTGGAAGATCCTTGCAATAAGGAAAGGCTACACAACCAAGATCACATCTACTGATTTCTTTGTTCCTTTCACAGGAACTTCAAGGTGACGGGGAAGCACTATTCTCTTTCCCCTTCTCCAGGCATAGTTCTGCCAACACAGCTACAATCAATGCCAGAAAAGAATCAATAGATGGTAAACTGGATTGCATGCACTCTGCTCATCCTGCATGCACTTTCACAGCAGGATAAATTGACAAAAGCAATATTTCAAGAATTAAATTTAGAAGAAGAACGAATGGACTTGACCAACTAGACGCAACATGCTCAGGACACTGCTTTTCTCACAAAATCTCTAACATACTAATTAAAGAAAACAAGGGCTTGGGATACAGGCTAGAAAATGAGGAAGACTAGCTAATAGACTACAATATACAGTTACTATGACCACTAATGCTGTAAAGACGACTCTCTGGGGCAGATTTTCCAAAATGCATAGTACTCACAAGTAGGGGCAAGATTTTCAGAAGAGCTCACCTCCCATTTCAGCATCAAAATAAGTGGCTAGTAGAATGCTGGGCGCAGATATCTTTCAAATATCCAGCCATAAGAGTCGTGATGCAAACTGCTAGGTGCTGAGCACTTTGGAAAATTTGGCCCTAACTATCAGCATTGAGCACTTGAAAAGCTGACTCCAAATAATCTGTAGAAAATGGTTCACTGAAGCTCTGAAATTATATGAGGTGAACCATCCCATCTACACTGAAACCATTTCTCAGTTTCCTCTTAGGCCTCAAAATACTGCCACATAGAAAGTGAGTGCCTCAGTTTTAACTCTCTCATGTGAAAAGGGGAAAGACAGGAAAGAGTAGTTAATACCTAGAAATAGAACTAAGTCCAAGACCTCTCATTACCCATGTATACAGACTGAAACCCAGACAAAAAAAACCTAATCCTGCACAAGAGATCCTCCATTGGGTTCAGGACCTTACACTTCTGCCAAGCTATGCATTGTTTTTTGTAGAAAAGCCTCACTTGTTCGGGGACCCTGTGGATGCCAATAAACTTCTAACAAAGAGGAGAAACTGGATGAAATGACTTCTGAAAGGCATGACACTTTTACATACATGAGGCTTGTAAGAACACAAAACTAAGGAATTGATCGAGACAAGAACAACTGATTCAGATACAAATATGTATAAGATAGCATCTACCTGTATCTGAGTGCCATGAGGAACTTAATCAGAGTTATGAACATAGAAAAACTAGTCAATAGCGTAAAGTAAACTGCCAAGATGGTAGTTACCCCATAAGCAGGAGAATGTAATGAAAAATCAACCTAGTTATTTGAATTAATGGGGTAGAATTTTAACCACAAAGCAATCAAGGATGTATACAGTGTTCTGTGTCCATTAGTTATTGAGAATATTTAGTGTACTGATACAGACTATACCTGCCAGCCAACCAGGGCTGTTTAAACTCATATTCCCGCTTTTCCACGCAATCCCATGTTTGACAGAATGAAAAACTCAAAATAATGTATATTATAATGCGTTATTGTGGCATTAAGAATTTTAATTGCTCTAA
The DNA here is from genome assembly GCF_011386835.1 of Chrysemys picta bellii. NCBI lineage: Eukaryota > Metazoa > Chordata > Testudines > Emydidae > Chrysemys > Chrysemys picta. The sequence goes on from NC_088798.1 coordinate 84,530,406, forward strand.
GTATCACATGTGCTCATATGAATAGAATATATAAATGGTTTCTTTATTCATTTGCTCTTGCATGTGTGCATATAAAAGCCATAATTGTTTTTTAAAGTTAAGTTTTATTTTTAAATCATTTTGGCCACAGGTCTTGATATTTACACTGGCATTTCTGTACTTTTTCCTGCCAACTTTGTCATCTTAGGTAGTTTGGACCCAGTTCAGCAAAGTACTTAAAGTCAATGGGACTTGTTAAAACATCCTCAAGTGCTTTTCTGAATTAAAGCTGTATAAGGTTCCTCTCACCATACTATTCAACTTGTTTCTCTACTTTTCCCTTATAAGTTTATACTTATACTTTTTGGTGTGAAATTTATAGAAGGATAATGGAAATCTGATAAGAAACACAGTGATAAAGTCAACTGTTTCCTGTGTTAACTGAAATCTGGAGATCATAATTAAAGTAAGTTGAGGCCCACATTTTCAGACCAGGTACCTTAAAGATAACCACCTAAAATAATTTAAATAATTTTGTTAATAAATATAGTCTCATCTTCAGAAATGCTAAGTATCCACAAATCCCACTGAAGCTAATGTGAGCTGCACTGTACTGAAGTCAGAGAGACCTTTGAAAATCAGATAATTTCTTTAGAAGTCTATATTTAGGGACCCAGGTTTGAGAATATTGGCTAAAATGTCCAAAAGGAATAATCTGTTATGCCTGTACTGGCCTCTACGGGAATTCCATTGTTGTCATAGTTCTACGACAATGGAGTCACTCAACAAGTCAGCCAAGTAACTCTTCTAAACTGCAGCCTATGTGGCCATGATTAGCGTAAATCTACATTACTGCCAACCACAGGATGAAATAAATTGAAGGGTGTTTATAACAAGTCAATATCAACAATAAAAAAGAAAGAACACCATTCAATTATTTCCTGTTGCTGTATCAGACCAAAGGATTGCAATGCCACTTACTTTACATTGATTTGCAGTTACGTTATTGCAAACTAACAGGAAACTGTCAAATGGTTTCCGCTGTAATGAGTACATTTTCTTAATGGTGTATGCAAACTACATGCTTTCATCCTATCATTAGCAGAATTCATTATCCTTTCTTCTATGCAGCCATTTAGGAGTGTATCACTATTTAAAAGCACTTTGTATTTTAGCAAAATAGTTTGTGTATGAAAATCACTATTACAGCATACCATGAAATTTTAGAAAAAATTGGTTATTAGCCAGTCTAATCTGTGGGAAGCATAGATATTATCCCAGTTTCAGTTTTCAAGTTTGCTCAAAATAAAAAGCAAAACATTGACTAGAGGACAGTGTATGAAAATTGGGGTTCAAACAAGGTCTAAGGTTTGCTAAAATAGTAGAACTACCAGTGAGCCTCCGTTTTTTTTTTTTTTTCAGTTTTAAGATTTATTTCCTAAATTATTTCTGTCAAATGTGCACATGCCACTATTATGCATGTCAGTTATAGCTGAACAATAAACATTTTCAGTATGAAAAGTTCATGGTTATCAGTTTTTGTATTTCCCATCCCCACTTTCCAAGCACCAAAATGGAATGGTGAAAAAAGTGAGAAAGATTATAAAGGGGAGCAGGAAAAGAACAGGGGAAACATACATAAATATAAATTTGTGTTTTGGTTTCTATTTAATCAACAAATTGGAACATTTTGAAAAATGTGATTTTTTTTAAAAGGGCCATTTTTTATTTGAAAATTGAATGAGATATTGAGTAGCCATACCAGTAAACCTGCACATAAGTAACTACTTATGCCTATAATTATTCATTTACAACAGTCAGAGACTAAAATTCTATGGGACCCCTAAAAGTGACCCAAGAGCACAGCTGGGCAATTTTTTTTCAGACTAATAGTGTATTCAGCAAAAAATGCAATTTGGGTCAACCAAAATTATTCAGAAATTTGTATCGAGTTTACCAAAATTGCTAACACTTTCAGTTTGGTTGAAACTATTTGGTGATGTCAAAATGAAATGAAACTTAATTTTGATCCTCAGGCATTTTGATAACAGCAAGCAAAGGAGACCTAGATTCAAAAAATGAGGGGGGAGAGGAGGAAAGAGGGGTGGAGCCTCCCTTATAAGCATTTAACCCAGTAGTTCTATTCCCCCTTCTACCTCATGAGAAGAGATTCCAGCTTGTCTCTCCCACACTGCAGGATAGTGCTGTAGCCATTGGGCTGTGGCATGTTGTCATATTGTCATAGGGGTTTTTTTCAATGTCTCCTCTTGAAGCTGTTCCGCTTTCTAGAAAGAATTAGAGACCCATGGGAGCGGAGACTGGAGTTTGAGTTTTCCACCTTCCAGGTGAGTGTCCCTAACCACCATGCTGTTGAGTCATTCTCATTCTCTTTTCCTGGCCAAATGACTATTCTTTGCCATCATAAATGACTATGAATTTCCATGATGAATGAAAATGTTGAGTGGCCTAACCATTGGTTCAAAAGTTATAAGGGAGGCAGCACCATCACCATCACCTCTTCCTCCCCCCTCCCATTTTGTAAATCTCATCCTCCTTTCCTTTGGTTTTGCCTAAATGCCTGAAAGTCCAAATGAATTTTTTCAGGTCAAAACAAAATATCACATTTCAACTCACAATTTTTTTCAACCTGCCAGAAAATTTCAAAAATATCATTTTCAGTTTGACCCAAAAATTATTTTTTCTTCAAGTTTGTGTAATTGCCAGAGAGTCAGAAAATACATTATTCACCCAGCTTTGCCTACAAGCATAAGTCTCACGGATAGCAAATTTAATATGAAAGGAATATTTGAAAATGTTGCCCTAAAATGTGTGCACCTGTATCAGGTACTGGGTGTTTTCTATGTTATTCTTTCCATCTCAGAGATATTTCTAAACCCTCCAATATCTGTAAAAAATCAATTGATATTAAGAAAATATGTGAGTGACACATAGTATACTTTTAAAATTAGTTGTAGCATTCCAGAGAAGTGCTGCATTGAAACACTGAAAACTAAAGTAGTCAAAACAGGTACAGCATGGGCCATGGCAGCATATTAGTGTGATTCTACAATGACCAAATCTAAAGGTGACTGGGTATTTCAATGTTTGTCTTGTCATCTGAATTACTGCCAGTTGTAAAAGATGTGGTGATGTAGACACTCCTGAACATAGATGGAATCTTAACTAACAAAGGCTCCTTATGCCCTAATCATCCCTGAGTGCTACCTAGTCTTGAAGCAAATGTTGGAAAAAAGTGGCAGAGAATAGTTCAAGACCAGGGGTCGGCAACATTCGGCACATGGCTCACCAGGGTAAGCACCCTGGTGGGCCAGGCCAGTTTATTTACCTGCTGATGCAGAAGGTTCGGCCGATCACGGCCCCCACTGGCCGCGGTTCGCCGTCCCGGCCAATGGGGGTGGCGGGAAGCCACGGCCAGCACATCCCTCACTCGCGCCGCTTTCCGCCGCCCCCATTGGCCCGGGACGGCGAACCGCAGCCAGTGGGGGCCGTGATCGGCTGAACCCTGCCGGATCAGCAGGTAAATAAACTGGCCACGTGCCAAACATTGCCGACCCCTGTTCTAGACAGTCTGTGAAAGAAAACAAAATTGTTAGCTGCACATCTTAATCACACCTCAACTCTTCAGTTTATTTTTAACTAGAAACAAGGAGAGGAAAAGGTTGTATCAACATATTTAGAAGTATAATAGCATCTAATAAAATTCAAGTTTAGAAAATGGAACAGAATCTTACTATTGCTTACACGTAGTTTAGCCAGTCCCTATTAGTTAACTATGAAATCTACAATGTATGACTTGTCATTCCTCCTTTAGCCTTGAATTTTGCTATTACTAATTTTCCACAAGCACTATGGTGATCTCTGGGCTGATTATTTAGATGCTGGTCTGTCTATTTAATGACACCAGTTGTGAAAGCCCATATTTGCACTGCATGGTGAGATTTATCTTGTGTCTGGAATCCTAGAATTAAGGTCTGAAAAAGGCTTATTAGATCTTCTTTCACATAACTTTGTTAGTGGGTATAATCTTCAAGTGCTTTGTCCAGCCTAATTTTAAATGTCCAAGCAATGGAGCAGTCATCTCTCTGTGTGGGAGAATATCCCAAAAGCTGTTAGACATTATTATTAGGACATAATATATGATTCAGCTCAATATTCCCTTTACTCAGTTTCATACTACTAAATCTACTGTAACTTTACATACTGAACAAACCTTAAACAACAGTTCTTACTCAATGGTGTTTACACTTCTCACAGACACAAGCAAGCTAACTTGTATAAAATAAGTAACTTCATACTCAAATTCCAACTAAATCTTTCTAAAGTTTGAAAAAGTTCAAATACCTTTTATAAACCAGTTATCTTTCTTTGGAAATATAGTTTATTTGAGGGGGGGGGAGGACTTAGTTCAGTTCTGACTGGGCTACATCTTCCATGATGCATCATGGTCTTCCTTCTGATTTAACTGCAGCAGTGCATCATGGGAAATTCAATATGTCTGAGGACCCTGCTCATAGGGCTATGTGGCAGTTCACCATTTAACTGAGCTAAAATGAAACAGTTTGACATTTCCAAATTGAATATTTTTGGAAATTTCCATTCTGCAATTTTTAATTTCACTTTTCATCCTGGTTTGAAAACAAAGTATCAAAAATTCCCAACAGATGGAAATTCCTATTTTCAACCAGCTCTAATTTCAGCTCTCCCACCTTTTTTTTCCACCCTAGCAGAAAAAGAAAAGAGTGGAAAGAGTAAAAGAGTAAGGAAAAAGTGCAGGTTTTCCCATCATAATGAAATAACATATATCATGTTTTTCCTATATCAAAATGTAATTCAAACACAAACAAAAATAAAAGAAAATTGAAATTTTTTCAAGGAAAATTATTTTTGAAGAGATGGGAATATTTCTTGAAAAACCTTTTTGACAAGAGTACCTTGCTCCATTTCTGAGGGTTAGTATCATAGGGGGGAAATAATTAACTATTAATTATCTATTTTAATGTTAACTATTTAATGTTTGTCACATGGAAATAATGAGTAGCACTTGGTGAAACTGAAGAGGTCCAGAAATTTAGCTTTAACCTACAATAATGCAGATATTTAGCTGTAATTTACCTGGATTACATGGGGGCCCATTACTTCTGCACAACATTCATTTATACCACACAATCCAGGCTTTGCTGCCTATGAGGCTGTCTTGTGAAGCTCTTTCAATGGGTCTCCAACCTGAGTGATGCACATCAGGAAAGGCTAAATCTGGGCTGGAGGGAATGTAATGTGAGCCTACCCACCACTATTCACATAGGAGCTTCTCCTGCCATTGGCTGCTTAGCTGCTGCTACTGGAGCAGGAAGAGAAGATGAGCAGCTGCCAACCACTTACCTTCAGCAGCAGTCATATATTTGAGACTGGGGTACATTTGATGTCATGCAGCCCATATTATCCCCACTGCTCCATTTGCTCTTCCTCTCCTTGGTTAACTGCTCTGGCAACAGCCCTTCCCTTCAACTTATTTAAAACAATTGACTGTCGTGTGCATTAAATACACAGCTGTATAGTACAGTATGTTTGTTTTAGAATACAAGCTTCTTGGGCTGGGGCAGGGTGTTTGTAGAGTTCTGAGCACTGTCATTGGTGCTCAGTGAACGACTGCACCAAAATTTAACCCAAGGCATTCATTTAAACCTAGTAAAAAGCAACAGAGGGTCCTGTGGCACCTTTGAGACTAACAGAAGTACTGGGAGCATATGCTCCCAGTACTTCTGTTAGTCTCAAAGGTGCCACAGGACCCTCTGTTGCTTTTTACAGATTCAGACTAACACGGCTACCCCTCTGATATTTAAACCTAGGAATGCAATAAAAATCAGATCTGGGGTTATAATTCTTCCTTTACCTCCAACCACGTTCTGATATAGTCAGTATATTCCTATATCACAAAGGCTCTGAATAATAGGTGATCTTACAGCATACACACTACAATGAGCTGTAACAGTTAGAGGTAGTCACAGTATGGATTGAGTAAGAATAATGTATTGTGATATTTCTGCCAAAACTGTTCATCCAGCAATGCTTTTAACACATCAGATATACCAGAATTATTGTTTTATTACTCCAAAGTATCTTTCTATGCATAATTACAGGATATCAATTATTCCTACTATGCAGATTCTCAGGAAAATGAATGGTATGAACATTCTGTTCATATTAATGGGATGTTACTTATTCAGTAATATTAGGCTCAGCAGTTCATTTTTTTAAACATATCAAATCATTTAGAATATACAAACATGATTTAGGCAATTTCAAAAAGGCTAAAGGTCAAATAATATTGTTGATATGAACAAAACCCCACAACCTTTTTGAGGATTAGAAAGAAGTGGACCCTAAACTGAGTCAGAAAGTTGCATCTTTCCAGTGAACAATTCACCCTAGAAGTTGAGGGGAAAAGTCTGTAGTGATAAAGCTTTTATCTGAGTTTGGTTCACTAAATGGCTGCAAATTTAAATAAAATAAGACTGCTTGCACTTTGGCTGACAACCTGCCAAATAAGATGAGAGGGGGAAATAACTGATTCCAGTTAATTGAGAAACTGATTTCTACCCCCACTTCCATCTACAACATACGAGCTTTGAGTGGAATTGTGGAAATTCTTTGACTTTTCAAAAATATTTCAAATCAGCTTTGGCTTGGAGTCTTTCTGTATCTGTCTGTGAACCTTCTGTGGGGTCTGAAGTATCACATAAGAGCTTTTTATTCTGTCTGGCTATTTAGTCTATGACCTATTCACTTCCACAGAGAACTTCATTAGCTAATTGTTTTTAATCTGTAACGTACTATATTTCTGCACCATACACCAGAAATGTACACTGGCCACACAGCTGAATCCCTTGATGTCCAGACAAAGGACTCTTAACTCCATCTTCTGTAATGTCCCCCATTGACTCTCTCCTAGATTTAGCTATTATCTCAGCTTGCTATTGCTGCTTGAAAAGATGGATGAATAGCTCCCAGTGTAGCTGCCACACACGTCCAACTCCATAGATCACCCAGTAGGTTGAGCTGGAGAATCATGAAGTCTGGAGATGTATTATTTCAGGTGTCATTCAGTGTAGCACAGGGCCTGAGAAATCAGGCTTACTCCAGCAGCAGAATACTATGTCAGAATAATAATCAGGTCAGATTATTAGCCCTTATTGAGGGAGTCAAAGGCATAATAGTTTATAAACAAAGTAACACATTTTATGTTGTTTTATAGAGAAAGGGAGATCAATGGCATCAAGGATTCTACTAACATGTACTGTAGGTGTAGGTGCCGACTGTCATGCAGAGATATAAGGGATGATTCTCGGTGTTGCTTTTACAAGTGAATTACATCAAACCTGTATTATCATCAAAAGTCAGCCCTCTAAACTGTAAGTGAAATGACAGATGGGTGGAATATCTGAAAGGGCACATGCACTGTGTCCAGTCAGTCTTCTTAACATCTATGTTGATGTGACAAAGTAGTCATGTGAAAGATGTAGAGTTCAATTCCTTAGAGTTTATAGTGAAAACAACCCTGCATATTTACTTGGAAATTTAAATCTGATGAAATCCAACCTCCAAGGGCAATTGCCACCTTTCCTTCACACACTCACAACAGATCCCCCTTCTATCCCACTTACTTGCCCCCTCTCATTTAGTACCTTGAGTATTACATTGCATGTTTTCAGAAGGACCCGACCACCTGCTCTTTTCTTCTAGTCCCAGGTGGCCCCAATTGCATATTTTTTGGGATGCAGTGGGTAGTTTCCAATTTTGTAGCTGTGCCAACATGTCTTGAAACCAGGCTGTATTGTAATGGTTCAATGAAAAATCTTTCAATGTGTGTTCAGTTCTCAGGGGATTGAGGTCAAGGTTCAGGGTAAATGTTTCACGGAGCTCTTCATGATCACTAAAACCAAATTTAATAGTTGGGCTAATATGAACGCAGTAGAGTTCTTCAGTATGAGATTAAGACTAGAATCCTATACAGTCTTTCAGAAAAAGTAACTATGACTGACTACTCATTGGTCTGTAATGAATATCCAGGAGTTGGCATGACATGGCAAGTGTCACATTATATAGCAACAAGAGTTACAGTTGAGCGCCCTGTGTAGGTGGATTGCTTCTGTTGAATGACAACTGTAACAACTCTCAAGAGATCCACAGAATAGTACAAATGGCTCAGTCAACCATATTATCAGTGGTGACAACAATTTTCAAAACTAGAGCAATGACAGAACAATGTAAAGTAAATTTCATAAAGTCTTATTAGATTTGTATGTTAAAAACTAGGACTCAGAGACAGTGTGATACAGAAGCAAATCTCTAGAGAAAATGAAATTGTCACTTGCTTTGAATTTCATGAAAATTAGAAAAAGGAAAACCACAGTGAGTATATGAACAGGGGAGGTTAGAAGATAGAAATAGGGGATGTTTAGAGAAAGGTCACTAAGGGAAAGAGGAGAGCATTTTAAACTGTGTTTCAGGAAGAAAGAATGACAGTGTGAATGAAGCTTTCCCTTACAGCCAAGAAATGATCAGAAAGTGAGTGAAGAAAGCAATGAAAAATATCAAATTGACAGGCCTGTTATTTAGTCAAGTGAAAAGTTGATGGGAACATATAAGGTCTGAATAACCCTAACCTCTTGGGACTAAAGACTAGTGCTCAATAATGAAAACTTAAGCATCATTTGAATCCCATATGTAAGTCTAATGTAGTTTTAGTCACTTAGTGCTTAACAGAGCATGACTGCAGGTTTATCTACACATGGATTTATTCCAGAATACCTATTCCCAAATAATTATTCCTAACTGCAAGTGTGGACACTTATTTCAGAATTAACCCTGAATTATTCCTTCATCTGAATTAACTTTCAAGTGTAGACAAGCCCTTAGAGAACCTGTTAGCTTCTTACTTTTTCTAAAAGACACCAGTATGCTTCCTTGATATAACTACAGAAATCTTTTGTGTTACTTTTCATGCTAAGCAAGTTAAGGCTGAAGATAAAACTTTTCATTGCTTCAAATAGCCCTTCTGAATCCTGAATATGATTTTTTTTTCTAATATCATGTATACCCCATTTCACACACACTGATCTCCCCTCCTAACTCCCAACTCAACACTCCCCCTCCCACCCTAGTAATGGGCCTCAAATTAATATGATGGTGGTGATTTGCTTCCCTGTAGATGCACTGGCATCATCAAAACCATATTATATCTGTCAGAAGGGTTTTTTAATTGATATTACAGAGAAGCATAACAACAAGTCTTATCCAGAGCTTTTCATCTATAGACTTTAGAGGTCATTATCCCTATTTTACAGATGAGGAAATTTAAGCAATTTGCACAAGGTCACACTGTGATGGGTTCCCCCTGGGGTGCCACCTGGAACTGGGGTACCACTAAGCCCCCTGACCCACCATCCTGGACAAGCTGTACGACTGTGACAAGCTGCAACGCCCTCCAGCCTACACTTTCACCAGAATTCATAGAGGTAGGAATAAACCCAGCTGCAGTTACATGCAGGCTCTGTAACCACCAGGTCCAGCCTAGGACCCCAGAGCAGTACTGTCCTGCCCTGGTCAAATCTGGCCATTATATGGGTTTAATATCCAGTCCATCTCTCCCTCAATGTGAATAGAACAATGCACACTTGTGGTAACCAAGCAGAGATTTTCCCCAAACACTCCAGTCAAAGCTCACTGATTTAGATTAAAACACAAACAAGTTTATTAACTACAAAAGGTAGTTTTTTAGTGATTATAAGTGATAGCAAACAGATCAAAGCAGGTTACCTAGCAAATAAACAAAAGATGCAAACTTGCTTAATCTAAATAGATCTAAATAGACTGAATATGAATTAGCAGATTCTCACCCTGAGAAATGATACAAGCAGAATACAGATCCTTTAGGGGCATGCTGCACTTGCTTTACAGCATGAAATCCCCAGGTGTTTCATATACAGGCTAGAAATCCCTTTAGCCTGGGTCCAGCACTTACCCCAATCCAGTCTTTGTTCCTAAGGCATTACCAGGAATCTTCTTGTGTGGGGAGTGAAGAACCACAGATGATGTCACTCCCTACCTTATACAGTTTTTGCATATGGCAGGAACCCTTTGTTTCAAAGACGAGTCTATGGAAAATCCCAAGATGGAGTCCAGCATCATGTGGCCTGGTCACATGTACTTGTAGAGTCATAGCAGCCATCACTTACAGGCTGTCTGTAGTGTTCTCAGGAAGGCTCACCAGGTGGGAGATAAGCTTTTCCTAGAGCCTATTGTTCTTTCTAATGGCCCATTATCCTGAACAGGCCCTTCCCCACCCACTATCTAGACTGAAAGCATCTTGTATAATGGGAATTACCCAGGTGTAACTACATTTTTAAGTACATCTGTAAGTACAGATACATAGTCAGTATTTATAACTTCAGATACATAAATGATACATGGATACAAATAGGTTAATCCTATTCAACAAATCAGAACTTTTCTAATGACACCTTGCATGACTTATCTTGCATAAAATACATCATAATTATGCCATAATCATATCATAATATCACTATGAAGAATATGGGGTGCGGTGTCAAACATACACCAGCTCAGTGTGAGGAGATCCCAGCATCCAGACTCACTTCAGCAGCCTATTACCAGCACTGTGCTGTGGAGAGTCTCAGAAATAGGGGCTGTTCACTCCCTCCCCCCCCCCCCCAAAAGCATGACTATGTTCCAAAACAGAGCCTTCATTAACAACTTTAACAGCCCCAGTTGCTGTAGTAACAGTATCGCAAGCTGCTGTGCTTTCTCTGTGTAGGTTATTGTAACAATTTTGCACCATTACTGCAGAATGCTGCAAGGGTTGTCCCAGAAGACTGCCACATTTCAACATCAGGCCACATTTTGGACTTAAACTAATTGATTAGCATCAATTAGAGTTAAAAACTATACAAATATCTTTGTGCACACTGTTTTAAGTTTATTTTGAAAGTGTGGGTTTTTTTAATTTTTTTGTATTTTTGTTTTTTTGGTGTGAGGAATGTGTGTTTGCAGGCCCTTCAATTACAACATATTTGTACTTGAATTAAGTCTTTACCCTCCACCCTGTTTTGAATCTATCTGTAGACCCCTGCAAGACTTTGAGTTTATGCTCATTCACACAGATGCACAACAGTTCAACTGTTCATCCAGACTCATAAGAGGGATCAGGCCACAGTCAGCTAGATGATTCTAGAAAACACCTTGAAGGATAACTGCAGTCATATTAGGTGTAAAGAGGTTCTGGGTTACTGTAGGAAGCATGACAAAAGGAGTTCTACTCTAGTTTGTGTATACCAAACTATTCAGGCAACAAGCCTGCACATGCAACACTGACGTCCCTCACATACTAATGAATTACACTTTGTAAATTACACTTCGCATGCACAATATAACACAGAGGCAGATCTGGGATCTTGTGAACTTTCTGAATAAAAAATGATTGCTAAATTCATGAAAAATCATTTGGGTTATAACTAGACAATTTAATGAAAGAGAATTAAGCAGAGTGTCTGGTTTATTTACACCTCTATCCATATCAGGAAAAGAACCTCCACCACTTAGACTCCAAATAGTTTTATCTATGTGGACAAATGGGACATTACTTTATGTCCTTGAAAGCCTGAGGTCTGACTTCTGCCTTAATCTATTTCTCTAACATACAGAATTCTTGGATGAGAGTGAGAGCACACACAAACTGCTTTCTCCTGTAATTATTTTAATGCACACAGCATGTCAGTATAGAGGAAGTGCCATTTTAGAAGTGTTATTGTAGGAGGGGTGCTTATCTGAGCTGATTATATCTACAGTGGATGTTTTATGTTCTGCTCTGAGAATTGCAAAGGAGAATATTCTCTCTGAATTTTGTTGCACACTTGGTGTTTCTTTACTGTCGATGATCATTGCTGCCTGGCAGTCAAGCAAGTGTTTTCTCCAGAGCAGCAGAGCAGGACAGAGTTTAGAGCTTCTGATGCCCCAAGTGAGATTAGATTACAGTACTCAAGAAGGAGCCAGAGTTGAGAGAGATTTTACCAATGGTTTCACAAACAAAAGCCATCGAATTTTAACTCATTTTGAACACAAGACATACATCCACTCCTTCTGACACTGAACAACAGAGATATCACTAATGTATCAGCCTAGGAAATCAGAGTCCCAGAACAGGGGTGGCATGTTATATGGGTCCGTGGTGCCCATGCTCCAGCAATATTCAGGGCACAGGGGCCCAGCTCCACCAACCTTCGGGGCCAGATCCTCTTCCCTGTGGCCTGCTGCCCCTGCGTGCCTCCCCAAAGCATCCCAGCCTGCGCTTTGGGCAGTGGGCAGCTGTCCCCTGCAGCCCTGTGTTGTACTCTGCTCTGCTGGCTCCCAGCATCAACTGCCACCACCGGGTCCTAGCGCCCCCCACCACTAGTGCCAGGACAGGCTGACCAAGGTTGACCCTGCCCTTCCGCCTTAGATGGATGGACCCTTCCCTTTTCCAGCAGGACCCTCCACCAGCACAAGGGGCACTCCCACCACCAGTCACCACTCCTGCCCCACGCTGGGAAGGGGCAGCCCCATCTTCTACCCCCAGTGAGGCTACAGTGAGGGGCAGCAGCACAGGAGGAGGTGCACACATGATGGCAGACCCCTCCCCCTGCACCCACCACAGGGGAATCGAGGGAGATTCCTGGATGTGAGAGGGGCTCTAGGAGCATGTGCAGTGACAGCAGTGCGAGGTGAGTGTGCTGCCAGGGAAGGCAGGGGAGAGGACTGTAGGGAGTCTTCTCTGGCCCCAGACGAGGGCAGCCTGCCTTCAGCCCAAACTCCTCCTCCCCGGTCCTGCCCCACCTCAGAGCCCACAACCCCAGCCAGAGCCCTCACCGCCCACCCCACCCGAACCCTCTGCCCCAACTGTGAGCCTCCTCCTGCACCGTGAACCCCTCATCCCCAACCCCACCCCAGAGTCCTCACATTCTTACATTATTTTAAAAAATATATATTGGCTTACAAGGCAGGTGGGGGGGGGGGGGGCAGGACTTGTACCCCATTCTGGATACCACCAAAAATTATACAAACCTGCCGCCCTGTCCCAAAGCCCTGCGTATATAGGGATAAAAGCAGAGCACAAATATTGCCATGCCACACCAGACCACTGGCTCATGACATCCCATCTCAGTCAGTCACCTACTCCTTGCTGCTTCATCCAAAGACAATACTCTTTCACCAATCCATTAAGCCAATTACACCATTGTGTCGATAATGGAAAAAATGCCTTCCTGACTCCTATTGTGATCAGTTTATGCCCTGAAGCATGAGATTTGTTCATTATTTTAATATAAATAATTAATTACAAGTGTTGTTGGTCCTGAAATTATTCAGGCTTTTTAAAATACCAGCTGCATTATGTCCCCTATGACTATGAATCCAACACGCCCTGTGTGAAGAAGTCCCCCCCCCAGATTTATTACAATAATCTAGCTATTAATTCCATCTAAGGATTTCTTCCCTCTGTATTCTGAGAGTATATATAAAGGAGGCCTGATTCCTTTTCAATATTCTCCATAAACTTTGATATCTCAGTGAAGTCCCCTCATAGCTAATTTCCTTGCCTTGATAAATAATCATGGGTTTTTTAATCTTCTCATTTTCTATTGTCCTTCTATGGAACTTTTACAATGTCTGCTATATCATTTATAACATGAAACAATCTAACCTCTAAATAAGGAGGTATGTTGCTCGGCAATATCATAGCATGCCCGGTATTACCTTCTCTGTCTTTTTAATGCACCCAAAAATCCCATTAGCTTAGAAAGGTACTGTACAGACATCTTCATTGAGTTCTGAATAAAGTTCCTCTGACAGCATCAGTGGGCAGCAGCTATTTTAGATTAAAGATGACAGAAGTGAATAGTAGCACTTGGCCACCAGGCCAGCTCCAGTGCACTGTTCTGCCAATTTAGACCATTTCCCACCAAATATTGGAGCTATGGGAAGCGTATAAAATATGTGAGTGGGAGGAAGGGTGAGAAACAGAAGAGAGCACTACATATCACTACCATTGCTGTCCCTCCTGGATAATTTGGACAGAAAGAAAATCTCCAAGAGGATTGTGTCCTGACCTGGGTTTGAGCATGCTGCTAAGATATGGGTCTCACTGTCCAAGCTTCAGGAAACCCTCCTGCAAAAGTACAATACACTGGATTGGAGAAGAGAGCTGTGGCAAAAGAGACAGCTTCTCCCCTACAAAAAGAGTATACTAACTCTCTGGTGGGAAGCAAATCAGCTGTGTGTACCCTGTGCCCAATTCTCTGATTATTTTGCAAGTCCCTATGGCCTGCCCCATCACAAATGAAGCTGGCCTCTCCCACCCCTGGCCCTAGCTCAGCATATTCTCAGCCAGTGGAGAGTAACACATTCGCTCCTACAAGTGCCTGAAAAAGCAGAAAGAGAGCAAAGTCTCTCACCAGGAAGCATCAGGGCATAGTTTCAAATAACAAACAAGGCAAATGGTTGGTTTTTGTTACCAGGAGGTTCCAAATGTCTGCTGATTCGTTTAAGCTGGCGTGAGAAGCAATCAGCAAAATCCTGTACTTAAATTTCTGCAGAATCCACCACCTCAGAAACTGAGCTCTAAGCTGCATTCACATTGCATCAAGTCTCTCATGATGAATAACAATGATACTATTCGCATTTTTCCTTCTCACTGATTTAGGGGCTCTGTTTCTCTATAAGTCAACCCCCATTATGCAGGATTAGGAATTAAAACTAAACAGGGGTAGCATCATCATTTTCCTTTTCTTTGCTTTTGAAAAAAAAATAGTGAAAAGCCACACTAGGGGAAGTGCTGTGATTTGTCCTTTTACAGAGACATTTTCCCAGTATCAGTTCTATGTGTAACTTTTCACACAATGAATGGCAGCAGGGAAGCCTGATTTTCATAGTTTCCTCTAGGTGGGAGGATATGTTCTTACCAACATTTGACTCAACTCATTTGCAGAGCAGAGGATTTACAGCCAATAATGGCTGAATGGAGAGGAGGAATCAAGAGCATTATCTGTGCCATGGCAGGACTAATGGTGTATACGTGGGAAGGTCACTGAGGAGTTTTGCCCCCCCTCCCTCTTCAGGGTTAAAAGCAAAAATGTAAACTTCAAATATTAAAAAGGGTTTTCAATTTCCCATTCTAAATAGATTAAAGTACCTAAAGGACTCACCTCCCATGTAAAATTGATCTCCTGATAATTTATATAGAGGACTCATGCATCATGATTACTATGGTACTTACATGAATGTATTATTCATTGACACAAAGTGCACATACCATCTACCTCTCAAATGACCCTCATTATGTGGGACATTCCTCATTTTAGATCCACATTTATCTCCATCCTGTAATGGGATTACCATCTGGTCTTTTTTTCTCTTTACTGGCTGAGCCTGTTATTTTTATACAAAATCCATTTGAAGCTAAGCACTAACCAGTTCTTTCAAATGTCTTCCATGAATAAAAATAAAGAGACTCTCTATGATTAAAAGGGAAAGGAGCTTGGTAGGTGTTTTTAAAGATTTCATATTAGTGCTATATCAGAGCCAAGGTTAATGTAGTCAGTGTTTTTCTTTCCCAATAATTTTTTTCATTATTTTTATGCACAAATGTAATCCAATAATAAGACTTACACAAATATAGGTAAACATACACATTCAGATTTTAACCTACCACTGTCACATGGGTGACACACCACCTGGCTATGGAAGTTATAAAGAACAAATAATATAAAATATACCATGGCATTTGAGACATAATGGCTTAAGACAGATAATGTAGTATTTAAAATAGATCACATTGTTGAGGAGACTGTAAGGGGTCATGCGTAGGGAAGATAAACACTTGAGACATTTTTAGTACTATAAAGAAATTCCCCCAATGTAGCAATTTATTTTGGAATTTCTACATTAATCTTCCAAAAGGTGTATCTTTAGCTAAGTCAATGCATTTACAGTAGTAGAATTGTTTTGAATTCACAAAGTTGTTTAGAGGTCTTAGATCTAATATCGGACTTCATGCTACATTCTTCTTTAGGAACAGAAAGTAGCTAGAGTAAAAACCTCTCCCTTGTGTTGAACTGGAACTGATTCTATGGGTCCTATTCACAGAAAGGAGTGAACTTATTGCTTTAAGAGGTACTCATGAGAGGGTTCCCTGAAGGAGAACGGGAAAGGGCAGGGGAGATAAAATCGACAGCGTACCCTGTTCTTATAATTTCCAGCATCCAATTATCTGATGAGATTCTCTCCTATATGGATAGAAAGTGGAAGAGATGGTCTGAAAAAGACAGGTAGAATGGTGTAGATGCAATTTAGTTTTGTTGGTTTGTTCCAGGCCCTCAACCAGCCCATGAAAACTTATGTTTAGATGATGATGAAAGCAGACAGAGAGGAAGCAGGGTGGTCTCTTTCTCTAGAGCCTTGATTTTTTCCTGGGCAGTTCATAAGGTCTCTGGAATCTTGAGAATGGGGTGGGATCTTTGTGCCATTTGGGATCTACTAAACTTTGTTTGTTTGTAGGCATGTAAATCCCCAAGGGATCTCAGTGTAGCTCTGAAATCTTTAAGGTACACAGAGATTCATCAGTGGATTCAGCGAACAGTGTGATGCCATCAAAGGGAAGATCCTTTCTTATCAGCCCATTTACACATTGATGGCATCATCAAAGGGGGCTGCCAGATGGATTTGGCAGGATGCAACAGGGCCTCATTAATAGACAGGGCAACTCAAGTAAAGGGCGTCCATTGAAGGATATCCAGGAGCATATGCTGCGACTCTCTGATCACTTTTAAAGGGATCTGTAGGGAATCTGTGATGCATTTCATTGACTCCTGGAAGTGTGTGAAGTCATCAGCCATAGACATTGTGGGTGTCATAATCACCTCATCTGGGGAAGTTGAAGAGATATTTGAGGAATAGCCTCTTTATCTGCCCTGGCCTCCTGCTCCTCAAAGGGCTCTAGTGCCTTAGGGAGTGGAGGAGGGATAGTTGGAGTAGGGGAGCATCTCCCTCCATTGTTCCCATAAGAAAGACTAGGGGCATTGGAAAATTGCTGTCAATATGCAGCCCAATATATCTATTAAGAGGATGGCATCCACTGGTTCTTGAACCAAGTCAGGAGGACATGGGTCCCTCTTTAATGCAACTCCTCTCTCCTCTCAAAAGTATCAGGAAGGAATTTCCTTGTCTGAAGAGTAGGGAATCTTGGGCTCAGACATTCAAATTCCTCCCCTTGAAAGGGAGGAGCCTCAGCATCCTCTGATTGTGCTAGAGAGTCAAGTGGTACTGGGGAATGGTCCCACCTCAGAGATTGTGCCTGTCTCAGTACTGACAATCTTTCAGTACCCACTAACAAGGGAGACTTCAGTTCCTCCAACACAAGTCCCTGGAGAATCTTAACTCTTACGGCCCCTGTTCTGTCTTAGGCAAGTCCCATCTGGCCAAAATAATTGGTACCAATGAGGATGCCTTGGGAGGTGCTCAGACCATATGAGAAGCAAGGTGTCTTCCCAGTACTGAGGCCATCTTAGTGGTCGACTTTCATATGTACAGTACTTAATGAGTTGTAGATACCATTCTCTTAGAGATAGAATGCCCTGCTTCAGTAGTACCGAAGGTACTGATGCATGCTTGTCGCCCTTGTTTTCAGCAGAGCCTGGAATCCTAGACACAGAGTCAGTACTGAGAGTGTTCGAGAGCCTCACCAGTACCCAGAGGGGACAAGAGGTCTCCACAGAGGTCTTACTTCATGTGGACAGAGGTTTTTTTGAGGAAGACTCCTGTGAAGAATGGCTCCTCTTTCTATGGATCTTCTCCATGGTGAATGTGCCAAAGCTGACAGGACATTGCATCCACTCCAAGACTGATGTTCCAGGGTGCATGGGGGGTGTTCTGTCTTGGATCTGAGGCCAATGGAGGGAACACTACATCGTTTAGCATCTCAGTTTTATCTCCTGATTCTTCCTACCCCTGCCTTTAAAAGCTGAGCAAATGGAACTCTTTTGTGGAATCTGAAACTCTCCCAAGCAGCAGATACAATGGGAATACCAGTCTCCTGGCAAGAGACGTACTGCTTGAACCCCAGAAAACCTAGCATACTCTGGGGCAATGATTATTTTGAAGGGGGAAGGTCCCCCCCAAAGGGGAGAGGGATCAATATGAATGCCTCCTAACCCACTTAAATTAAATAAAAGAAAAAATAAACAAATAATATAATGAAGATAAGTAGCCTACGCTTTCAGCTTTGAATAATAAGGTACACTAACAGTCAGTCTGAGGCCAAGATTGTTGAGAAGGAACTGAGAACAGTTAATCCACGCAGTCCTATGTAGCCTTGGAGCAGGCACATGCAAGGCCAAATGGGCACTACAATCAAAAATCTCCGATTAAAGGTGCAAGGGGTATCAGAAGTGGAACATCCATAGGGACACTACTCAAAGAACTCTTTGTTCTTGTCTTTGCCCTTCCTCAAATCACAGTTGCCTTTGCTTCCCTGCTAGAATCTTTATTCTTATTCAGCAGTTAAAGTTAAAGCTCATGTCATTGTTATAAGGAATATTATTAAGAGCTCTGACTGGGACTCCTACTCCTGACTTCATTTTTTGATTAATAGAAAATAATCATTCTCTTGCTCCCTCTCTCTTGTGATTTTGTTAATTAACTGATAGAGGCTGCACAAATAATTTCTACAGTAGTGTACTTATTGTTTTAAGAATTATATGAAAATTAGCCCCTCACTAGATGATTAGGTTTTTAGTTCTGCTAATGAACAACAATAGTCTTCCACTGCCATCTTTTAATGTACTTTTAATTACCAACTAAATAACAAAGAAGTGTCTTAAAATAATTAAGACTACATATCAGGTCTCCATAGGATGTCAACAATAAAGGGGTTAATGATGCATCCAGTCATCATGGAAACAATCAAAAAATGTCTTGATTTAAACAACCCAAAGCGACATTCACAATCTAAATTAATCTCTGCTGGAAAAATTTCCATAACATCATGGCATTTTTTATCCTGTAGGAATTACACCCCCTCAAACAAATTTACCTAAAATCTGGGACAGTATTAAGTAGATTTCTGCAGTTCAGCAATGGCTAGTTGCTTCCAGGACGAGGGAGTGAGATGTCAGGAAAAATCTCTCTCAGGATGGCTTCAGAGAACTGCTCCCAAATATACTCTATCTCAGGGGTAGGCAACCTTTCAGAAGTGGTGTGCCGAGTCTTCATTTATTCACTTTAATTTAAGGTTTCGCATGCCGGTAATACATGTTAATGTTTTTTTTAGAAGGTCTCTCTCTATAAGTCTGGGGTGTGTGTGGAGGTGCAGGGCAGAAGGCTGTGTGTTGGGGGCAACTCGAGGTCAGGGCAGAGGGCTGGGGGGGTGTGGAGGTGCAGGGCAGAAGGCTGTGTGTTGGGGGCAACTCGAGGTCAGGGCAGAGGGTTGGGGGGGGTGTGGAGGTGCAGGGCAGAAGGCTGTGTGTTGGGGGCGACTCGAGGTCAGGGCAGAGGGCTGGTGTGTGTGGGGGGGGGTGCAGGGCAGAGGCTGGGGGGTGCAGGGCAGAAGGCTGGGGTGCTCCCAGCCCCCTGCCATGAGGCGCTCAGGAAAGGGGGCTGGGAGGGATATGCCCTGTTCCACCCCCTGCCCCAAGGCCCGTCCCTACCTCTCTCTGCCTCCTCTATGGAGCAGGGAGCACGCTGCCACTCGGCTCTGCTCTCCCCCTCGCAAGGGCAATAGCAGACAGGGAGAGGGGGGGGAGGAGGAGGGGCTGGAATGCACCACGCTGGGGGAAGAAGCGGAGGTGGGGGGAAGCTTGGCTGCTGCAGGACCAAGCTTCTGCCTTCTGCCTCCGCAGGGGAGAGCGGTGGGCGGGGGGGCTGAGTGGGGCGGGGGGCCGGGACCCCCCCCCCACTGCTCTCCCCTGCGGAGGGAGGAGGCAGAAGCTTGGCCCTGCGGCAGCCAAGCTTCCCTCCTCCCCCGCTTCTTCCCCCAGCGTGGCGCTTTCTGGCCCCTCCTCCTCCTCCTCTCACTGGGCAGGCAGCATGCCACTCAAAATCGGCTCGCGTGCCGTGTTTGGAACGTGTGCCGTAGGTTGTCGACCCCTGCTCTATCTAATCCTTTTTGTAACTAACTTTTACAAAACACATAGATCATAGTGACCCCTACTGGATCACTACTTTTCTCCTAACTTCAATAAACATTCCTAACAATCTTAGTCATAATAAGCTTCTATACCAAAGGCACCCAAAACTCAAGGTTCCCACCCACTTATTTTCTTTCAGTCTCAAATAATTGATTCTTTTTCTCCCCTCCTCCCATTCTGATTAGCAGAGACTGCAACCCTGCAAATTATTTGACCTTGCCTTCAGAAGCTCTGTTTATTCCAATTAACCCTTAAAAGGTGGTATTCTGTTTTATTAATTCCTGGTGGCTAAATGCACATAATATGGTTGAAATTAGCTTTATCAAAATTTGAGGTATGCACACTCCTCAAACCCAGAGTAACCCCTACATGATTTAGGAACACAAGTTTTATATTTTTGAAAACTGTAGTTAATAACATTACTTTTGTAATGAGAATTCTATGGACGTCTTTGTGGAGTTATAATGGTGTGCCCCTTTAAGCCCACCATAAAGCTGTGACCTCACAACACTAGCACTTCTTTTAACATCAGTCAGAGCTGCTGCAATGTGTGAAGCTGGCTGCTGGAGCTTTATCAGTAAATTGGAGTGAGCCTTTCTGTGCCTGGATTTGCTGGTCACAAAACTGTACAGAACCTGGAAGGAACACATACAGATAGGGTTGTGCCTTTATGCAGTCAAATGCCAGGCAGAAACATAGATACAAATGCCACACAAGCAAACATTGAAGTCTTTACAGTTTGGCAAATTAGTGGGTATGCAGAGATTCTGGAAGGTAGAGGCAGGTATTGAGCATGAAATTACCAGATCATCTGTAGTGTTTACAGCAACAATTGCTGCAGAAAGCCCTCTAATTATTGACAATGAAAATAAATTGTTATATAAATTCTCCATTATGAAGTGCCTAGCATATTTATTGGCACTGCAGAGAGCTACTGCATGCTAATACATGTTCAGTCTTTTGAAAACTGTCTTTTCAAGCAGCATATACTTTGGTCCATTGGAGTACAGTATATAGACTACTACTAGGAAACTGGTAAAGGGCCATCTAACCTCTGGTGGAAGAAACTTTCTCCACCTAACGTTTACCTATTTTGTCTTTTTAGATAAGCGCTTCATGACCGGGATGGTCACTTACTATGTTTTTGCACAGTCGTAACCCAAGAACCTCTTGATGCCAACTGGCAGAGTGGTACATAGGAGTATAGGAATCCCCTGGGTTCACCAAAAAGGGCCATGTAAGGTCTCGAATGAAAGCCTGTGTCTCACTAGTCGTCATAACCATAGTAAGATGGATGTACCAAAAAATGTGTGAAGAGTTATGTATATATACTAAAAATCATGTTCTCTGGATCTGTGTTTTAAGGCAAGTCCCTGAAAGTGGTGAGCCAGGGCGAAAAGACTTATCTCATTCTCGCTGGTCACATGCAAATTGAGTATTGTCTGGTTTATATTTACAACCCATTAATACCTGAGCAAAATGTTAATCAATAGATCAGGGGTCGGCAACGTTCGGCACGCAGCTCGCCAGGTGAGCACCCTGGCAGGCCGGGCCAGTTTTATTTACCTGCTGACGCGACAGGTTCGGCCCATCACGGACCCCACTGGCCGCGGTTCGCCGTCGTGGGCCAATGGGGGCGGCGAGAAGCGGCAGCGCGAGGGTGCTTACCCTGGCGAGCCGCGTGCCGAACGTTGCCAACCCCTGCAATAGATTGTGGGAGCTAGAGATAAAATCAAGAACAGGAGGGCTTCTCCTGCTCTGGAATAACACAATGAACTTTTAAAACTATATTTGGAGTGCAGATGAACTCTCAATTATTTCTTCAATTTGTGAGGACAAGCTGCCAGCGAGCTTGGTTTTATGAGAGGAGATCTCAATTAACCTGAAAAGCTGCAAATGCAGGCAAAAGGACTCGGGGAAAGCTATCCTGTGGGATACAGGGAAATGCCTTGT
Source organism: Chrysemys picta bellii (assembly GCF_011386835.1). Classification (NCBI taxonomy): domain Eukaryota; kingdom Metazoa; phylum Chordata; order Testudines; family Emydidae; genus Chrysemys; species Chrysemys picta. Next base: position 84,552,590 of record NC_088798.1, read on the forward strand.
TAGTAAAGTTTAGGCTCTAGAAAGCATATTATGATTTTGTTTTATATGTAACCATTTGTTTCCAATAATCTTACTTTCTATTATGTAAATCTCTGTTCTTTGATCATAAATTGATTTTTGTTTCACAATAAATATATCTAAATTCTTTGAATTAAGTGGAGTAGTAAACTTAAATTTCAATTAGCAAGCTAGTGTGCTATTGCTTTGGGATTAGTGAATCTGTCAGTTCTCAAAGTGTTCAGTGGACCAGGGGCTGGGCACTCCAGAGGAACATGCAGAGAGAGCTCAGGGTTCATGTATGTCTATCACTAACCTGTACAAAGAGAGCGAGGCCTGTGTAGGCCTGGAAGGCAGTATTTGCATCACCAGAGGCTGGTGAAGTCAGGAGCTAATCCACAGTAGGCACAGACAAGATTCCCTCATGCTAAGGGTAGGTATAACGAGGTGCCTCACAACCCTACGTACCCCAGAAAGCTTCACAACAATGGACACAATCTCACTTGAGGTCACTATGCACTACAACAGGGATCAGCAACCTTGGCCCGTGACCCGCCAGGGTAAGCACCCTCGCGGGCTGGGCTGGTTTGTTTACCTGCCACATCCACAGGTTCAGCCGATCGCGGCTCCCACTGGCCGCGGTTCGCCGCTCCAGGCCAATGGGGGCTGCGGGAAGTGGCGCAGGGTGAGGGAGGCAGCAGGTAAACAAACTGGCCCAGCCCACCAGGGTGCTTGCCAATCCCTGAACTACAATAATGATCAATTAGGTCTTTGTCTAATTTAATGTTTCCTTTGGCAGATTATTGCACAGTGTAATACTGTTAGGAAGTTTTACCTAATAGTGCACATTTATTTTTCTCGCTTTTCATTCCATTACCTCTAATTAACATCCTTTGTACCATTGTAAAACATCCTCCAACCTTCATGTTTTTTTCCATTATTTAAGGGCTGTTAGATCAGTCCATCCCTATCTAATCAATACTGTTGCTGCTCTTCATCTCCCTCTAATTTATCTTCATCTTTCAGTCAGAAGTACTAGGGTAACCAGATAGTAAATATAAAAAAATCAGGACAGGGAGTGGGGCTAAGGGTGGGGCTGGAGGTAATAGGCGCCTATATAAGATAAAGCCCAATATTGGGACTGTCCCTATAAAATCGAGACATCTGGACACCCTAAGAGTTACCTATATCTAAATGCAGTATTCCAGGTCCAATTTCTCCAGAGCTGAATAGAAAGGTACATTCACCTCCCTGTGAGTGATGCCTCTGAGAATGTAACCCAAAACTATTAGTTTTTCAACCATTGCTCATTACAAACTCACATCTAATTTACTGCTCATGGCTGTCAACATTCCTACTTTCAGCTTCCCCGTGAAAACGTTTGACATTTTTTCTCCAGTTATTACTATTATAACTTCTATTGAGATAGGACAAAGTACCCTACACTGGAGCTGAGCAAAGTTTTTTGTCTAAACCCTTTTTTTCCATGAAAAATGCGGATTTGGCTCAGCCAAAACATTTTGAGAATTTGTGTCAAATTTGGCTGTTTTGGTAAAAATAATAATAATAATAATAATAATAATATTTTGAAAAAATTGAAATGTTTCACTGTGACATTTTACAAATCAAACATTTTTATTTTTTTAATTTGAAATTACTTTTTGTTTTGAAATTTACTTAAATTTTATTTTTTTAAATAATATTTTTAAAAGTTTAGCAATGGAACAAAACATTTTGTTTGGGTCAAACAAAACATTTCAATCAACCAAAAATATTTATACATGCATATCATACATACACACAAACTTTTCAGCTTGTTTACAAAGGTTTACCAAAAAAAAAATGTCCAGGTCAACTGAAAATGAATTCTTTTTCTTGATTATTTCATATGGTCATCAAATCAAATAATGAAGTCTTTGCACAATTCTACCCCATGAGGTGAGTAGAGCCTAACTGTTCAACCAACCACCAAAAAGCGAGTCTCTAACCACGGAAGTTCACAATCTGTGATTTAGAAAACACTTAACAGGTGAATAAACTGACCAACAGAGGTGTTGGAAGGAAGGGTTAGAAGAGGACAAGGTAACAGAGACAGGCGTGTGGCATAAATTAAAAGTCAGAACAGTCTCAGTAGCCATAACTGGACACCAGTCTTAACCAACGCCAGAACATTTTGCTTTGCTTGCACACTCCTGGAGAGTAGATTTTCCTTGTCTTTAAGGAGGCATCTAGTTTAATTTAAATATTTGTGATTTCTTTTTGAGACTCATGATGTGGATTGCCTTTCTTTTGGTCAAAAAGTTAAGCTATTATTTTTAGTGACAGACATTTTCCAAAGATCAGTCAGCTCCACAATGATTATTTCTCCTCCTATAGGATAAGAAATATCTAAAATAAAGTCTTCAATGCAGAAAGCATTTTACAAATGCAGTTGCAAGTTAATCTACAGCATGGCGTTATGATTAGCACCATATGGTATGTTTACCTGTACAGTAGAAGCTATAAAGTTGCGATTCAACAACCAAGTGCCAAGATGTTTTTTTGCAAGAAAGAAAGAAAGAAAGAAAGAAAGAAAAAGAAATTAGGCTGTTGATTCCATATTTAGGTACCTAAATAAGTAGCCTTATTGTAGTCAATGGGTGTTCAGCATTTCTGAAAAAATCAGACCACTTGTTCAGGAGCCAAAATATGGATTTGGGAGCCTAATTTTACACACCCAGTTTTGAAAATCTTAGCCTAGATGTTTTGTGAAATGTAGTAGATGCTTGTTCTAAAATATATGTCATTAAAGATGAGAAAATATCCATACAAAAATTTAAAGCTGCGTGAATCTAAAGGGCTTATTTTAACCTCATTACAAACTAGCATGTTTCAATTAAAAATCTAAAGCAGAAATGTGTAGTGTTAATAGGACAGTTTGCAGAGCAAAAACAGACCTTTCTCTAAGTGAAAATTGAATTGTTATTGAATAAAGATGTGTCTCATTAAAAACATTGATGTGTTCAGCTTTTTTGTGTGTATATTTTCAAAACGGCAAATAACTTTACATTTGAAAGCCACAAAAATTTCATGAAACAGCAAGAAGTCTGACTCAAAACCCTAAAACAAAGGTTATGCCTTTCACTTAGCTCTCTGTAAAGTGTCTATTCTCCCCACAGCCGTCAACAAGCAGAATGTCCACTGTGTATCTAAACACTCTTTGTTAAAGTGCAAGAGACAACATAGAATTACCCGACTCTATCTTATTCTGGGATGTCTGAGGGATTTGTTGATTTTTTAAATATTAACAAGCATTATTATAGTTATGACCCCAAAACAGTGTCCATTGGGACAGTCCAAAAGCAGCTAGTGTCTTTGATAAAAGACAACATGAATTCAGAAGCACATTGTCCGCCATATGTACACTGGTCCTCCACTTTTCATTCTCCTGTAACAATATGGCTTATGTGTATTCAGGAGACTTCAAAAGTGTAGCCAAAAAGACTGAGGCTCAGAGTGGTCCTTTTATGCCTTTGATGTACAAAGCAAATCAGCCTGAACTCATCAGAGACTAGCAATGACAGGGGTTGGGCAAATCTTAGAATGATCAAAGCATTCAAAGTCTGTGACATTTGCAAGGAAATTAATGATTCCTCTATAAAAGTTTTAACCATCCTATAAACAGGATAAGTGTAGGACTCTGTAGATGGATGATACCATTAAGTACAGCAAATGTTTCCCAAAATAATCACAATGATGGCTCATTTATTAAGGAAATGTTCATCACATTTATTTACACCCCATGGAACAGATTGTGCAAAAGCTTTTTTTGGGGGGGGGGGGAAGGGTCTGGATAATATATTGTGTAAAATGAGAAATTACTAACTGAAAATATTACTTTGTGTTTTTGTCATGTCATAGAAATACAAGTGATTATCATTATCCAATCTTAGGGACACAAAATTATTGCAAATTTATTAATTGTTTCTACTGATCCAAAATGTCTAATCCTAGAATAATGTGCCTGACTAACAAGAGGTGCTATAATGAAACTAAATGCCTTAACTTGTTTTAACTGTTCTACTGACAGTTATTACTTATCTGGGACAAAAGTATAAGTGCTAAAATATATCATGTTTGATGATCTAAGGTTAAAGGAACAGACTGTAAATTCAAGGTTGGCATTTCCTTTGCAAAGCAGATTTCTGAATGTTGTTTAAATATGTCAAAATCATATTCATGCTCGAGTGAGAGATAAGCCAACCAATCAATTGTTGTCAGTACATTATTTCATTGCCTTCCTGTTTTATTTCTTTATTTAGTAATAGCTACAGGGCATGTGGGTTTACTAGTTGCACTTAAGTGGTTTGGGTTTGTTTTGTGAATATTCCGCCTTTGCTATTCCCTTTAGATCTCCAAGAAATTCTGATGTCAAAGAAAAATAAAGGAAATCTATTGCTTTCATTCAAATTAAGCATGATTTTACCAACACATGGTGAAGGGAGGAGGAGAAGTAATTGATAAATTATTTTGCCACCTCAAATAAATATCAGAGGGGTAGCCTTGTTAGTCTGGATCTGTAAAAAGCAACAGAGAGTCCTGTGGCACCTTTAAGACTAACAGATGTATTGGAGCATAAGCTTTCGTGGGTGAATGCCCACTTCGTCGGATGCATGCGTGCCACAGGACTCAAATAAATACTGACCCTCCTTAGAATGGTAAAACGTTTTCCTTTTTGATTTGCACACATATTACTGTGATTGATGCATAATAAGTTATTATTTATTTTATGGTAGCCCTTCAGACCCCAAGAAGGAGTGCGAATTCCATTGCGCTCAGATGTTTGGTGTAAGAAAGATATGATCCCAAGATGGAAAAAGCCAGAAAAGGCCAAACCTCATTAAGGTAAAACATTATTAATTGTAATTTCATTATTTTACTGCCTTTCAGACTGTGTTGATTTATAGGTGCCCCTCAATGTGATTTATAGTGTTGGGTTTTTAAGCAGTCTATTCTCGATGTTCTTTCAAACTCCCATAATGTATATTGATGTATAGGTTTGATCAAGCTATTCCATTTAAACATTTCTAGGAGATGCTTTTTCAAAGCAATGCCTGCAAATTTAGCCACATGACCACTATTAATATTGAAGCAGACACCTAAAACCATCTGCTAATCCCTTATCTACATTTTTGAACCTAGGTCAGCTTCTGATGCATTGACCTTTTTTTTAAATGCCACTGCAGTGTTTTGTTTGAATTTTTTATGTCCTCTCTTGTTCAGAAAACAAATATTATTAGGGACATCATTTCTGGCTATTTTATATGTATACATTTCAGAAATGATTTTACAAAAGTATAGCATAATATCCTGTGAGAGGGTATACAGAGCATGGGCTATCCATAAATTCCATAATGCATTAGAGGGTAGGTGGGTCCTTAATTTTGCATGTTTGTTACAAAGTGTTACAAGGTGGTGGGTCTTCAAAAATCATCAAAAATGTGTTACAAAATGTATACACACCCATATCCCTTGCAACACGGACAGGTCACTTAGGGCTGGTCTACACTGGGAATTTACGTTGGCATACCTCTGTCTCTCAGTGGTGTAAATCAACATCCCCTGAGAGACATAGCTATGCCGACCTAACCCTTGCTGTAGACAGTGCTAAGTTGATGGAGGAATTCTTCTGTCAATTTAGCTGCTGCCCCTCAGGGAAGTGGATTACTTATGCCAATGGGAAACACCCTCCCATCAATGTAGGTAGTGTCTACAGTGAAGCGCTACAGTGGTAAGTGTAGACATGCCCTCAGAGTGCCTATATTCATATTCTGCACAGAATCTTATTGTTAGGAACTCAGCTGCCTCTGGGCTCCATTGCCTAGCAACCCAATGAGCTCAACTGGGCCCAATGAACTCTTCCTAAGTGACTTTGCTCCCTGACAGGTCAGAAAAGCCAGCAAAACAACATTTAAGCCTTGTAGCAACAGCAGAACAGTGGCTGTTCCACGTATTGCATGCCTGCAGCTGCTCTAAACCTGCTTCCTGTTCAGACTTTGTTCTACCCCTTGCCTGTTCTACTCCATCCCTAGTCCTACTCCTGACTCCAACCCCTAGACCATATTCCTGCTCCAACCACTAGGTCTCACCACCTACACCTCAGTGTGCAACAGTTATTTACTGTCAATCCCATATCTTCCAGCATGTGGAATATGAAACTGTTGTGTTGTATTAGAAGGGTGTAGTGCATGTTCCAAGATCACGATACATATAGACCTCATTTTGTATGCATAGAATTCTTTCTATTCAAGACCAAGAATAGCTGTTCTTACAGCTCCTTCTGGAGTTTTCCATACTTGGGGACAGAATGTACTTAACTGTATAAAGTGGTTAGATTACACACAAAAACCTATGGGCCTGTAAAAAAAAAGTAACTCACCAGCCAGCACAACCGCTCATGGGTGGGCGGGGCATGGCAGGCTTTTCTCCTCTAGCACTCTCTGCTGACAGCTGCTCCAGCCCTGTGATGGTTTGCTTCTTCTCATGGCCCAGCCCTCCAGCATGGTTACACTCAGTCCCCATCCTTCCCAGGGTAGCAGAGTGACCCACAGAACAACAGTCCAATGGCCAAATGCAAGATCTTCATCCCATCTCTGGGCTCAATAGTCCTTACACTTGTCATTTTGGAAGGTTTTCCTGCCACCTCCTTTGGCAGCCAGTAGGGGATCCCAGGCCTCTCTACTCTGGGTTCCAGTCTAGCAAGCAGCTAAGATCTACTTCCTCAGACTAGACTCCTTGATGCCTTGCTCGACCACTTCCTACCTCAGCCTGTCACTGGAACCTTTCCGCAGCCCCCTCCTGTGCTCCTCTTCTGCAGACTCTTCACACCTTCCCAGGCTCTGCAGAGTTCTTTCTGGCTCTTCTAGTAGGAGGCTGAAGCATGGCTCATGTCTGTCTCCCTAGGGCTTTCTGTGTGTCCATGTTTCTTCTGAAAACCCAACCCCTGGGTTTCCTCACTGAGGTCTTGCCCTTCTGTCAAGGCTCAATACAGAAGTTTACTTCACCCCTGCAACTTCCCAGTATATCTCATGTACCTTTGACAGAGCTCCTTCTTGAGAGAGAATTACAAGACCTAGTCTATCCTAGGCCTCCTCCCATCTCCCTTTAGCTCAGTCCCCACTGCATTACTAGTTGGAGCATCAGCAGCACTCGAGCTCCAACCCTCTGCCTCTCCCCCTCCCTCTCCCTCCAACAGGCCAGTCAGTTTGAACTTAAAATCCCACTTACTCTGAGCTAGAGATTTTGATGTGTGGACAGAAATTGGGTTAAGGGCAATATTTGAGTTATACCTTGAGAATTTGAACTACTTATGCTATGAAGACATACCTTTTCACTGCTCTAAAGTCCTTCCTTTATTAGTCACCTGGCTCCTCACTCATCCTTAATTTAGCCAGGCAGCTGCTGCTCAGGTGTATTTAATCCTATACTGGTCCTGGTGCACCCTTCAGGTGAACTGGTGCACCAATTGGTCTCTGGCTCCAGTTAACTTTTTCTTCCAATTTAGGATATAAACCTCATCTCAGGGCCAGAGTTTAAAAAGAGCTCAAAACCCCCAAATTCCCCACCTAGTCAGTTAAAAAACTGACTAGATATTCAAGATAGCTGAGGTAGTAGCTAGGTGTTGAAAAGTGCTCAGCAACCAGAGACTCTTATTGTTCACAAGGGGAGCAGTTATCTATCTTAGTTACTTAAATGCCCTCCCCTACAACTCCTCTTATGGTAGTATCCAAGTACTTCACAATCATTAATGTATTGAATGGATGCTGAGCACCTTTTGATATTGGGCCATATGCTAATAAAATATCATCATTGCATGGTAAGCACTCAGTCAGGAAATGCTGATGTTCAAGTTGCACTCACAAGTTTAACTCTGTTCCATTATGCATGTGCATGTGTATGTGTATTACACATTATTGTACTATGTGCATTACATTACACTTCTTACATGACCACCATTTATTACTCATAATACAATACACAACTTTAGAAGCACCCATAGTAGTTGTTCAAACTCGTACTCCAGCAGTACCATGACTCTTTTCACAGCACAGTCCTGCTTTTCTCTTAATTTTGCTAAAAGAAAAATTAAAACATTGTACCAATGGCAATTGTGCAGGCATATAGTGAAGTCTTCTTAGGTTCGTAAATCTGGGAAACCAAAATCAAATTTGGGAAACCAAAACCACATTTTACCAGAATGCTGCAAGACTTATCTAAATTTGGACTGCTTCTCTGCTAAGATTCAACTTCTTACACACAGTTGTTTTGGCTCTGCAACTGGTCAAACACTACTCAGCTTTGGTTTTTGCTTTATTTTAAAAGACTGAATTCCCCACTTTCCTTGCACTTGAAACAGCGGTATTTCTTTTTTCTGTCTCAAACTTATTGAAAAAAGTTCCCTTGGAGTAAAATTTCTGCCCAAAGAGCAAAAGTTTCAACAAGTTATAAGCAAATGAAAAAAAGCGATTAGAATGGAAATGTTTAGGCCACATTTTATGTCACCATTGCTAGAGCCCCAGCTAAAACAGCCAAAGTAAAGAACTTTGGAAAACATGAGTATAATTTAGGGTGACCAGATGTCCCTATTTTATAGGGTCAGTCCCGATATTTGGGGCTTTTTCTGATATAGGCGTCTATTACCCTCCACCCCCGTCCCAATTTTTTACACTTGCTGTCTGGTCACCCTAGTATAATTTGAGGCTCAGCACAAACTTACAGTCTCTACAACTTTCAGTATCAAAACTGTTCAGGTTTTGATCTCCCAGCAATATTCCCAAGACCAAAACAAAATTTTAAGTTCACCTATGGATAACTGAAACGTATGTGTCACAACTCTGTCCTGACTACAGCTAAAGATTTTGCCATCATTTATCATCATGTATGGGTGAAACGCTTAAAAGCCCATGTTTTTCTTGGCCGTGTGCTTATTTGTGGTATCCCAGTCACGAAGAACAGGGATGTGAAGCTGTTTCATCTCTGACATTCTCCCTTTTGGTTGGTTTTCTCCTGTTATTTTTGTTTGTTTTTCAAAGATATTGATTCTCTTTTTTTTTGGTGGTATTTTTTGAACTCTGACAGTGTTATTTGTGCATGCATAAGATTGCAATTCATTGATCTGGGAAATATTTCTGAGACATTTATTCTGTTCTATATTGTTCTGGCTAGTTGCATAAATCAGCCAATCAGGGAATAGAAACAATAACATATGACTCACATAACTAAGCAATTTCAGAGTGGTAGCTGTGTTAGTCTGTATCAGCAAAAACAACGAGGAGTCCTTGTGGCACCTTAGTTAGTCTCTAAGATGCCACAAAAACTCCTTGTTGTTATAACTAACCAATGTAATTGGAATTACCAGTACGAATATCACAATAGATATCTTTGAATGATCAGCTGACCAAGAAATTATTGCTGAAGAAATCTGCAAAAAAAAAAAAAAAGAACAAATAAATTTTAAGATTTTGCAGTCCATTTGCAAAAAAGGTGCAAACAGGAAATAAAAGGTAAAAATATTGGAATAAGTTATTTATGCAAATTATGTACTCAGGTCTAGCTACATTTTTCTTTTAAATCTTGAATGTGAGTGGCTTAGCTCCAGACATGGAATTAACATGATAGCCATTCAAAAAAATCTCATTGAAAACTGAAAAAAAAAAAAAAGCCCATTCACATTTCACTAGCTTTATACAAGAGTAGAATCTTCCTTTGTTCATGCCAAATTTTTCATACAGGCAGAAATTAATCATTTGTGCGTGAGTCCACGAACATAAGAATAATAACATAAGAACATAAGAACAGCCCTACCGGGTCAGACCAAAGGTCCATCTAGCCCAGAATCCTGTCTACCGACAGTGGCTAATGCCAGGTGCCCCAAAGGGAGTGTACCAACAGGCAATGATCAAGTGATCTCTCTCCTGCCATCCATCTCCATCCTCTGACAAACAGAGGCTAGGGACACCATTCCTTACCCATCCTGGCTAATAGCCATTAATGGACTTAACCACCATGAATTTATCCAGTTCTCTTTTAAACACTGTTATAGTTCTAGCCTTCACAACCTCCTCAGGTAAGGAGTTCCACAAGTTGACTGTGCGCTGCGTGAAGCAGAACTTCCTCGTGTTTGTTTTAAGCCTGCTGCCTATTAATTTCATTTGGTGACCCCTAGTTTTTGTATTATGGGAATAAGTAAATAACTTTTCCTTATCCACTTTCTCCACATCACTCATGATTTTATATACCTCTATCATATCCCCCCCTTAGTCTCCTCTTTTCCAAGCTGAAGAGTCCTAGCCTCTTTAATCTCTCCTCATATGGGACCCGTTCCAAACCCCTAATCATTTTAGTTGCCCTTTTCTGAACCTTTTCGAGTGCCAATATATCTTTTTTTAGATGAGGAGACCACATCTGTACGCGGTATTCGAGATGTGGGAGTACCATCGATTTATATAAGGGCAATAATATATTCTCAGTCTTATTCTCTATCCCCTTTTTAATGATCCCTAACATCCTGTTTGCTTTTTTGACCGCCTCTGCACACTGCGCAGACATCTTCAGAGAACTATCCACGATGGGTGAGCATGCAAGAGAGAAGCAACAATGCATATTTTAGTTTACTAAATTGTATTTTGTTTCTTGAGTTACCTAATACCTAGTTTTAGTTGTCCTCATTTTATAGCTAGGAAACCGTATCTTACACTTTATTACCTATTCTAAAAGACTATGGCCCTGATCCTGCCAAAAGACTCTTGTGGACAGAGCCCCACTCTGTTTAGTAGGGCTCTGCACTTGCACTGGTATCCTACCTGGGCAGATAGGATAACAGAGTTTAAGGCCAGAAAGGACAACCAGATTATCACATCACAAGCAATAAATCCCACCGAGTTACCTTTGTATAGAGCCCTGTAACCTGTATAGCCCTCAGGAGACTAAACTATTGTGTGCCACATGCAGAGAAGAGGAGGGACTAAAGTGCACCAGTTCCAAAGGCCCCTACAACTGCAGGGAATTGATTTGGTGAGAGATACCCTGATGATCGTAGCAAGCAAACTGCATGCCATGCTGCAGAGAAAGACAAACCACGCACCCTCATTGGTCCCTGCTAATCTGACCCACAGGAAAATTCCTTCCTGACTCCAAATCTAGCAATCAATGCGACACTGAGCATGTGAGCAAACCCACCAGCCAAGCATCTGAGGAAGAGAATCCAAAGTATCATCTCAGAGCACCAACTCACCCCAGCCAGTGTCCCAACTCCAGCCACAAGCATCTCTCATGCTTCAGAGGAAGGAGAAAAAAGCTCAACAAACTAAAGGGGAAAAACAATTTCCTTCCTTATGCCTACAAACCAGCTGAAGCCCTGAAGCATGAGATTTAGGAACACAAGACATAGGACCAGAAGGGATCCCTGGGCCACGGAGCCCAGCTCCTCCATCACCACAGATCTGACTTCAGAATTGTGGTTTATGGGGGGTAATTAATGACCTGATCCTTCTCCCAATGAAGCCCTGGCCACCATTAATTGCAATGGGATCAAGATTGGGACATAGATGTTTTTCTTTGTTCCTTATTCATACTCTGACGTCTTATGCATTCTTATAAAACAAAGTAGATATTTTAATTACCAAACTGATACCCATATCATCTTTCTTTTAGAAATTAGATGCCTCAGATAGTTTCACTAGCTTTCTTTTAACATTGCTCCTTTATGAAACATCACTGTTCATTGAAAAGTTGATTCCACTGTTCATCAGTTAAAGGAAACGGAGACTTTCAGTCTGGCTGCTTCTGTCACAAGAGACAGTGTCATATGTTAGCTTTTAATTAAAAGGCCCTTGATGTGTATGCTTGGGGGGGGGGGGAGTTCTTTGGGGAGGATTTCACATCCCCCATCCCCAGTGTAAAAATCTATCACTGGCCATCCAATTTTTTCCCCCCAGGTGTTACTACTACTTTGTTAAAACACACTGCAAGTGAGTCTGTGTTTATTACTTTTATTTTGTTAGTGCATTAGAAAGTTTTCTTTCATATTAGAAGTGGATTATATTATGGCCTGCTATAGAATCCATCTGGTTGTAGCTATATTTTGAGGTTATATTAAAGGGACTGTAGTTATTTGTGGCCTTCTATGATGCTTTCATAAGTAAATCATTTACAAACTAAGATTTACATTATTATTTTAAAAGAAATATATTTAGCTTTATTTACAAATATCGTTTTCTATCTTAAGCACACAAAGGACCAATGGTTAAATTTTCATAATCACTGAAAATCCCACTAGGTGTCTACCTGTATTTTTAGACACCTAAAGATTAGAAAAACTGCCCCTTACATTACTAGAAGCCTGAATCCCATTTTCAAGAGTGATTTGGGCAATTAAGAGTCTAAGTCATATTGACTTTCAGAACAATGTAGGCTCTTACCTCACTTGGGTACAATCTGCGTAACATTTTCAAAAGAAGCTGAGAGCCAGATTTTCAAAGGAGCTCAGCTCAAATTTCAAGATTTAAATAATTAATTGGATTTTCATAAAGGCTCAGCACATTAGGTACTGAGCTGTTCTGAAGAATCAGTCATAAAATTCCCAACTGGAGTTTCTGGATGCTGAGCTCTTTCGAAAATCTAATCCTTATTTAATGCCTAAATGGGAGCTGCTCTGTTTGGAAACTGTGGCCTCAGTTGTGGGCGATGAGCCTTTCTGAACATTATGGCTTTGGCATATAATGAATTTTTAAAAAACCCTAACATACACAGTGTAAAAAATGCATTAAAAAATCCTACCTACCACTATATCCACACCACAACAAAAACAAAACAACAACAACAAAAACACCTTCCTAGAAAGGCTTTGCAGAGTGCCTGCAAGGTCAAACTCTGGCTCTGTGCTTAGACTCTACATTCCTCAGAGGGGGGAAGGAAGGAGTGAGTGAGTGTGAGTGTGTGTGTGTGTGGATTGTATAGCCCCTCTTCACCCCCAACAGCCAGGAGAAAAGATGGACCTTATCATGTTCCCAGAAATTCAACAAGGCTGGGCTCTGGAAGACCATATAAGGCTGCATGTTCAAATCTAAGGAGCCCTAACACACAATACTGTGCCTAGAGCCACCCTCGAGAGAACAAAAACCCTTTAGTACACATGAGAAAGAAAAGCAGAAAAATGTTTTGTTCTATTTTCATGAACTTTGTTTCTAAACTGCATGAATTTGCCTCTGATTAACATGTAAGCATTTTTCTTTCTTTCACAGCTCTGGCTTGTGGAAAATGTTGTAGCTAAATCATTAGGGTATACATCACCAGTTCTAGAGTTATCTGATTTTTGCCATTTTAATACAAATTTCACAGTAGATGAAAAAATAGAAGTCTTTTTTTGAGTGACTTGCTGCCGCCTAATTATCTAGAAACAGAAACTCCACTTATTTGAATAAGCTGCATAGCCAGAAATTGAACACTTTCTGTAGTAATAAGGAAAGTCAACAGCAACATGTTATCAGCTCAGTTTACTGAGAAGGTTCTACAAACTTTGTAGGTTTTTGGGGGGCAAGATGAATTGTTTTTCAAATATATGTTTTTGAAGTTACCAGTGACTAGTAACTACATTTTTAAACAGTACAGAAGGTTGAATGTCTAGGGGAAGTGCTGGTCCAATCATTAAAAACAACCTAATACACAAATACTTGTGCAAGTAGAAGTGCAAAGCTCATTTCACTATAATTGTGTCAAGTTATCTGTTGTAAATATTATGTAACAATGGGGAGCTTGTGAAAATATTCTTGAATCCCAAAGGTTTCATGTTTCTTACCACAAATGACAATTTGCTATCAGATTTCATTAGTTTCCTCAACGTATAAAAAAATATAATCAGGGAGCAAAAATAACATCATGCAACTTAAATGACCAATCACAACAACATAACACTGAATATTCAAAGCAGTTTGCAAACAGGCAGTCTGAAAATTCTTTGGTAAACTATTTGCAATCCATCCCAAATCAGGATCACTGTGAACAGTTTGCTTACCCCAAAAGGGTCTGAATCTCTAGCAATGATTATCCATAATGAATTGTTCAACATGGTACTCAGGGAAATGAGATATAAAACTGTTGTGATAACTGGGCCTACACATTTATCATAACTGTAAGATCAACTGTAAAAAGTGACTGAAAGTTCATAAACTGTTACAATGACTTGCTAAAAAAAATTGGTGAAGAAAAGATGTAAGAAGGAAATAGACTGAATTAATTTAAAGAGAGAGCTTACCTCAACACTCAATGGCTGTGTTAAGATTATGACAGGTGAACAAGATGAGTAGATGACCAGATATCAATGAATCAAAATTGTTGGAAATTAGGCCTAATTGGTGGACAAAATAATGAGGGGATGGGCTATTCCACCCATCAGTCCCTTTTGGGTAATCAGAAAGAGACATGGAGGGGCTGGCTACCACAATGCTAGCTGACTGAAAAAAAGGAGACACTGACTATCATGATGCTGGCTCACTGAAATATAAGAAGGGAAAGGAGCAAGCATCAATTCATTGCTGCCATCCTCACCAGATCCTGGGACCCTGGACCTACCTCATACTAATCCTGACAGGTGCAGAGAGAGGAGTCTCCATCAGCTCTGGCTAAATTCAGAGTACCACCTGGAATGTGAGACTTCTGTCACACACACACATCCTTGTGTTTTCTTTCCTTCCCCGACTAATTTCTTCGCTTTCCTATCCATATCCTTTTTTTTCTTTTGTCTAATAAGAGTTAGGTTTAGTTGCCAAAGACTATATATTTTGAAAGAAACAGCTAAATGTAATGCCCTAAACATTCTGATGCTGGTACAAGTTTGCCAGGTCTCAGAGTAGTTGATAAGACCAGGTGCTGCACCTGGAGTGTTTCTCCAGCAATGAGGTTGCAAGTGAGTCGTCATCATCATAGACAGAAGCTTCATTTTCTATCTTTGCTGTTCTTTTCTCTCCCCTTTTGTGTGTTTGTCTTGTTTTGCCTTCTAAGAAATGGGGTTGGACTGAAACAGTGGCAACAACAAAAGCTCCATCCAACTTAACTAACTTTTTCTCTTCTCTCGAAAAAAATCTTTATCGCCATGTAAGAGACAGACCAACATGGCAGTTTTAACTCCAAAAGATTTTCTTCAGCTAAAGATAAAGTGAACAAGGGATGTTCTAAAATGAAAGCCTTACTTAATACTTCACATTTCAAATCATTTAACTGATTTCCCCCTGTATAATTAATAAACAGTTTAAAAGATTTTTAAAGATGTGTTTACCATGATACTAAGCAGGCTTAGATCTCTGTATACTGAACCTTGTTTAAATGTTTAATGTTGGACAGTGACTGGATTATGTTAACACCTTTAACTCTTTGTGTCCATATATTCCATCTAAATTAATACAACGGAACCCTTCACCTCTCTGTATCAGTTTTGATTTAAAGCTACCTCAATAGTGACCAAAAAGTTGTTCCTATCTGATGATATCCAGTGGCCTACGTAAAAAAAATTAGCAGCATAAAAGTGCAACACCACTACTTGCACCATTAGGAACCTAGTCATTTTCAGTTGAGAGGCCAAATATTGCAAGAGCATTGACTGAACTATCCTCTCATACCTGAAGTTAGCCACTCTGTCAGGGCTGAGACAACTGGGCGGTTAGCCTAGGAATTCTTTCACCGCTGCTGTCATTGTTGTACTTGATCTGTAGATAAATAGAGAATTTCAGTCTCCAGGGATGTCAATCAAGCTTTCTTTTTAAAGCTGTCTTTGTGATTCCAAGCAGCACATGCTAATCTAATATAACACAATCATGGAAAAATGATGCCTCACTCCTTTGCTGGACCATTGACACACTGATTTCTTTTACTCTGCTGACCTCTTCTGAAATGTGGCTGCATTTGTTTGGTGTGATATCTGCACCCTTTACTGTACTAATTGAAAGACAAGATGTGATTCATTTCCCCAAAGACTTATTGTAGCCAGCGAGTAGGAATGAACTTTAGTCGTTTCTGACTGGCCACATTTCAAAATCATGTCTCAAATGTACAGGTTTTGTGTTTTCCGTGTGCCACTCGTCCTTTTTAAGCTGACATTTTCATTTAGTTATCACCGAGAAGTTACGACAGGCCAAGAAATCTCACTAGTTTGGAGTCAGTTGCACTTGCACACTGACACAGCCCTCCCTTGCTGATCAAGTCTGAGGGTGAAGTGTCTGTTTACTCACAGGGCAGATCTCTACCACAAAGGAATTCATAGAGTTTATAACAAATGTAAAAAAATAACAAAAAACCTTCATGTCACGGGCATATTAAGTGGTTTGGATTAGATGGCCTATATCCCCTACAGACCTTTACAAGGAACTCGAATAAAACTATTTGGCTCTTTAAAACAAATCGCGTGCACCTCTGTACTTTTGAGTGTGCTGCTGGCCATCAGTCATCCATGGATCATAATTTGAGAATCTGAGGTAAAAACTAAAAATAATAATACCTAGCTCTAATAATAGAACTTTTCATCAATAGATCAAAAATTGCTTTACAAAGGAGGTAAGTATTATCCCCATTTTACTGATTGAGAAACCGAGGCACAGAGCAGTCAAGCAACTTGCTCCTGGTCACCCAGTAGGCCAGAGTCAGAGCTGGGAATAGAACTCAGGTTTCCTGATTCCCAGTCCAAAATTCTATCATCTAGGCCATAGCAAGTGAGATGTTAAATGGTTAAATAAATAAATCTTGTAGAAGGATTTTCCAGGTTAAGATTCAAGTGTATGTGTATTTGTATGGTGAAGATAGTGGAAAAAATATTTATAACACTAAGAATTCAACTAAGTCTCACTGAGGACAGTGTGCCTCTGATTTCACTAATTACAAAGGACTACTGGGGTTGCAAAAACAAAACAAAACAAAACAGTAGAAACCTCAGGCTTCTCTACACCACCCTGAAAAAATTGCAAGTGTTGAAAAGTTTGCCTGGGATTGGAGAGGATGAACATGATTTGAGGATTATTTCTAGTGAACAAGGACAAGGTAGACATGCTTCATCCTGTTAGATAAGCTTTTCTTCTGAACAATGAAGGCTGACATTGGCAACCTTGGACAACATTTATATACAGATAACTGTGGATGAAGTTAACCAAAATACAAAGGGGACAGAATATATTCTGATATTTTAGAAACAGTACTGCACTCAGAATTTAGGTTGACAGAAAATGGTTGTTTATGACAGATGGCACTCAGAGTTGGCAGGAGCAATTAAACTTTTGAGAAATTAAGATAAATGTATTTATTTTTTTTGGTTAGGATTCTTCTATGTAACTGAACAGCAGAGCTATCAGATTATTGACACCATTTTAGCTCAGATAGGTGCTTTACAGTCTTGAAAAAACTCGGTCAGATCTTCGTGAACCTACCAATTTTGCCTCATGAATCTCATGTCAGGAAGCCACAAATCAAGTATTTGGAAATGATTAAATTGTACTTAGATTATGACTAATTCCTGGTATATTTGTGAAATTTATAGCAACCTGT
This sequence comes from Chrysemys picta bellii, assembly GCF_011386835.1. Lineage (NCBI taxonomy): Eukaryota > Metazoa > Chordata > Testudines > Emydidae > Chrysemys > Chrysemys picta. The sequence goes on from NC_088798.1 coordinate 84,570,149, forward strand.
GTGTGTGCATGTGCAGATATTTTATATTATATATATATATTGCATGTGATTTTACATATTGCATTTTCCTTCTACGTGCATCCACAAGGACCATTTTGATAGCTTAGAATGCTGACAAAAATGGAAGCAGATATTTACTGAGACACAAAGCAGAAAGCAGTTTCTCTCCTAGATGTTTTTAAATGACTAAATATTCTAGCAAACATGCCAGATGTGCTGAAGATAGGAGGGTTTGTCCCTGACTAGAGGGGTCACACTTCTCTACTACTCTGTGAAATTACCAAATGTTGACAAAAGGTGAAGCTGAACTGGCTCTGAGGATGGCTCAGCTGAAAGTACAGCCACAGACAAATCTGTTCAGCACCATTTCAGTTTCTGAACTGCCCATGTCTAACAGTTTCATCTAAACCATGCTCAGCACCGGATTGGCTGCACTTGTGACCGATGACTTGTCAAAAACAATATGCATAGCATAGAGGAGACAATCAGAAGTGTGACTGTAGAGGACATATAGATATAATTGAGCTAGTTTTGATCTACCTAGCTTATATAACAGCTGTAAAGCTGTACCAGCATAGGTGGCAACACGGGCTTTACAAGTCCTTCTAAGATCTTGGGTAAGCACTTGAGAAGCTAGCCCAAGCTGTCACCAGTGCTGCTGTACCTTCACTGATATTTTTAACAAGCATGCTAGATCAAAGATTGCTCAGGCATGCTTACACATGCTGCAATCACATTTCTGATTGCAGTGTAGAATATCCAAGTTCAGGCTCCAGAGTGAGTCCATCTTGGTCTGCTAAGGCTATGAGCAAGGATGCTAATCAGTGTTAGTTGTGATTTTTACTTTTGACTTGCAGGTTACAGTCCACTAAGAACTGCACTGATAGCAGTAACTACTTCCAGACCATCTACTGAATGCGGAGCAGATAATAATGACTCATTAGAACTAGACTGAAGTAGTGACCTAAAGTTTAAAAGCCCCATAATTTAGGGCCAATCTTTTTAGCCATCCAGTACTCTCACAAATGCATTTTTCTCCTAAAAAAAGCTATATTATTCACAAAACTAAAGCCACAAAAAGCTAAATGTGAACATACCGATAGCCACACCCACAGATTTCTTTTCATTAATCCAGCAGGCCAGTTTTACAATATGTGTTTTACAGAATATCCAAACAGCAATGCATAAGGTCTATGAGATTTTAAACCTCTGAATTCAGTCGATGCTGCTTGCTGCTTAGCTGTTCAGGGTCATTAGCTAAGGCAGAGGAACCTGGAACAAAATCTGGCTCCCTTCTCCAGTCAATAGAAAAACTTCAGTTGATTTGAATCGGAGCAGATCTGGACCCCCATTGAAACAAGGAAAGAAAAGAAACTAGATGAACATAAAAGCTGCATAAAAAACCTAGGTGATGTTGTGGGAACCAAGGGTTCAGAAAAGCCAAAGAATGTAAATAAAGTGACAGGATTTTTGGAGATAAAGGAGTGAAACACTCAGAAAAAAGACCTGAGAAATAAAAGATGCAATCAACACAATGCTAGAAACAAAAGAAGAAGAAAAACCCAAGAGAAGCCAGGAATGTTAATCATTTATTTCAGGGTCAGCTTAGACCTAATCCACTAGCTGTGTTGTTCTGTGCTTTGCTTCATAGTCCACCTGATCAGTTCCCTTTACCTTTTATTCAAGTCATAACATTTATGTGTGCTGACAAACAGAGACATACGGAGCTAGTGGGTTTTGGGGGGAAAACTACTTTTATCTCTGGCTGTTGTATTGTTTACACAGCATCTGACATTGTTTGAGCAGATTTTTAAAATACCTTTCCTATTTGGAGAATATAAATATTGTAATAATAGGACAGTAAGCAATGTCCTCAATTTTATGTTGATACTGGTCTCTTCTCTTAAAAGACACTTCTGATTTTGAATTGGGATCTTTCTTATGAGGATCAACATTCTCACAGCATCCCACATCTTATTGGGTTTTAAAACAGCTCTGAAATCTCTTCGGGGCAAGGAGGAGGACACAAACATGATGGTTACATTTTCACAATATCATAGTTCAGTGACTTTGCACTCAAGGACAAAATCTAGAAGCTGGCAGCCCTGCCATTACTTCTGCCGTTCATGCAGCTGAGGTGCCCACTGGGTATTAGGAAACGCACGCATGCCAAGGAGCTGAAAAATATCAGCTAGAAGAGAGACACTGTGACCCTACATTCTCAGATGGAACATAGAGCTTCAGAAGCACATAGAGCCAGATCCAAAATCCTTGAACTCAATCAAATGACTTCTACTGACATCAGCGAACTTTAGATCAGGCTTTTGACAAACAAATATAGTGACTGCTACTGCGATATAGGCCCTTCTAAACTGCACTCTAAAAGGTCTCTACTCCTACCCCCACCCCCAATACTCTGCAGCTGTTTTGTCAGTTCTAAAACTCAGTATTTAAGGGGACTTGCAAGTTTGACACCAAAGTTGGTAAAATTGATTGGTATTTGGAGTTTAGTGGTCTCCTATGAGCATTCCTGGGTTTCTCTGACTGATTTTGATGAAGTACTTTTATTTGTCTTTCTAGCAAGAGACTGCAGATGAATTTGCAATAGATCAGCATGGCTCCTGTTTAGCTTTGTCAGGCACCACTTAGCCATGTTATAATTTATTTTCCAGGAAAAAGATATTTCTCACGAGGGCTTCAGGCTAACACAGTTCTAAAGCAGCTGGCTACTGTTCAGATTCTCATCTGAAGGCAGCTGCATTTTTCTGCATAAGCAGAAAAAAACCCAAAGCCAGAGAGGAGGAAGAACCGGAAGTCCAAGTTCCATTCGTACATCTTCTTTCCGGTGGCATTTACTTCTGTAAAACTTTGCAAAGAGTCACAGCTGGTAGAGCCAAGGTTAAAACAGGCCTATGGAGTAACATTGGCTGTTCTATTAGCAATTCTAATCTGTCTGCAGACACTGAGCAGGATTTTTCAGTTAATAAAGCAGACTTGCTATGAATTCTCTTTGACAGATTTTGAATTGACTGGGTAAAGTTTTTTTTTTAATGGATTTTTGCCCTGTATTTATCTTTGGCACAGTGTGCAATAGAACAGTCCTTATTTTCCTTCAGCTTTATTGGGTGGGAGGCACTTTTACTCAGGTCGCAATGGTTGTTGTCAAGCATCAGAGGGGTAGCCGTGTTAGTCTGAATCTGTAAAAAGCAACAGAGGGTCCTGTGGCACCTTTAAGACTAACAGAAGTATTGGGAGCATAAGCTTTTGTGGGTAAGAACCTCACTTCACTTGCATCTGAAGAAGTGAGGTTCTTACCCATGAAAGCTTATGCTCCCAATACTTCTGTTAGTCTTATAGGTGCCACGGGACCCTCTAATGGTTGTTGTGTTTTTTTGGTGTAGTTTTGTCCCCATTTTCTCCTGAATTACAGTGATTGTTGAGTAGTCTGAAAATGTGAAGGCTAAAGATCATTCATTTCTGCTTTGATCACCATTACTGCTATACAAGAACAGGTGCAAGTACGATTACAGGATGAATGTAAATATCAATTCAATATCATTACATTTATAGAGGGTGTTTTATTTTCTCTCCTCTCTTGTCTCCCACTCTTTACCTCATTAGAATTCAGGGAAAGCAGCATAGTACAGTGTACAGATTTTTAAGAGAGAAAGAATCTCAACAGAACACGTCACCAATTATGAAGTTATAATCAACTTCATCATTAATAGAATATTTTTATTCTTGTAGCTTATGTCTTGTACTTTAAGAAATGGAAATGAAAAGTCAAAGAAAACAATGATAGAAACAAAAGACCTAGAGAAATATTTATGCTTAGAAGTAACTGTTGTTCTTGCTATTTTAATCAGCAGTGATGTTCCATTAACACTGACTTAACCAAACCAGATGATGCCCTAGGCAGCATCTATCCCTACAATGATTACACATTGCTGCTGTTTATTTTTTAAATTGTTCACTGAATGCAACACAATACTTAAAATAATGACAGCAAGTTTAGAGTTGGATCTAAACTCAGAACTTTCAATGTGACAATGGGGCACCATGCACAATAAAAACATGAATGCTTTGAAAACATTTGGGACTAGAAGATTTAAAAAAAAATTAAAGTTCAGACAGAGTCACTTTTAAAAAGATATGTTACATGCTGCCATCCATCCATCTTGGATAATTATATGAATCCTTTCACTTAAACCTCCTCAGATCTTTCAGAAATATTAATTGAACTGAACTAACAATACCACCTACCTCTAATCCAGTGATTTTCATCGGTAGAACTCAACGTGCTTTATGAAGGAGGTAAGCTCTGTTATCCCCACTTTACAGACAGCGATAAAATGTTATACTACTCTTGCCTGTTTCTGCATTAACAACAGTGTGCTGTTTCTTTGTACAAAAAATGTCACCTATGTTGTACTACAGTTGTCTTGAAAAGAAACTAATAAATATAGATCTGTGCAGCAACAAAAAAAATCAGACTTTCTGATGCTTTTTTCAGCAACACAATGAGTAATATGTGCTCAGCTATCATAAAGATTTTTTTTAACTGAGAAAGGAAATTTCTTTGTTTTGTTTTTTTTAATTCTAATTTATTCTGAGCATTTGGGGGGATTGATTCATCTGACAACTGAGTAGGGAGAGCCTGCTGGGACAAAAGGTTGCACCTGCTCCAGACACTACAAAATATTGGCTTCTTATTTTGAGAAAGTACCAGTAGACAGAAAGGCTGGTCCAGTGATTAAGGTACTATCATAGGGCACAGAAGACCTGGATTCAACCTCAGCTCTGCCACAACTTACTGTGCAACTTTGGGCAAGTCACAGACTGATTGTGGCTCAGTTCTGCATTTGTAAAATGGTGCTAATAGCATTGCCCTATCTCACAAGGGTGCAGCAAGGATAATACTTTAAAGCTGTGAGGCACTCAGATACTGTAACAGTGGAGGCTGCATAAGTACCAGCCAACTGCAACATTTGTGAAGTAATGTCACAAGCAAACTTGAAACAGGCTTAGATGAGGCATTCAGCCCTCCCAATATTTCACTGTGTAAAATGAAAAACCAAGAGGGGGTATTTAGAAATGTACTTCCTCCTCAGAAAGTAGTACCAATACCATTTTGCTTATCCTTTATAATTCCAATAGCTTATTATGTCCTTTTTGATTTGTGTATTGAAACATACTGTACAACCACATTTATTTGTAGAAATAGGCTTGTTATTGTAACAACTCAAGGGAATCTTCTGAATTGAGGGAAAACATTTACATTGGAACAAATTACATTTTACTGAAAAACTAATTGTTACACTGAGAGCTGTACACTGTTGTAATTGCACCATCCTAATTACACACATTGCATTATTTAAAAAGAATGGCATTGTTTATTTGCAATATCCTTTGCTTATTTACAGTTGCATATTTGAACAAGGAGCAAGGAGTTATTCCTACAATGCAGCAGAGAGATGCTTATCCACTCACAAACACAAAATTAATTCAGTAGAGGAAATCTACTCCCAAACAGAGTGAGAGAGAAATTTCTCCTGAGGCAAGACATTCTACAATTGTTTCTAAAATTCAGTATAATTAACAAAGCATTTACCATCTGTGGTGATTGACCTGTCAGATCTGCTCCTCTAAGATAATTTCAGTGACATTTTAAAAAAATCCATGAATATCAAAAAGCCGTATTTGACTTGTAGGGAATAGTGTTATCCTGTAAACAGAAATTACAAACACTCAAAATGGAATTAGTTTGTGAAGAATACTGATTAACACCAGTATCCTTGCTCAGACAAGTTCAGCTCAGATCTTAGTGAAATCTCCCTCACTAGCTATCATACTGGTGCCCTTGCCTTCTTTCTAACATTTTGATTGTATATATGACTCTTGAACATAGTTACCAAATTCATAGTCCATTTTGGTCAATTTCACGGTCATAGGATTTTAAAAATCATAACTTTCATGATTTCAGCTATTTAAATCTGAAATTTCATGGTGTTGTAATTGTAGGAGTCCTCACACAAAAAGGAATTGTGGGGGGTAGCCAAGGTTATTCTAGGGGGATGGGGGTTGGGGTACTGCTCTGAAGGCAGCAGTGCAGAAGTAAGGATGGCATGGTATGGTATTGCCACCCTTACTTCCGCAACTCCCATTGGCCGGGAACGGCGAACCACGGCCACTGGGCGCTGCGGGCAGCTGTGCAAATGTAAACAAATGGTCTGACGGCCTGTCATCAGATTACCTGGATGGGCCGCGTGCAGGCCGCAGGTTGCCCACTACTGTATTAAATGCATCAAACCTCAAGATGTACATTTTGTGAACCATCACCAACTCCCTAATTTCTTTTCTTTCCACTGATGTATCACATCAGTATTTTGTATACACTAGCACAACTGTTTGTGCATTAGAAGCCTATAATATTTTCTTCTACATCAATCCATTAAAAAAAAACATGTTTAGGGGCATATAAAAAACAGCTTCATCGAAGGCAATACATGATTTCTACCCATATATTGAGGTAAAAGTAGCTTGGTGGTGGAGGCTAGATGTTGTGTGGTAGAAGAGATGAATGCAACTTCTGTTCTAAGAAGCAACTATAGAAGGTTCAGATTGGTAACGATCACAGTCAAAATGATATTTTAATCTCAGTACTCAGTAGGGGATAGGCAGTTACTACAGTTCACTAGAATTTTACTGCCCTTGATACATGAAAGATCAAGTAGTCTGACTTTTCATCTTGTTTCAGAAGAAATCCCATTCTGCAGGTGGTCTAGTGAAGACCAGCCACTGCTCCTAACACAGAAACTTTCAGTCATACAGCAAATGCAATTGATCTTTTCCTTTTGATTTAAGTTCATTACCACAAAAGCAAGAAGAACTTGTTAAAATTTAAGGTTAAGCAAATGCATAAGTGAACAGAACTCCTGCAATGAGTGTTGTTTGTATGTTTTTGATCGATGATCCTTTACTATATGAATTTCAAGGGCTAACTCTCTCTCCTAAAATATCTTTGACAGTAAATAAAAAGTTGAACTTTTAGTCTCATTTTTTGTAAATATCAGAGTTTTTTTTCCAGTTTCTCTCTCTCTTTCTTTTTGTATTCTCACTGTTAGAATCACCTAGTTATTTTATCTCTTGATTCAGGGCTAATGAGAAAAGGTTGCTTTTTCAGTAAGCCACAGTTCTTCAAAAGTGAGTTGCCTGCAAATTTATCACAAACAGTCGGTGGTGGTGGACAGAATGACTGCACCTTTTCCTTCTTGGGCAGGGACAGGGAGCAAAAGAGAAGGCAGGAACAGGCTTCTCAAGTAGCCGCTTCAGGTACCATAAAAAACAAAATGCTCTCATGATAGCAGAGGTCTCCCCTAACATCCACAGATTAAAATGGGGCACAGAAAGGTAGAATCTGAAGAGGATTGCATCATGAGGTTTGAAAACCCCAGGAGAGCTTGTAGGGGAATGAGAAACTTTGGAAGCTCCAACTCCATTGTTCCAGAAGCTGCCCAGGTGAGCCTCCCAATCCACCCTGGATTGCACCAATGGTAGTTCCTAGATTGATGCTCCAATACATCCCTTGTATAGGAGGAGATCACCACTGTCCTGAGAAGAACAAGTGTTTCAAAAAAGGATGAAGAACCATTACTGCAGATTGAGGTCCCAATTCTAGATTCCTCAATTCTGAGGACCCCTCCATCCCTTCTAGCATAATGATCCTTGGGATTCAGGCAGGCTTTTCCTCCTTTGCTGATCATGTGAGTTCCTTGATGCTGATGAGAGTCCATCATATGCATGACACCTGTTTTCAGCACAGATTCAATGGTGGTCTCACTAAAAATTCCCAACTGCATGTTAGTGTATTACTGTGTGAAATGGGACTGCACTATGGAGTTTTTAGTGCATGCTAGCAGGGTCCACTAGGGTCCATAGTCCATCAGTTAGTGAGCAACACTCTAGTGCACATTAGATTTATATCCTCCAATGCAAACTAATGCACCCTGTAGACAAGCGCACAGAGTGTTCTGTTGACTTCCTGCTAGATGATAGCTCTATACCTGCCACTGAAGGCCTATGCTGCCCCATTTTAAGGGCCTTAGCACTGAAGATGACTTTTTTATCCCTGCATAACAAAGTGGCTCTGACCCAAGGCCAGTTCCAAGTGTCTTTGACATCAAGAAAGCCTAGAGCTAGGTACACTGGGCCTGAAAAGGCAAACAATGATTTGGTAAATGGTCTTCCTTAAGGCACATTAGATGAGTAGGTATTACAGGTGCAGTTGCCCTGAACTGACACACATGCATTACCCATCCATAGTCCCTTGAAGGTCCTCATGCTAGGCTCCTAGATCCTCAGTGGTCACCTCTCCTCAGTAGAGACCCATGTCTCACTCCCTCCTGACCAGGGTTTTCTCTAGGCTGCACGGTTCTCTGCCTACACTGTGATATCTGCAGGAAGCCAGCCTCCCTAAACATGCTAGCTTATGTGGTTTGCTTTCTCTTCAAAGGCTATGATCCACGTAATAGCCAGCAGTTATAAGTTACCATACAGCTCTTTATAAGCAAGCATGTTTATTCTTAAGGTGAAAGAATTATAGGTAAAACATATTAAAAATTTCCATATGCATGCTAAAAGCTTACCAGAACTCACCCGTCAGTCTTACCATGCCTCAGTAATCCAAAGTCCTTCCAACCTTTCCCAGGAAGGATTGTGGCCCCCTTGGACAGAAGGTCCTGTCCATTTGCTGGATCAGAGAGAAGGATTTGAGTCAGTTTAAACTCGGGGTTATTTATCCAAAAGTCCTTTGTCTATTGGTCTCTGGAGAATCCAGTTTGAACTAGTACATGCAAAGCCTTTCTTCAGGTGTTACAACCTGGGTGAATTTGCCTAACCACCCCTCACTATTCTTTGTTTGTGGATGAGCTGTGGTCACCCTCCCCCAAGGAATTCCATATAATTCCTGGCCCACAATGATACATAAACTTAATACAGTATGCTCTCCCAAAGATATCACAGGAAATTGCCTTAACTGTCACAGCATCCAAATCCAGAAAGTCATAGGGACCCAAGATATACTGGTTAAATCTAAATCATACATGATGCCCTGGAACCAAACCGGAGGCAATCAGGTGATCTTATTGTGCAATTCACTGAAACTCAGACTTAAAAAACAAGCAAAAAACCCCACATGATACTAAAATGAAAGTAAATGTGCTAAAATACTATGAATAAATAAATCAGAAAATTTTGGTCAAAAGGCCCATAAAAAGCAAGGAAGGAAGAGCTGGGTACCACATGGCCTATTACATCCTTGGCTCCTAACTTTCAGGGCTGCACTTGTATAGTCTCACCAGCGACTATACTTTTCTAGAAGTTCCTTGAAATGTAGTAGTATCAGAAGGGTTGCATTTTGGCAATACACTGATGACTCCACAAAAGAATGAGTTTTCTCTCTCTCGCAAGAATAATTATATTTTACATGGTGTGTGTGCAAACATACGCCTCTCCCCACATGGGGGGGAGGGAGGGGGGAGAGAGAGAGAGAGAGATTTTGTAAAGGTTGAGAATTTTCTAAAAACAGCTATGCAAGGCAGTGCAATGCTATCTGCCTCTCAACAAAACTTTCTGACTAAAAATTACTAAGGAGGGTCAAAGTATAAAGTATTTCAAAATTTTGCAGGAATGAAAACAGAGGAATTGTCCAAATGTTGCTTTATTAGAACAGCCTGCAACAATTGTGACCGAATGTGCTGTTGAGCAAGGATGGTATTCATTAGAAGACTCACCTTGGCAAGCAGTTTAAAGACATGCTATACATGTAGATAAATCCATTTTATATCATGCCTATGAGTGTTAATCTTACTTCAGAACACAGTGATCACAGCTTACATTGAATTACTCCTTTTTATAATTCATTGCAGTGAGGTATTACTGTGTGATATCTCCAACCTAGTGAGCACTTCATTATTTTTAAAAAGAAAACTGAAGAGGAAAATCACTTCTGTTGAACTCTATACTCAGCTAATCAGTTTTACAAGTGCAAAACCATACAATAAACTTGAACTTCCTAAAATCCAACTGGGTTAGTCATTAGGCACACACATGCATGTGAGGTTTTTTTTTTTTTTAAATCCATGCACTCAATACAATATATAATCCACATAATAAAATCAATATACCAAACTAAGATTTCCAGAAGAGGCATCGTTTTACTGGTGGGTGAACTGTTATGTGCATGTTTATCAAATCAAAAATGGGAATGATTTGCATTGCAAAACCATTGTTTTTAGGATAACCAAAAAATGTAAAATTTGAGTCAACATTGTGTACCATTATTTGGGACTGTTAGGAATCCTTCAGTTGAAAATTTATTTTTCCATGGTACTGTACAGAGATTTTCCTTTGCAGTCATCTGGAGAAATACTGAACATTATAAAATTATAACCATTGATCACCACTAGTTTTTCATCTTTTAACAAGACATTAAACATTAGAATGACAGAAACTTCCTGGGAAGGTGTCTGCCTGGATTAGAGAGTAGAAATTCTGCCAAAACAGGGAGACATTTTTTTTTATTTATCCCATTTTGATGAATATGTGCTGACATTTAAACTATCAAAGGGGGAAAAAATCTAGTGTTTCCTTCATTTCTGCAAAATAAAGGAATTCTGTATGGATGCTTTCTTTCCCCTTGAAGATCCCATGCATTTTTAATCATTGTAAATGTAACAGATCCTTAACAAATACAAACATAGGTAAAAGTAAATTTTGTATGTAATTCTATGGTTAGGAATCTGGTAAACAAATGTATACATATGATTTTTTTAAAGATACAAATAAATGTATTACCTTTAATCCATAAGAAAAAAAAAATCACAGCCAGATAAAGAAAGAAACCCTAACAGTTGTATGTTACTGCTTTAGTTTGGTCTTACTTTCGCCCGGAATTTACATGCTCTGTGGCAGCTTATGACAGTTGTTTTATAATATGCAAATAGTAATGTACTGATATTTCCTATTGGATGGCTGTTCAATGACCTATGTGAAATGCATTGTTTGTCTAGTGGCTAATGAACAAGTATTTCATTGTGCAAAACACAACTCCACATTTGGCAGCATGGATGGAAACATCAGCAACGAAACCAACGACTGATTGAACATAGAAAGAATTATCCTCTAACCCTACCAGTGGTCTCAACACCAGGGATGAAATATCTTAGAAGGCAATGGGGAGAAGCTTGCACCACCAATGTGAAGGTTCTTTGGATTCAGGACTTTACTCTCCAAGAATCTAATGTGAGCACTGAGTTCATCCAATACTTTTTTTAAAGTTCATTCTGTTTGCATAAAAGCACCATTCAAATGATAGCTACGACTTTGAAAAAAGCAGTCACATTTCATTTTATCCAGTTGCTGAAGTGCATACAAAAAATCCTGTTGACATGACATGATATCATAGGAAGCAGTTAATTGTGGTTTTAAACCTTTAATGTAAGAAGTTCTATGGTTTTGCTAAATAACCTTTATAATTCAGTGGAACTAGGTAATATTTATTTCTACATTACATTTGTCCAATTCATTCAGTATGTTGGACATTATCAAAGAGATCTAAGAAAGCAAGGAGACATGCTGAAGTGAGCACATTTTATTCTAATTATCACCACGGGCTTAAATACTTAAAGCTTTTCTTTTACAACTTCTGCTGGTACAATAAAAGATATTTCCTCATCCACCTTGTCTCTCTAATATCTTGGGACGGACACAGCTACAACAATACTGCACAAAGCTTTTCTAAACTTAAACATATAACAACCCTGAGCCTGATTAAAAGGAACATTTTCCTCCAAAACAAAAATCTGTCTTAATAAAGAGTTATGATTGAAAATATGTTTCAATGCAGTGCAGCGAACACCCACACAGATTGCTATGCTCACATGGCAGTCTGGCCTGCTTTAGTGGTGGGTTTGAGACCCAGTGGCTTCCCTCCTTTACCCTGGTAGCTTCTATTTCTCTCTCTGCTGCAAACTCTGGCAGACATCATAGCCTCAGTTGTACATGGGTTATATTTTCAAGCTTTTCTTCACAATGTGAGGGCTGGGAACATTTCATTTTAAATGAAAGCTGAGATCCTGATGTCACCACATAACTCTGGGAACCATGGTGTGTGGCTACCGTACCTTAATCTGTCCCTCTCACTTCTTTTGAAGCAAGAGTCTTTCTGATTCTACTACAATCAGGAAGTACAAAAGTGGGCGCATCTTTAGTTAAGTCACACAAGGAAAGTTAACTAAACATTGGTGAACCTTGAATTCACTTTGGGTCTGTTCCTATGTTATCCAATCGTTCACTTATCCATGGTAGCATGTTTTAATGAACAAACCACACCCTCGGTCTCCCCTGCTCTCAGCAAATGTTAACTGCTGGAGGAGCTTAAAAGAGGGACATTTATGTCATCCTTTTGTCCAAATAGATCATGATTCTGCTAGTTAGGAAAGCTTTTATCAGAAATGAAAACGTAAGCAGAGGTGATATCCTTCACTGCAGAACTGTACTAAAACGAATGCCAGAAAATATGCCTGAAGAAAATGAGATTCCTATATCATCTTTACAGATTAATATGTTTGCTACAAGTGATAGAGAAGTTGGGACACTTTCCCACCTTATTCTTCCTTCCAATATGAATTCAATAAGTACTTAGCTTGGCTTTCCCTTCAATCCTTTAATTTCCTGTCTCATTTGTCTCTTTAAATCTTCGTGTAGTAAGAGCTGAGAGAAGCTCTGATTATGATGCTATATTGAAATGGAACTGGGTGTATTTTTAAAGGGCAAATATAAAAACACATTTGACCTGCAGAAACCCATATGTTATCCCTGTTTTGAAGCCCAAGAAACATATATATTTAAAATAATCTTTGTTCCAAAAATATCTTTGTTCCATTCGTCAGCTCTTGCCCACTGAATATTTTATCCCCATCTCCCCCTTTCATTTGGATATGAAACAGAGAACATATATTTGGAATAAATGCCATCTTTTGTTTTCTCTTACCCTGAAGCAAGTGTAGCCTCTGAGCCTTTTGATTATTTTTATGATTAAAAAATTATTCAAAAATTCCCCTCTCCATCCTTTCCCCTTCAATTCCTAACACATTGTGTGTTTGGAGATATGATTAATGCATGTGTTTCTGATAAGATACCCCTTCTCTGTCAGCTTATCCTTTCCCCCTTCCTATCTGTTAACAATAGATAGCTTTCCAATAGAGGGTGCTACAGTATGCTAATGTACAGGGTAATGTCTAGAGGAATTTAGAGAACTGTATTCAGGAAGTGCTTGATGGGAGTTGAGAGTATGTTTGGAGGAGAGAAAGTGTGAATATTGCACTGTCTTGGCTCTCTCTATTTTTATGCTTGCACGCCAAATGACATCAGTAGCACAACCACACAGTGTACCATTCTGTATGCAAAAATCTGCCACTGAAAACATCCAGCCTACTGTCTCATTTTCCCTAAACTGACTGCTGCTGAGCAGTAACCAGGTCAGTGATAAAGTCATCATTCTACTTTTCCACCTTGCCTGAAGAAATCAGATGCATTCAATACAGAAGAAAGAGGACAAGGGCAATATTGCCTTAAAATATTATAGTTTTGGGACCCCAAATAGGCTTGTTTAATTTATATTATTTTCAAAAGTGGATTCAATACTGCTGGGAGATGCAAGAAGGATAGTACAGGACACTAAAGTTAGTTCTCAGAATAGGTGCAGCATGGGCAGTTGTAATACAAGCTTCCCCAAAACAGTTTTGCCAATATTCCTGCACAACCACCACAAAGGATGCAACAGTAGTTTAGTCTCCCCACCCACTCTTCTCTTAGAGCGCTACTGAGACAGTCAGCAAGAGTGTGTGTGTAACCCACACACCGCCTGGGTGTGGCGTTCTGTCCCATCTAGTGGCACCGAGACCATTTAGAGAGAATTAACTGAGTCTGCTCTACAGCCTTAGCTAACAGCCCATTGGCTTTTAGCTCATGCACTAAACTCCAGAGGCCCCAGGTTGGATCCCACCCGCCGACAACCGGGGTCTGTCAGTGTTACATGTGCATACTGGAGAGTGGATCTAATTCTTTCTTGTTGCACGGGAGTTACTCCACTATAAGAAAAAGAGTTACCATTCCTTAACTGAAATGACAATCTATACCATAGTTTCAAGACTTTAGAAAAAGGCTCTGCGAATGATATGCTACACAGATTTTAGAGGGTTCCCCCCTCCTCACCACTGCTAATATCTAAATGTAACCCCCACCATATCATGGATGGTTTTGCAATCAGGGGGACCTACCACATGGGTAAGTTTGTACTAACGTATACCACAAATGCTCAATGAATCCACTAAGCCAAGTTTGCTTTTTCTGCCAGCTTACTATAATCAGTGTTAAATACCAACCATAGTTATACTTAAAGGAAGTCAAAGTTCCCCCAGTTCATTGAGTATGAAATATAAACTACACCTTGTAGACAGTATCTCTCTGTGATGTGTGTGGTCTTATTTATTTTTAATAACTCTTCCTGTTGCAGAGAAATAATTGTCTCTCCCCTCTAAGGAGAGATTAATCATGTACATTTATTAAGAGTTTATTTTAAATTTAAATAAGTCAAGATCTGCCACAGCAGTGGGGTTGATATGAAAAGGCAAAAAAGAAACACTTCATTTTCAGTAAAGTTTGCAAACCATCAATTAATAAAATGAAAAGTTATCTTGTATACATTCCATATATTTTTCTGGAAGTTTGCATTCTGTTGCCAACATTTTGCATCAGTTTTGCTCTAAACATTTTCTCTAGACTTCTTTCTTTCCTTGCCCATACAAGAGATCTGTAAAATAGTTGCTGACTTTATGTTGACCTATTTTTCTCTGTCTCTTCACTAGATACATAATGCAATGAGTGCAAAGTTTACAGCAGTAGATACCATCAGACTTGACAGCATGAGAAAAACTTTGCCTCGTATAAGCAGCAAAGATAGTAGTACATAGAGCAGGGGTCGGGAACGTTTGGCACGCAGCTCACCAGGGTAAGCACCCTGGTGGGCCGGGCCAGTTTATTTACCTGCTGACGTGGCAGGTTCGGCCGATCATGGCCCCCACTGGCCACGGTTCGCCGTCCCGGACCAATGGGGGCGAGCTATGTGCTGGTCGCAGCTTCCCGCTGCCCCCATTGGCCCGGGACAGCGAACCTCGGCCAGTGGGAGCCTCGATCGGCCGAACCTACCACATCAGCAGGTAAATAAACTGGCCCGGCCCTCCAGGGTGCTTACCCTGGTGAGCCGCGTGCGAAATGTTGCCAACCCCTGACATAGAGGGTCTAGAGTACAAAAGAATATGACTATTGCAATTCTGTTATTTACAGCTTTTTATCAGAGCTTTTATTTCTTTTTTCCTTCCTGAGATTGAATAGAGTTGGATTACTCTCAGTTTCCTTCACGAATTTCTTTCACACTGTCTATCAAACTTAGGTTCTTACATGGCCTCCATTACTGTCATATCTGACAGTCTCACACAATCTTTTAATGTCTTTTTTCTCACAACACCCCAGGAAGTAGAGAAGGACTATTATACCAATTTACAGATGGGGAATTTAGGAACAGAGAAACTAAGTGATTTGCCCAAAGTCACACAGAAGTCAGAGAGAGAAGGGCATTAAATGTAGGTCTCCTGAGTCCCAAGCTAGTGCCCTAACCATCGGAACACTATCGTCTTACATGCAGTTTTACAACCGGTTTTAATTTTGTTCATTTAAGATGGAATAGGGAAATCTTGCCCATGCTCTCAGGATGACAAGAGCCCTGACTCCACTGGAACAAGTTTGCTTCTTCAGTAAAGCTGGTCAGAAATTTCCAATGGAACATATTTTTCCATTGGAAAATGCAGATTAATCAAAACCAATATATTCTGTAGCACTATGTCCATTTCAATAGAAACCTGACTGTTTCTCTGCCTGCTCACCCTTAGCTCCAGCTAGTTGACAGCCCACTTGGTGAGCAGCTGGGGCTTCCCAGGCTTCTTGGCAGATCCAATAAAAAAAACCAACAACTGATGTCTTGGAATTTTGTCCTGATTCAGTATAAAAATGTTTCAAAAACACTAAATGTTCTTGCAGTACAGGAATTCCATTCCCCAGGCATCTCTATACTTCAGTGCAGAGCTTAGAAGCTCAGAGGTGGGTGGACAAAGGGCTGCACTCCCCTCACATGCTGGGGAAAACAGATCTGTGGAGGCTTCCTGTACATGACTGCAGAGAGCATTTTTGGCCAGGCTGGTTACGCAGGTTGAACCCCCGGATCATAATTTGCCCCATTATTTACGTATATAAAGCTAGAAAAATCCTAGGTAAGCACCTATTTATAAATCAATTATAGTGGTAAAATGCATATAAACCCGGGCTACAACTCTGTGCCACTGTGAAAATGGACATTGACAATTCTAACTTGATGGTGCAGTGATAATAAAGGTAATAAAGCAGTGGGTCTCAAACTTTTTTACTGGTGACCCCTTTCACATTGCAAGCCTCTGAGTGCGACACCCCTAATAAACTAAACACACTTTTTAATATATTTAACACCATTATAAATGCTGGAGGGAAGCGGGGTTTGGGGTGGAGGTTGACAGCTCGTGACCCCCCATGTAATAACCTCACGACCCCCTGAGGGGTCCTGACCCCCAGTTTGAAACCCCTTGCAATAAAGCAACACAGAGATTATTTAGCTACTTCTCCACATTCACTTTCAATTCTCTTTATAACACACAGAGGGTCTGCCCAACTTCTAGGACCCTCTCAGAAGTAATTCAAGCCTCTGGGGCAACGCAGCTGCAAATGCTGATCCAGATTCCTCTGTCAGTCTAATTGCTCCATGCTTAGGAATGACTCTGGGGGACATACAAACTTCCTTGCATCCCTTGACTGCTTATCATGGATGTGAGTTCTTCCTGACATCACAATCCTCTGGTAACCAAGGAAGTTCCATGGTAAGGGTGTCACTCTGGGGCTCATGAATTCCAAGGTCTATCCCCTGCCATACCACAGACTTCCTGTGTGATCTTGGAAAAGTCTCAGTCTCTTTGTGTCTTAGCTCCCCATCTGTAAAATGGAGATAATGGCACTTACCTATCTCATCAGGAGAGGGTGAGATGTGGAGGGACGATAAACACATTAAAGATTGTGAGGCACTCGTACTATGTAATGGAACCACATAAGATAGATTCTTTAAATGGCCTGAAAGTAGCAGACTATCCCAGGCTGAGAGGTTTGTTCCTATCAGCTGGAAGATAAAAGGCCCAAAAGGATGTGTGGGCAGCAGTGAGCTGCAACTCTACATATCTTTGGTCCAGGGACAAGTCCATCTCTCTCCCCCTGGAAACAAAACAGGGTGATTGCTCCAGAGCTATACTCCAACTATAAGACCCCAGTATGGAGAGATCTAAAACAGGGAAATGGGAACGACAGAAAGCGCATATATATGGGAGATTTTCTTTCTCTGGTGAGCTCTGCAGATCTCCACTGCACAACTTGTTAAAATTCAAAAGGCTGTTCCCTACAGGCCAGCCTTTTCCCCGGACAGAACAAACCTCTGGGTAACCAGAACTATTGGCTGTCTAGGACATGCACAGCCCAAAGGGCCTCAGGTATTTCCTGATGGATTAGACTCAAGAACTGCAACTTTGGTTTTACCATAGAGAACTGTGTACGCTACATGCTGGGTGACAGTTACTGTATGTTTATACCTTATTGCACATAGTTTTTTCTATAAAACTAAATCTGAAAAAAATATTCTACCATTCCACTAAACAAGCACAATTTATCATTTGTAAAATGGGTTTGCAAAATCTCTTAAGACAAATAAGAATTTTGCAAATACTTCAGAGACAGTTTTGCCTTCAGATCTGTGTGGTGATTTTCTGCTCTTCTGTTCTTAGATGCATAAACTTCTGCTTCATCTTCCAGTCATTCCTCACTCTAAATCTCCACTGATTTCAAGAATAATGACTGGTGGATCAGGTCACAAACTTCATCAGTGGGTATTCAAGGGAGGTAGCATGCCAGAGCTGTCACATAATTCTGTCACACATTTTAATCATCTGAACGCTGCCAGTCAGACTTTCATTCCACTGACCTAAACCTCTGGAAACTTTTGCCCACCTCTTTAGGTGCCCAGGAACCGTCTATGTGCTATGACATACTATTTAAATAATAATAAAAAAGCAGAAAGGAGCTATGGCTAGAAAATTTGGACCCAGATTTGATACACCCCCAAACGCAGGAATTTTTAAATCAATGGCTTTTGATCCAGCTAGTTGTAAATATAGGTGTCACTGCAAAACTCTGATCAGGACCTGGTTTTATATTTCAAACTACCCTAGGGCTTTGTCTTTGCTAGATAGAATGGTATGTTCTTGACTTGTGTTAGCTAACTTGTGGTAACATCCTAGTGAAGGCAGTTTTTATCTTTAACACAAATTAGCAGGTTGAGGTAAACCCTATACTCCCCCCTTGTAATTTTCATATGTTAGCAGGCTAAGTTAAAGACCAACTACCTTGTCTTCACTAGACTATGTTAGCTAACATTTTAGTTACCATGTTAACTAACATGAGTCAAGGGCATACTTTTTCAGCTAATGAAGACATATATTAAGCTCAAGGATGACTGGATCCTGGATTCTGGTTCGGGGTCTCTCTCTCAAAAAAAGAACAAACAACAAAAATCCTCCATATATGGCGGCATAGGTTAGAATCTTGAATTCAAGAACAACAATCTTGCACCCACAAAGAAATAATTTTATTTTCTCATCCTAAAATATAGGAGCTAATTCATTTCCAACATTGTGTTAAGAAAGTATACAATTGCAGATGAAATACCAGCATTTTCCACCTGCCACTAAAGGAGAAACTGCTGCAAGAAACCTTTGCCAGTTTTTATCTATCCTATTACATTAATTAACATTATTATGTTACCATCTGTCAGTTTCCGACTGTGAGTTGAAGTTCTGCTTGCATTAGACTTGAAAATAACTTTTAATCTTTTTTTCATTCTCAAAGAGAATTTATTTTAAAATAATGTACACAAGCAATAAAATTTCAGTGGTGTTTCATTTTAGAAAACGACATTAAGATTTATATGATATAGTCAAGTTTGGAACTGATAATTCACTGACATTTAATTACACAGTTTAATAACATATTTATTCTAAAGTTATAACAACTCTGCTTTGCAAAGTGACCTTGTAACATTTTATTAATTTGCTTAATTAAAATACTTAATCTTGAAATAGCTTTCAGGCTGTTCAAATAAAGGCAAACAAATATTCAAATTAAATCAACATTTTTTTCCTCTTTGATATATGTAATTAACTTTCACTAGACTCAATAAACAAATTACATGTAAGGTTGTTCATATGACAACAGAAAATAGCTTGCTGTCAACTTAATCTTCTTTAACATTGTAAACCATTTTCAGTTATGCTGAAAATCCTATTGAAAACCTTTACCTGGAAAGCAATAAATATTAAATATTTCCCCATGGGCGCTGTAGGGAAAACATTTATTTGTAAATGATCATCATCAATCAATATGTTTTTACAAGTGATCAGAAAACCCTCAAGGCTAGACAAAATTTGATTGAGATGAAACCTCTCTTTTGCAATCAGACTGTTAAATTGAACTCATTTTTCCCTTAAACTATTTAAATATTTGTTAACCAGATATTTTATTGGATATTGACATTGGAGTTACTTGCTGTATATGATATGGTACATTGTCTTTTTCAATTGTTTGAGGTGATGCCACAGTGTTTGTGAAAGGTCTATTACAGATTATAAATTATAATTATTAAGAACCTGATCCTGCAAAGATTTAACACATGTTTAACTTTATTATCCTGAGTAGTCCCATAGAAATCAATGGCTCTACACATAGTAGTAAACTTAAGCATGTGCATAAGTGACTGCAGTATCAGGGTCCAAGAGCCAAACCACACAAACATCCATATGCCTAAGGATGCACACAAGTAGTCTCACTGGTTCAACAGTATTACTCACCAGTATAATGTTACTCACACAGAACTGTTTACCGGATCAGGGCCCTAAGTTCTGAAAACAAGGTTTCTACCAATAGCCATGCACAATAATTTACCAAATTAAAATAATTCCTGGGTACCCCAGAATTGCTTCCGTCTCAGAGAACATCTCACATGTTTACTCCACGATTGCTGCACATGCTTGATTTGGGTTATGGCCCTTCATCTAACCTGAGTAGCACACATCTTTTTTTTCCTCTCCTACCTTCCTTTCTTAACAAGAAAGAGGGACTCAGTGAACAAAAAGGGTGTTCTCTTCCTCAGCATCTACCATTTCCCCTCTCTGTCCTTTCATAATTTAAGCTTACCTGCTGCTGGCTTCTTCTCTACATCACGTACTGTGTTTGAATGGGGACAAGGGTTTCAAAATGGAAGATGGGCTATTTATAAACTCTCTCACTCCTCCCCCAAAGGTTATGCCAGTTAAGGATAGAGATGAGGCACAACTGTTTATACAGTAAACAGACAATTAGATGGGACAAGATTGGGAAGGCAGAGGGTTCAGTTAATTATAGGCCAGTGTGGTTATTGGCCATTTTCCTTAGTGTCCATTCGTAGTTTTCTTGTTTCACTTAGAAACAAGTGAATAGAACAAAGTTTTGTTTGTTTGTTTGTTTGTTTGTAATGTTAGTTTACTGACAACGTGCAATACTGTGTCCTGTGTAGGAAATGGCCATATAAAGCCATGGTTCCATTTGGTGACTGTAAATGAAAAATATTCAGTTGCTTTATGTAATTTTGGTAAAAATCCATTTGACCCTGATAATCACCATGGTTATCAGGAAACAGATTCAATGCAATACAATTCTTATGCATAATTAGGTAAATTGAGAGGCACAAGTCATTGTGGCTGTGTCCTATTAATGATAATAATAGGTGAAATTTGCTGTTTGCTGTAATGGACTTCCCTCTGTGCAACCTCTATTCATTTAAAGTTGCTTTCCTGTCATATTATGAAGGAAAATCATTATTCAAATATACTACACCATGTAGAGGTTAATTTCATGACCCAATCATTAGATAGGTACACCTAGATTCCCTGTAACACTAGGTTCCAGATCTTTCAGTGTAGCATCTCCCTCCATTCTCTGGCATTAAATAAATGCAGTCCATTGTGTGTGAAGATTTTACAGAAGAGACTTGAAAACCCAAATTCCTGTCAGCCCTAAGTGCATATAAAAGATCCTATTGTAATGGGATTGCCCTGGCCTTGCTCTCATGCCACCTGCTTTTGGCTGCTCTACTCTCCCCCCCCCCCCCCCTCCCCTCCCACCACCAAGGAAGCTGCATTTGAATGAAAAATATGAATGTAAAATACTGGTACAGTTATTTGTACATTACTGATTTCTTAAATTCATGAAAGAAGAGTGATTAACTATCAGCATAATGTGGTCCTTGGAGCCTCTAGGAACTGGGATGACTGGTTAATTGGACTGTTTCTATCTTCACTGGGATCAGTGACAGCCACAAAGATTTTATTGTGTTCACATTGTTAAAAAAACAAAAAACACCAAAAACATACAAAGTGGAACAGTTTCAATGGGAGACCACCCCATGGCCAGGATGCTCTCAGGGGGAACAGCAGGTCAAATCAGACAGAGAGGAGAATTGAAGCTAGGTCTCCCCAATCTTGAGTGAGTGGGCTAATTATTGGGCTATAGGGCAGAAAGTTTTCTTTACCTGCTTTTATTTATTTACTTTTGGTGAGAAATGGCTTAGCTGCCTAATTCCAGGAGTAGACTCATGGCTGTGAATCCTGAGTGGAAGGAATTGTCTCCCTCCAGCTCAGACTCAGACACTTAGACCCATCCACAAAACCCACACGTAGCTACTGCTTAAACTGGTAAGTGCCAACTCTCTTGGTATCTCTATTTTGCTATAAAAATCCCCTCAGCCCCTAAGTTTCCTTCCTCTGGGCACATACATAATGCCTTACTCTAAGCATCTGGATACCTACCTCATACCTAAGACCTGGCAAGTTCATCAAAACAGATGAGGATAGGGATTTTCCTGCTTATCGCTCCTGTAGGGCCCAATCCAGGATATGTGCTCAGTGCATACCTACTGGACCAGGGCCTGTGCAAAATTCAGCTGGAGAAAGAACATAAGAACAGCCATACTGGGTCAGACTAAAGGTCCATCTAGCCCAGTAACCTGGCTTCTGACAGTGGCCAATACCAGGTGTCCCAGAGGGAATGAACAGAACAGGTAATTACCAAGTGATCCATCACGTTGTCCAATCCCAGCTTCTGGCAAACAGAGACTAGGGACACCATCCCTGTCCATCCTGGCTATCGCCATTGATGGACCTATCCTCCATGAACTTATCTAGTTCTTTTTTTGAATCCTGTTATAGTCTTGGCATTCACAACATCCTCTGTCAAGGAGTTCCACAGGTTGACTGTGTGTTGTGTGAAAAAATACTTCCTTTTGTTTGTTTTAAATCTGCTGCCTATTAATTTCATTTGGTGACCCCTAGTTCTTGTGTTATGAGAAGGAATAAATAACACTTATTTACTTTCTCCACACCAGTCATGATTTTATGGACCTCTATCATATCCCCCCTTAGTCTTCTCTTTTCCAAGCTGAAAAGTCCCAGTGTTATTAATCTTTCCTCATATGGCAGCCATTCCATAAACCTAATCATTTTTGTTGCCCTTTTCTGAACCTTTTCCAATTCCAATATATCATTTTTTGAGAAGGGGTGACCGCCTCTGCACACAGTATTCAAGACGTGGGCGTACCATGGATTTATATAGAGGCAATATACTTTCTGTCTTATTATCTATCCCTTTCTCAATGATTCCCAACATAGTTAGCTTTTTTGATTGCCTGCTGCACATTGAGTGGATGTTTTCAGAGAACTATCTGCAATGACTCCAAGACCTCTTTCTTGAGTGGTAACAGCTAATTTAGACTCCATCATTTTATATGTATAGTCAGGATTATGTTATCCAATGTGCATTACTTTGCAACTTTCTCTTTACCCCTCACTGTTTACCCCTTTTTCCAGATCATTTATGAATACGTTGAATAGGACTGGGCCCAGTACAGACCCCTGGGGGACACCACTATTTATCTCTCTCCATTCTGAAAACTGACAATCTATTCCCACCATTGTTTCCTATCTTTTAACCAGTTACCAATGCATAAGAGGACCTTCCCTGTCATCCCATGACAGCTTACTTTGCTTAATAGCCTTTGGTGAGGGGCCTTGTTAAAGGCTTTCTGAAAATCTAAGTACACTGTATCCACTGGATCTCCCTTGTTCACATGCTTGTTGACCACCTCGAAGAATCATGCCTCACCAATCTCGTGGATTGGTGAGGCATGATTTCCCTTTACTAAAACCATGTTCACTCTTCCCCAACAAATGATGTTCATCTATGTGTCTGACAATTTTATTCTGATTTCAGGTTTACCGGCCTCTAATTGCAAGGATCACCTCTGGAGCTCTTTTTAAAAGTTGGCATCACATTAGTTATACTCCAGTCATTTGGTACAGAAGCTGATTTAAATGATAGGCTACAGACTACAGTTAGTGGTTCTGCAATTTCGCATTTGAGTTCTTTCAGAACTCTTGGATGAATACCATCTGGTCCTGGTGACTTACTACTGTTTAGTTTATCAATTTGTTCCAAAACCTCCTCTAACGACACTTAAATCTGGGACAGTTCCTCAGATTTGTCACCTAAAAAGAATGGCTCAGATTTGGGAATCTCCCTCACATCCTCAGTCGTGAAGTCCGAATCAAAGAATTCATGTAGTTTCTCCGCAATGGCCTTATTGTCGAGTGCTTCTTTAGCATCTTGATCATCCAGTAGCTCCACTGGTTATTTATCAGGCTTCCTGCTTCTGATGTACTTAAAAAAATTGCTATTACTTTTTGAGTCTTTGGCTAGCTGTTCTTCAAAAAAAAAATTGCCCTTCATAATTCTATTTTTACACGTCATTTGCCAGAGTTTATGCTCCTTTCTATTTTCCTCACTAGGATTTAGCTTCTACTTTTTGTATATGGAAGACCCAGGTTCAATTTCGCCCTCTGGCAGATGAAGAGGAAAGGATTTGGACTCCTCTCTGTCTGGAGCAAGTAATTGAAGCCAAAGGACTGTACCCTGGGTTTCCCATGTGGGTGTCCTAACCACTGAACTAGAGAGTCATTCTCACGTGCTCACTTGTGTCCAATAACAATTTAAGTATTTATCCAAAGTCCAACTGTTTCAACAGGAGAGATGGAGAGAAACATACCTCGGCATTCTCTTGAGAGGTGAGAAATACCTATTCAAATACTTTTCCCCCCCCCATCAAACCTGGTGGACAATTGAACCTGGATCTTCCACATCCCAGGTAAATGCTCTTATCCATTGGGTTAAAAGTTATAAAGGAGGAAGCATTATCTCCTCCTCCTCTGTTTCTTGCAAGAACTGGTGATCTGCCTAAGCCACTTGTCTGCAGGAGTGGGGTTCCCAGTTGCAGATTGCAAGCAGAGATAGGCATCTAACTCCATGAGATGGGTGGGGCTTAGCACACACTCCTCTCATCAGGCTCCCCACCTAACATGCTGGCTTTTGTGGGTAGCAGTCTGTGGCAGCTCTCTGTTCCCATTAATTGTATATGCAGCTGTCATAACTATAAAGGGAAGGGTAACAGCTCTCTTGTGTACAGTACTATAAAATCCCTCCTGGCCAGAGACTCCAAAATCCTTTTACCTGTAAAGGGTTAAGAAGCTCGGGTAACCTGGCTGACACCTGACCCAAAGGACCAATAAGGGGACAAGATACTTTCAAATCTTGGGGGTGGGAAAGGCTTTTGTTTGTGCTCTTTGTTTGGGAGTTCGTTCGCTCTTGGGACTGAGAGGGACCAGACATCAATCCAGGTTCTCCACATCTTTCTAAACAAGTCTCTTCTATTTCAAACTTGTAAGTAAATAGCCAGGCAAGGCGTCTTAGTTTTACTTTGTTTTCTCAACTTGTAAATGTACCTTTTACTAGAGTGTTTATCTTTGTTTGCTGTACTTTGAACCTAAGACTAGAGGGGAGTCCTCTGATCTCTTTAAGTTTGATTACCCTGTAAAGTTATTTTCCATACTGATTTTACAGAGATGATTTTTACCTTTTTCTTTAATTAAAAGCCTTCTTTTTAAGAACCTGATTGATTTTTCCTTGTTTTTAGATCCAAGGGGGTTGGATCTGTATTCACCAGGGAGTTGGTGAAAGGTTTCTCAAGGCTACCCCGGGAAGGGAATTAGTTTTGGGAATGGTGGCAGCAGACCAGAACTAAGGTGATAGGGAACAGCCAGCATGGATTTGTGAAGAACAAATCATGTCAAACCAATCTGATAGCTTTCTTTGATAGGATAACGAGCCTTGTGGATCAGGGTGAAGCTGTGGATGTGGTATACCTAGACTTTAGTAAGGCATTTGATACGGTCTCGCATGATATTCTTATCGATAAACTAGGCAAATACAATTTAGATGGGGCTACTATAAGGTGGGTGCATAACTGGCTGGATAACCGTACTCAGAGAGTTGTTATTAATGGTTCCCAATCCTGCTGGAAAGGCATAACGAGTGGGGTACCGCAGGAGTCTGTTTTGGGACCGGCGCTGTTCAATATCTTCATCAACGACTTAGATATTGGCATAGAAAGTACGCTTATTAAGTTTGCGGATGATACCAAACTGGGAGGGATTGCAACTGCTTTGGAGGACAGGGTCATAATTCAAAATGATCTGGACAAATTGGAGAAATGGGCTGAGGTAAACAGGATGAAGTTTAACAAAGACAAATGCAAAGTGCTCCACTTAGGAAGGAAAAATCAGTTTCACACATACAGAATGGGAAGAGACTGTCTAGGAAGGAGTACGGCAGAAAGGGATCTAGGGGTTATAGTGGACCACAAGCTAAATATGAGTCAACAGTGTGATGCTGTTGCAAAAAAAGCAAACATGATTCTGGGATGTATTAACAGGTATGTTGTGAGCAAGACACGAGAAGTCATTCTTCCGCTCTACTCTGCTCTGGTTAGGCCTCAGCTGGAGTATTGTGTCCAGTTCTGGGCACCGCATTTTAAAAAAGATGTGGAGAAATTGGAAAGGGTCCAGAGAAGACCAACAAGAATGATTAAAGGTCTTGAGAACATGACCTATGAAGGAAGGCTGAAAGAATTGGGTTTGTTTAGTTTGGAAAAGAGAAGACTGAGAGGGGACATGATAGCAGTTTTCAGGTATTTAAAAGGGTGTCATAAGGAGGAGGGAGAAAACTTGTTCACCTTAGCCTCTAAGGATAGAACCAGAAGCAATGGGTTTAAACTGCAGCAAGGGAGGTCTAAGTTGGACATTAGGAAAAAGTTCCTAACTGTCAGGGTGGTTAAACACTGGAATAAATTGCCTAGGGAGGTTGTGGAATCTCCATCTCTTGAGATATTTAAGAGTAGGTTAGATAAATGTCTATCAGGGATGGTCTAGATGGTATTTGGTCCTGCCATGCGGGCAGGGGACTGGACTCGATGACCTCTCGAGGTCCCTTCCATTCCTAGAATCTATGAATCTATGAATCTATAAGCTGGTAGTTAAGCTTAGAAGTCTTCATGCAGGCCCCCACATTTGTACCCTAAAGTTCAAAGTGGGGAAGCAGGCTTGACATGGTGGCATAGCGGTGGGATTCATTTTAAACCCAAAAGCCAGTAAGATTTTTTTTTCCTTCTAGCTTCTTGGAAGCAGAGCTGAAGGTAGATGCATATCTTATCTCTCCTTGCCTGAAGGCAGAGGTGTTAAGTTTTTTTAACAAGAGCCTTTGTTAAGAGAAGGGTTCAATTAATGAGCAAACAACTGGTAAAAGGAATTTACAAGCTGAATTGTTTTTTTTTTTTCTTTTTACATCCTCGGGAGTAGCTAGTTAGAAAGTCTCTGTTAACTCAGCAGCAGCCTGAGCTAAGTGCATCCCAATTTCAGTCAACTGCAGAGGGGTGTGACCCAGCACAAGAAAACAGGAAAATGACTACCAAAGAAGTAGCTAACAAAATAGAACTGGCCAGACTAGAAGCAGAAGAAAATGAGAAAAAACATCGGAGACTGCTTCAAATTAAAAAACTCGAGAAAGAAGCCAAAGAGGAGGCCCATGAAAGAGAAGAGAAAGCCAAAGAGGAGGCCCACAAGAGAACTATGGAGCTGGAAAAAGCCAAAGAGGAGGCGAGAGAAAAAGAAAGGAAGCATGAACTGGAAGTAGCAAGGGCTAGGCCGGATGCACCAGCCCATCCTAGCAACTCCTCTCCAGGTACCACTTCCCATCTCAGAAAATTCCCCACCTACATGGCAGGCGATGATACTGAGGCCTTCTTAGAAAATTTTGAAAGGGCCTGCCTTGGATACAGCATCATTCCAGACCAGTACATGGTAGAGCTGAGGCCGCAGCTCAGTGGACCCTTAGCAGAGGTGGCGGCTGAAATGCCTAAGGAACACATGAACAGTTATGAACTTTTTAAAAACAAGGCCAGACTCAGAATAGGGCTAACACCCGAGCATGCCCGTCGACGGTTCAGAGCCCTAAGGTGGAAACCCGATGTGTCATTTACCCGACATGACTACCACATTGGGAAAAATTGGGATGCCTGGATATCAGGAGCAAATGTTAAATCTACGGAAGAGTTGCCCTTCCTAATGCAAATTGAGCAGTTTTTAGAGGGTGTTCCTGAGGAAATAGAAAGGTACATCCTAGATGGGAAGCCCAAAACTGTAACCGAGGCGGGAGAGATTGGAGCCAAATGGGTGGAGGTGACAGAAAAGAAAAAAGCTAGTAGCAGTTGGAGCGAATATCAGAAGGGGCAAGCTGAAACAAAACCTTACCACCGGGGACAACCCAAGGCCCCACCCACATCCCAAGGGAAACCCCAGGCGCCTTCTCACCCCACCACACCAGTCTCCACCAACCAACATCGCCCCAGTGATACCTTAGCAGGGCGATGTTTTAAATGTAATGAACTGGGACATATAAAGGCTCACTGCCCCAAGAACCCCAACCAATTACAGTTCATTACACCCCAATCACACCAAAGATCCCCAGACCCAGATGCCTCTCTCATACCCTCGGAGCGAAGGGAAACCTTGAGAGTGGGCGGAAAGAAGGTTATCGCTTGGAGGGACACTGGGGCACAAGTGTCAACTATCCACCAATCCCTAGTGGACCCCAAACTCATCAACCCGGAGGCTCCAGTGACAATTCAACCCTTCGTGTCACAGTCTGTAACCTTGCCTACAGCCAAGTTGCATGTCCAGTACAAAAGCTGGTCAGGAATGTGGACTTTTGCAGTCTATGACAATTATCCCATTCCCATGCTGCTGGGGAAAGACTTGGCCAACCATGTGTAGCTAGCCAAGAGGGTGGGAATAGTCATCCGCAGCCAGGCTAAGCAAGCTTTCACCCCCATCCCTGTTCCTGAGCCGTCCACCAGGGCCCCGTCTGTGTTACCAGAGACCCAAACAAAGGTGGTGGAACCGGATCCCCTGCCAATGACTGCAACACCCGTAGTGGATCCAATCCCAGAGACCCAGCCAAAGCCAGTCCCAGAACCGGAACTGGCAACGCAACCAGCACCAGAACCATTGCCAGCACTGAGTCCAGCGCTTGCAAATCCGTCTACAACTTCAACGCCAGAGGGCACCAGCGAGCCTGACCTGGCGGAAGCAGCAGATAACCCTACCCAAGAGGCTCAGCCAGAGCCTGAGATACCACATAGTGCACCAGCAGACAGCGGTTCACAGTCAATGGAAACAGCCCCAGCACCTATATCACTTCCAGAGGGACCAAGCCCCAGTCCACAGTCCAAGGAGGAACTGATGTCTCCAGCATCAAGGGAACAGTTCCAGGCTGAGCAGGAAACAGATGACAGCCTTCAGAAAGCTTGGGCGGTGGCGCATAGCACCCCACCGCCTCTCAGCTCTTCTAACCAATCCCGGTTTGTTGTAGAACAAGGACTTTTATACAAGGAGACTCTTTCTGGTGGGCACCAGGAAGACTGGCATCCTCAAAGACAGTTGGTAGTTCCCACTAAGTATCGGGTAAAGCTCTTGAGCTTAGCCCATGATCATCCCAGTGGCCATTCTGGGGTGAACAGAACCAAAGACCGGTTGGGGAAGTCCTTCCACTGGGAGGGAATGGGCAAGGACGTTGCTAATTATGTCCGGTCTTGTGAGGTGTGCCAATGAGTGGGAAAGCCCCAAGACCAGGTTAAAGCCCCTCTCCAGCCACTACCCATAATTGAGGTCCCATTTCAGCAAGTAGCTGTGGATATTCTGGGTCCTTTCCCAAAGAAGACACCCAGAGGAAAGCAGTACGTACTGACTTTCATGGATTTTGCTACCCGATGGCCGTAAGCAGTACCCTTAAGCAACACCAAGGCTAAAAGTGTGTGCCAGGCATTAACAGACATTTTTGCCAGGGTAGGTTGGCCCTCCAACATCCTTACAGATTCGGGAACTAATTTCCTGGCAGGGACCATGGAAAACCTGTGGGAAGCTCATGGGGTGAATCACTTGGTTGCCACCCCTTACCACCATGAAACCAATGGCCTGGTGGAGAGGTTTAATGGAACTTTGGGGGTCATGATATGTAAATTCGTAAATGAACACTCCAATGATTGGGACCTAGTGTTGCAGCAGTTGCTTTTCGCACACAGGGCTGTACTACATCCCAGTTTAGGGTTTTCACCATTTGAACTTGTGTATGGCCGCGAGGTTAAGGGGCCATTACAGTTGGTGAAGCAGCAATGGGAGGGGTTTACGCCTTTTCCAGGAACTAACATTCTAGACTTTGTAAGCAACCTACAAAGCACCCTCCGACACTCTTTAGCCCTTGCTAAAGAAAACCTAAAGGATGCCCAGGAAGAGCAAAAGGCCTGGTATGATAAACATTCCAGAGAACGGTCCTTCAAAGTAGGAGACCAAGTCATGGTCTTAAAGGCGCTCCAGGCCCATAAAATGGAAGCGTCGTGGGAAGGACCATTCACGGTCCAGGAGCGCCTAGGAGCTGTTAACTATCTCATAGCCTCCCCCACCTCCAACATAAAGCCTAAGGTATACCATGTTAATTCTCTTAAGCCCTTTTATTCCAGAGAATTAAACATTTGCCAGTTTACAGCCCAGGAAACAGATGACGCGGAGTGGCCTGAAGGTGTCTACTACGAGGGAAAAAAGGATGGTGGCGTGGAAGAGGTGAACCTCTCCACGACCCTGGGACGTCTGCAGCGACAGCAGATCAAGGAGCTGTGCACAAGCTTTGCACCAATTTTCTCAGCCACTCCAGGACGGACCGAACGGGCATACCACTCCATTGACACAGGTAATGCTCACCCAATTAGAACCCCACCCTACCGGGAGTCACCTCATGCCCAAACTGTTATACAAAGGGAGATCCAGGACATGCTACAGATGGGTATAATCTGCCTCTCTAATAGTGCATGGGCATCTCCAGTGGTTCTAGTTCCCAAACCAGATGGGGAAATACGCTTTTGCGTGGACTACCGTAAGCTAAATGCTGTAACTCGTCCTGACAACTATCCAATGCCACGCACAGATGAGCTATTGGAGAAATTGGGACATGCCCAATTCATCTCTACTTTAGACTTAAACAAGGGGTACTGGTAAGTACCACTAGATGAACCCGCTAAGGAAAGGTCAGCCTTCGTCACCCAGACAGGGGTGTATGAATTCAATGTACTCCCTTTCGGGTTGCGAAATGCACCTGCCACCTTCCAAAGACATGTAGATGGTCTCCTAGCGGGATTGGGAGAATCTGCAGTTGCCTACCTCAATGATGTGGCCATTTTTTCTGATTCATGGACAGAACACCTGGAGCACCTGGAAAAAGTCTTCGAGCGCATCCGGCAGGCAGGACTAACTGTTAAGGCTAAAAAGTGTCAAATAGGCCAAAACAGAGTGACTTACCTGGGGCACCAGGTAGGTCAAGGAACTATAAATCCCCTACAGGCCAAAGTGAATGCTATCCAAAAGTGGCCAGTTCCAAAGTCAAAGAAACAGGTCCAATCCTTCTTAGGCTTGGCCGGATATTATAGGCGATTTGTACCACACTACAGCCAAATCGCCACCCCGCTGACAGACCTAACCAGAAAGAAGCAGCCAAATGCAATTCAATGGACTGATGAGTGTCAAAAGGCCTTTAACCAGCTTAAGGCAACACTCATGTCTGACCCTGTGCTAAGGGCCCCAAACTTTGACAAACCGTTCCTAGTAACCACAGATGCGTCCGAGCGAGGCGTGGGAGCAGTTTTAATGCAGGAAGGACCGGATCAAGAATTCCATCCTTTCGTATTTCTCAGCAAGAAACTGTCTGAGAGGGAAAGCCACTGGTCAATGAGCGAAAAGGAATGCTACGCCATCGTGTACGCGCTGGAAAAGCTACGCCCATATGTTTGGGGACGGTATTTCCAACTACAAACAGACCATGCTGCGCTATAGTGGCTTCATACCGCCAAGGGGAATAACAAAAAACTTCTTCAGTGGAGTTTAGCTCTTCAAGATTTTGATTTTGAAATACAACACATTTCGGGAGCTTCTAACAAAGTGGCTGATGCACTCTCCCGGGAAAGTTTCCCAGAGTTAACTGGTTAACAATTGTTCTTGGAATGAAACATATTGTTAGTTTTTATATAATCAGTAGTATGTCTAAAGGTACATGTGTCTTATTAACTCTGTTTTCTCCTAGAACTCCAGGAAGAAATCACAGCCAGTGTGGAACCGAACGTCCAACACTATCTGTCATTTGGTGGGCGTGTCATAACTATAAAGGGAAGGGTAACAGCTCTCCTGTGTACAGTACTATAAAATCCCTCCTGGCCAGAGACTCCAAAATCAGAAGTGGGCTGTAGTCCACGAAAGCTTATGCTCTAATAAATTTGTTAGTCTCTAAGGTGCCACAAGTACTCCTGTTCTTCTTTTTACCTGTAAAGGGTTAAGAAGCTTGGGTAACCTGGCTGACACCTGACCCAAAGGACCAATAAGGGGACAAGATACTTTCAAATCTTGGGGGTGGGAAAGGCTTTTGTTTGTGCTCTTTGTTTGGGAGTTCGTTCGCTCTTGGGACTGAGAGGGACCAGACATCAATCCAGGTTCTCCACATCTTTCTAAACAAGTCTCTTCTATTTCAAACTTGTAAGTAAATAGCCAGGCAAGGCGTCTTAGTTTTACTTTGTTTTCTCAACTTGTAAATGTACCTTTTACTAGAGTGTTTATCTTTGTTTGCTGTACTTTGAACCTAAGACTAGAGGGGAGTCCTCTGAGCTCTTTAAGTTTGATTACCCTATAAAGTTATTTTCCATACTGATTTTACAGAGATGATTTTTACCTTTTTCTTTAATTAAAAGCCTTCTTTTTAAGAACCTGATTGATTTTTCCTTGTTTTTAGATCCAAGGGGGTTGGATCTGAATTCACCAGGAGTTGGTGGGAGGAAGGAGGGGAATGGTTAATTTCTCCTTCTTTTAAGATCCAAGGGGTTTGGATCTGTATTCACCAGGGAGTTGGTGAAAGGTTTCTCAAGGCTACCCAGGGAAGGGAATTAGTTTTGGGAATGGTGGCAGCGGACCAGAACTAAGCTGGTAGTTAAGCTTAGAAATCTTCATGCAGGCCCCCACATTTGTACCCTAAAGTTCAAAGTGGGGAAGCAGCCTTGACAGCAGCCTAGGCACCTAAATCAGGATTTGTGAATTCCCAGGCTCCTAAACTTAGGGTTGAAATGCCTAAGTCCCTTTGTGGATCCAAGCCCTAAGTCCCTTTCAGGTGTGTGGCATGGGCCACACCTCTCTCCTCAACACTATCTGTTAACTAGCTTAGGCAGCTCCCGGCTCAGTTTGCTGGCTTTTTTGGATCACATTCTTAGGCACCTAACTCTCCCTATGCATAATGGTGCCTTACTCTGGGCTCTGGATTCCACTGGGTGGCAGGGCACCTAAAAGCGAGTTCAATGCAAGTCTCCTTTGTGGATCTACTCTCATGCAATTTTTCACAAGTATGTAGGCACTTAATTCCCATTGAAATGAATAGGGGTTAGATGAGATTTTCTAAACTACCTAGGCACCTATCTGCATTTTTAGGCACCTAAATACCTTTACAAATCTGCCCCTGTGAGACTAAACTCCTCCATACAGAGGAACAGCCTGTTTTATATGGGTGTTTATTCTCCTTGCAATCTGGCTCAAAAGGGTTCACGACCCCAGCTGGTGGGGCAGCGACCTCATTACACAGCGATATGTTGGCCTTAAAGAAGTTATGCTTTATAGCTTGTGCTGAAGCCTGCAAAGGCTACAGTGCTGCTTGCAGGCAACTTGGTACTTGCAATAGTGACAGGCCAGTTATATGTCCTAAGTTAACCCATTTGTTTTGAATTTCCATGTTTGTTACCTTGCGCCTAAAGTGGGCAAAAATAAAATGGTGTCAGGGTAGATGTGTGTGCTTAAACTAAAAAGTCAAAGTAGAACAGATTAATGTGAGAGGCTGGATTGCAGTCAATTTTGCAATGCTGTAACTATAAAATTGATGCTTTTTAACATAAAATTACATGCATTTAATTCCTAATGTGGTCTATACTCATCTAGATAGTATGCTTATTGGTGCTATATAAAGGCTTTAGGTGAATGATAATGGAAAGAGCTGTGACTTTCACATCTGAAAATATTTAGAAAGCTTCTTATTCATTTCCCTTGTATCAATGTCTGATAGTACACTGCTTAGTTTTGCTCTAGTTGATTCACTGCAGTTTGTCCAGACAGAGGAGTGCACATTTCAGAAGTGAGAATTAGAGCAACTGAAGGGCTCAGAAAAAGCTCAGAGCATCTCTCACTATGATCTACTAGGAGAGTGGAAGCTAAGAAAGGATACAAGGAGCAGCCTGGGACTGAAAGACTATGGCAATTCAGGGTCCACTGTGAAAAGCTATTAAGTGGAATGGGGTGGCTATTTGGCAAAGGGAAAACTGACAAAGGATCAGAGGAAAAGCAGAGGGAGCTTAGAAATCTGATCAAAAGGGCACAAGGAGATCTGCAGCAGAGGTGGAGCTAAGAGACTCATACTGAGATGGCCAGAGGCAGTTAACAGCGAGGATCAGAGCAGCAGGGGGAGCTGTAGCACTATAGTTATCATTCTGATGCAGCCACTCTGTAACGAAGAGGCTATTTCAGCCACTCCTAATTCCTTCAAAGAAACTTCAATGTTGTACAAGTTGGAATGAGAATTAGAGAGACATGTATTCATTTGAATAAAGCAGAGCTTTTTTTTAAATCAAAGATTGTAGTTCTTATAGTAAAAGGATCTGCATTCTGTTCAGATCTACACAACACAGCCAGGGTGGGATTTATCTGGCCATTCATTTAGACAATGATTTGACTTTTGATACTCTTATCAGTTTAAGAGTTAATCAGTAGGGGAGAGCAATGAGAGGATTACATTCAAACAGCATAAGAAGGAGAGGAAGGGAGGACCCAGAGTAACTAGAGAGCAGAAAGAGCCCCTGCTGTAGTTCAGTATGGCAATTATATTAGCGTGCTACAGTATACCAAGCATTCTGGGATAGAGATATACTGGGAGCTGAGAAAGAATGACAGCCACATAGAATAATTCATTGCAGGGTACCTAGTGTCAGAGGTTTTGAAATCAGTGGCAGGCTGGCATCTAGCGCCCAGTAAAGCTCCTGGGTTATGTGAAAAGAACCTCAAAGGCAGTGAACTTCAAAGGGAGATCACAAGGCTGATAGATAGCCAAGGAATGGAAAAAGAAAGGGGAGGTAGGCTGAAAATAGAGTGTTTGGATACCTAGTAGAATTTCCAAAGCTGTGTAGACATCAGAATGCTCTCTGGGATTGCATAGAAGTTGCCCTAAAATACTTTTCCATTTTCCCCTTGATAATATTACTATGGTATTCAAAATATTAGTAGAGAGAACACAACAGTAGTGTTATTTAAAGTGCTTACAATGGCAATCAGAGTGTTTTAAAGGTGTAACCACTACAATAAATTTGGTGCAAGAACCTCATTACTAACGGTTATGGTGACAATCCAGGGATATGACCATCAGAGGGAGACATTGTATCACCCAGTTTTAAAGTATGACATTGCTAGTGTACAAACCCTGCTAGTGCGCCATAGGCCTCACATGCGTGATGTTGGGCAAGTCACTGAATAGCTCTGCCACTCAGTTCTCAATTTGTAAAATGGACTTCCTATTGAACAGGGGCGTTGTGAGGATACATTCATGTGGTGTGAGGTACTCATGTACTGGGGCACTGCAGGGGAGCCAGAAAGTGCCATTATAAATTGTTGGGGAAATCTGAATCAGGAAGCAATA
The DNA here is from genome assembly GCF_011386835.1 of Chrysemys picta bellii. NCBI lineage: Eukaryota > Metazoa > Chordata > Testudines > Emydidae > Chrysemys > Chrysemys picta. The sequence goes on from NC_088798.1 coordinate 84,605,621, forward strand.
CCCCCATACTTGTCTGAGCGAAATACCCACTCTTTGAGATACTGACCAAACTTTGGCTATCTAGAAGTTAAACACCTATATGAAAGTGGCCTGATTTTCAGAGATGCTGCGCACCTGACTTGCCTGAATTGTGGCTGCTGGGCATCTCTGAAAGTCAAGCTGCTTTTAGGCACTCAAGTTTGAAAATTTTAGTCCTACACTCCTGCTTATATGAAGTTGTTTGTAGCACTGTTCGTAGCAGAGCCCATGCATCTCAATGGAGCTATCATTCCCTTCACTTATCAACAACAAATATAAAACTGAAACCAATTTTAGCAACTTTCAGGATCTTCAGCCGCAGTGTAGAACATAACCTGAGGGGTCATTTCTAGCTTGGGTAGACACAGGTGCACTAGCTTTGACTAGTGCTAGCACCCTAAAAATAGCAGTGTAGCCCCACACTGTGAGAGCTGACATGAGCTAGCCATCAGAGTACATACAGAGAGTCTTGAACAGGATTGTACTTGCCCACACCATCGTGGCTGCAGTACTACTTTTAGTACACTAGCTCAATCAAAGCTAGCACACATCCATCTGCCTGAGGTAGGAGTTCCAGCCATAGGTGCTGGAATTAGGGGTGCTGCCGCACCCTCTGGCTTGAAGTGGTTTCCATCATAGACAGGGTTTACAGTTTGGTTCAATGGCTCTCAGCATCCCCATACAAATTGTTCCAGCACCCCTGCCTCCAGCTCTAGCGTAGATACAGCTATAGGAATTTCCATACCAGAAAAAACCAATGCTCCCTCTCTGGTCTCTTCAGAAGAAAGCATAGAGCCCCAATAATGCACTTAATTGTTCACTCCAATACTAGCTGAAAAACATTTGCTCAGATGTAAGTTCTAATCAATATATACCCTGAGAACAAATGGGCAATACTCCTTATGGATAGCTCAGTGGTTTGAGCATTGGCCTGCTAAACCCAGGGTTGTGAGTTTAATCCTTAAGGGGGCCAGTTAGGGATCTGGGGCAAAATCTGTACTTGGTCCTGCTAGTGAAGACAGGGGGCTGGACTCAATGACCTTTCAAGGTCCCTTCCAGTTCTTGGAGATGGGATATCTCCATTATGCAGGACAAGTCTTTTGAGATGCACACTACAATTTTATCTTAAAAGGGAACTTTCACTTTTAGGTTGTGCAGGTGGAGTCTGAGCATCATCGGGGAAGCAGCTCACATATGATATTTTCAGTCAATTTATGGTTTATTTTGCTATTTCTGTGGTAATGCACCATCTGTAAAAATGCCTACATTTGAGTAAACTGGTTCAACATTAACCGTTTTACCACTGAGCCGTAACACTGATCTGCAGTGCTCCAAGGTCATGTTCAAACAATCACAGATTTCAGACTTTGATCTGTTACAGCCGGGTACATCGGGAGTAAGGCTAAATATGACAATGAAATTACAGCAGCATCAACCAGATGTGAGATTAGGAGGAGTTTTGGCTTAGCGCTGATTCCTAGAAATGACCCTGGCAGCACTTCATTGCTTCTAACTAGAGATGTCCAAACCATCTTTGGAAGAAAAAGCTATGCCACTGCCGTTTTCCCAAAAGCCAGACTCATAATGAATCACTTTACAGCCCTGATACAGCAAACTGCTTAAATAGAGGCTTAAAGTTAAGTATGTGAGTAGTCCCATAGAAATCAAAGGGTTTGCTTGTGTATTAAAGTACATAAGTAAATGCATTTATGGATCAGGGCCTTAATATTGAATGGTTGCTGACCCCAACCATTCAAACACTATAAGGAAGGCTCCAAAATATCATGAGATTTTGAAAAGCACACATTTGGGGCTCCTTTTATTTGAGATTGTATGATTCACATTTTCAGGCATTGCTCCACAACCATGAGGACTAGAAACTTAAGGCCCAGTTCCTAAGAGATATGCAGGCACCTACCTCTCATTAATTTCAATGGGAGCTAAGCACCTAAATACATTTGAGGATATGGGCCTTATGTTTATTTAAAAAAATAAAAAGTAAAAAACGGAGACTCTCATATTTCCTTAAAATCACCTAGCTCCAGGAGCTATAGCTTTAAATTAAAAAGGAAAAAAAAACAACAACAACAACAACAACAAAAAACAAGATCCAGAACAAAACTAAGAGAGTTGGCAACATTGACTAACTTTCCTTCATTTGCTGTGTCTTAATGTAACTGGAACCACAGCAAGGCTGTCCTTGTGAGATTTCCAGCTATGACCAGAAACAGAAATGGTAGGAGCCATGTATAAAAACCTTTGTTCTTGTGAGATTTACAGCCCTTTGCCAACGTTTCATGCCAGCGTAAATCCACTGATTTCAAGTTAGGCACTCCTGATTTAAACCAGTATCAGGGAGAAAAAATTCGACCCACTGGTGCAAAGTCGCTCCTTAGTTACTCCTGTGCAATTTTGTTGAAGTGAACTGTCCCACTGGGACTTCTGATTTTCTAGTAGGTCTGCCACAATTCAGAAACTTCTGCCCTCTTCCCTTGATTCTGAATTTCCTCTGCCCTAAGCAATTAGACTTGTTAATTAAATAATATTGTTATTTGTAAGCAAGCGTTAAGATAAGTACTCTTGAAGGGGAAGACGTGTTTGAAAAACAATGTCCAGTTCCATTGCTGATGGTTTTTCCCCTGCTTGCTAGAATTTAATGAATTCTTCATTTGCTGTTATAAACTAAATATTTCCTTAGAGTCCAATTAGCATAGCTGAAAGCAAAAAACAAAGCAAGCCCTGTTCAGCATACATCAATGTAATGGAAAATCAGTTCTTTTATTCTAGCTTTAATAACTGCAGCTTGATTAGGGTGGGGGGGGGGGGAGTTGTGAAGAGAGGGAGAGAGAGAGAGAGAGAGAGAAAAGGAGAAGGCCTGCCAAATTAGTTCTATAAGAATTCTCAACCTGTCTGCTCTCTGACTTACTATTCAAATGCTAATTGAGCCTTTTTGTTAACAGAATGGGTAATCATGGAAGACAAAAAACAGACGCAGAAAACAAATGAAATATTACACCTTATCCACACCAGCACAGAATTTCACTGATAAGCATTAAAAGTCTTTATGTTTTACGTTCATTGGTCTTTTTATTTTTTATTGAAAAGGTTATAATTAATATAATACATTAAAATATAACATAATAAATAATATATAATAAAGTGGTTTCTTTTGAACAATGAAACCAGTCATGTTATAATTAGATAAGAGGATTTACATACACAGCTATAAACATGAAAGTGGACCATGAGACTGGATAAAGCCAATGTTTTAATTCTTAAAAATTAATTACATGGCATTATTCTTATCAGTACACAGGATGCATTAATTATACAATTAATAATAAGATGAAAGGGATTTTTTTTCCAAACTTTAATTCACATGGGGGCATTTGGTTTTATACCCACAATTGTCCTTCAGGCAGTTCTATAATCTTCTTACTATGCAAAGTCAAGACCTTAAACCAGTTAGTGGAAATAGTGAATGGAGTGGATCTTTGTTATTTTACAGTGGGTGCTTACACATATTATAGCAATGTGTAGCTTCTTCATGTAATTGGGATCTAAGGTGTAACAAGTTTATCTCAAGGTCTACATAATATTAAAAAAAGGGAGCATGTTACACCCTGTAAGTAACTAGTACACGTGATTTCCATTATAGATACATTTTACTTAAGTGCATAATCTGTTTATGCACACAATTGACCCTTACTACCAGTATGGGGTCTGAATCTGCCTCCAATGAAAGTTTGCTATTGTCTTCAGTTGGAGCAGAATCAGGTTCTTGATCTCATTACACTAGGAACTCAATTCAGCCTTGGTTTAATATAACGGAATTGTACCAGGACTGAGTTCAGCCTTATGTGTCACTGCTCCAAGTGTTTGCAACCTAATCCCATATTTGCTTACCAAACTGGGTTCCAAATGCTGCTCCTAATTGCTTATAATCACACTGGTAAATGAACGGCTGCCACACTACACTAGAAAAATCAGAACCAAGTGTAATAAGGACTTCCACAAGCAGACCTTTATGCTCAGCCCCATTGACTTTTCTGTGACTGCTTGTGGGCATTAGGGGATTTCTGCACTGATTAAGTTGCAGGATCAACCCAAACTAAAAGAACTAATTTTATACATTTAACACAATCACATAGACTAAAATGGCTATGTTAACAATTGTATTTTGTTATTAGTGAACAGCTACATTAGAAAATAATTGCAGTACAAAACTGAGCTGTAATGACCTCTATTTTCTTCTTAGTTGATATGAATTACACCTCTTAACATGTATCCTAAAACAAGATTTATACTGCAAATAAAACTCGTTTAAAAATGCATCTTGTACATTGGATATTACTTTGTTGTGCACAAATGTTTACTTCTCTAATTGCCTCACTTCATGTCGTTGCTTATTTTTCTTGTTTTCGTACTTAAGGGCTATGTGAAGTCCTCTGGCTACTCATGCGAATGCAGTATGTAATATTCTAAGTCTTCTTTGAAGTTGTAAAATCCCAGCAGATATCACCCTTTAGTTGTGGTTTCTAAGAACTGGAAAGCTCAGTCGCATGTGTTTCCTATACACTATGGCCCAAATCCTCAAAGTTACTTAGGATCTGGGTCTGTGTTACCACAGTAGAGAGCCCCTCACTCTGACCCTGCTTTTCTGTAGTGTAGTTTTGTTGTTTTTCCTATTTATATTGCTCCTGATCATGTGGCATGTGTCTATATTCCAACATATTTGGTTCCACAAGGTGAGTTTTTCATGACAAGACATTAAAAAGAGCCAATATTTCACTGAATAAGTCCAGAAATTAATTTTTTACCTCCAGATTTACCTGTATTATTATTAGTTGTAATATTACAGTAGCAGCGAGTGGTAACAATTAGGATTGGGGCCTTATTGTGCGAAGTGCTATGCAAACAGAGGGAGATTTGTCCTCTGCCACGAAGAGTTAACAGTCTAGTTTAGTTTAACATACAACAGGTGAGTATTACAAACACAGGATTTAATGCCGAGCAGTCTGATCTCCATCTAACAAAGCAGGTAAGCACAAGCTTACCTTTAGGCATGGGAGTTGTACAGTTGAGTTTAACAAGAATATGTAAATACTTAGGTTCTTTTCTGGATCAGGGTCAGAAAGCTCACACCTTACTGGACCGAGTAAGGGAGAGGGGGAGGAAAGATGAGGGTAACAGTAACAGGAGATGTGTTTGCAGAGGCTAGATATAAGCAAACTTACTGGTGATTCTGGATCACTTAATTTTAAAGAATGGGAGCAAGCTGAGATAAGGGGACCAAGACTGGTGAGCTCTTATGAGCACGGGACTAAGGGAGGAAGAAAATGGAAGAGGCAAGTGGGGAAGAGGAAAGAGGAAGGCAAGGATGGAGAAAAGCATGAAGGCAAAGAGAATGGGGCTGTGAGGGGAAGGAGTGAGAGGAAGTTGAGCTGAGGCAGACAGACAACCAACAGATACAAACTAATGTCTAGATCAGAGGTGGGCAAACTACATCCCGCAGGCCACATCCGGCCAGTGGGACCGTCCTGCCTGGCCCCTGAGCTCCCGGCTGGGGAGGCTAGCCCCCAGCCCCTCCCTCGCTCCCCGCCCCCACACACAGAGCCATGCCACCGCGCAGGCAGCACTCTGGGCGGCAGAGCTGCGCACTCCTGCCGAGCAGAGCAGCAGCATGTCTGGCTCCGGCTGGCACGGCAGCCAGACATGCTACTCTGCCTGCTCTGCTTGGCATGGTAAGTGGTAAGTGGGCCGGGGCTGGGGGGGTTGTATAAGGGGCAGGAGGCCCCGGGGGGTAGTCAGGTGACAGGGAGACAGGGAGCAGGGGGTAGTTGAATGGGGCGGAGGTTCTGGGTGCGGGGGAGGGGGGCAGTCAGGGAATGGGGAGCAGGGGGGTTGGATAGGCATGGAGTCCCAGGGGGCCTGTCAAGGGGCGGGGGTGTGGATGGGGTCAGGGCAGTGAGGGGACTGGGAGCAGGGGGGTTGGAGAGGGGGTGGGGTCCCAGGGAGCAGTTAGGGACGGGGATTCCCAGGAGGGGGCAGTTAGGGAACAAGTAGCAGGGGGGGTTGAATGGGTCAGGAGTTCTGAGGGGGGCAGTCAGGGGGCGGGAAGTGGGAGGGGGCGGATAGGGGGCGGGGGCCAGGCTGTTTGGGGAGGCACAGCCTTACCTACCCAGCCCTCCATCCAGTTTTGCAACCCCAATGTGGCCCTCGGGCCAAAAAGTTTGCCCACACCTGGTCTAGATTCCAAATTGAGACTGTAGTCCGCTGCCATCACTGCTGTCTGAAGGTGCTTCATATCCTGCCTTGGTTCTTCTTCCAGCCCATGGGACTGAACAAGGTGGGGGAGTCCTAGAGTCTAGTTTCCTGGAAGTAGGGGAACAAGGGTAATAGGGAAGGCCAGCTGGGCATTGCCCACTGTTCTGCTTCTGTTCTCACTAGTCATCAGAGAAGGTGTGGTGCTTCTCCTGGGCACTGTCTGCACCTGTTGGGAGAGCTACAACTCCTTTCCAAACCCACCTGAGAATCAAGGAACATATCACCTCTACATTTTCACACATGACTCTGCTTCCCAAAGTTCCTTGTATTTCAGACCTGTTATGGTAATACTGTAAGTTAACAACTGTTATTTAGAAAGGTATTAAATCCAACAGGAACTTTTCTGATAAAACAGCCTCAGCCGCTCTCAGGGACTGAGTTCTTACATACATATGTCTGACGTCATTTTCATTTATCCCCTCCAGCCTCTCTTTAAAATATATATATATATATATATATATATAAAAGCCTTTTCATCCAATTTACTTGTCGGCAGCTGCTTATGAACACAAAGTTAACTCAGTGAAAACCAAGTCAATCTGCTATTCCTGGAAGTCTTTAATGCCAGAGATGTCTGAAGTCCAATAAGATTTTGCAAACAGACCAGAGAGTGTAGAATGTTTTTTTCCCCACCTCCCCTCTCTGAGGGGATTATGACAACTTGATGCAAAGATGATAGGATTAGAGCTAGAAATCTGTGTGCACACGTGCACGGAGATACACGTATTTTACACAGCTTCCTGATACCATAGAGATAAAGCTGAATAGGATTTTGGCTTTTTCTATACACACTGCAGAAAACTTTCAATTTATAGGCAAGCCACTCAAACTTCCTATGATTAAGTGGGTTGTTAAGGTTGCTCAGGGACCCCACTCTTTTTCTCTCTTACCATTACCCACTTGTTCTTTCCAAAATGAAAATATTCCTGTCCGCTAACAATTAAACGATAGCACCACATAGCAGCCTTCTGCAAGAAAAATGTGTGAAAGTCAGCACATTTGCTTCACAGGAGTTCCTGTGAACATATTCTTTGGCTTCATCAATTTTACATGGGTTTGCACCCCACTGAAATTCACTTTGAGTTTTGTGTTTAAACAAACCCACCATCTCAAAGCAGAACACAATCAGAACTGCTGAATTTCACCTGGGCTTGCTTCAAAACCATGGAAAACTGCAGATTTAGATTATTTTCAAGGAAAGACAGCTTTGAGTCACAAAGCTCAGCTCTGAAATGCTCTGTCTCCATAAAATACTTTAACGTGCCCGTCATTGGAGGTTTATGATAGTGCCAATCTCTCCCAGAGTTCATGGATGTTTGGATTGAGGGTTTTGGTTCATCCTGTAACAGATGTCTTCAGAAACTAGAGTGATGGAGGAGCATATTAGTACCTAGGTAGAAAGAGAACCAGCTGTGAAGTTGGAGCTGGGTGTGGCTGTTCTCAGAGTTTGGATGTTTTCAGGTCCCAGGGTTGAGCCCATGTGTGACTTTAATGCACAATGACGAATCAGCCCCAGATTAGTTCAGTCTGGGCCCAAGAGCACTTGAAAGGTTCTTGAACACTAGCAAGCCTTCTGATGAATCTGTTTTGCCTGAATCCTGAGTACATGGACTGAGCACCAAGTCTGTATCAAAAATTAACATTAAAATAAAAAAAAAACCAACACACACAGGCATTGTTTAGATGTTTTAGAGTTTAAATGCAAGCCTTTTGCATAATTCTCAACCACCTATCTGGGAGAACAGTTTAGAGATAAAAATCACTGCAAAGCAAAACTAATTCATTTTTTTCAGATTGTGATCTGGCCAAGTGCAGTATTTTCAAGCTTCCTGTCTTTGTGCAGAGATGCTTGTTTGTAAAGATGAGGAAAATGTTCTTGTATTTCAGACCGAGAACTTGATTCTGATTTCACTAATATGGATGTAAATCAGGCTGCTGGTGGGTGCTCAGCACCCACGGGAGAAAAATGGTGGGTGCTGAGCACCCACTGGCAGCCCCCCTATCAGTGCCCCCCATCTTCCCAGCGTCTTCTGCCCACCGGCGAGCCCCACGGGTCAGCACCTTCCCCTCCCTCCCCGCGCCTCCTGCCCGCCGCACTCAGCTGTTTTGTGGTGTGCAGGAGGCTGGGGGGAAGAGGGCGGAGGAGCGAGGACACGGCATGCTCAGGGGAGGGGGCGGAACTGGACGGGAAGAGGCGGAACAGGGATGGAGTGGGGGAAGGAAGAGGCAGGGTGGGGTGAAGCAGGGGCAGGAAGAGGCGGGGCAGGGTGGGGCCTTGGAGGAAGGGATGGAGCAGAGGCAGGGCTTGGGGCAGAGCTGGGGATCGAGCAGCCCCCAGCACTTTGGAAAGTTGGCAACTGTGGAAGGGAGATCAGAATCAGAAGCCAAGTAGAAACAGCCTCCCCTCTTCAGATAATTCATCCTAGGTTTACAAAATACCAGCTATTTCTGGGATTGACTCTAAGAGTTTTATGCAGTGTTGTTGTAGCCATGTTGGTCCCAGAATATTACACAGACAAGGTGGATGAGGTAATATCTTTTACTGGAATAGCTTCTGTTGGTGAAAGAGATAAGCTTTCGAGCTTACACAGAACTGACCTGAGGAAAAGCTCTATATAAGCTCAAAAGCTTGTGTCTCTCACCAACAGAAATTAGTCCAATAAAAGATATTACCTCGCCCATCTTGTCTCTGTAGGAGTTTTACTCTGTTCCAAACAGACATGTTGTCAAGATAGGTCATTCACTAAAACATTCTTTACTCCTACCGTATTCATTTAAAGCTTCATTTCACTTCAACTACTCATTGTTCATTATTTCCTATTCTTCTAGATAAAAAGTTTGTCATCCAATCAAGAAGTACAATGTGATAAGGATAGCCATTCACACCATGAATGATTAAGAATTCAACTGAAGTCTTAAATGAATACTATAATATTCAAAGCTATGAGTATTTTGTGCTCCCTGACAGAATGACAAACATTTTGAACACGAAACTAACAGGGAATAGCAAATACTCTTGTTCATACACTAATATCTTTGTTTCCAAATAAGTATTAATATTCACTCAAAGAATAGACACTTTCCAAATATGCATGCAACATAAAAACCCAGTCAGGTGAATGTTTCACAAAAAAAGAGAATAATAAAGGGTATGAACTAAGACTGTCAAGCTATTAAAAAAAGTAATCATGATTAATCACGTGATTAAAAAAATAATCGCAGTTAATCGCACTGTTAAACAATAACAGAATACCATTTATTTCAGTAGTTTGGGATATTTTCTACATTTTCAAATATATTGATTTCAATTACTACACAGAATACAGTGTCCAGTGCTCACTTATTTTTGATTACTAATATTTGCACCGTAATAAAACAAAAGAAATAGTATTTTTCAATTCACCTAATAAGAGTACTGTAGTGCAATCTCTTTATCATGAAAGTTGAACTTGCAAATGTAGAATAATGTACAAAAAACCTGCATTCAAAAATAAAACAATGAAAAACTGTAGAGCCTACTAGTCCACTCTGTCCTACTTCTTATTCAACCAATCACTCAGACAAACAAGTTTGTGTACATTTGCAGGAGATAATGCTGCCTACAAAAGTGCCACACGAATGCCTGTTCTCACTTTCAGGTGACACTGTATATAAGAAGCGGGCAGCATTATCTCCTGCAAATGTAAACAAACTTGTTTGCCTTGGCAATTGGCTGAATAAGAAGTAGGATTGAGTGGACTTGCAGGCACTAAAGTTTTACATTGTTTTGTTTTTGAGGGCAGTTATGTAACAAAAAAAATCTACATTTGTGAGTTGTACTTATACAATAAAGAGATTGCACTACAGTACTTGTATGAGGTGAATTGAAAAATACTATTTCTTTTGTTTGCCATTTTTACAGTGCAAATATTTGTAATAAAAATAATCATATAAAGTGAGCATTCTCAACTTTGTATACTGTGTTGTAATTGAAATCAATATATTTGAAAATGTAGAAAAACATCCAAAATATTTAATAAAATTCAATTGGTATTCTATTGTTTAACTGTGATTAAAACTGTGATTAAAAGCGATTAATTTTTTTTAGTTAATAGCGTGTGTTAACTGCGATTAATCGACAGCCCTAGTGTGAACTTTATCAAATTGAATAGCCATTGGGAATACAGACCACTGTTATAGGACATGAGAGACAAGGGTTCAACTCCAGGCTCTGCCACAGATGTTGTGTGTGACCTTGGGCAAGTCATTTCGAATCTCTGCACCTAAGTTTCTCATCTGTAAAATGGGAATGAGAACACTACCCTACTTCTCGCAGTGTTGTAAGGATAAGCACATTAAGAATTGTGAAGCATTTTGAAATCTACTTATGAAAATAGCTAGGTTTAATTTGGCCTGTTTTTGAATGTTGTTTTACATTTTTTTTTATGCATCACTGAAAGTTAGAACAGTTGTGAGGGGGGGAGAAAACTGACCAAAACAACCAACCCATTATCTGAAGGTATGTGGCAGAGATTCACAATAAAGACAGGTATATCTTATTTCAGAAATAGCACTCTCATTCTCTACTTCCTCCTTGACACCAAAGGGACAGTTTGAAATCACTGGCCCTTGCCCCACATACTAACTGACTTATCAGACTATTATAGGGCGTAATGCCCTGCAGCACCCCCTTCTGGCTAAGTGTGGCATTCCAGACACTCCCTGCCTCAATTTCCCCTCTCAGGAACCCAGTAACTCCACTTCAGGTCCCCTTGACTTGACAGTATCCTCCTTGGGGCAGATTTATTATAAACCCTCAGACAAAATAGTCCATACAGAAGTCCCAAATAAACAAAGGTTCTTCTGGCTTTAAGGATTCCTCTGAAGCCTGCCCACTGAGTCCTCTTCTCAAGTTCCCAGAGGTTCTCTCCTTGGCTCTGTCTCTCTCCTTGTAGAAGGAGCCTAGCTTTTCTCCTGGAGCTGGGTAATTCAGGCAATTATCATCCTTCTCCTAAAACCAGGAATCCCAGCTCTCCTCCTAGAGCTGAGTGGTAATTTAGCCCTCTGTTGGGCCTTGCCAGCTTGTCCCTCAGCTGGCTCTACTTGGAATTTGACAGCCATCTCATGCTGGTGTCTGCCTTGTTATGAGGGAATAGGCCTCATATATACTAGTCCCCATTGCTTCGCTCATTCTTGATTGGGTATGTGAAAGAGGACACTTGATCCACACTCCCTGCAAGGCTCCTGGCCCAGTCCCTTAAATATACAGTGATAGGATTTCCTTCCCAAGCACCACTGATTCCCAGGACCATTTTCTCTCTATCTATATCCCCCTTAGGTCCTTATATTGGACCTTTCAAACCCTTGAATGGCCATGCCATGTGGCAAGTTGGGCTGACCGTTAGCAACTACTGCCTTACAGGGCAGACTACCCCATAACATAGATGCTGAGCAAGATGGGCAGGTTTACTCCTCACCACCACCCTGGTTTCATTTTGGCCTGTCTTCTCTACACAGTCTACTTTTGGACTTCTATGCAGCAGATAAGATTCTATCAAATTGTCCTATTTTAACTGATTATCATTGGAAAGCCAAGCAAAATGCAAACCTGCTCTCATCCCTGGCTATGAGTCATCCCAACTGAGAGTTTTTACACAAAAATGATAGCCTGACTCTATATTCTTGTGCTCTTCCTAAATTGTAACTTTGTCAGCCTACAATGAAACATTTCCTGGTGTTGATAAATACTATTGAGAACTATATAAATATTGCAAACCCCATCTAGGTTCCAAGCAGTGGAGTGAGGGAGATAATACAATGATAATGTTTTTAATACCTTTTGCCATTTAGCACTTGGTAATTTCATGCTTTTAGAGGAGACTAGATTACACGGCCTTTCTTAGGTAAAAAGGCAAGCCTTTCAAATATTTCACAGGCAGCCATCAATGACAAGAGTGCTGTACTGAGCTTGCTCTGGCTTTTGTATTTATATGAACACAGCAAGTGTAATGTGTCTGAATTGGAACAAAATGACCCAAGGGGGCTTTTAGTAGCATTACATTTTACGAAAAGTTATACATTTATGGAGCACAGAAAAATAATTCACATTACCAGCATTACTAGTTAATGAAGCATGCACAGTGTACAAGCCATCACTAAAAGCTTTGATATCCATCAAAACAGAAGTGTCAGTTGTAAGGCTGGCTGATCTCTGCATTTGCAGAGCAGTGTGGGTGCATGGGTTGGGAAGAAGGGGCCTCCAGCAGATTTCTGTAACCTGGGTAGCATATCTGGTGAAGGAGAGAAGGGTTGCTCCCACCGAGAGTGGGGAGACAGCCTGGGGAATTGAGTGCTTGTCACTACAGTGTTGGGACGTTTCAGCAGCTGGTGTGGGCAGAGTTGGCTCAGGCTGCTTGTCTGTGAGGAGCGAGGGAAGCTAGCTTCTCAAGTTAGATTTTCAAGGAAATCCTAAGTGAGTGCTGAAAGGGAGAACTGGCAGAGTGGTGTGCCCCAATGGGTCTTCTCTTGTGAGACTGCATACACCTAAAGGACAGCAACAGGAAAGGATCAAGGCAGAGACCAGATAGCCAGTGAAGGTCATCATGCTGCGGAAATCATGTCTGGCTGTATTCTCCATCTCATTCCCTACAACTGATTTCTGACTATGTGAGAGAGTCAACAGGAAGGAGTGTCATGGCAGTGTCCTGCAGAATGTGTAGAAACTTTCTTTCTGCTGAAGCTTTACCCTTTCTAGCACAATATCTATGAAGCCATGGTGTCATCTAACAAAAATAAAACAACCTTCTGTTTTGCATGTAAAACCTATGGGGAAAAATCCCCTGGGTCTGATTCTGCTCCCAATTTAACTGGTATAAGTCAGGAGTGACAAATGAAATCAGTGGCTGTACACCAGCATAAAACTGGTATTAGTATAGAAGCAGATCCACTGGATCTAGAGAGAGAGAGGCCTGTTTCAAGTGATTAATCAACGAATTGAATAAAGTTACCTGTTTTATTAAGATGATTTTTCTTCTCTAAGTGGAGCAGAATCATACTCCATGCATTTGGGGATAGTATGGTGCAGTCTTTTAACACAGGAAGTTTCTTCTTAAGAGTCTTCCCTTATATAGGTTTTGCTCTATTTCTCTTATGCATAGGGCCCTATCAAATTCACAGACATGAAAACACATCATGGACTATGAAATCTGGTCTCCCCCCATGAAATCTGATCTTTTTGTGTGCTTTTACCCTATACTATACAGATTTCACAGGGGAGACCAGCAAATTGGGAGTCCTGACCCAAAAGGAAGTTACAGGGGAGTCGCAAGGTTATTTTAGGGTGGTTGCAGTATTGCCACTCTTACTTCTGTACTGCCTTCAGAGCTGAGTGGTCAGAGAGTGGCAGCTGTTGGCCAGGCACCTAGCTCTGATGGCAGCACCCCACCAGCAGCAGCGCAGAAATCAAGGTTGCAATACCATACCATGTCACCCTTACTTCTGCACTGCCGATGGTGGCAGCTCTGCCTTTAGAGCTGGGCTCCCGGCCAGTAGCAGCGGCTCTCCAGCTGCCCAGCTCTGAAGGCAGCGCCAGTGCCAGCAGCAGCAAAGGAGTAAGGGTAGCAGTGCTGGAACCCCCCCCCCCCCCCCCGCACCACCATAACCTTGTGATCCCCTCCCCCACAACTCCTTTTTGGGTCAGGACCCCTAGAATTACAATGCTGTGAAATTTCAGATTTAAATAGCTGAAATCATGAAATTTACTATTTTTAAAATCATATGACCCTGAAATTGACCAAAATGGACCATGAATTTGGTAGGGCCCTACTTATGCATGTCTACCAAGGAGACTTTAATGAGCTTCACAGAGCATGTCTTAAAAAACTACTCACTTCCTACACTGATGTTGAAATTCTTATTGTTAATGGTCCATTTACCTAGGTTTCATTTTAGGAAAGATAAAATAGCTTTTTTCAAATCACAATTTAAAAAAAAAAACAGGCTTTTGCTCTTTGCTAATTCTAGTCCTTGTTAAAGTAAAATAATAATAATAAATGAGATAGCAATGCAATTTTTAAAGGTAAAATCCACTTGACTATACTAAGTTCTTTCCTTGCTGGCTCCTTATAGTTTTTAGTTTTGTTTTGTTTTTCATCTGATTCAAATCAAGTCAAACATAATTCATCATCATACAAATGCTACATTGAAGCAACACATCTCCTTTTTTAAACTTTGCTTGAAAGTAATGTTTAACGTTTAATAAAAGCTATTAGATTAAAAATGATGAAAAAAACAGTCACATTTACAGTTAACACTATAAATAAGTAAAGTGGATGTTGTTGAAACAGTGATAAAGATACAGCAAGGTCCAGTGGACAGAGCACAGGACCTGCATTCTGTGCCTGGCTCTGCCACCAGCCTGCCCTGTGCAAATGGTGACCTCTTAATGATACTGTACTACAAATAAATAACAGTAAGTCTAAAGGCAGATATGTTGTCTCTACAGTTTCAAACCTAATTGGAATATGTGAAAGTATCTTATTTATTTATAAATGACTGCCTGCAACCATAAGGGGCAAACCAATTCAACCTTTCCACAGGTAGGCTGTCCTGATTACTCCTGAGAATAGTCTTGTTGACCTTAAGACCATTTGCAAGAGTCATAAAATCAGGTCCTTCAACCAGACAGATTGTTCACCTCTTTTTCCTCTAGAAAACTAATGACAAATCCCATTCAAACCAAATGGATTAATTTACATTTTTTTTTAAATATTCAGTTTGCATGTCTAAAAACTCCAGTAGACTATGACAGTTCTTTTCCTTAGCAATGTACTTTACATTCAGCCAGCTCTCTCTTTCCTCTCACCCCTATTTTTCAGAAATATTTGACTTCTCCCACCTCCAGAGTTTGTGTTTCCCTCTGTCCCTGTCACTCCGCTACCCTGTCTTTGGTTCTTTCTTTCTATCCCTTCAGAAATACACTCTTGCTCTGCCATCCACCCAATAGCTATTCCAGGATCATTAACTTCTGCATTACACTTTCTTACACTTCTGGCTTACTATCCCTTATTGAGGTTGCAGGAAAAAAACATCCCGATGTGTAGAAAGAATAGTAAATATGGCAGGCGATCAGCTTGGCTAAACAGTGAAATCCTTGCTGATCTTAAACGCAAAAAGGCTTACAAGAAGTGGAAGATTGGACAAATGACCAGGGAGGAGTATAAAAATATTTCTCAGGCATGCAGGAGTGAAATCAGGAAGGCCAAATCACACTTGAAGTTGCAGCTAGCAAGAGATGTTAAGAGTAACAAAAAGGGTTTCTTCAGGTATGTTAGCAACAAGAAGAAAGTCAAGGAAAGTGTGGGCCCCTTACTGAATGAGGGAGGCAACCTAGTGACAGGATGTGGAAAAAGCAAATGTACTCGATGATTTTTTTGCCTCTGTCTTCACGAACAAGGTCAGCTCCCAGACTGCTGCACTGGGCAGCACAGTATGGGGAGAAGGTGACCAGCCCTCTGTGGAGAAAAAAGTGGTTCGGGACTATTTAGAAAAACTGGACAAGCACAAGTCCATGGGGCCGGATGCGCTGCATCCGAGGGTGCTAAAGGAGTTGGCAGATGTGATTGCAGAGCCATTGGCCATTATCTTTGAAAACTCATGGCGATCAGGGGAGGTCCCGGATGACTGGAAAAAGGCTAATGTAGTGCCCATCTTTAAAAAAGGGAAGAAGGAGGATCCGGGGAACTACAGGCCAGTCAGCCTCACCTCAGTCCCTGGAAAAATCATGGAGCAGGTCCTCAAGGAATCAATTCTGAAGTACTTTGAGGAGAGGAAAGTGATCAGGAACAGTCAGCATGGATTCACCAAGGGCAAGTCATCCCTGACCAACCTAATTGCCTTATATGAGAAGATAACTGGGTCTGTGGATGAAGGGAAAGCAGTGGATGTGTTATTCCATGACTTTAGCAAAGCTTTTGATATGGTCTCCCACAGTATTCTTGCCAGCAAGTTAAAGAAGTATGGGCTGGATGAATGGACTATAAGGTGGATAGAAAGCTGGCTAGATTGTCGGGCTCAACGGGTAGTGATCAACAGCTCCATGTCTAGTTGGCAGCCGGTTTCAAGCGGAGTGCCCCAAGGGTCGGTCCTGGGGCCGGTTTTGTTCAATATCTTCATTAATGATCTGGAGGATGGCGTGGACTGCATCCTCAGCAAGTTTGCAGATGACACTAAACTGGGAGGAGGAGTAGATATGCTGGAGGGTAGGGATAGGATACAGAGGGACCTAGACAAATTAGAGGATTGGGCCAAAAGAAACCTGATGAGGTTCAATAAGGACAAGTGTAGAGTCCTGCACTTAGGACGGAAGAATCCCATTCACAATTACAGACTAGGGACCGAGTGCCTAGTCAGCAGTTCTGTAGAAAAGGACCTGGGGGTTACAGTGGACGAGAAGCTGGATATGAGTCAACAGTGTGCCCTTGTTGCCAAGAAGGCTAACGGCATTTTGGGCTGTATAAGTAGAGGCATTGCCAGCAGATCAAGGTATGTGATCATTCCCCTCTATTCGACATTGGTGAGGCCTCACCTGGAGTACTGTGTCCAGTTTTGAGCCCCACACTACAAGAAGGATGTAGAAAAATTGGAAAGAGTCCAGTGGAGGGCAACAAAAATGATTAGGGGTCTGGAGCACATGACTTATGAGGAGAGGGTGAGGGAACTGGGATTGTTTAGTCTGCAGAAGAGAAGAATGAGGTGGGGATTTGATAGCTGCTTTCAACTACCTGAAAGGGGGTTCCAAAGAGGATGGATCTAGGCTGTTCTCAGTGGTACCAGATGACAGAACAAGGAGTAATGGTCTCAAGTTGCAGTGGGGGAGGTTTAGGTTGGATATTAGGAAAAACTTTTTCACTAGGAGAGTGGTGAAGAACTGGAATGGGATACCTAGGGAGGTGGTGGAATCTCCTTCCTTAGAGGTTTTTAAGGTCAGGCTTGACAAAGCCCTGGCTGGGATGATTTACTTGGGATTAGGTCCTGCTTTGAGCAGGAGGTTGGACAAGATGACCTCCTGAGGTCCCTTCCAACCCTGATATTCTATGATTCTATGATTCTATCCCAGATCATCTTAAATTCAGGAATCCTTTGGTTTCTGTTTTAAACCTCAGGTCCTCATGGTTCATCCTCCCTCTCCTCTCCCTTCTTTACTTTCTATATTGTCACTCAGCTGCACTAATCCTTAAAAATTATATATATAGATATATAGATATATAGATATATATAGATATATAGATATATATATACACACTGATGCCACCCACTTCTCACAGTTTTCAGATTCAAAGTTCAGGTGAAAACAAGCAGGACAAATTTGTCTCTTTTTACACTTTGTTTGTGCCACATGGGCTGAGAGAAAAAGAGACAATGCTTGAACCAGTAATGTTGTAAGTTTCACTGATTTCATCATTGTTGATTATTAATGGTCAATTGCATTGTGGAATGTTTATATTTTCCTTCCTCTGAAGCATCAGACATTAAAAGTCAGTGGGAGTTAGTTGCCTTAGAAAATCTCCCCTAATGTATATTGTCATGGTTATGGGGCTGCTCACAACTCCATTCCTTTGTCTTGGAGGGACTTTTGCAGTTCTCACACTCTTGGACTGATCTGGGCAGAACACTCTGTCAATGCCAACTGCTTATTATTCTGCAGGTCGAGCTGGACACTTGCAATTTTTTCCTTTGGGAGCTTGTGATCAATGCTATACAAGAACAAACAGTCTTCTCAAAACAAGTGGTTTTATTTAGCAAATGGCTCATTAGAAAAAAATTTAAAACGACAAACAGCCTACTCACACATTTACTTATCTAATCTCATACTTCACTACCAGTTGAGTTTGATGGGCTTCCCTCTTGAGTTACAGGAACAGAATAGGCCCAACATAGGTTCTTTTTTGCCAGTTCTTGGGATCCAGCATGGTCTCACTTTGCCTTCCAGAGAGAATATTCCATAGTGTGTTTTGGAGAGCATTTCTGAACCGAATTACCATATTGCACAAAGTCTGTTTGTTAGAGGGCCTAGGTGTCCCCCTTTTTCCTGAGATGGGCTTCTCCCTCAGCCAGCCTGGCCAGAGTAAGCCCCTATGATGGTTGCACCATTGTTTGGCAGTGAGACCCATTCAGCCTTGAAGGCATGCGACTGTGAGGGACTGTTGCCCCCTTACTAACAATCAGTGGGTTGTGTTTTGGTTGGCTAGCTCCCAGTATTAAAAGGGGAAGGGTCAATGGGAAATCAGGATCCTGAGACTGGCAGTTCCCAGGGGCAATGGGGAGAGGCCAATGCTCCAGGTCAGCCTGAATGCCAAGGCGGGCTGGCTAATCGGGGAGTCAGGAGGCCAGGGAGGTCCAGTCCTCCATGTGAGCTGGAACTGCCTGGGTCAGACAGAATGGGGCCGAGCTAAGGAGGAAGCAGGGGCCCAAGCTGAGCTGGGGAGCAGAGCCCTGCCAGCCAGAGGGGCCAGAAAAGCAGCCCAAGAAGCAGGTCAGTGTTGGGAGCAGAGCTGCAGCCACAGAGCCAGAGACACAGCTCAGGGAGAGAGTAGATTCTGTGCTGGGAGCAGAGCTGCAGCCAAAGAGCCAAGTGTGGTGAGCAACTGGGGCCAGCCAAGGGGGGACCTTGGGCAAAGGGCCCAGCACAGAAAGACACTCCCAGCCAAGGGTCCTTGCAGGCCAGACTGGGATGGGGATCTTAACCCGATGGGGGCTGACGCTGGGAAGAAGGGTCCCACAACCCAAAGCCCGGAGGTGTGTGGCCACCACCATTGCAAGTGTCCAACCCGCAGCATCCCTGCTGCACAGCCAGGGCCTGAGAAGGAGACCTGGGACCTACAAGGAACAGACTGTGAAGTGCCCTGATGTCCAGAGACACTGTTTGTAATGTTCCCTGCCACAGAGCAGGGTGATGTGTTTTCCTTTAACCTTTTCCACTTTTCCTTATTCTTTTTTAAAATTAATTGTTAATTAAACAACTTGCATTTGCTTTAAATTGTATGAAATGATCAGTGGGTCAGGGAAGTCTCCATGCAGAGAGAGTACCCCGGAATGGGGACACCCTAGCCCCTGTTCTAGGTGACCACAGTAAGGTTGAGGATCAAGCCCCCCACGAATCCTGGGCCCAGCCTTGTCGGGGTTACGAGGACTCTGCCAGACAGGAGAGTGGAAGGGGAGTTCTCAAGGGCAGGGAGGCCTTTGGGTAAAGGAAATGGGAGCGAGGATTCAGAGTCAGATCCTTTCGCTAGCTCACTTCACTGAGTTAGTGCAGAAGCCAGGAAAGTTCCCCACAATAGCGGGACCATTCCCCCGCTTACACAACTATTCAGAAGTCTTCTGTTTGTGGGGAGCATACTAAAGGTGACTTCTCCCTCTGACATCCCAACCCTTCATCTAAGGAATCCTATACATGAAACACACTTTGGTGTGTACACTCACATTCACCACTGTGCATTCCCATTCACATGTATATTGAGGGACACTCTGATATCTGGAAGCAACAAATGTTTCTTTGCACAGCAGAGGAAGAAAACAAAGTATATTCAGAGTCTAAAATAAAAATCACAAAACATCATATATGTCACACAGGCCACAAAGATAGAATAGAAAATGAGAGAAATAAAAACATCACCCTACGTGTTTTGTACTGACAACATTCATCATGTTGAATGAAGAAACACAGCACTGGAAAAAATAGATTTAAATTATCTGTGCTGACTGGCAATAAGGCCCTAATTACAGATCACAAATTTGGCAACTTTGCTTCAGAAATGGGAGAAAGGTGAAAACAATTAGAAACTTAAGAGCAATCAGATTGGTCCTGAACCACGGTTACCTGGAAATTGGGGGCACATTCAAAGCACAAGGCTGGAGTGGCTACTCAGTTTGATTTAATCATAATTGACAAGTCAAAACAACAGGATAATGTTACACAAGCACTTGTGAAAGTGGGCAACTTGAAGTCAATGGGACTTTGCACAGGAGAAAGGAAGGTCCTGTGCTTGAAGATTCCATTATAGGATCAGTGCGTAATTAGGGATCTGCCAGTATTTTCAAGATAATAAGATTGCTGGTTTTCTGTTCTTCAAACAGTTTTCATACATAAAATTCTTTATGTTCTTAAGAAAATCAAACCTGTCTCTGCCTGCCTGGCTACCATCATTTCCAAAAGCCAGGAAACAAGTGCAGGACTTGGAATGAATTTTTGGTAGCTTGTTGATAAACACCTGAATCAGAGAGGACAGCTGGATGGTTTCCTCACCTGGGTTGCCTCTGTTATGTTGTGGGTCTTTGGAATTTTTGCTTTAGTTTGTTTTTTGTTGTTATTCAGTTCACAAACTGAAAATAGTTTGGCCTTCTGAACTGACAGGAAAAAAATCAGGCAGGCAACGTGCCCCAGCAACAACAGGTGTTCCTTTTACACAAGGCTGTATGTGCGTAGAAGATGCATACATCTACTGTATCAAGATCAGCATTCTTTAAAAAGAATATTCCACCACCTGTTGCTCTGGACATTTTGTTGGCTGTCCATCATTCCTCATGCTTCTGCTCTCCATCTCTTTGCCCACCATCTATACACTGCTGTACTAAACCTAATGGATACTATAAGATTTCATTACTATATTACGCAGATATTACAGTGATGAGGGCCAGATGAGATAGATCTATTATGTTTATAGGCTCCAGTTGTGCACTGTGGAATCAGTTGGGATCTGTATAAACATATAATCCCTGCACCAAATAACAGACAAATGGTGGGGAAAGGGGTATAACATATACGCAAAGTGATCAGGTTGATGATAGACACAGGTTTTCCTAGTCCCTTTTTAATTTAACTTAGTCTCTTTTATCTTTTAGTACCTTCTAAGTTTTTTATTTTTATTTTTTTTAATTTCTGCCTGTGCAATTTGACTTGACTGGTTAGCACAGGAAATTAGTAATAGAACACAGAATATTTCAGCTCCAGATTGACTTCACCTCAGGGGAGCAAAATTTGTTACCATGTGACAGCCATTCAGGTAGCCTCCCTCCAGTTCCAAGTGAGAAGTATGTACTATAAAAGCCATGGGCACAATGTGGTAGCCCTAGTGGATAGTCACAACAGATGCTAAAACCTGAATAGGCATGGCTAATGGACTTCATACCCTTTGATGTTGTCTCCTTTAAGTTAATAACAAGGCACAACTAGGCAATGTGGCCACTCTTGTTATGTTGACACTATGGGTCTTGACCTGTACTAATGTGAGTAGTCCACAGAAGTCAATAAGACTACTGGTGTGAAGGCAAGGTTTGTAGGATCATGCCTTAAAACAGGGGTCGGCAACGTTCGGCACGCGACTCGCCAGGGTAAGCACCCTAGCGGGCCGGGTCAGTTTATTTACCTGCTGATGCGGCAGGTTCGGCCGATCGCAGCCCCCACTGGCTGCGGTTCGCCGTCCTGGGCCAATGGGGGCGGCGGGAAGCCGCGGTCAGCACATCCCTTGGCCCGTACCGCTTACCCTGGCGAGCTGCGTGCCGAACGTTGCCGACCCCTGCCTTAAAATGATAATTCTCCTCATGTTTGTGTAGTGCAAAAATAGTTGGAATATGTATGAAGCATACGCATTACATACATAAATATGTCTAACTCTGACTACAAAACTTAATTGCATGCTTTTGAGTTCTTGTTTTTGCACAATCAGGAAGTGAGAAAATTATGAAAATCTAGTTCATAGTCTAAGAAAGGTTGGGAAAAAGTTGCAGTTTCTCCAGTCCCTGTTTTAATGTGAACCATCTTGCTAAGGATAAAGGTTCAAGCTTGCAAACAGCTTCTACCTGGCATATCTTTATTTGTGCATGCAATTTCATTAAAATCAATGGCATTATGTGCAGGATTTAGCCTTCTATTAAGTTTCATATTAAGTTAATATTTTACTCCAATTTTTTCCCTTTTATGGTACACATGCCCTCTTTGATATTGTGCAATTTGTAGTGGTCGATTTAGGTACAGTGTTAGGTTGATCCAAAAAGGAGTCTTAGGGCTAGTCTACACTACCTGCCCGGATCAGCGGGTAGAAATCGATCTCTCGGGGATCGATTTATCACATCTCATCTAGACGGATAAATCGATCCCCGAAACGAGGCGCGTACTCCCACCTCGTCAGGAGGAGTAAGCGCTGTCGGTGGGTGAGCCGCGGCAGTCGATTCACACAGCGGGGTGAGTCGAATAGGATATGCTGAATACAGCTACACTATTTGCGTAGCTGAATTTGTGTATCTTAAATTGACCCCCCCACACCTTAGTGTAGACCTAGCCTTAGTCCTAATCCAATGGAAAAACTGCAGCACAGACACTTAGCGAATGAAATCCTAGCCCCACTGGAGTTAGTGGCAAAATTACCATTGATTTCAATGGAGACAGGATTTCACCTAAATATCCACTTAAATTCAGGGAACATCTACCCCAAATAATTCTCATCAACTGAATGATAACAGCCAAATAAGGGAGAATTGAAGTCCTATAACAAAAGCAACAGTTGGAAGCCACAGTAACCAAAGAGGAAAATGAAAAAGAACTCATTTATTCTCAAAAAATAAAATAAAATGTGCCCCGTTTCAGATTTTGTTTTTTCCGTAAGAGGGATTGCTTTAAATGTTCAGTATGTGGCCAACTGCCATAGGAAAAGGGGTTGCTGCTGCCATGCAGGAGACTGCATCTTGATATCACCTCAGGTTTCTTGTTTCCACTAGGAGAAACTCTGATATATATCAAAAAGCTGAAATGTTCCTGGGGAGAGGATGCCAACTGTATAGGTTTGTGGGCCCTCTCCGATTCTGCTGAGGTGTAGTCAGGCACTAGAAATAGGAGTGGCATAGGGGTGGGAAGAATATGAAATGGAAAAAAACAAAGTAAATCAAATTGTCCTAGAATGCAAACAGCCTTTTGGGTCAGGACCACGCATAACACAATCAGAATTTAGATTCATATGCCTGGCAATGGCATATAAATGGAATGTGTTATATGCCTCTGATTCTGACTCAGAAAGGCTTTGTGAGAAACACTGGTTTTAAGAGCCAGAACTTTATAGAATAACTCCCCACCCCCACTCCCATGTGTGTTTATTTAGATCACAATGACAGTTGTTTCATTTAAATGTAATGGTTGGAAATGTTCTATTTACATGATTCTAAAGGTTCAGTTTCCACAGCACCTTAAAGGTGTCATAATGCCTGGGTATAGAAGCAACCAGATGCAGCTTTTTCCAGTCAGGCTGCAATTTTAAAGGCACAAACCCTGTAGAGTTGAAGCTTAGTTGGTGGTGCATTTCATGTAAAATATTCTGTCACTTTTAATTTTGTGTCTTGTTTACTTTCTCTGTTATAGAAGAACTGGGACTTGTTTTTAGCAGCTCTGATTAAGTTTCCATTGATTTTTGAGATAGGAAATGGAACTTTCAGATTTCCCACATGAATTTAAAGCAAGTCAGATATTAACCTCGAGGTAAAACATCTGCCATGATGTTCAAAGAATAGACAAGTACTATCTTACTGAAAACAGCATCTGTGCTCAAACTGGAGTGCTTAGAATTTGGATTTTAAGAACAATTCAAGATATGGGATACATGCACACGAACACACTAATTTAACTGTTGGAACATGCATTTTCCAGACTGCCAGCTAAATAGGGTTGGAGAGATAAGGGAAGGGAAACAAAGGAACTAAATGAAGATGTGATGTGGAGGGCTATATACATTTTAATTAATATTTATTTTGCTTATGTTATTTATTCTGTTTGCTTCTTGCCATTTAAAGATGATTAGTTATTTAAGAGATGAGTCTGATGCCATTTGCCATCCCCCCGATCTTCTTCACCAAGAAGTTCCAATCTGAATATAGATGTGAACTTTATGTTGGCGCCATTCCTACAGTTGCCTGAACTAAAACTCTGGATCTAAACATTCAGACCTTAAACTTTCACAAAGATGTCACTGTCATAAGCAGAGCTTGTCAATATTCATCAAAGCAGTATAAAGTAAATAAGTGGCTCGAAATATATGCTATGATTTGGAAAATCTAGAAGTTCATGCAACAGCTGAGGAATAAAAAAATGTATTCCTTAAACCCTAGGATTGGAGTTGGTCAGAAATTTTCTCTCAAAAAGTGCATTCAATAGAAAATTGCTTTTTCACTGAAGCACATTTTTTTCCAGAAAATGTTGATTTTTGTTTAAATATTTTGGGATTTAGTCAAAAACCCAAGTATTCATGGTGGTTTTTTTTTTAGATTAAATTAAAAAAAAAGATAAGTTTTCATCAGAAGGTTTTGCTGGAAAAAAGCTGTACCTAGAATTATATTTTGGACCTGGATGATAGGATGTTCTTTTCCTTTTCTTTTTTGTGCATTATTAGTGATTAGTTTTATTTGATTGTGTAAAAGTATAAACTCATCTCTAATCATAGAATCATAGAATCATAGAATATCAGAGTTGGAAGGGACCTCAAGAGGTCATCTAGTCCAACCCCCTGCTCAAAGCAGACCAATTCCCAGCTAAATCATCCCAGACAGGGCTTTGTCAAGCCGGGCCTTAAAAACCTCTAAGGAAGGAGACTCCACCACCTCCCTAGGTAATGCATTCCAGTGTTTCACCACCCTCCTAATGAAATAGTTTTTCCTGATATCCAACCTGGACCTCCCCCACTGCAACTTGAGACCATTGCTCCTTGTTCTGTCGTCTGCCACCACTGAGAACAGCCGAGCTCCATCCTCTTTGGAACCCCCCTTCAGGTAGTTGAAGGCTGCTATCAAATCCCCCCTCATTCTTCTCTTCTGGAGACTAAACAATCCCAGTTCCCTCAGCCTCTCCTCATAAGTCATGTGCTCCAGACCCCTAATCATTTTTGTTGCCCTCCGCTGGACTCTTTCCAATTTTTCCACATCCTTCTTGTAGTGTGGGGCCCAAAACTGGACACAGTATTCCAGATGAGGCCTCACCAATGTCGAATAAAGGGGAACGATCACGTCCCTCGATCTGCTGGCAATGCCCCTACTTATACAGCCCAAAATGCCGTTAGCCTTCTTGGCAACAAGAGCACACTGTTGACTCATATCCAGCTTCTCGTCCACTGTGACCCCTAGGTCCTTTTCTGCAGAACTGCTACCTAGCCATTCGGTCCCTAGTCTGTAGCAGTGCATGGGATTCTTCCGTCCTAAGTGCAGGACTCTGCACTTGTCCTTGTTGAACCTCATCAGGTTTTTTTCGGCCCAATCTTCTAATTTGTCTAGGTCCCTCTGTATCCGATCCCTACCCTCTAGTGTATCTACCACGCCTCCTAGTTTAGTGTCATCTGCAAACTTGCTGAGAGTGCAGTCCACACCATCCTTCAGATCATTAATAAAGATATTAAACAAAACCGGCCCCAGGACCGACCCTTGGGGCACTCCGCTTGAAACCGGCTGCCAACTAGACATGGAGCCATTGATCACTACCCGTTGAGCCCAACGATCTAGCCAGCTTTCTATCCACCTTACAGTCCATTCATCCAGCCCATACTTCTTTAACTTGGCGGCAATAATACTGTGGGAGACCGTATCAAAAGCTTTGCTAAAGTCAAGGAATAACACATCCACTGCTTTCCCCTCATCCACTGAGCCAGTTATCTCATCATAGAAGGCAATTAGGTTAGTCAGGCACGACTTCCCCTTCGTGAATCCATGCTGACTGTTCCTGATCACTTTCCTCTCCTCTAAATGTTTCATAATTGATTCCTTGAGGACCTGCTCCATGATTTTTCCAGGGACTGAGGTGAGGCTGACTGGCCTGTAGTTCCCCGGATCCTCCTTCTTCCCTTTTTTAAAGATGGGCACTACATTAGCCTTTTTCCAGTCATCTGGGACCTCCCCCGATCGCCATGAGTTTTCAAAAATAATGGCTAATGGCTCTGCAATCTCACCCGCCAACTCCTTTAGCACCCTCGGATGCAGCGCATCCGGCCCCATGGACTTGTGCACGTCCAGTTTTTCTAAATAGTCCCGAACCACTTCTTTCTCCACAGAGGGTTGGTCACCTTCTCCCCATGCTGTACTGCCCAGTGCAGCAGTCTGGGAGCTGACCTTGTTCGTGAAGACAGAGGCAAAAAAATCATTGAGTACATTAGCTTTTTCCACATCCTCGGTCACTAGGTTGCCTCCCTCATTCAGTAAGGGGCCCACACTTTCCTTGATTTTCTTCTTGTTGCTAACATACCTGAAGAAACCCTTCTTGTTACTCTTAACATCTCTTGCTAACTGCAACTCCAAGTGTGATTTGGCCTTCCTGATTTCACTCCTGCACGCCTGAGCAATATTTTTATACTCCTCCCTGGTCATTTGTCCAATCTTCCACTTCTTGTAAGCTTCTTTTTTGCGTTTAAGATCAGCAAGGATTTCACTGTTTAGCCAAGCTGGTCGCCTGCCATATTTACTATTCTTTCTACACATCGGGATGGTTTGTTCCTGCAACCTCAATAAGGATTCTTTAAAATACAGCCAGCTCTCCTGGACCCCTTTGCCCTTCATGTTATTCTCCCAGGGGATCCTGCCCATCTGTTCCCTGAGGGAGTCAAAGTCTGCTTTTCTGAAGTCCAGGGTCCGTATTCTGCTGCTCTCCTTTCTTCCTTGTGCCAGGATCCTGAACTCGACCATCTCATGGTCACTGCCTCCCAGGTTCATCCACTTTTGCTTCCCCTACTAGTTCTTCTCTGTTTGTGAGTAGCAGGTCAAGAAAAGCTTTGCCCCTAGTTGGTTCCTCCAGCACTTGCACCAGGAAATTGTCCCCTACACTATCCAAAAATTTCCTGGATTGCCTGTGCACCGCTGTATTGCTCTCCCAGCAGATATCAGGGTGATTAAAATCTCCCATGAGAACCAGGGCCTGCGATCTAGCAACTTCTGCTAGTTGCCAGAAGAAAGCCTCGTCCACCTCATCCCCCTGGTCTGGTGGTCTATAGCAGACTCCAACCACGACATCACCCTTGTTGCTCACACTTCTCAACTTTATCCAGAGACTCTCAGGTTTTTCTGCAGTTTCATACCGGAGCTCTGAGCAGTCATACTCCTCTCTTACATACAACGCAACTCCCCCACCTTTTCTGCCCTGCCTGTCCTTCCTGAACAGTTTATATCCATCCATGACAGTACTCCAGTCATGTGAGTTATCCCACCAAGTCTCTGTTATTCCAATCACATCATAGTTCCCTGACTGTGCCAGGACTTCCAGTTCTCCCTGCTTGTTTCCCAGGCTTCTTGCATTTGTGTATAGGCACTTAAGATAACTCATCGATCGTCCCTCTTTCTCAGCATGAGACAGGAGTCCTCCCCTCTTGCACTCTCCTGCTTGTGCTTCCTCCCAGGATCCCATTTCCCCACTTACCTCAGGGCTTTGGTCTCCTTCCCCCGGTGGACCTAGTTTAAAGCCCTCCTCACTAGGTTAGCCAGCCTGCTGGCGAAGATGCTCTTCCCTCTCTTAGTTAGGTGGAGCCCGTCTTTGCCTAGCACTCCTTCTTCTTGGAACACCATCCCATGGTCGAAGAATCCAAAGCCTTCTCTCCGACACCACCTGCGTAGCCATTACATAGCATAGAATACACCGGACTACTTTATCTCTGAGGCAGGGAAGGAAAACATGTTTGTAGGTGTAGGGATGTTGGTGTCACTAGGCATAGCTACCAGGTAACTCGGGGGAGTGGAAGGCCATAAGTGCCAATGAAACTCCCCTGCTCTGGGTCTAAGTGAGCCACAGTAACTCCATCTTATGAACTTTGACCTACCTCCATGCTAACTGCTTACATGCTGTAGCAGAAATGTAATGGTCAGCTTTTCTAGCAGACAGCTGCAGTTTCGTTCACACTAGCAAAACTGTTAGTGATAATGCGGGGGAAAAGGGAGAGGGAAAGACTGCATGCGCATGAACCTACAAGGTCGAAGATAAGCATACGGATGGGAATCTTTCTAACTGTAACTGCTCGAGGAGGGAGAAGTAGGAGGGGTAAGAGGGAATAACAGAACAAAGGCTTACACACAAACAGCTTGGAATATAAAAGGGAAAACTTGCTTATATGTGCTGCGCTTGATTTGAGACATGCTGGTCTCCTAGTGCCTATTCAGAGCTTTTGAATAAACTTGGATTGCTTCTCCACCTCGGTGTGTTCATTGGTGCGAAGCACACCGGGCAACAAACCCTGCTGTTGCCCCCCTTGGGTCCTTTGGGCTGGCAACAGGGACTTTTATTTACTTTTTAGAGTCATTTAGGCCTATGGACAGTTTCATTGTTGTAAAAGTGATCTCATTCAGCTTTGCATCGGGCGGCAATGTCCTTCTGACTGGAATACAAAGGCTGCAGCTAGTTAAACTCGAGTCAATATGTTGAAACCCATTAAAGAGAGAGTTGATC
This sequence comes from Chrysemys picta bellii, assembly GCF_011386835.1. Classification (NCBI taxonomy): domain Eukaryota; kingdom Metazoa; phylum Chordata; order Testudines; family Emydidae; genus Chrysemys; species Chrysemys picta. The sequence goes on from NC_088798.1 coordinate 84,634,392, forward strand.
AATAAATTGGAACAGCCTTGTAAAATATCTTAGATCCACAAAATAGAACACCTTTGAAATGCTTTGGGGGGAAATAGGGGAGAAAATGCCTTTATAAATGACTTACTCTTCCAGTGCTGAATGTTAACTTTAAAGCTGCCACTTATGCAATGATAAATGAAAGGACATCTTAGGGACTATGGAAAATTTCATTAGAGATCATGAAAATCAGTCTTCCGAGGGATCGGTCCAAATATATACAAGAAGTTGGCAAAGATGGAAATATGCAGTGATTTGTGCATGTCACCTACATACCCAAATATAAGCCAGATGACCTATTTGCAGTAGGACCTTTTTAGTGGTAATTCTGGAGACAGAAAACACAGCATCAAGCACTCAATACTGGCTGAGTTGAGCAGTCATCCTTGAAATACCAGTATCATATCCAGAGGCAGTTCTCCAAGGAACTGAGCTATTTAAGATAACAGAGACCAACATTTTATGAAAACGTAAAATAAGGGACATTTGCAACTTAGCTCCACTTCCTCACAATCTCCTTTTCTTTCAAGGTACCTTAAAACTTCAGACATTTTCTAATAATAATCTACATTTCTACAATAATCGAAAATAATAATCTAATTTTTCTGCTCCCAATTGTATGGTAAAAAGAAATCTGCTTCTAAAAATAAAGAGTTGTGTCATACACTAATGCAGTGTTTCCCGGCCAGTGGGAGCCGTGATCGGCCGGACCTGCGGACACGGCAGGGGCTTTCCCTACACAATCGGCATCCCAAGTTTGGGAAACACTGCCCTAATGTATACATTTTCTTAATCTAGGCATTGACAGTCTTTTAGAATTGAAGAATCAAATATATATTGACTAGAGATGAACGAAACAATAGTCACAAATTAAATACACTTGGAATTAACCCTTTCTGGTTCAAGGATCTTCAACATCAATATATTTTCTTCAAAATTATTTGTATTAATGAAAATGTTACTGAAGTTGATCACTCTCTGGATGTCAGTGAAAATTTCAGTGCATCATTTTGTGGTGCATCTTTGAATTCCAAGCTGAACTGGTTAGGTTTCTGACAAATTTGAAAGCACATAAGTCAACATATTCAAAAGTGATTTTGGGTGCTTCAGTTTTGGGGTGCCCAACCTGAGACACCTTAACAAGGCCTGGATTTTCAGAAAGGGCTGAACTCTCAACCTGTGAAAATCAGGCTTCTTTGAAGTCTGGCCTATTAAGCTAGACAAATATGAGGTGCTTTTCCACAGCAAACTACAGATGTCCAAGCGAATACATAGCTATTTCTCATGACAAATCATATGCATTTCAGAATATATAAACAATAAAGTACATAAACTAGAACACTAAACCACTGAGTTCCATAAGTGTACTTCTGAATCCATAGGTCCTGGAACTAGGAGTGATCGGGGTGCTGCAGCACCCCCTGGCTTGAAATGGATTCCGTCATATACAGGGTTTACAGTTTGGTTCAATGGCTCTCAGCACTCCCACTATACAAATTGTTCCAGCATTCCTGTCTGAATCCTTTCAGCATTGTCAGACAGTGCTTAGGGCATAAACAAGGGTTCACCACTATCCTGGGCCACTCTTTGCATGTCCTCTGTGTTATCAAGTCCCTTAATTTTCCTTGCCTAAGTACTGCTTGACACAGGGATTCTTTTGATTAGCTCCTTTTACCTGTTCCTCTTGCTGCCTGCTCACATACCTGCTGTGGCGGACACTTCATTCTTAAGACACAACCCAGATACTTCTATCTTCTCTTCAGGATAGCTTTGTAGATAAGAGGTTTTGGAACGCTGATGAATGTTGGCATTTGTTAGAAATTAATTCCATTTAATACCAAGTATTTTTCTGAGGTGTGTGCTTTCAAAGACATTTAGATATTTGTGTATACTTTTGATGGATTCTCAGCTTTCACAGCCCTATATTAAGGCGGAAATAAAATTGGAGTTGAAGATTTGTGGTTTGATCTTTAAATCATAGATGTTTGATGACCAAATCTTGTTTAAATTGGTAAATGAAGCTGCTGCCTTGCCAGTTCATTACTTTATTTCCTTCTGGATGTCCTGATTGGCTTGCATGTACCTTGGCAGCAACATGTAAAGTGTTTGTATAGGAGCTGGAGTTACCATGCTTAGTAATATCTGTGGGACTGTATTTCCCAAGGGATTCAGCCACCCAGCCAAAGGGCTGGAACAGAAGCAATTAATCAAAGGAGAACAAGAATATACAGCCACACATCCATAGGAAGTACCCTCAACATATTTCTGAAAATCCCATCCTCTTTGTGACAGGGGACCTAAGGCTGGTGATGACATTTTTTCATTTTCATTAACAATCCATTCAGGGTTTTAGTTGCTGGTGTGAAAGCATTATACTCTCTAATCTATAAAATGGAATGGAACAAGGCAAGGAGTTTGCTCATCCAGGGAAAACACATCAGGAAAGAGTGCTATGGAATAGGATCCAATGGATTTCAAAACTAATTGTTTCAACTTATTACTCCACTTGAAAGATACTATGCTTGGTTTCAGTGAAGCACTGGTTCCATAGTTGAGCTGCGCACTTAAAGCACAGATTCTACCACTTTCTTATGTATAAAGTCAGCATATCCTTCCCAAAATTATAGCACTTATTCTTTGAGCGCAGAACAAATTTTCTGAGAATTTACAAGTCAACTGGTTAATTACTGTGCATTAAAATTAATTAAAATTGACTTCTTTAAAAAATGTAGTAGCCAGGTATCCATTTCAATCTTCTGAATTATCTTAACAAAATAATACAACCACTTCAAACTTTTTGTATAAATAAACCTCACTGAAATCTTGTGCACTGGTTACATTTGAAAAGTGTTTTGCCTTAGTCTTCATAATTGAAAGTTTCTTCAGCAGCAGCTGATTAATACCATTCTTCTACGGAGAATTCCTTGACAAATTGCTCTATTTCAAGATGACTCCCATCACCTTTTGTTCTTAATTGCATTGAGGCCACAGCTGCCCTCAGTTAAGGTGCTCTCTTTCAATACTGCTACCAGCTTCCATTGTTCCCAATGAGAGTGAAGCTAAGCTAAACTTAGCAAAGATACATAGAGCCCAAAGCCATAACAGACCATTGTGATCATCTGGTCTGACTTTCTGTATAACACAGGCTATAGAACTTCCCCGAGCTATCTTTTAGAACAGTGGTTCTCAACCAAGGGGTACGTGTACCCCTGAGGGTATGCAGAGGTCTTCTAGGCTAGGGGATACATCAACTCATCTAGACATTTGCCTAATTTTACAAAAGGCTACATAAAATGCACTAGCAAAGTCAGTACAAACTAAAATTTCATACAATGACTTGTATCAGAGGGGTAGCCGTGTTAGTCTGAATCTGCAAAAAGCAACAGAGGGTCCTGTGGCACCTTTGAGACTAACAGAAGTATTGGGAGCATAAGCTTTCGTGGGTAAGAACCTCACTTCTTCAGATGCATCTGAAGAAGTGAGGTTCTTACCCACGAAAGCTTATGCTCCCAATACTTCTGTTAGTCTCAAAGGTGCCACAGGACCCTCTGTTGCTTTATACAATGACTTGTTTATACTACTCTATATACTATATACTGAAATGTAAGTACAATATTTATATTCCAATTGATTCATTTTAGAATTATATGGTAAAAATGAGAAATAAGCAATTTTTCAGTAATAGTGCAGAGACACTTTTGTGCATTTATATCTCATTTTGTAAACAAATAGTTTTTAAGTGAGATGAAACTTGGGAGTACGCAAGACAAATAGGACTCCTGAAAGGGATGTGCTAGTCTGGTAGAGTTGAGAGCCACTATTTTAGAAAAACTTCCTATCTTGAGTTACAAAATGGCCAGTAATGTAGAATCCACATGATGTAAATTGTTCCAATGGTTAATTAGACCTAACTGTAAAAATGTATGCCTTATTTCCAGTTTGAATTTTTTCTAGCTTCAACTTCCAGCCACTGGATCATGTTATACCTTTCTCTGCTAAACTGAAGTGCCCATTATCAAATATTCCCCCCCTCCATCCCCCGTAGATACTTATAGACTGAAATCAAGTTAACCTTAACTTTCTCTTAGTGAGACTCACAGAGATCAACCTATTTAGCTTATCACTATTAAGGCATGTTTTCTAATCTTTTAATCATTCTTGTGGCTCTTCTCTGAACCCTTTGTAATTTAACAATATCCTTCTTGAACTGTGGGCACCAGAACCGGACTGAATATTCCATCTATGGCGCACCAGTGCCAAATACAGATATAAAATAACCTATATACTCCTCCTCAAAATTGCCCTGTTTATGTATCAAAGGCTCACATTAAACCCTTTGGTCACATGGGGGCTCATGTTCAGCTGATTATCCACCATGAGTCCACAGTCTTTTTTCAGAGTCACTGCTTCTGAGGATGAAGCCCCACATCAGGCAAGTAATGCCCACATTCTTTGTTCTTATATGTATACATTTACATTTGGCTATATTAAAACACATATTGTTTGTTTGTGCCCAGCTTACCAAGTGATCCAGATCGCTCTGTACCAGTTAACTGTTCTCTTCATTATATACAACTCTTCCAATTTTTGTGTCATCTGCAAACGTTCATAGAATCATAGAATCATAGAAGATTAGGGTTGGAAGAAACCTCAGGAGGTCATCTAGTCCAAACCCCTGCTCAAAGCAGAACCAACCCCAAATAAATCATCCCAGCCAGGGCTTTGTCAAGCCAGGCCTTAAAAACCTCTAAGGATGGAGATTCCACCACCTCCCTAGGTAACCCATTCCCATGCTTCACCACCCTCCTAGTGAAATAGTTTTTCCTAATATCCAACCTAAACCTACTGCAGCTTAGGACCATTGCTCCTTGTTCTATTATCTGCCACCACTGAGAACAGCCGAGCTCCATCCTCTTTGGAACTCCCCTTCAGGTAGATGAAGGCTGCTATCAAATCCCCCCTCACTCTTCTCTTCTGCAGACTAAATAAGCCCAGTTCCCTCAGCCTCTCCTCATAGGTCATGTGCCCCGGCCCCCAATCATTTTCGTTGCTCTCCGCTGGACTCTCTCCAATTTGTCCACATCCCTTCTGTAGTGGGGGGCCCAAAACTGGATTCAATACTCCATATGTGGCCTCACCAGTGCCAAATAGAGGGGAACAATCACTTCCCTTGATCTGCTGTCAATACTCCTACTAATGCAGCCCAAAATGCTGTTAGCCTTCTTGACAACAAGGGCACACTGTTGACTCATATCCAGCTTCTTGTCCACTGTAATCCCAGGTCCTTTTCTGGGGAACTGCCACGTAGTCAGTTGGTCCCTAGCTTGTAGAAGTGCATGGGATTCTTCCGTCCTAAGTGCAGGACTCTGCGCTTGTCCATGTTGAACCTCATCAGATTTCTTTTGGCCCAATCCTCCAATTAGTCTAGGTCACTCTGGACCCTATCCCTATCCTCAATGTATCATCTACCTGTCCCCCCAGCTTAGTGTCATCCGCGAACTTGCTGAGGGTGCAATACATCCCATCATCCAGATCATTAATGAAGATGTTGAAGAAAACCGGCCCCAAGACTGGCCCCGGGGCACTCCACTTGAAACCGGCTGGCAACTATACATTGAGCCGTCGAACATCACTTTATCAGTGATGATGTTATGTTTTCGTCTAGCTCAATAATAAAAATGTTAAACACTGTAGGGCAAAGAACTGATCCCTGGTGGACTTCACTGGAAACACATATATTTGATTATGATTCCCCCTTACAATTACATTTTGAGAAATATCAGTTAGTCAGCTTTTAACCCATTTAATGTATGCCATGTTAATTTTATGTTGTTCTAATTTTTTAATCAAAATGTTGTGTAGTACCAAATCAAATGCCTTACAGACATCTAAATATATTATGTCAACACTATTACCTTTATTAACCAAATCTGTGATCTCATCAAAAAAATCAAGTTAGTTTGACAAGATTGATTTTTCATAAGTCCTATGGCACCAATTATATTATATTACCCTCCTTTATTTATTAATTGAGTCCCTATTAATTTTTTAAAATGTTCGCACAACATACGGTTTCTTCCAGACTTCTGGAATTTCCCCAGTGTTCCAAGATTTATTAAAAATTAACTGTGAGCTCCCCAGCCAGCTGTTTTAAAACTCTTGGATGCAAGTTATCTGGACTTGCTATTTTAAAAGTTTCTAACTTTAGTAGCTGCCATTTAACAGACACTAGAGGAGTGGAAGAGATAAGCTCCCTCTATGCTGAAGCTATAGATGTTGATGAGGTCATTTTGTGGGAAGCTGAGGGGAGTGAAGACAGAATGCTGAGGGATGTTATGTGCTAGGAAAAGAAAGGAGGATGGAGAGCCACCAATGGGAACATTAAAGGAACAGTCAGCTAGGTAGGAAAGAACTGGATGAAGACAGTTGTGGACGCCAAGAAAGGAGATAAACAGAAAATTAGAACAGTTTTCCTTGTAATAGGCAATCTTTTCCCTGGAAGAGTAAAATTTACTTTGAAATGGAAAAATATTGGAAAATATTTTTTAAAAATTACCTTATCTAAACATATGCAGGACAAAAACAGTTATCTTTAGGAACAGTATTATGCTGCAAACAGGTGTGTGTGGGGGGGGGAGGAGATTGCTGTCTTCTTTGTGTGGAGGGTTTCTCAGCTGCTTTCTTGTAACTCTTCTTTGAATACAAAACAGTTCTTGAGATGCTCATGTGCAACTTGCCTCATTGCTGTGAACTATGTATGATGGTAATTTCCAGGTGCATTGATGAACTTAATGTTTGGAAAGTGTTTTGTGATATTCAGAAAGAAGGTTCCATATAAGAGAAAATATTTTTCTTATTTCTCAATTCATTTGCAAAAGATCCAACATAATGTAATGCACCTTGCTATACTAATCAACTTGTGTTTTTTTTTAATGGCCTTAGCTATAATTCAGGTTTTATCAAAGTCTAGTTTTCAACAAGAGCTTTCAAATTTTCTCCCATCATCTCAGACAACTCACATTCTGGTGACCATGAGAATACTGTCAGAAATTTATGTACCGGACACACATTTTGTTACCATGCCACTATCTACCTGCTGGAGCACAGTCATATTCCTCCTCATGTTCAAAATTTGAGGCCAGATCCTTTACCTGGTGTAAATCGGCATAGTCAATGGAGCTATTGCACCAGTTCAGGTCCTATCTCTAGAAAGTGTTACTCCTACAAATAACATGGACCTACCATCTCTTCAATGGTATTTGAGGCAAACCTGAAGTTGATATGTATATCTAGTACTAAATGGTTATATAGATCCTTCTGATTTTATCCAGTCAGTCTGGGATGATCTAAAGTTAACTGACTGACCAGGTATCATATCCTTCTCTGAAGAACACATAAGTTGTTTGTATGAAAAAAATCAATAAATTGAAATGAACACATGGCAAAGAAAAGCTGAACATTTTTGCTGTTGCTTCCATAAACAATAATTTAAGCTTATTTTCCTAAATCTTCACTTTATCATGTGTTAACAAGAGCAAAATACTTGGAGAAACAAGAAATACTCTTTTCCTGCTGACGATGGCTCATTTTTGGCATGCACACCCCAGAGATCCATGGGGTAATTGAAGCTGAGGAAAAATGTGAGGCACGATTTAAGCTCTTGTGAGTATGAATAATAGAGAAATTCCCATATTTTGTTGCTTTAGTTATTTTCAGCATGCCATTACTTATTTTCATGGCTAAGAGTTGTGCTAAAGAGGCATAAAACATTGTGCTCTTAATTAGTTCTTGATGCAGCTTATCTGCCTTTATGAGGGTTTGTCAGCACCGCATGAATCAGAATCATAGGAGACCACTACTTGGTTTAAGTTTATGCATAATTTCTCTTTAAAAATAGATTGGTTTGAATTGTTGGATACCACTGTAATTGCAAGCAGTTTTGACTATATCTATTTAACAGGTCAAATATGATTGGATTGCAACCATTTTATAAGTGTTATTTATCACAGGAATCACAAAGTCTTGCATATGTTTAAGGTTTCAAATGACACATATTTGAAGGGATTAGTGTTAGCAAGTTTGGAAGCCATTTATCAGTTGAAAAGCAGAAATGGCAATCAAATACAAATGAGGGGAAAAAAATGAAATTGGCTTCTGCTGCAGTATTATTTTATGGATTATGGATATTGTTAATAGTTATCTAAGGTCCCCAAAGTGCTTTGTAAAAGCAGTAATTAACTCTCATAATATTTTTGTGGGGAAGGCCAATATTATTTGTGGGGGGAGGGATAGCTCAGTGGTTTGAGCATTGGCCTGCTAAACCCAGGGTTGTGAGTTCAATCCTTGAGGGGGCCGCTTGGGGATCTGGGGCAAAATCAGTACTTGGTCCTGCTAGTGAAGGCAGGGGGCTGGACTCGATGACCTTTCAAGGTCCCTTCCAGTTCTAGGAGATGGGATATCTCCATTATTAAATTAAAAAAAAAAAAATTATCATAATCACGTTAAAGATGTGGCAGTTCCCTCAGACTTTTGGAAAAATCTGGTATACGCAGAGGATCAGCACAGGCCATTAGTGCAGTTTCTTGCACTTCCCTGGTGGTGTAAAGCTGATGAAGTAGATTTGTTTCTCTTTGCAGGCAGGGAGCATGATCAGTGATAGGCCATCCCACCTCCCATTGAGCTTTAGTTACTGTGTTAGCCCTGTGGGGCCATTGGTAGAACAGCCTTCTTAACAACTAGTCCAGCAGGCAGACAGCTCAGGATCAGGGGACTTCAAAGATGAGTTTTGTACCTTTTCCTTTACACCCACATCTTCAGTTGTGTTATTACTCTTTGGCAATCGTTTAGGATCAAAGTTTCAATGTGGTGCAAAGCAATTGTCTTTAGTTGGTGTGAGTGTGTGCATGGAGAGGATAGTGGAGAGGATAGCGGGAAGGAATGCAAGCATTCAAAGTGTGTATTCGGATGAAACATGTAGGGAAGAGCAGGGCCAGGTTACATAGTGGGGAGATATATGCAGCTGAATCAGTAGTGCTGCCATTTTGTCTGTTAAAGCAGACAGATAACAAGATCTGGTTAGAATCAGGAAAGGCTTAGTTCAAAAGATTGATACCCACATCAAGCTAAAATAAAGGAAAAGTAACTTCCATTTATCTCTTTCCTGCAAAATTTGTTTTCTCTCAGTTGTAGGCATAAATGTGCTTTGGGGACTATTACAGTAATTTGAGTGCCATCTATTTTATAAAGATTTGCTTTCATCTCACAGGATCCCAAAGTGCTTTTACAAAAATTATGAGACTGATCCTGCAAATGCCATGCACACAAGATTCCCATTGGCTCTAATAGGAGTTTGCAGAATCTAACTATATATTACACACAAACACTCAGCACTCTCAGGAGGCTGTCTGGCAGCCAGTATACAGCAAACTGGGCAAACCCCTACTCCTATGAAATCTGCCACTGGATCTTTTATCTATCTATTCTCTGTAGACATTACAGTCTCATTAAAATCAATCAACTATACATGCTTTCTCATCTCATTCCTGTAAATTGTGTATTAGACTGTAAAAACTCTCAGATGGGAGGTCTATCGCTTACTACATTTTAATCAGCCTCTAACTCAGTGGTGGGCAACTTGCAGCCCATCAGGGTAATCCGCTGCCGGGCCACCAGACAGTTTGTTTACATTTCCATGGCTGCCCGCAGCTCCCAGTGGCCACAGTTCGCTGTTCCCGGCCAATGGGAGCTGCAGGAAGCGGCACGGGCCGTAGGGACGTGCTGTCTGCCACTTCCTGAAGCTCCCATTGGCTGGGAATGGTGAACTGCGGCCACTGGGAGCTGCGGGCGCCGTACAAATGTAAACAAATGGTCTGGCAGTCCACCAGCAGATTACCCTGATGGGCCACAGGATGCCCACTACTGCCCTAGCTTGTCATGGTGACCATTATTGTCTCACCGTTTACTTGTACTCCCCCACTGATCTGTCTTTATCTATCTATTGTCTCTTGTCTTGTACTTGGTGTTACAGGTTCCCCCCAGGGTGCCACTTGGAACTGGAGTACCATTGAGCCCACCTGACTCACCAGCCTGGGCTCCCTTTACACTGTACTGCTGGGACAGGCCCTCAAGCCCCCTCCAGCACACATACAGGTAGGGACACACCCAGCTGCAGCTACACACAAATGCTGAGATCAGCTCTGCATGGAAAGGCTCAGCTAAGGCACCTCCCAGTTCCTAAGGCATGCACCCCTCTTTGGAGTGTAAACCCAAAATTATATCTTGCCCTGGACAGGGAACAGTACATCAGAAGCTCATGAAATTCGCCCCCTCCCTCAATGTGGAGGAAGATATGCAACATCTTCCCATCTCCCCCCCCCCCCCCCCCCAGTTATGATTTCCACACACTGGTTTTAGACAAAACAAAATCAAATTTACTAACTACAAAAGTTAGATTTTAAGTGATTATAAGGGATCGCAAACAGATCAAAGCAGATTACCTCACAAATAAACAAAAACACAATCTAAGCTTAATATACTAAAGAGATTGGATATGAGTAGCAAATTCTCACCCTAATTGTTGATTTAAGCAGTTTGCAGAGATTCTTGAGGGCAACCTGCACTTGCTTGCAGCTTAAAATCCCAGGTATTCTTTTCACAGGCTAGAAATCCGTCTAGCCTGCTTTCAGCCCTTCTCCCCCAGTTCAGTCCTTGTTTCTCAGGTGTTTCCAATTGTCTTCTTTGGGTGGGGAGTCAGTGAAGAGCCACAATGATGTTACTCCCCTGCCTTTCACAGTTTTTGCAAAGGGCGGGAACCCTTTGTTTCCAACTTTAGTTCCCACACCTTACAGTGGAAAACACTACTATTCTATGATGGAGTCCAGTACCCGTGACTTGATCACATGTCTCTGTAGGGCCATAGCAGCCATGAGTCAGAGGCTGTTTGTAGCATCCTCAGGGTGGCTTCCTGGTGAGAGATTAGCATATTCTAAGCTCTATTGTTTTCCCTAATGGCCCTTCCCAGGCAGCCATCTAGACTGATTGCATTCTGTCTAGTGGGCGTTCCCCAGGTGTAAATACATTTGTAATAGATGTATGGACAATATTCCTATCTTCATATTCCAGAATGATACACGCATACAAGTGCGATAATCATATTCAGTAAATCATAACCTTTTCAATTATATCTCACATGCCTTCTCTTGCACAAAATACATCATAATTATGACATACTCATATCATAATAATATTACTATGAAGAATATGGGGCGTAATGCCACACTTGGATTGTAAACTCTTTGGAGCAGAGACATCTTTTTGTTCTGCATTTGTACAATGTCTTGCATGACGAGTTCTTTGTTCATGAGTTCTAGGTACTACAATAATACATATAAATAAATTATGATCATGAAGAGATCATACAGATGCCACTGTAATGGAGCTAAAATTTGAAAGAACCTGAGCTTTTAGCAAAATTCAAAAACTTAGTTAACTTTTGTTCTTGTCTAGTTCATTCCACCAATCTTAAAACAAAATTACAGTACTGGAACATGCAGTATAGACACTACTTTTGTCACTGTCTGTTTTGATCTCAAACCAAAGTGTTTTGAATAAGAACACAGAACTATAGGATGCTTATTCAAACTGAACCTCCAAACCTTTTGAAGTTCATCCAATATTATGGGTTAGAGAGAAGCATGATTTACAAAAGTTTGAGACCTGTTTTGACAGTCACAACTTAGTGGGACTGTTAATGTGCTTAAAGTTAGAAGATGTGCATAAATGTTTCCTGGAATATTCACCTACATTTGAATTTAGGCACCTAACTTTAGGCAGTAGAGTTTGAAAATGTTAGTCAAAGTGCTCTGAAGATTCAAAATGCTGAATAAGAGGTATTGTAAGTAAGTGGAAAAAAGTATGTGATCATGTTATTAAAGACTGTATCATGATGCATATTCACAAAGGCAACTATATGCACAGGCAACCTTAATTCTGATATCACCTGACTTTTGAGTGCTTGATTTTGCAACCTCAATATTGTTCTTTTAACATAGGTTTTGTGTAGTTTAAATATATAAGCTAAAGAATGGAACAGTTTAATGCCTTGCAGATAAAAACATACTTCCATTTTTGCAATTTGAAATACAGTCTTTTTGTAACCTCTGGATCTAAAAAAAAATCCTTTTATTAGTATTATTTCATTGGCAGACCACCTGGGATGACATAATGTTGACATGCAAGAGAAAAAGTGTAATGAAAACAATAGAAATCTCTTTTTTTTTTCTTGCAGTCATCTCAGGATGCTTTAAAGTGTGGGAGAGGAAGATGGAAAGAATAGCTTTCTGCCAAGCACTTGAGTGTGGCTCTGCAACTGATATATCTGGCTTTTGGTACATCTTAACATATCATTTGTCATTCCTAATTAGAGGAACATCCTTGAATTCGGTGCACCTGTCATTTTCAGTATGAACAGAATTATTGTGCAAATCCTAATCCTAGAATCCTACAATCATTTATCATCAATTATGTTGCTTACCGATGAGCTAATCTTCAAATAGGGGATACTGTCAAATGATATTTTCCCCCATCAGGTACAAGTATCAGAAGTGTTAAAACCTTTCAACAACAGGCATTTGGTAAGGAAAGCCCCGAGATCAGCTGTAATAGAAAAATAAAAGTACCCTTTGAAAATTTAAACCCAAACCTTTGTTTGCCAATGGAAGGCATATTTTCAACCTTGAGTGCTTAAGGCCAGGACCCTCAAACTGGCATTTTGAAATTCTGGCATGTAAGTCTGAATGCCCACACACGGAACTTAGAGATATTTTAAAAGTCTGGCCTTTGAGAAATGTTCTGTTCTTAGGGCTAAGACATTACTCCCCCTTATTTAGGCTGAGTAGCAGCTTACTACTTGAGTAGTCCTACTGAAGTCACAATCTGGCCCTTATTTTGTAAGGGTCACTCCTGTTACAGCTAATAAGTATTATCTATGCCCCACAAGTGGAGCATTGATGTTGGCTATTGCGTCTGAGATCACAGATCATAGAAATGCAAGCTGAGAGGGACTTTACGAGGCCATCTAGTCTATCCCCCATGCCGAGACAGGATAAGATCAGATTAATCAAATCTATTACAGTTTACAAAAGCAGAATACATTGTGTGATTATCTGGATGGATGCTCATAAGGATTATCCCATTTTCATTTCTAATCAAGGGTCTGATAGTTATGGGAGTCATTATTTAGATTTGTAAGCATCCCTATTGGTAAGGTCAGGTTGCACGAGTATTCTTTTCTACCCTGACACAGGAGGAGCCTCAAGTAGTGATGAGTAAACCTCTGAGTAGAACAGAAAGTTCTGTTGTTTAGATATTTGAATGTTTATCTGAACTTTATCCAGATATCTCTACCTATTTAGTTCAACATTCAAGCTGAAACATCACTAGGAGCTGGTCCACACTAACCCCCCACTTCGAGCTAAGATACACAACTTCAGCTACGTTATTCATGTAGCTGAAGTCGAACTATCTTAGTTCGAACTTACCGTGGGTCCACACACTGCAGGCAGGCTCCCCCGTCGACTCCGCGTACTCCTGTCGCCGAGCAGGAGTACCAGCGTCAACGGCGAGCACTTCCAGGATCGATCCCTGAAGATCGATTGCTTACCACCAGACCCGGAGGTAAGTATAGACGTACCCTAGAATTAGCTTTACTGCAAGGTTTCCAGCTTCTGATTGAACTGGAAATACTACAAGAACTGTCATTCTTATGGTATTTTATCATCTCCCCTTGCAGTCATATTGATGAAGAACCAAATCCTGTTCACCTTACACCTTCTTGAAGTCAGCAAGATTACCCATGTGTTTATGGCAAATAGGTTTTGGTGTGAAGCATAGAGGTATATGTGACTAAAGAATAATGGTGTTAAAGAGGGAATTATCCAAACTCTTTTAAAACTTCAAACATTTTTAGATTGGGTGAGGGTTTGAGTTTTGCCTGCAGCTGTACTTATGATTTTGCATAAGACTCTCCGCTTCCTTTTTTTTTTTTTTTTTTAAGAAAGAGAGACATTTCTAGCCCTCACAATTGTAGAGAAAAGTTTGATAACATGAAGCACATTCCTTCTGAAGGCTCAAAAGCCAGAATGCAAATAAAAAGAACCTAACATTTATTATTTTATACATATCTTGTGATTTTAAACCAATCTCATGATTTTGAGGGCCATGCTCATGATATTTGAATGTTTGGAGTTGGCAATACTGTAACATTTAGAAGCCTAAGCCAAGTTGGAAATCCATTCTGCTAGACATTGTACATATATATTGTAACACCAAGGCTGAAAGACAAAGGATGTGAACCAGCATTGTCTTAAAAATCCAACTATTTTATATAGCTTGAGCACTCACACAGCAGTGCCTATCTCCATAGTGCTGGAGACAAGGTGCACAAGAACAATTCCTTTCACTTTCCATACACCCTGCCACTTTCAAGCACCACCCACTTGCAGTCTGGCAGCTGGGAGAGGGGGAACCCATGCAGGGCCAACTCCAGACACCAGCTGAGCAAGCTGGTGCTGGGGGCGGCAGCTTGTAGGAGGCGGCATTCCGCCCAATCCTAGGGCAGCACAGCCGCTTTTTTTTTGTTTTGGTGGTGGTGTTCCGCTCCGGCCTCCCTGTAGGAAGCCCGCGTCCTTCCCTCCCAGCCGACTGGAGCAGCGCAGAGCCCTCCCGGTAGGTGGCGGGGCCGTGTGGCAGCACCCCGCTGAAGCCCTGGCCGCCCCCCTTCTCTCTCTCTCCCCCCGTTCCCTCCCCCTTCCCTGTGCTAGCCGGGGCACATCTGCAGCGCAGGGAGTCCCCCTGCACCCTGGCTCCGGCTGCGCCGCAGGTTTGTTTGTTTTTTTGCTTTGCCATTCTGGCCACTTGGGGCGGCCAAAAAGCCAGAGCCGGCCCTGAAGCCATGACAGTCCCTAAAAAACAAGCTTGCAATCTAAAAACTCATTCTCATTACTTGGAATTGCGATGTGAAAAAGACCTGGATTCAAGGGCAGATAATAAAATAACTCATTGCAAATGCTGCTGAAGAAAGTGCTTACCTGGCAGAAAAAGGAAATAATATACAATTATGACAAAAGCTATTTGGGACAGAAGTTGTGAGGTGCTGAGTGTTCAGCTCTCACTGATTGGCTCTCACTCACGGGGGGTCAAAGTTGGAAACCACTGATTGATCCTTGTTGAGGGCACCAAGAACATGACAAAATGGGTCTCTGAGTTTTTGGTAGCTGAATCCCTTTTTACCTTTACAAGGGGGGAAATAAGGCTTTTTAATTATTACAGTGTGAGCATATTTTAAATAATGACTTGACCCTTGTGCACTACTCTAGTAGTTATGTGTTGTACTGTTTCTCTAAATCATTTTCTCTTAAACATTTAGTTGTGGCATGAAATGTAGCAAGACAAATGGTAACATATTTTATGCTACAGAACTTTACTCTGAAGATAAAATGAAAGGGAATTGGTAAGTACAAAGAAGGTTAAGTTCTTAAAATATTTGACATAGGGATCAAATAGTTAATAGTGGATGTTGAGCTACATGAGATTCCCATGGCTTATACCATCAGTCAATAGAGATCAGTTTTGATCCATCTTGTGGTATCACCTAAGCCTCCTTCAATATGGAGAGGAAAAAGAAAAATGGCAATGCCAGGAAGAAATTATCTCTGCAAACTTTCTGCTGTGATTCAAAGGTAATTTGATGCTTCAGGATCTTGCTACCTAACCCAATTAAAATGATTACTAGCTTGGCAATCCTACTCAAAAACGGGAGATGGGAAGGGAAAGGATCAACAGATCACACCAATAATTTGTAATGCAAACACGTTATTAGTGACTGTCACTTTGTGTAGAATGGGATGTACAGTTCAGAGGCAATTGGAATTTTGTTAACCAGCAGCTGTGAATTGGTGACATTAGCACTTTCCCTTGATACTGAAGCTAATAACTCTTATGGACATTTAAGGTTCTAAGGTCTTTCAATAAGACTGTAGTCCAGCAAAACATTCTAGGAGATATTAGCAAATTCGGTGATGATACCCTCCTTTGGGAAGAAGACAACAAATGACACAGCTACGATAAGAAGTTAGCTATATGAAATTATATAGAGAGGGAGAATATCATTGTACTTATAGCTGTAACTTGGTTTTATACGCTATACCGATTCTTCTGGTATGTACTGATCTAAGCATATTACTTACTATGAACGTTAATTAAAACCAATCTGGAAGGCACAGGTTAAGTCTAGACTAGTGGTTAAGGCACAGGACTGAAACTTAGAAGATCTGGCTTCAGTTCCTGCTTGAGCAGAGACATCTTGGACAAGACATTTAATTTCTCTCTGCCTCATTTTTCCTTCTGCAAAAAATACTTGTCTATCTTGTCTATTTAGACTGTATGTCAGCATTCAGTACAATGGAGTCCTGATCTTGTCTGGGCTTCTGGGCACTACTATGCTATAAATAATAAATACTTTGGGACAAGGGAGGAATGGTCCCTGTATTCCACTGTGATGCTGTATAAGGACCATAAAAGCATGTTAGCTAGCTGGGGACATTTTTGTTGTTGTTGTAGGCACTCATAGGATGGCTGTACCCAACTTAAAACCACATTTGCTCCCAGACTTACTGGGCTGCATCTTTCTATGCTGTGATTCCTTGAGGTGTAGCATAGAATCTCTGCCTGTATGTGCTAGGTATTTTTGTAAATTGAAGGCAGTAGCAAAATATGGATCCTTCAGAATATGGAGTCCTAGATTCAGAAGGGCTATTAAGAAGATGATATATGATTATGCAGGGCTTGACTTAAGAGATTTGTGGGGACCAATGACTGACCAAGACAGGTGGGGAATAAAACTTCATTTGCAGTCTTTTTGCACTTATTTGAAGGACTAAAATGAAGAAAGCTACATCCACACAGCGTGAGATCACTACTGTTCCGGAGCCACCTGTAAGAAGAGTGAAGACTAGAACTCCTAAAATCTGTACTCACTATGGTGTTAGTTAAAGGCAGAGCTTTAACTTTAAATAATGTTCTGACTTTTGTTGGTAGAATGCATTCCTTTAATATTCTTGAAATGTCCTCTTTTTATGCGAATAAACTTCTGTCGAAACATGTTGCTAATACTGACAGTCTATCTCATAATTTTTTTCTTTCAGTATATTATAGCTTTCCATCTTGCATGTACTATGAAGAAACTGAAAGTTTTGTGCAGTATAACAAACATTTCCACAGAAGTCTATACAGTATTTCTGCTTTACATCATGTTTCATTTATCAACCTGAATTAGGCTTCTGAAAGAGAGGGAAATGCATCTGTGCAGTTCAGTACCTTTTCTAGTCTTTTCTTGCAAAAACAAAATTGCTTAATGTCATTTCAAGTTCATCCTTTTCCATATATACATGTATACAGAACTGGGGGTAATTCACTTATACAGTTCAACATCTCCTTTGTCGCAGATGGTAAATGTGCAGATTTCTCCCTCAAGGAAAGAAACTGTTTTGTAAAATAATTGCATATTCTGCTCATTTTTTTCCTTTCAGTTGTGCACTTGTATTGTTATTATATCCTGTCAGACTGGTAATTAGCATACAGCCTCCATATGACACAAATGCAGTTCTCAATCCTCCTTTAAAATCCCTTAGGATACACACAGTAAAATACTGTGAACCACTAATAGAAAGGAAGAAAGGAAGCACACAAAAGTGACTAACCACAGACTGCTTTTGTTATATAATCAGTGCATGACTTTTAATCAGTGAACTGAACTGGACTAATCCTACTGTGCAGAAGAAACTTAGAGAATACTAGAATTTTCTTATTATTGTCTCCCTTTGGTTTCCCTAAGCAGTTTCCTCTATCCTCCTTCCATTGTCAGCTTTGTGTATCCTCCAAGGCATCCCTTATGTGGGGACTTCCCTCTTCTCTGCTGAATGAACACACCCTTTTCTCCTTCAAATCTCTTTTAAAAAACATGTTACTTTTGTGCAGTCATTCAAAGACATTCACATTTTCTTAGCCTTGATCTTATACCACCGCTCTGCGTGTCATACAGTTCTGAACTGTTCTGTTTCTAACTAGACTGTAAGGTCCTTGGGACAGGGACAATGCTTGTATAGCTCTAAGCACACTTTGGTGCTCAATGAATAATAGTAATGATACTGTCACAGAGGACAACAAGATGTGAACAGGAATAGATTTAGTCTCTCCTCAGAAAACATCCTGCTTCTCATTAATATCTTCACTAAACTGCCACTGTGGTCTTAGACTGGGATGTAACTCATATTTCTTTAAGCCATCACTGCGTTACTGTTTATTTCAGCTAAACCAGTAGTTTCAGAGAGACTAGCGTTGCTGAACCAGTGAGCTCACCAAGGTCTGATACTTGACATCAACATAGCAAGCTAGAGGAGCTGAACCGCAGGTCCCACAGACATACTGGTCTGGAAATCAGACAAGTAAATTAATGATGCCGGGCAGCTGACCTCACAGAAGTTTGTCGTTTGACATTAGACAAGTAAGCTAAAGTGTATGGCCCTGACATCAGCCAATGAGCACACAAAAGTCTGTGCTTTGGCATAATCCCACTAAAGCAGTAGTGCTGAGCCAGTGAGTGCACAGATGCCTTCCTCTTGACACTAAACAAGTAATCAAGGAGTGCTGAGAAGGTGATGTCACAGAGCCTCCGTTTAACTTAGCCCACTGAGTTTACGAAGGCCTGTGCCTTGACATCAGACCAGCAGGCTACAGCTGTTGAGCTGGGAACTTCACAGAGTGAAGTCCCTTTAATTTAGCCCAATATGCTAAAGTTACTAAACCGGTGGCCTCACAGAGGCCTATGCTTTGACATCACCCCAGCAAGCCAGATATGCTGAACTCAAGTCCTCACTGACACTTGTGCCTTAAAATCAGCCCAGAAAGAGGGGCCAAGCTAGTTATGCCAGACAGACAAGGGAAAGGTGTTTAGTCCATAACCTCACAAGAGACGTGTATTTCAATATTAGATCCGCAAGGTACACGTACTAGTGAATTCATGAGCTCCCAGATACCCGTGCCTTGGCATAAGCCAAGCACTGTAGATGTTCTGAACCACTGACCTTAGAAAAACCTGTTCCTTTCAATGAGCTAGTGTTTATAAGCCTCTGACTTCACAGCAGCCAGTTGACTAATATCCCACCAGAAAGCTAGACTCTGAGCTAGTCAGTTCATAAAGGCCAGTGCTTTATCTCAGCAAGCTATAGGTCCTGAATCCCAATCAGGTCTGTGCCTGGTCTCAGCCCAGCATACCAAACTGACTGAGCTAATTACCTCACAGAGAACCTTACCTTGACATTACGCTAGGCATGTTACACCAGTAGCCTCAAAGAGTACTTTTTCTTTACATCAGCACCTCAAGCTTGGAGGTGCTTATTCAGTAATGTAAAAGAAGCCCATTGCTCGTCATCGGTCCATGCAGTTAGAAAACCAGACTAAAATAAGCTATAATAAACCAAAGGATTTCATGATATACTGATCAGATACAGTGTCATGTAATTTCAAAATTTAAAATGTGGTCTTAGAGTAATTAAAGTACTTGAAAAAGCTCATGTAAGGAGAGTCATCCTGTTAATCATATGAGATCAACCAATCTTGTGCTACACTAAAAATTACATCTGCTGCATTAAAATATCTAATATAACCGGCTACAAAATCGGAACAAACATTCACAAAAATAAACAACATGAAGTTGGCTAACAAACGCCCTCATAATCCTGTACAGGGAAAGTGACTCTCCAATCTAGTTCTAATCCTGTATGTTACCATCCTGGATGCTTGTAGGGTTATTTTGAAACTCACAGTCCTGCTTCTTTGCAGAGTAACTCCTCTATGTTTGGCTAGCTAAACTGAGGATGATGTTTACGGTGTTTGTTAATCTAGAATCAGTGGTTAAAGCAGATTGAAAGAGGTGGAAAAGCTCTCCTCAAACCAGCCAAAGAAAAAGGGGAGTTGTTGGGGAACGCTATTTACCCAAGCCAGTGACAGTTCTTTCTGCTCTTTGCTGTGGAAGAGCTATGCTGCCCTGGGCGCTTCCCTCTCCCCCTTACTTTAACCTCTACCCGGAATACAGTTATTACCAAGTTAATAATAAGCACCCTCAATGAGGTACACATGCATTTCACAGAAAGGGGTTTTGGCCAAATCCATGGCACCATCAACCCTTCCCCTGAGCCCATAGAGAGCACTCTGCACATCCAGGATTCCAAGTGAAAGGGCAGTTGCCCTATTGAACTTAGGGTGGAAAGTGTGTATTACATCAGAGTGCTCCACTCTTTTCCCCTTCCCCCACAGCAGGGGGTAATTATGCTTCACTGGATGCATACTGCAGAAGCCCAGTGCTTAATTTGTAATGAAAGAGGTGCCGGAGCTCAAGTAATTAGATACCAGGGCACAAGCAATTTTTTTTTATATTCATAACTGATGCAGCAATCCCAGAGGTGCCGGGGCTATGACCTGCCAAGCCTAGGGGTGCCGGGGCTCAGCCCTGGCACAAATTAAGCACTGCAGAAGCCCCATTGGAGCCATACTATCAAGGAGTGTGTGTGTATGGTGGTGTAAGTCCAGTGGTACTGCAGAGCTGGCATGGAGGGAGCACAGGGCCTTTTTGTGGCACTGGCCCCTTGGATGCTGTCTAACAGGCTTGTTCCAAAACCTCTCCATGGGGCTGAAAAGCCCAGTTTGTTTAATCAATGGAACAACTGGAGAAAGAACCTCACAGGGGAACCTCATGGAGATTTCTTCCCCTTTAAGCCCCTCTGGAGGGTTTCCCGCAAGAGGAATTTTATTACTAACAATATTACTAATTATAATAATATTACTAATAGTACTATTATAATACCAAAATGTCTAATAATTAGATATTTTGAGAGTTACCTTTAATCACCTGAACCCTCTGGATGGGAGAAAGGCTTTACATTATTTTTTCTATGTTTGCTCCCTGCTTCTGTCCCTTCCAGTCCTCTCAATAAAAGTTAATTATCCTCATAGAATTAAGGTCTGACTGCTATAAATAAGAGTCCATGAGGCATAATCTCATTACCTATGTTTGATCACCCTTCCATGAATTAAAACAATAATTGATAATAAACTAACACCGCCCCCATTTAATTGGACAATGCATTGAACTGGTTAAAACACACTACCAGATATTTTAAAGCCATATTCCTTAATGAGGCACCATTTATTCTCATGCCTTCAAGGAAAGAGATGTAGGAATTCCAGTTCCTAATGTAACAAGAGAAAATTATCCTCATGGATTTATTGGAGGAATAAATATTACTTTTCTATCTGATCACTGTCATTCATTCTAACAGCAACATGTTGCTCTGAAGCAATTAACAAAACAAATGTGCCCATACCAGGAAAAAACGCTGAGCATATTAAAGCAAGTGAGCCAATACATTGTCTAAGGATGTAAATACACAAAGTGACAGCATAATTAATCCTTGGTACATAATCAATGAGGAACGGTAGGGTCTTGTGGAAAATTGAAGACACCAGAATGAGACTGAAATTTCTCTGAGCTAAAATGTAGAGTCACCAGTCAATGAATTCTCCCTCAGGAGACTGTAACAAATACAAAGAACCTGCTCAAGGACAGCCAGAGTTGTAAATTGAGAGGTATAAAAAAATAATAATATAATGATTGTTTCAGCATGTTTATAATTTATAGGTAGGAACTGCAGGTGAGAAATAGGGGTTAGCAGCCTGGTCTAATCTGAACTAGAGTCAGTAAAGCAGTGCAGAACCACTAAATCACCACTTTCCCTTTTGCATTTAGCTTAGAAATATGTAATAAAACTAGGCTTGGAAGGATTAGATTTTTATCAGTAAATGCTGGTAAACATCAATTTTACTGTACACACACAAACAGATTGAAAAATATTTCCATTGATAATAGTAGAAATTTACAGATAGACAAAGAAAGAAAAATGTTGTTTGAGAACTAGAGTTTAAATATATTTACTTGTAAATTTTGACATGTGAGGTTGACAATTTGTGTTTTAGCAGTTATGAACTTTAGCTTTTTGAATCTCAACATCTATTGTCATTAAATAATTATTTTCTGTCTCCCCCATTTGTCTGATCCTGCCAACCCTGAATACAACTATGAAACTAATCCACCCTCTTTTAGGGACTGGTACTATAGATGTCAATTTGTGTAATGTTACAGTGTTACTAGGGAATCTAGCAAATGCAAGTTTTTATTTTTATTTTTTCTTTAGATATGTTATGTTTTGGTCTTCAGGCTTACCACCAAAATTACAAGTTTCAGGTAGTGTATTGAGATCATAATCAGTGTTTCTCCAATGTGGCCACCGTGACCGCATGAGGCCACCTTGGGTTTTTCTTGCGGCCACAGCCTCCTGGGCTGTGATGGGGGCACTGAGGTTAAAGTAACCACCCTTTCCTGTTGCTGCTGGATGCTTTGCCCAGGAGGCAGCTGGGGCACAAGACTCGTAGAACAGGCTGCTGATGAGTTCCCCACCTTTCCAGGGGTGATGGGCTCCAGCCCAAGGCTGGAGCTGTGCAGCAGCAGGGCCCAGGCTCCGCCTGCATGGCTTCTGGCTCTATCCCCAGGCCCCATCCCCTGGCCACGGGGCTTCGGGCTCTGGCTGTAGGGCTTCAGGCACCAGGCCTCTGCTGCCTCCCTGGCCCTCCACTCACCCACACCCATTGCCCCTGGTCCTCCTGCCTCCCCCAGTCACCCATCCAGCACTTAATTTGTCCCAAGGCTTGCTGGGGCTGAGTCTACTGTGAAACGTGATACTTGTATGTTTGTTAATATCATTTTTCACAACAGACTTACTAGCTAGCAATAAATAAATTACCATGATTTGAACATGTATATGTGCATATTTATTTGGTTTTCCTAAAGTTATTTAAGTATTTTAGGAAAAAGTGTGAGAGCGGCCACCAGCAAGAGTTGGTGGCCGCACTCTGAGGCCACCAAAAATTTTCTCCTGAAAACCAAGACTGTATCTCTTCTTTAGAGCCCAGATCCAGCAAGAACTTAAGCATGTGCTTAACTTTAAGCAAATGAATGGTCTGATTGACATCAATGGGACTACTCAAGTATTTAAGTTAAGCACCCACTTAACTGCTTTGCTGGTTTGGGATTTGAGGCCTTAATTTTGTGACACTGCCCAACACCTCTTACTAAGCTTCCTGTGATCACAGTATCACAGCAGGTTTCAAGAAGGTTCAGCACTTTACACAAGGCATGTTACAATTTTGCAAAATGTCCATTGAGAACGTTGGAGAGTTTCCCCTCAGTACTCTGTTATGACTGCATAGCTGTACAAATAGGTCTCTGAAGTCTTAGGCTGTTTCTTCGGAGCAACTCCGCCTTAGAGAAACACAGAGCCTAGGGGACTGGAACAACTGTCCACCATCCACATCTTGGAAGTGTCATGCTGTTAAGAGATGGAGCTTGTTTACAGAATTGAGATAACAATACTATGTGTTCATTTCTATTGTGATTTCACTTTTCTACGTTGGCCAATGTCTCACAATCAGAAATGCTAATGTATTTTGTTCCATTTAAGGGAGGATTTAGAATTCGGGGGGAAAAAAGTTTGACTATGGGAGAGTGGGGTGAGGATGCAAAAATTTAAGAAAACAGGATAATAAATAAACAAAGGTACAGCAAAGCAGGGGAAACTAGAAGAGCCCAATCATGGTCCTCAATCTAACTCTTACAATACTCCTTTATGATACAGTCTAGCCCTAATTTGTTATAATAATGAATGCTGGACTAATTGTCTTTTCTCATTCTGACAGAACTCTCCCTGCCTTCCATGCACATAGAAATCTCACATTCAGGAGGTCATGATTCAGCAGTCTCCATCTGAACATCAGCTTTGGTTTCAGCAGCTCAACTCTTACAAAAGTTTGAATTACACATTGTCTCAGTGCACTTTATTTGTTAAAGGAATTTTGTGGGGCGCAATCTTCCTAATCAAGTTGCTTTCCTAAATGTAATTGTTCTCTTTTAAATTGGGAAAACTACTTCTAGTCATATCTTCCACTTTTAAATAGGGATTGGGGGGAAAGTACCTACAACATCGACACTGGAAATTTTGGGTAGGAAAAGTGTTTTTCAACTAAAATTAGATGAAAATCCTGTTAATAATCGTGCTGAAACTGAAAGAGTGCAGCCAATCTTTTTAGAATAAGACCAATGGCACAATTTTATATTTTCATGTACGGTTCACTCTTTGCTACAAGCCTAATAAACACATCTAGAGTTTTATGACAGAGAGAAAACCTACCAGGTAAACAGCAGGAAGCTCACAAGCTAAACCTTTGAGGGACTTGACAGCACTTTGACTTGCTATGTCATTGATTGGGTAAGTAGTCAAAATCAAAGCATCAGCCTCCAGCTCTCACACTGTTTGGTAAAAATGTTTCTCTTGGACCCAGTTGCCCATGGGTCAATACAACCTGAACAGAGTATTAAGTAAGCACTTCTTCTGATCCATCACAATTCTTGGGAGTCATGAGAAAAAGAAATTGGGTAAAGTGGTAGACCTCTCTCAGCAGTCAGTGGTAAATCATCGTAGCTGGAACTATTGAGGAAACTATACTGTATCAGTTTTGTGGTACACTATTTTCTAGTAAGCCGGCTTTATCCTTTGTACCAGTAGGTTGTTGGTATCTTGAACTATTTGATATAGTAAGATATCTACAATTATTTCCAGAATATCTAGTGATCTTTAAAAGCTAATGTTAAACCTCACTAGCTTCAGAATCTAGGAGGCTGAAGTTGCACATAGGTTTATGTGCTGAAGCTGCACGTAGGTTTAGGTTAAACATTACACTATTTCTCTTAATAGAAACCATATTTATATTTATTTCTGTTTAGAAAAATGCCCAAATTTAAGTAAAGTATTTAAAATATAATTTCTTATAAAGAGTAACTATCTGGCAGCATAGGAAGACCCCTGCTCAGCAGGAAAGAAATTAAATTAATCAGTAAACCAAAAAAGATATACCTTCCCCTTACCAGGACCACCTTCGCACCCATGCCCTCAGCCCAGCCCATAATTTGAACTGGGCTCTAGTGGTCAATAGAGTGTAGCTACTTCAGAAGCAGGGGACAGCAAGCTGCATAGCCAACAGGCCCACATGGAGAACACTCTGCCAGCAGCCACTACTGAACGGAGGGAATTTAAAATTCAAGCACTTCTGCTGACCATAGCTGTTGCGATATCACACAGGGAAATAGACATTTTGTCAAGTAGGAGCTCACAGGCCTTTTAGAGCTTTACCAGTCAAAACTAATATTTTAAACTCCACTAAGAAGCCAATAAGCAGACAGTGCAGAGTCCAGAGCGCCAGTGTCATGTGCTCCCAATGAGATATATCTAATAATAAGTTGTCTGCAATATTCCACAACAGCTTCAGGTTCTGAACAAACTGAAGGTGTATCCCCCATGTAAAGTCATTGTAGTAATCAAATCTTGAGGTAAAAAAGGTATGGATAACAGGAGTAAGGTCCACTTTGGAGTGTAAAGGTAACAAAATGGGGAAAAGGGGCCCCAAAAGAACTAGGTACCTATCTTTCCTGGAAAGTCAGTGGTTTGCACTTTTCAAAATCTCCTCCCCCCCCCCCCCCGCCCCACACACACATTTAGAAACATGTTCTTGGTTAGCAGTTCACATTCTAGATGTTCAGCAAAGTCAGCTTGGAGACCCAGACCCTGATCTCCCACTGATCTGCCAGGTTTGGAGGCACTGTCTTTTCTGCAAGTGGGGGAAAATAAAAAAGAGATTACTCACCCTATGCAGTAACTGCAGTTCTTCATGATGTGTCTGTAATACCAAAAGACCCTGATTGTCGGTGAGTGGGATTGAACCGGGGACCTTTGGAGTTAAGGTGCATGAACCTCCACTGCATGAGTTAAAAGCCAACTGGCTGTTAGCTAAGGCTGTAGAGCAGACTCATTTTATCTCTCTCTCTAAGTGGTCTCAGTGCCACTAGATGGGACAGAACACCCCACACCCAGGAGGTGTGTGGGTTACATGTCTCTCTGTGGGTACTCCCCTTCAGGTGTGCATGCCCTGCCCCCACATGCCTTCAATCAGAGATTTGCATTAGTTTGGTCCATGCATGTTCTGCTGATCTCCTCATGCCTCAAACTGATGCTATATCAGGCTGCGCAGATGAACTGCCCTCAGTTCTTATTCCATTGCTGAGTCTCAGAAGGAAACTGAAGCAGAGGGGAAGGAGGGTGGGTAGTGGAGCACCCATAGGAACACATCTCAAAGAACTACAGTTACTGCACAGGGTAAGTAACCTCTCTTTCTTTTTCAAGTAGTGTCCCTATGGGTGCTCCACTTCAGGTGACTCCTGAGCAGTATTATCATAAGGAGGAGGGAGTTTCAGAATCAAGTCCAGAACACAGGAAAGAACTGCATTGCCAATTGCTGCATCGGGTGTAGAGGCATCAACCAAGGCACTGTGCTTGGCGAAGGTATGTACCGAGGATCATGGAACAGCTCTGTAGATCTCAGACACTGGGATGTTTTTCCGGAGAGCTATAGATGAAGTTGTGACCTAGTGGAGTGAGCTGACACACCAGAAGGGTGGAATGCTGACAGCACTGCAACATGCAATAATACACACAGAAATCCATTTCGATAGACTTTGGGTAGAAATAGCAGAACCTTTAGATCTGTCTGCGAAATAAACAAAAAGTCTAGGAGATTTTTTAAATGATTTAGTCCAATCTAGATAGAAGGTGAATGCCCATATGTGTTTTCAGAAAGAAAACTGGTAGGTAAATGATCTTATTCAGATGAAACTCAGAAGACACTTTAGGTAGAAATCTGGAGTGTGGCCATAAGGAAACATTGGTCTTGTACAATACAGTGAAAGAAGGGTCTGCCATTAAGGCCCCAATTTATCTGACTCTGCAGGCTGATGAAGTAGCTACTAAGAAGGCCGTTTACATAGCCAAATTCAGTAAATGGCAGGTCACCACTGATTCAAAAGGTCCCAAACTGCAGTGGGGACTTTCACCTGTGGGAAAAGATTTCCCAGATCTTTCATGAACAAGACAGTTGTAGGTGAACAAACAGTGAGAACCCTTCAGTTGTGATATGAAAAGCTGTTAAGGGGACCAAATGAACCTTGAGAGTACTAACTAACAGTCCTGTTTTATTTTGTTGCAACAGGTACCCCCGAAGAAGCAAAAGTGAGGCAGATTCAGGAACAACTTTCTGGAGTTCGGACCAGTGACTAAATCTTCTCCACTTTTGAAGGTAAGTGTTTCTGATAGAGCCTTTCCTGCTATTCAGTAATATCTGTTGTACCTTGGCCGAACAGGCAGGCCGATTCTAACCCCATGAACCATTAAGGAGCCATGCCTTGAGGTGGAGAATGCTCAGACTGGGATGCAGCAGTCAACTGGGGTTCTGGGAGAGAAGCTGAGGAATGGTTGGAAGACAAACAGGTAGGGGAAACTGTGCCTTCCATGACCACATCAGGGCTATTTGTATAATTGTGGCCTTGTCCTGTCGATTTTGTTCACCACTCTCAGAATCAGAGGGGTTAAGGGAAAAGCATAAAACAGCTTCTTCATCCAAATGAGGAGGCAAGCATGCCCCAAATAATTGCAACCTAAACCTCCCTTGAACAGAATAGATGACATTTTCATGTGTAGCTGTGGTAAAGAGGGCCACTTACAGAAATCCCCAAGTTTGAAATATGCCTACAAGAATCTAGGAGTTCAGTTCCCATTTCTAGTTTTGGGGGAAACATCTGCTGAGAGAGTTAGGCTGTCATATTTTGCCTGCCTGGGAGATACGTTGCTGAAATTCTTATGTGATGTTCTATGCACCGCTTCCATCACCTTATTGCTTCAGCACACAGGAAAAGGGATCTCACTCCTCCCTGCTGGTTGATATCAATCATGCAGGCCACATTGCCTGTCATGACTCTGATAGACCTGTGTCTGCTGAGAGGCAAAAAATAAAGGCATGCATTTGTGACCACTCTAAGCTCCAGCAGGTTAATGTGGAGGGTAGTTTCTTGGGGTGACCATCTACCCTGTACCATTAGAGCATTGAGGTGTGCTCCCCATCCTAACAGAGATGCATACATGGTTACAGTTACCCTTGGCATTGGTTGGAGGAAAGGAACTCCTGCCCCTACATTGCAATGAACCTTCCACCAGTCTAGGGAGTGTTTCACCTGTTGAGAAACTGACACCTGTTTGTCTAGGCTGTGTCTGTTTGGAAAGTAAACTGATTTGAGCCATCCTTGGAAACAGCGAAGGCATAATCTTGCATTTTCTGTCACAGAAGTATAAGTCACCATGTGACCTAGAAGTTGAAGACCGTTTCTGACTGAAGTCTGGGGGCTCCCTTGAATAGTTTGAACAAGATTTGATAGTGTCATGACTCTGTCCATGAAAAGGAATCCAGGGATACACCTATGAATTTTATGTTCTGTACAGAAGCTAAGGTGGATTTTCCCACATTCAACTGAAGACCACATTCAACTGCTGAACTGGACATGCTTCTCCCAGGAGGGATTTCCCTTCAGGAAATCCAAACAATCTTCCAAATAAACAGTAACTAACTAAAATAAAACAAACTAAGCTAGACCAAAGTATCAAGCAGCCGTGGCACGCACAATGCGGACATGTTAAGCTATGTCTCAGGCCCGGGCAGTTGAGAAGGAACTGAGGGTGGTTCACATGTGCATCCTGGTATAGCCTGCTGCAGGGCCTGAGGATATCAGCAGCACATGTGCAGGCTGAATGGGAAAATCTTTGATTAAAAGCACGTGAGGCGCATGTGTACCTGAAGTGGAGGGATACTGTTCAAAGAAGAGCCTGCCCTTCATGTGAAGATGTGGAAAATATCTCCATAAGGGATAGCTCCATGTTGTTGAAAGCCCCCTCCTGCAGGTCTCATCATGGTAGAGGATGATA
The DNA here is from genome assembly GCF_011386835.1 of Chrysemys picta bellii. Taxonomy (NCBI): domain Eukaryota; kingdom Metazoa; phylum Chordata; order Testudines; family Emydidae; genus Chrysemys; species Chrysemys picta. The sequence goes on from NC_088798.1 coordinate 84,663,434, forward strand.
TGGGCTTTGAGCCATGATCCAGCAGAGAATTTAAGCTTAAACATATGCTGTGCTGGACTGGGACATTAGGTAGGTGAACGCCTACAGTACTTGTAATATAAGGGGGTTTTCTTTGGAGAAAATCTGATACAATTTGTGCAGTAGGTTATTTAATTTCTTGTCTTGACACACTATAAGACATGCAAATTAGACCCCAATATGTATATGCCTTATTTCCTAATGGGCTGAACACAAATTGTATTTATTAAAATATCCTGCTTATTTGCGTGTGCTATTGCTCAGTTAATTGTACCCTTTCAACATGCTTAAACTGCAGCTGTTTCAAAATGTAACCCACAAAGGAACGCATTTTAAGTTGAAAACATTCATCTCTCAGAACTGGGGTTTCATCACACCAAGAGTCTTTCAGAATTTAAATAGCAACCACATATTTTCTATTTGGGGAAGTTATTTCCCACATGGTTTCAGAATATTCCTAGGCAAATAGAATATGCACATGCAGGGTCAGATCCACATTTAGTGTAAATCAACAAAATTCCATTGACTTCCTTGGATCTATGCTGATTTACAGCAGATGAGAATCTGGCCCACAGAGTTTAGAACCTTTTTTTCCCCAGTATAAAATTCAATATATTGACTGTATGTATTTAGCTTATGTATCTACCTAGCGAGAGAGAGAGAGAGAAAGTCAGACTTCATTAACTAAATATGCTCTGAAGAACAACTCCCACTAGATCAGCACTGGCAAACCAATAATGGAAAGTTACAACTTGGGACAAACAGGAAATACATTTTCAAGCTTGTCTAGTTTCACTCAGTTCAATAATCTCCTCGGTGGATTTACTAGATTTGCTTGTATTTTTTTTTTAAATCTTATTATAAATTTTTGAACATAGGAAATTGCCTCCATTGTGGGATATCAGTTTGCTCTAGACTCCACCATGATGTTTGTGTGCAAATGCAGTAGTAGCAATCAGAATGAGGGGTGCAGGAGTTTCATTTTGGTAACACGCTTTGTGCAGCACATAAGGCCACCAGACTATAAGAGCCCCAATATTTATATGCCTTAAGGCCTTGGTCTAGGTTAGTTAGGACCATGCTGTACTCACTGTTTCTGGGAACAGGGCATATGGACATGCATAGAGTCTTGGCCTGGAAAGTAGGGTGACCAGATGAGAGGAAGAAAATGTCGGAACACATGGGGGCAGGGGGGCGTTGCCGGCAGAGCAAAAAAAAAAAAAGCCAAGTGCTGCCGGCGAAGCGAAATATCGGGACCTAAATATCGGGATGGTCCCGATTTTATCAGGACATCTGGTCACCCTAGTACCATCTCAGTTCAGTAGATTCCCCTCTGAGGAAGATCTATGGGGTTTGGGCTGTGTAGCGGGATTGTGGTAGGGCCACTCTGCATAATATCATCTCACTACTAATGCCATCTTAGGTCTTTAGGGGTAAGTTAATGCTAACCCTGCCAGCATTAACTTACTCTCTTTCCCCTCTACTGGTTGGAACTTACCCCTTTTAGGGGAATTCCCTTACGGTATCGCTCTTATTGGAATCAGCCCAATGGCAAGCCACAGGGGTCAGAAAAGATCTGGGTAGAAGTGTAGAGGAATAAATCTGACAGACGCTGATGGATCTTCTGGTCTTCGGATGCTTAAACTGCTGGGGGGCAGATAAAACCCATCACCAAATGGGAGAATATGTACAGTAGAACAGACACCTCAAGATTTCCTGCCCCCTGCATGGGACTATTCCACATAAGTGATAACAGAGAAGACTCTGACAAAAGAAGCAGAACCAGGGCAGAGAGAAAAGGGTAAAAGGTGACTGTATGAAAAACAAATATAGAAAGACGGTGAAAGAAGGAACTAGACTGGAGTACCCAGAAACTAGTGTACAGTGCCACTCCAGTTTCTTTGGTTGGGGGATTATGGTTTGACAAAGGACCTTTTATTTGTAGCTGGTTAGAAAGTGGGGGTTTTCCCCATCAAAATTTGCAGTGGAAATTTTTTTGACTTAATAGAAAGACTGAAAAATTATCTGGAATACTTTCAACTAGCTCTACTTCTACCCCTGTTATATAGTGGAGGCTTCTGCTTAGTCAGAAAAACGCATTTTGTTTTGTTTTTTAATTAACTCACCCTTAATAAAGCATGGGTTAAACTATGAGAAATAAAGGTCTGCAATCCCAGAAAAGATTCAGAGATTTGCAAAGCCTCCAGCTATCCTCTGGATAGTAGGTGCTGGAGATATATATCCCACCCAGTGTGCAATCCACCTCTTGCATCCAAATTATAGCACGTTCCTGCATGCCTATCATAGTGGGAGAAGGAGTTCCCTGTGCCCTCTCTCTTCTCTAGCATACTTAGGGTGACCAGATGTCCTGATTTTATAGGGACAGTCCTGATTTTTGGGTCTTTTCCTTATATAGGCTCCTATTACCCCCTACACCATGTCCCGATTTTTCACACTTGCTGTCTGGTCACCCTAAGCGTACTTATGCAGTCCAAGCTATAATCTGGCCCAGAATGTAGAATAAAACATGCGGCCTTCCTTGAGATATACACCTTTAGGCTGAGTTCAAAGCGGTCTAAGGGATTTGGATACCTAATTCCTTTAGACGGGTTTGAAAATCTCACTCTTGGCTCCTGCTGTAACCCACTGCTGTGGGATTTCTCACAGGCTGACTGCTTTGGAAATTTGCCCCAACTTCATTCTCAGCCATTTTGGAAAACTGCAAATTACTCAAAGCCAAATTACACCCTGAAATATCTACATGGGGCTGCTCTCCATACGCAGAGGGTGCTCCATGCATTTCAAAGGGCAGAATTTGGCTCGGCTGGTTGAATGGTTCTTGATAACGGAAGTAATATACAGACATGTGACTGAATATTTATTGCTGTGATGATGGAGCACATAGAGCACTTTAGTGACTTTTGTCAGACAGAGAGTATGTATTAAGGCCCTCTGCAAATGTTTAGACAGGAATACATATGATGGGAAAAACAGCTGTTTATTCAAACTTTTTTGCTCCCTGGCTAAGAAAATAAAATATACTTCTACATGAAGGATTGAGTGGGTAGCATGGCAACCTCTGAGAAGGACAGCATTTCATTCTGTTAGGGCGTATCTACTAGCTATTCCTCAGAGCATTAGAAATACTAATTTTGCTTGTATGGCTAGTGAAATAAGTCCGAACATATCTTTCATCTGACTTTAAATATAAATGAAAAACAATGAATTCATGGTAAGGTCATACAGAGAATAAAATAAGCAAGACCAGCTGGAGCATGGGCTTCTGATTTATACGCTGAACTCACCTGCAGCAAGAAAGAAAGGCATTAGTATTATCTTACTATCGGTTGTTGAATCATAGTATGCATAAGAGATCCCAACTAGAGTCCATGGCTGTTTCTTTTTGGGTGCTTTGCAAACAAATGTATTCACCATGTGAAACTTATGCCTATCATTGTCCATCCCTCAGTACATCCAGCCACATGTAACTACAGTACCATTTTATGTAGTAACTAAAGGTTTGTAACTGTATAATTCATCACTTTACTGGGTAGCTTTTCAATACACTTAAGAAGATTTAAAAACCAGGAGGAAAGGAAGACCCACACAGTCATTAAATGTCCTTTTCAAGCTCCCCTGGAATCACTGTGAAATAGGAAAGCCCTCAGACAAAATAAATGGAGAAATAATCAGGGGTTTAATTATTTATACAGAACTGTGTGCATGTTGGGAGCGGGAAATGGCAAGGGTCAATGATGAGCTTGAAGAACATTCTCATATAGTGCAGTGATCAAGTTAATTTGAAAAGTAACTCTGGGAGTTTTATGGGTACTCAGAAGACTGAGTCAACAAGATTGCAGCAAGATTGTTAGTTACCTCTCCATCTGCTTTATAGAGAACACTTGGCAAGCTGAACTCTAGCTGTTTCCAGTTGGCAACAGATGCATTTTAAGTCTCAAAATCAAAGTAAAGCTAGTTTTCCTTTCAAATGGACGTCATTGTATCTTAAATAACGTGGGGTTATGTTTGGGTATTGGTCTGATGAGTTTAGCCACAAAAATACCTAATGGTTTTAAGACTAGAAGATTTCATTTAAAAAAGTCTCTAACATTAAATGCAAAAAGATGTTTGTGTTTCTGATTTAGGAAGAGATAAGTCAATACATCACAATACATTATTTTGTCATATTTAGCCCCTCTTTTTCTCTTGGAATACCCTTGAGCAACACAGAACCTCAAATGCATTCATTTTTCAAACTGACGGTATTTTTTCCAATTTTTCATTTTACGGCTTCATTATGAACAGTTCTGTGTGTTTTCAGTATCCTATGTGTGAAAACAACACCGTTGTATTTACTCATAATTGAGCAAGTAAGTTGTTTGATATTGTTTTTTCTTACTGATTGGATGCCCATGAAAGCAATTCTGGCCTGAATACTTGTGAATTTAAAATTCAATTTCTGCAATGGCTCATTCATGAAACTTTGGCATTAATTTTCCCCAATTGTCTTACCAGTAAAATGCAACAATGTGAATATTCATAGTAAAGACACAAGCAAATTCACTTAACAGTGAATATAAATAGAATTGGGAAGGGAAAACAACAACAAAAGTTGTTGAAAAGTTCTACATTTAACGCATAGTAATGCAGGGGTGCAGAAGTGGCTAGAGGGAGTCAAAACAATGCAGTTGCCAAATAGCTGAGTTACAGTGCTTACCTGCTTCCCGTCCAACAAGCTAGAATATAAATCCTGATTGCTCTGCCACTATGTGAATTTGCATTTTATGGGAGATGATTATAGTGGCAGGATGCCTAACTTAGGGTCACTTTATTACTGTCTCTTCTTTGCCTGATGTATCTAGAAGAAGAATCATTCCACCAGAAATGCTGACCCTCGCAGTTCTATTTTCCTCGGTGAGGTAGCTTTTTGCAGCACATACCAGGTGTTCATACAGTCTAAGTGTAGTTATTAAGGTGTTTGAAAAGGAAAACAAAACACGTCTTTAAAGTTGATGAGACAATCAGAGTGCAACATGCTTCTGAGAAGCGACAGTAGCTCATTTGATCAATGTGGCTCAGACTATGGCCATACTTGTTTATGGCTGGTGCTCTCTCCAAAATGCCTGTGCTAGGTTTTGCCCTGTGATTTCCAGAGTTATAGATGCACACACACAAGCTTATCTTTGCCTCCTTCTGCATGTGTACTACAACACCATCTTTAGTTACAGGATCAGTACTCAAATATTAAACAATTACTTCCTATATCCATAAGCATGCATACAGGTCTGTCGCATCTTACGCACATTTAACATGCACAATTTCAGCTTTACGCAGTCGGCAAAAAAAAAAAAGAGAGACAAACAACAATTTTAATACTGTACCTGTAGTGCGGGCGATTTTGCCTGCCATTACACTCAATGTAATTTTGACTATACATGATTTTCACTTTATGCGCTGACCGCAGAACGTAACCCCAGCGTAAGATGCGACAGACCTGTATATAGTATCTCATGGTACTCTTTACAACTCTGTGTATGCCAGAGTCCATGAATGCCTTTCTATATATCAACACATACAAAAACTCCCTTCAGTCACACTTAAATTAATATCAAGACACACCCAACTCACACAAAAATCTTAATAGCATGCAAACAAGAAATTAAAGGAAAAGTCCCCTACATTCCTTGCAGCTTTCAAATCACCTATAGCATAACCGATAACTAGGCTTGGCAGAATTTGATTTTCATTTATTTTTCTAATTACAATGATTATCGATTTTTTTAAAACAAGTTTTATTCTTATAGTTGCTAGAAATTATGGTGGGTAGGGTTGGAGTTAGGATGAAGGCAGCACTGACAATGGGGTTGCATGGAGTGCCCATAAAGTAATACTACACTAGACATTTTAGCGCCCAGGGTGAGCAAGCACCCCCTGCTGGTTTTTTTTTTGTCATTTATCTGCCCCATTTTTCCACCCTTGTGGCTTTGCACCCTGGGTGGCTGCCCTGCTCACCCTGCCCTGGGCTCCCATCACTAACAGCAGGGCCAAAGTGCCCAACATGTTGGGGCATAATGTGCCATGGAGGCTACAGTTCTGGCCTGGCGGTGCAGAGACCCCCAGCCAGGGCCTTGAGGAAGACAATGAACCACCAGCTGCCAAGTGCTGATGAACAGTTCCTGCCTGGAGATGGCCCCCACGCTCCTGTCTGGTGAGTGAGTGAGCAGGGCCAGGGCAGCAGAGTTGTAGATAAATTCCTGCATGGCTGTGGGGTGGAGGGGTCAAGACACCAGATCCCTGCAGTTCCAAGGTGCTGGAAAGGTGTCCAGGGCCATGAGGAAGAAGCTGAGCCCTTTGCCACGAGAAGGCCACCCCACTGCTGAACAGCTTCTACCCAGTAGGGATGGAGCCATTTAGCAGTGAATTGGCCTCCCCTGTTGCCGGGAACTCAGCCGCTTCCTCCACACAGTCGTGGCCATGGGGTCCCTGCTGCACCGGGCAAGACTTCAACCTTCCCCACACCTGCAACCTGGGTGCCACTGGCCCTGTAGTAGCTCCTCTGCATCTCCGCTGTCACAGGAGTAGGAGTGAAGGAGCTGGTCCCTGACAGCGGGGCTACAGAGGGCTCCCTGCACAGCCACTCCTGCAGGCCCAGTGACACCTGATCACTGCAGGCTCAAGGGGGGGAGGCTGCGCTCTTACTGATTGTTAGCTATTGGTATTTCTTTTGTCGATGTCAGTGTGTCACCTGAAATCAACGTTTACTGACATCTATCCATTTAAACCAAATCCTGCCACGCCTACAGGTAATACACTTCTTAAGGTTTTCAGTTCCATCTGCAATAAACACTGAAAAGCAATACATGCTTCACCTTCATCATGGCACATCTCATTTTTACACATTCCATGCATTTGGGAAGTTATTCTGCCTTATCATTGTGAGATTGGTATTTAAGTTTTTGATAATTAACTACAGAAAACAAAGAAAAAACTTCATAAAATGTAACAGCCTCATATACAGGATATAAAATCAAGACAAAGTAGATCCTCTCACATTTTTCATGTATATTAGAGGAAATTTTTTGCTTATTTTACTTTTTTAGTAACATTCTTACTTTACTTATTTACTCCATTCCCACTGTTTATGTTTTTCCAGATTTAGATAAAATTAGCATAGTCACTAAGTAATTGTTTTATTCTGTATCAAAATGATTGTGCAAGTTAATTTTATCATTGCTCCATTGGAATTATTTACACTTGGTCTCTGTATGCAAGGAAGTTTTATTTTCTCTGAGAAGTCATAAAAAGTTACAATAAGAAGAAAAGGTTTCAGATGAGTTCAACTAAATAGTGACTCTCTCGGATGCTTTTTCTGCTTATATATATATATATATAGTTTAATGACTGAATTATCCACTAACCTTCCTTTCCAGCTCTGCCTTGGGGATACTGCAAAAGATCCTTCAAGAATAAGGTAGAAGATGTGAAGGGAAAGTCATCTTTAACACTTTTAAGGTCAGCTGAGATCCTGACCTTATCTAAATTAGCTTGGGCTTGCATAATGCAGAAAACTGTTTAAAAATATCTGATAATGATCAAGTGTCTTGACTTGCAGCCAAGCAATGAATCACTTTTATTAAGACATGCCCGGAATGACAACAGAAAGGCTCACTGCTAAACCTCACTCATTTAGGGTAGGGCAGATGTGGCCTTTTGAAACCACAAAACCTCAGAGCACAAATACCTCACCACTGATTTGCAGAAATATAAAGCAGTTTCTCAACTTTCTTTTATAAAGAAAACATAGAGTATGTCTACACTGCAGTTAAACATGCAAGTCAGCTGACACAGGCCAGCCATGAATGCTATATTTTACTGCAGCTATGCCCATACGTTCCTAGCTCTTTTCCTTCTAATATAGTCTCAAAAACACACTAATTTGAACTGATCACTAGGGTTGAAGTCTTTTTATTCATTTCCTAGAGGTCACAGGTAATTCATAGTCCTCTCTTCATCACCTAGGACTGGCCTTTGGGTTTCCGAAAAAAAACTTCAGCAGTAGACCCAGTCATTTTTTGCAAGACCCAAGATTGGTTCACAGATGAGGGGGCCATTGCCACCCAGGCTATGATAGATGTAGCGTGGTCCACAAACTCCTGAGGAGATTGCTACCCGTGGTGGAGCCAGCTCCTGTGCTTAGCAGCCGGTATGACTTCTGGTCACAAGGAGTGTCAGCTTAATTGTGTAAGAGGCAAAATGATCTCAGGGACTACGCAAGGGATGAATCGCAACTCAAACAATGACACCCTTTCTGGCCTTGATCACACATGCCAATATTTAACATTGGCATTTGACTCTAACCCAAAAGTGTCTAGAGGTGTTGAGCACCTCACCTCCTAATGACTTCATGCTCCTTTCCTCTTACTCTGCTGCTGCTCTCGGAGAGGAGTCCTGCTGTTTGTGCTAAGACCTGTGCTTTCTTGCCCATATTTGGAAATGTTACAGAAAGACAATAGTCCAAATAAACTCTATTTCTAAGGTCTATGGGGGCTCAGTCTCTGAAGGGTTGTGTGTGCATTCTGAAGAGTGTTGACTCCCATTTAATGCTTTACAAACATTGACTTTCCAGTTGTCACAATCCCCAGTGGCCAAAGACCTAGAGGCCTCAAATGATGGCTTGTCAGAGGTGCCTGAAGTCTTACTGTTATTCTTCGAAAGAGATGGGGAGGATAGGGTCTTAGAAGTTATTAAAAACTGAGCACAAAGATTCAGTGTCACTCAGTCCTTCTAAGTCACTGTCAGTCAGTCCCCCAGGCCACAGTATGTCTGTGAGCCACTGACATAAAGGCCAGTTTATGATTTGAGAGTTTGGGTGTTTATAAGATTCTCTCTCTGTGTATCAGAGCTTTCCAGTAGCATGAACAATGTTTTTCTAGGAAAATAAACTAATGCAGTTATAGCATATTTCTCTTTTATTTCATGTGTCTTTTGCTATATGCTTTCTATCTTGTAAACCTAGCTGTAATTACAATAATTTCTCTCTAAATAGATTTCAAATATATGACTGGCAACCTAAAAAGAACCCATGCTTTCCAGAGGCAAATAGCCTGACCAGGATTTCTCAGGAGTTAATGGCCATTGATAAAGGTTGTGGCTCAAGGTTGCCCCTTTGGGGTGAAATCAGGCATCTCACTGATTCTGTATATTGTTCCCCTGGCAACAGCAGTCCTATGATGTGGACCTATGGGGTAAGGTGTATAGCCCTCTGGCTGTATCTCTTAGCGAGGTTGACCCCTTCCAGGCAAGGTATAAAACAGACCAAACAAAAAGTAAAGTAATTCTGTGGCCTGTGATGGGCCAGTTCCCCTCTCACATGCAAAGGAGGGGAAGCAGTAAAACCCCACAGCAAGTCTCAGCTCCCACCCTCCTGCCTGGCTGAAGTCCGAGAGTTAGTCCTGGGGATTTTCACAAAAGAAGCAAACCAGCCCAGCTTCTTGCCTCAGAGGGCTCAGGTCATTGCTCAGCAAATAACCCGGTGTCCTGGTCCAGAAGCCCTGGGTATGAGCTCTTCTTGTTTCACAGTGCCACCCCAACTGACCTGAGTTTCACTCTGTTAAAGACTCTCTCCCGAGCAACTCACACAGTCATGGTGGGTTAGGGCAGATTGGGACCACAGGCATTCTTTAATCCCTTTTAAACTGATTGTGGTGATGTCTACGGTGGCGGGGTGGTGTCTGCCATTCCACAAGCACTATAATAGTTCTCTTATTTTTTATCTCCTTGATGTGATGTGTTAAATGTGTCCATATCTCAGTTTCCTTCTGGTAAACTAATTTAGCCATCTATCAAAACTGATAACTCCACCCATTACATGGAAACAAACATCCAAAGAAAACCATGTAAAAGTCCAAGATCTCTCAGTTTCTTTCTCTGGATCAGTCCTTCCTCCAGGGTTTCCCCTTTTAGGGATAGTACAGTGATAACCACTGGTGGCCCTTCGGGGGTGTAAGTTCCCCCACAACTCCACTTCAGAGAGTTCCAATCTTGGGGCTCTAAACAATTAAACCTCCACTATTCCCCTTTTACTTAGCTCCTTCCTTCTCATAGGGCAGCTCCCTATGATCTGGTACAGTCTCTTAATTCCCCTTCTTGGGGCTAGAAACTCTGGCTTCCTTGTTAAAATGGCACACCTTCCTCAAGGTGCTTTACTTATCCCTTCAGCTGCCCCTCTGGACTCTTCCCAGCCCCTTCCAGGTCCTTTGACTTGAGAGATCTAACAACCAGTCCTGTTCCCTTTAGGTCTCTCTCCACAATGAGCAAAAAAAATTATTTTGTGTAAAGCCTCTCTTTCCAGTATTCCTTGCAATAAAGCTGAGGTCTATAGCTCTCGTGGTCCATCTGTACCGCAAGCCTCAGAATGCCTTGGTTCTGGGCTAAACCAGGAACAAGGTCAGGCTGCCTGTAGCCTGCCATAAATGGTCACCATCCCCTTTACACACACTGTGTAAAGTATGCCACAGTATCAAAGGTACCCTTTCTTCTCTCATTTTAACTTTACAGGCCTTGTCCACCCTGGGGAAACCATCATGGCAGAATCACTTAAATCTACAAAGTGTGGGCATATGAAAGCTACATGAAAATATCTGTTTACTCCAAACAGGCTTTTAAGAAGATGATTAATATTCAACATCCCTCCCTTTTTGTCATCTAGTCCAGAGACAGAAGTCATGCAAAATTGTGCCAAATGGGACAATAGCATGGTAGCATTCATCTCAATTTCAACAAAGAGGTACAAATCCAGTTGTCCTCTCCCCAGGCCACAAAAGGACCATTAGTGGTATCTCTCTCTTACCCATTTTGTAGCGCTGTTCTTTGCAGGCAGTTAATTAAAAATCCACACTTTTAACTCCTGGACTTTCAATCTTATTTCAGTTCTCATAGGAAAAAAAAAATCAAAGTCAAGAATAAATTGCCAGGGAAAGTCATATCGTAATACAATTACTAATACAAAAGCTGAACATCCCAATCAAATCCTGCATAGTTGGAGTTTTTATACATTTTAGATCTCAATTTCACAATTATTAGCATCTTCTAGTACATTCTTATTTTCTATGTTTGCATTAGGAAAAAGTTATTACCAATGGAATAAGGGATTTGTAGGAGAATGTTGAACAGCCCTATTAATAATATAAAATCAGTTCAAACCACAAAGTAATTTTGTTGACTCATGGGACATTAAACATGCCTTATTTAAAGCCTTTTTTATTTCATCTTTTTAAAAATTTCTGAGTTCTCTCTTCATATCTGTTGTATTGCCTGATTTAAAATAATTTAACATAAGATATGAGTTTTCTCGCTAAGTAGACATTACCAAGTCAAACATCAAATTGGTTTTGCTTCCAGTATGGATGTGAACCTACCTTGCTATATATTTTTTCAATTAGAATTATTTTATAATAATTTACAAGGAGAGAATTAAATTATCAGCTAAGCTCTGTCTGTAATGCATGAAATCCTTTTATGGTACCATTTCTCTCAGACTCAGACATTCTGGGGGAAGGGGATAAATACAAAACCATCCAAATGGAAATATGGACCAAATGCATCACTTGTTATTTGAATGGGTTAACATAAAACAATCAGGTAGATCAGAAAGTCATATGCACCATTTTGTCAAATGAGCCATAACAATGTAGCATTCATTTTAGCTGAAATAAAATACGTTGATCAGGAGCCCATTCATATCTCCTCCATGCTGCTCCCTCTACATGGAACTTACTGAAAGCTAATATCAGTTCAAACTTTAACCTCTGTAACTTGTTTAAGAGTCTAACAAACAATATATTTGAAAGGGATTTGTATTGTTACCACATGACATTTTGATTAAAAAATTAGAAAGATAAAATTAACATGACACACCTGGATTAATAGCAGGCTAACTGCTAGGTCTCAAAATGAGAGAGACATGGTAGATGAGGTAATATCTTTTCTTGGACCAACATCTGTTGGTGAGAGGTACAAGCTTTCGAGCTACACAGAGTTCTTCTTCAGGCCTGGAGAAGGAACCTGATCCTCTCATGGATCAGTAACTGGTTAAAAGATAGGAAACAAAGGGTAGAAATAAATGGACAGTTTTCACAAAGGAGAGAAGTAAATAGCAGGTTCCCCCAGGGACCTGTTTTGGGACTAGTGCTGTTCAGCATATTCATAAGTGACCTAGAAAAAGGGGTAAACAGTGAGGTAGCAAAGCTTAAATTACTCAAGATAGTTAAGCCCCAAGCAGACTGAAAAGAGTTACAAAAGGATCTCGCAGGTGACTGGGCAACAAAATGACAGATGAAATTCAATGTTAATAAATGCATAGCAGTGCACATTGGAAAACATAATAAAAACTATAAATGATGGGGTCTAAATTAGATGTTACGACTCAAGAAATAGATCTTGGAGTCATCGTAGATAGTTTTCTGAAAACATCTGTTAAATGTCCAGTGGCAGTGAAAAAATCTAACAGAAAATTAGGAACAATTAGAAAAAGGATAGATAGTAAAGCTTGAATACTTGAATACTATATGAAGTTCTGGTTGCCCTATCGTAAAAAAAAGCCATGTTCGAAACTGAAAAAGGCACAGAGAAGTGCAACAAAAATGATTAGCAGTATGGAACAGCATCCATATGAGGAGGGATTAAAAAGACTGGGACTGCTCAGTTGGAAAAGAGACAACTGAGGAGGGATAGAGGTCTATAACATCATGAATGGTGTGGAGAAAGTAAATAAGTGTTATTTATCTCATTGCATAACACAAGAACCGGGGGGTCACCCTATGAAATTAACAGGTTGCATGTTTAAAACAAACATAAGGAAGTACTTCTTCACACAATGCACAGTCTAGAGCATATGAACATAAGAATGGCCCTACTGGGTCAGACCAAAGGTCCATATATCCCAGTATCCTGTCTTCTGACAGTGGCCAGTACCAGGTGCCCCAGCAGGAATGAAAAGAACAGGTACTCATCAAGTGATCCATCCCTGTCTCTCATTCCCAGCTTCTGGCAAACAGAGGCTAGGGACACCATTCCTGTCCATCCTGGCTAATAGCTATTGATGGACCTATTCTCCCTGAACTTAACTAGTTCTTTTCAGAACCCTGTTAGTCTTGGTCTTCACAACATCCTCTGGCAAGGCATTCCACAGGTTGACTGTACCTGTGCAACTCGTTGCCGTGGGATGTTGTGAAGGCCAAAACTATAACTGGAGTCAAAAAAGAATTAGATAAGTTCATGGAGGATAGGTCCATCAGTGGCTATTAGCCAAGATGATCATGGATGCATCCTGATGCTCTGGGTGTTTTTAAGCCTCTGAGTGCCAGATGCTGGTACTGGATGACAGATGATGGACCTCTCAAAAGTTGCCATATTCTGTTCATTCCCTCTGAAGCATGTGGCTTTGGCTACTGTTGGAAGACAGGATACTGGGCTAGATGGACCATTGGTCTGACCGAGTATGGCTTTTCTTATGTTCTTAAGTCAGAAGGTCACACATGTAGGACAGAGCAGGGCAAAGGAATATTTTGATCAGGACATCTTATTAGCATCTCTCTTTATATATTTGGTTCATTTTGAAAATGAGAATACAGAAAAACATCAGATTAATGTACTGAGTCCTGTAGTTCAAGACTGCAATACTGTTCGATTTCTATTTACATTACTGCATCAATCAAATGTTCATTACGATAAAAATATCAGAAAAATTATAGCCTCATAAATTTAAACATAATTCTGTCTTAATGAGTAAGGTAACAGCAATCACAAAGGGAAATCAGACTGCATAATGTAGTGTTGGAGTGTCTGAAATTTTAACGTCTTTTCAACAATGTCCTGAAGCGAAAATATGACAAAAAGTCAGCCTTGAGTTGACCTATTGGATCTAGAAGCATCTTTTTTCACCCACCCACACTTATCTTCTCGAGACGTCAAGTCCTGGTAATTTGCTATGTCTTCAGATTTGGCTTACAAAAGGTGTACAGTTCTGGGAAGAAAATGTTTGCAAAATCCTATGTGCGACCTCAGATGTACATTCTGTGGGTTTAATATGCAGACTTAATATATAACTAGCACAGGTATCTTTTAAAAAATTATATTACTATTGGAGTATAATAGAGGGAAAATTGCAAATTTGGATTTCTCTGAAATCCTAATCTCCAGGCCAAGAGGCTCTTTTAAACTTTGTGCAACACTGTGCTGTAATTGCTTCCAAGAGAAGGTCTTTGACGGCCTTTCAGGATCTTTGTCTCTTTAACAATTGAATGATATGGACTATCAGCTTCTAGAGAAAAATATTTAAGCACTCAAAACTAGTTGTCACGAGGGGAATGCTGCTTCCCCTCCCATAGCAACATATATGGCACATGGATACTATTAATTAATGTTCAGCTGTATTTAATACCTTTTTGGAATAAAATTATGTAATTGCAGTTGATTGCACCTATATTCTGGGATTCTGTAAACCCTTATGCATCTGAGATTATGGAACTTCCTTGAATTTTTTTTTTTTTTTGGAGGTTTGTAAGAATATTTTTAAAGGGACATTTAGAAAAAAATATAGTGAATAATTCTAATACAGCTGCTAATTTCTTTCTCTTTGCCTTGTTTGTTTATTGAAAAGAAGGCTTCTAAAAGTTTATTGGCAAGGGTTTTGGCATGTCTGGCCACTGGGTGCCACTGTTTTGCTACACAGAAAAAGAGCTGAAACAACATTTTTGTGTAGTAATAAGTTTTGATTATTAAAGCATGTGTCCCACTGCTGTAGTATATACCCATCTTTTAGAAATGACAGTGCTCCAGAGTTCATATTGAGCCTTTTCGTAGTAGAACAATAGGGAATATTGGCACTAGAAGACTGGAAAACTTCTTAACTCAACAGGCAGCAGCAGAAGCTTTCTTTTTCTTAACATAGCACATTTTCTATTTAGTTAAAGAAATATAGAAGTCAGGAGACCAGGTTTCCAGTCTTAGCTCTGACACTGATTTGCTGCATGACTTTGAACAAGTCACTTTTTTTCTATACATAAATGTGCACAAAACTGCATGTACAGTTTACAACTGCATATGCAAAATGAATAATTGTATATGCAAATGGAGCCAAATGAGTCTAACTGGAATTAGCCAGTATGTGCATGCAGTTATAGTAATTGTGCATTTGTAAATGCATTTTTGATTTTGAAAATAATCTTTTAACTTCTCTCAATCTCATTTGCGTCAACTGAAAAATGAAGGCAATAATGATGACCTACTTCATGACTAAGCATTTGTATAATACTGTGGTACAGTACAAGAATGCAAAGCATTAAGAGTCACCACTAACAGATGTGGACATAAACTGCAAAACCTTCATGCTCCCACTTCTACATTGAATTCACTGGAGCATGTGATTTTGAGGGAGATTATGCTCTGGAAATATTTTCAAAAGTCATAAATGAAAATAGCTTTTCATCTTTTTACAAACATCTAGCATATGCAAATCATTGCACTCAGTTGTCAAGTTTTGCAGAATTTTTGTCCATTCAAAATCAGGCAATTAAAAAAAAAAATCTTCACAATAAATATCTTGCCTACCTCAAGTAGAGAAATGACTTGGAGAAGGCATTTGTAGAGAACTTTTCACTTCAAACTGAGAGTAATCTATGTACTTTGTAATCTGAGAAACTCATATTCTGGGTCCCATTACAGCACAGAGAAAGTTTGGTGTTATAAGCCACAGGGTGTTCTAATGGCCTTGCCTTGCCCTACCTAATTTCAGAGGGTGGCCTGTCCATTCCACTTTCCTAAGCCGTTATCAGCGGCTGATCCCCTTTGTTTAAATTCTGTCACTCACACTCTTCGGTGTTCCCAGCCCTCATGAAGTTCAACAATGAAAAAACACTGCTGGATAATACAGTTTTTGAATGGAGTCCTGAACTCCACTTTAGATGGCTAGCTGGATAGCAAATGAGTAAGAGAGGAAGAAGACGAGACTGTCTGTACTTCTTGCCTTTAGTGTTTAGAGTTTAATAGGAGGTAAAAAATTGGTTTCTATATGGTACTGACTGCCTTCCTTTTTGTGAATTGACCAGCTCAGCTAGAGTACAATGAAAACTGTTCCACTTCAAGGAACTGATGGACATGGGGCAGATCACAGCAAAGATGCATGTGACCCTAGGGCACTTCCAGCTGTCCTCACTGCACAGAAAACATTGGAAACAGCTTCTACTTTGAAACAACAAAGATTGATCTTATGAAACCTACTGAATACTCCTTCACCTACATAATTTGAGTGCTATTGGGGCTAGGAGGAAACAACCTAGAAGACTGCAAAAGGCTAATGTGTGAACTGTGCAGCACACATTCAAATTATGGACTATATAAATATCCAAAGTGAGGAGAAAATATGTTCTTGCAACAACTAAAAATGCCTTGGCATATGGATACCATTCCAGATAAACTGGACTGAGGTTTCTAGAAAAGATAACTTTACAGAACATTAATTTGCTTTAGAGATTTGCGATCCTGGAAATAATTATCCTGAGCAAGCTGGGTGTGAGACCGTCAGGAGGCACGTAACTGCTTGAAGGGAATGGCTCCATCTAGATTGCTTGAAAACAAGGTGGAGCTGGTTAGGTACTAAGTAGCCTGGGAGAATTATTCTTTGCAAATCATTTATATGATGAATTTCATCACACATCACACATTTTTATACACACACACACACACACACACACACAGAAAAGGAACAGATTGCTTGAAACACATTCGTTATTCAAAATCTGATGCAGACAAATTCAACTCTAATGATGGCAGTCTCTCTGTGTAGCAGGTATTCACCATTCGTTACTACTGCTGTGTCACGTGATTTTGCAGTTCTGTTCCCAGACTGCCGAATTCAAATCAAGAGGAAGAAGGCAAAACCAGCTTGTTGGGGCTTCAATTCTCTTAGAAAGTGGGTGGGAGCAGCTTATAGAGTTATGAGTAGAGCTGAGGGAATAATTGATTTTTCGGTTCAGAGGTCAAACAAAAAAAAATCAGGGGAAAAAACATTAATTTGGGTTGATCTGAAAGTTTTTTTATGGTTTCATTTCATTTTGGGGTGCTTTTTACACTTGTTTATCAATCTAGCTAAACTTCAAAATGAGTTAATTGCTTAAAAAACATTTTAATACTCAGTCTTGTCTTGAGTGCAGGGGACTGGACTAGATGACCTCTTAAGGTCCCTTCCAGTTCTATATTTCTGTGATTCTATGAAACATCATTTCAAAACAAAAGACAAACACTTGTTTTAGAAAATGCTGAAACAAAACATTTTGACTTTTTAAGAACTTTTAAATCCCATTTTTTCCACCTGAATTCTCAAATGGTTTTCATCAATTCAAAACTGTATTTTACAATGTATAATATATTTGTTTTGAAAATTTCACCTAGCTGTAGTTAGGCAATAAGGAAAGTCTAGGACTTTTTAGATCTTTTTCCTTTCCATGCTAGAAAATTAGTTTACGGTAATAATCTGAGGTCAGATTTAAAATTAGTATTCTCCAATCACATGCCACAAAGTACATACAGATGGTATGTGTGTACAGTTTGGGGAATAGGGTGCAGGCAGACAGATACTTGTCTTGCTTATTTAATTGCTCCTATGTCAGGACTCTGGCCAGAGGGCTTTTACACTTTCCTAGCTACAAAAGGCTCACTCAAATTCCTTTTCCATTTCATTTAGCCATATTAGTTCCCAGACACTGGAATGAGATTTTGCAAATAGGGGCACCAGTGGTGCTCAGTTGTTAAGCATTATGTCCCATTCCATTCTGTGGTATGTCCCATTCTGCAATATTTAATACCTGCCATGTATTGAGTGCAATTATTGAATTGACTGGTCTCTAGTATTTCTATTTCCTCACAGAAAAGCCCCATTGCCAGCCTTAGAGGACTTTTTGACTTTCCCCTCTGCAGATGACTCCTAAATGAAGTGCCAAATACAAATAATGTCTTCAGAGAAAACCCTGCATTTCTCATTTACCCACACACATAAATACATTTAAACTTTGAACAAATTGTCTAAAATAATTAGCGGTCTGTGCACAGTCATCAGTAGTAATTAGTAAGGGCCATTTTTTTAAACACACAAGACAAGGGTCAGGGAGGATAATTTCTGTCTTAGGAAAGAAGAACTAGAAAAAGAAAGTTAGAACGGCCTTTAATGTAGAGCTGACCAGAAAATGGTGTCCCCCTCCTGTGAAATTTTTCCCTTACTGCATTGGGATGAAACTGGACCTTTCAATTTTTTTTTTTAAGAGGATGGGTGAAGACTAGAGAGACCTGCCAATAACCCAGTGGGTAAGGCACTCATTTGGGATGTAGGAGATCCAGGTTCACATACCTGCTTTATCTGATTCAGAGTAGGGACTGGTTTCAGAGTAGCAGCCGTGTTAGTCTGTATCCACAAAAAGAATAGGAGTACTTGTGGCACCTTAGAGACTAATCCCAGGTCTCCCACATCCCAAGTGAGTGCTCTAGCCACAGGGCTATTAGTTATTCTAGGTACTTACTCTCTCTAGTTTTGACCAGAATTTCCATCATAGACCTGAGCAACCCTCCTCAACAAAAAAATCACTGAACTTTTTATGATCTTGCAAAAAGTTTCAGTTTTTGCTAATCAGCATTTTTCTACAAAAAAGTTTTGTCAAAAAATTCCCAACCAGCTCTACTTCAATTTTCTCTAATCACACATACAGTACCTCAGCTGCAGGGAAGCTTTCAGTCATTATCACACTTACTTTTTAAGGCTGCAGAGTACCAGAAAACAGGAATGAAGTTGAAATTAAGGTACATCAAGTTAAATGAATAAAAATATTAAAGTTTTCCAAATATAGGGTCTAGGAGAAAGAACTTGCTTGCTACTGGGCTGTGAAAAACCCTTAGAGCTGCCTGTGTTGGGAACAGAGGTTAGTTTGACCTGCTGTGCAAGGACCAAAGAAGAACTAGCTGAAAAAAGAAACAATATATTTCTGAACATTTCTTGGTTGTTGTTCAAATCTGAAATGTTGATAAAAAATTTCATTGAACTTTTGAGTTTATTATTTTTTATTATCATCATTATTAATTATTATTATTATTACTACTATTATTATTATTTACTATTTCCAGTCAAGATCAGGAATGTATGCTTACAAAACAGCTCAACTCTCCATTGAATTCAGCAGGACTAATTACATGCATACCATTATACCTGTACTTAATTTCATTAGATTGGGACCTAAAGTTTGTTTGCAGATAATGCACAACCAAAAAAAAAATAACTAAATTCTTCAGACAAATTGTCTGCAGCTAATAATTCTACCCCTTATAATTTGCAAAAAAAAAAAAAAGTATTAACACAAATAATGATTTTGCTTCTCTCTCCACAAAAGAAATGCAGTATCACTAATATCATAGTGTCGCAAATATCTAATTCCTCCCTTTCCAAAGGAAACTAAAAGCCAGCTCCGTTGTAAAAGTAACCTCACGTCATAAACAGCTAAGCAGTAATAACAAAGCCAAACATAGTGCTAGGAATCTGGAAAGCAATATGCTTTGACATTTTGGGAATCTCATGTAATTCAGCAAGAATATGAGCTGTCTGAGTAGAGATCACAATGAAATATAATTTACTAAAGCACTGTCAGCAAAATAATAAAGTACAGATTTTCCTGCCCATTAAATGAATAATTTCCACTGGGGTTTATTTACTACCACTCTGCTTAATTACTCCTAGCAGGCCATCTAACACATTCTCAAATAGAAAAACAAAATAGCTTGTTTTCTTGCAAGCAATGAAAAAAATCAGAACATTTAGACAACATGATAGTAAAACCACCATGGAAATAAATATGGTAAAATGTATGTTCCATGAATACTTAGATCTGTTTTTCCCCCGTATGATATTCCAGTAATATTACAGTTGAGCTGTTTTGTAAGCATACATTCCTGATCTTGACTGGAAATAGTAAATTTTAGTAATTATCTTAGCAACAAACAAAAAATACATGTTGTCAGTGTGGGAACATTTCATTCTTTGGTTAAAGCTAATGCAAACATATTATATTTCACCTCCCTAATTGCATGATGGTTCAGCTATTCTAATTCTCAGCAATAACTGTCTATCCTACAATACCTCAAACTGCCCTGAAATACCCTAACTACACTGAAGTGTTTTCCTGTTCATTGGGTTGAACTGTCTTGCTTTACTTGCCTATCATGCCAATGTGAAAGCATAATACAGTATTATACAATATAACAAGTAACATAAAATTTAAAATAGAGCATTAGTTTTTGTCATGTTTAATTCTTAGTAGCAAATGTGTGCATTGTCCAGTAAACATCCCAGGAAAGTTAACAGGGTGGGTGCTCAGAAAGAAGGTGAAATGACAACTTCTCATAAGCCAAGATACTTTCCTATCTATATCTTTTATCATTGTGTATCTGTACTTGGATATCTCCATATAGATGGACATTGTTAGGTGGTTTTACCAAAACTAATGCTGATAGAATTTTTGTCATGCCTTTCTTTTTAAAATGAATGTCATGAGTTTTTGGATAATTAAAATATTCCCTTCCAGAATTTGCAACCCAAACATTGCTATATTATGATAGTAGCAAAATTTGTCGTGGTCATATAGACAAAATGAAATAAAAGACAGAAAATTAACAGCATTTAAGGTGAAATGTAAAACAGATTTTTAGAACTATTTCAGATCCAATATTCGGAAGTGCTTATTTTTTTCCAATATATAAAATGCTGTCCTGTCCTATCCATAGCTCTTGCAATGGGGAGACAAGGGGCTCAGAGCAGGGGATAATTATGAAGGATTAGTTAAGTGTGGGTAGAGGTTTTGCTCAGAGTGGAAGTGAGGTTCCAGGCTCATCTGCTGAAGGAGCTGACAGACTGACTGCTGAGCTTAAAATCTCAGGAACAGATCCTGGCTCCAGGCTTCATCCCCATTGATGCTCTGGTGGTGTAAGGGGACTGGAAATCTGCTGTTATAGGACAGAATAGGATTCCTTGGACATTGAAGGAAAAGCCCAAGGAGGAGCCATTCAGTGAGCTCTACACCATCTACTTCCCCCCATTGCCAGTGTAAGGGGCTTTCCCAGGAGGGCTGTGGTGAGAGCCAGAGTGCAATAAGCCTCTCTGAACCCAGGTCTGTGGAGCAGTCCCAAGGGGGCAATTCTAGCTGGCTTAACTAACAAAAACCTTTAGGTTACCCCAAGGCTAGTTAGGGCAAGGATCAGGGGCACTTAAAACAACCTTCTTCTTATATTTCTCCCATGTTTTCTGCTAAGCACAGCCCAGCCAGATATAGGGATCTATACCCAGTTGTCCTTCCCAAGGAGTGAACAGCAGGTCAGGGTGTAGGTTCAATTAAATTAACTGCTAAAGCCACAAAACTTTTCCCATCCCCAATATGGAAATCAAGGGCAAGAGAAACCTAGCTTCTGAGTTTAGCGAGGGGTATGGTTATTTACAATTCAACACACTTTTAGATTGGTCCTGCGTAGACTGAAGTGTTGGTTCTTATAATAATTTCTGTTTCAGATTCTTTCAAGCCTGTTTCAGCTTTTCATTTCTATTTTGGATATTTATATATAACCCAGTACCAGTGTTAGAAACAATTAATAAATGTAACATGTTACGTTTTCCCCCACCCTTGTAGCAAATGTTTTCTATTAAATAATAAATACTGGCTATTATATAGTGCTTTTTTTTTACCAGAAGCTCTCAACTGCTTTACAAAAGAGAGCAGTATTATTATCCCCACTTTACAGATGGAGAAACAGGGGCAAAGTGACATGTCTGAGGTCATCCAGCAGCAAGTGGTAGAGCAGGGAAGAGAACACAGGTGTTGTGAGTTCTAGTCTAGAACTCTGTCCACTAGAGTAGTAATATACACAAAAACAACAAGGGCTGAGCCTAACATGATTGTTTTCATAGCATACTACTAAATATAATAAAAGGGTTGGTTCTTATAGTAATTTCTGTTTCAGATGCTTTTAAGCCTTCTTCAGCTTCTCATTTCTATTTTGGATATGTGTATATAGCCTGACACCATTATTAGAGATAGTTAATAAAGTTGTTCTTTTTTTATCTGTTAGTTTTTCCCTTCCTTTTGACCATTGGTTTATATTACACAAGAGTTGTTATACAAAAAAGGCAAGGAGGGGTGGAATCTAACATGATTGTTTTCATAGCTTACTACTAAATATAATAACAAGCATCTAGGGAAAAGACCTTTAGCCTGATACGGTTTAAACATTTAAAATAAGGGTTATTTGGTGCCATCTAAAACCTAATTTATTTTGGCCTCTATTGCAAAGATGCACCAAATTGCACTGTGTGCCTGATTGATCAGGTTGGGATTACAGGTCATCATAGGCTCTGTAAATCACTCTGTTCCTAGACAGGAAAGGAACAAAGAAACAAAACAAAAGCAAAAAAAAAAAAAATGAGCAATGATAGAACAACAATGATAGGCCCTAAATCCTGCTCCCATTTAAGTCAATGGCAAAACGCCCACTGAAATCACTGTGACCAGGATCAGTGCTTGGTTTATTATTATTGTATTATTAATTTATATTGCTGTTGCATCTATAACCCCACTGTGCTAGGCACAGTACAAGCAAAGCCTGTCCCTTTTTGAAAGGAGGTTTCGCCTTCATAATAGTTGTGTTTAACTGGCTGTTGCCAAAGGTATGCTTTAATTTCTCATACAAAGAAATACCTTCATGTTTGACCCACTGCAAACACTCCAGCAGAGGTGACATTTGAGACAGATTTAGAAATACTGTGAATGCATGATAGAGTGTAATGAATGTCTTATATCACCTTTAGTTGAAATATATATACTTCTTGTGAAATCCATAAATCACACCCACAGAAGAAAGAACATTGTATTATGAATTTGACACACTTCACAGTAAAATAAATACATCAACCATTAAAATAAATGTATATCTTACTGGGAAAATAGATCAAAATCTAATCTAATAGTTCACGTATCAAATCAGAAACATCCCCTACTGAATCATTACTTGTTGAATATTGAATAAGATGCATAATCTATCAAAACAGATACCTCCTATAGTAAATCAAACTCACCATCTGATTCAAATATGTCTCCTGTAGAATCAAAAATATAACTTTGATATATTGGATGTTATCACATCAAATATGTTTCATTTAAAAGAATTACTATACAGGACATCACTAGATTTAACAAAAAATTATTCAAATTACAATTTATTGGTGTTTGCAGCCCAAGTGTCTCAAGGTTGATTCTCAGAATGGTTTGAAAATAGTTGTACAGGGATTGCTATAGTACTAAGACGGGTGCACACCATTTGTGAAGAACCTCAATGGTATGATGCATCTTCAGAAAAGGGAGGTGTTTTCCCAATCTATTCTACTTCTCCATTCACTATGTTTAATTTGTGGTATTCCAGCACCAAGTGATCTAAGTGCTAATATGCAGAAAACTAGAACATTAAAAGGCACAAAACCCACTCAGCATCCCTCCACCAACAGCAGAAAGATTTCAGGGACAACTATGCACCATAGTAAATAGGCAAAGAGAACCTGCTTCTTCACCACCATCGCAGCTGCAAAACCATAACCAGCACAACTATTCCTAACTCAGGGTGCATAATTCAAAACAAGACCACAGAACCTTCTAACACTGTACTGCAGCATTATTTCAATATTGACACAAAAGATAGATTGCTATCTACTGAATCACCAACACCAGTTCTTGCATCAATCTAGATGTTCTTCAAAGTCTCTTATCCAAAAACTGGCCAATCCTGACACTGCCTAGCTTGCAAGATGTGCCAGGATCACAGAACAAGGTAGCATGGGTACAAACCACCAGTATCATAAAGATCTACTCCTTGATTCAGCTATTTGATAGACTGTTTTGTGGGAAATGAGATAGCTAGTTTGTTTGTTTTAGAATACTCCTGGCTGTCTAAAGTTTGGAAATAACTTTCAAATAGTTGATGAGCTAGTCAATAGAATCAGCCCCTTTTTATTGCAAGCTGTTAAAAAGAATGCCCAAACATGTTTATTACTGATCTGTACTTTCTCAATATTGTCTTGTTGCTGTCAATACAAACATTGATTCTAATTGCAGTTTTGGCCAGTTCAGATTGATTAGAACATAAAGAAACAAATATTGTACAATTATATCAAAAAGCACGTTCAGTTCAATAGCATGGATAGAGGGTGCACTGATTCACAAAAGACCGAGAACACATTACTACTAAATACTATACCAATAGGCTGAAGAAATTATTGGTCCATTTGAATGCACTGGGAAATCCTAATGGGAGATCTCAGGATATCTACTTAGTTAAGAATATTTATTTCCTGTACTTTTGTTGTTGTTGAAAGATTCATTGTTTATTAAGAAATTTTATTCAGGCTTAATAATAATAAAAAAAGAACCATAAAGTTAACAAGTTCAGGCTATATCTGATGAAGGAGAGAAGTGATTTCCAGATGCAATGACCACTTACTGAAAATGTCCTGTCTTCAGCCTCTTAGCTCTTTGTAACCTGAGGCTGTTACCTTGTGAATCTCACATGATCTCAGCTGATGGATGTAATCATACAAGGAGAAACAGTCTTCTAAGGCCATGATCTGAGTCCCACTAAAGTCAATGAGAGTCTTTCAGATAAAGCCCTAAGATGGATAGGACTGAAACAATTGAGACACAATTCTCTACGGTGCTTGTACAGACTTCAGGTACAGTCGGGAGGAGTGCAGGAAGAGCTGTCAAGGAGTGGATCACAGCTCTCTGATTCTGCTCTATCTGGCACTGTCATGACAGAGCTAACGGGGGCCAAATTTAACTTACCTTCTTTTCCCCACCAGAGACTCAAGCAGAGCAGAAACACACTCAACCATGCCCACTACTGACCCCTCCTATCACTGCCCCCAGTGCTACTGCCTCCTGACATCACCCCAACTCACCTCTTAGATCTGGCACTGCTGCTCTGGCCACAGGTAGCAGAGCAAATGCTGTAGCCACCTTCACCTGCTTCATACCATCATTCCATCTTCATGGGAGAAATTCTCCAGGGAATTTTTCTGGATAGTTTAAATTTACCACAAAATAACTTAGCAGATGGGACAATCCAAATCTTAGTGTTTTATAGGTTTAAAACAGCATTTTGAAGTGCACCCAGAAATGACCTGGAAGCCAGTGAGGGCTGCAGAGCAATGGGTAGAATACACATCCCATGGAAAGCAGCACCACTAAATAAGTTCACCATTTTATTTATCATCAATTGACATTCCCAGGTGGTTTTTAGGTGACGCTCCAAAAAGAGCTCATTGCAAAAATCCAATCCAAATAAGTTTTGTTTTGCACTGATTTCATTTTTTAAGAAAGTGATGCATTTTGCTACCTTCTTTCTACAGCTTGCTATTTAAGGAAACAACAAGCTACTAAATATAGTTTAACCTAATGGCACTTGATATATATATATTACAGTTCATATCAACTGAGTTGCATGGGAAATATTCAAAAAGTAACCATTGGTTTATTTGCTCGAATACAAATGTAGATATGATGTTGTAAAATCCTGCCTCTCGTATCTGGGTTTATGTTTTCCTGGCTTTCAAAGTTACAAAGAAACCAGCCTTTTCCTCATTTTTTAAAATAGCACCTACATTAATTAAGACAATGTAAACAAAGTCTTAAATATTTCTAATTAAACAATGTTCTTAAGTAAAGTCATTCTTATAAGGGATAAAAAATAATCCTCCTTTTAAAAAAATGAAAGAAAACAATCTCGCTTTGCAGCAAAATGCCCAGCACTTTATACAAAGTCTCTTGTTATTCTCTCCGCTTCCAAGGCACATTCAGGTTCTCCTTTTAAAGCCTATCCATGCAACAAGTAAATCAGTTAAACTCAATCAAATCAATTGCAAATCCCTATAACATTACAATTAGTGAAACATTCTTAGTTGGCTTTTATGGGAATCAAGCAGCTAAATTCCCCACGCACCACTATTTGAAAAAAGAATCAATTATTTTGAACATTGTGTAGGATCTTAGGAATTGCCACACTATTGTTCCACCTAGTCAACTATTATATTCTGTCTGCAGGCAAAGCTTCTTATCATGTGCCTTGCTGTACACATAATGTATAGTTCTGTACACAAATGGCAAAGTATCCCTTCCTGATTCTTATGGGTAATCATTTTCAGGCTGATTTATGAGCTTAGATAGCTTATTTTTGTTTTAATATGAATAGCTACAAATGTTGTTAAAGATGGCCATAAAATTCTTCAGCACTTTCTAAATATCAAACAACAGTTTTTGCAATGATGCCCTTCAAAATCTGAAAAAATTCATTCAAGTCCGTTCTGACCCTTCTTTCTTAGTCTCTTCAATTTCTCACTATACATATAGCTCATCATACATCTAAGAATCATCATCATATTCCTTTTCAGATCACTGTTATTGTTTAACCTGCTTTATCCCCAAACTCTAGACTAACTAAAGCCTGGTTATGTCCCTCAGATGTTAATTGTATACTTCATTGTGGTGTAAGCCTCCTAAATCCAGAACATAGAAACTATGCTAGCTTTGGAGTTTGTGCTAGGTTTCCCAAACCTCAAGTGTGAAGAAAAACTGCCACCAGATATCATTCTGTGCAAACAGAATTTTTAATGATGTCCACTGTGTACTGTACAAAAGTTGCCTTAATTTACCACCTGAGACCAGTCAATTCACAACCCTTTTGCAAATTATCTTCCTGCTCTGAGAAGGAATAATTTATTTAGATTGGGTGGAAGGGGAAGCTGTCTGTGGGGATCATTGCTTTGTTTGGGCAGTCAATTACATGTGGATCATTTTTTAAGCAGATATTTAGCCAGTGGGACTGTATTGTTGCATAATAATAGACAAAATTGCTTTTCTTGAGCTAAGTGAAGTAATATAAACAAACTAGTGTACCATGACAATTAAATATGAATATTGAATACATCACCTTGTCCTCTTAATAATTGAAATCCAAGCTGTATTTATTTATCATATTTTCAAAGATATTTTGTAGTGCTTGAAAATGAAAACCTTTAAATAACACTCAGTATAAGAAAAATAATCTTATTAATTATTCAATGGATGACTATGAATAACCAGTGGATTCAAAGAATAACTACTTTCTGAACAGTTATTCCTCTGGTCATTTTATTAAATTGTTATATATCTTGTCTTTTTTTTTGGTATTGAAAGTATTCATTAATTAAAGGAAATAAAAAGTTACTTTATACTGAGAAGCTAAAGAGAAGTTGGAACTCATCATTATCATAATAATTAAACAAATTATCTGGCTATTTTAACCCTGATCATCTTTTAGTGTAATGCACATCCAAGAATTGGACATTTATATAGGTCTGTTACCACATATTTTATTGTATCTGTGCTTCATACAGAATCTTGAATAAAAACAGATATTTTCCAAGCAGCATTGCCCAACTGAGACTGAAACACCTTCCCTATCCAAGTTTAAAATTGGCTACTTCTGAACATTTCTCTGTAGTAGTATGAGTTTATGGCAAAACCTCCATGATCTAAGAAGATACATGATCCCCCCAATTCTCTTCTGATATGCTATGAAAATGGGATTCAAAACAAGTAATGGTGATCAGTCAAAGAGATCTTTGGAGTTGTTAACATGCCAATGCAACACAATTGCATATATAGCAGTGGTTCTCAAACTTTTTTTTTCCACGGACAAGTTGAAAATTGTTGAGGGTCTCAACGGACCACTTAATGATCTTTCCAAATGTTGTTTGTACTGTTAGCTAACTATTGTAAAGCACTTTGGATAAAAGCGCTATATTAAAAATACCTTAATAATAATTAACTTTTTTTGTTCAACAAATAAAAGCACACAACTCATATTTTAATATCCGTAGTCTTACCGTTCTAATGTGATAAATGTGCCCTCTCTCCCCTGCCGTGGCAGCCCCCGAGCTGGGGCTGGGATGGAGGGGGGTCTCTTCCTGGCAGCCACGGCCCTGGAGCTGGGGAAATTCACCTCTTTCTCTGGCCGCCGCTGCCCTGCACATCCCAAATTCCCTCCACCCCCTCTTCTCACCCCACTGCCCCCTCCCACCTACCCTCTATTCCTCCCAAGGCAACCACCTCACCTTACATGTGCATCTTCTCCAGGGTTCAAGCACCTAATTAGTGGAGCCATGCCTGTGCAGCTCCACTAATTTAGGTGGGTGGCCCTTCATTCTCTCATGTGCGACCACCCAGGCGCGCACCTTAGAAGGAACTATCCGCGGACCACCTGAATGAAGCTCACGGACTACCAGAGTTTGAGAACCTCTGATATAGAACGTACTCTGTCTAATGTTCTGGAGCTACCTGTTTTTAGGTTGCTATTTCTAAAAGCAAGCATTTTGGCAAGGACCCTGTCAAAATACTGACAACCTACCCTAATGCAATTTACATGCCAATAAAAAAAAGGCTTTCTTACTAATAGAAAAAAGTCTAAGTTGTCCTTTACCTTCCCCATATGCACAGAAAACCCCCACAAATATCAGTTACATATACAATAGAGAGTGGGAAATAGGCTACTAAATTATCTCAGTCTAAAACATCAGAAAGTGCCCTTTGGTGAATACTGATATATTTTGAAGACAATGGACACTAATTCAGGAGGGCAGGGATATTACAGAAAGTAATTATACTTATCACTTTGGCACTTTTCTAAGTGAGATCTTGTATGTTGAGGACTGGAATTCAATGTCCTATTTAAAATAAATGCTGTGAATATCTTATCTCTTTGTAAAATACATCTTGGAAATTTTGTTTTTTCCTAATGGACTAAGTATTTAAGGTGGGGGAGGTTGCGGGGGGAGTCTATTATTCATATCTCAGTTCTTAATCAAAGCCTCGAATTTCACCCAAAAGTGGAAAATTGACAACGGCTTCTGCAACCTAGCTCTGAACAATTATGACTTGATTTACAAGGAGCCACTTGGCTACATATTTAAATGCAGTCATCTGCAAGATTTGGGGAGTTTTCAGATAATCAAAATGCCACAGATTTAGCACTTTTAATTTTTGCTCCATCTCCTCTCCAGCTTGAACTCTGATTATAATTACAGTTTCATCTTCCCTTGAATGACATTGTTTTATCAGAAGCAGCAACTGTATCTGGAGACTGAGCTTGGTGACTAGTAAGGAATCCGTTTACAATGCAAAACAATAAGGGTACCTGAAATGAGTCAGGATCGGATGTAACAAATGTGAATCTATAGATAATCTCAAGCCCTTGAGACATAATGCACAGACCCAAGAACTCCTACAATATATGTGAGAATACATTGAGGTAGTGGTTATGCCTAGATAAAGATAACAGAATACACGATGCTGTGTAAAGGTGTTTGGGGTTGATTTTCAAAGGCACAAATGGGAGTTAAAAGCTCATGTCCCATTGAGCTTTTAACTGGGAACTGGGCATCTCACTGCCTTTTGTGCCTTTGAAAATCTGCTTCCTTCATTGGGCTGATCATACTACTCGCAAGTAGCAAAGCTGTGAATAAGCTAGGCAGGTCAACCCTGGATACTAACAGCATTTTATATTATACCCCATGTATTATTTTATTAAACATATTTCATAGAAGGCTATTTTCTAAATGTTTTAGATACTTACAAAATGTATTTAATGATGTTATTACAGGTTTGCTCTGATATATTCCTGGTTTTTGGGGGGAGACAGGGAAATCGGAGTCAAGAGCTACAGCTATGCCTGGTTTCTGCCCCTTCCCTTTTCAATATGTGTTACTCTTCTTGTGCACTGTCAAACCATGGTGCCTTTATAACACTGAATCCAACAGAACTTAAAAGTGATAGAGAAGTTACCTTTTTGTTGATTAGAAATGTATGCAACTCATTTAAAATAAATATGCTACTTATTATGTACTATAGGGGTTTAAATATCTTCACAGCCTAACAGGTCTAGAAACAACTGCAGCATCCTATTTGGAAAAATAAATAAAATCCTAGATTCTATTGGAAAGCTGCTCAGCAGTTTGGAATATTAGAAATAGTCCCAATAGAGAATGCACTGATGCACATAGTATACATGATGCACTCACATGAACAAAATAAATGCTGTTCATCACATGGATCCATGAACTTTCACATGACTATCACCAACACATTATGTGGTAAAAGTACATACACAGAGACACACACATGAATATATAAAACTCTTTGTTCATTTAAAGTTAAGGTTGCTATTATATACACATATGAAAGACCTCTGAAAAGCAAATCATTTATTTAAGTGCCTAATTATGGACTTTGGTGCTTCACTTCAGGCTTTCAAGTTTCATTTTTTTTTGGCCAGGGCTTATAATTAAAACTGGTTGCAATGTTAATTATAAAAAATACTATTTTTTCTTAATAATAGTACCTGTTCTTCACTTTAACAGATAAAGTGCACGCTGAACTGGGTACATGTAATTACCTTCACTGTGCATACATACAAGGGTATTTTTGTGTACAAGTGGCTAATTAGCTATTATTATGCTGTAACTCAGTGTGCTGCTGTCCTGACCCCCAGTTTGCTATGCCACGGGCTCAAGTAACTGCGACCACCCTGAGGCTTCAAACTTGGAGATTCTGTATTGTGTCACCCCTCTCACTCTGCTCCCTTATTCCAAGGACCTTTTCCCCAGGAGCAGGATGATAGCTGGGAACTATGGTAGGTGCCCCTCAAAGACCACTGCAGGAATGACCAGTCTCCATAGCTCTACTCCAGACTTGGTTAACCAACGTTTACTTTATTACATACAAGTAAACCCATGAATGAACTCAGTTACTATTCATCTAAAGGGGCCCTCTTTACTCTCTCAAGCATGGAAACATCAAATTAAGGAACACTGTTAACACTTCCTTCTCAGAACCTGCTGTTTCCGATATCCCCCAAACTTGGTCTCTCAAGGTCACCTTCCTGGTACCCGGACTCTAAGGGTATGTCTGCACAGCAGCTGAGTGTGTGCCTCACAGCCTGGATAGACAGACATATGCTAGGTTGAGCACATGCTGTGGCTCAGGGTAGCCACCCAAGTCCAAGCACATCCAAATCCCTGGGTCTGAGCTCAAGTGGCTAGCCTGAGCTGCACTGCTATTTTCTAGAGTGTTAGGCTGAGCAGAGCTAGTGCAATTCTGTCTGCCTGGGCTGGGAAGCATGCTCCCAGCTGCAGTGTAGATGTACCCCAAAAGATCCCCATAGACTAGTTTCTGGCACCTTGAGAGTCCATTCCTGGCACCTTGAATGAGAACCTAACAACCTCTCACCATCAAGCCTCAAGTCTCTCCTCTGACAACCCCAATTGCTGGGATTTGAATGAACATTCCATGGTGGATGCTAGTAACCAAATAGGCTTTGACAGATTCCTCAGATTTTTAAATCTCTGTCTCATGTCCAACCACATTTTACTTCCCACAACCCCACACATAAAATAACATTAACTCAATATATTACCTAACATTCTCCATAATTTCAAACAACTATCTATTGCAAAAAAATTTCTACTTAATGTAGGTAGAGCCTTAGACATCACAGTAAAAATATCAGTTAAATTTCCAACAGCAACATCATATTAGCCATGTACAATGAACAACCTTCTCTAGGGAGGAAGGATGGTCCAATGGTTAGGCCAGTAGCTTAGGCTTTGGGAGTCCCAGTTTCAATTCCTTGCTCTGCCCAACAGACTTTCTGTGTGACCTTAAGCAAGTGTTTCGGCCTCTTTGTGTCCATCTGTTAAAAGGGGATAATAATACTTCCATATGTCACAGGAGTATTATGAGGATATATACATTAAAGGTTGTGAGGTGCTTAGACACTATGGTGGTAGGGGCTATATCAATGTCTTAGATGAAATAAAATTGCATCTCTCACTATTTGAGTTGCTACAGCTTGCACACAGTGGGCAAACACACCATGATCTCTCTGTCTTCGAGACATAACTTTTGTTCTTTCTTGTTTACCTTAGTCAAAATAAAAGTAATTCAGTCTGCTACTAAATGTATGTTGGAAACAATAAAAACTCTGTTCAGGCAATAACAATGTTTTCATATTTCTTTATGGTTGTCTAAGTAAGGTGAAAGTGAAAACTAAGGCCTGGTCTACATTAGAAAATTAAATTGGCTTAACTACGTTGCTCAAGGGTGTGAAAAATTCACCTCAGAGCGTCATACTTAAACCGACCTAACCCCCAGAACAGCCAGTGGTAGAGAAGGTGGATTACCCCTCCCGTTAACAAAGATAGTGTCTACACTGCAGATGTGCCACTGTAGCATTTCAAGTGTAGACAAGCCCTAGGTAAAACAGATTCATGACCTCAATTTAGGTCATATGAATTAAATAATCTCAAATGCTTAATACTGACATATAAATCATATATCCAGATATATTTATCAATCACAGTCTACTTGGGAAGGATGAATTATTTTATTCCTCTTCACTGAAGAGCATTTTTACAGATGAAATGTCAGGAAGAACAATAAATGACTGTATGCCAAATTACTTCATATAGCAGTCACAGTTACTTATGACTGGCATGTAGAATGCTAAACCAACACTGAGGGCATGGTTACACTTACAGATGTAGAGCTCTTTGAGTTAAACCAGCCTTCATAGAGTGCAGTAGGGAAAGTGCCACAGTCTGTCCACACTGACAGCTTCAAGCACACTGGCGTGGCCATATTTGCAGCACTTGCAGCGGCATTGGGAGCAGTGCATTATGGGCAGTTATCTCAGCATGCAAGTGACTGCAACGTGCTTTTCAAATGGGGGGGGTGGAGTGTGACAGGGAGTGTGTTGTGTGTATGTGGCGGGGGGAGAGAGAGTGGGTTTGAGAGCATGTCAGCATGCTGTCTTGTAAATTCAGACAGCAGCAGACCTCCCCCTTCCCCCCCGCCTCTGGCAGCTGGCTGTCAGAAACGGAGCTTTCATAGGGCATATCCACATTCCTACAGTGATTCAAAACAATGACAAGAGTGGGCACTTGACTTAAGGGGATTATGGGACGTTTCCAGAGGCTGATCAGAGCACAGTAATGCAACACCTCGTCCACACTGACGCCTGGGTGTTGTAGCCAAGGCGCAGCAAACGTTATTCCTCTTGCCAAGGTGGAGTACCAGGAGTGCTCTAGCTGCGGAATCAGAGCGCTCTACATGACTTGCCAGTGTGGACAGGGAGTGAGCTAGTGTGCCCGGGGCTGCTTTAATGTGCTGTAACTCGCAAGTGTAGCCAAGCCCTGAGAAGTTCTGGTGCCCATACCAAAGAGATTATATTCTTAAGCCATATGCAGCAAACACATATTATTATTTTATAAATAGTTGTCAGTGTTGGTAACTAATGCCCCAATTTTGCAAAGGCTTATATCCCATTGTAAGTAAGTAGTTCCATTGCAGTCAATGCTCCCAAAATTTCTACTGACTTTAAGTAGCCAGGATTTCACGTGCCTTTGCAGGATCTGGGCCTAAATCTATAGCCCATAACCAGAGTATTTTAGCATACATTTGTAAATGAAAAGTGCCCTGCTATAATGGAATATTCCATGGAAATTTCATCCTCGGTGTTCAGAGAAGCAGGTTAAAGAGGGCAATCTCAGCAATATTGCAGCGCTTTAGAATGTTCAGAAATTGGCCAAAGAGGAGATTATGATTTGTCCACCATTTAAAGGTAGGACAAATATACTAAGGATTACATCAGGTTTTACAAAATTATACAAGCTATCGTCGTACTTTTAAATATTTGAAAACATACATTCTACAGAATCCCTGGCCTTTTACTTCCCTGTACTAATTTAGCATTTCTGAGTATACCATAAGTAACTAAAAGCTTTTAGTCTGCCTATTCCTGGAATCAAAAATAATGCTGATGGCAGATGTACTTAAAATTTTAAATTGAATAACTGTACAGGTAGACTGCATAATGGGAAGCATTTTCCAAGGAGCCAGCATGAGGTGCATGTATGATAATCCACACAAAACAGGCATTAGTCCATATACCTCCCTTGTGCTACACTGAGCATCCCTTTTTGTTACTAACAGTTGACATATTAGAGAGACTAATAATGCCCTTAAGTCAGGTGAGATTTGTGACATTCTTTTGTACTGAACAGATATCTCAGAGTTTTACATTTAGGACAGAATGTTCAGGGTCAATGTCACTTAGTTCCTTTTCTATCCTTTATGTAATCCAAATGCTCACACATTAAACTGATCTTTTAAAAAATGGTGCCATTTCTTCCTGATTATTCATCCGCTTTGGTACTATCAAATATTGTCCTATTCAATGGACTTTAAGATTAAATTCTAACTCATTTCTTTAAAAGATCTGTACGAGAAGACCCTAGATCAGAATATGGCTAGAGCAGGATAGGACCCATTATGGATCATGGAATCCATCTCTCTTGCCTGATTTTAACATTTAGTCTTAATGACTATGTGATGGGGCCAGGTTTAAGGGTTTTAAAGTCCCCCTCTTTGTCTCTATTGAGAGAAGAAATTCACAAATAAATTCAAATCATGAGCAAATTCGAGTACAGTATGTTGTAATTTATTCACAGATCTTTTGCAATGAGGAAAAAAGCACATGTTTTTACAATAAAGTACCGACCCACTGCTCACTCTTAGTGTTTCCACATCTCTGTCTGTTCTTTATATAAAAACCACACACAATTCTTTGTGATGCACTACTGAAATCAGCATGCAGTCTTCTCACTTACTGCACTCTACTTCTCCACTCTTCATCAAACTACATTGTGTGATGAGATTAAAGAAACTAGAGTGTCTACGTGTCACTTGGACAGTCCCAGTTTTTCATATGGTGTCCTGGTTCCTGGGAACTTCATTTGGGAGGCCTGAAATGGCCCGGCTTTTCCTGACATCATGGAAAACATTATTGGTTTTTCTTTGTTTTGCTGCTTTTTGCTCATAACTACAATTTTTTCCAAGTCATATTGCCCTATTGATCAAAAATGTCCCAGACATCCCTGTTTCATTCTCATCATGCAACAAAGATGTCTTTCATGCCAATCACCCCTCCTCCAGCATCTCAAAAGTCCCTCTCTTCCTTGCTTCCCTCCTTGCTGTGGTCACCTGAACCATAATGAAAAGGTCAGGAAAAGAGGAGGGAAGGGGGAAAAGGCAGAGTTCATTCTCCCTGTCCTGTAGTAGGTCCTGTAGACAAGCCCAACAAAGAAAGTAACAGAACGCCACTAGCTGTCACCTTCAGCTCCCAACTAAAACCTCTCCAGCGCATCATCAAGGATCTACAAGCTATCCTGAAGGCTGATCCTTCACTTTCCCAGATCTTGGGAGAAAGGCCGGTCCTCACTTACAGACAACCCCCACATCCTGAAGCAAATACTCACCCGCAACTACACACCACACAACAAAAACACTAGCCCAGGAACCTACCCTTGCAACAAAGCCCGTTGCCAACTCTGTCCACATATCTATTCAGGGGACACAATCATAGGACCTAATCACATCAGCCACACTATCAGAGGCTCGTTCACCTGCACATCTACCAATGTGATATATGCCATCATGTGCCAATAATGCCCCTCTGCCATGTACATTGGCCAAATCCGGACAGTCTCTATGCAAAAGAATAAATGGACACAAATCAGACGTCAAGAATTATAACATTCAAAAACCAGTTGGAGAACACTTCAACCTCCCTGGTCACTCGATTTCAGACCTCAAAGTCACAATACTCCAACAAAAAAACTTCAAACACTGACTCCAATGAGAAACTGCAGGATTGGATTTAATTTGCAAACTTGACACCATTAAATTAGGCTTGAATAAAGACTGGGAGTGGATAGGTCATTACACAAAGTAAAACCTATTTCCCTAGGCTAATTTTTTCTCCCTACTGTTACTCACACCTTCTTGTCAACGGTTGGAAATGGGCCATCCTGATTATCACTACAAAAGTTTTTTTTCTCCTGCTGATAATAGCCCAATTTAACTGATTACTCTCGTTATAGTTAGTATGGCAACACCCATTTTTTCTTGTCCTCTGTGTATATATATATCTTCCTACTGTATTTTCCACTGCATGCATCCGATGAAGTGAGTTTTAGCCCATGAAAGCTTATGCTCAAATAAATTTGTTAGTCTCTAAGGTGCCACAAGAGATCCTCGTTCTTTATTCTAGACTTGGAAATCCATGCAAATTGTTTCTTAGAAGAGTTGTTATGTTTTGTAAGTTACAATTTGAAGTATTTTGCTCATACGTTTTCACCACTGCCTACCTTGTTGATTCAAAGGTAAAAACCCTCACTCTTCTTTCAGCCAAACACATTCTGAAGGAAAAGTTTAATTGATGTTTCACCGATGTAGTTTGTTGGCAATAGTGATAAAAGTGAAAGAGTTATAGGATAATTGTCAGCTACATTATTGTACAAACAATTTTGTTCTTAAAAAATAGTCATCCTTTATGTAAGCTACATTAAGTATTAGCTGTATTCAGTTTTGCCAGTATTTTGATTGCCTTTATTTGGAATGATAGGGTCAAATGATAGGGAGGCAGTGACGTGCAATGGATAGGGCACAGGATTGGGAATCAGGAGACTTGGGTCCTATTACTGACTTGTATGACCATAGGCAAGTCACTTCACCGCCTCAATTCCCCTACTTGTGAACTGGGGATAACAATATCTACCTTCCTTTCTAAAATGCACAGAAATGTATGGATGAGCGCAAAGTAAGGAAAAGACCCCATTGTACATATGTACAAGTCTTACTGATTTCATTGTGAGTAAGATACAAAGTAGATGCATCAGTGTTATTCTGAAAAACTAAACCATATTTACTAGTTGTTATTGCAACTGCTTGTATACCTTTATATACATATAATATATGGAAGGACCACCTCTTTCATTATGTGATATTGTGGCAACTGAGATGCTCAAGCTATCAACCCTCAGATGTGCAATCAATGTGAAAGGCTGAAGGTAAAGGATAGTCACTGAAGGACCCTTGGCTCTGGAATTCCTTCACTAGTCAAAGTGAGTTTGAATCTGTTGACTTTCAGGGCATATGGCAAGGACTTTCTAGCCTCCCCAGCTTTCTTAGAGCCCAGTCCCCTAAGGTACTTAAGCACATGGCTTCAATGGCTTCTACTCACCCTTACATTCAGGCATGTGCTTAAGTACCTTGTTAAATCAGAGAGCCTCAGAGCATTTGGGCTGAATGGCGGGGAGGAGTTTGAAAGGAAGGTATTGGTTTGGAAGGTTAAAAAGGATTGTTTGGATAAAGCCACTGGGCTTAATGGCAATTACTATGTATTTTTTAACTTAAGGGAGGAACAAGAGATGGAGACTTATTTAGTAGTCACCATTAAGATAGTAATTATTATATATAATTGATATTGCAAGAGCAGCTAAGAGCCCTGGTCATGGACCAGGAGCCTATTGTGCGGGGCATTGTAACTAAATGATTACCCAGAACTAGATGATAGAGTACAATTTAAGCATTCCAATTAATTGTGTACCCTTTCTGACTACGTACCTCCACTTCTCTCTCTCTGGGAAAAGTATTAGAAATGAAGTTCATTTACGTGGTCTATCTATTTTTTACCAAAGCACTAGTGTCAGAATTATATAGAACTATATCTCCACTCTAAAAAGGAGACCAATGCCTCTAGCTTCTGTGTGGACAGGGTCTGAGAGTGATACGTGCATTTTTTTTAAAGCAGCAGTTCAGCAATTCCAAATACCTTTCAACCTATTGTACTTTCCCCCCAGTTTCCTCCAACATGCATTTGATATTTGGTTTGTTAAAGCATCACCCTGGTGATGGTTTTAGGAGAGGTTTCCTCCTATGAATAGCAGTTTAATTGCTTTCACAGTGAATTTCAGAGCAGGCCCTTCAGAATGAACCCTTCCTAAAGCTGAGATTCATCCATGGTGAGAAATATCACCAGTTCAGTCAGTTTGGTTGCTAGGCTAACATTCAGCAAGGGAATAAATTAGCTGCAAAATAGGCAGAGTTTCAAGCCTTTGCACATCTCTAAAATATCAATAAATAGTGTTCTGGAATTCCTGAAAAATGATGTGCTTGAAATAATACCCCCTGGAGGCCACTGACCCATACATTATGTAAGTCAGCCTGTGCTCTCTTTGGCTAATCCCAAACATGGGCTTTAAAGGGATTTTAGACCACGCTGCCTGCCTGAAAAATAGAAAGCAGCCAAAGAGAGCCCATTTTATTTTTAAGGAAAGGTAACACTTTGTCACTGTAACCTCAGGGGCTAATGGATTATATAGATCTGAAAGGCTAGCCAGGGATGCCGCTTAAGAGAGTGAAGTTTTTTCCGAAGAGGAACAGCAAGACTTATAGTCGCTTTGACATCTGAGTTATGTGTAAGACTACGGGCAGCAGGCTCACATGGAATCACTAAACATGAGCTGCCAGCCTTAGGAGTTCAAACTACAGTGTCAATGAGTGAACCTGACTCAAAACCCTAGAGTTTTAGCTTGCATGCTCACTGCTATCCTCCCAGCAGGTCAGGCCTTCCCTGCCAGCCTCACTGCACCCATTCTGCTCCCCATCAAAGTGGGTTTGTTTTGTTTTTTAGCTAAAAGCTTCAGGGAGACTGTAAACAGAAGAGTGGCGGAGAATGTGGTTGGAGGGATCAGAGAATTACAAAACAAATGACACGTGATGGAGACCCAACTTCAGTGCTTCCAGTCAGGTATGTTATTAGAAAATAAAATCAGCCTTTCCTGTCTTCTGAGTGAAAATGGTAGAAGAAGATACAGACAACAGCTGTAATGAGAAAAGCTAATGTACATGCTGAAGAGGAGAGACAGAACATTTTTCAACATTTGGTCAATACTTCTTTTCTGACTTTGCATATAATATAGAGCTAATATCACCTCCTCTCTTTAGCAACACATTTGTTCAGGGTAAATATATGCAGACACCATGTAGGGATTATTCCAGAATCACACACTGCTCTTGCATTTGTGCATACAATTTGTTTTGTCTTCTGTAGTTGTTGAGCGTGTGCTGAGGGCAGAGTGTGACTTTTAGTATTCATGCAGTGTAACCCAGCTGTTGTGGGACACTCTTCCAAGTTTTATTTACAGGCTGATCCTGCATTAAATAATATGTGCAAGGAATGCAAGTCAGGTCCTATCTTTCGTCCTAAACTTCTTGTACTTCTTATGTTTTATTGTGTATGTTGAATCAGAGGGGAACAAACACAGACCTATAGGTCGTATTATGTTTCATATTTTAAATTATTCAGGTTTTGTTAGAAGCTTTGATCCCTTCTTTCTTTATGGAATTAGCTAATGTAAGTTCTTAGCCCTGGTCTACGCTACAGAGTTAGGCTGACATAAGGCAGCTTGCATCAACCTAATTCTGTAAGTGTCTACAGCTCCCACTGATGTAACACACCCATTACACAGACTTAATAACTCCACCTACACGAGAGGCGTAGCTCTTAATTCTATGTACTTTGGTTGATGCAGTGTCAGTGTAGACACTGCGTTGCTTACATCAATTGTGTTGCCTCTCAGAAGCCATCCCACAGAGCCCCACACTGACAGTTAAATCAGTGCAAACGCTCCTGGGGAGGACACAAGAAGGGTAGTATGAACATGCAAAAGCAGTTTACTGCGGTGGCCGTAAAGTCGATGTAAGTTAGGTTGATTTAATTTTGTAGTGTAGACTTGCCCTTAGTACACTCACGAGAACATACTGGAGCAGTAAATAGGGATGCCATTAATTTATTGTAGATAGTCAGCAGAGTATGTGTTAATATAAATACAAATATAAATATTTGCATGATTTAAAAAAAAACAATGAAATCAAAGAAATTAAAACTTAATGTGTTGATAGAAGCAATCCCAATACTCAATTAAATTGTTTTAGTGCAAAGGAAGAATCAAAAAATAAACTTATCTACTGGAGATCCATTATCCATTCAAAAACTGAGCAAACAACATACAGGAAAGAAAGTACAGGACTGTATTTGACATCACCTGGCTTCTATTCCACTCTGTTCCAGACTTACACAAGTTCTTTCTGGTTTGCTCTCTGTTATCAGTTCTAGTGATATTCCTTATTTTCAGTATAGAAAATATTGTTGTGACATCTCTAAAAGAGAAATTAACTTTTTATGAGGTGTGCTTCCTGTGTGGGACACTGGTAACCCACACAGGCCCTGATTTCTCTGAATTGAAGCCAAAGAATAACTGATTTTCTTGGACACATAATCTTGCAACACAGAGTAGGGACAGAGGAGCTGGGCTTCTCCAAATATAGTCAGTGAAAATATATATATGGCAGTGAATCTGGGCACGAGAGCCTTGCTGACCTCTTGAAGGAGACTGAGGAAGTAGAAAATAGAGAAAAGTGAGCCATAAATCTTTTAAACTTAGAAAATAAGCAGACTATTTTAACCTTTTAAAAACCCCACCTTTTACTTTCTGGATTTTTCTTTTTTCATATCAGTTTTGGAGTGTTTCTGCTTTAACTACAGAGAGGAGAAGTTAAAGTAGTGCATTTGTTGTTGGCAAGTAGCTTGATATTTTGAATGCAGGAGCCAATCAGGGCAGGAAAATTGGGGTAGCCAGAGTAGATAATCAGCATATTTCCAGTACAGTTACTGAGAAACAAGCACAAAGGTATTATGCAAATCCATGTGCCTTGAATGGCTAATAATGGCTGTCAGCCAATCACTGCATAGGGATTTACATGCTGTACAGTTATTTAGATAATCATAAACTGATTATGCAAATCAGACACCATCAATCAAACCAGAGTGCAGGGAATTATATAGGGGTTGTGTGTGGAGGGTGCAAAGGGGGTAGAATATGTATCAGTAACTGTACCGCATCTCTGAACTCAAACAGTTCCATTCCAGTATTTTATAGTGTACTGATAACAATTCTATAGATGCCTACAATCCCATAACTTTATTGCCATTATAATCCTGGTAGAGAGAGAGTTTTTTGCAAGAGAAAGTGAGGCAATTGTTTTTGTTTGTTTGTTGTTAAACAGAAACGATTATCTTAGCTTAGTAAAGGCTTGTCTACATTGTGCTGCAGTATGGTCTTCAGGGGTATGAATTGTTGAGCACTCTAACATGTTGTGCTCTAACTGCCCCACGTAGGCCCTGGTGGCATGAACTAAAAGGTATTAATATAGTCCTGCTTGAAAAGAGACTACATCAACAAACTAGGTACCTGTTAGTTTGCGCCAGCAGGGTCCACATGGGACAGTTAGAGCACAACGTTCTACAAATCACAGCCCCATAGATTGCACTCTGGTGCTGTGTAGACAAGCCCTAAGAGTGTTTCGCAAATGAAAAATTATAGATAATTGTTGTTTGTTCTTGCTGCCACTGGAATGAGTGTAATTATTATTAACAAGCAGATAGTTTCAATAATTACTTCTAGTTATTTCAGGATACAGATGCAGTCAGGCATAAAGCTATAGTTTTACATTGTCAGAGTTCTAGACTCTATTTGCTATCTTTTTTTAAATTGCTATTTGTTTGAGGGAGGGGCTTGGGGAAGATAGGAATTTGGCTACAAGAGCATTTGCATGGATAGTCAGATTTTGTGTGATATTGTGCATTGTATAGTCAGTCTGACTGCATTAAGGCTACATCTAACTTGGAGCTAGGGGTGTGATTCCCATCTCAAGCAGATGTACTCGTGGTATCATCAAGTTAGCATGCTAAAAATACATGTATAGTCAGAGGATCATAGGCAGTGGTGAGAGGTGACACGGGCTAGCCACCCTCAGTACAAACCCTCTTGGACCCCGTGGGTATGTACTCGGGGCAGCTAGCCTGTTCACTGCTGCATGTGCTACCACAGCTACATTTCTATTTTGAGCATGCTAGCTCAATGAGAATTGGCGTAAGTATTGAGCAGGGAATCACACCCTCAGCTCCAAATGTAGATGTAGCCTAAGGGTAAAGTTATTTATTTTCCTAAGAGCTGCATGATAGGGATCTTAGGCCCTGCTCCTACTGTGTTAATCTTTCATAGATTTGAAGGTCAGCAGGTACTATTATGATCGTCTAGTCTCACCCGCCGGAAAACACAGG
Source organism: Chrysemys picta bellii (assembly GCF_011386835.1). Taxonomy (NCBI): domain Eukaryota; kingdom Metazoa; phylum Chordata; order Testudines; family Emydidae; genus Chrysemys; species Chrysemys picta. The sequence continues at coordinate 84,705,638 of NC_088798.1, forward strand.
AGTTCAGAAACTCCACAGAATTTTATCATGTGCTTCCAGAATCAAGCCCATAATTTCTGTTTGAGCTATAGCTAAGAAAATTCATTCTCAGTATTTACCAATTTTCTCCAAAATATTCTGGGTTTTTGAAAAGCTGTTATCTAGACTTTACCAGTTTTCATCCGAATTTCGTTTTTTTCGGGAGCCAGAAATGTTTCTGAGAGAGAAGGGCAGGGAGCCAGGTCCTAGCAGCTGATACCACTTGATAGCTGCAATGACAGGCCTGCAGGGAGTGGAAGGCTGCATTCCTTGAATACTGCCCCCCTTAAGGACTCAGCCCCCTTCTGACCCTGGCCCTTCAGTGTGACCCCTGGGCCAGGGTCAGCAGGGTGCTCAGTCCAGGAGGTAGGATCAGTACTCAGAGGCTGCAACCTTCTGCACCCCTCCTGACAACTGCCTTATAGCACACCCCTGTCCACTTTCTCTGCACAGAGGGGAAGCGAGGAAGTCAGGGAGCCACGTCCCAGGAGTTGAGACCACCCAACCACTGCAAGGTGCAAAAGGCTTCCTAAAGGCTAGTTGATGAGTACTCCCTCTTCCTCCCTGCCCTGCATGCACACACGCACGGACACACACGTGTGCACAAACATCCCCCTGAGAACTAGGTAATCTTCCCTATCTGCCAGCCCCAGTCCCTAGGAGTACACGATACCCTTCACCTGCTGCCCTTTCTTTTTTACTGATTGTCATCCTCTTTCAATGAACACCAGTGAATTCCCAGGACATTAAAACAAATAAAAATAAAAAACAAAAATGAAGGGCCTTAGCTATAGCCTATCTTTTAGAAAGGCAGCCAGTCTTGAGTTACAGCCTTCAAGTGATGGAGAATCTAACACACCCGTAAGAAAGTTGTGCAAATGCTTAATCTACCATCAGTTAAAATATTCACCTTATTTGTAGTCCAAATTTGTTTAGCTTGCACATCCATACATTGAATCTTGCTATGCCTTTCTGTGCAACATTAAGGATCCCTCTACTATTAGAAAGCTTCTCCCCATGTAGGTACATATAGACCATGATCAAGTCACCTCTTAACCTTCTTTTTGTTAAATGTTTTGCTTTGTAGGATTCAGGGCCTTAGATTGTAAACTTTGCTGGGTCAGGGACTATCTTCCTATGCATTTGAACAGCATCTAGCACTTTGTGGGTGCTATCATAATATAATAATAAAGACTGATAATCTGTTTGTTTCTGAATTAATAGGAAGCTTTCATCCCTTAAACAGATCATCATGAAGAAGCTCCTCCTATAAAATGAGCTTAATTGAACAGCTGAGGTAGTGGGGTTACCCAGTAGAACTCAGACACTGCTGTGGAGAGTATGGGAAGAAGAAGTCAAGTTCTAGCAGTGAGATCTCATGTAGAAGCTTTAGACATTCATTTGTGATGTGCTGGATACAAACCACTTTTGTTTTGGTGGTTTGTATTTTACTAATGTTCTCTTTTTAATCTTTTCTCTCAACAAAGAAAGGCGTTTACAGAGACCTGCCCTGATTCTTTAATGAGATGTCTTAACTTCTCCCTAGTGACCAGATAAAAGTTTACTGTGCTGGGCTATTTCTCATAAAATATATTAAAGCAAGCACTATATATTAAGGTTCTACAGAGCCAAATAGTATGGAATATATCATTGTTTGTATTTCATTGGCTTTTTCTTTAGTAGTTTTTTGTTTTAATGCAAAATCATTTATGGGGCAAAGTAATGTGGATTTTTCATCATATTTCCAGGAACTGAAATACTATTAAAAGTTATTTTGGCCCCTGATGCATTAAAAAATCTCATGAAAAATTTTAATATATATAAAAAATATCTGACACTTATAGGAGCATTTACAATTACAGTGTTGTATAAGCAGTTTATATAGAAATTTTAAATAATTAATTCTCACAATCTCTTCATTCCTTTTAAAAAAGGAAAAGTGACAGAGTTTAAGTGACTTGCTTAAAAAAAAAAAAAAAACCCTGTTGGTGACTTATGGTAGAGCTGTGATTAGAGTTTGTGTGTTTCTCACTCCCAGATCTGTGGTCATTCTGGATCTGATTCAAAGCCCACTGAAATCAGTGTAAGTCTGTCCATAGACTTCAATAACCTTAAGATGAAGCCCTCTGACTTTCTACCACCTTTAACAACCTCAACATCCCCAGATGAACCTGCATTAGTGTTTTCGTAACATCAATATACTGACCAGGTCACATACAACATAATCACATTACACAGCACGGCCAATAGATACAGTAGGCTTTTATTGATGAAGCAATAAAGAATAATAAAATACATTAATTAAATATCACTACTTTAGTGGAACAAGAGAATTTGTTGATTTAAGTCAGTGCAGTGTCCTTAGGTATAGACACTGACTATCCCCAGCTTAAAACTCTCTTGGGCCATTTATTATACATCAGTGATGCTGCAGAGGCCAATAGGTGTTCTGGCAGAAATTCCTTCTGAGGCTTATCAGCAGGGCCGGCTCTGGGTTTTTGGCCACCCCAAGCAAAAACAAAAACAAAAAAAACCTGCGGCGCGGCTGGAGCATGGGTGCAGGTGACCGGCTAGCAGGGGAGAGGGGGAAGGGGAGGGAGCGGGCAGGAGAGAGAGAGAAGCGGGGTGACCAGGGCTATAGCGGGGCACTGCCACAAGGCCCCTCCCACAGCGCTGCGCCACTCCGTGCCGCCTACCGTGCCACGCCGCGCTGCCTGCCGCCTGCCGGAAGGGCTCCGCTCCTGTCGGAGGGGAGGGAAGGACGAGGACTGCCCTGCCGGGCTTCCTGCAGGGCGCTCCCGACCTCCGCGCAACCGCCCCCTACAGGGCGGCCGGAGTGGAAGAAAAAAAAAGCGGCCGTTCCGCCCTAGGATTGGGCGGAATGCCGCCTTGTTCAATCTGCCACCCCAAGCACCAGCTTGCTCGTGCCTGGAGCTGGCCCTGCTATCAGGAGACTGAAGTATGGTGTAGTGTGCAACTCAGTGATGGACCCTAAGAACAAATTATGTTCTCTGTCATTTGGGCCAAATGCTGTTCTCACTCACATTGTTACACTGGTCTACAATTTTTGAGAAGTCGTCTGCTTCAGAGATAAAATGTGCTATTTATTATGTATTTTGATGTGCTGAATTCAAATATGACAATTAAAACAACTGATTGGCTACTGTTTCTAAGATATTTAAGTTTTTACATTTTATGTCTATGTATATTGTGTAGATAGTAGAGTTTTAATGATAAATTGTAAACCTAACCTAACATCACCTGCCAGGAGATTCCACTGCTGTAGTCTGGAGCCCAACAGGTCTGCCTTACTCTTGGGTAGTTCCAAATCCCCAACAAGGTCATTCAGTTCACCTTGTGTTATGAGGTGTGGTTCAGAGGAGGAGGATGGGAGAAAATGTGGGTCCTGTGACATTGATGGTTCAGGACCAGAAGTTTCATCCTCTTCCTCTTCCTCTTCCTCATCTGACTCAAGTGAGAATCATTCTGGTGCATCAGGAACCGGCAGTCCTTCTCCGTGGGGTACTGGGCGTTTAGCTGATGGAATGTTTGGATAATGCACAGTCCACTTTTTCTTCTTTGACACACCTTTCCCAACTGGAGGCACCATGCAGAAGTAACAATTGCTGGTATGATCTGTTGGCTCTCTCCAAATCATTGGCACTGCAAAAGGCATAGATTTCCTTTTCTTGTTCAACCACTGGTGAAGATTTGTTGCACAAGTGTTGCAGCATATGTGTGGGGCCCATCTCTTGTCCTGATCTCCAATGTTGCAGCCAAAATAAAGGTGATAGACTTTCTTAACCATAGTGGTTATACTGCGCTTTTGTGATGCAAAAGTCACTTCACCACAAACATAGCAGAAGTTATCTGCACTGTTCACACAAGTACGAGGCATCTCTGCTCACTTTGGCTAAACAGAAATGTGTCCCTTTGCAAAATCAAACACTGACAAATAAGAGAGCACGGCACTGTAGGATTTCTAGAGCTGATATAGGGCAATTTGTTCAGCAGAGTGATGTAAGCTTCGTTATGATTGCATCATCCATGACTTCTAGAAATAACACGATGCAATTCATATCATGTATGATGCAATACCAGCTTTAGATTGCATCATTCATTGTTTTGCCTAAAATGCAAGTACTGTCCAAACCCAGTCATAGATTTATTCATAGATCCAGTCAAAGATGTCTTTTAGTCATTTCTGGTTTAAATTGAGATCCCTTCCCCTTATAATTTACTTATCCTCCGCCATTCCCAAGTCAAGGGTTGTATATACTGACCCAATAGCATATCTTGAAAACTAGAGCCAATCAACAATTTTAAGCATCATTTTCGTTCTCAGTGACCCAGAATTAGTAAAGTTTGACTACATTTATTTCAGAATCATTTTGGCTGTAGAGCAGTGTTATCGATCTGCAGTTATTGCACTGAAATTTACACTGGTACAATGGAGATCAGAATTTGATCCTTATTTTGCAAAAGTTCCTGATGAAATCCTTTTCCCTTTGGTTCTCTGGTCATAGGATTTTGTTTGCTTTGAAAGTTACACTGTTCATACAAGAACAATGAGGAGTCCTTGTGGCACCTTAGAGACTAACAAATTTATTTGAGCATAAGCTTTCATAATGATTAACATGAGGTGAATCTGAAAAAAATTAACATAATGGCTGCTTCATTTAGGGAAAAAAGCATTTTCCCCTCTTACACAGCAGACACATTGATATAAGGCCATCAGTTTTTATTGTGCTGAATTGTCACTGTCGTATAACATTATCTTGCTGTTGGATTAGGGTTTTTGGCAATCTTTGCACTAATAAGGTCATTTGATGTGTCTTGAACTGCCATATGGAGGGGGAAAAGTGAAAGTTTTACGATAGACATGATATCTAATCATGGAACAAGTCCACAAGGCATGGCTAAGATGTAGCATTCCTTCCCTTGTCTTGCATCAACAGGGAAGTAGGGTTTTTTTTTCCTCCTCACCCCCCCACCCCCTCTAGCAATATTACTGTGCTAGGTCTTGATACTAAAGATTGTTTTGCCTGGGCAGAGACCTGTGCCAGACAACAGCACTCTGTATCAGTGCAGGAATCCATCCACATTAAACAACTTACCATATTGGGTGGGGCCTTGTTTATCATGAATCTGAATGGCTTCAGGTTTTAACTCCTGTTCAAAAGGAAATTACCCTGCTTCTGACATTGTTACAGTTACGACATTGTCATTAGTATTAACACCACTTTACACTTGTTGTAACATTCATGCAAAAGTCTCAAACCATTTAACAAACAATAAATAATTAAGTCTTCAAGATAGGAAAGTAAGAGGGTAAACAGATGAGTAAACTGAGACAGATCCACAGTGATTCAGCAACACCATGGAAAAAGAATTCAGGAGTCCTGAATCTCAGTCCTTTGGTCTAATAATCATCAGACAACACTGCTTTCCATTTCAGCTTTTTTCCCTCAATCTCATGATGGCAGTGCCATTGCAAACTCTAGAATTCGAACCCCCATCCCCCAAAAGTAGAAGAAAGGAATGAATAAGCAAGAAAATCAAATCTAGAGCTATAAAGGTGTGTTCTTGGGAAATTAATGGGTGAAATCCCAGCCCCATGAAAATCAATAGGAAAACTCAGTAGGGCTGGGATTTCACCAAGTGCCTTAATGGGATTTTCAAATGGGTTTAGCATCAGACCAACATTCATTAAAGTGTGTGGGGGTTTTACCTTGGACTTCAAAAGGAACAGAATTATGCCAGTGTTGAATGCTTCTTATAAAAACCCTCTGATAGTAAAGACATTATTCTTACTAAGGCGACACAGTCCTTAATTATGGTCTATGTATTGCTCTTTTTAATACATTATTCTTGTTATCTTGATTTTTATATCTAAATATTTTATTTTAAGGACTACTGTTAAATGTGAAATATACAGTAGATATGAACAAATCATAGAATCATAGGCCTGGAAGGGACCTTGAGAGGTCATCTAGTCCAGTCATCTAGTTATCTAGATGTTATCTAGATCATTCCTGACAGGTGTTTGTCTAGCCAGCTCTTAAAAATATCCAATGATGAAGATTCCACAATCTCCCAAAGCAATTTATTCCAGTTTTTCCTAATGTCCAACCTGATCCTCCCTTGCTGCAATTTAAGCCCATTGCTTCTTGTCCTATCCTCAGAGGTTAAGAAAAAACAGTTTTTCTCCCGCCTCCTTGTGACAACCTTTTATGTACTTGGTATATATTTATCAATTGACAGTAGATTTGTTTCTGGCGAAGTACTTATAGTTGCTGCTTCTTGGGCAGGTTGTATATGTAATTCAACAGGAAAAATTAATAGCAAGTCAATAAATGATAACATTACAAAATATGAATTTGCATTAGAAGATAGTATGTGTACCATTAACTTGAAAATATGTATATATATTTATATTCTGAGTTTACTGTTGAAAAATAGCTTATTCTGGGTGAAAATGAAGGGTGCTATGTTGTATGAAATATGTCTTTCCTTGTTCATGGTAAGAACAATCTGTGTCTGTGTATAATATAGGAAGGGCCTGTTTTATTATGTCCTTGATAATCAATTTCTTTGTGGAAACATAATCTGATTGATCTTCAATGGCAAAAAAACCAAACTTTATTGATATCAATAGAAACAGGACTGGGCCCATAACTCCAATTGAAATCAATGATAGGAGTATTTGGCCACAAATTCCCCATACAACACTGCGAACTTTTCTCAATTATTACCACCTATTTTTTTTCATTTGCAACTGGCACATTAGTTTTCAAGGAGATTTAATTATATTGAAAGTTGGATGGATAATTAATGAGCTGTTCATGAACAAGCAGGAGACAAATGTTAGACAAGTGTCAAAACATTTCAAATCAAGGTAACAATTAATGCTACATAACTCAAACAAAGTTTGAACAGTGCATTGCAAATTTTGTAGAAACTTTCTCTTTTGACTTTGGCATAAATATGGCAATTTTTAGGTCAAATATATTTTCCAAGCCAAAGTTAGAGAGGAACTAAAATAGGGCTTATACAGAAGCTGGCTGCATCCTTAACTATGGAGGGGATATTGCCCATCCATAATACTTACTGAACTACTGGCTCTAATGCTATAGATATAATACATAGCAAATGGGAAACATTACTTATTTCTGAATAGCACGTACTCAGGAAAGAATAGACTTTCATTAGGATTAATGGCTTTATCAGTGTTCTTTGACCTACAAACACCCAGTTACACACTATTCCTGGAGTTGCTTTAGCATTAAGTCTCAATCCAGCAAGGTGCTGAGAACTCTGGTCCCATTACAACAAAGCTCTTAAGCATATGCTTAATTTTAAGCAAGGGCAGACCCCACTGATGTCATTAAATTACACTGTAGATTTGAAATAGTTAAAAAGAATCAGAATCCCAAATCTTCAGAGATCATATAAGAACAGTAAAGCTTAGCCTTGATGCTACCTTACACAAAATAGGAAGTGGTGTGCAGTTATAGCTATAAGACAAATCAAATAGGTTTTATTATGTTTCTGGTAATGATTAAATGCATCAGGAATTAGCTTTGCTATTATTTTGAAGAAGATGGCAGTTCTTATAATACCAGCTGTGCCAACACTGGATGCTATGATTGTAGATTGTACAATTAACCAAATATTGCCATTTATGGCATCTCCTGTAGCATATTTTCTGGCCTTACCTGCCCAAAATCTCTTGGATGGTTTTATTTTATTTTTAAAATCTCTCCCCACTGGAATGGCACACACTCTAATGTAGAACAATATCTGCCATCTCCCAAGATACATCCGTTCTTACTGCTGCTAGGGTTTTCTCATTACAGCTTTCTTAGCCCCAGAACGTTGGATTTAGTTTAGCAAACAACTTTGCTGGAAATTGCTCGGTATGCACTACATGTTTTGCTAAGTGATATTTCCCCAGAGCTGGCAGATCACTCCAAAGTAGCAGATGTGCATGTTTTGGAAAATCACTACCATAAGGAATAGCATAATTATATTTACTGCTGTTTGTAGTGCACAAAATTTCAAATAGAGGGACACTAACAGACTTATTTTTCCTCCACGATATACATAATTAACTTTATTCCTTTAATTCCCAGCTAAGGATTATACACTAACACATGCCACTGCCCCTGAAAATCTAGGGCAAAATTCCTTCCCCACTGAAGTCAATGGACGTTTTTCTCTTGACTTCAGGGAGCCATGGATGGGATGTGGGGGTCAAAATGGTTTCATTATCATGTGTAAATACCATAAGGCCTTGTTTGGGGATATCCACTAATGGTTAATGGGCTACAGCTATGGGAGAAGATATGGTATGGTAGTGCTGCAACCTGCTAGACTTGGTGATATCCCCAATGTGCTTTGGTTACCTACTGTCCAGCAAGTGCCTTTTAAAAAAATCATATAATTATCATCTAAAGTTTAGTATAGGTGGAGACTATGAAAAAAATGTGTTACCTCAGGTCCTGTTGCAACAATAACAATTAACTAACTACCTATCCCATGATTGTTATGCTTATAGTTGTATTTTTTATCAGGTGTGCAGAGGGTAAGAGACATGTGTATTTGACAATAAAATGCCATTATTATTATTGTCCGTAGCAAAGAAGCGTGGCCACCCTCAGAGATCGACAGTGGGGAGAACCAGGAAGGCCACAGGAAGGCAGAACCTGGAAGCAGAGGGGCAGGACAGGAAAAGGAAGTATGAAAGGTGAGCCCCGTAGCTCAGTTGGGAGGCAGCTGCCAAAGGAGACAGAGGTGTTCTCCCCACTGCTGATGCAGGAGTCCACAGAAGGCTTCTGCTGTCCCAAGAAGGGCCCCGAACTACCCAAACGGCCAGACACACCTGATGCTGAGGAGTTGCTGGGACTGCCGCTCGCAGTATACCCCGGAAAAACAGAGGACACCTTTTGGAAGCAGGAGAGTATGGGAAGTAGCCCGGGAGAACCAAACTACGGTCTAGCTGTGCTGTCGCCGGAGACGTGGTCAGCGTGTTGTGGGTGTATTCCTCACTGACCCAGTGGCAGACCACTCTGCTGCTGGGATGCAGTGGAGTTGGACGGGCTATGTCCCCCCTGCCATCCCACCCTGGGGTGGCAGTACTCTCCCTCCTGAGGTCAGGAGGCCTGTGCTCCATTTGCACCCCTTGCCTGAGCGCCTTAGACTGTGGATGGCGCTTCACCCCTTGGGTGGGCCCCTCGACTGCTTGGTGCTCTCACCTGCCCGAGGGCTGGAGCACTAGACTGCAAGGTGCCCCGCCCTGCCTAAAGGCCTAGGCCCCTGAACTGTTTGCTGCTCTTCCCTGCCTGCAGGTAACTGCCTGAGCCTTATAGACAGATAATTTCCCCCTTGTGAAGGCTGCAATTCTGGGTGTGTGACAACAAAGAGGTGTGACCACCTTCGGAGATTGACAGTGAGGGAAGGGCGTGCACACCTACATACTTACAGGGTCATATTATTCTGTCCAATGTAACGCACTTTGTGAAATGATGAGTTAGAAAAAAATCAAGATTGCAGATACCTATTGAATATGATAAGGTTTCCCACCCACCCCCAAATAGTTACATTCTGGAATCAAGGCACACTCTGTTGCATAAGCAACAAACTATCAGTCGGATAAAGAAAGGTACATACATCAATATGATACTATTTTAAAACACAGTTAAACATAACCTGACCAGAAGTATTCTATCTGCTACCCAAGATCCATAAACCTGGAAATCCTGGACGCCCCATCATCTCAGGCATTGGCACTCTTACAGCAGGATTATCTAACTATTTGGACTCTCTCCTCAGACCCTACACTACCAGTACTCCTAGCTATCTTTGAGATACCACTGACTTCCTGAGGAAAGTACAATGCATTGGTGATCTTCCTGAAAACACCATCCTGGCCAGCATGGATGTAGAAGCTCTTTATACCAATATTCCACACGAGGATGGACTACAAGCTGTCAGGAACAGTATCCCTGATGATGCCACGGCACACCTGGTGGCTGAGCTTTGTAACTTTGTCCTCACCCCCACAGCCATTTCAGATTTGGGGATAACTTCATGTCAGCAGCACTGCTATGGGTACCTGCATGGCCCCACGGTATGCCAACATTTTTATGACTGACTTAGAACAACTCTTCCTCAGCTCTCGTCCCCTAGCGCCCCTCCTCTACTTGCGCTACATTGATGACATCTTCATCATATGGACTCATGGGGAGGAGGCCTTTGAAGAATTCCACCTGGATTTCAACAATTTCCACACCACCATCAATCTTAGCCTGGACCAGTCCGCACAAGAGATCCACTTCCTGGACACTACAGTGCAAATAAGTGACGGTCACATAAACACCACCCTATACCGGAAACCTACTGACCACTATTCTTACCTACATGCCTCCAGTTTCCATCCAGGACACATCACACGATCCATTGTCTACAGCCAAGCCCTAAGATACAACTGAATTTGCTCCTATCCCTCAGACAGAGACAAACACCTACATGATCTTTATCAAACATTCTTAAAACTACAATACCCACCTGGGGGAGTGAGGAAATGGACTGACAGAGCGAGACAGGTATCCAGAAGTCACCTACTACAGGACAGGCCCAACAAGGAAAATAACAGAACACCATTGGCCATCACGTACAGCCCCTGGCTAAAACCTCTCCAGCACATCTACAACCTATCCTGGAAAATGATCCCTCACTCTCACAGACCTTGGAAGACAGGCCAGTCCTCACTTACAGACAGCCCCCCAACCTAAAGCAAATACTAACCAGCAACTACACACCACACCACAGAAACACTAACCCAGGAACCAATCCCTGTAACAAACCCCATTGCCTACTCTGTCCCCATATCTACTCCAGTGACACCATCATAGGACCCAACCACATCAGCCACACAATCAGGGGCTCATTCACCTGCACATCTACTAATTTGATATATCCCATCATGTGGCAGCAATGCCCCTCTGCCATGTACATTGGCCAAACCAGACAGTCTCTACATAAAAAATAAATGGACACAAATCAGACATCAGAAATGGTAACATACAGAAGCCAGTAGGTGAACACTTCAATCTCCTTGGACATTCTATAACAAATTTAAAAGTAGCCATCCTGCAACAAAAAAACTTCAAAAACAGACTTCAAAGAGAAACTGCAGAGCTACAATTCATTTGCAAACTTAACACCATTAATTGGGCTTGAACAGGGTCTGGGAGTGGCTGGCTCACTACAAAAACAATTTTCTATCTCTTGGTATTGACACCTCCTCATCAGTTATTGGGAGTGGATCACATCCTCCCTGATTGAATTGGCCTTGTCATTACTGGTTCTCCACTTGTAAGGTAACTCCCTTCTCTTCATGTGCCAGTACATTTATGCTTGTATCTGTAACTTTCACTCCATGCATCTGAAGAAGTGTTTTTTTCCCACAAAAGCTTATGCCCAAATAAATCTGGTAGTCTTTAAGGTGCCACTGGACTCCTCGTTGTTTTTGTGGATACAGACTAACACAGCTACCCCTCTAATAGTTAAACATAAATAACCCAGACCAATAGTATCGGCACTGTAACAAATATTTTTCATGACCACATTAGTATTTAACTGAACTCTATGCATAATGATTGTGGTGTGGAAAGAAGAGAGAAAAATCAAACTACCGGGAAAAAAATGGGAAACAAAGGAATAGAGAACTGGATGAATTCAGCCTTCAGGGTCACTGATTCAAATCCACATCAGCTGCATAGTGACTTAAAATCACCATCATCTGGTGTCTGTTGGGTGGCCTATATGAAATGTATTGCTACAAGCCCCAAGAGAGTTCAAGGATTTAATGTACATGAGAACTGAAAACAAAACCACTATGATTTATTTATAGTAACTTGTCTGGTGCTCTTAACTATATATTTGGAGTTCCTTAAAGACATAAATTAATTTAGCCTATCATTTTTGTGAGGCAAGGAAGTATTATTATCCCCATTTTACAGATGGGAAATCTGAGGTTCAGAAAGATTAAATTATTTCTCCAAGGTCACACAGAAATTCTGTAACAGAGTTAGGAGTACAACCCAAATCTCCTGCAACCTATTCTTGGGCTTTAACCACAAGACAATTTCAGCCCTATCTTAGATATCAGGCATGAAGCAGTGTAGCAAAGCTCTTATTCTCACTCCCCTTTGCATATTCAGAGATTAATGGGAGTTTACAAGGATGTCAGTCACAATGAGCAGTAAAATTCACCTAAGTCAAGATCTGAATGTTATTATTGTCAATGGAAAGACCCATTTAAGTCTGAGTTGAATCAGGACCTTCAAGAGTTATCAAAGGGCCCATCCAGTAAGTAGAAGCAGGAGTATCTCTCCTTGGAAATATCCTTGGATGCATGCAAATTATTACATATATTGTCCAATCCAATTTGCTATGCAGAATGGCTTGGACAAGCTTATACCTGAAAAATGATAACAATGTTTGGATAAACTGAAGATTGGTGTCTGAGAAATGCAAGGACTTGAGCTTCAATTTTTTGTAGACTCATATGCTTCTTGAAGTAGCTGGGGTAGTGGAGGGTAGTGAAGATATAAGATGTAGTGTTAGACTGAGATCTACATGATACATATAATTAATCTCTCTGTGTGTTAGTTTGATTGAAGTGCTATATAAAAATGGACCCATTGTATCTCCCTTTAAACATAGGGAAACCATTCCATTATATTACTAAATTATTTAAAAGAAACAATGATTTCTACAAGTCCTTAAGGGAATGCCTTGGCATATCAATGCTTACGGTATGTTAATAATTCAACAGGACAATGTCCGCTAACATAATAGATGGCCACAATAAATACGGGGATAAAATATTGGAAATGGAGTTTGACACATAATAATAAACCTTACAGACAATATCAAGGCCAGCCATAGTAAGTATATATAGGGAAATATTTATTTTTTGTGGTGCTTACACTGTTCCAAGATGACAGTTTAATTTAAATTTCAACATAAAAATAACCCTATCTAATGTTTTATATGACTGCATTACAATAGTATTGGACTGCCTCCCAGCCCTCAATATATTTATCCTCATCACACCCCTGTGAGGTAGGGAAATGCTATTATCCTCATTTCACAGTTGGGGGAACCAAGAGGCACATTCAAGGTTACATAGGAAGTCTGTGGTAGAGCAGAGACTTAAACCCAAGTCCCTTAAGTCTCAGGCAAGTGCCTTAACCACTGGACCATCTTTTCTCTCTACCCCAGCTTCTAGGTGCACTTGACAGAACTTTAAAAACGCAATACAGTTAAGACAGACAGTAGCCAAATAGCAGCCTTGTTCCACACAATGAAGCTATCCTACAAAATGAAAAATGTCCTCATCTCAGTTTCCACAAAACCCAAACACCCCAGATAAAATACCCTCCCCCAAAAACATTCACTTTCCTACCATCAATTGTTTTGCCTATCCAAAGAGAGAGGCTTTGCAGCAGGATCTCAAAGTCTACTAAGTCAGAGTACTTCAGATCAAGAGTGAAATCCATAGCTGCGAGACCCTCGGGGAGAATTCCTTGCCAGCAGTGCTCTCTCCTCTACATACCAAGGGAAATTCAGCTCAAATGTCTCGTTGAACGGAATTGTGACAGCGTCGCATGGAGAGAGAAGCAGATTGATATCTCAGGAGGTTTCACAGACATGGAATAAAATCTTAAAAAACCTTTTATCTCAGTCATCTTCAAACCAAGACTTCTTACTGCTGGTACTTCAGTCATCTTCTTTCATCTGTTGCAGATCACCAGCCAACCAGAAAATTTTTGAGGATGAAATCATGGAAGAGGGAACCATACTAGCTGCCAGGGAGGAAAAGAGATTACCCCAAAGTCCTATCAATCCATCAGCAGAGAGGTCTGTTGGAAGCACATTATTCACCTTGAGATCCTACGAGAAATATCTCATCCTTAACTAGAGCATGGATATTGATACCATACTAAGCCACTAATCTTGCATTAACCAACAGAAAAGTGAAAACCTGAGATATAACAGACAATGCCTTTGGAACTGATATTCGTTGTCTTTCAAGATTTTCTCTAACATCTTTTTCTGCATTGCCTTAGCCTAACCCATTACCACAGGAATCAAGGACCTAAAAGAAAGGTATCCCCACCCCAGTGTTGAACTCTTGCTACTCCAGCAGTACTACTTCCCCTGTTATGCCCTAACCCTACTCAGATTCACAATCACAAATGATACCCAAATCATATTCTGGAGACAGGGAGAGGAAACTGAAGACTATGTTCCACAGCAATGAATTTTTCACAAGTCTACTAGTCAAGAAAGAAGAAGTGATGAAAAAATAAGGAACAAATGCAACTTCAATACAAAAGTTTTTCTTTCTACTGCCCCTCTAGAAGTGGGATTATTTATCTATTTTTTATCTTTATGGCATTCAGTTTTCTTTAACTAGCAGAGTTAGCAGCAGTACAACAAAAGGTGATCCTTTCAATAATTAATGTTCTCTTCAGATAAGCAGAACATGGACAAGAAATTTGCAATAAACTGAAAATACTAAAAAAAGAAGAACAGGAGTACTTGTGGCACCTTAGAGACTAACAAATTTATTAGAGCATAAGCTTTCGTGGACTACAGCCCACTTCTTCGGATGCAGTCCACGAAAGCTTATGCTCTAATAAATTTGTTAGTCTCTAAGGTGCCACAAGTACTCCTGTTCTTCTTTTTGCGGATACAGACTAACACGGCTGCTACTCTGAAACCTGAAAATACTAAATTGACCTAAGTGATTGTTCCCCTTTCAGAGAGACAAGGTAGGTGAGTTAATATCTGTTATTGGACCAACTTCTGTTGGTGAAAGAGACAAGCTTTGAGCTCCACAAAGGTCTTCCTCAAGTCTGGGGAAGGAACACTCACCAGAATCTCAGACATTCTGTTTTTCTTTCCCAGACGTGAAGAAGAACTCTGTGTAGCTCAAAAGCTTGTAACTTCCACCAACCGAAGTTGATCCAATAAGTGATACTACCTCACACACCCCCACCCCTTGTCTCTCATATTCTGCGACCAAGCATGGCTACAACACTGCAAACATTTTCCCCTTTCAGTTATAGAGAGGTTTCCTTTTCTAAAAGTCTGTCATCCTATCTGACTTTTGACTATCTACATTTTTAGTTTACAGAAGATTAATTTTTTGCCTGTGAAACCCTTCATGGTGTCAAATACAGTATTAGAGGTGTGGGTCACGGTGGAAAGAACACATATGAAAGACACCAGGTTTCAGGTTTAGTATCGAACTTCATATGGTCCAGATCTTTTCCAAGATTTGAAAACCATCAAAAGAAACACGGACCCATTTTTGAGCAAATTTTAGCTGGTTATGGTTTGTGTTAAAACCAGGTGAAACTCAAGAGTTTGGAATGAGCACTTTTACTTAAGTGCTAACCTAATCTGTTCAGGTTCTTATCCGGCTTGCACTCATCACCTTTATATCTCAGAGTGGATGTTCTGGGTGTGAATCTGCTCAGGTGAAAGCCAGCAAAAATGTTTGCATGGACTTATGAGAGTCCCAACCAACATTTCGAACAGCTTTAATATTAGACTTATGGGCCTGATCCAAAGCCCACTGAAGTCAATGGAAAGACTCTCATTGATTTCACTGGACTTTGGATTCAGCCCTATGTCTCTGTCTCATCACAATTCCAAATGAATGAAATATAGCAGGAGGTTGGATTATCCAAATTCATTGTCACTGATGGGACCCTAGCCATTCAATTTGTTGGGATGGCTGAGTTCCAGGAAAAGGAGGAGAACTCAGTGACACAAGCCAAATACTGGCTAACTACAGACCTGGGAAACTTGGGGATGGCAGTGGTGATCTGCAGATATGGAGGGTAGTTCATCTATCTCCTGGATTGGTTTACCACTGGTTTCTATTACATTCAAGGTCTACTAGGGTGACCAGATGTCCCGATTTAATAGGCACAGTCCCGATTTTTGGGTCTTTTTCTTATATAGGCTCCTATTACCCTCCACCCCCATCCCGATTTTTCACACTTGCTGTCTTGTCACCCTAAGGTCCACTGAAATCAACAGAAGTCTTTGAATAGGCCTTGGATCATGATCAGGCCCATAACATGCTATAAGAAGGGAATCTAGTGGTGATTTCTACAGAGCTCAACAGCAGAAGCTTTTTTATCTCTTTACTGAAGAAGGAACATTCAAATATTCTGAACCCAGAGGTCTATGGATATTCTTCTGCAACACATGATGGACATCACAAGCACCTAAATCAGGGAAGAGAGCTGCATTATTTGCACAACTTTTGGGTTTAATAAATTTCAACTGCAGTAGGGAGAAGGACACATTGAACTCAGATCTTAGCAGCTAAGTAAAGAAGGAAATCCCTGCTAACTATTTTCTTTTGGTACGTATTCTCATTTATGCCCATACATATGTTGTTTCAATGGATCTTAAAAAGTTTTAAAGCATAAGTTTACTCCTTAATTGATCTCAAGATTTAATAAAGTGATGCAGCATTAGGAAATTCAGTAAATGTATTGCAGATTCCTACAGCATAGCAGTTTGATTGTCATTTAATGTATATTTAATCATTTAAAAATCCAGTAGCTGATTTTAAAATATTGCAACCCAGTAGTTACTTTTGGACTCTTTGAAGATTTTTTTTAATCCTACTAGACTGCATGACTTGTTTCAGTAAGAAGATATAACTAACTATTAAATATTTATTCACTTACTTTTTTGTGTCTCTCTGAGCAACAGACACAAATAAAATGTTTATTTTAAAAGTAACTTTTTTAAAAGCATAGATGCTGTTACTCAGACATTTTCATATTTGGTGTTCACAGTCTTAAACAAAAAGAGAAACTGTTGAGAATCAAGATCCTGAATTAAAGGGTGAACCAACTATACTCCTGTTACAGAGGGAGATGATTAGTTAGCTTGCACCACATTTTGTTTCATCAAAATCTAAGAAATCAAGTTTATGATGTTTTGAAAAGTGATAACCCTGTCAGGTACTTATGTGAAACATTCAGATTTAAAACCCTGGGGAAAGCTGCATATCTTTTGCAAATCTGCATAGATGAATGGGGCTGCTGGATATTGAATTCATATATTAAAAGTCTTTTATCACACTAGAAAAGTAATATACTTATGTAATGAATTTCTGTAATGTTGGTGCAGGTATTTCCATAGATGATAGTATGTGTCATAAATGAAGCGGGGGAGGGGTAGCTCCCTTTTATGGACACCCAGCCAGCCAGTTAGCTATAAAATCCCTCTTGGTAGCTGTTGTCTACTTACTTTACCTGGAAAGGGTTTAAAAGTCTGACTGCATGCATAGGTAAAAGGAAGTGAGTGAGCACCTGGTCAAAGAGCCAATGGGAAGGCTAGAACTTTTTAAAATTGAAACAAGTCCCCCCTTTTGTCTGTCTGTTGTTCTTCTCTGGAGAGAGGGGATAGAGCAGAGACAGGGCTGGAGCTATGCTGTAAAAAGCTGTGGGACAGGTCTGAAAATCACCAGATCATACCTAGAAACTACTCATTTGAAACCCCCAGACATGTAAGTAAATCAGGAAATGTCTAGGAAGACGCGATTAGGTTTACCTCTTTTATTTCTTTATGGCTTGTAGACTCCTCTGTACTAACCCCCAAGTGCTTTTGTTTTGCTTGTAACCATTAAGCTGGACCTCAAGAAAACTATTCTTGATGCTTAATTGTTATATTTGCTCTTTTTAAATCTAGCAATAACCTAAATTCCAGATGTATTTTCTTTCTTTTTGTTTTTAATAAAATTTACCTTTTTAAAGAACAGGATTGGGTTTTTGTGTCTTAAGAGGGTTGTGCATATGTTGTTTAATTAGCTGGTGGCAACAGCTGATTTCCTTTGTTTTCTTTCTCAGCTCTTCCCTGGAGGGGGTGGGGTGAAAGGGCTTGAGGGTACCCCACAGAGAAGAATTCCCAAGTGCACCTTCCTGGTCCAAAGGGGTTTTTTTTGCACTTGGGTGGTAGCAGCATCTACGCATCCAAGGTCAGAGAGAAGCTGTAACTTTGGGAGTTTAATACTGGAGTAGCCAGTATTAATTTTTAGGATCCTTGCAGGCCCCCACCTTCTGCACTCGAAGTGCCAGAGTGGGGAATCAGCCTTGACAGTATGAAGTTAACTCTCCAGCATGGCATCTTTTGTTTAAAATTACCACATTCTGCATTATGTCATTCTTAGCTTATGGAATGGCATTTCCATTTGCTTTCTCTTGCTCTGCTCATAAAAAGAAATAGACATTATTTTGCGAAAATGTAACTGTAAGAAAGAAAATCATGACAGGAACAATCAAATTGCCAGGATATCAACTCAGCAATAAACACAATTGTTTCCAGCAAGACACTGCAAAATGACATCTGTAAAGTGTAAATATATAAATATACTTAATATACCAATTAATAGCTGCTAACAAAGCTGATGATATCACAATGTGATGTCTCTTAGAAGAGAAGGGACACGGTTGAAATATTTAGACTGTAAGGTCTTTGGGGCAGGGACAGTCTTTTACTCTGTCTCTACAGCATCCAGCACAATGGAGCCCCATTCTAAGTTGGCCCCTAGCCACTATCTATTATATAATAAATACCAGCTATCAACACACAATAACTATGAGCAACATGATGGAGCCACGACCTAAGTAAAATATTAAGAATTTGTATGCAAAATGAAATAAAGAAACAGACAAATCTAAATTTCATTCTCCCCTCATAAAGAACATTAGTGCCACTGAAACTTATAAATGTTGTCCTCATGCCATGGGTAAAGGTGCAGAATGCGAATAGCTTTCAAATTTTCTTACTCTCCACTTCACAGTTAGACCAAGGTAAATATTTCATAAAGGATAACATATTAAAGACATTTTGTCCCTTTCATTGTTCAGAAATTGTCTGCAAACAGATTGTCCTTTCTTTATATTGAGTCAGCTGCTGTGAATGCAAGAGAAACTCAGTGAATCTGTCAACTGAGATGGAGAAGCAATTCTGGACTCCTGGTGAAGCTTTGGCATTTGGGAGAGCACTTGAGGATGGGGCTCAGTAAAGAAGGAGGGGACAAGAAAAGTTGCTTGGCAGGGTGCTGGGAAGTAAGGGGAGCTTGGGAGACAGCAGCCTGAAAAACCAAATGATCCAGCCACAAGAACAAGGGAGACAGGACGCCTCCATCATCTTTTACTGTTGCAGGCCTGTGTGAGCTGTGGGCAAGGTCAGGGCTCATCTTAATCTGGCCAAACAGAAAAGTGACTGGGAATGGCCAGCTAGGTTAGGAGCAACTGGTATGCATGAGCAAAACCAGTACTAAGGGTCTGATCCAAAGCCCAATAAAGTCAATGGAAATCATAGAATCATAGAATATCAGGGTTGGAAGGGACCTCAGGAGGTCATCTAGTCCAACCCCCTGCTCAAAGCAGGACCAATTCCCAACTAAATCATCCCAGCCAGGGCTTTGTCAAGCCTGAGCTTAAAAACCTCTAAGGAAGGAGATTCCACCACCTCCCTAGGTAACCCATTCCAGTGCTTCACCACCCTCCTAGTGAAAAAGTTTTCCTAATGTCCAACCTAAGGCCCCCCCCACCCACTGCTACTTGAGATCATTACTCCTTGTTCTGTCAGAGTCAAGGGGGCCAGATTGAAGCCCCAAGGTGTTTCATTCTATACTAGCACTTTTTCAGATTTGCTTTGGGAATGTCAGATGTGTCTATACACATCTGTAGAGAGCCAGATTAGTGCCAGTAGGAGGTTAATGTATATTCACTCATCTACATGTAATTCAGGAATCTGCTTCTAGGCATAAGAAAGGCCTTTTACAATATTTTAAATCCTTAAAATATACTGTGCTGCACAGGTTCCTGAGCTGCTGCTAAAGTCCAAAAGAAGAGGAAGGTCTATAGCAGATTTTGTTAAATAGCCAAGACCTCCCAGACTGCTGCTTTCTTGCTTCCTTCCCATCTTCCCCTTACCCTTTTGTGGTAAGCAGCCCTATCCCCAAAACACTGCACAAGTCTCAGTGTGAGCATATCCACCTGTCACGGAGTGCTGAAATACTGAGGTGTAGAGCTGGTAAAAAAAATTGATGGAACAAGTTTCTATTGAAAAATCATTTCATTGAAATTGAAATGTTTCATGGAGCATGTCAATTTTGACAATTTTTTCAGTGGGAAAGACTGGAGACATTGTTTCAAATTTATCATTTTGATTAATTTTGTTTAAACTTTTATATTGTATTAAAACATGAATTTGATACATTTTATTTATATATGTTCATTAGAATATTTAATATTTAGTATAATATAAAAATGAAACTACTAAAAGCCAAAGATTGACACATTGGAAATAAAATGTTTCAGTGGTCCCAAACTGAAATTTTTCAGAATTTTTTTGTTTTATGGGAATTTTTGAAATTTTAGCTTTTTTACCCCAATTACAACCCCCCACTTTCCCTGTCAGAATTTCCCATGGAATGGAAACTTCAGTTCCCAACCAGCTCTATTGATCTGAGTTTCCTACAGCATAAGTAAAATTAAACTGCAATTTATTCTTTAAAAGTAAGTCTTTAGCTCTTCAGAGCAGAGCAGCACTGGGCTGGTGGGACACCCATAGTGCTTTGTATCTCAGCACACACAAGTAAAGATGTGTGTACAGACAAGGGCGGCTCTATGTATTTTGCCTCCCCAAGCACGGCAGTCAGGCAGCTTTCGGCAGCGCACCTGCAGGCGATCTGCTGGTAACGCAGATTCGACAGCATGTCTGCGGGAGGTCCGCCGGTCCTGCACCTTCAGCGTACCCGCCGCCGAATCGCCGCCGAAGCCGCGGGACCGGCGGACCTCCCGCAGGCATGCCGCCGAAGGCTCCCTGACTGCCGCCCTCATGGCAACCTAGAGGCTGCCCCCCATGGCTTGCCACCCCAGGCACGCACTTGGTGTGCTGGTGCCTGGAGCCGCCCCTGTGTACAGTGCATTCCTCCATGAACACACAACTTCCTACTCACAAGAATAGCAGCTTTTGCCTTCCACAGGAATTCAAATGTCACATTTAAAATCAAAGCTAGCAACTCCTCATTTAAGCATTATATAAAAACTGGAAATTAAAATTTGAAGTTTCTCCTAGCACTCTTACTGTGGAAGGACAGTAACTTATGTTTATACAGGATCATTTATTCAGGAGGATTGTAAAGTTCTTTACCCACTTTAAAACATATAGGAGAATCTCTAGAGAGATCTATTGTCCTCACTTGATCCATCGCTGCTGACAGGGGATAGGGAGCTGCTGCTGTGAGGGAAAGTGAGCTTCTAACACCCTGCAGTGCTGCACTTTTCTCTAGAGCCATGCTTGTCTAGATTCATAGGTTCTAAGACCAGAAGGGACCAATGTGATCATATAACCTGACCTCCTGTATAACACAGGCCATAGAACTTCCCCAAAATTGTTCTTTTTGAACTAGAACATATCTTTTAAAAAAATCCAATCTTGATTTTAAAATTGTCAGTGATGGCAAATCCACCATGACCCTTGGTAAATATTTCCAACTGTCCACTCTCACTGAGAAAAATTTGCCCTTATTTCAGTCTCAACCTATCTTCTACTCACTGGATCTTGTTACGTCTTTATCTATATCAGGAACCAAGGCCTGCAACAGAGCTAGTCTCCTGGCACCCTCATCAGTACAGCTGGCCTGCAACAGGCTGCCCGATTGACCCTGACACCTAATTGACTGAAGAGGCCAGCAGGCCGGCTCTTAAGCCAGCAGCAGCTCATGATGCTCATGCCCACCTCTGTGACTGCTCCTATGTTACCTTGTTCCTGCGGCTCCTGTCTTACATCCAGCCTGGCTTTGGTTTTGCCCCTTCCTTGAACCCCTCCTTGCCTGCTACCCTGCTTACACCAGTTACAGACCTCTGATTTGACCCTTGGCTCCAGCTTCTGACTACCATCTCCAGCTTGACCCTCAGCTCTTGTATCTAGCTTCTGGTTTGCCCTTTGGCTTCAGCTTCCAACTACTGACTCCAACTCTGATCCAGTCCTTGCGTCCGATGTCTGTTCCGACCACTAGGCTAGACCATCCTCATTCTAGTTCACTGACAGTCTACTAGACTGAAGAGCTCATTATCAAATATTTGTTCCCCATGTAGGTTCTTGTAGACTGTGATCAAATCACCTCTTAATCATCTCTTTATCAAACTAAATAAACAGCTCTTTTCATCAGCAGAGAGTTATGGTGGCTGTAGGCATGAGGCAGGTAGGAAATGAATCCTTTTTGGATACTGCTGTAACCCCATTTGATACCTGCATGCACATTTGGAATTATGAATAGACTGCAGGCATAGAGACTTTTCAGCCAAACTGCTTTATTCTGCTATTAAGGGCATATGAGAGGGAAAAGCTGTTCAACATTAGAGCTGGTCTGGAATTTTTTCCCCTCATGGCCAATTTCAATATAAATGAAAACATTTGCCAAAAACCTGAAACATTTTGAGGAAAACTGATTTTTTTGTGAAAATTTCAACTTTTGCAAAAAGCTACTTTTTGTCCAAAAAGTTTTGACAATTTTTTTTTTCCTTCCCAGCTCTAATCAACAGGAATTTTGTTTTGGCTGTGACATTCCACGTTAAAGGCGTTCATATGACTCTCAGCTAGTTTTAAAAATTAGCAACCCATGTTGCTAATGGTATGATGTATGTTGTGTGTGTACATACATACATACATGCACGCATATATGGAACGTATGTATTTTCCCCCACATTTGTACTTGTCATTTTGAGACTTGTTGTAGCATATAGAATGTAACAAAGGAATAATAATCACACTCGATAAGCACTTGCTAACCATAAAAATGTTTTTCTTTCCTTTTCTAAAATAGCTACAGTATATTTTATTACCCAATAAAGCACATGCTTTATGGAAGAGTTAGTGTTAGCCATAATCCAATGCTGTATATGACCTCTCAGGAGGCAAATATACTTTTACAGTGTAAAGAAATGGTATTTTATAATTGTAATGTCAGTAATACTTATACCTAGACAGAGAGCCACACATTCAAAATAATTCTTTGCAGTAGGTTTAACACATAAGTGTTACGAAAGTGTGAATTTACTTGGGGGAAGAAGTTTCCAGCTACATGAGTATATAATAGAACTGGAGGTAAGAACTACAGTGTAATTATTTGTACAGGTAAGGTGAACATGCTTTGGCCCTCAAGTTATGGGACAGAGACCATTCACACTTGAGAAGTGTATAGAAACAAAGACAGTATGTTATATAATGCTTTACTGGTATTATGAGGGGTTCCGGATGAATCATTTATTGATAAGTGTTATTAGCCTGTAAAAAGAACAGGAGTACTTGTGGCACCTTAGAGACTAACAAATTTATTTGAGCATAAGCTTTTGTGGGCTACAGACCACTTCATCAGATGCATAGAATGGAACGTATAGTAAGAAGATATATATATATATATATACATACAGAGAACATGAAAAGGTGGAAGTTGCCATATCTACTCTAAGAGGCTAATTAATTAAGATGAGCTATTATCAGCAGGAGAAAAAAAAACTTTTGTAGTGATAATCAAGATGGCCCATTCCAGACAATTGACAAGAAGGTATGAGGATACTTACCATGGAGAATAGATTTTTGAAGCTTCAAAAACAGACTCCAATGAGAAACTGCTGAACTAGAATTAATTTGCAAACCAGATACCATTAACTTGGGCTTGACTAGAGACTGGGAGTGGCTGGGTCATTACACAAATTGTATCCATTTCCCTATGTTAAGTATCTACACACCTTCTTGTCAACTGTCTGGAATGGGCCATCTTGATTATCACTACAAACATTTTTTTTCTCCTGTTGATAATAGCTCATCTTTATTAATTAGCCTCTTAGAGTTGGTATGGCAACTTCCACCTTTTCATGTTCTCTGTAGGTATGTATATCTTCTTGCTATAGGTTCCATTCTATGCATCTGATGAAGTGGTCTGTAGCCCACAAAAGCTTATGCTCAAACAAATTTGTTAGTCTCTAAGATGCCACAAGTACTCCTTATTCTTTTTGCAGATACAGACTAACACGTCTGCTACTCTGAAACCCATTACCCTGTAACTTTCTCAAAGTAAGTTTATCCATCTATCTAAAGTATTGTCATCACAGTAGTTACACTGATCCCACTTGTCTCAGGATGGCAGTGGTCTAGTCTGACCTCCTCTTGTCAGGCAGCCCTACTTGTCCTACTCTTAGTGGACAACCTAACTCTGGTCAGGCTCATCACAGAACTCTGATGCTTTCAGCCCAGCTAATCTCTTCTGCAATGGCTTCCCTTCCAGCAAGTTACCAACAGGAGCTAGCATGAGTCCATCTTACAAAATAGCTCCCCTCCCTCCACCAGGGTAAGTTAGGTTACCATCAGAATTTGAAAAAGAAAAAAAAAAGCAGGAGTAATAAAAATCACATGCCAGTGTGAGTGTTAGTTTCAGTATCATTCTCTATTCTCAACCCTTCTGGGATAACAATAGCAACCCCTACTTTTCCACTTTTCCCTTAAATATGTCTATCTGGCTTTAGCCATGGCATCCTCAGACTACATGGGTAGGACACGCAGGATCTTGGTTAATAATGTCTGGGTCTAAATGATATTTTGCTCAGAAGGAAATGACAACATTCATTACTGACCCAATCCAACTCCCCTTTGAAGTTCATAGAATCATAGAATTAATAAGAGTTCGTCTATTTACTTCAATGGGAATTGGATCATGCCCTAGGTCTCTGAAAAACACATGTGGGATGACATAACAATAACTAGAAAATCAATAGTCTGTAGAAAAAAAATTATGTCAATAGAGGTTATACTGCATAACAACAACCTCTGAAATCCCCTGAGTAGGAGTTCAAATATATCAGTGGCAAGATGAGTGTAGATTTAACACAAAATCATAACTGTGGAGTGTAAATAAAATGTACCACAGTGGTTGGGGAATTATTATCCTGGGGGGTTATTATATAATCACACAGAGAGGAACATCTTGGTATTGAAGGCGCCACAGAGTCCAGCTTCATTTTTTTTATTATTTATTCTCCTAAAAAGTGAAAGTTATGTCTAAGCACTAAGGCTCAAGTGTGGAGGATGTGGGGCTGGAGGTTTGAAATCTACCAACACAAAGCACAATTTCCACTCCCATCTGTCAGGAATAATGGCTTCTGCCCTTCATATCACTTACATGCGGCATTAGATCTATTGGATCGGTGTGACCACAGATCATTTGGCCCACTCCCCCCTGCTTCCTCCCCCTCACCCCCAAATACTGCTTTCTAAGCCAGCATATGTGGGTTGATTCAGAGACTATCTCCATGGCACACAAAAGTTAGAGGCCTTTTCCTATGTGGCCACTGTCCACAAATGAAGCCTTGCTGAGGAGTTTGTATTGTGCAGAGGGTATTATGTAGACACACTATCAGAACGAATTTCATCTTAAAATCCTAAAGAGAGGTGGAGGAATTAAGTGGCTCACAAACCTTTTCATTTTCCAGCAGACTGAAACCAGGGCCAATGAGGGGGGGAAGGGGGAAAGCCGGTACAAATTACTGGGGCCCGGCGGTCCGGAAGGGGGACCAGGGCCCGGCTTCCCCAGCTCCCCCGCCCTCTCATTGGCCCTGTTTAACCAGTCCACCCTTGCTAGGGGGCCCAAACAATTTTTACACTGTGGCCCGAACCCGCTCTTAGCGGCCCTGACTGAAATTAAAGCAAAGCCCACCAAAGTGATGTTACTGATTTTCACAGCCCTCTTCTTCTGGGCCTCTGTGCTCAGACTGACAGCTAGGGCCAGATCCTCAGCTAGTGTAAATCAGCATAGCTTGACTGAACTCAATGTAGGTATGGTGATTTACACCAGTTTAAGATTTGGGCTAAGGTTGCCAATTATTGCCAAATTCTGGTGGTTGGTGATTATGGTGGACACATCTGTCCTTTGGAAACTGCACTGAGATTAATTTTATATGAACACTCAGAGGTCAGGGAAGAGGTAAAAACAGGACAATATCTCCAAAGTGCACAGAGTTTCCATTTTCAGCACATATTTATCTAAAAGCTGGTACAGTCTGAATGTAGGA
This sequence comes from Chrysemys picta bellii, assembly GCF_011386835.1. Taxonomy (NCBI): domain Eukaryota; kingdom Metazoa; phylum Chordata; order Testudines; family Emydidae; genus Chrysemys; species Chrysemys picta. The sequence continues at coordinate 84,731,845 of NC_088798.1, forward strand.
CACCAGAGTTCAGTCTCAAAATGCAATGATTTTCCACGCTGCTTCTTGCATTCTATGCAAATCGAGGGAGCTGCATGTAGGCAGCATAGACCTTGAGGGCGCACAATGCTTTCTACTCAAGGGAGTTTATCCAATATTTGCCAGTAAGATAATTTATTGTTATGTCAACCCAAATGGCCACCAAACTGAAAAATCAGTTATTCGCCAGCTCTACTTGTAAGTTATTTGCACCTTGGAGGAGTGCAGTTTAAAAGTGCAAAATATCATCAGTAAGAGGTATACATAGTGTATGTTGCTGCTTTTCTCTCTTTCTTTATGGGTAAGGTGGCTGCTGTCTGATCTATTTATTTTTCCTACGGTCATGTTAATACAAGTCCTTATTTCACTCCAAAGTTACTATGTAACAGAGCACAGCCATCAAAATGCATTAGGATTCCCCTTCTCATTGTTGCCATGCCATCAGTTATGTTTCTAATATTGAATTTATCCCAGCATATGTATACATGTAGGTACACAAACAACATATATATGTTGGGATAATATTTATATTAAGGGAGCAGATAGAATCCAGAGGGAATAGGTGAATGCACAAAGTAGCTCTTCTTATGAATACAAAAGACTAGTGCTACATGCCCACTTGATTCCGGCCTTGCATTTGCTAGTTTATCTCCCTCTGAGTGATGAGGAAAATAAACATCTAATACATACAGCCAGTATGCAGTGTGAAATCAAGAGACGGTAAGTAAGCTGCAATGCCATCAATGTATTCATTCCCTTGTATTTATAAATGAAAGCTGTAATCTTTTGATCAACGCAGTATAGTAGGTACTTCATCATAGACTGACACCCCCGCACCTGTCAACAAATTAATGTTGGCCTCCTTGGCTGAGAGCTAATTCAGGACAGACGTGCTGCAGTAAGCTAGACAAGATAACTGAATCTAACTTCAATATTTCTGTGCAATTTAGAGAAGTGTTTGCATATACCGCATTCTGATTTAACTCTGTAAGCTGCCTTCATAAGTGTAATCATGGAGCCAAATTAATTGGGGGCATTGCTACCACTTTAGGCTGGTGGAACACAAAGCCACTACTTAATGATCCACGAAGGCATTCTCCCAGTGGATGGCCAGTCCTCCAATACCCAGGAGAGCTGGGGGATGGTTGTGGAACTGTTCACCAGGCCATTGTCAAATGCTGGAAAGGCACTCAAGATTGTTCAGCCCCTAGCACAGGTCAGGACAATCTCCCTACTATCCCTATATAAGCAAGGTGCAAAATCATCTTAATTCTTGTACCAGTCTCAGCTTGCATGCAGAGGTGAGTTGGCTCCTTAGCCTTCAAAATACTCTTCATACTATCTGCAGAAACAGGCCACTAGTATGGATTGCAGATGACTTTCTTCTTTCACTGCAATAGCTAAAAATAGGACACAGATCAACTTGAATCATATATTTTGTTCCTAGCTGCAGAAATCACAGGAACAGCACAGTCTGTAGAAGGAAAACCTGGATCTCAGGGCACTTTATATTATCTTAATATCCAAAAGGTCTCTGATGATATTCAAAACCTTCCAGCCATGAGGACTTCAGCTAAATAAGGCCTCTTCTCCAGCAAAGTTTGGAATTATATAACATGGAGGGGTGAAGTGTGTGTTTCACTATAGCTTGAAACAGTGCATCTAAGTAAAGAAAGTGATCTGTTTCCAGACACACAAAATGGATGCCAAGCAACCCTTTTTCTCTGTCTCCTTTACTTTTATTTAAGTGGGTGGCAAGTTTCTGGACACCATTCAAAATTAGTATCATACTTCTGAGTAAGCTGCAGTAATATTTTCTTTTCAGTTGACAAGCTCATATCGGGGTTGGATCAATTTAAATCTTAAACCAGAGAAAGTGTGATTTTAAGGTCTTTGTATCTTTTTCATTAACCTCAGAAACAGAAAATGGCCCTTCTTTCTGTGCATGGAAGAAAGGGAACTCTTTAATGTCTGCTCTTTGGCTAATGATTTTAAGATTTAGTTTTCAAATTCCTGTATAATTTGGCTAGTGACTCTTCCACTTCTGTGCATTTCTCCCATTTATGTCTCTGGCTCGGATTTTCAAAACCTAAGGGAGTAGGGCAGTGTTTCCCAAACTTGGGACACCACTTGTTTAGGGAAAGCCTCTGGTGGGCCAGGCCGGTTTGTTTACCTGCCGCGTCCGCAGGTCCGGCCGATCATGGCTCCCACTGGCTGCGGTTCGCCACTCCAGGCCAATAGCTGCTGGAAGCGGTGGCCCTTACGTCCCTCAGCCTGCGCCGCTTCCCGCAGCTCCCATTGGCCTGGAGTGGCGAACCGCGGCCAGTGGGAGCCGCAATTGGCCGCAGCTGCGGACGCGGCAGGTAAACAAATCGTCCCAGCCCGCCCGGGGCTTTTCCTACACAAGCAGCGTCCCAAGATTGGGAAACACTGGAGTAGGGCATTCAAATACAATTGAAATTCTACAGTAGCTGGTTGTTAATTCCCTTGAGCTCCTTTGAAACTCCCAGCCTCTGTGCCTTCTTCCAGCTAGATTCTTAAGCCAAGAATGCCTTCCCAACTGAACCTGACACCCCTCTGTACAGTCTTCAAGTTCCTTGCCAGAACACCCTTCTTCAATGAGGCCTTTAAATCCCACTTCTCCCCTCACTGAAGCATCATCAGACAGAGGAGGAAAGAAAGTGGAACTAACAAAATATCTATTAAATTCCACTACTCGCAGATTTATATTTTGCAGCATCTAATCTCCCCTTCTTTATTAATGGTACCTATTTTATTGTGTTCTTCTATTTGCCTGCAAAGCACCTACATTAGGACACTTCACATAATATTCTAAATTCCTCTAGAAAGTTAAAACTGAAGTCTTAGCCTTCTGCAACCAATAAATTGCAGCTATGCAATTTTTGCTCTAACAGCAACATTTTCCTTACTGGTCTATCAACATTCCCATTGTTAGTTCATATTTTCAGGAGTTCATATTATTGGTGGAAGAACTTCCAAGAGGCTGAAGGTTTGTTTATGCCTGTTCCTGCAATTGGATCCACATCGGCCTTTACACCTGCATGGATCCTTTTGAAGGATCAAGTCCATGCAGTTGGCTGGATAATCACCCCAAAAATGGGTAGCTATTCAAACCTTATCAAAATTCCCTTAGGTCTACAAAATGATTCTATAAATTAACCAAACAGCCTTTTGATAGATTTCTCTCACTGCCTACTTCCTTTTTATATTGTTATGACAGTGTTATATGCATTTACACTAATTGGACATTAGATGAATCTATAGCGATTACTAAACAGTATGCCATTTAAGAGAATTGCTAAATAAATGTATATTACTCAATAGCTGACAAAATTACTTAGATAAATTAAAATTAAAAATAAATAGAAATTAAGAGATTTTTTTATTACTCAAGTGGATATCCATAATGCAATCTCCACTGCCAAAATCCCACTGAATAATCACAACTCCAAACACTACAAGGATTAAGTACTTTAGTTAGCCTGCAGCAATGGATAAAATAGAATCATCTTGCAGGTGAGGGGTTAACACATAAGACTGAGATGCAAGAGACGTGGCTTCAGTTCCTAGCTCTGCCACAGACTTTTGTGTGACCCTGGGCAAGTCACTATATACCTTGTTACGAGGCTGTAAAATATCCTTACCTCATGGCATTATTGTGAGGATACAGTAGATTGGTGGTGTAGAGATGATTGGATATTCATACAAGTATCTAAACTCCTTTATTACCTAGCTAGGGAAGTTTATTGATTTACTGTGAACATTCTTAGTTGTTATGGTTTGCTGCAGTCTCTTCAGGGTGGTTTTAATTGCAGATATTGGCATGCAATCTTGATGAGGGATTTTAACTACAAGGTGATTAATCCGCTAAAAAGCAGCAGGTTGCCAATCTCATAACCATAGCTGAAACACAACAAATCTGATTGGCACAAACACATTTGAATGGAAGAAACTTTTTTATTTTTGGGGGGGTCAGGATAAGATTTATGAGAATTTTTGCGTATATTTGTTCTTACCTTTTCACTCAAGCACGCACTTTGTTAACTGAAGACACAGAACAAATTTGAGCCCAGAAAAAGGTCTCCTAGCTCTCTCTCCTCCTCAATTGTTCATCTTGACATTTTCTGCAGATCTATTAGGATCTTTCCAGTAGAAGAGTTATCATAGCTGCTCCACATACACTATAAATAACCAGGGTGCTCATCTTTGAAATTGGATATACTGTAAAAAGGTTCAGAGACTTTAAAACTAAGAACAGATGCATTTGAACATTCTGATAAATTTAGATTTTGCAGGCCACATTTTTAAAACTGAGTCTCCAATATACACTCGCAAAAACTGGGCCTGAAAGTGTGCTCTGTTAATTGCACAAATAAAAACATACTACTGCAGAATCAAATTCAGTAAAGAAACACAAATACATACCTATGCAACACAATTATGAGAACTGCAGGCAAGTTTTCCATGTACAAAAACTTGAAGGATCAACTGAGTCTGAAAATTCAGACAATTTTATTTTCATAATAATATAGTTCTTAACCCAGGTCAAAGTAAACACCAACAAGACTTTTTTGCAATGTCCAGATCTTAAGCCAAACTGGAACACTACGTGGATGATAACCAAAAGGCTGTGAAAGCTGTGCTCTGGGAAACCTTAGAAACAGATCAAGCTTTGTCAAATCCTCTGGAGAATTGTGATTAGAGTAAGCCTATGAGATGAGCATCTTTCATTGTTACAGTAAATCACAAAAGGCTTGTTTTATGCCAAAGAGCTTAGCTTGTTTTGAATTAAAGCTGACAAGAGCTTTTGTCTTTCTGAGCATGAACAGTTTGGGTTTTTTACTTCTGGAAAAGCTTGTATAAGGCCAAAGAAGATTCAGAAAATTTGGTCTCAGCTCAAGCTCTGTCTGTCTTCATAACTTTGGACACTGTCAGGTTATGTTATGGAAGAAGGCACTTTGACAACTCAGCTTTTTTTAGGAGATTTAAGATATTTTGTAGCTCCTCAGGAATTAAGGTGTACAATAAATATGTCCCAATTCAGTTGCAGTAGAGTTTGCTTACTAAGTACACACTGCAGCAGAAAGTTTGCCTCAATTTCTCCTCTCGGCTAGAAGAAATAAAGTTCCTTAATGGAGTTTGACATCTCATTCATTACATCAAGTGCTGCAGAATTTCAGTTCCCACATAGTCACATTTTACCTTATCAAAGAGAGATGATGAACTATTAGACCTGGGTTAAATACTCATTGTGAAAGGATTTTCAATGAGGTTTGCAAACCTGTAGTACTGACACAATTTTATACTATTTCATCACTTGGACGAGTGCAAACCTTAGGAGAACTAACCCCCCCCCCCCTCCAATGTTCACACTTATAAATGTTGAAAATGTGTGAGGTGCTGTGTGCCTGTGCAGATGAAGCTACTGAAAAGCTGCACAGACTAAAGGAATGAGTACTATCTTAAGTACCAGGTGGTACTGTATTCTCATCTCAGCTGGACCACTATCCGGCTGTAATATTTCTGCATGTTCATTGGTTGCTATTTAAAAGCCTACATGTCCCAACACAGGAGTAGCTCTGATGTCGTCATGGTTATGGTTTAAATGCGGGAACATTCATAATTCTCTCACATATCACTGTGTGGTAAATGGATAAATGCAGACTTTTAATGATGAACCCCATGTGAAGCACTTCATATACCTTAACTAATTAAACATCACAAGAGCCTAGGCCGCATGTATTCCAATAGCATAGTGATGAAGTCTCAGATAAGAACTGATACAGGTAGATATCATTGTTTTCATTTTACAAGTAAGGAAATAGAATCAGAGGCATAACACACCTGGCCTGACAGGCACCATGGTCTAATGGCTTAAATATGGGCCTTGGCACAATGAAGCAGGGATTCAAGTCTTAATGACCCTAACTTGCCATATCACAATGTGATATAATTCCTCTAAGCCTCAATTTCCTAGTTGTAAAATGGGATCAATTTTTCACGTTTCATTGATCATTTTCATTTTCAAAAATTTCCTAAACCTCCAATTCCTCTCTCCAAAAATATTAGGAATATGACATCATACTATTATTTATCATATTTTCAAGAGCATTGCCTAAGGACCAACCAAGGACAGGGCTCCAGTATGCTAGGTGCTTTACAAACAGAGTGTAGGCAGTCTGGCCCAGATCCAGAAAAGGAATTTAAGTATCACATTCACAAAACTTCCACCCACTCCCTCCTGATACCGCTGCTTCTACTTCATGACCACCCCACCCCCCAAAAAACAAACAAATGAACCTGTTAAGGATATTCACTTGAGATGTGAGAGACCTAGGTTCAATTCCCCCTTCTGTCTGATAGTCATTGGGCTAATGATTATAAGGGAAGCTGGACTCCCTTTCATGTGGCGTTAGGTACGTGTCTATGCTTTTTTTGGGGCAAGAAATTGCTTAGGTACCTAAACCACCTCCCCTCCAGGCCTGATTCCCAGTTGTGGGTCACAAGCAAAGAGAGGTATATCCCTGAAGCTCAGAATTAGGAGACAAACTCCATGAAAGGGCGTGACACCATGTATCCCACTTTTCTATGGTTGTGTTATATTTTGTACAAAGTATGTCTTGTGTGTGGGGGGGTATCATTTGAAAACTCATAATCTGCTGAATATCATTGTCCTGTTAAGATATGTGCAGCACTATGTGTAAAGCTATGAGATTTTACTGTATGATTACTACTGAAATATGTTGTAAGTCTGGGTAATACCCTCAAACTATATTTCAGAGACAAAGACACACTGGCAACACCAGACAGGTATCAACAAAGTCAAGTGAGCTATCACTTACTTAACTGGCTATCCTTTTATTTCTTTTGTAACCAATTCTGACTTCTCTGCCTTATGACTTGTAATAATTTATAATCTATCTTTCTCTAGTTAATAAACTTGTTTTATTTTATCTAAACCAGTGTGTTTTGGTTGAAGTGCTTGGGAATCTCTACTTAGCCTGGTGTGTAATCATTGCACATTGTTGGAATGATGAGCTTGTACTGTCCAGTGGGCTACTGTGCAGTACAAGACACACATTTCTGGAGAGCAAGGCTGGGACTGAGGGATATATGGGTGTTGCCCTGTATGTAATTCATGAATGGCTGGGCATAGCATTCATTTACTCAGCTGGGATTGACTCTGCATGCTGGTGGCTGTCAGCGAGCAGAACTTGGAGGGGTTGCTGTTCGTCAGCACAGCAGTGTAAAGGGCATCCCTGGCTGGAGAGCTAAGAAGGAACAGCAGTCCAGGTTGCACCCTGGGGAATGTCACAGAAGGGCAGGACTTAGGATGCATCTCTCTCATCGGCATCTCTCAGATGCCTATTTCTGCCCCCCCCCCCCCCCATGCACTATATATGGAGCCTAGGTATCCAATTCAGACTTCTAAAGCCTGTGTGGAGCCAAGCTTCTGTGGCCTGAATAGATTAGTCTAAATATACATTTAAATAAATAATGTTACCAATTTTCCATTACTCCATAAAATACCAGGTAAGTGAAGTATGAGATAATAATTTACCTCCCAATTACTGGGTAATTACTTTCTGTAAAAACAAAAAGAAAAAGTAGAGTTTATCCTGCTCCTAGATCAGATGATGGCACTAAACCATGCATTTGCCATATCACTGCATGATTGTTGCTATATACATATTGGGGTAGATTCTGTACTCGGCCAGAGCCCTGTTTGGAACCTATGACCCATTGGGGCATCCAGGAGTCAATGAATATTTAACCCAAACTGATGCCACTTAGACATATTGCCAGGGAGCACTAATGTATGCCATTGGTATAGATTCTTTAATGGGCCTTATACCACTGGAGGATTGATGTGATATAGCATAGCTCCACCATGCCCGACACATGTATCCTGTATCGGAAGGGTGCAATCAGAGTATAGCTGGGCCAGCAGGGAGTTTCCCTACTCCAGGTGAATCCCGAGCTTGTGATTCGCAGCTGGATTATGGCCCTTTTATACGCTCTGAAAACGCAAAAGGGACATAACAAGGCCTAAGAATCTGGCCCATTCTGCTATGTAATGGTTTGATTACTCTAAATTCCATAAGTGTATTACCATTTCCATGTCAGTGAAGAGTACGTTATATTTATGCCTGTAGCTACCTTTTATCTTCCATATAATGACTTAAAATATATTTTACTGCATAGCAAAAAGTTTTGGTGAATCAATAAAACTTGATTTTTTAAAATTTGATATAATGTATAGCGCACACAGTGAAACACAACCTTGGCTATGCAAGGGGATAGATTCTTAGAAGGTGCTCATCTAGGAAAGGTTTTTTACAGTTTAGACTCATTAAAATAATCAAAAAGTAGACAAAGGTCACAGGATATATACTTTACCATGAGAGCTCTGCCCTTTCAGCGTTATGTCACTGGATTTAATTCAACTCACATCAGTAGTAACCTAAAATCTTTACTGTTTAGCTATGTCGCATGTCTAGAGTGAAATTAATATCTGCATTAACTTCTTATAAACTATGCCAGATTGATAGCCCAGCCTATCTGAAGAATTGAAGCAACACTGGCTGCTGGAACATGAGGTTCCCCAAACTGTTTTCTTATATCCCACAATCCTGTTTGGGAAAGACGTGCCTAGAGGGTAGTTAACTACATTATTTAGTTTGTAAGCTTTTTTCAGAGTAGGGACTGTCTCTCACTATGGAGTGCTCACAAAATGCTTAGCCAGCAGTCTCTGATCCTGCGAAGCACTTCGGGCCAGATTTTGAAAGGGATTTAGGAACCTAAAGCTGCTGCAGTTAGGTGGCTAGGTGTTTTTGAAAATCCCACTTGGTGTCTACCTGCATCTTTAGGTGCCAAAGTACCCCTGAAAACATGGTCTTTAACAACACAGTTAATTCCAACCATGGGAACAGTCCCATTTTGGAATGGGCTGAAACAAAACCCCAGATCTAAATACATCAAATACAATACATATATCTGGAGCTCCTCAAAATCCAGGTTTGTTTCTTGTGTCCTGAATCCACTGCCATAAAAACAAACATTAACTGGTTCTCAAAAGTAACTAGTGATGATGGCTGCCTCGATTTTTGGTTGTCAATCTTAAGACACCTTTAATGCTATCTTATTTCCTGAGGGTGAATGCCTTACTCACTAATTGTTTTAGAAAATCTTGGCCATTGTTAGCATTCTCAGCATAGAAGCCAAGGACAATTGAAATAGTCCTCTCTATTCCTCAGGCATGTCATTTGTGGAATGTTAGGAGGTTGGCAGTATATCTGGAGATGGAACATGACTGTTTGCAGTGCTGTCAGTCTGACACTTTACGTCAGCACTAAATTCACTTTTAAGAAATAAAAAGGAATTCCATAAGTAGGTATGGTTAATTATATTTTAAACAAATAATTTTATATCCATTCTTAAATCCAAACTTAAACAGCTTTCATAATATCATCAACTATTTGAGCTCCAAGAGCAATCTGTATGACCTTCAGAGGAGTTCCTTATTATTTATGACTGACTCGCCCAATATATCGCTCTTATACCACATGCATTTTCATCACTGTTTTGAAGCAACTAGTAAATTACATCCATATTTCTAGTACTACATTCAGTTCTCAAAACCTGAATTAAGCGTGAAGTACAGAAACCACACACCTGCATTCTTAGATGCTCACACAGTCATATCTCAAGTACTTGCTAGCAATTTTTCTATTAAAGTCAAACTGGAAAACTTTTGACCCATAATTCTCATATGTCACCCTTCACCATTGCAATGCAAGGACTGGGATATGGGTTCCATTACCAGGCAAGCAGCATGCTACCTCCAAATGTATCAAGTAATGTATACTTGATTAAATGGAAGTGCCTCTCATTGGCATATTTTTTTTAAATGTAAACGGCTGAATTGTGAATTACAGGGAATATGACTCCTGCAGCAACCTTTGAAAAGGTGCATCATTAATAAGGTTAAGTACATAATTACAAAATAAAGGGCTTGCTCCTGCATTCCTTGCTCCCACCCAAGACATCTAGGTCAAAGCTCATTTACTTCAGTAGTGTTTGGATCATGCCTCTGTTCAGCTAAATGGAAATCTTGGGTGTGCAAAAAATGTAGAATTAGAGTGGTCACCATTAATGTCTTTACAATTTGGCCTCTAGCCTTGTTAGCATTAGCAAGGAGCACCCAGTATATCCATATGCTTAGCTGACCAAACACATCACAGTAACATGAATTACTTGCAAGTAGCAATTGTCAAGATTGTAATGGCGACCAGCGTATCAGTGCATGGCGGTCTTTGGTTTAGGAAAACAATAATGTGGCAAGGTGAAGAGAAAAGTGGGTAGAAGAAGGAAAGGATGAACATCTAAGGCAGATTTTGAAAGGTTTGCACTATGTTTGCTTCCCTTGCAGAACTTGCATCCACACACTACATGTGCACTTCCCAAAATAGCTGCATGAAGTGAGTAACTGCATGCAAATATCTATTACATTCAGCTTTTCAAAGGGTAGGCATGCATGTGTAATTGTGTGTTCAGTTTAGGCACCAGACTTTGAAAATGGGGCTTCTGCTAAGCAAACTGCTCTGGATATCAATGAGGATTATGTATCCATTTTCTATACCGATGCACCATCACATTAAAATGCATTGCACTCACCACCCCCAAAGAGGGGTGGATGGTCAGATGGCTAGACCTGGACATTTTTATACTGTTCTAGTTTTTCCTCTCTGAGATATAATTCTACTTTTTGTCCTATGGTGAAAGGCAAAGACCCTCCAGAGATCTAAAGTTTCAATGCTAAAATACTGGATTAGGGCCTAAAGTGTCTGCATTGAGCTTCCTGGCACTGGATGGTGAGGGAGTCAAGAATGAACTATTAAGTGATTGTTCTGATCAAACAGAAACTGGCAAATGTTAGTAACAAAGATAATTCCACCCAGGCCACAATCATTGTCAAGCACAGAAATTTTAACAGCTTTTTACTAAAGTCTCCAGAAGGCAGATTAGAAAAACCAAAGTTACTCAAATTATGATCATCACTTTGAATTGTGTCTCCCAGATAACTGAATTGATATTAAATAGGACAGTAGTTCTATGTTACTTCACTAATAAGTGATTGTAAAGAACACATTCAATGAAGTTGAAAAAAATTGGCAAAGATGCATTCCTATATGTAAAATGCCAATGCATGGATTTTCATTTGTTTACTACCTTGTGCAGCATGGGATTGGAGAGGCAAAGGCATGTAGGGAAAAGGACAAAAGAGGTGTCTGACAGTGATCAGGAACTCATTCAGGTTACCCACCACCATCCTTAAAGCTAGAGTCCAGAGAGATGGGAAAGTTCTTTTAATCCCTAGGACAAAGGGGTTGGAGCTTCTGCAATTACAACTTCTAGTGTTTCTCCATCAGGCCCAGTTACCCCCCTTAAGAGTGAGCACTGAAGAACAGGTCAGATAAGACTCTTGTATGAACCACTCCTTCCCTCCAATCCTTGTGCCTTACGTTTACTATATTACATAATAATCTCTTACTCATAGACTCATAGACTCATAGACTTTAAGGTCAGAAGGGACCATTATGATCATCTGGACTGACCCCCTGCATGCTGCAGGACATAAAACCATCCCTACCCCTTCCCTGGACTCTGCTGTTGAAGTCCCCAATCCTGTTTTTAGTGACTTCAATCGGCAGAGACCCTCCTGCTAGAGATCCCTGCCCCATGCTGCGGAGGAAGGCGAAAAACCTCCAGAGGCTCAGCCAATCTGCCCTGGAGGAAAATTCCTTCCTGACCCCAAATATGGCGATCAGTAAGACCCCGAGCATATAGGCAAGAGTCTCCAGCCTGACCCCTGTTAGCCATTATACTATTTACCTACCATTGCTTGGTTTTCCTTGACTACTATGTTTTACCATTAAACCATTCCCTCCATAAACTTATCTAACTTAATCTTAAAACCAGACAGGTCCGTCGCCCCCACCGTTTCCCGCGGAAGGCCGTTCCAATATTTCACCCCTCTGACGGTCAGAAACCTTCGTCTAATTTCAAGCCTGAACTTCCCCACGGCCAGTTTATATCCATTCGTTCTTGTATCCACATTAGTACTAAGCTGGAATAATTCTTCTCCCTCCCTTGTATTAATCCCTCTAATATATTTAAAGATAGCAATCATATCCCCCCTCAGCCTTCGCTTTGTCAGACTAAACAACCCAAGCTCCTCTAGTCTCCTTTCATATGACAGGTTTTCCATTCCTCTGATCATCCTAGTGGCCCTTCTCTGCACCCGTTCCAGTTTGAGTTCATCTTTTTTAAACATGGGAGACCAGAACTGCACACAGTACTCCAAATGAGGTCTCACCAGCGCCTTGTACAACGGAAGCAGGACCTCCTTATCCCTACTAGATATACCTCGCCTAATGCATCCCAAGACAGCATTGGCTTTTTTCACCGCCACGTCACATTGTCGACTCATAGTCATCCTGCGGTCTACAAGGACCCCTAGGTCCTTCTCCTCTTCCGTTACTTCTAACCAATGCGTCCCCATCTTGTAACTAAAATTGTTATTAGTCATCCCCAAATGCATCACCTTACACTTTTCACTATTAAATTTCATCCTATTTCTGATACTCCAATTAACAAGCTCATTCAAGTCTCCCTGCAGGATATCCCTATCCTCCTCCGAATTTACAACGCCTCCCACCTTCGTATCATCCGCAAACTTTATCAGCCCACTCCTGCAATCGGTTCCGAGGTCAGTTATAAATAGATTAAATAAAATGGGTCCCAAAACCGAACCTTGAGGCACTCCACTAGTAACCTCCCTCCAACCTGACAGTTCACCCTTTAATACGACCCGCTGCATTCTCCCCATTAACCAATTCCTTATCCACCTCTGGATTTTCATATCGATCCCCATGTTTTTTAGTTTAACCAATAATTCCTCATGGGGTACAGTATCAAACGCTTTACTGAAATCCAGGTATATTAGGTCCACTGCATTTCCCTTATCTAATAAATCCGTTACTTTCTCAAAGAAGGAGATCAGATTCGTTTGGCACGATCTGCCCTTCGTAAAACCATGTTGTAATTTATCGCAATTGCCACTAACCTCCAGGTCCTCAACTAGTTTCTCTTTCAGAATTTTCTCTAACACCTTGCACACTACAGATGTTAAACTAACAGGCCTGTAGTTACCCGGATCACTTTTTTTCCCTTTCTTGAAAATAGGAACCACATTAGCTATTCTCCAGTCTAACGGGACCACCCCCGAGTTTACAGATTCATTAAATATTATCGCTAATGGGCCTGCTATTTCCCGCGCCAATTCCTTCAATATTCTCGGATGAAGATAGTCCGGTCCTCCCAAATTAGCCCCATTAAGGTGTTCAAGTTTTGTTTCTACCTCGGATACGGTAATCCCCCATCCTGAATGCCCCTCTGTAGTGGTGCTAGTATCCCTAATACCGTCATTGGCCTCATTAAACACCGATGCAAAATATTAATTGAGATATTGCCCCATGCCTAGATTGTCTTTAATCTCCTCTCCGGCAATAGTCTTCAGTGGTCCCACTTCTTCTTTCTTTGCTTTCTTCCTATTTATGTGGCTGTAAAACCTCTTACTATTGCTTTTAATTCCCCTCGCTAGGTCCAACTCTACACGGCCTTTGGCCTTTCTCACTCTATCTCTACATTCTCTGACTTCACTTAGGTACATTTCCTTATTGATCCCTCCCCTCTTCCACTCTTTGTACGCTTTCTGTTTTTTCCTAATCGCCCCTTTGAGTCGGTCGCTCATCCAGCTCGGTCTAAATCTCTTGCTTAGTAATCTTTTTCCCTTTTTTGGAATACAGGCCTCCGACAGCTCATGCATCTTTAACTTGAAGTAATCCCAGGCTTCTTCTGTCTTTAGATCCATTAATACGTTTGCCCAATCCACTTCCCTTACCAGTCCCCTTAATTTGTTAAAATTGGCCTTTTTAAAATTATAAACCCTAGTCTTTGACTTAATTCTGTTACTCCTTCCATGTATTTTAAACCGAATTAGCTCATGATCACTGGAGCCCAAATTGTCCCCTACTACCACTTCCTCAACGAGGTCCTCACTACTTACCAGAATCATATCTAAAATGGCCTCCCCCCTCGTCGGTTCAGCTACCACTTGATGGAGGAATTGATCAGCAAGCACATCTAGGAACATCTGAGCCCTATTATTGCTACTAGCGTTTGTTCCCCAATCTATATCCGGGAAGTTAAAGTCCCCCATAATTACACAGTTTCTATTAGTAATTACTTCTCTAAACACATTAAATAGTTCCTTATCCATATCCTGGGTCGATCCCGGCGGTCTATAGCACACTCCAAGCACTATCCCCGGAGAGGCTCTAGTAGTCCTATTACCCAGCGTGAGTATTGCCCAGATGGACTCAGTGTTATCTAATCCATCAACTATTATTTCTTTACAGCTTATTTCACTATTGACATACAATGCCACCCCGCCACCTTTACCTTTGTTCCGGTCTTTCCTAAACAGCACATACCCCTCCATACCTGTGTTCCAGTCGTGACTGCCATTCCACCACGTTTCTGTTATTCCTACGATATCTGGTTTCAGCTCTTGGACCAAGAGCTCCAATTCCTCCATTTTATTACCTAGGCTTCTGGCATTGGTGTATAAACACCCTAATGTATGTCGTTTAGCCTGTCTCCCATTAGTAGCACTATATGTTGCGGGCCTCCTTGTGTCCGTCCCCCCTGTCCTTCCTATGTCCAATCTCATCTCCCCGGCTATGTCTCCTCTCATTTTACTCACCTTTTCCATACTGGAGTCTGGCGTGGAGATTAACTGTGCATCTCCCAACTGTCTCCCCAAACTTCCTAGTTTAAAGCTCTTTTGATAAGATGAGCCAGCCTCCCTCCCAGAAGTCTATTTCCTTCCCTACTCAGGTGAAGCCCATCCCGCGAGAACAGGTGTCTGTCCCCGAAAGCCTCCCAGTGGCCATACATCCCAAAGCCCTCCTTATAGCACCACTCCCTTAGCCAACTATTTATTCTCACAATCCTATCAGCCCTTTGCTGCCCTTCCCTCGGAACGGGCAGAATCCCACTAAAGATAATCTGAGCCTCTATCTCCTTGAGCGTCTTCCCCAGCCTGGCATAATCTCCCTTGATTCTCTCTAATGAGAACCTAGCCGTGTCATTCGTTCCTACATGAAGGATTATCAAGGGGTTCTTACCTGCTCCTTTTAGGATCCTTTTCAACCGCAGGTCCACATCGCGTATCTTTGCGCCCGGTAGACAGCACACCCTTCTGTTCTCCGGGTCCGCCCTGGTCACAGGCCTGTCCAATCTCCTCAGTAAAGAGTCTCCAATTACATACACCTGCTGTTGCCTGGCAACAGTGCGATCTAGTAATCTAGTCTCTGATCCCTCTAGTCCTGACCTGTGCCTGTTCCTATCTTCCCTTATGCTCCCCCTTATGCCTTCCTGAATCCTCCCGGGACCCAGAATTGGTGCTGTCTCCATCAACTCCTCCCCTCTCTCTCTTGGACTAGCTGCTCTTCTCTTCTTCCTCACCCTCCCACCTTCAGTCGCCACCTGCTGCCCCTCCACCTCGCTATCCAAACACTCGAACCTATTCCTGAGTTCTATTCCCCCCTCACTGGCCCTTCTTTTCCTTGGCCTGCTTCTCACAGTCACATGCTTCCACCTCCCATGTTCTCCCCCTTCCATTCCCCTCTCACCGTCCTCTACCTCTGCCTCTACCTGCACCACAGGGCATTCTCCTTCAGCCCCCCCTTGCCTGTCCTCCATCAGCTGCTCAAACCCCCACCTAAACTCCACCAGGGTATCTACCTGCATCTGCAGCCCCTTAATATTTTCCTCCAATAACACTATCAGGCGACACTTCATACACACATACCTGTGTTCCAGCTCCCCTGCTAGGACCATATACATACCACAGCTTCCACATGCAGCCATCTGCATTCTGTCTGCTGCTGCTGCTTGGCTCATGGCTGCTGAAATCTCTGCCCACAGCACCTGTGGACTCAGAGCACACGCCGTGCCCTCCTGCCTCCCCCCCTTACCTCCCCCAGCAAACTCCCTCTCAAACTCCCCTGTTAGCCGCCCTGTTTGCTGCCTCCGGTGCCACTGCTCGTTTATATAAACACCTTTATTCCTGAACCAACTATTGGCAAAGCTCTGTCCCATCTTGCATGACTGTACTGGGAAGAAAGAAGTCACAGAGAACTTCTCTCCACCCTCCCAGTGCACCCATGTTGTCAGAGAGCAAGCTATGGATCTAATGCTCCTTTGGCAAGTTTTTTTATCCAGCAGCACTTTAATTTGCAGTTTCCCCTGCACCCACACTACTGTCTCAACACCTGCTGGGGTGTGCATCGTGCTTTTTTGAAATAGGAATCAGGTTTGTTGTTGAACATGCTGACTCCTCCCTACCAAAGCCATCCTGCACTGTGCAGGATGAGTGGCAAAAGCATCTTCCACTCAGCCATAAGCACTCCATGCCTTGCACTGAACATGGCTTATAGCAGAGGTGGGCAAACTACAGCCTGCGGGCCACATCCAGCCCACGGGACCTTCCTGCCCGGCCCTTGAGCTCCCAGCCGGGAAGGCTAGCCCCTGGCCTCTACCTTCTGTCCCCTCCCCCACAGCCTCAGCTCACCGTGCCACTGGAACTCTGGGCAGCGAGGCTGCGAGCTCCTGCCAGGCAGCGCAGCAGCGTGGCTGGCTCCAGCTGGGTGGCACGGCTGCCAGTCCTGGTGCTCTGAGTGGCATGGTAAGGAGGCAGGAAGCGGGGGAAGGGGAGGGTGGATAAGGGGCAGGGGATTCCGGGGGGCAGTCAGGTGACAGGGAGCAGGGGGTTGGCTGGATAGGTGTAGGAGTCCCGGGTGCCCTGGTGGGGGGTGGATAGGGGTCAGGGCTGTCAGGGGGGGTTGGGTAGGGGTGGGATCCCGGGGGGAAATTAGGGGCGGGGCATCCTGGGAGGGGGCAGTCAGGGGACAAGGAGCAGGGGAGGTTGGATGGGTCAGGGGTTCTGCGGGGGGCAGTCAGGGGATGGGAAGTGGAAGGGGGTGGATGGGGGCGGAGGTCAGGCTGTTTGGGGAGGCACAGTCTTCCCTACCCGGCCCTCCATACAGTTTCAGAACCCTGATGTGGCCGTCAGGCCAAAAAGTTTGCCCACCCCTGGCTTATAGGATCAAAGTCAGAATTTTGCTTTTAGATCTGTGAGTGCATGCATGAGAGGGAATACATGGAATATCAATGTGATTAAAGTTTCACTCAATTTTACCACTTTTCATTGTACTTGTTTTTCTTTCCTCTGAGTTGCATATGCCTGAATTTCAAACACAGCCATATTTTGAATATAACCAAACTTCATGTCATTAATTAACAGACTAATATAAGCTATACAACTAGATGGACAAAAGATTATTTTCCATCTTCCAAATGCTTCTCCAAAACCAAAATTACCCAAGTTTATTTGAAGTTTTACTCAAAATTCAGCTCATCTTCTATATCTAGGATTCACTTCCACTATCCAGTTAAGTACACTTATTTCCTGGGTGTACACATCTGATGAGTAACAAGGCATAGCAACACTATACAATACTTCCAGAAGGGAAGGCTGTGAGGAAAGCAATTGTAATCATTTGAATCTGCAAGGGGAAATTTAGGCAGGCCATTAAACTTTGGCCAGTAACATGGGGGGAGTGGGGGAAACCCTGACTCTTACAAGTAGTTTAATGGGCTCTTTCATGACCATGATTGTCATGGTGTTGGCTTTTGTTTCATCAATCATCTTTTCAACAAGGGTTCCCCTTAACTTTCTATTTAGTTCTGCCAAATTTTGTTTCAGTTTTTCCTTGTTCTCCTTAGCCAGAATGTGCTGGCAAAACATTTCCTGGAAGTTCCTGTTCACTGTGGGTGAAATTCACCCTTCTACTGCGGGTCAGCGTAGGGCCTATATACCACTTATGTTCTTAACATTTAAGTCAGACTTACATGCTTCTTAGACTTCATGTAGGCCCTCTACATAGAGGTGAATTTAACTCTTTGAGCATTGAAACCAGTGAAAGCAATGGCCTCCAATAGGCTAGTGAGGATTTCCTTGGTCATTCTACAGGTGAATCAAAACAACACCTGCATTCAAAAGTTTTGGTGGCCTTGATTTTGCCTAATTCTCTACCTGTACTTAGATGAACTATAGTATCTGGATTATAAGAAGTAAAGCATGCCCATCCTAGCATATGAGAACATGTAAAACATTCCCCAATTGGTTTATTTTATTATGTTTTAAGGAAAGCAAATAAAATAATTTGTGCACCTTTGATTTGAACAAGGGACTGGATCATTCATCTTGGATTATAATAGAAGAATTACAGTACAATTATTACTCCCTAATTAATTCTGTCTGTGTGTAAATCAAAGCTCTAATTATAGACACAAAATCTGCTCAATATTGTGGAATATTTATGCAAAACATTATTCCTAGCACTTATTAGCTAAACTACAACATCTCACTAGAGCTGAAGCAGCAATTTTAAAAATAATGTCATCATTTTTGCCTCTTCATTACAGTTCAATATGTGGAGAGCACCTGATGAGAGTACAATTTCACTAAAAAAAACCCTGCCTTTGTAGATCCCCCCTGACAATTGGTTCAGTTCTGCCTTTAAGAGACATCTGTCTTCATTTAGAAGAAAAAGAACTTTAAAAATAGTAATAAAAATATTGTATAGGAAGGCTGCCTTCTAGCTAACTGTGCAGCTGCCATTGTGCCTAGACAAGTGGCATTTCATCCCTCAATGATAACTGGCTTTGGGTGCTGTACCAGCCACAGTCACTGCATTCTCTGCCATTCTTACTTCTGTTAGACTTTTGCATATTGATCTAATGGCTAAAGCACTGGAGTGGAACTCAAGAGAACTGGGTTCTATTCCTGGCTCTGCCACTGGCCTTCTGGGTCACCTTAGGCAAGTCACTTCCCTTCTCTGTGCCTCAGTTTCCACATCAGTAAAATCAAAGATAATGCTACTGACTTACTTTGTAGAGCGATTTGAGACCTACTGATGAAAAGTGATATAAAAGAGCTAGGTATTATTATTACCAACTATTCTCCATGGCCCTAATCCTGTAAGATCCTGTGGAGGACCTCTGCACCCTTCTTGAGCTCCAGGGAAGGCAGTTGCTCTCTGCAGGGGCACAATGGTCCACCCACAGAGACCAGCTTGAAGGTCCAAGATCTGTATATCTCCTACATTTCTCCATATAGTGGAGCTCATGCAATCCCAATTATATAAAGTACAAATTACCTTCAGCATATGCATAAATAAAAAGGATTTCTAAGTAGCTTCCATCAGCTGATTTATGTACAATGCCTTGGGGGGAAAAAGACAGACAACTTGATAATGGATACTAAGTGTAGCGATATTACAGGAGAACCTGTTCAGTGGACTGACTTCCACCCATCTGTGGTGCTTTGTTGTCATTACTGAAAGTAGTAAGTAACTCTGTCCTAGAAACAACTGTGCATGGATACAAATAAAGGTTACAGGGATACAATAATTTTATGACAATATAACTCCATTCATTTACATAGAGTTGCACCAATGTTAGGTTGGAGTAATGCAGCAGGACTACTGGAATGATCTGCAGGATTGGGCGCTAAATCCCTAAATTGTGTACATTTAGAAGCTAAGGTTGTTGCTTTGAAAATGAAAGGACAATTAGAAGTAGCATCTTAAATGTCAATAGATCTATGTAATGAGCTGTGTGGGTTTTTATTTATTTATATTTTAAAACACAACCATCTGAGTTTGTAGTTAGCAAGGAAAACCTTTCCTAAAACTTCTGAATGGCCATCAAACCTGAGTAATGTCATTCAGATTAACACCAAGCTCCGGAATCTGTAAAGTGTTCCACAAACAACTGACTAGGAGATTCTTCCCATTGACTTTTATGCAAAATATGCAGCAAGTACCTGATCAAACATAATAATGACCTTATTGGAAAGACAGTGAACACTACTGTTGGGCTGCAAACAAGGTATCAAAAGGGTAGAATGTTACAGCTCTCCTCTCAAAGAGCAACAATTGTTTCCATCACCTTTTCCTCCTCCCACAAGAAGTGCAGTTAGAACAAACCCTACCTAAGGCATGTGGCAATTTAGAGAAGATACATTAAAAGGGAGGGTTCATTGCAAAAAATTTTGATTTCTGAGGGGATAGGGGCCATGCTTGGTTGCTGTCAGGATAGTACAATGTTAGGATTATTTTAAACTGTGGCTAGAAACAGGCTTGAATCTTTAACTTCAGGCTGTAACTCAAGTGTGGCAGTGTTTCACCTTACCTTCCTTTGCCCCAGAAGTTTTAAACTCTACCCTTGTTCCACTTTCAGATCTCCCATTCATTTTGCACAAAAACTTGGGAAGAATAGGGCCCTTTCGAGCTCAGAATGGTTTTATTAGGACTGACTAAACTGTCACATGAAGCAAAGGTTCTTTTGATTCTTGTGAGAATGTGTCATCCCCTCATGATGGAGGCGGGGGAGCGGGAGGAGAGATTCACAACAGGTGTTCATTATTAACCAACTGGAATACAGGGAGAGGCAACAAGCAACGGTCAACCACAGAACATCTACTGTAGGGCTAGAGCTGCTTGGTTCTGCCAGATTTAAAAGACCAAAACCAGCACCTCAAGCCTACTACCTAAAAGAGGTCGTAGGCTTGAGGTATTTATAAATGCAGTGCTATATACAGCATACCCTAAGTATATTACAAATCCACATGCTTCAAAATTTAATATAAAAGGAGTCAGAATTATGCTTGCCTACCTTATAGACAAGGGGAGGGATCGCTCCTGTTCACTGCTGCTGTGGCATGGGTGGGCCACGGGTCGGACTACAGTGACCCTTGCAGCAGGGAGGAATCCAGACACACCCTTGTGTGCTGTACAGCACAGAATTCCAGCCATTGCATTTTACAGCCTATTGCAGAAAACAGCAGTGCGAGAACATCATTTAAAAAAACAAAATTCATGTATTAACTTGCTCAGTAGAAGGCCTTGTGGAAGTCTGAAGCATTAAATACATCTAAGTCACCATAATTTCCACAAATCAAAAACCTTTTTCAGAGCATTCTGTATTTCTTTCATTACATTGGAAAATTTGAAGCTCAGTGGGGCAGAAAAGAGGGACAGGGGAAGGGATCCCTTTTGGAATATTTTAAGCTAATTGGGCTGTTCAACAAGGATATCGAAATGATAAACTAAGCCGTACCATTTCTGAGAACTCCAGAACAGCTAGAGGTGCAAGCACAATCTGATGATGTGTCTATCCTTCCATCTACCTTTCCTCCCGCCCCTCTTGCAGTCCACACGTTTGCTTCTGCTAACCCAGTTAAACCTAGAATGCCGCTGAGAACATGGAAGCACAGAAATTAGGCAAGCTTTTAACAATGTTTTCAGAGGTTAATTTTCCTGCACTGTTAAAGTATTTAAAAAAAAACTGTCATAAAAATATAAATCAAATGCTTTTTTCTATCTTTAAAAACAGGAAGCATCTGTAAAACATATGTAATACTGATCAGTGACCCTTAACTTTCAATCCAAATTTGCTAATAGTATGCGAAATGAGCTGGAATTATCAAAAGTTAGCAAACTAACCCATTGTCTGTAATATGAAGCTAGAACAAAGTCTCTCGCCTAGAAGGGGGATTCCAGTTGTGTCACCTATTACTAGCTGATGAAAATACTGATGCTACTAAGACTAGGAAGCAGTAATGCAAACAAAAGCTTACAAGAAAGTATTTAGAAACTGACATGCTAGGTTTATTCGAAATGCTGCAATAGAGTTGGCACCTGGACAATTTATGGAATTTCATCTGAGAATTTCTTGACCCGGTAAGTAGACACAGTACAAGGCTGAAACTCCACAGGTGCTTTCTTCCAGAGGCTCATTTTCCATACTTACAACAATGCATCTTAATTCCAAGTTGATGAGTATTCCTGCCAGCAATACATTTTTACTTTCCTAAATCTCTGTCCTGGGATTTCTCAGAGTTGAATGTGCTGTTTTAGGGCCAATTCCTTGCAGCTGTTTCTGTGCACTCCAGACCACCTAGCCAAATTGCAAGGTTTTTGGCTATGGCTTTACCTTGACTGGATCTAAGTTTATTCCTTCTATTTCATTCTCGCCTGGGCAGTCTCAGGTTTGGCATATTTTTTTAAACTACCTCTCCATAGCAATTCTTTGTCATCCATGATATATAAAATGACCAAATTAGCATTACGACTTGCTGATACAAGCTTCAGAGGAGTGACAGCTTAGAGTCTAAAGTCATATGGATGAGATTCATGCCTTAGAATCAGACTAAAAGTTCAGATGTTTCCCAAGATGAAAACCATATTCTAAAATTAAAATAAAGTAGATGAAACATTGCTCAGAGTAAGAAAAATGTCTATTTCAGTGCAAGAAGATCACATTTTGTAACATGATTCCTAAATAATGTTTATCTCTTTCCTACTCTATCATAATTTAGGTCTTGCCTCCGTTCTCCCAACCTTCCACCCCCAGCTTCCCACAGAGTCATCCCTCTTCTCTCTGTTTACTGTATTCTAACACATCTTTTCTTCTAAGGCTTCTCTCTAACCATCTATTTCCTTCTACATCTTTTTTAAACTTTACATCTGCATCCTCCTATCATCTATAACTTTTCTCATCTTCCTCTTTTAATGCTTGCTGGTGCTAATGCTCATACCTGTTAACCTCTCCCCTGGGCAATACTTCTGGCTAAATACACTGGGCCTTTGTGACATTCGCCCCCACAATGTTAGCAAGGACTTCTTTGGATCCCATCACTTTGGCCTGCAAATCTGCCAGAGTTTTAAAAGAGATATGTTAAGATAATATATCCTTTCCATAGAGTCACATTATATGTTCCAGCCCAACACACACACTTGTCACCATTCATAATTATTGCTACTTCGGCAATAGCCTCATCACCTTAAATATAGGCAAAGTCACCAACAGCTATTGATTAATAGAGTCTGCTCTGTACAGACAGGCTGACTGACCAGTGAAATGTGTGAGATGAAAAGATTATTAGGAATTAATTCACAGATGGGTTAAGACAGAAGAGGCCAGAGCAGTGTTTTCCAAATGTTGGTCTGAAGACACATACTGGTGTTTCATGAGTTCACAGAGGCTGCTTAGGCCCCTTTTCTGTGTTTTAGTTGCTCCTATAGATTTCCTGGCTCTTCATTGCAAAGACACTGGAGATCTGTAAAAGGTATTTGGAAACAAAGCAGAGCCAGCTGAAGTGGTTCTGCTGGGATTTGCCACTGCATAAGAAGGAAAGAGGAGAAAACAGGAGGTGACCTCAGACAGTAGAAGCTAAAGTGAATGGGAAGTGCTAGCACCATGAAGAAAGGAATATCCCAGGGAGAAGGGAATAAACCAGTCAGATAATGTGTCCCAGGGAACAGAGGACCAAGTGCCTTGGCAGCATGTCCAGGGGAAAGGGAACCATGTGGCTGGGAAACATATTCAGGGGGAGAAGAGGATCAGAAAACAGGACATATATTCAGAGAAGAAAGGGGAATCGGTCCAGGCAGCAGAGAAGCATCTGCCAGGGATCAGGAGGAAAGAGAGAAGCAGAACAGGTAAGAATGGAAGACAAAATGATGTTAAAAAAAATCAATGGCCCTCATGCTGGATCCTTGTCATGACCTAAAGGGGCCAGAACCAAGACAGAATTCCCCAAGACAGCATAAGGTTAATATAGGTAACCTCAGATGCAGCAGTAGCATACTGCTACCTTTACCACAAGCATCCCACAGGCTATTCCCTTTGAGTTGCACCACTCTCAAAGCTCAGTTAGGAATCAGCAAAGAGCTTAACTTCCTTCCAAAAGGATGCAACTATCTTGTTGCATAACAGACTCTTAAAAATACACTCAGCACTTTCTTAATATCACTCTTCCATGTCAGCAATTGCCACAGTTGCCACAGGGATGTTATACTGGAGGGGAACTGATCTGTGTGCCCGTGACTGGGAGGAGAGCTGGTCTGTGTGACCACAACTAGATCTACAAGACTACCTTTCTATTAAGATGTGGTCCACTATTCCAAGATGCTTTTCTTGCTCCAACAGATTTTGGAGATGCCAGAGTGTCCTCTCACAGTTCTCCCTTTGACTGCAGGATTCCTGAATGTAAAGGGTAGTTTCTTGAAAAAAAAATCAAATGAATAAACATAATACAATGAAGGTGAAGGCATGTTCTTCCTTTACACCTTTACATGCACTGTTGCTGTACAGTAAGTTTCATTCTCCAGAGTTTAACCATGTGAAATGCCATAAAATTGGCTAACATTTCTCACCACAAATCCTTTTACCTAACTTTTAATAAGATATTAAATCTTTGTTAAACTTCAATATTTAATACAGTTGATAGTCTGGTGGATACACTTTTTCTATACTAATTATTTTACTGGCACCATCTGTGTTCAGCAAATTGGAGTTCACTACATAGGGTTACACTGTATTAATAAACCAACATATCTGGCCCTGATGTTTAATTCATTGTTTTTATTAGTATATTTCCAGAAGGAAATTTAATTTGTACATATTAAGCACACCAATCACATAGCTTCACGCTCTGGATTGTATTTCATTAAACGTAATCCCTAGTAATGAATCTTTGCAAAGTTTTCAGACAAGACACGCCTCCCTCCCTCTTCATTCCACCTCAGATGTTTGAGAAGCTCAGTCAAATTTATTAAGCAGGAGGAATAAAAAGATTCCCACTGTGATATAAAATATCAATGTGTATTCTACATGGGCATTCAGTTAGCACAGGCAAGTCCACGATTACCCCCACAATATTTTAGCCATTTAGAGGGGTAAAGGAATGTTTCATCCATGAGCATTAATATCTGCTGGTTGTAGCAATCTTTGCTAACAGACGTGTGGTTTGCGTTGTGAGGTTCTCTGTCTCAGGGGACTAGCTGTATCTTCATAATATCAATTATCTCTGTATTTTCTACATACTGTGCAGGTGCAAAGGAGACAGTTAAAATAATAAGAAAATGATCTTTTATGATAAATGTAATTTATCACTAAGACACAGCATTTTGAAGAAAAAAGAAATTAATCATCTATTTATTTACAGCACTCACTTAGCATTTTCATGGGTTTGTGTATCAAGTTTTGATTACAGGATTATCAGAGTCTGTTTTTAGCTAATCTGTTTTTAATGAATGTGTCTTCGCCAGTCTGCTGTCCTCCACGCCAACTTTTTTTTTTTCATTTGTAGCATTTTAACTTTACTCAGTGTCAAAGGGAAAATACAGGTATCAATAAAAATCATAGGAAAGTGGAAAACATTTTTTTTGTAAACCCCAGTCTTGATTCAGCAAAGCATTTAAGAATGTGCTAAAGTCTCATTTACACAGATACTTAAAGTTAAGCACATGCTTAAGTGCTTTGTTTAATTGGAAATAATAGACAATGAGATTTTACCCACACGGTTGTTTGCACTGTGCTAATCTGTCTTTTCTTTCTGTGAACCGTGCATTTCTCAAGTCAGTAACATCACTACAGAAAAAAAAAACCACAGGAAGCATAGTTATGGCAAATTACCAAAATGTTTTGAAATAAAAGAAAATGCTCATGCCAAGTGGCTGGCTAACTGATTAATTATATTCTACACTTCAAAATGAAGTATCCCAAGAGCAGGATTTATATATATACACACATCCTGCTCTTGGGATACTTCATTTTTATATATTTATATATATTTTTAAAAGATGGGCAAGCAAAAGTGACTGGCATCATGGTAACTACAATGAACTTTTGCATTGCTGTTATTCTGGAGCTATGGTGATGCCAGCCCAGTCTTCAGTGTAGTTTACTGCACCCCAAAATCCGTTCTAGTTTAGGCTATCTGCCATCCCTCTCAAGATGATATTATGGCAGTTGGGGATTGGCCAGCCATAAGGAAGTTGGACCATGTCATCTTTCCCATAGCTGAATCACCAGAGGACTCCTTATTACCAGGGAATACTTAAATAACTGGTTAAACCAGTTTGTACTAGCAGAGTCGTACATAGCCATCCCAATGTGCTAGAAAAGTGAGTTTAGCGTCTTGACACAGTTTGTTCAATGCAACTTCTCACACAGTTTTCTTGTTCTTAATAAAATCCAAAGTTTCTGTAGTTCTTTTAGTCACCAAGAACAACCTTCTTCTCTTAGTTCCACAAGGGGGGCTCCACACTTAGATGAGAAAGCCTACAGGAAGAGCAGAACATGGGAGTTGAGAACTGTGCAGATAGGAGAGAAGATGTTTAACTAAGTCTGCACACATTCTAGTTTAGCATATGCATATAGAATGAATTCAAGCTGATTCTAAGTCAAATTGTTTGGATCAAAGTGCTTATATGCAACTCACTGCTAATATATTTTCCCAAATGGGAATGATGAGGTTGTTTCATGTGAAAGACAAATTACTGATTAGAACATTTGTCATGTGCTGATACTTTTAAAAGCTAATTAAAATTAAAAGTGAGAGAATGTAATTGTATATAAAGCATCTTCAACAACATGAAATTGGAAATACTGTTAAACCAGATTTGGGAACTTACTCTGAAGAAAGTACAGAAAATTCCTATCTATTTTAAGGAATAGAGCTAATACTTTCTCTAAAATCCTACTAACCAAATGGAATTAAGCTCAGAGCCACTCAAGAGCTTTGAGGTTATGGTAGTTCTGATGCAACCAGCAAGCTGACTCAAACTCAGCTCAAGTTATTATTGAACATTTATATTCCAATGCGGCCTAGAAGCTCCAGTCAGGATCAGCACCTCATCTTCTTTCTGCCAGAAAATGATCACTTTCAGAAGATTTTGTTTTCCCATCCTCTCTGTTACACTCTCCCCCTCATACCAATCCTTGCTCTTTTCCTATCACCAACGGGGGGTGGAGGGGGGGGGAATCAAGTTTTGAACTTCTGAGTAAAGCCATTGTTTGGAAGATCCCTTTCTGTGTAAAAACAATGTTCATTTCGGCCTGAATACTCATTTGAAGGACTGCTAATCAGATATACTGGCCAAGCATGTTTAATGAAAAGCAATAGATTAAAAGGTAAAGATTGATACTTATGAAATTATTCTCCTGAAAACCTCCAATCCTTCCTGTAACTAAAGAAAGAAGGGCAATCAAATCAGTCATTGTCAAAAACCCTATCAACAATTCAAGATGTGAATTTGTTTGATTGGATTAAAACATTTAATGGACTTTTGTCTTCACACAAAAGAACAAAAATTAGCATGTGTACTTATTAATTTATAAAGGCAGCACTTACATTTAAGTGACATGAGACTGTGCTAAAACATGACAGGAGGTGACCAGGATGATCTGACCTATGAGTAAAGTGATGAGCTACATTTGTTTATGTTCATTGTTTGTGGTGATTTTTTCCCCCCTTTTGTTACTATCAAAGACAAAGGATGGGCCACGCTGGCAGCACAGGGCCAGGCAGGCCAGTGTCTGCCAGTTTGTAAACAGTGCCTTCGCACTGGGCTGGGTGGAGCAGGGCCACCCCCATGCCATGTCTCATTTCCCTTGGCCATCCTCTAGCTCTGGGGACCAACATCTCTGCGCCATGCTCCATTGCCCCCATAGGGACCCACACATATGTTTGGTGCCGGGCCCACAAAAGGTTAACCCAGCCCTGATTAAATGGACTGGATTTATTATAAATGTATAAATTTGAAGTCTCTCCATTTACACTTGTGTAAATAAGATTGCAATGTGGTCCATTGCGGTGGCTACTATTTAGAAAATGTGCAGAAGATAAGGGCCTGATTGTGCCATCAAATTCCAGCCCAGAGTACGAAGCAGATAGATCTATAGCATCCCAAAGGGATGGATAGGAGGCATTATGCTTCAGACACTGTACAGTGCTCCTGCAGAGCACAGCTGCTTTGCCATCTCTTAGGAAAGTGCAAGGTGCTCCTCCTTTTGTGGACACAAATCTCGGTGGTCCCTTTCTTCTCAGTCCTTTTGGGAGGTGACACACACACAGGTGCACTTGCCTTTCACTCAGAGGAGTGGAAGCACTGGTGTAGCAGCTGGCTCCTTGTCCCCTCCCAAGCTCATGCACTTTCACAGGACCCAGGGACACAGTGGAATAAATCTCAGGGAATAGGGTTTTACTGTCAAGGAAAATCCAACAGCTCAGTTAATTAAACTAGTGGGGAGAAAAAAGTAATTAGGCCTTAGAAAAAATAAACTTTGAATCCAAGATAAAATATTAAAAACTCTGGGTAATAATTAATAAGTAATTAATTTCACCGTGACAGATAGCCACTGCTATTCAGTTATTGCACTCTCCTGAGTTAATTCTCCATGTGACTCTTTATGGAAAAATATCTCACACACACGCGCACACTTTTCTTTGTTTACAGCCCCTGTTCATTTTCCTTCTTAACAAGATAAATAAGAATGCAAGTGGTTGGTGGTTATGCATGAAGTCTCTTAGGCACCAAATAAGGTTTAAGTGCTTCAATCTTTCCCTTGTCTCAATGTTAACCACTGCCAGGGAGGACAAACATAATCAGCTTTGGGCTTAATCTGTGATTTATTTGTTGTTATTTTTTAAATAAGAGTGAATTAAATGTCTGCAAAAATTGCCAACTTTATTTAGCCTCCTTTGGGAAAACACAAAGGCCCTTGAAAAAGGTCCCACAATGGGGACACAAGAGTTGTGTCACTTCAAATGGAGGAGAGGGACCACAGAGAAATTAGAGTCAGACAAGTGACGAGACGAGAAAAAAGAAGCCGGTAGCATGGAGGGGACACTGCAATATAAAAAGAAGAACAGGAGTACTTGTGGCACCTTAGAGACTAACAAATTTATTAGAGCATAAGCTTTCGTGGACTACAGCCCACTTCTTCGGATGTAGTCCACGAAAGCTTATGCTCTAATAAATTTGTTAGTCTCTAAGGTGCCACAAGTACTCCTGTTCTTCTTTTTGCGGATACAGACTAACACGGCTGTTACTCTGAAAACTGCAATATAAGAGGCATAGTGGGAGAGTGCAAGTGAGGAACACCAAGCAGAGAAACCCAGATGAGCATAGCTGTCAGCTTCTTTGTATCCTCGGATTAGTGGAAGGATGAGGAGTAACAGGAACAGGATTTTACTAAATATAGGGGATAAAAACAAAAACAAACAAACAAACATAAACAGGGATGGTTTACTGAAAGTCATAGGGTTAGAATGAGGGAACCAGAAGGGGACGCCAAGCAGTGAATGTTGATGAGCAATAGTTGCCAGCATATTTGGTTCCCTCAGAGGGGAAGGACCAGAAAGAAATGGGGATGAACTAATTATGGGGGACAAAAATGAAAAGCAGGAAGGAATCATGTGTCATAAGGTGCCAGTAGGGGACACAGCAGTGACCACAAATGGGCATAGTTGCCAAACCAACACCCGTGGAAATGGACAATCCCTTTTTAATAACGCTAGTCTGGAAATTACTTTTTTGGGCAGGGTTTTCACCAAAAACTGAAAATATTTGACCAAAATGGAAAGATTTTGATGACAATATTGGTTTTGTCAAAAAGCCATTTTCTATAGGGGGGAAAAACTTTTGACAGAAAGTTACGAGTCAACTCTATTGATTATTCACAAAAGGTGAAATTCTAATGTTTAAAAAGGACTAATGTGGTCTAGCCCTCAGAAAAGGGATGAAGTTTCACTCAGAGATCCCCATAGTGTGTATTATGGCCAAAAAAACACTCATCAAAAAAATTTGCCTACAAAAGCATTGTACGATCTGACCTAGCACAGAATGGCATGCTGTGTGATACAAGATTGGTGGTATAAGCTTCGCCACACTGTCCTGCTAATGGATCACAACCCGAAAGGGACCCTCTAGAAGGGTGAAGGGGGGTCATTTGGCCTCCCTGACCTGTGTCTCACCTGAGACTTCCAACAAAGGTGTCCCAATTTGTGGTATTTTTGTCATGTGACTGCCTGTTCACTTTTAACTGGCTGAGACTACCATCTTATTTCACATTGGCTCTCAAAACAGCCAACACACTGGAGTAATTTTTAATAGCTGCTGAACTCATCACTACAAGCAACTCTGGTTTAAGTCCAGCTATTACAGATGAATTAACTAGTCTAACTTCCAGTTGAAATGTCTATATTTAGTGATAAGGATCAGGAATGGGTGCTGTTCCTTGTCATTCAGTGGACAATTTATGTTTCTGTCAGAAAGAAAAACTAATATTACCTTCAGTACTGTCATAAAATAAGCAAAGCACTTTATTTTCAATTAGTTTTTTGTTGGTTTTAAACCTATTTTGGTTAAGAACATCAAGTCCTCAGATGAGAGGGCCCAGATTTCTACACCAGTAATGTATGCAAGTTAGCGTGTGTAATCAAGGGCAGAATGTGGCCACTTAAGAAAACTTTCTAAATGTAAACAGAGCGTAACCAGTAATGTCCACCTGAGTTGGCAGATTGCCTGAAACTATAGCTCTGTGAAAAGACATTAACAGTTCCATTAATCTCAGTGGGGATTTTAAACTTTATATTTAAGTCATCTTTACATTGCAAAGTTTAACTATTTACTACTGATACATTTAGCAAAAATATCCAGCCAATATGCTCATCCCAGAGCCCCAAATTGTCTTCCAATGTGGCAAAAGGCCCAGCTGTTCCCTACTTAGTTACCAGAACCTTCATCTTCCTCCGCCCACTTCTGCAATGTCAATAGAAAAATCTGTGGCACTCTGAAATCTGAAAATTTAGGGGCAGAGTAAAATTGATTTTAATATAAAAATAAACACAAGGGATGCTTTACAGATTGCATTATTTACTCCTGGGGGAATTCTGAGCCACTGTGCGTGCTCATAATTAATGAGACATGCATATTTTTAATTTTGTTTTGCACAGAAAAAAGCTTCTGCTGAAAAGTTGCTGCAGTTGTGCCTTTTTCCCACCAGAGGGTGCTGTGGTGATAGAACATATCAGCGGCTCACAGCCAGCTAGGGAAGAGAAAGAGCCTGCAGAGCCTTCTTCACAGCACCCATAGGGCCAGGTTGGGAGACAGGGGACATGGGGAGACAGACAGTGTGGGATGTTGTGGGGGTCAGACAGGGGCTCATAAGGGATAGTGGGGGAGGAAAGACTGTGGTAGGGGCTGAATGGGAGTGGAGGCTCAGGGCCACATGGTGATGGGGGAGGGCATGCAAGGCCACATAGGAACGGGAGAGGGGGTGCAGGGATAGGGGGTGGCTGAGTGGGGGCACAGAGACACAGGGGGACAAGGTGAAGTGGTGCAGAACCACATGGGGATGGGGAGAGTGGGTGTCTGAGTGAGGATGTAGGGACACATGTGCCTGACTGAATGGGAGAATCTAGTGGTCAGCCAGGGTCTGCATTGGGGAAGCTCCCTAACAGGCCCTCACCCTCCAAAAAAACCTGTTCCATACTTTTCCGACCCATATCCAACAACCCTTCAAGTTCACACCCAGGCTCCTTCTGAGCAATTATTTCCCTCTCCCTCATCGCTGACTCCCCCAAAACTTTGCACTGCCTCTGGGGAGTGCAGGAAATATGGTTCTGTATTGTAGTTTAAATTAATTATTACTCAGAGTTCTGTAGTAGTATGCCTAGTAAGGAATCTATTTGTCAAAAAACATTTTCTGAATCGTTTTTGTTGTCTGTATTGTTACAGACATACTTGCTGACAGGTATTTTGAAATAAATGACCAAAAATTGAAACTGGTGTGATTATATTGTGTTATTTTTACAAATAAAATATGTAGAATTTTGCAGAATTTGAAAATATTGTGCACATAATTTTTAATTTTTTGCTGCACAATTTTTAAATTTTTGGTGCAGAAGTCCCCCAGGAGTAATACATTATTCATCTTCATGTTTAATTCAGTAAAAATCTCCATTATTAAAAAAAAGTCACCTGGAACTGCCAGAGATTTTGCAGACTGCCACAGGAAAAGCTTTGCTGCAGAATTTAGGAGAAGTGAGCTGTGGAATTCACTGGGCTTTGACAATCATTATTAATTTGATGTTTTTAGCTGGAAGTCATGAATATTTTGATAGGATGTCAGATTCCCCAGCTGCATAACTAGTAATTCATAGTGGCACTAAAGGTTAATCCAGAGTTCCAGTGAGATCAATGAGGTTGCATTAGTGTACATGAAAGAACTACTAACTGCTGGGAATTAGGAACAAAATTTCCCCTACAGGCAGGTAATTCCACAGTTGTCCATTACAGGGTGCAGTGTATCTTCCCTAGAAGTATCTGACTCCAACAGACTCTGTCAGAGGCAGGATAGTGGATTAGCTGTGGTGCATCAGTATAGCAATTCCTTTGTTCCTACCTGCCTCACTTGTATTAGGAACATGTTCCATCTACATCAGCATGCTGGATCAGGAACAAGCCCCAACTATTTCAGTATGTTGTTAAGGTCTTGCTACAGTGTTAGAAATGTTCCAGTTGTTTGCTTCTGTAATTTATTGTAGTTTATCTGTAGTTTCATATAAAAAAGTCTACTCATATTAGATGAAACTAGTTGTGTAGTTAAGTGTCCAAATGAGAACTAGCTTTATTGGAAAATCATCTTTTGTTCAAGTCTGCCCTGTCTGAAAGAATAGCTGCCATAAAATCCAGTTAATTTATTGGATTCATAGGAAGAATCTGAAGTTCAGCTGAGCAATTGGTCAGTACACAACTACCTTGATATTTCTAGGTAAATATGGTATTGGCATGGAGAAACCGTTCATCAACAGAAAACTATTGAACTGTGTCTTCACCAATCACATTGGTGAGCATAGCTCATTAAGTTAATAATCTGATCACGAATCTCGCTCTCTCGCATACACACACAGCCCATATTCTGAGCCTCTGAAATATAGCTTTCAATTTCTGAAAGGCTATTCACATTAAATCTTGGAACCCAGGAGCAGTACACTCATACACAAGTCATAACTCATGTTAGCCATTTAAACATTTTTTCCCAAATGGCACAGTCTAACAAGTTATTGTATTGTTGTTCTTCTGAAGTTGCTTGTTTTACAGAAATTAGATTATAATTATGATGAAAGTGACAGATGTGATAAATAGATTGCTAAATGAAATGACTATCTTTTCGCTTGTATGCCTTATCCTAGGCAGCATTATTTCTTACCATCCTTTGTGGAAAGCAGGAATTACTTTTTAAATCAAAGTCACTCAGAACCAAGGATATGTATGATGGATATAATCATTGATAGCGTGTTTCATAGACAATGGGTATTTATGGTGCAAAGCTGTAGGGAGTCTTTAGAGATCGTGTAACTAGGACCTTTTTTTTTTAATCAAATTGCTTCTGTACAGCAAAATATGTAGACATTTTTCAGTGGAAAATACAAAGCTGAGGCATCAGCCTAGGTAGGGAGCACTTCTAATAAAGTGTTCCTCATTGACCCACCACATAGCTAGAACATGGCAGAAGCTCCCCTGCTACATCATACAAAAAGCTAGAGTCCTGTGGAATTCCCATACATGCATGCCTTCCAGTACTTCCACTGATTGACAGCTCTTTTCCTTCCTGTTACAGTTCCTTCCTTATTGTACTGATAGTCTCCCCAAATTGATAAATTCTCAACATTTTGCATCTGTTGGCTATTGATATTGTAAGTTGGCAGGTATATTTTTAGTTATTCAGATGTTTACACATTTAACTATTAATATAAATCTAGAAATAACAGAGGCAAGAGGGAGAAATGTCTAGTTCACACACTTCCCGCCGGAGCTTTGGCATACAAGTAGGTTATTGCATTTGTAATTAGGTGTATTCAGAAACTAGTCCTATTGGGCTTGTCCCTGCATCCTACCCTGTTGTCTCTGAAGACATTTAACAATATTTTCTCACTATGCATTTAATATTCTAATACTGGAAGTTTATATAGCTTCACTGACAAGAAATCTAACCCAAGACTAGTGTCTTCCCTAACCATTGGCTAATACATGAACTGTAGTGACTGCACATGTTTTTTGCCATTGTAAGTCAGGCTGCAAACAATAAGAATTTCAGCATCAATGGATGGATTCATGGATTTTTTTTTCTTGTTGGAGTCTCATGATCACCGCTTTGTGGATCTGAATTTATTGAAGGGCACTTGCAAGGCTGAGATTTCTTGGTACATATAGATCACATACCACGTGTCACCTTCAGCATCCCTATCACTTGTGCTTGAAATTACTATTTTAACACACGATCCCCCTTTCAGCCATCGCATGCACTCTGAGGTATACAACAGAACCAATGAAGGACTCCCTCCTCGCCTATTTATGTACATTTTGAGATGATTGTGGTTTTCCATCCCTCAATGGCAATCAGTGTTTGCTGAGGATTTGATTGTGTCCCATGCAATTCAGCAATAGTGCTGTTATGCAGCCTTTCAGGTTATTTTAATCACATGAAATGGTGGATTTCAGTGGTAAAGGATTGTTGTTACTGAGGGGAAGGCTGGACTAGCGATTACAGCACTAACCTGGGACCCAGAAGACCCTGATTCAATGTTCTGCTTCACAACAGATTTCCTGTGGGACCTTGAGTAAGTCTCTTAATACCGCTGGGGACTGCTCTGAGAATAAATACATTAAATATCATGATGGGCTCAGATACTATGATAATGGGCCATAGAAGTACCTAACATAGGTACATAAAATTATAACAATATTTACTGCAAGCATAGCCTCTTTCTGCACTGGTTTCACTTTGGGTGGTCCCAACACATAAGACACATTACACTTGCCCAATCTGGAGGTGGCAAAGGCAACAGGGATGTTAGTGGATAAAGAAATTGGTGATTTTAAAAACAATAAAAAATTGTTTGATTTTGCTGTTTAAATTATAGTAAGTTTACTGTTTAAGAAATAAACCTGTTTATAATAAAATCCAAATTTAATGCATAATATGTAAAGGCCTAAACTTATACTATCTTAAAACGCTTAAATAAAAAATGAATATGGTGAATCTGTAAGCCTCTATCAAAACTTTTCATTAAAAGGCTACTTTGCTATAGAGAAAGAATCAGGGGAAACACATCTAACTTTTGAGGTCAAGCTCTATAAACATGGCACAGTAGGTCAAGTACCGTATTAAGGGTTAGGGTTTTTTTTTTTTAATAAAAATACATTTTATATGCTTTTTTGTGTGTTAATTAAATTCCAGTTTGTTACAATCCTAATGCAGCTTGACAAATCATGAGCAAAAAGTTTAGTAAATAAGCAATATATCATTCACCATTTTCTAAACATACTACAAATGTACATTTAATACGAATCTGGAAATATTAAGTTATATAATTGATTAAATAAATGTATATCGTTATAGTGTACCTTCCTATGTAGCAAAAAGACATACCAAATCTCATGTAAAGGCTCTATTTAGCTGTAAGTCAGCATGTTTTAATGGTCATATTAACGAATGAGAATGCAGATCTCTTTAGAAGATAACTGAAGTACAAATAGAAAAAAGTTAATTAAAATCAAAGTATTTCTCTCAGTGATTTAAATCATGATTTTTATCAATCCACCCTGGATGGTAGAAAGGTCCCCTCTTCCATAGAGAGGAAGCTTACTCTTATAAGCAAATTAAGATGAGAACATGTTATGTTTTTGCTACAAGTGCTGTTTGAGCTCCCAAGAAAATCTCAGGACCCAACAGAACTCCAAGGATGTGACCCTGAATTGCAAATGGCAGATGAATTTCCTGCATCAAGAGTGCACATTTCACCTTCACCACCTTTTCTGATTACTTCTCCCAACCTGCAAACATTACTCAGTCTTATTTGGAATCAGAGAGTGATTTGTGCATGCTAAAAATAGCCTAGTCGTAAAAATATTTCAAAGTCACCTTTTGTTTCCTTGACTTCTATCATAGTTTATCCAAATCCACATTCCCCAGACACTCTCACTTGCCATAAATTCAAAGCAAATATTTCTCCTTTCTTGCTCTTTTCAAAAACATCCTTATTAATCAGATTTCTCATTTCAGACTGTTAGAGTTTAAATTTACTTTGGGAACTTCTTGGGCCTATCCTGGAATTTTAAAAAATTGTTTCCTTAGATCAGAGAGCAAACCCCTTTCATAGGAAACTGTGCGAATGAGTTTTTGGATCCCTCACATACAGCCTTAAGATGTCTGTGGTTCATGTCAGATCACCAGGTGTTGAAAATGGCTTAACTTTCTACATTTTTTTTGAGATCGCACACAATGATGTGTGTTGCACAGGAACTTCTTGCCCTCAGAACTATAACTGACAATAGGAATAATACTGAAAATATGGCATGGAAGTGTACTTGTATACACACAGGGCTCCCAATGAATACATTCAACCTCTTTCATTGGGGTTTGATACCACATAAAATTCCTTTAAAAATAACCAGC
The DNA here is from genome assembly GCF_011386835.1 of Chrysemys picta bellii. NCBI lineage: Eukaryota > Metazoa > Chordata > Testudines > Emydidae > Chrysemys > Chrysemys picta. The sequence continues at coordinate 84,768,394 of NC_088798.1, forward strand.
ATGTGTTTTGTAGGCTAATATGACAATTAATGTAACCTACTCTTCCTTATTAGTGGATGTTAGCTGTTATGTGAGAGGGGGATAGGTGGATACATGGCCATAGCTGCTTGCATGATAGTTAGCTGTACTGAGAGAGGGACTGGTTACATACAAGTGTTACTTCTCAGCACACTCTCTCTAGTGCCTCCAGTTATCTCCTTTTGAGTGGTGCATCTCCTCCACATCCCCAGGGCAACTCAATCTCACAGAAGATATAACTGAGTATTACAGAATTGGGTCAGTTTAAGATTTGGGATAACAATTACTTTTTCCTGATTGGTTTTACTGTTCTTGGCTGTAACACCTCTGAGATCTCTTACCGTTTCCTGCAGCATGACCAAGTCTTGTTGCCTCCTTTGGGCCTCATGAAAACAAAATAAAGGTACCAGGACTTCTGTGATGCATGTTTTATCGATAGCAGACCTTCACACATTATAAAAAAAGATATGGAAAATGAAAGACCTTCAAAATATTGTATGTCTCATAAAAACTTGGTTGGCTGTAAAAAAATTGAGCTATTATTTACAGTTTTGTAGTTAAGGAAAAGGAACCATGATATAAGTGGAGATGGTTATAGATGAGTGCCTGAACACATTTTGTACTGTATCTTTTTTATTGTTTGTAATTATTTGCTTTACTTGGGGCCTAAACCTGCAAGATGCTAAGCGCCATAAGCTCTTATTGAATTTAATGGGAATCGAGGGTCCTAAGCACAAGGACACAATGGCTCCCAGGATTAGGCTCTCAGACAATAGACATGATTCAGTTAATTAATGGCAATATTGTGTGAAGCCGATTTACAAAAACGAAACCATGCTCTAGCTGAAATGAGGATTAACTCTTCAATAGAATATTTTGGTACCAAACTCTGTGGAGTTGACAAAGATAAGTGGCCAGTCTAGTGAGTTGCCAGCAGTAAGGTCCAGATTTGTAAAGGTATTTTGGCATTGCTGTGCTCAGTATTGCAACACTTAACTGATTCAGGAGCCTAAATCTCATTTTCAAAACAAATGTAGGCACTTAGGTGCCAAAATCCCATTGACGGTGGATGGTATGCCTCCTAAGTGCCTAAATTCCTTTTAAAATTTGATTTAGGCCAAAATACCTTTACAAATCTCGGCCTAAGTGCTCAGGCTAAAAACAGATGAATGAGCAGTAACTAACTAGTCAGCCATTATGATAGCCTGACTATCATAATGGAGGTAGGCATGCTCCTCATATGGATGGTACCATCTAGCCAATTTTTTAATGGCCACATACCACAATCATTTGCAGCTGCAAATATATAAGGTTTGCATTATGTAAATCAAAATAAATACAGATATATATTACAAGAAGTCTACTAATAAAGAAATGGCACAGGTGGAGGAGGGATCAAGCTTCTCCATCCACTGTCTTGTAGTAACTGCCAGAAAATAAACAGTTTAAAGTTTTTTGAAGGACAAGTAATGCACTTGCAGTCTGCCTTTGCCATAGGATATCAAACCAGTCAAACTAAGAATGTTAGATCCCAGTTTCTGCTTTTAGCCATAGTCATTGTTGACTGTTACCAGAATAAATTTGATGAAATTGCTTTTGACTCCAAAACTTTCAGCTGGAAAGCATTTACATACAATCTCGGGAAATCTTAAATAAACGTTCTTTTTGAAAGAAGTGAACAAAATTAATGTTGCATATAAGGATTTTCTTGGATTCGGTCATATTAATGATTTGCTGTTCGATTACTTTTATCACCAGCATTATACAATGTGTGATTCACTCAGAACCATAACGTGTTATACAAAAGGCACAGAATATGGTCCTCAGACTTTAAACCAACACCAGAAAGCAGTTAATTATTGTTTCCAGCTCTTTTTTTCTCCTTTTATTGCATTTCACACCCTACATCCTCATTTAAAATTATGTTAATTTTTGTTCTGTGTATTTAGACATATCCATTCTTGAATTAACCTGTATTACAGGCCTGTTGGGAGTCGTTTTGTTTGAACATCTGGACTCACCACATGTTTCTTACTGGAAGAAAATCATCATTTATAAGTTGTGATGAGTATTAAAAAGGGGGAAAATGAAGATGAGCCTCCATCTGTTTAGTGCATTCTAAGATAAGTATACACAAAAGTTTGGGTTTTAGAAGTTTATGGAGTGAATTGGAGATGAGCTGCTTATTAGAACCTCCAACAAAATAGCTTTATATATGGTATCAGTTTAATCCAACCCTAGTTTAAATAACAGTTTCGCTAATATTATTGTTTAACCTGTATAGTTATTTCAAATAGTTCCAATTTACAAACTAAAGGCATGTGCCAATCTGGTGGGGAGGAAGACAGAGGTATAAAAATGCCGTAATGTGACCTTTATTCCATACCTACTTCCACCCATGACCCTGATCCTGGGGCCATCTGAGGGCCAATTCAGCCTCCAACTCAGCTCTAAAATTGTGCCTGGATGACTATGGACCCCAAAAGACCATTCCAGCAGCTCAGATTCACTGAAACTGGGCACTCGCCCCTTTCCTAGAGCATGCTTCCTACACCAGGAGCTAGGAGGATCATTGAAGACCCACTACATCAGTTCTGCATTACCTGGACATTCAGTGCACACAGAGAGAAACTATGCAGGCCAGAGCAGTGCAAAGGGGTCCTAACAGAGCTGAGGATCTGGCCCTAAAATTTTTATAATAAAGCAGAAATATTTCCATTCAGAAGATTAGAGAAAGGTGTAATTGCTTATTAAGATTAATCATGGTACAAAGCCAATTGTTTATCATAATGCATATTATAATAGTATCAAGCTGCTTAGACATGTAGTGCAGTATTAAAATACAATTTAATTACAACTAGTAATTTTTATTTCCCTAAATGACTACCTAGGATTCGATTTCTATATACGCACATGTGCGTGTGTGCACACATGCACATGCACACACAGAGAAATAGTGATTCTACATCTCTTTTGTGAGAAACGAATTAATCCTCATATAGGAACCCTATGGGTTTTATTTACAGTATATCTATCTGTCAGCAGCAACTAATTAATTGGAGTCTGTCTCAGTCTCAGAACAACCTTAAAGCCAGTAATATTTCCCTGTGCAGATTAAAGGAAAACACGGAGAGTTAATTTGAAAAGAATTTTTCTAAAATGTCAGGAACCCTTTAATCAAATAAAGAAAGTTCATGACAGAAAAAAAAACCCTCTTTATTCGCTGACATTTTATTTGTTGCAGAATGACACTTCAATTCTGTGAAGACATACATGCAGCTCAAGGTGACCAGTTGTAATATGATCACACTTGGGAGAGGCTCAGATAGTGCTGCATTGGGGGTATCAGTGCATAAACAGACTGATAGCTATTTCATTTGGCACCAATGAAAACAATAAATAATTATTACGTTTTAGTCGTCCCTTTCAGGACCAGATACTCGGGTGGTGAAAATTGGCTTCAGTGGAGCTATGGTTAGATCCCCATCTGATGTAACTGTGCCTTAATTGCCTTGTGTTTGAGATTAAAGCCCTTAATATAATGCCAACATCGGGTGCCATCTGTCATTTTTATACCACACTCATTCCCATCATCTCTGAACACACAGAGTTTAATATTTTTTTTGCAAATATTTGTATTTTAGGTTCCTCTGACTCATCTCTCTCATATTGGGGCATGTGCATTTATTACTGCTGTAAGAAAGCAAAGTTAAGTAATCCTTCTATTCTGTGGCATGCATAGAATCAAAGCAGCAAACTTTAATTTCTGAACCAAACCCTTCACCAGTAGCGGAGAGAGGAGAGATGAGCCAATACAGAGTTGTCATCCATGAGCTCCGATCCCGCAGAAGTCTCTGGAGTCAACATCCATATTCAGATCTCTGTATCACATTGGAAGGGAGAGTAGCTGGGATGTGGCCACCCTATGCCCTAGTCTCATCTAGGAAACTGTGGATCTTATCCTACCAAGTGCTAGTTTCCTTCTGTGTGTGTTTTTAATTTGCACTGGAGTCAACGGGAGTTGAGGAACATTCCGTGCCTTGCAGGCTCTCTGCATTTCCCAACAAAGTCATAACAGTATTAACTCCCATGTGGTGGCTTGTACTCCACATGCAGACAGAAGAGAATTATGAAGCCACAAGCAGCTCTCCAATATCAGTATGGCTTCTGAGTGGAGCCTGGAGTAGGGATATGGAACAGAGTGGAAAAGGGGATTCTACCTGGCTGCTCCAAGAGTCTTTAATTTGCTTTGACAAGGTGCATGTAGAAGACTTAATTTCTATTGGAGAGACGAGCTTTCGCGCCATAAAGAACTCTTCTTCAGCTCTGCGTGGCTTGAAAGCTACTTTCTCTCACCAACAGAAGTTGGTCCAATAAAAGATATTACCTCATCTAGCTTGTCTCTCTAAGATTCTGGGACCAACATGGGTACAGATACACTGCATCAGTATAAGGTGTACATCCTTTTCATGGCTATGAATCCCTTTCTGCCTGCAGTAGAGGATGCACTCAAAACTCTGAACTGCCAAATTTCCCCCCATAAGTTTTGCTCCATCCCTTGGGATCAGATAAGAGTTTAAAGTTTTTGAGGCTCATTTTCCTTTAATTTATAGAAGTATGTAACAGAGAAGTCTTTGTGAACTTTATAGAAGTATGTAACAGAGAAGTCTTTGTGAACTCCAAACATGCAATAAGGACAACGGCCTCATTGCGCCAGTTCCGTGACGAAACCTGGTAAGATGTCTGAGTCTTATGTATTATTTCTTAATCCACAATATTGCCAACTCTCTTGATATTTTAGTACATTTCTAAAATCCACAGCTCATGAAGTTATTAGTGATTAGGTGAAAAATATCATCTCTTTTTAAAAAAAAGTCTCTTGCCCTCATGACTGGAGAAAAGCTTGCAAATACACCACAAAGGAAAAAAAAAGAAAACAAAGAAAGACAAACTAAATAAAAGTCAAAACTTTCTAAAAATCCTGATTTTTATGCCAATCCTATGATTTTTGAGGGGTGCCTGGCTCATTTTCCCATTGCTTCAGGTTGGCAATGCTTAATACATATTCACAACATTCACTACAACAGCTTATTCAGTACCATCAAGTGTATGGAGTGAATGCTTAATAGCAAGAGTAAGGAACATGTGCTACAGATCCATATTTACTGACTGTATAATGAAAGTCAGTATGAACAGTAGTTAGTACACACACAACCATTGCTTTTTACTATTTCACCTCTCTGCTTTAAAACTTTATTTCTGACAGCACCAAGAGTAATAATGCAGCCTCTTTTTAATAGCACACAAAAATATCACCCCTTCTGGTGTAACAAGACTTAAAATGACTTGGAATATACATAATTCCTTTGCTGAGTTCGGTTCTGCTGTTTATGGTCGCTATTAGAGTTCCTTAGGGTCCACTCTGAGACTAAAAGGATCCTGAGGACCAACCAGAAGATTCGTATTGTAACCATTTGAGATCAACTATAGCTGTGAAGCTAAATTTATAATGAATCTGAGATAGTCTGAGCTAATACATTTGCATCTTCTGGCCACTTCACCATTGCATTATACTAAGACTCACATTCAATTTGACTCATTTAGTCATGCACCTGCTTACAAGCATGCAACTTACATCACTTCTACATTTGGCCCAATGAGTCTGTTGGTATCTAGATTGGTTTAATTACATCCTGAGGCATTGAAATAATGGGGAGCAGCAGGGAATGCAGCTAACAAGAGAGTAAGTTAAAGAAGGCTGCTTAAGAGAGCCTTTTAGGTTTAAGTTATTTGAATTTAAATGCCCCTCTGAATTTGGTCATTTGGTACAAATCTAGTTTGTTTTCTTTCAGGAGACATCCTATCATCTTTATACGAGACTACTCTTATGCATGAGCAGAGCAAGCTTGCCCTTTCACAGTTTTTTTTTTAATCAAATATGTTAAGAATATTGTTGATGAAAATATAATGGACAGAAGGGAATTGATTGTATTGGTCTTCAATAAACAATCCAATAAAATAAAAGATTGGATTTGTCTTCAATAAACTATACATTCTGGGTGAAGTGGCAGATCTACACTTTGAGAGAGAAGTCTTTTGAGTGAAAAATGTGGCACTCTTTCCAATCAAACATTCTGATTGGCTGACCATTCCTAAAGGGGTTCACATTTCAACTGGAGTGCAAAGCTAACTGGAAAGTCAGAGCTTTTGTTATTTTCCTTCCTATAACCTGGAAATGAAGGGACAGATATTTTAATTGCAGAATGCAGTGTGTATATGAGTTACAAAGCCCAGAGTACCACTGCAGACAGACAATCAGGTGATATTGAACAGCAGACTGTAACAGAGACATGTTGTAAAACAGTTTGCAAAAATCTCACACAACTCGCCTATCTTCCAAACAAGAGAGTAGGAAACAGATATTCTTCTAATCATAATGAGAAACCTTCAGTATCACCAGCACATTCAAAGTAATCCGTTTTTTTCTACACGTGTTGCTATGTATTGGTAAGGAAAACTATTGCTTCTACCTGGAGAATACATTCAACTAAAAAGGACAAATCCTTTGGACTTTCTTTATATAGGGAGGGGGAGGAAATTTGTTTTCAGCTGTTCAGTGCCAACCTTGAAGTGACAGGAATTTGTAAGGGCCAAGTCACTGCTGACTAACCAGTCTACCACAGCACTTTGGGGAAAAAACGCCATAATGAGACAGACTGAAGTAGAGCTCCTAGAACCTGAACCAGGCTGGGGTAGCTGAGGAAAGTGTATTATCCTGGAGATGGACAGGAAGCATTATTTTTGCTGTAACATAGTAGGGCAGGAGATGGCACACTGATCTTCGGTCACGCTAAAGATCCTTTAAGATGCCTTTATGCTGCCAGAGTGGTGCAAAGTGGGCAGAAATGGCCCCCTGAAAATACCCCCTACTCATGGACCTTCTTGGGCAGTACAGAGCTACCATAAGGGTTGTGCATTAGCCCTGCACCCAGCACTGGGCATCGATTAGGGATGTGTTGAGGGGAGGAGCCAAAGTACATGGCACTTTTTTGGCTATGCTCCGCTTCTCAGGGGTCATAGAGAGCCATGAGAAGCAGAGTAAAAGTTTGAACAGCATTTCCAGGAGCAGTATAGCCTGTTATAGCCTCCAGCATAGGCTGTAGCTTCCCGCATGGCCCCACATAGTGTGAGGTTACATCCATTAATTTCAATGGATCTAGGACAATTTACACTACCTTAGTCTCTGTCCTGGGGTGTGCATAGGCCTCCTGTGCTCCCTCTCCATCCACACCCCAAGTGCAGGACCAGAGTAACTGAGAATCAGACATGTGTCCAGAGGCTCCTGAAAAGTGCACTTACTGACCAGTCCTTGCCTTGCTCCTCATTTAGCCTGTATTCCTCACAGATACTAGAGTCCAGACCCCATGAGTATATCCCTAACCTACTCCAATACAATCCCACTGAGGCGTTCAGAACTACTAGGAACTCTAGTACCCCATTCGCATGTGCAAACCCTCATCCACACATTCTGCACTAGGGGAACAGATCCTCAGCCAGGGTTAATTGGCATAGTTCCACTATCAGGGGGTAGCCGTGTTAGTCTGTATCTACAAAAACAACAAGGAGTCTGGTGGCACCTTAAAGACTAACAGATTTATTTGGGCATAAGCTTTCGTGGGTAAAAACCTCACTTCTTCAGATGAGTTCCACATAGTTCCACTGAAGTCAATGGAGCTACACCAATTTGCACCTGCTAAAGGTGCTCATTCAAGTGTTGGCTGCACCGTTATCACTGCCTCCCACACAGAGCTCGGGGGGGGGGGGGGAAGGAAACCCTCGTGAACTTGCAAACTTTATCTTTTTAAACCACCTTTCATTTGTACTGTGGGCTGAAGTGACTTAAATGGGAGAGGATTGGGCCCCTGATTTATTCCAATCACTACAAGTACTCTGCTCATACCTTTCTCTCAGCTTCGTTGAAAAGCTGAAGCTGAGCATTTCTCACCACAGCTTCCAAGTTTACTCTTTCTAATAGGACATTCCTTTAGGACATGTGACAGCATGCTGGAGAAAGTCACTGGAATCCCTCCAATCCCAAAAGCCTCACAGCCTACCTCCTGTGAAGCTCTATGGTACACTATGGAGACTGCCCATGGAGTGAAACCTGTTCAACACAGTTATGAAACTAAAGCTAGTAAAAAAGAGGGTCAAAAGACAGCATATGTATCAGAAAATTCTTCCATGCAAGATTCCTTATGTTCTTACAGTAACTCAGTGCTGGATATAATCTCCAAACATGTGCGCTACTAGAGTTTGCTTTAATCCTGTCATTGTTATTAATGGTGTGTCAAAGTTAAACCCAGAAAGCATAAAAGTGTCACCACAATGTCTTTAGATTGGAATATCTGAGAGTCTTGTGTGAAGTAATTAGACAGGAACAGCACTTAAGTGAAAGGTGTGTTACTAGGAAGTGCTGGAAATGGGAAAGTTACAGATTGGCAGCAAGTAACTGAGAAAAGACTTATTTAGACACTTACTGGAATAAGTGACGTTTAAATTTAATGTTCAATGTCCCTAGAGCAGATTTTATTATCCATCCTCTTCCACTTTCCTTATCTCTCTCTTCTTGTCATACAATAGTGATTCATTTGAACTTTTTTTTTATATTAAGCACAAATAATTCCCAGAATGGTTTGACATTCAAGGATATATCCAGCCAGTAGCTAAAGTATTAGAAATTATCATCCTTATAAACTTCAGAAAGTCAAAACCTTTGCCAATTGTTTCACTCATTTACTCTTAGCTTCAAAGTATAAAATGCTCAATATTATTCATTTATTGGAAGTTTGTTAAAGTTTGTGCAAAAAAAAAAAGTTACCATTTAACCTGCTAACTAACAGCATAATCGTCTGAGTGCCAATTATAACCAAGTTACTTCTTGTTTTAAATATTTCAAAGATACAATATTATAAAATCTTAACTGGTTAATTCAATATTTTTAAAAACTGCAATCGATGACGTTAAAGAAACAGCTCATTATGCATAGTAAAAATCACTTCTGTCATGTGTACATGATGAGAACACACATTTCTGCATATGGGATGAGTATGACTAAACTCTCAAAACTATCATGGTTAAGTGGACCATTAGTGGTTGCGGTGGAGTAGGAGTTAAAAAAGCTAAAGTCACCACCATTATATTTTACATTAGGGTACCGTACTTACGAAATTAATGGTTATAAGCACTGTCATAAGTAAAGCCATAGATACTGAACATAAACATTAAGCAATGCATCTCAGGTCACATTCTGAGCTCAAGTTCCTTAACTGTGATGTTTAAGTTTTAAGATAAACAAATAATCATGGTCTTTAGTGCTTAACAAAGATTTAAATCATTTTCAAAGTATATTGCAGATTTTCTTGGAAATGAACTTATTCAAATGTAACATGACATAAGCATCCACAGTTCTTCTAAGTGTTCAATAACAGCCAGACCTTGAATTAAAAAGTAATCATCATTAAGGTACATCACTTTATAAAGGTGTCATAGATGTATAAATTTCTTACCTGCCTTGGGTGAGCCTTGCTTGAAAAGGTTTGTTCTGTGAAAGATGCAAGTCTTTATAAATACATTAGAAGCAAAGGTGCGCTTAGCACTTCCAGTTTTCAGCAAAGCTCAAGTGTTACATGCAAAGTAATAAATTGGCTCCTCAAAGTATCTCAGACCATATTAATGGGAACAGTTACAGTCACTGCTTGCAAGGTTGCTGATGCTGTTCCTTCTGCTTTTGCAGAGAAATCTAATGTATGAATGAGTCAGAGAGCATCCCTCTCTCTTTACCTCTCCCCCTCTCTCTCTAACGGTGAGTTAGCATTCAGTTTATTCTGCAGATGGAGGGAGAGGACAAGCTGACAGAGAATTGTGTCGTTTCATCCCCTGCCGAGGCACAGGAATGTGTTGTGAATAAAGACAAAGCCCTCCACCAGTGCACCACACCACTCTCTAGAGCTGCAAGGATATGCTGTGCTGTTCTTCAGCATGCAGACAAGCCTTAAACGCAGCCGGACAACCTCATCATGCTTTCCTCACTGAAGACTTGCACCAATAACTTTTGTGGGGGACCACACCTCAAACTATACAAGGCAACCAGATTCTCTGCAGGTGACATGATCAATGCTTTTTAATTGTCTATGTTATAAAAAGCAACGTATTGTCCCCATATATTGTTAAACATGCGCCGCAGAACATTGTCCCTCCTTATAAGTTCAGTCACAGCAATCTAATGTAGTTAGGCCCAAATTGTAAATTGTTTAAAGAGTTTTGCAAGCCAGTACAAACAGAAACATTTCCATATTTGTTTCCAATTTTAAATACATAAATAAATAAATAAATAGGAAAGAACTCCCCAGCAGTGCTGGAAACCCAATCACAATGCCTTGTGCTAGTCCCTGGGAACTTGAAGTGAAACTGATTGTGAATAGGAACACTAACTAACTAGTTTAGCAAGTAGTATCCAAAATGAATAACTTGCAAAAAGTAAATACTTATAGCATAATGTATTAAATGTAAATTGATAAGTATACAGATATGAATTATTATAATGTTTGCAAATACTAACTACTATTTGCAAGTTGACAGTAATTTTTTTGTAAATAAAGTATTTTTAGGACATACACAATGCACACAAAACTTCAGCTTGAAACTAGACCCCTCCTTCCCTACCCCACAAGCAGAAAAACCTGTGAGAAAAAAAAGAACAAAAACAAACCTGTCCCCCATTAGTATCATGGTCTGAGCTACTGAGAGGACCCACAGGGAAGGAAAATGATATGAAGATCTCCAGCACCTATCAAGCATCCCCTCGTGGCATAATAGTTTGAGGCCCTATGAAGTTCACAGAAGTCAAGACCTTTCAGTCCTGAGGGCCTTCGGAATCTCTGGGGAAAGGACACTCCAGATTAGTGAAGACCAGAGCTATTCTGTAGGGAGGACTTATGCCTCCATGCTGCTCTGTTGTATTTGCAGGAGCCAAGCCACATTGGCTGTGTCCCTGTGCAGTTTCTTAGTACAAGCCACAAAATTGTCCCAATTTTACCTGTTTTACTTCCTTACTTCCACGTGGAAGTCCAGCTGCCAGGCAGGATACCTGATGCAAAAAGTGCCCAGTCCCCTGGTTCTCCCATTCCAGGATTTGATCCTGATCCATCCTCCTGTAGGGTCTGTAGTATGGTGAGTGAAAATGGAGAAAAAGGGTCAGGTTTTAGGAAAGTCTTAGGCCAGTGGTGGGCAACCTGCGGCTTGCGGGCCACATGCGGCCCATCAGGGCAAGCTGCTGGCGGGCTGCCAGACCCTTTGTTTACATTTGCATGGCCGCCCACAGCTCCCTGTGGGAAGTGGTGCGCACCTGTGCCACTTCCCGCAGCTCCCATTGGCCAGGAATGGCAAACCGCAGCCTCTGGGAGCTGCGGGGGGCCGTGCCTATGGATAGTCAACATCCACAAAATGTCTTGCGGCCTGCAATCAGCTTACCTTGATGGGCCGCATGCGGCCTGTGGGCCACAGGTTGCCCACCACTGGTCTAAATGGACAAGGCAGACACAGGGTGAGGAGGAGGAGGAGAACACACAAGCAGAGTGAACAATGGGATGACAGCAAATGGCATGTTAGTTCTACAATTTATTTTCTGATATGTGGGTGGGTTCAGTTAGGAGGGGATCAGCCAAAGGGAAAGAAGAAGGGGTATTGGGGGAAAAGGGGTGAGGAAGACAGAGAAGGGGATAGACGCTGAGGAAAAGGGACTGTAATGGAGGAGAGGGTTGGAGCAAAGGGCAGAGGAAGTCCAGTCAAAACTGTAGAAACTCTCCAAAGGACCAGAGGACCCTGCTTTGGCTGCTTCTGCTGGAGTTTCTGGCAGGCTTCTCTCTTCAGCTTTCTCCCAAGCCGACATGGTGGGGGAGGAGGGGAGACACCACTTGGATTCTAGTGCCCCCAAAGTGTATGTATGTGTGTGTGTACGAGGGCGGGTATCTTCTGGACAGTTTGGGTCCCAGGAGGTGCTGGAGGATGAGGTTGCCCTGGTTAGGCCCCATTCCCCCCACACATCCCTAGTGCCACAGTCCTTTCTTTGGCTGCTTCTACCTTCTACCCCCTACCTGCTGGAATCTCGGGCTGGCTCCTCTTTGCAGCTTTTTCCCAAGCCCACATGGGGGAGGGGGAGGGGAGACAACACCTGGGTTGAAGTGCCCCCAGAATGTGTGTTGGGTTCTCCCCTGTATAGTTTGGGTCCAGGGCATGCCGGGGGTAGGGTTGGCCCTGGCTGGGACCTATTCCCCATACCATCCCCAGTGCCACAGTCCCTGCTTTGACTGCTTCTGCCCTACTATTTCTCACTGTGTGTACTTTACATGGCCACTAATGAAAAGTTCTTGTCATTATTCACTACTGCCATGCTGGCCGGAGTGGCACAAACCCCAAACTGGTTGTATGTTCTATAATTACATTTCACCAACCAAGTAACAAGTATGAATTCCTAAAGCACAAGAACAGCTTTAACTTGGAGTCACAGACAGAGCCCTTGGGCACTCTGGTCTATTTTGTCACCTTGGCAAGCTTGTCTTTGTGACAGATCGTTCCTTACGCCAAAAATCACAACAATATTCAGGTTTCTCCCAGTCCCAAAGAAGCAGTCACTCATCCCAGATAAATTGTACCCTAGATCTCTCACCAAAGACAACACTTGTAGCAAATCCTGTAATAAACTAACTAAAGATTTATTAACTAGGAAAAGGACATAAGATAGTTATTTACAAGGTTAAAGCAGATAACATATACACCCGGATGAGTTACAGTCTTAGATTCCAAAAGATAACAGAAACTTCAATAATAAGCAAACTCCATATATCCTTTAGGACTAACTCAGGTATAACAGTTGGGGATCTTTTGCTTTTGCTTAGTGTTTCCTGCCCCTTTAGAATCCAAGCTGCAAAAAGACCAAGTTTCTCCTTTTCAGGGATTTTTTATCCCCTTGTCCCAGAGCCTAAACTGGTGGGATGAGTTCATGTGCAGGTCTCCTCTTCTTGGAAAGGGGAAGGAGTGCAATTAAAAAGTCTTTAGTTTTTTTGACGTCTCATTTGGCTTCAAAGGCCTTCTCATTGGGCAGGCCCTAACATCTTCTGTAGATAGCCAGTATTTGCATTAGAGAAGGCTTCTTTCCTCTTTTATGAGTTACACAGTTACAGAGGTTTACAATGCAAACATTTGCTATTGTTTTATAACATGAGGTACAGATAAGTGAGACTAAGACAAGCTGTTCATAAGATCTAAACACCAAAAACATTCTTACAACTGTAATGTCGATCTTAACAATACTAACAAACAGACGAGCCAGACTGGTTGCCAGCTATGCATTTGCCAGTGTACTGTGAGGCCCTGGGCCTTGGCATGAGCTGGCACCCAGTTTGCCAGCATCACAACTGCCAGATTCACTGAATAATTATGAATGAGTAAGTTCCAAACAGCACTTCTTTATAAAGAAGAGAATGGAAACATACTATGTGAGTTAAGTGGCCTATTGTGTGGCACAAGCAACTAGAACCCATAGGCTGAGATTTTCAAAGAAGTCTAATCAAATCCAAATGCCTAAATCCCTTGGCTCCTTTGGAAAACCCAGCCATAGTGATCAGTTTACCAAAACGCCCAATGCTCAAATATACTCACACCAATTATTTATGAACAATTGTAAATTAAAAAATAATAATTAAAATCAGGATTCATCTGCACATTATTCATGAACAGAAAAATGGCTATGTTTATCTGATAAATACATGCACAAGTAATTCAACCACTTCTTCCCAGCCCTTAATTCAAATCTGTTTCATTCCACTCATTTAACAGACTAATTTCTGATTTGAGTAATATCAGAGTCAATGGAACCTTGGGAGTTAAGAAGTGTTTGTATTTGGGGATTGTATGCACTGTGATAGCAATAGGCCATAGATATGGACACATTCAGTCATAGGTCATTGCTTTGAATCTAGAAAAGTTCAGTAGTGAATTAAAATCACTATCATGTGATGGCTACTGATGCAAATATGAAATAAACTGGTAGCCTCAGGCCATTCCTTAGAGGCCTACATCACAAAACAGCTACCATAATTGTCACTAATTGGCAGTCAGGAAACTAAAAATACTATGTGAATTAAAGAAAAGGTCTCAAACCTGTAACCTGGGTAAAACAAGGAAATTTTTGCTAGCCTCATTCTCAAACACAGATGAACTGTTTTGTCTGAAATTTCCAAAATATTCAGCCTGAGGTGGATACCTGGCATGAACACGTTCAGCCCAAATGATTAAACTTTGGTATAGATATAAGCAACTGAAAACAGTGTCTTATAACTGGAAGCATCAGGCAACCTTAGTAATAGGCAGTGCTACCTGACTTGCCTATAATAAAGATGTAAACTTTTCAGCTCATGGGCAAACAGAACTAACCTGCTCACCTTTTGATGTTTGCCCCATGACTGGTATATAGCATGACAACAAACAGAACTGCTTCTACATATCTATCCTGTCTGTAACACTGCTTCCAAGTGGATACTATTACATGAAAGACTGCATATATTAATTGTGCACGCTACTAGATCTTTCCCTTCATCTATGGGAGCAGTCTGGTCCCTATCACTGTGGTGTTTTGTTGTTGTTGTTATTGTTGTTTGTTTGTTCATGAGGATGACGATGATGATTATAACTTCATAATGCATTTGTTTTTTAGATTGTTTTTCTTTCACTTGTACACCACCTTCCTGCTTCTCAATGAATATGAGAGGTGTATAAGAAGGCAAGTATAGAGCATGCAGCAAGTAACAGAGTCCTATTAACTGCTAGTTAGGATACCCCCAACTGTTCTTCTGCGCTCTGATCTACTGCACTGTCTCCATTTCAAGTCAAAGGATAATTAACTAACTCTACATGATTTCCGGCAGGCACCAGTAGTTTACTGATTTATTTGTTGATGTAGAATGGATTTGACAGTACTTTAAACTTCTAGAGTTGAAGATCTGTTGAAAACTGAAGTAAAATGAAGCAGGGTGGGGGTTCCCTTTTAATTCCACTGCCTGGTTTACTGAAAATAGTGCCTCACCTGAAGTTCCTGAAGTAGGCCAGCATTGTTTACATAATAGTTCCTGTTCTTCAAATCATCACTTGTGCTTTAAGGGTCTTTGAGAAGGCAAGCCAACTACTTAGAAAGTATTGGTTCATGGTTTCAAGGACTTATGCAAGAGGGTTACACTGGACCCTATATCGCACTTTTGAAATTTCTTTCAAAGAAATGTTCAAGTTGTAAAGTTTGGCTCTGGCTCTCAGTTTTGAATACCTCAGAGATTGGACGTGTGCAAATCCAGGGGTTAGCTTGGTTTATGATAACACCAGGGGTCATTTGCTAAATTTAATTTGGAACCTACATTAGATTTATTCTTAGGGTGTTCAGTTCTGGGGTTTTGGCTCACAATTATTTCTAATTTGCTCATTTTTTTGGTCCTTTCCTCTCTCTCTCTTCAGTTACAATTGATTTTAGGCTCTTGTCATATACATTATATATAAAAGGTAATTTTATAGCATATCTTCATCAAAATAAAAGCTCACAATCAGGTACGTACATCTGTCAGTTTTTGATGTATGTGTGGTTTCTCAAGAAAATAATGGGCTATATTTGGAAGCCAGTGCACTAAATAGTATTTTTAAAGCTAAGAGGTAGCTTGTAAACACACAAAGAAAAGAGGTAAGGTAGATAATTTTGCATCCAATCCTGCATACTTCATGCACCTAAGATGGCCAGTCGCTTAAAAGGGCATTTTGGGTAAATTAAGAATATAGAATCATGCCTTTGAATTGTACATTTACTGATCCATATAACCAATTATGTCTGGTCTTTCAAACACTGCACTGAAACTCAATATTTTTCAGTTTATAGTAGAGTGACTTTTTCATAAACCAAGGGATATTACACTACCAACGTAATGTATTTCTATAGACACAAGCATAACAACTGTCTAAATTATACTTCGTACACTTCAAATATTATAATATCCAATCTGCTGGACAGTTTGAAACCCATTATGGATGGAGATTTAAAAGTTTGGTCAAGGAAAAGATGACACTAATAGCCTCCCTACAAGATACTAGTTTTTTACCATAAAGTAAGGTAAATAGATTAAATATGGGGAAAATGTTTCTTACTAAAAAAAGAGAACAAATTTTCATTTGGACTTGTGTGTTTCCTTTTAATACAGAAGAACATTTTATTTTAAAAGAGAATATGTAGCTTTTCAAAGTAGAGTGCGATTATATGAATTTGAGGAAATTTGGATCCGTTGATACATTTGGATAAAGAATGCTGAGATAGCTCAAATAATGCCAGACTTCCATTTCACCTGACTTCTCTACTTTTTCCCTCCCTTTCCTTCCCATTCCTCTAGGCCTCTTCTCTTTTTTTCATATTTGGGTATGTCTTTTTTTTAATTGTCATTATTATCTCCACTCTAACATGTTATATCTGTGTAATATTTGCTGATTGTGTCTTGGCTGGATTTGTAGCTTTGACAATTTGTACAGTTGCATAATTACCTGATTTTATTGGCTATCCCATGAAACATGATATTTGGTAACATAAACAAACTATAAGTCATTTACTCTTTGTATTTGTCATTGTTTCTTTATGGAAATTAATAATAAGTAATCTGAAAAAGAGACTGTGTCTAGGGAGAAACATTCTGTAAGTGGGTTTTTACAATTACATAGGTTGTCTGACTTTGTAATAGCTTGGCTATTCCTAGAGTGTGAAAGACCTAGAAAATCAAGAACAATTCTGCCTTTGAGCTATTGGGATCTTTCACATGCATGAAATGCTAAACACACTCATTATGCATCATTATTTTATGACTATCTAAAACATCTGTGTAGTAGCTCAGATCATTGTGCACCCAAGAGACAATGGTAGCTTCCTGGGACTTCCTTCATTTTAGACAAGAAATTTTTAAAAATGCAGAAAAACAAGGGAATTGTTCTCAAGTCTCTGAAAAAAAGGGCAACAGAATGTTGGAGAAACATTGTGTTTAGGTCTGAAGCCAAAATAAAACATTTTTCAATATTTGCAAAGCATGAATGGGAACTAATCATTTGGGGTTACTTACACCATGGGTTTGTGGTGACTTCTGAGAGCCTAAATCTTAGTGAAGGACCCCTCTGAAGCTGAAACATCTACAGGAGGGAAGGAGCATTTTTGCAACAGCAGGAAGCAGCCTCAACCGCCCCTCTATGGGAGGACATTTGTGAAGTCCTGGATCCACTGAAATCAATTGTAAAATGCCCCTTGGTTTCAATGCAACCAGGATTCCACTTCATGTAGGGAAGGAGGACTGGCCAAAAGAGAAGCTAGTACTGGGCAAGGGTAGGTGATTCAGCCCATCCCCTGTACCGCATTGACAGCAATGATTCTGTGGGGCCCAAGACATAAACCAAAGCTACCTCCCTGAGCAGAGAACTGGTTTGGGCAACAGCATTATCAACACAAGCCCTCCCATTGAATAAATCCTTCCATGCTGCAAGGGGCCAGGATGGTGCAGTGGGGTTTAAATTGTAATGTCTCTGGAGCAGCATTAGTTAATCTGGCCATTAACTGTTAGAGTTATCCACTTCTGAATAGCTCTGCTCTTTAGGTGGTGTAATAAATCAAACCATGCCACATTAATGGAAAGCTAATGATAGCAGGTTAACCTGATTTTTCCAACCGAACTCGTATTCAATCACTCTGTCAGTCCTACCCATCTCCCAATAGATGAATCCAGTCATTTGTAGGTTTGAACCTTTGATTTTTCAGCACCTTCTGTATAGCTGCCTGCTACTATCACCAGTAAAATACAACATAATCTCTCTCTCTAGGTTTAATAAAAGACAATATCGGAGCTTATCAACAACCTTGGAGTGTCTGGAAAATAGCCGATCTTGGCTCTGCACTATGAACAAACAATTTTCTAAAACTCTTGCAGTATCCAATGGAGAAGGTTAGCTTTTTTTTTTTTTTTTGGAAAAGATACTAAGCTGTGTGCTCTGCTTAGTAACTGGCTGTGGATTTTTTTTTTATATGCCTGTTACCCGGTTTCTTTTTTTGTTTTGTTTTCTTAGAAAGATCTTCAAGGGAAAATTGCTGAGTAGCAGGCTTCAGTAGGTTTTAGATCATAATTTTCTTTATTCTTCATATTTATGTATTTGCTTATTTTGCACAGGTGAATGATTCCTAACTGTATTCTAAGACATGCAGTTTCACCATTCTATTTTTGCATGGCTACTGTAATAGGCTGTAGATTCAAAACAGATTTCTGGGGGCGGGTTATCAAATGATTAGAGCGGAGAGCCAGGAATCTTGGGTTCTATTCCCACCTCTGACCCATATGCTGATATGGTATATGACCTGTGACAAATCATTCAACCTCTCTCTTCCTTACTTTAACAATCTGTAAAATTGATATAAAAAGACTTATCCATATGTACTCATTTAAAAGCAGACCCAAATATTATCTCTCTCTGATTTTCTCTTTACTTACAGGGCCTTATCACCATGGTACCTGAGTACACCCCAAGTATTTAAAAAGAGGAATAGCAATTCTCTCGTGTTGTATGTGTGATGTAATTAATAAGGAAAAGCTATTGAAGAAAGGAGTTTTGCACTGAGCTCTGAAAGCACATAGTTCTGTGGTCTGTCTTATCTCTTGCAGAAGGGAGTTCCATAGATCCAGCACATGTGAAAGTTTTGTTTCCCGCACTCACAAGCCTCCCTACTTGTTGACGGTCTCATTATTTCATTGGAATATGGGAGATCCTGGTTACGATGAGAGAGGTGATCTCCCAGTTGGCTACGGCTGATCCTATGGATATCAGAAAGCTTCAACTGGACTCTGTGTTCATTAGGGAACCGATGCTGAGTGGAGCACTGTCCTCCTCCACAGGAGTAAGCTTGGGTTTCTCTCTACCTCCCTGGTTATTGGGGCTCTAAGAATATGTGTAGCTGTGCCTTGTGTTAGAACATAAGAATGGCCATACTGGGTCAGACGAATGGTCCATCTATGCCAGTATCTTGTCTTCTGTCAGTGGCCAATGCCAGGTGCCCCAGAGGGAATGAACAGAACAGGTAATCATCAAGTGATCGATCCACTGTCACCCTTTCCCAGCATCTGGCAAATAGAAGCTGCCTTAAATCCCCTATCATCCCTTTAATGTGCATATAGGGATGTGTTGAATCCAAGCTGGTTGCTCATTTGGGGGCATGGGACAGAACACAACTTGTGCTGTAACCCGCCCCTCTACCCACCCACTTTACAGTGTGGCGGTAATAAAGGTGCAGGTGCCTGGGCTCAACCCTAGATAGGCCTCCATTGCCATTCCTGACTGCTCTGCCATGAATAAATTGTCCTCCAAGTCCCTCCACCCTCTGCATTTCAGAAAATGCTCCCAAAATGCCATGCAGAGTCTTGCCAACCATCTACTCCATTGCATAAACCATTCACCTACAAGCAGGAGTTGCTCATCCAATAAATTCATGGCTTGTTCCCTGGTTGGAGCAGACAGAAGGGAGCCCTTTATAATCTTTAGGCCAGTTGTTAGGGCATTTACCTGGGATATGGGAGACCCAGGTTTGAAGCCCCACTCTAGAGCAGGGAGTTGTACTGTTAATCTCCCTTCTGCCAGGTGAGTGCCCTAACCATTAGGTTTTAGGCTACTTTGTTCTTAGTCTCTCTTGTTGTAACTGTTCTATTTTATATAAATACTTAACTATTTATTGGACCACAGAGAAAGCATGAGTGACTCTAGAGCCTGGTGTTTATGGCACTCACCTGGGAGGTAAGAGATGTTGATTCAAATCCCTCCATTGAATCAGGCAGAGAGAATCAATTAGATTACCATCTAGCTATGTGATTTCATTAATTAATGCTTGTAAAGTATTTTGAGACCCTTTGGCAAGAGGTATTGCACAGAGAGTGAGAAAGCTTTTGGAGCTTCTTTCTCCTGAAAGAAAACTTTATGCAACTTCCTGTGATCCACTGATCAGTCCAGAAATGTCCCTGCTGTTTCACTTGAAGAGTGCCCCAAAACTTTCCAAAAGCATCTACTGATTCTGAGTGCCCAACTTGAAATGCTTTGGGCCTGATTTCCTGAGGTGTTGTATACTCAGGACTCCAGCTGAAGAAAATGGAAGCTTCAAGTGCACAGCATCTCTGAAACATCAGGCCTACCTGTCTTAAATTGGACACCCAGAAAACGAGGGGTAGAAAATTAATGGACACTATTTACAATTTTGACTCTACAGTTCACCAGTACCAGAGTAAGACTTCTGACACTACTGGCTTTTACACTCCCAGCTGCGGTGAATTTAAAACACAACAAGATCCAACCATGGTAGGATTTATGCCCGGATGTCTGGGAAGATCAATGATGTGCTGTTATATTAAATATCAAACATTTTGATTGTTTGATAGCACAAGTTCCGGAAAGCAATAGAAGTTGTGGTCACCGATCTTTTTACGATGGGGCTGCAATGATGACCTCCTGGTAAATGAGGCACCATTTACGTCCCTTCCAAAGGAGGCAAACCTCCCCAGAGGCAGGAGAAAGGAGAAAAAAATCCTCTAAAGTACCATTCTAAGCTAAGGTAACTGATCACTAGATTAAACTAAAACTAGAACTAGGCAGAAATAATCTAGCTGAGGCACGCTCAAGGCAGACACACTAACGCTCTGTCCCAGGCTGAGGCAGCTGAGAAGGAACGGAGGATGGTTCGCCCATGCAGCCCTCTATAAAAAATTGGCATCAAGAACAATGATGTGTAGGGGGCATGCGTAGTGTGAACGGACACTGCTAACATGCACCTGAAGTAGAGCTCCCATAGGGACAATACTTGAAGAAGGATGGCTGTGTGGAGTCAGGTGTCCAGCGAATGGAGGGTCATAGTCACAGAGTGGCAGCATGGGGCCTAAGTGTTTCTGTCTCTGTCAGATTTCCCCAGATCTGGAGAATTTTGTTGGTGAAACCCTTGCCACTTCCACTATGGGCTGAATGAAGAGTAAATGCTATTTTTGAGAACTTGGGGACCAGTCCAGCCAATAAACTGCACGGGCCTAATAGTGATCAGTAGGAAAATCCTACCTCAGAGGTATTTGGATTAAACTGGAAAAATACTATGAAAATTTTCCCTTTGAAAACATCTCTGAAAACTCTTCACATGGAGCAAAATAAAAGGCCAGCACAATCTAGCCAGCCTGAAGTTTTTGTGCTTGTTTTTTTAATCTCGCTTTGTTTCTTTGTTTTGCTTTGATGGCAGATGGTCTGGTGGCATCAGAGCATGATCCCTTCCTTCCACTCTGGTTTTCATCTTTGAGTGACAGAGCTGCTATGGGGGTGGGGAGCAAAGAGGAGTTGAAGTCTTTTGTTTTCTCTTCTTTGTTGCTCTAGTTCTTTAGTCTCCTTTGAGTAACTCTCTCAGTGTAAGTGTGGCACTCACCTTTGTTCCAGGGAAGCAGAAGAGTCAGCTTCCTCTGTGACTGAGGTTCACACACCACTCCCTGATCAACTAACAGAAGATTTGAAGCTGCAAAGATGAACTCAGCCCCTTCACAGCAGCTGAGACAAATACAGCAGAAATAATTCCAGCTCTACTTTCTCAAGGCCTAAGAATTCAGAAGGTGAGAAAACTGTATGTTAATATATATCACTGTATATATTTCTGTACACACACATAATATAGGTGGGGCTATTATTTATGTTATTCAACACATCCCTTTATAAGACTGTTTTCAGTTGCTTTTAACTTCAACACACTTCAATTGTTTGGGCTGACATTTGCCATGCTAGGTATCTGCAGGCTGGTCACAGGCAATGTGGAGGAGCAACCTCCCTGATTTGAATCATTGAACAAGGTGTGTATGTGGGGGGTGTCCATTGGAACAAGGAGCCAGGGTAGGGAGAGAAACTTGGACTGTGAGTTGGTGTGGGGGTAGGCTGGGAAAAAAGACTGGAACTGTGAATCAGCAGGCTGAATGGAAGGAGGTGGTGAGAAGGGCAGACAGACCTGCCGAGAAGCAGAGATGCAGGGGAAAGAACTGGGACTGGCTTGGCAAATAGATTTGGACAAGAAGCCCAGGGAGGAAGACTGGGAACCAGTGGGGGAAGTGGAGGTGTCTAGAGGCCAGGGGTAGAGAGGGACAGATTGGACAAGAAGCCCAGGGGGGATTGGATCTAGCTGGGCACATAGATTGAGGACAAGGTGCCAGGGAGGTGGGGTTGGGTGGGTGGGGAGGGATCTGAGAATGGCTTGGAAAGGAGACTGGAACCTTGGAGTGTGGGAGAGACTGGGTCTGGGAGTGAAGAGTCTCAAGGGGTGAGACTAGGATGTGCTGGATAAGGAGTCTGGGACTGGAATAAGAAGCCCGAGGAACGGAGACTGGAACTGGTTAGGTGAGAAAAATGAGACTGGGACAAGAAGCCTGTGATAAAGAAGAGACAGGACTGAGATGGGAGGGTTGAACAGAACAGGGAAGAAGAGGTCAAGCTTTGGGAGAATGGGCAGAAGAGTCTTTGTCCAACAGCGCACACTCCACTCCAGACCTTGGAATGGAACCCAAGATTCTAATGTCTCATTGTTATGCTTATAAGTAGCACACGGGATCTTTTTCAGGAGAAAAGGCAATATGCCGCATTTATTGGGGATACAACAATTAGCATATGCATTCAATCACACACACATACATACACACACACACTGTCCTGCCAGTCAATATTATAGTTACCAGTCCAGAGTCCGGAGCAACCTAGTGGCTAGCTAGGTTGATCGCGGGTAGGGAGGAGCCGGGTTCTGTCGGTAGTGACACGATGCTCCGGGGAAGCCTTGGCAGGATGAACCCAAAATTTCATGGCAAAACACCCTGTTTATATAGTGATGTTCCTTCATTGAGACCAATGAGTTTTGCACTGTCATGCTGTAATTAATTGCCATTTGATGAGTGCTTGGTTTCTTAAATTGCTTTTTAAAAATTTTTATTTTATTTCTTAATTGGTTTTTTGGGGAGTTACCCAGGCTGGTTTTGATTACAGCTATCTTGTCCCAATTGATACGTGCTTGCCTCATTTTTAGAGTTGTCAATCTGCCCTCGTTTGACATCTCAATAGGGGCGTGTTGCAATCTCCTGGCACCTTTACGTCTGTCCTCCCTAGAACATCTGGTCCAGTGATGGCCTTCACACTTATCTTAAAACAGACACATTCCTCATTAACACACAAAATAGGATTGATTTACACAGAACATTTGAACAGGAATATCAAATTGCAATGCAGGAGAAAACAATCATTGCATTCTTTTACTTATTTCAAAATGCTAATTTTAAACCTACAACAAAGCAGTGACCCTAAAGGTCTATTACTGCCTTGAAATCAGCTTCAGACACAAGTTCCTAGCTGATGCATCTTTACCAATGGCACACTAGGCCATTTCTTTCTGCTTTCAGAAAGGGTGGCTGGCAAAATATGGTCAAATCATATCATACATCAATACATTTAATACATGCTACATTATTATTCTTTATCCTTTATTTTAAATTATACAAAATACAACCATAAAATCCTTCATTCTAAATTATACAAAACACAACCATAAAATCCTAATAGTACATCATCATTCCCCTGCTATCAGCAAATATTTGTGAAACCCACTGGCAAAGTGTCTCATCTCCCTCCAGTGTTGGTCCCTTTCTGCGTATACATTATGATACAGTCTTTGATTACATCATCACATACACTTTTCCCACAGGACCCTTGCTTCTGGACAGGGTGGAGTTGCTCTAGGGATGGATCAGGGAGGTGTAGTGAAAAAGACAGTGGTCTCTAGTACCCCTGCCTCATTTTTTGGAGCATTTGGAAGGTTTGTACTATTTGAAGTACTGGAAACAGGCAGGTCTAGACCCACCCAAACCTAAAGGCCCCCCTCATCAACTAGGGGAAGGAAAGTCCAGTCCAGGCATCAGGGAAGGAAAGTCCACTAAGTCCAGGCTCCAGTTGATTATGGTGGACAACAAAGGAGAAAATGGCAATGGGATTGCGGTCTAATGTTGAAAATCAAGGAACAGGAAGGGGACACTAAGAAGAGAATCTAGGACAGCACCCACTGTTCTTCAAAGACATCTAAGGAGTCAGTGGACACAGCCCAGAGAAACTTTGCTTGGAGACGTGACCAAACAAGGGAACAGAAATAGGCCCCACAGTTGCAGAGTACCCCTCATGTAGCTTCCTCCTCCTGGTGTGATGGATGACTGTCTTGGCCAGTGTCAGGATAAGGTTGACAAGGACGTTCCATGATTTTGTGAGGCTATGGATATGGTGTGATAGCTCAGGAGGTGCAGGGAAAAGTGCAGCCGGAACCCACCAAAAGGTCCTGGCAGTGCCAAAAGAGGGGTTGTAACCTGACACATCTCACACTAGTGGTGGGCAACCTGTGGCCCGTGGGCCACACACGGCCCATAAGGGTAATCTGCTGGCAGGCCACCAGACCATTTTGTTTACATTTGCATGGCCACCCGCAGCTCCCAGTGGCCGTGGTTTGCTGTTCCTGGCCA
Organism: Chrysemys picta bellii; assembly: GCF_011386835.1. Lineage (NCBI taxonomy): Eukaryota > Metazoa > Chordata > Testudines > Emydidae > Chrysemys > Chrysemys picta. The sequence continues at coordinate 84,793,065 of NC_088798.1, forward strand.
CTGGGAGCTGCGGGCGACCGTGCCTGCGGATGGTCAATGTAAACAAACTGTCTTGCGGCCTGCTAGCAGATTACCCTGACGGGCCACGTGCGGCCCGCAGGTTGCCCACCACTGTCCTAGACAGATATGTGCCAGAGTCTCCCTCCTCCTACAAAAGGGACATGTGTCAGAGGATTTTGTGAACCACTTCTGATACATACCCATGGAATCATAATGAAGTACAGATTGGCCCACGGGAGTTCCTCACCCTCCTTAGGTAGCAACAGATCTGGCCCTTGCTGGGCAGGACACAAGGAAGTGGATGGTGTCAAGCACTAGCAAATACAGATGTTCTTTGGGCACGGTTCAGAGCCAGACTGGATGGATATCATGCAGCCAGCTCAGGTGGCATGTTGGGGGTAGGTGGGGAGGCTTGTGGGGCAGGAGCCTGATGATGGGTTCTGGAGGGACAGGTGTCAGCGGGTGCACCATCCCACAGGGCCCATTCAAGGAAAGTGAGAGAAGCAGGAGGCAAGGCTACCCTCTCTTCCTGCAGCACACAACAGGGGATGTGGAAGGTGGACAGTCCCATGTGCTGTCTGAGTGCCACAGAGTCTACCCAGTCCCTCCAATCATAGTCCAGGCGATCTCCAAGTCTGGTGCACCAAAGGGGACTCTGCCACCTGCAAATGGGGATGAAGCTTGTGTAGTAGGAGTTCTGTGAGGAGGTCCTTCCCCTCAGTGGCCAGTACTGACCTGCTTCCTGAGATTAGCTTCCTTCCAGTTCCTGAGGCAGTCCTAGTAAGACTGGCATTTCAGGGAGATCTTGGGGGAGACCTCTCAGGTGGAGATAAAAGAGCTGCTGGTAATATTCTGGCCCTCAGAAGCCATGGAGGAAAGCATGCAGTAGCATGATCCATGCTGGACAACCTTATAAAATGACTAACCCAACAAACTTCCAGTGGATTTCAACAGGAACTTTGCCTGAGTAAAGGCTGTAGGATGTGGCCTTCCAGGCTTTAGCTGGACTCTGTCTGAAATCTCCCCTGGGGTGGGACAAAGACTCTGTATACTAGAAAATGTGGATCATTTTTCTCTATTCACAGTTACTTGCTGGATGTGAATTCAGCTGCCTAATTAATATATTTGCAACTATTTTTCATGTGGACATATTCACCTACAGTATAATGATAATCAATAAATAATGCAGACAGCAATGAGGTAGACAATCTGCTCTGCAGCACACTGTACAACAAGGACTCATCTGTGCCTTTTATGAACACTACTGCATAAGGGACAGGAGCACTGGAAGGCACTGTGCTCACCAGCACACAGGGGAGTGCATCTGCTGCTACACTCCTTCAATTAGTGCACCAGGCTCCTCCCTGTGTGCCTGGCCTGCTCTGCTAGCTGCTGCAGACTGGGGATAGGGCCGGAGCCCAGCATCATCCTACTCACATTATGGAGACTTGTAGCTAAGGAGGGCACTAGGATGGGCTGTGATTGTAGCTGATCATTGTGTGTGTGGTGCAAAGAGTAGGAGGTTTCTTACACTCTCATCCTCCAACCTTGCTCACATGAGTTAAGACAAATCTCTGAAGTTAATTAATATATCTTGAGGCCCCTGCCCAGGCAAAGTCTTACTGAGCTTTGACTAAATATTGACTGAGTGAGACCTGAGTGAGGATCTTTGGATTTGGCGGAACGTTACGAAGCTAAAGTAGTGACTCTGTGAGCAAGGAGGTAATGCACAAGCCATAGAAGAACACACATATTTCAGAATAAACAGCCAAATCTTGAGGTTTCCAGGAAGCCGATGCTATTGCGGGAGTGTCCTAAAGAAAGGGTGATGGAATGGCCGCGATTGTTGAAGTTGTGGTGGAAAACTATGAGGGAGTTTGGTCATCTCTCCAGATGATGAAAATGTCACTGATGTACCTCAGGAATATCATTGGTTTCATGGTGCTTTCTTCCAGAAATTCTTTCTTAAGACGACCTCCAAGTTGGCATATTGAGGAGCCATCCGAGTACCAATGGCTGTTCCTATGGTTTGGAGAAAGTGTTTGTTGTTGAATGTAAGCTTCTTATGGGCGAGGATGAAAAGGATGAGTTCGGCAATGAGTTTGGATAGCTTAGGGGTGTCTAATGCCTTGTAAATATTTCAGACAGTCAGCAATTCTATTGTTTGGTGAGGGTTGTTGGTGTATACAGAGGTGAAATCCATGGTGGCACCAGTCTGATGGCATGGATGGCGTTTTGAAGGAGGTTGTTAATGTTGCTAAGTTTCTGAAGGAAGTCACTTTTGCCTTTGTTTTATTTATTTTTTCAGGGGAGGGAGAAGATAACAATATTCAACAGCATGAGCAAAAATAACCATTGCAAACTGATCTAATCAATTAATAAATCACACAAATAGACACCTAGGTTGGTGATCAGAGTGGACAATCTGCCCTTTGTATGTTTTCCTCAGCACTTCCTGCGGTTAGACAAATTATTTTATTGCTAAGTGTGCATCCTCCATGGCAGATGTTATTCATCTTCATGTGGCATCCGTTCCTGACTGAAATGTGGTTACTGTTACAACAGGGATCGGCAACCTTTGGCACACGGCTCACCAGGGTAAGCACCCTGGCGGGCCGGGCCAGGCCAGGCCGGTTTGTTTACCAGCCACGTCTGCGGGTTCAGCCGATTGCGACTCCCACTGGCCGTAGTAAGCCGCTCCAGGCCAATGGGGGCTGCGGGAAGCGGTGCAGGCCAAGGGATGTGCTGGCTGCGGCTTCCCGCTGCCCCCATTGGCCTGGAGCAGTGAACCACAGCCAGTGGGAGCCACGATTGGCTGAACTTGCGGACGCAGCAGGTAAACAAACCGGCCCGGACTGCCATGGGGCTTACCCTGGCAAGCCGCGTGCCAAAGGTTGCCGACCCCTGTGTTACAAGGTACCACTGACTGGAGAAGGGAGCATGGCCAGAGTGCCTGAGGAATGTGCTGATCAAAGGTTGTACCAGTGAGGCTTCCGTAGAGAAATAGCTGAAAGTGAAAGCTGCCCTCCAAAATACCTCTCCCAGTGGAGAATCCTCTTTGAGAGGCAGCATGCCCCACTCTCCCACTGACCAATGGAGTGCAAGTTACTCACACCCCCTGAACTGGTGGAGGCAAATCAAACCTCAGCCCTTCAAAGTCTTACAAACACTAACACATTAATATCAATAGAGTGGGCAGCAGCTGAACTTAGAGCCTGCAGCTTTGGGAATCACATATCTCACCGTCAGCTATTTTTTCCAACTCATGGGGCCAGACTATAAATCTTTCTCTGTGTGTGCATGTGACTGAGAGATCAAAAGAAACTTTGGTTAACGGGCTAACATTTTGAATGTATATTACTATGGTACTCTTTATCATTCAGGTAAGAAAAAATGTTATTAAACAGATCTATCAAGGAACTCTTCTTTGCATCTTGCTCATTATCATTGCTTTTTAAAATTAAAGAGAAAAAAAATCCAGTGGTTGCCTATCAATCTAGCTGGCAGTTTAGACATCATTGTAGCAGTGAGCAGTGCTTCTATTCCCATCAATCACCTTTTGTAACATAAAGAAAAGAAAAAGTTATTGACTGACACCAAGGAGAATTTCTTTACATCCACTCTCAAAATCTGCAGGGGCTTTGGGAGTTGAAACTATCAAATTAGTGTCAATTTGAGGCATTTCTGAAAAGTAGACAAGGAAGAAAAAAACACCTAAGCTTACCTGCAGTCATTTTATATGTGGCCCACTGCCAACTTCTAATCATAAGCACTGTCAGTCCCCTAGAAGGACATATTACGTCAATGCCCACATTTTACTTTAATTATACAAATGAGTAATCTTGTGATTGAACTCCAAAGAAATGCAAAGACTGGGATTTAAGCATCAACACAAACACAGTTTTGGCTTCTTCTATTATTTTTAGAAAGAAATATTTCCTTTCTGACAAAGGAAGATGAGCAAAGAGTTCTTCGATTGCTTTCTCTTTGCTCCATTGACATTTATCTACCTATCCTTCATCTCAGCAATTCATGTTGTGAATGCCAGGGAAGATTGATGAGCCACTCCTTATAGGTTTAATTAAATAAATGTAGCAAATAGAGGGCAATTTAGGGCTGGCCAAAACCAAAGGAATATTGGAATTCAGCTTGAGATTTACATTGAACTTCACTCCATGAAATATAATGAGTTGCACATACAAGGTTACTGCTGCATTTTGGCTACCTTTGACAAAAATCATTGCCCAAATTCTGCCCTCAGATCCTTTGTATAGCATATTATTGGAACAGGAAATGCATGACCATATCAGAGAGCTGAATAACCTGACACCCATGCATTCCACATCTACCCAATTTCCCCACATACCCCTAAAAATACATAAATAACTAGGAAAACCTGTAACTAACAAACCAACCAACCAAAACACTAACTAAATTAAAACAAGCAGAGTGTTTTCCCAAAAGTAAGAGCCAAGACTCCATAGGGACTTTGGAACTTTGTTATTTCTATCGATTTTATGTGGAAGGTGCTCAGCTGCTATGGGAATGAGAGGCAGTATGAACCCCTAAAATCGATTAAACTAAGTAAAATAGAAAGAATCGGATGAAAATCCCCACCGACACTAGAGTAGGCAAGGCTCACTCAGGGCCATGTTTACATTGTGGCCATTGTTTTGTTATTTTATGTGCATTATTTATAATGTTACAAGATTCTAAGATGGTGGAAACAACTGAATCAGATGTGATACATGTGAAATAACAATAACAACAAGAAAAAGTCTTTGTGCACACTCTCTCCCACGCATTTTCTGCCCACAACTCTGACTTGTCTGTTTCTTCTCCAAGTGTCAGCTTGTCTACTTTGCTTGTCATGTGTGCCTGAGATTTTCATGCAGCATGTTCTCACCTATACCTGAGCTCTGTTTTATAAAGTATAAGCTGATATAATTAGTATTCTGCAAAGCTTGCAGTCCTTAGTCTGCTGATTTGCTGAATAAGATATAAAAGGATTAGGATTTTTACCAAAATTTCAAAGGAAAGGCATGTGGGTAGTTGGGTTCATTCAATAATCTACCTTCTACCTCCACATCCCTCGTACTCCAAGCATAGTATACAGCAGGGAAGGGGTTGGAGGGAAATGGCTGATTGGGGCAGGAGACCAGGAAATGCTGCTCTATGCTCACCTTTGGGAATTTATCCATGTAACATATTGTGGACATTTTGATGTGGAGTCCCCTCTGCTCTATCAACCCCGTCCTGAGAGAGGGTTGTGGGTCAAGCAGGGCTTAAAGTAACAGGGAGGCCAGCTCCTCTTCTACTGCTTGCAAAGAGAGCGCTCTCACCTCCCTTTGGCCTGGGGAACAGCACTCTCTCTATAGGTCTCCTTCCTCCTTGGCAGGTGCAGTGAGAGCACCAAATCTGTTTCCATGTACTTTAACTGATAGGCACAAGTGCAGCTAAAAAGCCTAGGTGCATGCCCTTCTGCACTGAGGAGTAGCACTGAGATCCTGGACTTTGCACAAATACTCCAGCCTTCCCTGGATGATCCAAGATAGATAGGATTTCCCTGGAGGACCACACACCTCATTCACTATGTAGAGAGTGAGGCAGATCTGAGCCCCATAAACTCCCATTAACAGGATAATTCCATACAACAACAAAGCTCTATGTCAGCAGAGCTCTCTACCTAATGTTGGCCCTTCTGAAATTTTGGACATGGGACGACATGATATATCCTCTAATGCTCACTCTGTATAACCTACTGAAGTCAATCTGACCTTGAATAAGGACTGAAAGATTTAGCCCTCTTGAAGAAGTCCATCCCAGGCGCAATGCCATTGAAACTAGTAGAGTTACTTTAGGGAGGTGTTACAGTCTATCGGACCTTGCCTGCCTTCTTCTGGAGGCATAAGCACTCTCATTCTCTCCCTATCCCCCCACCCCGACCCCCAAACACGCACACTCAGCTGGGACTACCAACAAGACTTAGTCCTCCAGAGGCCTAGAAGGGCCAGAAGGTTACATGGACCAATGAGGAGCCAGCAGGTCAGTTAAGATAGCTTACCTGCTTCTTCTGAGGGTAGTGGTGAGAATAACAAACAGAAATCATCTGACATTTTCAAGCATATCGAATTAGTTTTGCTACCTTCAACTAAATATTCATGAAAATTCCTGCAGACACTTGTAAAGTCTTGTGGAAATTTGGAATAGACTTTATTTGATTGATTGTAACAGATACAGCTTCAAAAATTCTAAGAAACTGACAGAGATGAATACGGGGGTGGCAGTCCTGCAGATAAAATTCCCATTGGATCATATTGAGTGAAACTGGTATAACCTCAGGTCAATGTGTGTTTCATGTCCCACTCTCATCCACAAAGAATGTGAGTCTGTTACAGTCACCAGCTACACAGGCTGGATTTTAACTAAAGCTGTAGAGACAGATGCTTTCACCTCCAAAGCTAACCTGGCAGCCATCACATAGGCACAGGAGGTATAAACTCTCTTTCCTTGTGGCAGTCAAGAATCTCTGAGCCCTAGAGAGAAACTCACCCTAAGGGAGGACAGGTACTGTTGCCTTACCCGTTCTGCAGGCTTTCTGCTTTAGTGCTCAGTCAGTGCTTGATAGCATCCTGGGTTAGTAGTCTACTAGACAGGATATGCAGTGTTGTTGAATCCCCTGCCTGCGTGGGATTTGCTTACTATTGGATGCCATAAGGAACTATCCTGTCCTCCATCTTGTTTGACGTGTATCTGAAACTGCTATGGGAGATGGCAAGGCAGCACTGACTTAAATGTCAGCAATGAGCAAATGACAACCAGCTCCATATCCTGGTGGGATGGCACTATGAATTGCTTCAAAAGACTGAAGCAACACTAGCCATTGAGAGGCCCACCACACCATTGTCCTGCTCTCTTCACTGGCTTCCCATGGAATATTGGGTCAAATTCAAGGTTTTGATCCTCCCTTGTGTTCAGAAGCCTCCATTAGGCTTGGTTCAAGTTACTTGAGAGACTCCTTCACCCTGTGTGATCATGACTTCCCATGACAGCTACAGTCCAGTACAATGAAACTACTGGCCTTAGGGTGAGACTCATGAGCATCACACCATTTTCTTGGTGACTGGTCCATGACTGGAGAACTCACTTCCAGAAGAGAAGAGAAGAGAAGAGAAGAGAAGAGAAGAGAAGAGAAGAGAAGAGAAGGACCATGAATCTCAATATTTTCAGAACAAAGTGTAAACCCCACTTCTTCAATCTATCCTTCTCTTTGTAACCCCATGAAAAACATGGATTATTTTTAAAATCCCTATGGAATGGGGAAAGGAGAAAGAGGTCCAGAGATCTTTTTGTGTTCACTAATTAAAAGGTACACAGATACCATGATGATAGACACTGCATAAGAACAGAGACAGGGCCATATATACTCCCTCTCCAGCCTGCAGTGCACACTATTGAGGCTGCACTGGCCCAATATGAGCTACTTTGGGAGAGGGGAAGTTGCGACTGCTTTCCACCAGCAAAACCTCCTTGCATGGTGAGTTTGCTGCTGCAGGAGCCGGGGTTTATGATGGCATACACTCAGATTGACTTTAACCTACTGACAGCATTGGGAGTTTTGTTTGAGTGAAGATCAGTTCTAGTCTCTCTCCTGTTAGAGTGACATGACCAAGGATGTGGCCAAACTATTATACAGTGCATTACAATTCAAGTTAACATAGTGCTCTTCTTCACAAAGTGTGTTATTAAAGGAAGCCTTATATACTTACACACTCAGCTCTCAAAAGGATTAGGAATTACCTTGCACTGCTCTATACATCATCTTATTTTAAATAGGAAAAGCAGTCATGAGAAACACAAACATTTCACACAGAAATCTGTCAACATACCCCATAATAATTTGGATAGTCAGGAAAGGAGATAAGCTTAATGAATTTTACCATCTTTTTTGTCAATGGTCACCTTAATTTACTTTGGATAAGGTCTGTGACACTGCTATCTGTCCCTAAAGAAAGGATAAACATTGTGCTGCATTATGTCCAAACCCTGTAAACCTATGCTGAGTTAAATGTCAATGACATGGTGCAATTTGGTTTGATTTTGGAGAGATTGGAAAGCGGTTGTCAATTCAGGTAGAAGCGCAGATCTCTCCTACAGTCTGAAAAGGAGGACAGAAAAAAGACTAGCAAGGAAGGATTATCTTGTAGTTAAGGTCATGGACCAGGATTCAAGGAGTCTGGATTCAATTTCTGGCTGTGCAACCTTGGATGAATAACAATCCCTCTGTGCCTCAGTTCCCAACCAGAATAGTTCCTTCCAGGGCTGGCTCTAGGTTTTTTTGCCTCCCCAAGCTTCAAGAGCGCAACTGCCAAATCAAAAAAAAAAAAAAGGGGGACAGAATGCCACCCCTGGAATTGTGCCACCCCAAGCACGTGCTTGCTTTGCCGGTCCTGGTTCCTTCTTGTCTATCACATCTTAAAGACTGTACCTTACTATCTAGAGGTACAGTGCCTAGCGTACAGGGGCCCTGATCTCAGATTAAGTCTCTCAGTGCTACTGCAATCTAAGTAATAAAAGAATAGTTAACAACAAGCTGCTTTCAAGAAGGAAAAAATATTTTTGGCTATTGCAGAGCAGTGCCTGCATATGAAATGATAATAACATAGCTACAAAACACCTCTTCCTCTAAAGCATTTCCCTGTTTCAAAAAGCGCAAATATTAATCACGTATACATTTTAAAGCTGCATTTGGCTGTGCTGCATATCTCTGCAACTCATGGTACCTCAAGTCCTAACAGTATCTGTGCAAGTAAGTTTTGATATGCTGCAGATCCGGGCATCTCACCTGGGGGAGTCATAACCTGCTGCAAAGTCAGAGGAGTGTGCCCACTGGGTACCATCAAACTGATTGGGTAGCAGGGAGAAGTTGCAAAATCGCTTGTTGCTAGGACCCAGAAGTAGCATGATCAAGGGAGGAAAAGAAAGCGTTCATTATCCATTCTCTGCTGCTACCTCTGTTCTGGCCTCTTTCATACTTAGTCACTGAGCAGCTCCTCATCTTTCCCTTCTTCCTGTTCCCTTTCTATCTGAACAGTGTCCAGCTCTGGGAGAAGCAATGCATTAAGAAGCAATTGAGCACCGTGCTACCGAGGATCGGGAAGCACACATACTAATACCAATCTCCCTCCACTAACCCAAGCCAGGATCCACATACCATCCACACCCCACCAGCACTAGTACTCCCCACTTCAGCATCTAAGAAGTCTGTGGCTTCTTGCCTCGACACAAATCACAAGATCTTTTGTGGCCACAAAGGATTAGGAGATTTAAGTTGAATGCAGCAAGAGCTAGAGGTTGTTTGTAGTTCCCAGATGGAAAAATACTGAGAACCAGTGCTGAAGACAGGTCACTTTAGTTAACACGGGTAAACTGCAATACCCGATGTGATCGTGATACAGACAATTTACTACCCTCATGTCACCTGCTATGCTACAATTTGCAATGTAGTTTTTAAAGTGTTGCATTTAATGACTCTTTTAGTGAGAAAAATGGATTTCTATGCCTTCCATGCTGTTATATACTAAAGAAAAAAAATCCCAAAAGAAAAATCCAAAACAAATGTGTTGTTCTTTTCCCCTTCTTTTAAAGCACAGTCAAGTAGAATGGCATACAGTTCTGAAGCCTACAAATTTGACCTGTCCTAAATGGGACTTTGTGCTCTGCAGAGGAGACTCCATTGATTAATATTGAGCTCCTATACAAGAGAAACTCCTTTTCTGAAGGACAGCTAGAAATTCAAGGTTTCCAGGCTCTAGATTAATGAAGCTGGAGATGAGCTCCACAACTGTGATTCAGCAAATGTCTTGCATCTCCAAATAAAGGGTTTTTTACAAAGTCCTGTGGCAAAGTAAGATATTTTGCCTGACTTACTTATGTCCACATTGTATGTAGACCCATCTTGGGTGTTGTCGTCCTTGGAAATATTTGTGTTTCATTCCTGCACTCGTACTTAGTGTGGCACTGAGATTGGAAAGAGGTAGCTGTGTCTTCTTTGTGCTGAGTTGAGGCCCAGTGATGGCTCCTCCCTCCTTTAGCTCAGGTCTTATATGTGTGTGGAGAGGGACTCAGAGCCAGCACACACAGCCTTGTGCTTGCTGGGGTAGCCCTACCTCAGTTGTATTTTCCATGAGGGGCCTTCCAGCTGCTTTTCATCCATTTTGATCTGGCAAAGGTAACCTAAAATGGCCACGGGGACTGATGTTTCAGGATCATAAAGCTATCTCTCATAAAGAGGTAGTTCCAGGAAGAACTTAGAATCAGAAAACATTGGTTGGCTGATAGTAGCATGTTCTGGAAACAACACTTAGCTGAGTGACATTAAAACCATGGCCTCTACCAGCTGAAAAGGGCCAAGTTAGAAGAAGATCAATGGGAAGATACGTGAAAAAAACCAACATGTCATGAATTTGGCCCCCATCTCAAATAACCCAAAACACAGAGAAAATTTTGGGTGATGTTTAGCTGTGCTTTTTATTAATTGAATTCCTTGCTTTGTTAATGCCAGATATTTCACAGGGAGATAGTTGACACTGTGTTACGTTTTATGAAGCTCATTTCTTGGAGCGCAATGTGCAGATTAGGGTAACTTCACCTATCACTTGCTTCATCAGTATTTACCCTTAGATGAGATGAAAAAGCATCATTGCTTAAGGAGATGATGCATGTTGTTGAACCAAGGAAAAATCAGCAGTGCATATTGCAAACAGCATAGTAGAGTCAGCAATTTGGTCTCTTAAAATATGAATGCTCTTTCCCAATAACTCTAATTACCATAGTTCAGTGGTTCAAACAAAATGATCCAATAGGTTCAGAACTGTTTTCTAGCCACGAACCTTCCAGTCAAAATCTTTAATCTTTATAGTGCAGTTTGTCTTACATTCCCCTGAAAAGTCTCTAGCATGCAGAAGTAGTTTTTCCTTTAGGGTACTATCGTGGAATGATATACAAATCCTCCAGGAGACAGAGGTTTAGTTTTCTGGGAGATTTTAATTTATCCCTATTAACTTGATGATGATATTGTATAGGCAACTGAACTCACTTTTTGAAATATAGGTGATATCTGAAATGGCAGGTGGTACTGAAGTCAGTATTATTTTTTTTTTTCTTAAATAAAGTTATAAACCACATAGAAATAATGTTATGGTTATAACACAAACTGAGAGAAATCAGGACATTGAAAATTGAGGCTGATATTGACTCTAAGGGAAAAGACAGAGGAGTGTGAATTCAGCTCAGCATCAGTCTGAGATGTTCTCTTCTTTGGGTTTTGTTTGCTGCTTCTGTCAATTTAGCATTTCTCCTAACCAATTTATTTCAAAAATATTCCATATAACTATCTAAAATAAATAATGGATCAACGTAAGATCTTCACTCAGTTTATCTTTAGACATTTCTTAGCAAAAAGACTATTGAGTGAAGAATAAAAAATGTGTAAGGTCATGAGTGTTTGGCTCATTATTTATTGTATTGTTTCAAATATCTACCATTATTTTTCCCCTGCAGATGGTGATCTGCCTTCATGTTCCACTGCTGTACCACACAGATTCTGCCGTCAGCTACACACCACTCCTTCGTGGTATGGATAGCAGCTCCATGTCACAAGTATGTTGATAGATTAGAGGTTTTGCATTATAAGGGCTGTACAAGTTGCAGAATGTGAAGCAGGACCATTAGAAGAGAGAAAGCATAAGGTGCTGGGAGGTTCATGGGACTCAGAGAAATGTGAGATGAAGTTGGGTGTTAGAGAGATTCCCCACACAGGGTAAAGACCCCGATTCAGTAAAATACAATCAATCAGACAACTCATGTGCTTAGAGGTAGGCACATGCTTAAATACTTTGTTGAATCAGGCTCAAAAGGAAGGAAAGAATCAGATAAGATCTGGGGATTGAAGAAAGAATCTTCAAAGTAAAAAGATTCTGTGATTCTGTCCTTGATTCCATAAATGTGATGGACACTAACCATAGAAATCAAACTGGAACATTAGTGCCTCCTTGAGATAAAAGGGGGTAATTGATGTAAGTTTTCTTGGTGTTATTTCTTCAGTCAGAACGGCTGTAAATTCAGCTGAGATTAGTTCACTTTGTTCAAGGCCATCCTTGTAATCAGAAACAACAGAAGGTTAGACCAAGAAAATGCAGCACAATACATGTGAAGATCTTCATTCCACAGTCCATCTGCATTTAATGGAATGCAGAGTTGTCAGCTCAGAATAGAAACAACACAAAGGCATCTGAAACACATTAATGTTTCACTTTTAAACCAATATTTTATATAGGCATTTATGGCTTATTCAATATATACACACACTGAGCTATAATCCCAGAGATAAACACGGAGAGCCAGTGTGTGCCTGGCCCTGAGCAAATCTGCTGTGGGTGGAGTGGACAGCAGGGATCTTTTCCTTGAAGCTTCTGCCTTTGTGCTGAGGCTGAGCACAATCCCACTGTGGAAGGGAGGTACTGCTTCCTGCTAGTCATCAGTACAGCTAGCCTCCTAAAGGGAGCAAGGAGAGACAGAGCGACAATGAAACCACAAATGGCCAGTCATGGATGGGAATTGCATCTTTTCAAAGGAAGATGGAGCTGCTGTTGTAGGATTTACTCTTCTGCCTTCAGAGGAGCAATTCTGGCTGAGCTATCAAGAATTTCTTTCTGGGGCTCCCATTCAGCAAAGCCCTTCTGTATGGCCCACAAGGTGGGTCATGTTTTAAAAGCCACATCCTGTACCTGAATATACACAGTCAGATCCTCAGCTGGTGGAAGCTCTGTCTAATTCAACAAGCGAACAGTTTGTCTTCACAGCCTCAAAAAGGGCCCAAAAGCGCTCCATCTGAAGTCAATAAATAAACTCCCACTGACTTCACTGGAAGCAGGATTATGGCTAAAGTCCTCTGCCTGAGAGCAATAGTACTCCAAAAATGGTGATCTCCAGGTGCATGCATAGGGAAAACAAAGAAGCAATATGATGAGAACATCAATATAAATGCAACAATATACATATGGCAATACTGAACATCTCAACTTGGTTCCTACTATAAGCGGGGGGGGAGGGAAGTCTCACTAAAAATTATCTCTTAGTTTTGCATCTGCTGAAATGAATCAAAGTCCAGGAATGAGGAGCATGGATACTTTCCAGACAAAAACACGTAAAATAAAATGAATGGAGAAAAAAGTATGTTTGATTTTTAACTGTCACATAACTTACTAGTACAAACACTGAAACTAGGTTTTAAACTTAAACAGAGGAAAAAATAATTGTTAGCCACTCTAGAGTTCTTGTGTGTTCTATTTCAGCTTTAGTATGAACCTATTTTATCCAAGTTATATAAGCCCATAAATAGCAGTTGGTAATAGAACAGCTGCCAGCACCTGAGCTATAGGCATATATACACACAACCACTTTAGAAAAAATTCAGATGTAATAGTATAAAATTTGCATTTTTCTTCAAAAGGAATGGTTTTCTTTTGTTACAGGAAATGGCATTTTATGAATAGATATTATGCAAAATGCTAAATCATGTTTTCTTTTCTTAATTACACTCAGTGTGTTCTCTAAATAATTGCCAAGTTTATTGCATACATGTGCATTTGTTTATGAAGGATTATAAGTATTCAGTGTCTGTGGACCACCCAAAATGGAATCAATTGAACCTTAACAATAATCTCCTACCTCCCTTTAGCATTCTTTAATTAACACACTGTGGGGGTTTTGGAGTGGGTGCTTTGTTTGTCACATTATAAATCCTGCAGCCCTAGGACTTGTAACAAATTAGGAAGTAAAGTGTGGAATGAATTCTGTTTCTTAAATTGCGAGGAACTGATGTTTGGAGGTGATATGAGCAAGAAACATGAACGCGGCAACGTAATTAGTGAAAGTGTGTTACTTTGCTTTTATCATGCTGAAGGAGAAAACAACAAGCATGACATTAAAAAAAAGGAAGAATTAGATACAAAATGACAGTCCTATTAGAAGAAAGGTTACTTTTTATTACAAAGGACTGAAAGTACATAACTGGGGGAGAGAAGGAGAAAACTAATGTTCTTTACTTGTAATTCCTTCCTATAGAGATACGAATTGTCAGCAGATGGTTGCTGAACACATCCTTTGATACATCACTCACAAGTTGACAGCTATAATATATCCTGTATTTCAATATTCCCAAATCCTGAGCTCATAGAATAATAGCAATCAAGGAGTGGAAGGGACCTCAAGAGGTCACCAAGATCAGTCCCCCACACTGAAGCAGGGCTAAATTAAACTAGACCATCCCTGACAGGTGCTTATCCAACCTGTAATTAAAAACCTCCAAGATGGGATTCTACAACCTCCCTTGGAAGCCTGTTCCAAAGTTTAACTATCCTTATAGTTGGATAGTTTTTCCTAATAGCTAATCTAAATCTTCTGTGCTGCAGATTAAACTAACTACTACTTGTGCTACACCTCTACCCCGATATAACATGACCCAATATAATACAAATTCGGATATAACGCGGTAAAGCAGTGCTCCGGGGGGGGGGGGGGGCTGCGCACTCCGGTGGATCAAAGCAAGTTTGATATAATGTGGTTTCACCTATAGTGTTATATCGAGGTAGAGGTGGACCGTCAGCGGACATGGAGAATAGTTGACTCATACACTTAGGACCAGTGATTCGCATCTTTACACTGATGTAACTCCAGTACAATTACTCTCAATTTACACTGGTGCAAGTGACAGCAGACTTGGGTTTTAAATGTTTTCTCCACATACGGTCAGAGGAAACTTATGTATCCCATCAGAACTCTTTGTTTACTTTCAATGGGGCCTTGCCTGCAGGCTGAAATCCACTGAAGTACAGCTCAATGAACTAGTCTCTAGCCTTTTCACCTCTGTGGAGACATGCGGGGGACGGGGTGGGGGAGTATATGGTACTACATTTAAAATATTGAGCTGGCTCTGAGGCCTGAATTGGAATTCAGCCTTGTGTGGAGTAAAAGGAAATCATTAGATGACTTTGAAAGATCTTAAGTTAAATGGCCTCAATTCACTTCCTGGTGGACCTCACCACACAACAATAATACTGTAGTCTAAGGGCTTGTCTACATTACCCACTGGATTGACGGGCAGCAATCAATCCAGCGGGGGTCGATTTATCACATCTAGATAAATCGACCACTGAGTGCTCTCCCGTTGACTCTAGTACTTCACCAGGGTGAGAGGCACAGGCAGAGTCGATGGGAGAGCATCAGCCATCGACTTATCACAGTGAAAACACTGCTGTAAGTAGATCTAAGTACGTAGACTTCAGCTACATTATTCACATAGCTGAAGTTGCGTAACTTAGATCGATCCCACCCCACCCCCGACCCCCCCACCCCCAGTGTAGACTAGGCCTAAGCAACTGCTAGTTCTCAAAAAGGATGTGGAGTGTAGTAAGAATGGATACTGGTGTACGGTTCTGCTCTGCTGTGTGCTATCCTAATAGATACTGAAGTTCATTGATGCAGGAGTTGATGGAATCTAAAAAAATTCATCTACACTTTTCCTGGCCTGCACACACAAAAATAATTTGCCCTAGTGTTCTTATCTAGAAAAAAAATCTCTGCATATAAAAAAAAAAACTAGCAGTCGACAAACCAGTATGAAAATATATAACAACACTGATACCATGTCCTCTTCAAAGCTGGGCTCATTTCAACATGTGAAACTGAACCAAACAGTATGTTGGTATCATTTTAAGAAAAAAAAAAAAAGACTATATAGCATGTAAGGCCACTACCACTAAAGTTACTAGCTGTGATTTTCAAAAGAGCCTGTGGGAATTAGGAGCCCAAATCCCACTGAAATGCACATTGGGCACCACTGCAGACCATTCATAAGGTTCAAAATGAAGCAAAACAAAATATCCCTGCATTGTTATTTACAGCATTGCTGGTGTAAGTCTACTTGAGAGAGGTAAAAAATCCTTTAACCACCCTGGAACATCATTATCAAAAACAGCCTAATGGAAATTAATAAGAGAAAGGGGTGATGAAACGGTGGCTCTCCATCCAGATAAATCTGACAGGATTTCTTCCATTATAGTCAAAATAATTACGTTATACTAGAATAAGAATAAACTGTAACACCAATTTTAACAGTGTATCAACAATTATTCAAGAACAAACATGTCAATCATAGATATAAATTGAAAAGATTCCAATGCATTGATTCAAATTATACTCAGATCCACTCTTCAGTAGAAAAAGCTTTTGGTCCTAGTCACGTGTGGTCATCTCTTCCTTAAGTAATAATGGAAAGTTGTTCTATATCCTAACCAATATTAAATTCTCCTTGAGAACCCACCTTTTGTTTTAAGATAGCTTGCAGGCAGTGTTTGGCAAGGTACATCCATTCCAATTTCCTCTCTGCAACCTTGTGTCTAAAACCATTGTTCTGTGCCCTGTCTTGTCTCTTTGTTGTGTCTAACTCAGATTTCAAGCTTTTTTGGGGGGGAGGAATGCTCTCAAGCTATGTTTGTAAAACACAGTGTGAATTTAAAGTAGAAATGACATTTAATAAAAATGTTAACCTGAAAATTCCCAGTATTTGAAGAATCCAGAAGCAAAGAAAATAATTCATTGTTGTGCAACCTCTTCCTCCGCAGCCCCTCTACATCAGAAGCTCAGGGTACAAGGGGCACTGGGTGCACACACATGTGGATCTTGAGCCCTTTTGCTGCCTTGATCTGAGCCCTTCACTGCTGCAGCATTCCATGCCAGAACATTGCAGCACACGGAGAGAGGTATGCACATGCACTTCTTTGTAACCCCACTCTGCACACCTGCTATTTGAATGAAAAGCTACAGGCCTCTCCCCTCCCAATCCAATCAGCCTGTATTGTCAAAGCCTTAGCAGATTGAGGACCTCTAATGGATAGATATATTGATGATTTTTTTTACTGGAAACATTTGGGTAATAAGTTCTGGAGCGGCAGAACTTCCACTCTTCCTGGACCCAGCAAAATAATCCACAAGGGGGAGGGATAGCTCAGTGGTTTGAGCATTGGCCTGCTAAACCCAGGGTTGTGAGTTCAATCCTTGTGGGGGCCACTTAGGGATCTGGGGCAAAATCAATACTTGGTCCTGCTAGTGAAGGCAGGGGGCTGGACTCAGCTCAACTCAATGATCTTTCAAGGTCCCTTCCAGTTCTAGGAGATAGGCTCTCTCCATTTAATTATTTATAAAGGAAGAATAGTAACACAAAACAGAAGGAAAAGAGACTGGATAGAAGGAGGCATCATGGTTCAATGAACAAACCATTGGACTAGGAGTCAAAATGGAGTCAATTCTCAGCTCTTCCACTGACTTACTGTATAACCTTGGGCAATTCATGTATCTCTCTATGCTTCAGTTTCCCCCATCTAACAGTGCTCACCCAGATTTGAAACACTCAATTTTAGTATCAGATTTTTACCAGCAGCGCTTACAGAATATTTGAGGCTTGTATTCACCAGCTGCTCCAGTTATTCCCCTAGTCATACTTTTTGATGGTTATGAAATATTTGATTGATTTAAAACCATCCAGAAGTATTCAATAGCCAAAACACCTGCCATGTGCCCAATCAGATCAGACCCAGGATACACTGCAAATTTTGTGACAGCACCTGTGGTCATGGGGTGTATTGCCAAATTTTGCAGACTTAGGTTGGGATATAATTATTTTTTTGATGAGGTACAGAAAAGCAGCCAGACTTTAGGGTGCTTATTTGAACATCTGAACCAAACCCTAACTCCAAACTAAAAACAAAAAATCCTCTGTGAGTCTGATCCAACTTCCATTGACATCAATGGAAAGGTGGATTGTGCCCTTTCTGAAGCTGAGGTATTTTGGTATGTGTGTCTTGTTGTTGAGTTTAAAAAAAAAAAAAAAAAAAAACACTCTTCCTGATAATCAGAAATTACTTTACTGTGAAGGCTTTAGGGGATATGAAAAACTCAATCTACAAGGCCACTGTCTTAGATACAGGATTGATTTACATCCTGCTCTTTGCACATTAGCTCTGTTAATTGATATAGTTCTGGATAACAACAATCCACTAATAGCTATGAGTGTGGTTTTAGGGGAAATGGAGATGCGGAAAACATTAAACTAACAAACAGGAATGGAACAGGATTTATTTAGTCACAATAAACCTGAAAGGAAAACAAAATGGGAGGTACCATTATCATCCTGAACTTTTAAAACCAACCCTCTTCTCCCCTTGTGATGTCAGTTTTAACACACATAGATATAGCCTTATGTTTCAGGTAAGGATGGCTGAACCAGTTCAGAAAACATGTTCCTATACATTTTTGATAATTTTTGACCCAAAATTGAACTGACCCATTTAGATGGTTCCAACATGTTTTATCAAGGTTTTTTCTTCCCTTCTCCCCTCTCCTCCCCCGCATCCCCTTGTTTGATCTGAATATGTCTAGGGTTAATGATACAGATTGGGATTTTCAAAGTCATGGAACTAGAGGTGACATTTTCAAAAGCAACTAAATTACTTGGGAGCCTAAGTCTCATTGAAAGTCAATGGAACTTAGTCTCCTAAATCCAATGGCAGCTGGGAGCCAGCCCAGGCTAGGTAGAGAGACTCTGGCTAGTCATGTGGGATTTGAGCTAGTGCATTAACAATAACAATAAAAAGAACGAGGAGTGTGGCACCTTAGAGACTAACAAATTTATTTGGGCATAAGCTTTCATGGGCTAAAATCCCCTTCATAGGAGAAAAATTAGCATAGGGAAATAGTTTTTACTTTGTGTAATGACCCTTCCATTCCCAGTCTTTATTCAAGCCTAATTTAATGGTGTCCAATTTGCAAATTAATTCCAGTTCTGCAGTTTCTCATTGGAGTCTGTTTTTGAAGGTTTTTTGTTGGAGAATTGCAACTTTTAGGTCTGTAATTACCCTACTGTTACTCACACCTTCTTGTCAACTGTTTGAAATGGGCCATCCTGATTATCACTACAAACGTTTTTTTTCTCTCCTGCAGATAATAGCCCACCTTAATTGATTAGTCTCATTAGAGTTGGTATGGCAACACCCATTTTTTCATGTTTCATGTTCTCTGTGTATATATATCTTCCTGCTGTATTTTCCACTGCATGCATCTGACGAAGTGGGTTTTAGCCCACAAAAGCTTATGCCCAAATAAATGTGTTAGTCTCTAAGGTGTCACAAGTACTCCTGTTCTTTTTGCTGATACAGACTAATACGGCTACCACTCTGAAACAAGAAAAGTGTAGATGCTGTGGCTAAGGCCTAGGGGGTTAGGCGGGCTTCAGATCCTGAGCTCCAGCCCGAGCTGCTGCATCCACACTGTTATTTTTAGCACACTAACTCGAGATCTGTTAGGACAAGTCTGTCTACCCAGGCTTGGAGGCTTGCTCTCAAAGGTATATGTGTACTACAGCTAAGGGCCAGATTTTCAAAGGTATTTAGGCCTAGTTGCCGAAAATGCAGATTACCTCCTAATGTTTTTTTTGGAAAATCCCTTAACAGGTTAGGACGGGGATAGAATCACAGAATATCAGGGTTGGAGGCGACCTCAGGAGGTCATGTAGTCCAACCCCCTGCTCAAAGCAGGACCAATTCCCAACTAAATCATCGCAGCCAGGGCTTTGTAAAGCCTGACCTTAAAAACCTCTAAGGAAGGAGATTCCACCACCTCCCTAGGTAACTCATTCCAGTGCTTCACCACCCTCCTAGTGAAAAAGTGTTTTCCTAATATCCAACCTAAACCTCCCCGCTGCAACTTGAGACCATTACTCCTTGTTCTGTCATCTGGTACCACTGAGAACAGTCTAGATCCATCCTCTTTGGAATCCCCTTTCAGGTAGTTGAAAGCAGCTATCAAATCCCCCCTCATTCTTTTCTTCTGCAGACTAAACAATCCCAGTTCCCCCAGCCTCTCCTCATAAGTCATGTGCTCCAGACCCCTAATCATTTTTGTTGCCCTCTGCTGGACTCTTTCCAAATTTCCACATCCTTCTTCTAGTATGGGGCCCAAAACTGGACACAATACTCCAGATGAGGCCTCACCATTGTCGAATAGAGGGGAATGATTACGTCCCTCGATCTGCTGGCAATGCCCATACTTATATAGCCCAAAATGCCGTTAGCCTTCTTGGCAACAAGGGCACACTGTCGACTCATATCCAGCTTCTCATCCACTGTAACCCCTAGGTCCTTTTCTGCAGAACTGCTTCCTAGCCATTCGGTCCCTAGTCTGTAGCAGTGCATGGGATTCTTCTGCCCTAACTGCAGGACTCTGCACTTGTCCTTGTTGAACCTCATCAGGTTTCTTTTGACTCAATCCTCTAATTTGTGTGGGTCCCTCTGTATCCTATCCCTACCCTCCAGCATATCTACCACTCCTCCCAGTTTAGTGTTATCTGCAAACTTGCTGAGAGTGCAGTCCATGCCATCCTCCAGATCATTAATGAAGATATTGAAAAAAATATTGGGGCACTCCGCTTGATACAGGCTGCCAACTAGACATGGAGCTATTGATCACTACCCGTTGAGCCCGATGATCTAGCCAGCTTTCTATCTACCTTATAGTCCATTCATCCAACCCATACTTCTTTAATTTGCTGGCAAGAATACTGTGGGAGACCGTATCAAAAGCTTTGCTAAAGTCAAGGAATAACACATCCACTGCTTTCCCCTCATCCACAGACCCAGTTATCTCCTCATAGAAGGCAATTAGGTTAGTCAAGGATGACTTCCCCTTGGTGAATCCATGCTGACTGTTCCTGATCACTTTCCTCTCTTCTAAGTGCTTCAGAATTGATTCCTTGAGGACCTGCTCCATGATTTTTTCCAGGGACTGAGGTGAGGCTGACTGGCCTGTAGTTCCCTGGATCCTCCTTCTTCCCTTTTTTAAAGATGGGCACTACATTAGCCTTTTTCCAGGCATCCAGGACCTCCCCCGATTGCCATGAGTTTTCAAAGATAATGGCCAATGGCTCTGCAATCGCATCCACCAACTCCTTTAGCACCCTCAGATGCAGCGCATCCGGCCCCATGGATTTGTGCTCATCCAGGTTTTCTAAATAGTCCCGAACCACTTCTTTCTCCACAGAGGGCTGGTCACCTCCTCCCCATGCTGTGCTGCCCAATGCAGCAGTCTGGAAGCTGACCTTGTTCGTGAAGACAGAGGCAAAAAAAGCATTGAGTACATTGACTTTCTCCACATCCTCTGTCACTAGGTTGCCTCCTCATTCCCCACTTTCCTTGACTTTCTTCTTGTTTCTAACATACCTGAAGAAACCATTCTTGTTACTCTTAGCATCTCTTGCTAGCTGCAACTCCAAGTGTGATTTGGCCTTCCTGATTTCACTCCTGCATGCCTGAGCAATAGTTTTATACTCCTCCCTGGTCATTTGTCCAATCTTCCACTTCTTGTAAGCTTCTTTTTTGTGTTTAAGATCAGCAAGGATTTCACTGTTTAGCCAAGCTGGTTGCCTGCCATATTTACTATTCTTTCTACAAATCGGGATGGTTTGTTCCTGCAACCTCAATAAGGATTCTTTAAAATACAGCCAGCTCTCCTGGACTCCTTTGACCCTCATATTATTCTCCCAGGGGATCCTGCCCATAAGTTCCCTGCGGGAGTCAAAGTCTGATTTTGTGAAGTCGAGGGCCTGTATACTGCTGCTCTCCTTTCTGCCTTGTGTCAGGATCCTGAACTCGACCATCTCATGGTCACTGCCTCCCAGGTTTCCATCCACTTTTGCTTTCCCTACTTATTCTTCCTGGTTTGTGAGCAGCAGGTCAAGAATAGCTCTGCCCCTAGTTGGTTCCTCCAGCACTTGCACCAGGAAATTGTCCCCTACACTTTCCAAAAACTCCCTGGATTGTCTGTGCACTGCTGTATTGCTCTCCCAGCAGATATCAGGGTGATTGAAGTCCCCCATGAGAACCAGGGCCTGCAATCTAGTAACTTCTGTTAGTTGCCGGAAGAAAGCCTTGTCCACCTCATCCCCCTGGTCTGGTGATCTATAGCAGACTCCCACCACGACATCACCCTTGTTGCTCACACTTCTAAACTTAATCCACAGACTCTCAGGTTTTTCTGCAGTTTCATACCGGAGCTCTGAGCAGTCATACTGCTCTCTTATGTACAATGCAACTCCCCCACCTTTTCTGCCCTGCCTGTCCTTCCTGTACAGTTTATATCCATCCATGACAGTACTCCAGTCATGTGAATTATCCCACCAAGTCTCTGTTATTCCAATCACATCATAGTTCCTTGACTGTACCAAGACTTCCAGTTCTCCTTGCTTGTTTTCCAGGCTTCTTGCATTTTTGTATAGACACTTAAGATAACCCGCTGATAGTCTCGCTTTCTCAGAATGAGACAGGAGTCCTCCCTTCTTGTGCTCTCCTGCTCATGCTTCCTCCCGGTATCCTATTTCCCCACTTACCTCAGGGCTTTGGTCTCCTTCCCCCGGTGAACCTAGTTTAAAGCCCTCCTCACTAGGTTAGCCAGTCTGCTTGCGAAGATGCTCTTCCCTCTCTTTGTTAGGTGGAGCCCGTCTCTGCCTAGCACTCCTCCTTCTTGGAGAGAAGGTCAAAGAATCTAAAGCCTTCTCTCTGACACCACCTGCATAGCCATTCATTGACTTCCACGAGTCGACGGTCTCTACCCAGGCCTTTGCCTTGCACAGGGAGGATGGACGAGAACATCACTTTTGCCTCAAACTCCTTTATCCTTCTTCCCAGAGCCACATAGTCTGCAGTGATCTGCTCAAGGTCATTCTTGGTAGTATCATTGGTGCCCACGTGGAGAAGCAGGAAGGGGTAGCGATCCGAGGGAAACCTTTGGCATTCGGCCATCTGGGAGAGCCCCTGGCAGGCCAGGCCGGTGTGTTTACCTGCTGTGTCCACAGGTTCAGCTGATCGCAGCTCCCACTGGCCGCGGTTCACCGCTCCAGACCAATGGGGGCTGCGAGAAGGGTGGCTGGCACATCCCTCGGCCTGCGCCACTTCCTGCAGCCCCCATTGGCTGGTACGGTGAACTACAGCCAGTGGGAGATGCGATCGGCCGAACCTGCGGACGCGGCAGGTAAACAAACCAGCCCGGCCTGCCAGGAGCTTTCCCTGATCGGCCGCGTGCCAAAGGTTGCCAATCCCTGGGTTAGGGCATTGATTTAAATCAATGGGAGTTAGGTATCTAGCCTGCTTAGGTGTTTTTGAAAATCCTGCTAGGTGCCTGTGTGCATCTTTTTGTGCCTAAAAACCTTTAATAATATGGCCCTAATACCTGCTAACGATCAGTGATTCTCAGGATCCTAACTCACTTAGTCATTTTTGAAAATTTTACCTTAGGTCCCTTTGAAAATATCAGCCCCATACACTTGAGTGGGTTTTTTTCACACCTGAATCCAACTGCTGTTCTCCACATTTAACTCAAGCACTAAATTAGCTGTTACCAGTCAAGAAAGAGACCTTGGAGTCATTGTGGATAGTTCTCTGAAAATATCCACTCAATGTGCAGTGGAAGTCAAAAAAGCGAACAGAATGCTGGGAATAATTAAGAAAGGGATAGATAATAGGGCAGAAAATATCATGTTGCCCCTATATAAATCCATGGTATGCTCACATCTTGAATACTGTGTGCAGATGTGGTCACCCCATCTCAAAAAAGATATATTGAAATTGGAAAAGGTTCAGAAAAGGGCAACAAAAATGATTAGGGGTATGAAATGGCTTCCGTATGAGGAGAGATTAATAAGATGGGAACTTTTCAGCTTGGAAAAGACACGGCTAAGGGGAGATATGATTGAGGTCTATAAAATCATGACTGGTGTAGAGAAAGTAGATAAGGAAATGTTGTTTACTACTTCTCATAACACAAGAACTAGGAGTCACCAAATGAAATTAATAGGCAGCAGGTTTAAAACAAATAGAAGGAAGTATCTCGTCACACAATGCACAGTCAACCTGTGGAACTCCTTGCCAGAAGATGTTGTGAAGACCAAGACCATAACAGGGTTCAAAAAAGAACTAGATAACTTCATGGAGGATAGGTCCATTAATAGCTATTAGCCAGGATGGGCAGGGATGGTGTCCCTAGTCTCTGTTTGCCAGAAGCTGGGAATGAGGAACAGGGGATGGATCACTTGATGATTACCTGTTCTGTTCATTCCCTCTGGGGCACCTGGTACTGGTCACTGTTGGAAGACAGGATACTGGGCTAGATGGACCTTTGGTCTGACCCAGTAGGGCCATTCTTATGTTTTTATGTACATGCCATATTTTCAAATTGTACCTCTACCTATTAAAACTGAACACATAACTTTGACACATATAGAGCCAAGCTCTTGAAGAGTCCACTTTGCAGTTAGTGCGATTACTTAGGTTAAAGAAGGTTAGAATTTGGCCCAAATCCTTTATTTAAATCAATAAAGGATACTATATATTGTGTACACTGAGCAGGACAGAGCTTTTCCTAGTATTTTCGGGATTGCACGAGTATTGCTGATATCATGCTTTTCAATTACAGTGATAGGAGAAGTTCAAAAGGGTCAGGGGTTCAGTACTAAGAGAAACAACCAGCAGTCTCAATGCTTATCTGAAACAGTTTGGCCTAATCACTGAACTGGAAATTTTGTTATAAAAGATTCTTTCATGATATTTCCAGTACTTGCTACTTCAGCCTGGGTCTCAAATATCAGGGGTAGACCCTCAGCTGGGGTAAGTTGTAATAGTCCCATTAAAGTCAATGGGGCTTTGGCAATCTATCCCAGCTCAAGAGCTGCTCAAAGAACAGCCTTTCTCAAGGTGATAAGGCACTTTTGACCTTTGTTACCCGATGAAGTCAGCATGTGCAGATATAAAAATGAGAGGGGGAGGAGGAATGAATCTCTGAAAAGATTTTGTTTGGGTCCAGTGTGAGTCTTGGGTAAAGTATTATACAGCAAGGCTAAGTTTTTCAAAGCTGCCTAGGGGATCTGTATGCCTAGTTTCCACTGAGTTTAAGGGCAATTAAGCATGCTTGGGGGGTGGGGGTGGAACCTCAGCCCAGATGTTTAGGTTCAGACTCTGACATCCTTACTCCGAGTGAGTGAAATTCACTAGGCCTATGTGTCACTTAAACCTAATTCAATCCCTATTTTGAACACTTTAGTGAGATGTAAGTGGTACTTAAGCCCTTTGCTGACTCTCGTCACATGGGTGAATTTCACCCACTGAGCAGTACCTTACTCTCCCAGTGGAGTTATTGAAATCAACCAGAATATTCGCAGAGTAAGGCACTACTTAGTGGATCCTGCTGCCAATGAATGAAAGGCTCACACAGTGTAGAGCTGGATTGGACATAATCTCACCCTTAACACTAGCCAGTGCATTTAACCTTTTTATTGATTTAAATATATCAAAACTGGATTTAAGTCTAAGAGATAACTTGCATTAAAATCTATAATTAATTGTGTAATAATAATATTAGCACTTTGCAGTGCTCTAGTACCTTGTATCCGGAGCCCTCAACCAGAGTAATGCATTAAGTGTAAAACCCCAGGAGGAAGGTGAGTAATAATAATAATATGATTTAAGGAAAGAAGTCATTAATTTTGGTTTTACCCCAAATAGTACTGAACCTCTAAAGCTTTTGAACTTCACCTTCAACCACATTTGAAATGTATGATCCTGGCACAGAGTTTAAATGACTTGACCAAAGTCATAAAGCAAGTCAGTGAGAGATCATGAATGTGCTTCACATTTCCTGGGCCCAGAGTCTGAGCTGGTAAAAATCAGCATAGCTCCACTGAGAAATTGTTTACACCAGCTGAGGAGCTGGCCCCACCTAACTTCCAATCCTGTGCTGTAACCACTGGACCATGCATAACTGATTCTTGTGTAACACATGTTAATACAATTCCTGCAAGTATTAGACCATCTTGTAGACATGGCTTGAAATGTCTTGATTTTTAACATATTGCAGGCTGCTAGCAATTCTGATTCTGTAATAAAATGAGTCATAAGAGGAAAGGGATTAACATCAACATGAGGGAAAAATTAATTGGCCTGATTGCTGAAACGGTCAGAGTTTGATTGGTTGATTACTGTACTAGCCACTCTGAGAACACAAAACAAAATAAAGCACCACTCTTCAAGGAATCATGTGTGTAGTGACATGTTGGTATGGATTGGTGGTTGGGAGCTGACCATTTGCCCATCTAGTCCAGTATCTTGTCTCCAGTGGTGATAGGTGTGACATTCTATACCTTGGGGGAGCACCCTGTAACCTCCCTATTCCTCATTTATATATAATTGTGATATTGCAAATAAAGAAGGCCGTGTAACGTATCAGGGGAAAGGTTATGATCCGTTTTAGCTAAATATGTATATCATTAATGCATATGCAGTTATGAGAATTGTGTTGTATGGTTGTCACTAAAATATGTTGTGGGTTTGGGAGGCACCCAGATACTAGCTCTTCAGAGACAATGACAAGGGAGGTAACCAATGCCCAGGTGGGTGCTGAACAGCAGACATGACCAGCCATTGTCCAGCAGAGGAGTTACAATTCAATGACTCACCTGAATAAGGCCATACCAGGGGAATTGCTCAACCTTGCCTGGTGACTCAGCAGTGACCACCAGACATGCCTAGACTTGTGTTCTCCAAGCACTTGGACTAAGGATATAAAACAGAACATAGGGACCCACTGCTTGGCCTTTTTCCTGCCTCCACCAATGCTGCAAGCAACAAAGACACTCAGAAGAAGACTGAAGGCCCCAACAGAAGGCACTGGCCCAGGTTTAAGGGGCAAACCTGTATATTAAGGACTGCAATATTCAGTAGGGTAAGAAAAACTGCCTAACCTAGATGTTGCCCAGTCTAATAAGGTTGAGTGTTTAGACTGCATGCTTATATTTTCTTTTCATTTGGTAACTAACGCTGACTTTTTTTTGCTATCACTTATAATCACTTAAAATCTATCTTTTGTAGTCAATAAACTTATTTTACTGTTTATCTTTACCAGTGAGTTTCTATGAAGTGTGTGGCAAATCTGCTCAAGTTTGCAAAGGCTAGTGTATATCCACTTTTCATTGATGAAGTGGTGAAACTATTAATAAATTTGCATGGCTTGTCTTGAGCAGTGTAAGATGGTATATTCCTGAGGTACAGTGCTGGGAGCTGGGGAGATTTGGCTGGTGCCTTTCTCTGTGTGATTCATGAGTGGCTTTGGGAGCATTCATACAATCTAGCTGGGTATGGAGCTCCACATGCTGCTGTGCTGAATGATAACAGGGCCTGGAGTGGTTTGCTGCTTGTCACTAGCAAAGCATCGTGAGAGACAGCCCAGGCTGGAGAGTTAAGGGGGCACAGTGGACCCACAGTTCCAGGCTGCACCCCGGGGATCCTGTCATAATAGGTACCAGATACTTCAGAAGAAGGAGCAAGAAAACACATAACTGACAATTATGAAACACCCTCCCCATACTGGAAGTTTCAGACTAACTCCAGGAAGTTAGTTGTTGGTTTATGCCCATCAGCATCAGGAACTATCTAATGTAGCGGTGGCTAGCCTCACTATTCATGTACATGGCTAATTTTCTGTGAATTCTACTTAACTTTCAGCCTTAATGATATCTTGTGGCAATACTTCCACAGGTTAATTATTTCTCTATCAGTTCTACATCCACCTTGTCATGAAAGGGTTCTTGCAAAGTCAAGAAAAAGTTTGTTAAGCACACAAAATATAATAAAGGGCCATTTTGTGCTGTCTCAGGACCATATTATTCTTAAATCCAGTGGGAAAGGTGACTGAGGAAAAGTATGGTTCTCTGGTAAAAAGGCAGAAGGTACAGCCCTTAGGACCTGATTTATCGCTGCATTACTTCAGTTTTATACTGTGTAACTCCACTGACTCCCACTTTCCCCCCCCCCCCTTTTCACTTTAATCCAGTATAAAAGTGGAGAAATACAATAGTGAATTAGGCCCATAGAGTCTAAGAAGAAAACATCAGGTAGTAATATTTGTGTAAATTGGGGTCATTTTGCTATGACACTGCTGATCTTTGCAGCCACCTGCCCATCTCTGGCTTCCTGTGATACAGAAATTAACATGCAATTTCATAATGACCTAATTAAGCAATGATAATTTAAGGCACAAGACATTTCCTGGGAATTAATGACCAATTGGGAGGAGCTGATGTCCCAAAGTGCAGCTCAGGGCCATTAACTTCAACTGGTCATTAACCCTAAGGAAACACCTTGTGCTGAGGTTGTTACTGCTATTATAAAATAAAAATTGGGGAAGGGTGAAGTGCATAGATCTTTTTAAAAAAAATGATGCAATTTAAATTGGTAATGGCTGTGCATTTCTGGGAGAATTTATGCTCTGCTCAGCTATTTACAAACATTTGAATCTGAAAAGATGATTTAATCTGATATTTTGAATAAAAAAAATATAAAAACATGTTAGTATCATGGTATGGTGAGACAGTAACACAACCGAAAGTCTGGAAATACAAATGTTAAGCTTAAATACAGAAGTATGGCTTTACCTCTTTGTTTTTATGTGCTACAATACAGAACCAGATTGCTTTTGGCCTGTGGTACAAGTGTTCAAGTGGGAGAGTTGCTTAAGGAATTGTCTCACCTATAGTCACCATGCAAGGGACAGGCACATTTCCAGTCCCTATATCCTCCCAAGTGCCTGTTTTAAACATTCAATGTATTAACATTACTGAATCCATTTATTTCAAACTTGACTTGATTTTCAGGTCTCAATGTGATTAAAAGTTATTAACATTTTAGAAATGCAAGTTTTGAAAAGTGTGCAATCAACTAGTGGTGCACCCATTCGCAGGCAGAAACACATGATTAGGGCTGGGGAGAAACTGGAATTCCTGTTCCATGGGAAATTCCAAAATTAAATAAATAAAACAATTCTGCCTCAGAATCAAAGCTCAGCATTCTGAAATTTCTCACAGAATGGGAATTCTGAAATTTCATTTAAAAAAAATCAAAATATTTTGTTTTTGACTTTTCCAAATTAAATTGATCTGGCTCCTTGTGCTGCCTGGAGACCTTTCTGGAAGCCCAGGGAGTCCCAGCTGGGGCTGAGACTCCAAAGGCTGTCAGGCTTTCAGCTCTGCAGCAGCATGCCTGGCAGGTTGTTGAGGAGTCAGGGATAGGGTTACCATATTTTCATTTTAAAAAAGGAGGACACTCCATGGGGCCCAGGCCCGCCCCAACTCCGCCCCGGCCCCGCCCCAACTCCGCCCCTTCCCCAAAAGTCCCCACCCCAACTCTGCCCCCTCCCCTGAATGCTCCACCCCCTGCTCCTCCCCCTCCCCTGCTTCCTGCGAATCAAATGTTCACGGGAAGCCTGAAACAGGGAGGCAACAGGGAGGCAGCAGGTAAGCTGGGACTGGGGCAGGGTGCGGCCGAGCAGTCCAGGCCAAGAGGCTCTGGCCCCGGTGTCTCCCGCCCCGGCCCAGCCCCCGGCCCCCGGCTGAGCACCCCCGGCCCCGGGCCATCCACCGGCCCCTGGCTGAGCACCCCTGGCCCCGGGCCAGCGCCGGCCCCCGGCTGAGCGCCGGCCCCTGGCCGAGCACCCCCGGCCAAGCACCTTTGGCCCCGGCTCCCGGCCCCCGGCCGAGCACCCCCGCCCCCGGGCCAGTGCCGGCCCCCGGCCGAGCACCCCCGGCCAAGCACCGCTGGCCCTGGCTCCCGGCCCCCGGCTGAGCACCGCCGGCCCCGGGCCAGCGCCGGCCCACGGCCCAACCCCCTCCGCCGAGCACCGCCAGCCCCGGGCCAGCACCGGCCCAACACCCCTGGCCGAGCACCGCCGGCCCCGGCCCGGCCCCCAGCTCCTGGCCGAGCGGCCCCAGGCCAGCCCCCGGCCACCGGCCGAGCACCGCCGGCCCCGGCCGAGCACCCCCGGCCAAGCACCACCGGCCCCGGCCCCCGGCCAAGTGGCCCCGGCCCGGCCCTGCACCGCCAGCCCCGGCCGAGCACCCCCGGCTCCGCACTCCTGGCCCCGTATCCCGGCCGAGCCCCACCGGGCCCTCCCTATTTTCCCGGACATGTCCGGCTTTTTGGGATTTCCCCCCGGACGGGGATTTGAGGCCCAAAAAGCCGGACGTGTCCGGGAAAATCCGGATGTATGGTAACCCTAGTCAAGGATATCTGCCTGATTTCTGTTGGACGATTTGACAAAAATCAACATGTTCCCACACAATGTTTTGCTTGAATCAAATCAGCATTTTCCAACAGAAAAATGTTCCGTTGGGCAGGAGTGGATTTACCATGAAACAAACCGTGCAGTGCCACAGGGCTCCCAATGACAGGAAGGCCCCCAAAATGCAGGACAAATATCTGACAACCTGCCCCCGAGTCCCAGCCAGCAGCACAGCAGGGCTCAGGCAGGCAGGCTGCCTGCATATTGTGGCCGGTGGGCACACACTGCTCCCGGAAGCAGCCAGCTGCTGGAACATCTCTGCGTGCCCCTGGCTGGGCAGGGGGGAAACGGGGAGGAGAGGCAGCTCCGCATGCACTGCCCCTAGCAGTGCACAGAGCCCTGCTGCCCCTCTGCCCCCCAAGGGGCACACAGAGACATGCCAGCAGCATGGCTAAGATGGCTCCCTGCCCGCTCTGCCTCCCTCCCTCTGCACTGCTTTGCTCTCGGAAGCAGCCGGCATGTCTCCACGGCCCATGAGGGGTGTATGGGTGTGTCTCTGCGTGCTGCCCCCGCCTTGAGCACCAACTCCGCAGCTCCCATTGGCTGGGAACTGCGGCCAATGGGAGCTGTAGGGGCGGCGCCTGTGGGCAGCAACTCGCAAAGACCCCCTGCACCCCAACTCCCTGCCCCAGTCAAGACACCTCACTTTATTTTCATTTACTTCCCATTACTTATAATATAGGAGGAGGATGAAGAGAAAAGGATGAAAAATGGGAAGGAGTAAGAGAAAATGTTCTTTTTCTAGGCTGGGTCCCGAGGGGGGCCCCCGAAAATGAAGCTGCGCACAGGGCCCCACTAACGCTAAATCCACCACTGCCGTTGGGAAATTTTGGAGCAGCGCTACCCATGACGTCACTGGCTTTTGGATCAGGCCCTTATTCATGCCAGGTGAAATTACCAACTACAGCAGGGACCAGCACAAGGCCTATGGTTATTTCTCTAGATTAAGTGGGCCTTCAGCTTTCTTTTTTTTTTTTTTTGTTTGCTCGCTGTGCAGCGTGAATTTC
Organism: Chrysemys picta bellii; assembly: GCF_011386835.1. Lineage (NCBI taxonomy): Eukaryota > Metazoa > Chordata > Testudines > Emydidae > Chrysemys > Chrysemys picta. The sequence continues at coordinate 84,824,342 of NC_088798.1, forward strand.
ATCCTACATCAGTAAGGACCTGATCCAAACACCATTGAAATTAAAAGGCATTTCCATTTAGATCCAGCCTTAAAAGGAGGATAACGTCTAAGTGGAGATTTGGTGTTGTCCACTTTTTATAGTAAAAAACAACTTCAGTTTTCTTTATGTCAGGCTTTGACTATAACTACTACAAAAGCTAGTGAGACAAGATATAGTATTTTTACATAAAGGAACAGAAAAGATAATTAATACAGTCTCAAAACTCCTGGTAATTGCCTTTCTTTCCATTGTTCTTGTGTCATACACCTATGATATGGCAACAGTGATGTTGATTGTAGTGTGAGGAACTCCTTAGCTCAAACAGAAGTAGATTGAATGCATATTTTGTGAAATTTCTAAGATTTTTTTTATGCATAAACTAAGGCTGGGATTTCCATTGGAAGCTAAGGTCTTAGGTGTCCACATTCCACTGACATTAAATGGGAGCTGGGTGCCTATCTCCTCAGGGTTCTTTGCAAAAGCCATCCTAAATTATTTCCTACTTGGACCCTCACTATGTTTCTTTGCATTGCATAGGGAAAGTCTTATTATTTATCCATGGTAGCCCTAAAGATGGAATGATAAGCAGAGACCTACAGCTAAAACAGTATATGTAGCTGCATCTTGCTGTCAATCTTCAAATACTCACAAAAAAAATTGCTCGAGCACAGTAGCAGAGTTTTAAAGATGTGTGACCACTTACTTGAAGTTATCAGTGAGTGCTATAATTTGAAAATTACTGAGAATGCAATACAATAGCAGAGCAATTCAGATTTTAGTCTATGTAGGCTATCTCATCCCTATAAAGTACCAGTACTTTTACGTTTGCCTAATATTTATGCACACTGGTAACCAATAACATTGAACGCTTGAAGTATGCTATTTAAATGTAATAAAACTAAGGAAATTAGGAAGGCATAATTAGTCCCAGCCTTACTTGAGGTAAGAGAAGGAAATGGAGGACCACTATTTCAAATGTGGAAAATCGAATAGGTGATTATAAAGCACATCAGATGACATCATTACTCTTTCCTAGATAAATGTCTAAGTGTTTGCCACATTAATGGGCCACCGGATAAAAATGCTTCTCCATGCTCAATGGAAAGATCAATAAGAGAAAGATGTTATACAGGTTCTGAGTTTTGTTTCTGGGAGAAACTGTCAATTGGCGCAATAAGAATGAAGGTCAAACTTTGCTAGAGAAATGCCTCTTGCAACTTACAGAGCATTAATATACACTTCATAGACACTTTTGTTTTGCACATTTATCAGGCAACCTATTTTGCATATGTAATGTCAGAAATTGTGAAAAGCCAGTCAATTGCTTACAAATCATTCTTCTAATACTGTCTACAGTAACAACCTAATCTGAATCTAACAATATTGAAAAATTTGTCATGTTTCATTGTGATGATGAAAGTGAATATATTAATGCCTCTGCATTGGTTAAGAGGGCTCCTAGCATTTCAGAACTGCGGCAATAAAGTCCGAGGGGGGGCGGAAGGAAGGTTTTAGATGAATTTTCAAGGAATGTAATTTCACCTAAAGCAAGGAGCCTCCAGAGAGGACTCTTTCGGAGATTTAATTTGCCTCTGATTCTTCACAATCAGCCCAGATGGTTATGCATATCTTCAGTTAATATATACTTCCTATGATGCACATAACTAAGGTTTTGGCATAGTGGATGAGACACTAGATGCTGCAGGAAAAGACATAAGAGAATTTACCATGGTCAATTGAATTGGATGGGGAGCCTATGTCAGTGATTGTAAGTCATAAGTGTATGTTTCTTCAAATGTATTTGTCTCTTTGGTAGTACAGTGTACTCACCCTAGAGGAAATATGCTAGATAGCTTGCCCGTGGAGCAATGAAAGAGGGAATATGCTGCATGCATAAAATACAATATCATAACAAAACACAGTTGGGATGCACACATATGCTCATTCTTTTTCAGATTAATGATGGCTTGAAGCTGCCATTTTTGTGTCTCCCCAAAAAAACATTTTGCTTCTTTTTTTCACCCACTGATTTCCAAAACTAAAATGACAAAAGTGAAAATGATTGCAAAAGGGGTGTGATTTTCACTTGCAATTTTCACACAGTGAACCAGTTTAGGCACACAAGGGACAATCCAACTTCCACTGAAAGTCAGTGGGAGTCTTTCCTTTGGCTTTAATGAGAACTGGATTGGACCATTAAAATCCAATTATACAAAAGATGATTTTGGCCCATTTATAGATAGATTGTGTCCTTAAGACATGGTACCATGTTACATTTTGCATTATCCCTATACGAGCTAGAAGGAAGCACCTAAAGCTACACTGTTTAAGAAATGAAGGCTCTGGTAGTGTCTCAAATATGCCTCATTATAATTATTATGTATAGTAAGTGGAATGGGTAAGATTCATACTGCCAATCATAATTAATGTTTTGTGTCTCTTCTGATGCACTGCTAATTAAATATAAAATATTAGTAAACTTGGCTATACAAGAAGCTTGTTGCTATTAAGTTGCCAAGGTTGTTATTCTTATTAATCTACTTCTATTTGTTTTTCCAAGTGTAATGCTACTTTTGATTTCAAGGGCTACAGTCAAATGCTACCATCTCAAGGACTGAGTGAAGAAAATTTAAACACAGGCCAGCATCTCAATAGGATTTGCAGAACCTTCTGCAAAGTAAATAGGACCCTCATGGCTTATCAGTCATTGGTGTGTTCAGCTCCCTAAACTAAAGGAATTGAGGGGATAAGGCAAAGGAGGAATGAAATGCACCTAATTAATTCCCCAGATCCCTTCAGATTGTATAGCATGTTTGGAATAGCAAGAAACTGTGACTGAAATGAAAAATGTATACTTACAGCAATGATGTTAAAAATGTAGTCCACTTTTTCTTAGTGCTGTAATATCATTGCTATATCAAACAGTGTTGTTATACTTTAGGATATCTTATTTTTATTATAAATCTTTTCTTGCAGTTCTATATTATTTACAATGGGTATAAAATAGAATTTATTTTCTGTATCATATAGATATGGCCAAAAACTTTCTGGCAAATATTGAAAAAAAATACACCTACTTTAGACTATTTTGTCATTGGGCTTTTATATATCAGTAGAGTAAACACAGAGCTATGATTTTTTTTTGCTATATAAAAAGACTAGAAATATCTTTAGTTACAAGGGCCCAGCTCCACAAAAGGACTTAGGCATTCCAACACTGAGCATCATGGTACCTAATTTTTAGACACTAAAAAAAAAATCACAGGAAACAATATTGCAATCCACAAAGCCTGAGTTAGGTGCCTAAGCCCCCTATATAATGAATGGGGAGGGACAGGTGCCTTAGAATGCGATCCACAAATGTATGGTAGGCAAGGAGCCACCTAAACTAGCCAATGGGAGATGCTGAGGAGGGATGTTTGCTAATCCCCATCCCACTCTTGAAGATAGACATCTAAATTTGGACCGCAGGGAGGCACCTATCTCTGCTTAGTGAACATGAATGGGAATGGAATCAGGTGATTTTGACACCTAAGTAGTTTCTTACAGGAATGAGTTAGATGCCTGCCTTGCTCCACACAGCCAGCCAGAGCTGAGACAGGGTGAGACTGACCCTATAGCCTGGTGGTTAGGGCACCCAGCTGGGAGGTGAGAGACCCAGGGTCTATTCTCCCTGTTCCAATCGCTCTTTCATTATTAATCTGCAGTGGAAAAGCCACCAAATCGGGCCCTGCACACAATTTAGGTGTCTGAATACCTATCTTTCCCTGGTTCATGAATCACTCTGGAGCTTAGGTGGGAGATATGCACTGAGACACCTAAAGGCAGGTAGTAGTGCACATGCTTAGATGCAGAAACATAAGCACCATGAAAACTTGAACCTTGAAAACTTAGGTGCCAAGTAGGTTTGGGTTCCTACAGGGTTCAACAGGAGTTGTGGATGGCAGTGGAGCCTAAACCTAAGATGCAGGTGCCTAAGTACCTTAGTGGACCAGGGCCAAGGGGCCAGATTTTCAAATGTATCTTATTACCTAAAGATGCAGATAGGCACTAACTGGGATTTTCAAAGTTGCCTAAGCAGTTAGATGATTATCCCCATAATTTCAGTGGGAGTTAGACACCTAACCAGTTCAGGCGCTTTTGTAAATCCCACTTTTGTAGATTTTAAGGCCAGAATGGACCATTAAATTGTCTAGTCTGACCTCCTGTATACCACACACCACAAAATTGTATCTAGTTACTCCTATAGTGAGTCCAACAACTTGTGTTTGCACTAATGTATTTGTTCCAGAAAAGCATCTAGTCTTAATCTGAGGACCCCAAGAGCTGGACAATCCACCCATCCCTATTCAGCAGAACATTTAGGCACATGCTTAATTTAATTTTCAATGGGATTTAAACACTTAAAATTAAGTACATGCTCATTTGCTTTGATGAAGAGGGATGGCATTACTCATGTGCCTAAAGTTAAGCATATGCTCTCCTGGATCAGGGGCCTAGATCTGAATTTCCTTAAAGCTTGAAGGTATTTGAAGGAGGGGTTTTGGCTTGGCTCCTTATAATGAAAGAAGTTAGCTCTGAAGATCAAGAACCAGATTGTCTGCACATATAAATTAAATTGGTTCAACTGAAGTCAATAGAATTACCCCAATCTATACCACCTGAGAATTAGGACCCAAACTTCCCCAGATTTGGGGAGCTATTTGTATGCAAGGGCACTGTGAGTGACTACATAAACTCCTCACTTAAAGTCGTCCCAGTTAATGTTGTTTCGTTGTTACGTTGCTGATCAATTAGGGAACATGCTTGTTTAAAGTTGTGCAATGCTCCCTTATAATGTTGTTTGGCAGCTGCCTACTTTGTCCACTGCTTGCATGAAGAGCAGCCCGTTGCAGGTAGCTGGTGGGGGCTTGGAACCAGGGTGGACTGGCAGCCCCCCTATCAGCTCCCTGCTCCCATAAGCTCCCTGTGCAGCAGCCGCCCAGCAGGCTACCAACTGCCGGCAGTTCAGCTGTCCCTCCCCCCACTGCCGTGTGCTGCTCCTGCCCTCTGCCTTGGAGCTGCTCCCGGGAACTCCTGCTTACTGTGCAGGGGATGGGGGAAGTAGGGGGCTAATGTCAGGGTGTCCCCCTCTCCCCTACTCCTGCCCCCTGCTTACCCCTTCTCCATATAGAGCAGGGTGGGTACCGGACAGGACTCAGGACGGAGAGAGCTTGCTGGGCACAGCTGCTGTCTCAACTTCCTGATCTTTTTAAAGGCAATGTATTTCGAGTGGTGTCAGCGCACTTAAAGGGGCAATGCGCATCTCTCTCTCTCTCTCTCTCTCCCACACACAGGGTGTGTGTCTCTGTCTCTGTCTGTCATGCTGTCTCCCCTCCCTCCATTCATGCTGCCTTGTAGAGTGTGATGCTACATTAACAACAATGTGTTAACCCTTGAGGGCTCAGCCGAATGCTAGTTCATCATTTAGCAGTAAGGCATTCCCTAGGAAATATCCCACCCTCTTCCACCCTCTAACTTCACCACCTCTACCAAGCTTCACAATCATCATTGCTGTGTACAGTATTAAATTGTTTAAAACTTATACTGTGTGTACTTATATATAATACTGTAGTTTTTTCCTGGTGAAAAAAAATTGCCTGGGACCTAACCATCTCCCCCCATCCCTTTACTTTAATTCTTATGGGGAAATTGGATTGGCTTAACATTGTTTCGTTTAAAGTCACATTTTTCAGGAACATAACTACAACGTTAAGCGAGGAGTTACTCTACCAAATAAATTATAATTAGGTACTTTATACATAACATCCTTTATACAAAGTATGACAAAAAGAGTTCCTAGGGAGATGTAACAGAATTCAGTGCTCTATGTCTCCTACAGGCAGAAAGGGAAAAGTAATGAAAGAATATGGGGCAGGTTGAAAGATGGTAAACGCTGACTTTTAAAACTATAGCTCCACGGTGTTGTTTAGTTCTTGCACTATGATGTATGTTTTTCATTCTTGCACACACTGTGTAATTGTGGAGGCTTCCTAATCTTTGACTTTTCATCTGTTACATAAAATATAAATAAATGCAAGAGTTCAAATTCTATGGTGACACTGGTGTAAATCTGGAGAAATTCAGTGGTATCAATAGAGTTTATCTAGATTTACAATCCTGTAGCTGAAAGCTTAATTTGACCCACAGTTCTGAAAAACAGGGAAGGTATGCATCATTAAATCAGACTAGTTCCAATGAAGGAAGAATAGAAGAAGGGTGAATTGGAGGAGGTTTAAAGTCAATTTTATACCTCTCTGAACAGCATTGATGTGGTGGAAGAGGTTCTCAGGAACTTGCAGAAGTCTCTTATTAAAATTTCAGCACCATTTTGGAAGGAGAATTGGAATGATTTACCTGCCTTTGGTGGAGTTAACGCTCTCCTCTTAATTCATCATTTCCAGTGCCATTTTGTAGAAACTTGTTTAACAGGTGATTCCACCTCAATCCTTGGTTGTGGTTATGAGAATGTTTTTTTTACTAAAAGGACAAAGAAATGAATATATTTCCTAGTTCCTCTTTGCTACAGCACACATCCTCTGATCTAGGGAATTTAACATGGATTATGGGGTATAATGGATTTTCTAAGGGATCCCTGTGCTATATTATTGCCAGTACCTCACTGGTAAGTAGGAAAATGTAAAGCTAAAGTGGCACAGTTGAGTTTCAAATAGATGCATCAAAACAATGAAAGAGTGACCCTTTTCCCCTCAAACCAAGGCAAGTCATGAAGATGAGATGAAGGGGCTAACAATGGAGGAACAGGGTGAATCTGCAATGGAAGAGGTAAACATAAGTGTGCATTAAGGCCAATGACAATTTTGTAAACAAGAAGGGTTGTTTTGAAATTGTCACAGAGAAGGACAGAAGGTTAAAAAAGGCAATGAAGGATAGATCAGAATTCAACAAAATTAGTACCATATGAAATTCACTCAACTGCACCAGTTTCCATTGAACAAAATGAATCAATGTGCAACCCATCAATCATTTGGCATAATAATGGAAGTAAAGTCATCATAACTGGAGGCTGTCACAGGATCAATGTCTTTTACTTTGGAAATAAACATTTTGGGTTCATGCCAACATTTATTTTCCATAAAACAGATGATTATAAAATAAATAAATTGGTTTTGCCTTGGCATTTATGTAGCATTAGGAAACCATTATTCAGTGACATTTTATTCCATTGACATTATCTCCACAAAAAAGGCTGGATGCCCAGGAACCTTACTGTCTGGCACACATTCCATTTAGAATAATAACAGCCACTGATTGACAATATTAAGGGAAAGCACAATAGAATGAGTTAATACTATGTGGATGCTTCAACCTGTAGATTCCTTGGCTTTTGATATACTAAAACAGGCTCCTTCACATCACTTTAAAAGTGAATGAAAATGTTTTTCACTAATTATTACAAATAAATAAGTTAGTTAGGATCATTGGGCTAAGCTGAATCCCACTGAAGTCAATGGGAGTCTTTCCATTGACTTCAATGGGTTCTGAAAGGAAAAAAAAAACATAATTCCATAATTCCACCTCGTTACATGCTTTCCACTTGAACTTGTAATCTAACTGAATTTAGACTGAAAGTCAGCCCAGCTCACATGGTTTGTGAACCTCAGTAAGCCAGTCCAAGTTTCTAGGTTTGGAATGAAAGGTTTGTTTGGGTCTACCCATGCTGACCTGCACTCACAGTTATGCTTTCCCAGTTAAAGGTGTTTTAATGAATATCTACTGCCGTGTATGTGAAAATGCAAGAAATCTGTCATAGGTAATCAGTAAAAAGTCTCTCTGGGTGTGAGATTTCCAGTCGCTCCTGGTGTGTGTGAATCAAAAACACTATGATAATAAAGACAGCTTAGTGAAACGTTCTTATTTCATTTTATATGGGATTTTTCAAAGTTTGCATGAGTTAGTTTGCATGAGATTGGTATTCTTCAGTTAACAAGCTCAAAAACTTAAAGCAAACCTCAATCTAAGTTTTTATACTACATTCATCATCTTGGTATCTCTTAAAATAACTTTCCTCATAATCTGTCTGTTGTAGTGGCAGCCAGAACCATCCAATGAAGTTCCATTTCAGATATTAACCAAATTAGAGCTATTATCCAAATTCCTTAGAATCTCAGAAAAAGTTTGGTTTGGATTTCTTTCAAGTTTTGGTGTAAAGGTTTCGATTGAATCACATTTTTTGTACCTGATTTACATATTCCTGTTATTTACCAGCTGTTTGAGCACAAGAACAGAACCCTGAATTCAGTGCTTGGCAGTAAAAATGTCTTTTGGTTCAAATTTAATTTAGTTATTTTGAGTTAGCATTGAGTTATATGTGAGTATAACAGTATATGCTAGTCATTTCATACTCATAGATCTTCTGTATCAATTGTTTACTGAGATCTTGGTTTAAGCATCTATTTAGGTCTCATAGGACACCTGAAGATATATCAGTTTGAGCCATCTATTCATTAGGAATTTGCATAATAATTTAATAGCACAAAAGTTTCCAAAAGGAAATATATGTAGTATGACAAAAGTATTATGCAAATTTTGTTTTTACAGTAACTTAGTCGTGCCATAGTATCTTATGCCACTATATAAGCAGTGCATTAAGCCATGTCATTGCTCACAAAAGCAGATGGGAGCTGGACCAGATATCCTGCAGTCTCAGCCTAAATGTATGGATGCCTTCGGGGCATACTACCTATTAATTTAAAATTCTAAAACTAATTAGGTATGTCAGGGTGACCTCTTCCTAATCTACATTCATCACAAAGCACAAGCCTTCTGTCTCCATTGTTCCCATAATAAAATATCTGTTGATAGACTTATATAATTGACTGTATCTGAAGTGGACTCATATTATGGTGCTACATGCAAATTATGTGTAGTCCCAACAGAATAAAGATAAGCAAGAAAAATAATCCAACTATCTCCAGTAATTAACTTCTGAGGTTTCAAAATAACACGAGAAAAAAAATTACACATTTTCCTGAAAACTAAGCTGAAAACACTGAGGTCACATTTGTTCAGTAGTTATAAGAAAGTTATTTGAAAAACTTAAGAGATTCATATAGCATAACACTTATTATATTCACTATTTCTCTGTATATTGAACATGTTACAACTGTTACCTATTTAGAGCTTTGCATGTTTCAGAGGATGATTTGAAGCATGATGGTGAATTCACACTTGTGTAGAATGTCCTCACAAAACTCTATGCATCACCTGAGTCACACTGAGAGTGGGCTTTTCAACAGTACCTAAGAGAGATGCCCAATTTCCATTAAATTCCAATGGACGTTTGTAACAGCCACTCATGGTATGTAGGGAGCAGGTTCAATAGCTGCTTCTTTATTAACTTACCAAAATGGCCCCAAGGGATCAAGCAAAACTCCCCACCTCAGAATACATGTTTAGACACAATCCTAAATAATTATCCTGAACCAACAGGACACAAAACAGTGTTGGGCACCTAACCCCCTTTTGCCACTTAAATAATCTCAGTCTCACAATCTATTTTGATATCTTAACCAAGACTTCAGTAGTCTATAGACCTTCTGCTGGCCCTCTTTTTCATAATTACAAAACAAAACACTCCACTATACACACTTATCTCCCTGGGGAGAGAAGGAGAGAACAAACACAACAGGTATTAATCATGTTGCTTAATGAACACTGGAAGGCGCTCAGATACTAGACACTATGATGATGAGTATGGAATAAGAACCAATATAGAACAGAACTTTCTGGTCTTAAAATCTATTAATGTACTGCTTTATGATCAAGTTTAGGGATCCAATCCTGCTCTAACAAAAGGTAATTTTCCCAAATTTTATTCCTTTTCCCTATTGAAAAATAAAAATTCAATGACTAAATTTCATCACCATTTTGATAATTTGAACCAGTCTAATTTATTGCAAATCCCATGTTAAGTTCACTGGGTGCATGGTTGCGTGCTCATGCAAAGATCTGCAAATGTTATTCATGACTTTGGGTGTCCCAATGTTTAGGTTTTAACTTCAGACTGGACTGTCCAAATGAGGCACCCAAAGTCACTGGTCACTTTTGAAAGTGTTGTACGTGAATCCCTCCCAAAAAACAAGTTACACATTATTAGAGAAGTTCCAGAAAATGTAAATGTATAGCATGAGTGCTATAACAAGTGAACAAGTATATCTTCTTATAACAAGCTAATGATGTCAAACTGCATGATGCCTACAAGTTCTGCTCTCCCTGTTCTTATTGAAACTGCTTGTACCCTATTGATTATAAAAGAGAGCATTTCTATAAAGGATGGCATAGTTTTAGTAATTTTTTTTAATTAAGTGCTTCCCCCCCCCCTTTCTAAGACTCTGTTTCACCATTGATATATTAATACCCATTAATATTAATGGCAGTTATACATAATCAGTAGATCAATAACATGCTAAACTCACAGTGTACTCCACCATTTGGTAGACAGCTACAATACCAACAGCATTTCCCAACTACAGTAATGCTTTTCCACATAAAGGACCAAATCTTTAAGTCCTTACTCAGGTATCACTGGGAGTTTTTCTGAGTAGGAACTTCAGAAGAAGGCATGAAATGTAGCCTGGGATGTAGGTACAGATGAATGCCTGTGGGAGTTAGCACCCCACCTATTGGGGCTCTATGGGATTAGGGTGCATAACTCCATTATTATAGTTTAAGTCAGGGTTTCTCAATCAGGGGTCACTGCTTGTGTAGAGAAAGCCCCTGGCGGGCCAGGACGGTTTGTTTACCTGCCCCGTCCACAGGACTGGCCGATCGCGGCTCCCACTGGCCGTGGATCACTGCTCCGGGCCAATGGGAGCTGCTGGAAGTGGCGCAGGCTGAGGGACTTACTGGCCGCTGCTTCCAGCGGCTCCCATTGGCCCGGAGCAGCGATCTGCGGCTAGTGGGAGCCACGATCGGCCAGACCTGCGGACAGGGCAGGTAAACAAACCGGCCAGCCCACCAGGGGCTTTCCTTACACAAGCGGTGACCCCTGTTTAAGAAACCCTGGTTTAAATGGGATCAGAAATATGTGGCTTCCTATCTTTAAAGCAAGATACAACATTATTTTACATAAACCTTTATAAATATGGTTGGTTAGTATCATTCCTATTTAGCAGAAGGTAAAGCTGAAGCACAAGTAACGCAAAAAAAAAAAAAAAATCCCATGGCAGATCAGCAGCAAAGCTAAGACTAGAACCCACATTTACTGCTTCCTAGTCCCGTGTTGTCTTTCGACCCTTGTTATCCTATTGAAATCCAATAGAAAGAGAGTTTGCTCTCAAATCCTTCTCATACCAGAGACAAGTCGTAGAACATAAATGACTTTACTATAACATCAGCGAATTGGTTCAATTGTTGCTAATGTAATACAACAGTTGCTAATATAAAAATCATTAATACAATAGGATTGTCATTAGCACATACAATAGTTTTACTTTATTAACAGCCTCCTTTCACGTTAGCAATTTTGGTGTAATTTAAGTGATATCCCCATTATAGTGGTGAATTGTGTTTTCATTAATACAGTGAGAAAGCCATTAATATGAAAATTGCTCATTCTGAATCACATTAGGTGATGTGCTTATCATATTATCTGTGGGCTGATTTTAACCCAGGTGCTAAGCAATCTTAGAAGCAGCAGCTTCCTAGAGCACAGAAATCACAATATTCCCCTCGAGGCTCTTAGTATCCTTATTGTCCTAGGAATTCTGTATCACTTTCAACATGTTGATTGCAGGAAAGAATCATGTAAATCTTTTCCAAACCATCATGATGTCACATGTATTTCATATGTAGCATGAAACATATTTTACCTGATCACGCAAGCAAAATCAGTTGTCTAATAGAGGTGGTGTGAGGAGGGCCATTAAAAAGCACCTAAGTGAATTAGGAGCACAAGCCTCATTGAAAGGCAACTGGGCATGTGATCCTAAATCTCTTAAACTCTTTTGAAAATCCCACCCAGTAACTTTAACTACAGGTTCAACAAAATTGCATGCACATATTTTTAAAGGGTTGCTTAAAGTGTGGTTCTGTTCTGAAAAGTGGCTTTGTTGGGCTCCATCTTGGTGGTGCCAGGATTTCCCGATCAAATTTGCTCAGTTCACACGTATATCTCCAGGTCATGCGAATGATATTCCAGCTTCACAGACACAATTAAGTAGACAATGAGATGCAGGGCCACAGCTGAACTCCTAAATAGGTCAACAAACATGTGGAAAAGGGTGATCCAGTTGATATAGTGTACTTGAACTTTCAGAAAGCCTTTGACAAGGTCCCTTACCAAAGGCCCATAAGCAAAATAGGCAGTCATGGAATAAGAAGAAAGATCCTCTCATGTATCAGTAACTGGCTAAAAAACAGGAAACAGGTGGGAATAAAGAGTCAGTTTTCACACTGATTAGAGATAAATAGCAAGAGTCCCCACCGATCTGTACTGGGACCTGTGCTGTTCAATATATTCATAAATAATCTGGAAAAAGGGGTAAACAGTGAGTTGGCAAAGTAATTCAAAATTATTCAAGATAGTTAAATCCAAAGCTGACTGTAAAGAGTTACAAAAAGGGATCTCACAAAACTGGATGACTGGCAACAAAATTGCAGATGAACTTCAATGTTGATAAGTACTAGGTAATGCACACTGGAAAAAATAATACAACTATACATATAAAATGAAGGGGTCTAGATTAGCTGGTACCACTCAAGAAAAAGATCTTGGGGTCATTGTGCATAGTTCTCTGAAAACATCTGTTCAGTGACCACCAGCAGTTAAAAAAGCTAACAGAATGTTAGGAACCATTAGGAAAGAGCTAGATAATATGACAAAAATATCATAGTGCCACTCTATAAATCCATGATACGCCCAACTCTGGAATACTGCATGCAGTTTTGGTCTTCCCAGCTCAAAAAAAAAAGATATATTAGAATTGGGAAAAGTGCAGAGAAGAGCAACAAAAATGATTTGGGATATTGAAACGCTTTCAGATAAGGAGAGATTAAAAAGACTGGAACTGTTCATCTTAGAAAAGAGATGACTAAGGGGGAGATAGGATAGAGATCTATACAATCAAGAAGGTGGGTAGAAAGTAAATTAGGAAGAGTTATTTACCCCTTCACATAACATATGAATCAGGGGTCACCCAACGAAATTAATAGGCAGCAGATTTAAAACAAACACAATGCACAGTCAACCTGTGGATCTCATTGCCAGGGTGGCTGTGAAGGCCAAAAGTAAAACTGGGTTCAAAAAAGAATTAGATAAGTTCATGGAGGATAGGTCCATAAATGTCATTTAGCCAAGATGGCTAGAGACACAACTCCATGCTCTGGGTGTCTCTAAACCTCTGACTGCCAACAGCAGAGCTGGGATGACAGAGGATGCATCATTTGACAAATTGCCCTGTTCTATTCATTGCCTCTGAAGCACCCGGCATTGGCCACTGATGGAAGATAGGATTTGAGGCTAGATAGACCATTGGCCTGAATCAGTATGGCCATTCTTATGTTCTTAAATAAGGACCTCAAGGGCTAACTACAAAGTCCATCACCCCATGATAGCTACCTTCCCAAATCCGAAACCCACCCCAAAAGCATAGGGTTTAAAAATATTCACAGTCCCTCTCTAGCGAGAGGGATCACATGACCCCAGGCAGTCCTCAGACCACAGCCACCACGCAGAAGCTCACTGGTGCCACTGGGAAGTATGGCTTCTGGACCCCAGCTCACCATAGGCAATTGGAGGAGACATCCAGCCTCTCGGATTAGCTCAGATTCACTATTTAAGCCAGAAGGCACAGAAAGTTGTCTGAGCAGCTAGGTAGATCCCTAGCTGGCTGCTACATCAGAACCTGCCTTCTCACCTGACTCCTAATTCTTGCCTTGTTCCTGATCCTGGCTACTACTCCCACCCCTGGCACTGACTCTGCCTCTGACCCACAGCTCTGGTTCCTTGCGTCCGACTCCTGCTCCAACCACTAGTCCTGAATCCCTACGTTTTGGTCCACGACATCTTGAACATAATGGGTCTCCCACCCAAAAATGTTCACTTTCTCAGTATTCCTCCCCAAAATTGCAAGGTGTCTCATCCTCAAGCATAGGAGAGAGAAATCCTCAATTTTGTGGTTTTGTTATGTGAATGTATGGAGTCTACTGAAAAGAACAAATTAAGCTGTTCACTGAATTTGATTTCAGTTAGTTCAGATTGTTTGTTCATCATTTCACTGTGTGTGAATAGATACCATGCACTAGCATGCAGCTGAATCAGTTACCTTGTTTAAATTGAATGCTATTGTTGATACTTTATCATACGAGACAAAATTTCCCCTGAAAGGAATTCTCTTCCCCAGGAGAATCACTAGCAATGGCAAACCAGCTCAGTAAATCCTGGAGAAGTTTATCACCCATACCAAAGGGAGAAAGTCATATAGACCTTCAGAAGCTCAATATATTTCCTTTCTAGTTTAAGGAGGCAGATGTCTATTATAGAAATAATGATGTAGATACATTGTAGAATAGCTGTTTTATAATTGTTGTGTGTTATTCTGTAGGATGTCCAGACCGACTCCAAACTACTCTCACTAGCTCTCCTTTCTGGAAAAATGTCAAAAACATTTTAAATGGGATTTACATTGAATTTAAAATCAATGTGCAAGCCAAAATAAGTAGAGGGGAGTGAAAAGGGGAATGTAATGAGGTTCTAAAGTGTTAAGCATAATGGTCATCAGCCACTAATTTTAGATCACATAATAAATATATTTTGAAGAGGAGATAGAATGATTGTTCTCTTTAGGAAATTAAAGCAAGATATAAATAAAAATCTGAAAAGAACTTGTACTTAACCAATCTGTTATGTCCATTAGAAATAACTCTCAGGATACAAAGAAATATTTCATAGGACTCAATCCTGAAGTCAAATGGAATACTCATGTGCATGAAGTTAAGCACATATATAAGTATTTGCAAAACAGAGGCCTTAGTCTGTCGCCTTACCCATCTTCTAGGTCCTTTTTATTATCTCAATGTTGATGATTTGCTGGGCTTGAATTATTCTTGTTCCCCAGAGACTTATTCCTGGTAAGTTTTTCACATCCTTTAGTTCTTCAATAGCTCTTCACAGAAACATAAGTCTGGAAGGGACCTTGAAGTCATCAAGTCCAGCCCCTGCACTAAGGCAGGATCAGATAAACTTAGACCATCCCTGATAAGTGTTTGTCCAACTTGTTCTTAAAAAACCTCCAACAACAGGGATTCCACAACCTTCCTTGAAAGCGTATTCCAGAGCTTAACTATCCTTACAGTGAGAAAGTTTTACCTAATATCTAACCTAAATCTCCATGGCTGCACATTAAGCACAGTACTTGTCCTACATTCATCAGACATAGAGAACAATTGATCACCATACCCTTTATAATAGTCCTTAACAAATTTGAAGACTGTTATCAGGTCCCAATCAGTCTTCTCTTCTGGAGACCATACATATCCGGTTTCTTTGATCTTTCCTCATAGGTCAGGTTTTCTAAACGTTTTATCATTTTTGTTGCTTTCCTCTGAAGTCTCTCCAATTTGTCCAAATCTTTCCTGAAGTACGATGCTCAGAACTGGATGCTTTACTACAGCTGAGGCCTCACCAATGCCAAGTATAGAGGAACAATTACCGCCCATGTCTTACATACAACACTACTGTTAATACACTCCGGAATGACATTAGCCTTTTTCACAGCTTCATCACATTGTTGACTCAGATTCAATTTGTGATCCACTAAAACTCCCAGATCCTTTACAGCACAACTACTACCTAGCCAGTTATTCCCCATTTCCTAGCTGTACATTTGATTTTGACTTCCTCAGTGAAGTACTTTGCACATGTCTTTATTGAATTTCATCTTATTGAATTCAGACCAATTTGTCAAGATCCTTTTGAATTCTAATCCTGTCCTCCGAAGTGCTTTCAACCCCTCTCCATCTTGGTGTCATCTGCAAGTTTTAAAAGCATCTTCTTCACTCCATTATCCAAGTCATTACAGAAAATATTGAATAGTACCAGACCCAGGACTGACCCCTGTGAGGCCTCACTAGATACACTGTTTCTGTTTGACAGTGAACCATTTTCTCTCTGAGTACAGTCTTTCAACCAGTTATGCACCCACCTTATAATAAATTCATCGAGATGTATTTGCCTAGTTTGCTTATTAGAACATTATGTGGTACTGTGTCAAAAGCCTTACTAAAATCAAGATATATCACATCTACTGCTTACATCCTATTCACCAGGGCAGTAACCCATTGAAATAAGGAAATTAGGTTGGTTTGGAATGATTTGTTCTTAACAAATTAATGCTGACTATTCCTTATAACCCCATTATCCTCTAGGTACTTACAAATTGATTGTTTAATAATTTGTTCCAGTAACTTTGGACTTGAATAAATCTAACTTATCTAAATATTCTTTAACCCATTCTTTCCCTATTTTGGCTTGTGTTCCTTCTCCCTTCTTAATATTAATTGTGTTGAGTATCTGGATACCAGTAACCTTTTTATGAAGACTGAAGCAAAATAGGCATTAAATATCTCTGCCTTTTTGATGTCATCAGTTGTTACCTCTCCTTCCCCATTAAGCAGAGGACCTATACTTTCCTTCATCTTTCTCCTAATGTAAAGAACCTCTTCTTATTGCCTTTTATGTCCCTTGCTTTGTGGAACTCATTTTGTGCCTTAGCCTTTCTGATTTTGACCCTACATGTTTTTGCAATTCTCTTGTACTTCATGGTTCTGCTTTTCGTAGGATTCGTTTTTGATTTTCAGGTCATTAAAAAGCTCCAGATGCAGCCACGTTGGCCTCTTATTATTCTTCCTATCTTTTCTTCCCTTCAAAATAGTTTTCAGTTGTGTTTTTAATATTGTCTCCTTGAGAAACTGCCAGCTCTCCTGACCTACTTTATCCCTTAGATTTTTTTCCCTGGTATCTTACTTACCGGTTCTGAGTTTATTGAACTCTGCTTTTTTGAAGTCCATTGTCTTTATTCTGCTGCTGACTCCTTTCTTTCCTTAGAATCATTAAATCTATCATTTCATGATCACTTTCACCCAAATATCACAACCAATTCTACCCTGTTGGTCAGAATCGAGTCTAAAATGGTTATTCCCCTGGTTACTTCCTCCACTTTCTGAAACAAAAATTTGTCCTCAACACATTCCAATCACTTATTGGAAATTTTGTGTTTTGCCATATTATTTTTCCAAGAGATGTCTGAGTACTTAAAGTCCCATATTACTACCAGATCTTATGTCCTGCATATTTCTGGTATTTTTTCTAATCTGGTCGTCTATAGTAGACCTCTATCATGACATGTTCCCTTGGTTTTTTTTACCCTTTTTATCTTTACCCCCAAACTTCCAAATGGTCTGCCTCTCACCTCCTTCTGGACCTCAGACCAAGTGTAAATATTCATGATGTACAATGCTACACCACTTGTTTTTTCCCTGCCTGATCAAAATGTACCCCTCTGTAGCAATATTCCAATTATGAGAATTACCCCACCAAGTTTCTTTGATGCCAAATAAGTCATAATTTATCTTATGCACTAATACTTCCAGTTCTTCTAGTTTATTCCCAATACTCCTTGCATCCCAATACTCCTTGTATAGACATCTAAGATGTTGAGCAGATTCCCATACTAATTTCCTTCATGTTGCTCCTATGACCCTACTGTAATTTTCCATGTCTCCTCACCCATCCCCCAAAATCTGTCCCTCTGTTAAGGTATGCTTACCTGCAGGCTTCTGTCACCTGTCCCCTTTGAATCTAGTTTAAAGCCCTCCTTACTAGACTGGGGCATCAATATGTGAAGATGTTCTTCCCCTTCTTTGTCAGGTGGACCCTAGCTCTTCCCAGCAGTCCTTCCCAGAACAGCATCCTGAGGTCGAAGAAGCTGAAGCCCTTCTGTCAACATCATCTGTGCAGCCATGCATTCATTTCCGGGAAGAGCATGTCCCTGCCTGGGCCGTACCCTCAACCTGGAGGATGGATGAGAACAAAACCTGCTCCCTGGACTTTTCACCTTCACTCTTAGAGCCCTGTAGTGACTGCTGATCTGCTCGGGGTCACACCTGGCAGTATCATTAGTGCCCCTGTGGATGTGGAAGTGGTAAAAGGGATGAATTGGCCTTGGCAACCTCTCCATAACATTTCCAATACTACCATAACACAAAATATATGGCAGAACATGGGTAAAAACATGCAGCAGGAGATATACAATTCTCCTCTAAGCAGTTCAGTCACAAATTTAATTAACACATTTTTTTTTTAAACAAGCATCATCAGCATGGAAGCATGTCCTCTAGAATAGTGGTCAAAGCATGAAGAGGCATACAAATGTTTAGCATATATGGCATGTAAATATCTTGCAATGCCAGCTACAAAAGTCCCATGCAAACGCCTGTTCTCACTTTCAGGTGACATTGTAAATAAGAAGCGAGCAGCATTATCTCCTGTAAATGTAAACAGACTTGTTTCTCTTAGCGATTGGCTGAACAAGAAGTAGGATTGAGTGGACTTGTAGGCTATAAAGTTTTACATTGTTTTGTTATGGAGTGCAGTTATGTAACAAAAAAATCTACGTTTGTAAGTTGCACTTTCACGATAAAGAGATTGCACTACAATATTTGTATGAGGTGAATTGAAAAATACTATTTCTTTTGTTTGTCATTTTTATAGTGCAAATATTTGTAATCAAAAGTAATATAAAGTGAACCCTCTGTATTCTGTGTTGTAATTGAAATCGATATATCTGAAAATGTAGAAAAACATCCAAAAATATTTAATATTTCAGTTGGTATACTATTGTTTAACAGTACGATTAAAACTGCGATTGAGCATGATTAATTCTTTCAATAGCAATTAATTTTTTTTTTGGTAATTACATGAGTTAACTACAATTAATTTACAGCCCTAGAAAAAATAGATTGTTTGACCATGTTAAAAAATTCTTACAATTATTATTCTGAGAAGCTCTAGCTTCTGTGGGAAAAAATATAGTATGTGATCATATAATTGAAGACTATCATAATTTATATCCAGGAGGGGGCTGAAGTGAGGTTCATGGGGCAACCTTAATTCTGGCACTTCTTAACTATTGCTTGACTTCATAACCTTAATGCTCTTTTAACACAGGGTTTGTTTGTTTATGAATTAATACACACACACACACACACACACATAATTAACATTGAATGGGATGACCATATGTCTGGGCCAGTTTTCACTCCTTACAGTTGAATAGATTGGAAGAAATGCTAGTATTAAAAATAAATTTTCCATAACTGTTGGTATTACTAAAGCATAGGTTACACTAAAGATTTAGTATACACTGTAAGCAAGCCCTAAGTTAATAAATTATAAAACAAAGTATACTTCTTTAAAGTTTTGTTTTCTGCTGTAGGGGCTACTATAAGAACTTGTCAGATGGAAGAGACATTTTATCAATTTCTTTTCCTTCCAAACTGGAGAAAGTCATTAAAAATATATTTTTGAGATAATTTGAAATGGTCCAAGTAGCCCTGTAGGCCGACAGGTAGTGCATTTTTTATAACTATATTTTAAGCCCCTGCAAACAATATTTTTTTCTTGTAATCCGTTATTTGTGACTCTGAGGACCACATTATCAGCATAATAATAATCACCATTCCCTGTGTAACCTGCTCATACAGCAGAAGACAGTAGGGAGGAATGCAGGAAAATAGGACTCCAGAGCTTATCAACTTTCAGCTGTCAAACCTTTTATTCATCTCAAGGTTTGGTAGTTTCTGGACAAATGCACTTTGGTTGAAATCCCATTTCAGAAGTAAAGCTTTCAAGGTGAAATAATATTTCATTTTCATCACCATGAAATAAAAGAAAAAGAAAATGTTTGCAACAGCAGAACTCCATAAGCAGCATCATATGACATCAGAAAGTGCAAATATAACAGTTTTTGACTGCCTCTGCCCCCTGCTCTTTCCTTTCTCCACAACCACATTCCTCACAAAAAAAGAAGATACAAGCAATATACACCAATAAAAGCTGTTCTTAATATGTTGCTCAAAAGAACATTACATTCCCTAATGGTGGTGAAGTTGGAATTTTGTCCCCGACACCACAGGGAGGAGGACAGAAGACTAGGAATATGGTTTAACTAGGCCACACATTTATTAAGTAACATCTAGGAACTGTCCAGCAGTAACGCATGACCCATCTGAGGGAAGGGAGCAGAAGGACACTCCACCGATTGGAAGGCAAAAGATGCACTGTCCTAGGGATGGGGGTTCCACGACCCCCACAAGAGGAGGAGGAGGGTGGTGGTGGTCAGGGACTCCCTCCTCAGGGGGACTGAGTCATCTATCTGCCACCCCGACCGGGAAAACCGAGAGGTCTGCTGCTTGCCAGGAGCTAGGATACACGATGTGACGGAGAAACTGCCGAGACTCATCAAGCCCTCGGATCGCTACCCCTTCCTGCTTCTCCACATGGGCACCAATGATACTGCCAAGAATGACCTTGAGCGGAACACTGCAGACTACGTGGCTCTGGGAAGAAGGATAAAGGAGTTTGAGGCGCAAGTGGTGTTTTCGTCCATCCTCCCTGTGCAAGGAAAAGGCCTGGGTAGAGACCGTCGAATCATGGAAGTCAACGAATGGCTACGCAGGTGGTGTCGGAGAGAAGGCTTTGGATTCTTTGACCATGGGATGGTGTTCCAAGAAGGAGGAGTGCTAGGCAGAGACGGGCTCCACCTAACGAAGAGAGGGAAGAGCATCTTCGCCAGCAGGCTGGCTAACCTAGTGAGGAGGGCTTTAAACTAGGTTCACCGGGGGAAGGAGACCAAAGCCTTGAGGTAAGTGGGGAAATGGGATCCTGGGAGGAAGCACAAGCAGGAGAGCGCAAGTGGGGAGGACTCCTGTCTCATGCTGAGAAAGAGGGACGATTGATGAGTTATCTTAAGTGCCTATACACAAATACAAGAAGCCTGGGAAACAAGCAGGGAGAACTGGAAGTTCTGGCACAGTCAGGGAACTATGATGCGATTGGAATAACAGAGACTTGGTGGGATAACTCACATGACTGGAGTACTGTCATGGATGGATATAAACTGTTCAGGAAGAACAGGCAGGGCAGAAAAGGTGGGGGAGTTGCATTGTATGTAAGAGAGTATGACTGCTCAGAGCTCCAGTATGAAACTGCAGAAAAACCTGAGAGTCTCTGGATAAAGTTGAGAAGTGTGAGCAACAAGGGTGATGTTGTGGTTGGAGTCTGATATAGACCACCAGACCAGAGGGATGAGGTGGATGAGGCTTTCTTCTGGCAACTAGTAGAAGTTGCTAGATCGCAGGCCCTGGTTCTCATGGGAGACTTTAATCACCCTGATATCTGCTGGGAGAGCAATACAGCGGTGCACAGACAATCCAGGCAGTTTTTGGAAAGTGTAGGGGACAATTTCCTGGTGCAAGTGCTGGAGGAACCAACTAGGGGCAGAGCTTTTCTTGACCTGCTGCTCACAAACAGGGAAGAATTAGTAGAGGAAGCAAAAATGGATGGGAACCTGGGAGGCAGTGACCATGAGATGGTCGAGTTCAGGATCTTGACATAAGGAAGAAAGGAGAGCAGCAGAATATGGACCCTGGACTTCAGAAAAGCAGACTTTGACTCCCTCAGGGAACAGATGGGCAGGATCCCCTGGGAGAATAACATGAAGGGCAAAGGGGTCCAGGAGAGCTGGCTGTATTTTAAAGAATCCTTATTGCGGTTGCAGGAACAAACCATCCCAATGTGTAGAAAGAATAGTAAATATGGCAGGCAACCAGCTTGGCTAAACAGTGAAATCCTTGCTGATCTTAAACGCAAAAAAGAAGCTTACAAGAAGTGGAAGATTGGACAAATGACCAGGGAGGAGTCTAAAACTATTGCTCAGGCATGCAGGAATGAAATCGGGAAGGCCAAATCACACTTGGAGTTGCAGCTAGCAAGAGATGTTAAGAGTAACAAGAAGGGTTTCTTCAGGTATGTTAGCAACAAGAAGAAAGTCAAGGAAAGTGTGGGCCCCTTACTGAATAAGGGAGGCAACCTAGTGACTGAGGATGTGGAAAAAGCTAATGTACTCAATGCTTTTTTTGCCTCTGTCTTCACGAACAAGGTCAGCTCCCAGACTGCTACACTGGGCAGCACAATATGGGGAGAAGGTGACCAGCCCTATGTGGAGAAAGAAGTGGTTCGGGACTATTTAGAAAAACTGGACGTGCACAAGTCCATGGGGCCGGATGCGCTGCATCCAAGGGTGCTAAAGGAGTTGGCGGATGAGATTGCAGAGCCATTAGCCATTATTTTTGAAAACTCATGGCGATCGGGGGAGGTCCCAGATGACTTGAAAAAGGCTAATGTAGTGCCCATCTTTTAAAAAGAGAAGAAGGAGGATCCGGGGAACTACGGGCCAGTCAGCCTCACCTCAGTCCCTGGAAAAAGCATGGAGCAGGTCCTCAAGGAATCAATTATGAAACACTTAGAGGAGAGGAAAGTGATCAGGAACAGTCAGCATGGATTCACCAAGGGGAATGTTGTGTTAGTACCTGACTAACCTAATTGCCTTCTATGATGAGATAACTGGGTCTGTGGATGAGGGGAAAGCAGTGGATGTGTTATTCCTTGACTTTAGCAAAGCTTTTGATACAGTCTCCCACAGTATTCTTGCCGCCAAGTTAAAGAAGTATGGGCTGCATGAATGGACTGTAAGGTGGATAGAAAGCTGGCTAGATCGTCGGGCTCAACGGGTAGTGATCAATGGCTCCATGTCTAGTTGGCAGCCGGTTTCAAGCAGAGTGCCCCAACGGTCGGTCCTGGGGCCGGTTTTGTTTAATATCTTTATTAATGATCTGGAGGATGGTGTGGACTGCACTCTCAGCAAGTTTGCAGATGACACTAAACTAGGAGGCGTGGTAGATCCACTAGAGGGTAGGGATCAGATACAGAGGGACCTAGACAAATTAGAGGATTGGGCCAAAAAAAAACTGATGAGGTTCAACAAGGATAAGTGCAGAGTCCTGCACTCAGGACGGAAGAATCCCATGCACTGCTACAGACTAGGGACCGAATGGCTAGGTAGCAGTTCTGCAGAAAAGGACCTAGGGGTCACAGTGGACGAGAAGCTGGATATGAGTCAACAGTGTGCTCTTGTTGCCAAGAAGGCTAACAGCATTTTGGTCTGTTTAAGTAGGGGCATTGCCAGCAGATCGAGGAACGTGATCGTTCCCCTTTATTCGACATTGGTGAGGCCTCATCTGGAATACTGTGTCCAGTTTTGGGCCCCACACTACAAGAAGGATGTGGAAAAATTGGAAAGAGTCCAGCGGAGGGCAACAAAAATGATTAGGGGTCTGGAGCACATGACTTATGAGGAGAGGCTGAGGGAACTGGGATTGTTTAATCTCCAGAAGAGAAGAATGAGGAGGGATTTGATAGCAGCCTTCAACTACCTGAATGGGGGTTCCAAAGAGGATGGAGCTCGGCTGTTCTCAGTGGTGGCAGATGACAGAACAAGGAGCAATGGTCTCAAGTTGCAGTGGGGGAGGTCCAGGTTGGATATTAGGAAACACTGTTTCACTAGGAGGGTGGTGAAGCACTGGAATGCGTTACCTAGGGAGGCGGTGGAGTCTCCTTCCTTGGAGGTTTTTAAGGCCCGGCTTGACAAAGTCCTGACTGGGATGATTTAGTTGGGAATTGGTCCTGCTTTGAGCAGGGGGTGGACTAGATGACCTCTTGAGGTCCCTTCCAACCCTGATATTCTATGATTCTATGATTCACTGCAGATTATCCTTCTATTATCCACACCACCTAAGGGAGGGCTGTCCTCAGCCCTCTACATCATTAACCTGGTCCGAGTACAGTTGCTGGGACCCCTCCCAACCTCCTCTCTCCCCCGTCTTCTCCTCTGCAACAGTGTGGCTTGTTCCTTAAGGGCTGGGTGGCGTGGTGTGGTGGTGTGGGGGCAGTGAACAACCAGCCCTGTTCTGGTGAAAGGATCACAGAAAGCAGGTGATGGGAATAATCAAACCCAACTAAGCAGCATCAGGTGACTGGATCTGAAAATTACCAGGTAGGGGATATAGATGAGGGCTTCAGTTCCATTTAGAAGCTTGAGCCCAGGAAAGGGCTAGGAGAACAATCTACTGTAACTAGAATCTAGGTTGGGAGATCCTGTGGAAATCCTAAGGCTGAGGGGAAACCCTGACCATTAATCTGCCCCCAACCCACATTGGGAGGAAGACAATTGTTTTATGCTGTCACTCCATGTTTTCTTCTTCGGTGTTGGACAATACATGGGAAAACTTGGGTTCATATAACCAGAGCAGGGTGAGCTAATAATAGCAAACCATTTATATGGTCAATGTAACCCATGTTTCTGTTTGTGAATTATGCCATACAATCTTTTATTTTTACAAATATATCCAATATCTGTAGTTTATGTAGATTTATTTCAGTCAATGGTTGATTCACAAGATATTTGTTAGATTTATGTCTTCAACTATTTGCCATGTTATTTATGGTGAGTGCTCTAACCACTGGGCTAAAGGTTAAAAGGGAGGCGACACTGGTACCACCACCATCTCATCCTCCTCTTCCAGGCATTTTGTGAATCTAGCCTCATTTGCTCCTGTTCAACCTGAAACGTCTTTTGTCAACATTTTTGATTCACTGAAGCTTTTTAGCATTTTATTTTCCAATTTTTCAGAACCATCCGACAATAGTAATATTTCAAGGGAAATCTGCAAAGTGCAAAGCACCTAGGATTCATTTAACATTGTTGGCAAATTTAGTCAGTAGGTTGGCTATTAGTATTTGGAATTGTGCATTCTATAAACATTGTTGGGAAAGGAAGATGTGGTATTGGGAACTTACCTTTTAGTGATTTAGCTTCCCAGACATGAGTCCTGGAGGAGTGCTGCAGAAGCCCAGGTTTTATTATGCAGAGGCACATGGAACTGCATCACCAAATAAAGATTGTGGCCCATCTTCTTCCTCCCAAGGAAGTCCACCTATGATAAAGCATATGTGATGCTTCTCAGAGCACCCAGGGCTGTGGATCATTTAGTTGCCATCTTCCTTCAGCATGAGGGGGGGGGGGTCTTGCATGTGCCAGATGGTGTTAGTTCTCTAAACAACCAGTCTGTCAGCTACTTAAGCATTCTCTTCTCTGGGTTATGCCAGTCCTGCCTTTGCAGGTTGACAATAGGTGTATTCCAGCCCTCAAGTCAGTGGATATCAACAGAAATCCCAGATACTTTATCCTCAAAGATACAGGGTACCCTGTTTTACTAGTTTTACCTTAGCCTACTGCTCCTGTATCACACACAATACTTGGGTTTGATTATAGCAAAACAAAAGGAAATTTATTGAAGAAAGAATAGAGATTCAAATAGAAGCAAGTGTGTGATGGAACCAAATAGTGATATATAAAACTCAAACTAGGACCTACTCTTAATATTTATCTTTCCTATGTGGTAAAGGAAATTCTTCTTCAGAGTTCAGTCTTTTGCAGTGCTTGCTAGCCCTGAGGAGCTAAGACCAGACTTTTATGAAGCACCCCCACACATCAAAGTATCTCCTTCGTGAATAGATCCAGAGTATGTTTCTCCACCTTGTGACATACTGAATCAGTCTTTTGTCTTTATTCACAAATAGGGTGGTCCCCTCATTGATATATCATTCTTTTTCACTTCCAAGTGATTTTGATGTATATAGTTTGTCTTTGGTGGTTTTCCATTGACTTTTCTGGGTTGGTACACAGGTAGACAATTGTGCAATACATTACATAACCAGCTAGCCAGTGAAGGGTAACAACTCCCTTCACTTGAATGGGCCATCACTGAGACATAGGATTCCCTAGTGATTAACTTTCACTCCAGGACCATCAGGGCATAGTTATCAACATATTATCATTTATCATATTTAATATTATATAAATATCATATTTCAACATAAATATTAGCCATACACACGTCTCACTGTGATTCTGAATAAGTTATTCGCTTCCAGCAGAGGCCTCACATGCTACCTGTGATGAGTGGCACTCACCTCTTTGAGCATCCACCAGAGTCCAGGTGTGGTGCTGCTTCTCTTTTCATTTCCCAGCACCTCCTGCAGGCTGTCATCCCAGCTCTGAGGGTCTTCTGTGGCTCAGCCCTCCAGCCAGGTCACACAGTTCAAACCCTTTCCAGGATACAACAGATTCAAAGAAAAGAACTTCCTTGACACTCAAGGCCAATTATAAATAAAATGGATTCTTACCTTTCTGGGGCTTTAATTTTCTCTCCCAAATTAAATCAGCAGGATTCCTCCTAAACTCCTGTTGCTGATTGTGGCCAGCAATAGGCTGACACCTAGTTCTTCCGGTTGTGGCGGCTGAAGTGAAAAAACAGATTGACAGAGCCAGACGAGTACCCAGAAGTCACCTCCTACAAGACAGGCCCAACAAAGAAAATAACAGAACACCACTAGCTGTCACCTTCAGCCCCCAACTAAAACCTCTCCAGCGCATCATCAGAGATCTACAACCTATCCTGAAAGATGATCCTTTACTCTCACAGATCTTGGGAGACAGACCTGTCCTCGCTTACAGACAACCCCCCAACCTAAAGCAAATACTCACCAGCAACCACACATCACTGAACAAAACCACTAACCCAGGAACCTATCCTTGTAACAAACCCCGATGCCAACTCTGTCCACATATCTATTCAAGTGACATCATCATAGGACCTAATCACATCAGCCATACCATCAGGGGCTCGTTCACCTGCACATCTACCAATGTGATATATGTCATCATGTGCCAGCAATGCCCCTCTGCCATGTACATTGGCCAAACCGGACAGTCTCTACGCAAAAGAATTAATGGACACAAATCTGACATCAGGAATCATAATACTCAAAAACCAGTGGGAGAACACTTTAACCTGTCTGGTCATTCAGTGACAGACCTGCGGGTGGTTATATTACAACAGAAAAACTTCAAAACCAGACTCTAACGAGAGACTGCTGAGCTGGAATTGATATGCAAACTAGACACAATCAACTCAGGATTGAATAAGGACTGGGAATGGCTGAGCCATTACAAGCATTGAATCTATCTCCCCTTGTAAGTATTCTCACACTTCTTATCAAACTGTCTGTACTGGGCTATCTTGATTATCACTTCAAAAGTTTTTTTTCTCTTACTTAATTGGCCTCTCAGAGTTGGTAAGACAACTCCCACCTGTTTATGCTCTCTGTATGTGTGTATATATATCTCCTCAATATATGTTCCATTCTATATGCATCCGAAGAAGTGGGCTGTAGTCCACGAAAGCTTATGCTCTAATAAATTAGTTAGTCTCTAAGGTGCCACAAGTACTCCTGTTCTTTTTGCGGATACAGACTAACACGGCTGCTACTCTGAAATTAGTCAAAACAGTGCACGAAACTGGGCACATACTAACAACTGAGATATTCATTTAGATGGCATTGATATTGATTCTGGCTCTAGTGTCCTTGGCATTATGTTTCTTGGCTATTATCACACTTTACAGTGCAAAAGTGTTTATTGCTTTGCAGGGGGGAAAAGGATGAACCTATATTATTCCTATAAAACTCTCTAAAGTCTTAGGACATCAGTGCACTGCGCTGTTACTGGATGGAGATGAATTATCTGCTTGATGCTGCAACTAAAATTGGGGACAGTATTCCACTGATCTGTGAAAAGTAAAATATTTAAAACAGCCACAAGCTGCACAGCAAAAGTTAATGTGAGCATCTCCAAGGTATAACTGGCAGCTGTTCAGGGCCGGCTCCAGCTTTTTTGCTGCCCCAAGCGGTGAAGAAAAAAAAACAAAAAACGATTGAGCTGCCACCAAAGTGCCGCCGAAAAGGACGAGAGGGAGTGAAGGACCCGCTGCCGAATTGCCGCCAAAGACTCGGATGTGCCACCCCAACAACGGACGGACTGTCGCCCCTTTCTATTGGCTGCCCCAGGCACCTGCTTCCTTCACTGGTGCCTGGAGCTGACCCTGCAGCTGTTGGCCTATTTGATTTCATAATGCTGCTTTGCAAACCTAGACATTTCTTCTTACCCTATTTGAGTTCATAATGACGGGTAAACTTAAAACAGCTGCTGAAAACTAGGCCACAGAGAAGCCAAAAAATCTAATCAGCACCATGTGCGGGAACCATCACAGCAGATGAAACCTGTGTATACCTATAGACAGGAAATCATTGTATTACACCAACAGGACTTCTTTTAGAAAAGAGTTGGAGGAACCTTGATGGAAGTATTTAAAATCATAAAGGCTATAGTGAAAGTTGATCAGAGCTTCCTATTGAAAGCTAAGTATGAGGGGAATCACAACACGAAATTACTGACAAGTGCTTTTAGAATAAATGAAAGGAAATACTACTGGCAACTGGGCTAGATTGTGACTTGGACTGTACATTTATGCAGGCCAGAAAGGGGGACTAATGAACCTCCACTTACACTCTTGCATGACCTACCAGACCTTGGTCCTGGGTGTGCTGGGCTAAGAAGATGCTGTCACAACCATTCATTACTCACAATGTGGATCAGATGAATGGAAAGCATATAGAGAGGGGTAAGAGAATGGGTGGAGCTGTCCTAGTGTACTGGTTAGAACAGCTGGAGCTTGTGCTGGGGTGTCAAAAATTGCTGTTATCATAAGCAGTTCTTAAAGGAAAATTCTAGACCTAAATAGATGTAGATATAGATTGCAGTCTGGTATTTTATGCTCACATTCACAGACAAACCCAGCTACATGCTAGTTTGAAAAAATGCATGGCTTTATTGCAAAGATCGATCGAGAATAGATCAATGCCTCCCCAATACACTTTCTTTCTGGCTCAGCTAAATGAGAGGGAATTTATAACACTCTTTTTAAAGACTGACATTTTACAGTTTTTCTGCTTTCGTTAAATAAAAGCAAACTGCCGACCCCTTTTTGTGAGTAGAAAGGATTCAGTTCTTAATGTTGCCTTTATAGAATACCCCTTAAAAGTGAATTTAACTTGATTGATTGGCATTGCCCAATTCCATTTCATTGCATCCCCTAAAGGATTGAAATCACAGACTGAGATAAACAAAAAATACCAAGCTCATCATGTTTAAAACTGCTTTTACAGGCTCTATCCTCTTCTTTGCTGCCTCTTTCCCAGTCACCGCTCACTGATAGGCTATAATTGCAGAATGACCAGAAAAAAAAAGCAGTGGCAGTCAGGTTTGCTGTAAGTTTTGTGGTGTGTGTCTGAAAGATTTATGTCCTGATTAAAAGACCCTTGATTGAATTTTCGGATAGAAAATTGTTTTGGTCATAAGCACATGTGCCTCTTATTCTTTGATCTTAGGTTGGCCCCATCTTTGTTATGGTGAGAAGCTGAAGATGGAGGAGGGAAGAAAGAGAGAGAAGACACTAAATACATACAGTACTGTAGCCTTTTTGTAATTAGAGTGGTAGATTAAGTGGCATCTGGTAGCATTCTAGAGCTTCACCCTGGGTTTAATGTCAGATTGTGTTTTCCTACTTGACCATAGTTTGTAGGTTTCCCATATACAAGAGGTGGTGTCATTTTTCAGACCACTAAATATTTTATTTCAGATAGGACATGTTTTAGGAATGAAAACAGATCTGATAAAGATTTCAGGTAATTCATCTTGACTTGTAATTAAAAAAACCTGTCATTATGGAGTTCTTAAATGGTTCCCAGGAGGTTTCTTTTTTCTTCAGTAGAGACATGCTCTATAACAATCTTTTAATCAAATATTTATGGACAGCATGTCATCTAATGGTTAGAGCAGGAGCTCGGAGTCAGGACTCCTGGATTTTACTTCTAGCTCTGTCATTGATCCCTGTGTTGCTTTAGGCAAGTTACTTTGTGTATCACAGTTGATCTAACTGTAAAATACTATCCAGAATTTGGGTGTAACAAAGCCCACTTAATTTTGTGAAGTGTTTTGCAAGTCTCAAATAAATGCCCAAATATTACGGTGATGGGCAGGGTATAAAACCCTGATTAGAAAACAACAGAATAAAATAAAGTGCCAAGCAATCTGAATATGGAGGTTTCAAGTGTGTCAGTCTTGAAATAAGCAAATCTCAATGACCTCTTTCATACTTCCAACCTCTCCCTGATTTTCAGGGCTACCCATGATTTTTCATTTAAAAGTCTCCTTCAAGGGCTGAACATATGCCAAATACTGCCAGGCACTAAAAGATAGGAGACATTGATTTTCTGAGTCTCTAGGCTTGATTCTCCATTTATTTTCACCTTGCATAGTTATTTAGTTATCTGTAAGCACAGGCTGCAAATCTGGTAGTTTCTTGTAGACAGTGCAGTAATAGTGGGTCTTGAGAAGAAAGTAAGTTTATAGACTGGTTCAGAGAGGACAGTCCATTCATATGGCCAACATGAATGAAGGCAAGGATAATGGCATAGAGAATTTTACTTTACAATTATAAAGTTTGCAGATGATACCAAGCTAGGAGGGGTTGCAAGTGCTTTGGGGGATAGGATTAGAATTCAAAATTATCTTGACAAACTGGAGAAATGGTCTAAAAATAGGATGAAATTCCATAAGGACAAATGCAAAGTACTACATTTAGGAAGGAATAGTCAATTGCACAAATACAAAATGGGAAATGACTGCTTAGGAAGGAGTACTGTAGAAGGGGTTTGGGGTTATAATGGATCACAAACTAAATATGAGTTGATTTAATACTGTTGCAAAAAAAAGTGAACATCATTCTCAGATGTATTAACAGGAGTGTTGTAAACAAGACACGAGAAGTAATTCTTCCATTCTACTCAGCACTGATAAGGCCTTAACTGGAGTATTGTGTCCAGTTATGGGCACCACACTTCAGGAAAGATGTGGACAAACTGGAAAAAGTCCAGAGGAGAGCAATAAAAATGATTAAAGGTCTAGAAAACATGACCTATGAGAAAAGATTGGAAACATTGGGTTTCTTTAGTCTGGAGACTAGAAGGCTGAGCGGGGGACATGATAACAGTTGTCAAGTACATAAAAGGCTGATATGAAGAGGAGGGTGATAAATTGTTCTCCTTATCCCCTGAGGACAGGACAAGAAGTAATGGGCTTAAATTGCAGCAAGGGAGATTTAAGTTAGACATTAGGAAAAACTTCCTAACTGTAAGAATAGTTAAGCACTGGGACAAATTACCTAGGGAAGTTGTGGGATCTCCATCATTGGAGGTTTTTAAGAGCAGGTTAGACAAACAACTGTCAGAGATGGTCTAGATAATACATAGTCTTGCCTCAGTGCAGGGGACTGGACTAGATGACTTATCGAGGTCTCTATGATTCTGTGAAGATGTTTGCAGAAGTGTACAAACTGGCAGCATGGAAAGAGCAGTGGTATCAATATAATAGAAGCATGGATAAATAGGACAGGGCAGGGTACTGAAGGGCTTTGAAGATGAGGATAAGAAGCTAGAATTTGATGTGCTGAAAATAGGGGAAACAGCAGAGGGATTTAAAGATGGTATGTGGTGACACTCAGAATGACAGGCAAGGAAGATAATATAAGGGGTGGTGCTTTGAGTGGACTGGAGTGAGGTAATGCAAATGTTAGGGAGGTACAAGTTGCACTAATCAAGATATCAGAGGGGTAGCCGTGTTAGTCTGGATCTGTAAAAAGCAACAGAGTCCTGTGGCACCTTATAGATTAACAGATGTATTGGAGCATAAGCTTTCTTGGGTGAATACCCACTTCGTCAGATGCATGTTGTTATGCTCCAATACATCTGTTAGTCTATAAGGTGCCACAGGACTCTTTGTTGCTTTTTAATCAAGATAGGAGATGGTGAGAGCTTGGACAAGAGTTTAGCAGTGTTGTCAAAGAGAAGGCTGGAATATAGACAGGTTATAGAGGGACAATGAAAAGATTTGCTCACTGCCTTGATGTGTTTGCTGAAAGGGAGAGAAGTCAAATATCACACAAAGCATTTTAAAATCAACATGACTGAGATTCTGAACATCAATGGGATTTATGCATCACTGAATAGGGATTAGAGGGAGGCAACATTTTTTCATCAGAAAAATGCCAATTTAGGCCGACAAAAACATTTTGCAAATTTGTGTCAAATCCACCCACAACTGTTTCAGGGCAGGTCTACACTACCCGCCTGAATCGGCAGGTAGAAATCGATCTCTCGGGGATCGAATTATCGCGTCTCGTCGGGACACGACAATCGATCCCCGAATTGACGCTTCTACTCCACTAGCGGAGGTAGGAGTAAGCGCCGTCGACGGGGGAGCCGCGGAGGTCGATTTGCCGCCATCCTCACAGCGGGGTAAGTCGGCTCCGATACATCGAATTCAGCTACGCTATTCGCGTAGCTGAATTTGCGCATCTTAAATTGACCCCCCCGCCCCGTAGTGAGGATGTAGCCTCAGTAAAAATCCTAAAAGAAAAAAAATATTTCATTTCAACATTTTTGGAATATTTCAGTTTTTCAATTAGAAAATGACTGTTTTGAAAATTGATTAAATTTAATTTTTAGAAAATGTTTAATAAAGCTTAAACAAAACAAAACTTTTTGTTTGCCCTGAAAAGAATGGATTTTCTATGTTTGGTTCTCCAAAAATTTCAAAAGCAATTTGTTTTGGTCAACTCAAAATGTATTTCTTTTTGATTTTTTGATATGGCCAGAGAAGTGAAAAATCAGTTATTCACACTTCTCTTATAGGGATGGACTTAAGCACAGGCTAAAAGTTAAGCACATGCTTAAGCGCTTTACTGAATCCGAACCTTACATATGATACTTGTAGGCTATATATAAAACCCTGAAATAGATCGGATAAAATTCTGGCCCCACTGAAGTCAATGGCAAAACTACCAATGACTTCAATAAGGGGGCAGGATTTAACTCATAAACTTCACCGAAGTCAATGGAATTAAATCAGAGGCAATGCTGGTCTTTGTTTTTTTCAGAACCGTGAGAGCTTGTCTAAAACAAATCTATAAGAAGGATCCCTTTAGAAAGAAAGGGAATTTAGATATGTGGAAGCAGTTTATGGATTATAATATACAAACCCAATATTGATTAATAGACCAAGGCACAGAAAGTTGCTTAGAATTATTTATATTTGACTAGACTCTAATTTGCATTGTTATGCAAGATGAAACTTTTCATTCAAATTTCTGTCTGTCTTTGCCTAGCTTGCTGTGATTATAAGATATATAGAAGAACCCAAAACCTAATTTGGAGTGAAGAGTTTGTTTTGTGGGATATGTATTATCAATTTGTATTTGTTTTAATTTTATAATTGAAATTCAATAAAAAAAGCCACAGCAAAAGCAATATAGTTTTTCAATTCCTCAAACCCTTAGAAGAATGGAAATAAACATATTTACTGTACTTTGACATATGGCTGTTCCCTGTCAAATTCATATTTTAAAATAAGTGATAAGACTGAAGAACCTCAGTAATCTAAATGAAACCATTATTCTTCAGAATGAACATAATGCTCAGGAAATGTACAGTCTGACCTTTCCCAATACATCTTTTTATGACTGTTCCTCTCCAGTCTCTGGAACTGCAGAAGCCTCTAAGGCAGCATTGAACTGGGAGTTGAGGCTAGATACAGCAATGGAGCAGTAGCAGTTGTGATTTAAAGGAGGAAGGATTTGGTCATGGCCTTTACAGGCAAAGAGAGGTAGGGAGGCTGTGTAGTTTGAATCTCTGGTGAACAGTTCCCATCATCCATCCTTGAATTTTATCAGACAGAGTTGAAAGGTAAAGGAGTAGACCTTGTTGTATGTCAAGTTACATCAGGAAATTACTGGTACACATGGGAGCTATTCATAGCTAGAGGTGCCATTTTTGCCAGCCTCAATAAATTCCAATTCCCAAGTATAAAGAACTCTTCAAAAAAAACACAACACATTAAAAGCAAAATAAAATAATCCCTCACAGACATATCTTTGGTATTATGATTATGCCTCACTTTTCCAGTAAACCAAAGGAAGGGATTGTAACAGTGGGGGCAAAGAAATTAAACTAATAACCGAATCCAAATGGATATCTGAAAAGAGATTTACTGCAAAAGGATTAAACAAAAGGGACAGAGCACAGGACCTTTCTAATGTCTACTGGGTTGTACTAAAAATTCACTTCAGGCACATTGGTGGAGTTCTTAAACAAGTTGGCCTACTTACTGTGCACGTGTAAGTAATAATGGCCCACCCTTTTGTTAGCCAGAGAATCTCAGACAAAGCAACTCCAGTTAGACGTTAGAGCCATCTGATTGAACACTTGTTGAGGTAATGGCTTTCAATGATACATATTGTCTGAGTGACAGACCAAACATAAAAGCACTTTTGAATGTGTCTAGGATGCATGAAAGATATGCACAGAGTCACACACAGTAGACATGAGGTCAGGATGTCATGGGATCACAGAAGGGAGCAATTTGACTTCAGAACTCCAGCAATGGCACAGCTCTGGGTTCAAGTTCTGAAGGTGGGGTAGCTTGCATAAAATGTGCGGCTGCCTCTACTATCACCTTCATACGTTTTAAAGGAGAATAGGAGCCATTTACTATTCGGACCATATGCTAGCTGCTTACTCTGTATTTACACAGTCTTTATTTAGTAAAGTCATGCTGAACTCAAGGGGAGTTTTCCTGAGTAAAATGTTCAGGATTTAGTCCTTTGTAAATGGAATAAAATAGGAAAGATTGTTCTGAATCTGTGTTCATTCACGTTGCTCCCAGTCAGAATGAACCCTTTGCAGAAGCTGAAATGATCTTACCATTTGGAAGCCAGCATAGAAAACAGAAAATAAAAGGTTGAGTTGAGTCCTCTGAATATTTGGTCCATAATAGGGAAAACAAAATGTTTTTTCTTGGTGCATTTGGTAAAATCACTGATAAAATGACATGAACTGAGTCGGACTTAGGTTGAGATAGCATTCCTATTATGCACTTTAAGCTTTAGAGGTGATGAGCAGCTGAAATTCCCACTGATTTCTCAGAATCAAGCCTTCATTGCTGGAATTCAGCTACTATTGCTTATCCCTCTTTCATTTAGTCTGGTTCCCAACATGGGATGTTTTGAAGATCCTTCTTAAACTACTTGGGATTAACCTCAGTGGAACATGTTATCACTACATCAATAGGGCTATCATCTTCCTTTTAGTGAACAAATTAATTGATACCTTTTAAACAACTGTAATGCAATATAATGGCTGTGATATACTGAAAAGCTCAGAAAATACCAAAAGAAAATTGCAATATTCAGCATATAATAGTGCCACTGCATTGCTATCTAATCTGTAGGATCTGTTAAATATGCAGTTTAAAACTGTATTCATCAGGACAGTCTGAAGCAAGGGAAGAGACTCTACTATTGTATATTGATCTGCAAGAAATTTAGTTTTTCCATTCTGCAAAGTTAAAGGAATCAATCTCTTAACTAAAGCAAAAATAACTGTATTGATAATCCAAATTATGGTTTAACTTTTGTAGAACAATGAGTGGGTTGTATTGGTAGAGTAATAACATAAATGCCAGTTATTATTGTGTCTTTTTCATGCCAGCCGGTAGGTTATGATTACTAGAATCAATCCCTGACAGTGAAAGAGACATTTTCAAAACGTTCAATGTGACAAGCAAATTATCAGAGGACTGACTGCATTAATCCGTCATTATTGCACAGGCTATAGATACATTTTGTCCATATTGTAGTTCAAAGAATTGAGATCCCATTCAAGAGAATGCAAAAGCAATATCTATCTGCAGTCAATGAGAACTCTATACATGTTTCCAAGGGCAAAATTTAGCTCTGTCTAAATACTATACAACACTATACTTACAATAAAAGCTACATGAATTTCATGGCTGAAAAATATTTATTTTTTATGCCCTGCGGTTCACATAGAAGTAACATATTTTGTTAGTTGTCCCACCATTCTTGTGACATGGTTTTCTGAGTGGACAATATCATTTTGGTGGGAAAAGATATTTTTGCTGTAAAACTCAGGAACTTGCTCTCTGGTGATTTTCTTCAAAGTTACTGAAAGTTTTCAATTTTGTTGAGATGCTGTTAAAACTTTTAGTGTGATTAGCCATACCTAATATCACAAGAAAGCAAACAAATGGCAACGTGTGTCCTGCTTATCTATAAATTTATAATTAGGACTGTTGATTAATCACAATCACAGTTAACTCAAAAAAATTAATCGCAATTAAAAAATTAATCATGATTAATCACAGTTTTAATCACACTATTAAACAATAGAATACCAATTGAAATTTATTAAATATTTTGGATGTTTTTCTCCATTTTAAAATATATTGATTTCAATTACAACACAGAATACAAAGTGTACAGTACTCACTATATTATTTTTATTAAAAATATTTGCACTGTAAAAATGATAAACAAAAGTAATAGCATTTTTCAGTTCATCTCATACAAGTACCATAGTACAATCTTTTTATCGTGAAATCACAACTTACAAATATAGATTTTTTTTATTACATAACTGCACTCAAAAACAAAACAAAGTAAAACTTCAGAGCCTACAAGTTCACTCAGTCCTAGTTCTTGTTCAGCCAATCGCTAAAAGAAACAAGTTTGTTCACATTTAGGGGAGATAATACTGCCCGCTTCTTATTTGCCATGTCACCAGAAAGTGAAAACAGATGTTTGCATGGCACTTTTGTAGCCGGCATTGCAAGGTATTTACGTGCCAAAAATGCTAAATATTTGTATGCCCCTTCCTGCTTTGGCCACCATTACAGAGAACATGCTTCCATGCTGAGGATGCTAGTTAAAAAAATAAGGTGTTAATTAAATTTGTGACTGAACTTTTTGGGGGAGAATTGTATGTCTCCTGCTCTGTGCTTTACTCGCATTCTGCCATATTTTTCATGTTATAGCAGTCTTGGATGATGATCCAGCACATGCCGTTCATTTTAAGAACACTTTCACTGCAGATTGGACAAAACACAAAGAAGGTTCTGTCGGAGAATAACAGAGTTCTCACTTTTTGTTTGGGTACAGCAAATCAGATACTTTATTTTCTCTCTATCAATTGCATAGAGGGAGAGAGCTAAACAGGTCTCTCAACAGGTAAACAATTACAGAAAGCATTTATACCTTTTGTTACAGACAATAATGAGCAACAGCTACATTTTGTTTATACATAGGTCATTCTGATCAGGGCCGGCTCTAGCTTTTTTGCTGCCCCAAGCAGCAAAAAAAAGCGCCACCCCCCGAGCCCCCCAGCCGAGCGCCGCCAGAACCCCCCCCAGAGCGCCGCCCCCCCGCTGAGCGCCGCCGGAACCCCCCTCCAGCGCCGCGCCCGCGCTGCCCCCCCCCGACGAGCGCTGCATGCCGGAGACTGCCCCCCGTGCCGAGCGCCGCCAGAACCCCACCCCAGCCCCGCGCTGCCCCCCCCGCCGAGCGCCGTGCAGTGCAGCGCCGCCGGAGCCCGCCCCCCGCCGAGAGCCGCCGGAACGCCCCCCAGTGCCGCTGGAGCCCGCCCCCGCCGAGAGCCGCCGGAACGCCCCCCCGCACCGCCAGAGCCCGCTCCCCGCCGAGAGCCGCTGGAACGCCCCCCGCGCCGCCGGAGCCCGCCGAGAGCCACCGGAACGCCCCCCCCCCCGCGCCGCCTGACCCCGTTCCCGCTCCCCGCCGAGAGCCGCCGGAACACCGCCCCGCGCCGCCAGAACCCGCCCCCCGCCGAGAGCCGCCAGAACGCCCCCCCCCCCCCGCCGCCAGAGCCCGCCCCCGCCCCCCGCCGAGAGCCGCCGGAACGCCCCCCCCCTCCCCGGGAATGCTGCGCCGCGCTCCCCCCGCCACCCCTTACCAGGTGCCGCCCCAAGCATGTGCTTGGGTGCCTGGTGCCTGGAGCCGGCCCTGATTCTGATATCTTGTTTTGCTCACTAATGTAGACTCTTAGTCTACATTCCATATTATCTACTCATTATCTACACAAGGTCGCAACAACTTCTCACACAGTTCTTTCCCACTCGCCTCACACAATCCTCGCTTCTACAAATCTCGCGTTATTAGGGTTACAGTTAGCCTGACTCTTGCTAACGAACTGTCATGCATTGCATCCCCTTCCTGTCAGTTCTTTCTCTGCTTCCACAACCCTCCCCTTTTGTACTACTAGTACAATAAACATTTTCAAATCTCTATTTGCATTAAATCTCAGAATTCAGATTCTACATCAGATGCTTCAACCTTAGAGGTTTTGATTGGATGTTATGACAACGCATGATGAGCATGGACATGAAAGGTATTACTATTATTACGTCCTTTACAACAACAATAACATACTCCTACACTAGCTAACAACAACACAAGCAATAACATTCCCATAGCGATAATATGATGGGGTTGTTGTACAATCTTAGTCATATAACACAATACATCATACTTAGTACATAGGTGGATACTCTATAAGCTCTCTGAAAGGCATACTTTTCAACTTGATATATATTTTGAAGCATGTGAATTTGCCCTTGTACTTCAAAGATTTTCTGAACCTCTGGTAACCGTGAAAGCAAATTTTGAAATCGATCAGGTACTAAACTAGTCCAATTAAAGGGTATCTGGAACCTAAGGACTACTTGCAAAATTCTATTTGCAGACCAGTAAATAATATGATTGCCTGCAGTAGTAATGAGATTAAAATGTATATTTTGCAATGTGGTGGCTTTAACATACACACAGCTATCATTAGCTTGAAAAAAGTAAGTGTCCTATTAGGATACAGACTAACGCGGCTGCTACTCTGAAACCTGTCCTGTTAGGGTAGTTCCTTGTCCCCTACCCTCCCAGCAAATGTAGTCATGAAGAGTAACAACTTCTCCTGGCTTCAGTTTATGGAAACACTGAAGCTGTGGGGGTTCTAATGTCCATTGACTCCCTAACCCCATCCAAATGTCAGATGTAATCCCAGGAGCACTGACTAAAAATCGATTGGGCATACCAGGAGGTCTAATTTCCCAGATGTCTCGGTGAATTACCCAATCCCACATGCATCGTCCCTATGGACCCAGCAGGATTCGGTATGTGGGAGCCCACACCCCCCCAACCGGACCATATGCTTGGAAGGAGCACTGAGAACGTCTGCACTTTCCCCCAGAAAGTCTCCAAGTATGTCTCCATGGCCACAGATCAGATGGTACTCCTGATGTGTCTGTACGGGCAGTGGGCCAAGCCAGATGCTCTAGATCATTCCGAATGGCCATTAGCTGGTCATTCAGGAAATCCTGAATTTCTGAACATGCTAGATCCCACCGCAATGCCTTCCCAGCCTCAGTGATAT
The DNA here is from genome assembly GCF_011386835.1 of Chrysemys picta bellii. Lineage (NCBI taxonomy): Eukaryota > Metazoa > Chordata > Testudines > Emydidae > Chrysemys > Chrysemys picta. The sequence goes on from NC_088798.1 coordinate 84,863,793, forward strand.
TCAATACCATCTCTGTCAGCAACTTCTGGGTCATAGAACTAAGGGCGGAAATAACATGTAATTCACCAACTCCAGCCTGTACCTGGGTTAGTTGTACTCCAGAAACAAGGCCAGTGGCCTTCTCTAGTTGCCCCAATTTCTCATCATGTTCTTGGTTCTTAAAAATATTCCAAACTGCTGCTGCACTATTGGCCCCATCCCATAGGGATCCGGTCAAGTCTCTCTTCTTTCTAAAAGAAATAACCCAAGCCCTCTGTTGTGCTAATCTAATGGCAGCCCCCTGTGAGCAATTTAGGTATGTAGAGGTAATCTGGAAACTGGATAAGGGCAATGAAAATTTAACAGTCCCTAGTGTAGTGTTAATCACAGTCCATTGATATCCTAATACATCTCTCTTTGGTGTAGTACTATACCACATCTGCTGGTTGAAGACCTTTATGTACTTCCGGGAGGCATTGATATTAATGGCATAAGAAGGGGTGTATTGCAATAAGGTACAGGTCACATTATTAGTCACTGGAATAATTTCTATGCAGGTAAAATTTCCAGTGGCAAAACAAACTCTGGGTATCCGTTTAATTGTTCACTAATTGGGTGACCAAATAACAATAAGGGCCTCTCTCATTTAACACAGTGCAAATTCCAGGAACATTCACTATAGAACCCATAAATTGCAATTACAGATTCTTGGGGTTCACTGGTAGTGATATCATATACTTTTATCTCCACTGATCCATTCAATTGTTCACTTATATGGGATATCCTGAACCTTAAAAATATTTTTTTCAAACAATATTTAAATAAATCACTAAAGTGTGAAGGCCTTAGTCATTGGTTTTTATCAAATATATGGCATTGTCTGTATTTGGATGTGTTACAGGGGTAATAGTGTAATGGAGGGGATGGCAGGGGCAATGGCAACAAGGTGCCTTTGGTACTTATCATTTAAAATCCAATTAGGGAGGGCAATACATGCTGAAGGACTTATCCAAAACACAGGGCGCAGCCTGTAGAATAAACCCCAAAATCCAATCAATACCACGTTCCCAAGCATGGGTCCCACAAGTTTCTTCCTGCCAGTGTATAATTCTTTGTTTCTTCACCAGGGTCAGTTCTTAATGTCTCTTGTAGTCAGGAATCTCTGGACTTTGTGGTTTCAATGAAGTAAGTGTTCCTTCTTCTCTTTTCCTGAAACAGTGTGGTTTAGCATCATACAGGGGAGAGGTTACTAGCACATCACCCTGTAATGGTTTTGCTTCTTCTAGAAAAATTCAAAGGCACAGTAGGTCTGTCAGTGGACAAGAGAGAGGTTACTAGCACTTCACCTTGTCTTTTTTTTCTTTTTCCTGCTGTCCAGAAGGCACAGCAGAGCTAGGAATAGGCTTATCGTCAGTCGGAGAGTCCTCCCGAGGTGGAGGGGTTTTTTTACAGTGAGAAGCATGGGTCCAGGCAGGTTGTCCTTGGCACTTCACAGCAGTGTTGGTGGTTAACAGGACTTGGAAAGGGCCTTTCCAGTGTGGAGCCAAAGCAGTCTTTCGTTGATGGACTTTACATAGACTTAGTCTCCTTGTTTCAATGAATGGCAGGGCTGCTAGGGTCTTTGGGTAGCACTTCTTTTATCTGTGAGAAAAGAAACCTAACACATTTCATTAATGCCTGGCAGTGTTTTGCAGATCTCATAGTTGCTTGGGAACATTCAGGCCCCCCCTTTGCTTGGCTGTCAGCCAAGTCTTAGCTGTGGGCAGTGTCCTTGGATGGGGCCAACGTCTTATCTTTGGACTGAGCTTGCTAGCTATTCTTTTCTGAACACCGGGTAAAGGCCATTTACTTAACATATAATTCAAAGGGCTATCCTTAGAGGGTTTTACCAGAGACCCACCCATCTGCCTGCTGACACTCTAACAGAGAATTACACAGAGAACAGAGGGAATTATGGCCTAATAGGATCCTATTACAGGAATTTCTACTAATAGTGACCGCTACAGGGGACGGGACAGAAGGATCCCAATTCGACCTCAGAGCTTCATCGCACGCGATGGCTTCCACTCTGAGGAATTACGAATGAGAAGCTCAATTCCATCCACAGACCTAACGCCCAAATGTATAAGACAGAAATTCGTTAACCGGAGTCGCCAGTAACTGTCACCGAAATATTGGGTCCACCTAGCTGAGAGCCAATAACAGCCAGACAGGGATAAGGAAGAGTTGCTTTATTCTGCAGAAGAAAGGAGAGCCTTGCACCTTGGTACAAAGACTCTGTCTTACACACATTTTACCATTCCAATTATTATCCTGGGGATTTGAAATCCCCATGCTTATAATTATTTACTCCCTTCCTTCCACTGTGCTCTCAAAGTTTCCAACCTGTTTTCCAATCTCTCTATTTATTGCCTGCCCGCTTGGGCCCGATCCTGCTTTTCTTGCTGAACCATCCCTTCCATGGGCACCGGCTTTTTGACTACCAATTTAGATAGGAGGATGGGCTTCTCAACTATCCCCCACCCTTCCTGGTCTCTTCTCTTAAACATTCTTACTCACAAGGCTACCCGAGTCCTCCCTCATGAGGCTTGCCACCTGGGCAAAACACATGGCCCATTGGCGTTTAACTATTCAATTTTCTCTTGTGGCAAATACACTGCTGTTACAGCATATGCAAACACAAATGGTTAAATTCTGACAAGTCCCTGAAGGACTGGTACTTGCTTAGCCAGTGCTTCCTTTTCTGCCTGGAAGTCCTGTCTCAAGGCTTGCAACTTGCCCTGGGTGTAGGTTTGAGTTGCTGCCTGGTTCATGATCTATGCTCTTAATTGCTCAATTCTAGTTATCACGTACACAACTCTTCCCTTTTCTCCAACTTCTCTATTGCCCAGTCCTGCTACGACTGGGGTAGATCCACCTGACACCCTTCCCGGTCAACCGGGGTGGAGAGAGGAATGCTAAATCCCTCTCTGGTTCTCAGACTTACTGCGGCTGAGAGTAGGCACACTTTCATACTCACATATGTACGTCCAGACTGGCCACGTCTGTGTATAACGTTCAGAGAAGGTGCTGTGCAATCTCCAACTTGCTTCCTCTCTTGGGAGGGCAGTTCTTTTACACCCTGAGGTCTCCTGGGGCGTCTTTTCAGTGATTCCAGTCCAAGCCGGCTGCCTGTGGCTTCTTCAGCGTCCCCAAACCACGCCGGCTCCAGGGTCGCAAAGGCCGACTGTTGGATCTCACTGGACAGTTAAGCTTTGCAAATGTAATCTCAGCACTGTAACTTGTATTGCCTTTGGTTTGACTGTGTCTATATTTTTTTCACAGCCAGCTGGGGCTGAAAGCAGTTTTTCTTTGTACTTAGCCCGGTCTGCATTGATTCTTGACCTTGAACGCAGATTAACTTTCTCTTTATCTTTGGACCAAGCTGAATTTCAAATTAACCCGTTCCTTTCCTCAATAGACAAATTGCTCCCATTGTGTGTCAGAGGCTTTTTGGTGATTAAAAGCTCCTCTGAGATGTATGATCTTATCTAGATTGAAGGTACCTTCTAGTGGGCATTGTTTAGATGAATTTTCACACGTGTAATGATTCCAATTCTCTAAATACCTGCAGGTTTTAGGACCATAATGTACGTACATGAAATAAGCTGGGGTACCCTTAGGGGGTGAGAGGGAATCCTTAGACTGTCCCCCACCCATTTTCCAATCACACACACAGGGAGGATGCCCTGTCCGCTCTAGCGGCACATAAACTAAGGATCTCTCCCTACAGGGTACTCACACAGGAGAGGCTAACGAGAATGGCCATGACCCTCCTACACCTCCCTTCAGCAAAGAGCATCGGCTAGTCTCGGAGAGACGGTGCCGCTTACTCTTGTTGCATCCAGTGAGATGATCAGACTGTCTGTGGCTCACACAGAGAGGAAATGGGGAGGGAAGATGGGTTCACACACTCCTAGACCCAGGTAGCCTCCTCGCCGGACAATGCCAGGCTGAGTTAGCCCACCGTGGGTCAGATCTCCTAAAAGATCCTCTAGTTACCAGGCTTGCGTTAGAGTAGTTCTGGTCACGAGCCAAAAGACTTCGCAGAGTACTCTGGGCGTCTTCCAGTAACTCTCAATTCACACTGGTGTATACACACACACATCCCTAGGCCTCTATTTCCAGGTACTATTCCCAAGTACCACGATGCATCTACACTATGAGGCATCTACACTATGACCCCTCTTGAGGCGATAAACAACCCCTCTGTCCGGACTCAACACACTATGAGGCGGTAACAACCCCTCTTGAGGCAGTAACAGCCCCTCTTGAGGCGGTAAAAACCCCTCAGCACCGGTGCATACCCATACATCTCTCATATGCATATATGGGGGCGGCCAAACTAACAGGTCCCCAGAACCGCATACAACTACCTTATTGGGGCGGCAAAACAATTCCCCAGAACCGTTCTGCATCTGACCTTGCTGCACAGTCAATAAGTTCAGATGGTGTGAGCCCAACAGGGACAGACGGCCCCACGGACAGTCCTCCTCCGACATCCCAATAGAGATTTCAAAAGGTCTCCAACCTCTATTGTGGCGCCATGGGGTTCGGAGGGGAACAATCCGTAGCAGCTGCCGGTACCTCTGTGGGTGTTGCCATCCCGGACGAGCCCCCAAATTGTTGGAGAATAACAGAGTTCTCACTTTTTGTTTGGTTTGATTACAGCAAATCAGATACTTTATTTTCTCTCTATCAATTGCATAGAGGGAGAGAGCTAAACAGGTCTCTCAACAGTTAAACAATTACAGCAAGCATTTATACCTTTTGTTACAGACAATAATGAGCAACAGCTGCATTTTGTTTATACATAGGTCATTCTGATATCTTGTTTTGCTCACTAATGTAGACTCTTAGTCTACATTCCATATTATCTACACATTATCTACACAAGGTCGCCACAACTTCTCACACTGTTCTTTCCCACTCGCCTCACACAATCCTCGCTTCTACAAATCTCGCATTATTAGGGTTACAGTTAGCCTGACTCTTGCTAACGAACTGTCATGCATTGCATCCCCTTCCTGTCAGTTCTTCCTCTGCTTCCACAGTTCCAATATCAGATTTCAAAAGATAGCTACAGCACTCGACCCAAGATTTAAGAATCTGAAGTGCCTTCCAAAATCTGATCAGGACGGAGTATAGAGCATGCTTTCAGAAGTCTTAAAAGAGCAACACTCTGATGCAGAAACTACAGAACCCGAACCATCAAAAAAGAAAATCAACCTTTTGCTGGTGGGATCTGAGTCAGATGATGAAAATGAACGTGCATTGGGATGCACTGCTTTGGATCGTTATCGATCAGAACCCATCATCATCATAGACGAATCTTGCAACACTGGCTATTACAGTGCCATGTGAACACCAGTTCTCACTTTCAGGTGACACTGTAAACAAGAAGCGGGCCGCATTATCTTCTGCAAATGTAAACAAACTTGTTTGTCTGAGCGATTGGCTGAACAAGAAGTGGAACTGAAAGGACTTATAGGCTCTAAAGTTCTGCATTGTTTTATTTTTGAATGCAGTTATTTTTTGTGAATAATTCTACATTTGTAAGTTCAACTTTCATGATAAAGAAATTGCACAACAGTACTTGTATTACATACTTGTATACCATTTCTCTTATTTTTACAGTGCAAATATTTATAATAAAAAATACATATAAAGTGAGCACTGTACACTTTGTATTCTCTGTTGTAATTGAAATCAATATATTTGGAAATGTGGAAAACATTCACAATATTTATATAAATAGTATTCTATTATTGTTTAAAAATGTGATTAATAGTGCGATTAATCTCGATTAATTTTTTAATTGCTTGACAGCCCTACTTATAATAAAAACATAGGGAACATCTTCTTATTCTTTGTTGTCATTATATATATATATATATATATATTTGGCAGAAAAGCAAATATCACAGATCAATCAACATGCTTTTGGGACAATTAAAGCCTGAATCATCCAATATAAACTGTATCTATTGATTTAGAGATACAGGTAATGAATTTAATTCTTCAGTGTATTAAAATATGCTGATAAGCTTGCGTCTCAGGGAAAAGATTGTGTCTCAAGGAAATATGTTATTTCATCATGCAGGAAAAAGGCATCCATCAAAGTGTGTCATTGAGGGGAAAAGAAAAGGAAGTCTTGACATTCCACAGTGGTTGCATATTGGAAATAAAAAGATCCAGACGCCTAAACACAAGGGAAAGGATAAAGATATGGTCTTCACTATAAAAGTGGTAGCACACAGGCCTTTGGGCAAACAAGAGAGGAAGGCTAGCTGCTACAACAATCAATTATGAACTGAGACACTGCTAATGGTATGTGAGACAACAGGTGCTAACCAATACCTGACGTTTTAAGTCTTTCCTCACCTGTAGTTGTGCAGCTTCCTGGAACTGTAGCTGCATGATAACAGAGCAAATTATTTTTTGCTGCCCATATTTTGTAAAGACACAGTGTGTCCTTTAAATAAAGAAGGCTGCTCAGTGATGGGGAAATGCTCAGGGAGATTAGAGGAGCTACAAAAAAACAGAAAACCCAATAATAATGCAGGATTCCAACTAACCCCACAGTGACTGGGAATGTCGTCACCTTAGGATGGGATGCAGAGATAAATTTTCTAGATATCATCAGGGATTGCTTCTGGAGAAGCTAGTCTTGGAACCCACAAGGGGAGAAGCAATTCTTGATTTAGACTTAAGTAGCGCACCAGTTCTGATCCAAGAGGTGAATATAGCTCAATGCTCAGTAATAGTGACCATAATGTACTGTATATACTCGTTCATAAGCCGAAATTTTTTAGTAAAAAAGGGAAGCACCAGAGAAGGGGGTCAGCTTATGAACAGGTATAGCGAGGGAGAGCTGGGGCACAGCCCCTCCTCCCAATAGAGGGGCAAGGAGAGGCAGCACAGCCAGCAGAGACAGAAGGGAAGAGGCAGGGCCAGAGTCTCTCCACTTCTGGCCACGCTGCTCTCCCCCCAGCCTCCGAAGCAGCTGCAGCTCCGGGGCTGGCAGACTGTAGCTGTGCCGCTTGGCCCCGTTCCCCAGAACAGGCTCTGGCCGCATCGCCCGGCCCACCAGAGCACGCTGCGGCCATGCCATCCTGCCCAGCCCACTGGAACATGCTGAGGCCGCGCCGCCCGGCCAGGCCAGAGACATCCTCCCCTGGCCCTCCCCAGATAAGGTGTGAAGGAATGGGATGGGTAGAGTGTGGGGGTCCCGGGCTAGGGTTGGGGTCATGTGGGGGGTGGTCATAGGGGTTATTTCCCTGACCCCCAGCTTCTCCCCCCCAAAAAATTTCCCCACCAGTTGCTGTCCCAGCCCGTCAGGGTAAGCAGCTGGTGCGCTGGGACACTTTGTTTACTTAGGTTTACCTCCGTGCCTGCAGATGCTCAAGGTAAACAAACCATCTCACCCCGCCAGTGGCTTATCCTGATGGCCTGGGAGCCAAAGTTTGCTGACCCCTGAATTATAGGGTCAGTTTATGAACGGGTCATAAAAATTTTCCATTTTTACTTATCCATCTTGGGGGGATCACCTGTATTTAACTTGAAAAAGGAGAACTAGACAAAAATGAGGGAGATTATTACATGGAAATTATTACATGGAAATTAAAAGTTACAGTCACAAGAGTGAAATGCCTGCAAGCTGCATGGAAACTTTTTAAAAACACAATAACAAAGGCTCAAATTATATTATATGTATACCCCAAATTAAAAAAAAGGACCAAAAAATGTCACTATGCCTAAACAACAGAGTAAAAGAAGCAGTTAGAGACAAAAAGACATCATTTCAAAACTGGAAGTCAAATCCTACTGAGGAAAATTGAAATGAATACAAACTCTGGCAAGTTAAGTGTAAAAGTATAATTAGGCAGGCCAAAAAAATAATTTGAACAGCAACCAACAAAAGGCACCAAAACTAACATCAATTTTTAAAAGTACTTTAGAAGCAGGAAGCCTGCCAGTCATTCGGTGGGGCCACTGGATGAGTGAGGTGCTAACGGAACACTCAAGGAAGACAAGGCCATTGCGGAGAAGCTAAATGAATTCTTTGCATCAGTCTTCACAGCGTAAGGGGCGAGTTTTACACCAGACCCATTATTTTGAGATGACAAATCTAAGCAACTGTCCCAGATTAAAATGTCAATAGAGGATGTTTTGGAACAAATTAATAATATAATAATAGAATACTGTTTATTTAAATATTTTTGGATGTTTTCTACATTTTCAAAGATATTGATTTCAATTACAGCAGCGAATACAAAGTGTATAGTGCTCACTTTATATATATATATATTTATTACAAATATTTGCACTGTATAAAAACAAAAGAAATAGTATTTTTCAATTTGCCTAATTGTAGTGCAATTCTTTATCATGAAAGTTGAACTTACAAATGTAGTATTATGTACAAAAAACCCTGCATTCAAAAATAAAACAATGTAAAATTTTAGAGCCTACAAGTCTGCTCAGTCCTACTTCTTCTTCAGCCAATCGCTCAGCCGAAGAAGTTTGTTTACATTTGCAGAAGATAATGCTGCCTGCTTCTTGTTTACAATGTCACCTGAAAGTAAGAACAGGCATTCTCTTAGCATAGTTGTAGCCAGCATTGCAAGATATTTACATGCCAGATGCGCTAAAGATTCATATGTCCCTTCATGCTTCAACCACCATTCCAGAGGACATGCGTCCATGCTGATGATGGGTTCTTTTTAATAACAGTCTGAAGCAGTGTGGACCAATGCATGTTCATTTTCATTATCTGAGTCAGATGCCACCAGCAGAAGGTTGATTTTCTTTTTTGGTGGTTTGTGTTCCATAGTTTCTGCATCAGAGTGTTTCTCTTTTAAGACTTCTGAAAGCATGCTCCACACTCTGTCCCGATCAGATTTTGGTAGGCACTTCAGATTCTTAAATCTTGGGTCGAATGCTGTAGCTATCTTTAGAAAACTGATATTGGAACCTTCTTTGTATTTTGTCCAATCTGCAGTGCAAGTGTTCTTAAAATGAACATGTGCTGGGTCATCATCCAAGACTGCTATAACGTGAAATATATGACAGAATGTGGTTAAAGCAGAACAGGGGACATACAATTCTCCTCCAAGTAGTTCAGTCACAAATTTAATTAACACATTGTTTTTTTTAAGTGCATCATCCGCATGGAAGCATGTCCTTTGGAATGGTGGCCGAAGCATGAAGGGGTCTACATATGTTTTGCATATCTGGCATGTAAATACCTTGCAATGCCGGCTAGAAAAGTGACATGCAAATGCCTGTTGTCACTTTCTGGTGACATTGTAAATAAGAAGTGGGCAGCATTATCTCCCATAAATGTAAATAAACTTGTTTGTCTTAGCGACTGGCTGAACAAGAAGTAGGACTGAGTGGACTTGTAAGCTCTGAATTTTTACATTATTTTGTTTTTGAGTGCAGTTATGTAACAAAAATAATCTATATTTGTAAATTGCACTTTCACGACAAAGAGATTGCACTACAGTACTTGTATGAAGTGAATTGAAAAATACATTTTTTATCATTTTAACTGCAAATATTTGTAATAAAAAAAATATACACTTTGATTTCCATTACAACACAAAATACTATATGAAAATGTAGAAAAACATCCTAAATATTTAATAAATTTCAATTGGTATTCCATTGTTTAACAGTGTGATTAAAATTGAGATTAATCACAATTAATTTTTTTAATTGTGATTAATTTATTGGAGTTAATAGCATGAGTTAACTGATTAATCAACAGCCCTAATTATCAGATAGATAGATAAATATGATATATTGGGGAAGAGTCAACACGGCTTTTATAAAGGAAAATCATACCTCAGCAATCTATTAGAATTCTTTAAGGATGTCAACAAACATGTGGATCAGGGTGATCCAGTGCATATAGTACACTTGCATTTTTAGAAAGTTTTTGCCCACATCCCTCACCAAAGGTGCTTAAGCAGATAGCATGCCTTTAAATTTGAAGCAAAAGACATAAAAATAAAAGAAGCTTGTTCCAAGATGGAGTTTTAGTGTGTCTCATTAGCAGTTAGGGATTCTTGTTAAAATTGCTTAATGTTTTGGAAGCAATACAATAATTTCAGCAACACCTCCTTTTCCCTTTGTAGCTCTATGGTACAGTACACCTTCCTTCGAGATGGGAAGACATACAGTTGGCTTCACTTATTCTTACCTTTTGCAGCTTCTAATTTTGGAAAGTTTAGCTTCTAAGCCATTATGGAAAGACTCCCATTTTGTATAGATGGTTGCAGATCAAATTTCACCCACTTGAGAGAAAGCATTAGAGAACAGTTAGGGCTTGTGGTTTTTTTAATACAATTCAGAGCAAACAATGAACCAAAATCTTCCTTCACAAACTCTGTGCAACTCTGCTAACATCAGTGGGTTCCACAGGGTGTAAGGGAGCGAGGAATTTGTTACTCATATTTATTGTTCAAATATTAGCTCTGATTTAAAGTATTGCATTGAATATTAATTATCATTTCTTTACGTTGGGGTTAGTTGTACCTAGTAAGTATATCCCATGGAAAGGGGGGAATGTGGAGCCAGGAATGCTGCAAATGCCTCAGCAAAATCCTGCTGCATATTAAGATGGCATTTATTTATTTACAGCATGATTTGAAGATGTCTGAGGCTGGTCCGCATTAGAGTGTACAGTGCTGGAGGCATTTAGAACATTATTTAAAATGGGTAAAATAATTACAGGAGCAGACAAGGCCTATGTGTTTACTGAAACAGACACAGTTGCACTTTCTGTTTAGTTGAGTGGAAATGGATTGTTGCATTGGTGTAAATGCAGAATTCTGATGTTGTGCTTGAATGTGAGACTAGATCGGCTCTCTTACGCTCCAGCTATTTGCTGCTGCCTCCTGAGCTGCTAATCCAATCCCCAACTTTCCCCATCACATCTATAGCTTGGTACTGCATCGCTAGACCTGAACTGATGTCATAACTGCCATATACCCTCATTGGTCCTCATCTGAGTCCTCACAGATCCCACTTACTTTTCCCTGGTTGAAAATTATGGAAAAGGACAGGGATTTTTTTTAAAGAATCCATTTCCTTTTAGTATTAACAAGGACCTTTAAAATATGCTGCTCATCTGTTAAGAATAGAGGGTTACACTTTTATGAATATAATTTTCAAATAGCTGGCTTGATTTGCATTATTTATTGGAGATGATAATATACTCTCCAAGCACTTCAAAATTACCCTCTATACCAACTCATAACTCTTTAGAGAATTCATCATTTCCGTTGGTCCAGTTCAAATCTTATTTAGGTTTTACTTGAAGTATTCAAGTATAAAACAGTACAGTATCTCATAGAGTTAGGGAGCATCTCCTCTTAAATTGTAATTTAATTAATGATTTATACATCAGTAGCAGCTTTAGATGTATAACACATTTTATCTACCTAGAAGCCAATTTAAAAAAAAACAAACACATTTGCAGCTTTGCAGCTGCTTCAGCAAACCAATAGTGAAAATATCATAAAGACATTGATACTGACATAGTGTGTGATAATGTAAGTAATCTGGACTCCTTGGCTTCAATTGTACATATAATTTTTGTAAATCATGATTAAGGAAGTCTTGGGTCTGAAATACATCTTAAAGCTGACATCTCCCTGAGGCAATTTTATTTAAAAAACAAACAAACAAACCCACCTAACTGCTACAATAATTCAATCTTCATATTATACAGAGATATTTGTACGCTTGTTATATTACATCCAGCCCTGTTTAAAAAGGATGGTTTATTTTGTTATTCCAAGCAATGATAAGGTATTATAGTATACCTTTTCTATTAACATTTCTCCTTTATACAATATTTGACTGCATATTTGGAACCTTATAAAAGAAATAACTAATGCATCAGTAGTACTGTTGTTACTGAAGAGCTTCCTTGATAATTTCTTTTATGAGGAAAAAATCTTCACCATTATTATTATTATTAGGCAGGCCCAAAATTATGAAACTAAATCCTCAAATTTGAACTACACAATTATAGACCTGAACATGGTCAACTCCATTCAGCACAAGAAACCATCTCTTAACCCGCACACTTCATTTTCAGTCTCAAAGAAAAAGTTATTTTGTGGCTACAATACCTGTTACTCCAAGATCATGAAGTTTACTAGGGTGATAGCTCTTCCCATGCAAAAATAAAATTACCCCCCAAAATCAAAACAAGCTACATTCCCAATAACCCATAATTCTTCATGTCAGAAATCCATGGGTTGATATGGTTAAGTACATACATCGAAACATTATCTTCTATCATGCCCCAGAATGTTTGCCATAACAAAGAAGATAAGAATGGACTCTGATCTATGCTGTCCAAGCCTTGTCTTTGATTCCCTTATGTGATGGAAAAGCAAGACAAAAAATATGAAGGTAGGGATCATCTCTTTGTTTTGTTTGTATAGTATCTAGTTCAGAGGAGATACTGGGCACCACCACAATACAAATAATAATAAATAATGATGACTCAGACCTTTTAACTGTGAAACTCGCTGCCGCTACTAAAATCTACATCACATAAACTACCTCTCTCTCTCTCACTGTTCATTAAAACATATAAATCCTGAGGGAGGTATCACTGAATACACATACATCTCCAACGCATCCAAATTGTAATCTATCCTGCACTAAAGCTAATAAAATCACTTCAAATACATTCCAATGGTTCCCCTAGCTTAGACCATGCCATTTGGGAAATTTATAATTTAAAGGAAAATATGAGATTAGACAGAGATGTAAATAGGATGATCTATAATATGAAAACAATAGTTTTGCTGTTCTGATGTGCTCTCACAACACAGTGATCTACAGCAGTGGTTCTCAACCACAGATCTGTAGGCCCCCAACAGGTTTTAGGGGGTCCAACAAGCCCAAAGCCCCTCTGCCCTGGAACTCCACAGGGGATGAATCCCCAGAGCCCCGCCAACCTTTGGGGACCTGAAGTCCCGCCGCTCTGGAGTCCCACTGCCTGGGGTGCTGAAGCTGAAGAACACAGGCCATAGAAAACAACTGTTCTTCGGCATACAAAAGCCTGAGCAACTGAGCTTCACAGGGCCCCAGGCAATTACCCTGCTTTCTACCAGCCCTGGCTTTTACATGCAGTAAAACAGTTGTTGTGACACAGGTGGGCCTTGGAGTTATTATAGCATGTTGGGAAAGCCTCAGAAAGAAAAAGGTTGAGAAGTCCTGATCTACAGTACAAATCACTGCCATTTACTTGTACAGAACAGGAAAAAATATAAATTTATCTGTCTTATTTTCTCTTTCTCTTCACATTTTCTATGACTGAAATGAAAGATCGCCAAGAATACAGCAAAATACTCTAATATATAAGATAAATATGGTTGAAAACAATGACCTATAAAGATGGCTACATGCTGCAAGTGTGTATGTGTGTTTTTCACCCTCTGAGCAGATTTAGATATTAAGTATTGGTGCCTGAGATGCACACCCTCCCGTTCATTTTACATGGTGCAACATTCGAGTTTTATTGTTTTAATCAACGTGAGGAGCCTATGATCGATCGGGGAAGGCTTTTACCCTAACCACTTTTATTCATAACTATGTAGATGTTCAGCCTCTGTAATGGAGTGAAGTAATTTCACCAAACCTTAAAACACTGTAAAAGTGGTAGACAGATTATATTAATAATCATAAGCACACACTCTCCCTCATCCCTGTCAGAGGGCTGTTGAAGTACTGATATGATTTCTGGGAGTGTGTGGATGAGGTCACTTTCCATATAGAGCTGTTTTGCCAGTAACAGTCTATATGAGCCCACAGTTCAACATGCCCTAGTAGTGCAATTTACAATGGCCCCCTGACCAAAAACAGTATCTCCTCAGTGTCAGTATGAACACTTGCATTAAGGACAATCTTCTAGTTGACTTCCACATAACCATATTTAAGGACATTTTCTTGGCTAAATATCAGTAGAATTGGCTAGCTCAGATGACCTTGGAGTGACCTGTGGCTGATCTCAGATGAAAAGATTACATGCATCTGTACTAGACCTGATAGCAGGTAATATTAAAGGTACATCTACACTATAATCACTATAGCACTTTCAGTGTAGACACTCATTACAAAAGCAGAAGAGGGTCTTCCGTTGCTATAGCAAACCCATCTCTCTACTCCTGGGGGATTCTGTGGGACTGTAGAATTCCTGAGCTCCCCTGCAGAAAACAGCGGGTGGGGGGGGGACCATGGGCGCAGTTTTGGGTAAGGATTGCCCCCCCCACAGAGGCAAGGCATGAGGGGGCAGTGACACTGCCCCCCCTCATTTCTGCAAACACAGAACTGCTCAGATGAAGGAGGCCGTGTCTTGGTTCCGCTGACTCTGCAGATGAACACCACCTTCTGGCTAGTGTCAGTTGTTTGCCCCTTCTGTATGCTGGGAGCCTTCCTGTTTTCTGTGCATCGGTGAGTGCTCACGGTGGGGCTGGGTAAACGGGGGTAGGGAAAATGAGGGAAGGGGGGGTTAGGGGTGGGGGGAAGAGGTAGTGGGGGGGAAGGAAGGGGAGTGGAATAGGGCAGGGGGAGAGGAGTGAGGGGTGGGGGATGGAGAAGAAAAGGGGCTAGGGGAATCGCATGAGGAAGCGGGAGCTTGGCATGCGGCGGTCCCTTGGCAGCAGCTGGAGCTTCCCCGTTAAGCAGGCCCATTGAACCCTCACCATGACAAGCCCTACCCCACTACACCAGGATCCCTCCTATGAGCCCTCACACTCAGACCCCCACCCCACTGAGCCTCAACCAGCTGCATCTGGACCCCTACCCCATCAAGCCCCACTCTCCCAGCACCCACACCCCCCACTGAGCCCTCCACACCCAAACCCCCACCTCACCAAGCCCCATCTCCCCACACCCAGATGCCCCCTGCTGAGACCCAACCACCTTCACGTGGTCCCCTGCAGAGTTCCATTGCCCCTGCACCCAGAACCCCTCAACAAATACCTCTGCATACACATCTCCCACTGAGCTGCCCGCACCTAGATTGCCCTCGCACAGTAACCTCTCACCCCACACACATTAAGTCCCTGCACACTTGGATCCAGCTGGACTGAGCCTGCCCACCCACACCTGGTGCGCCTGGTGCAGAAGGGCAGGGCCTAGGGGTGTTTCTGGGGCAGGCCCAGCCCTTGCAATGTGTCAGGGCCAGATGCTGCCTCACTGCTGAGTTCCTAAACCGGGGGAGGTGGCAGCACCAGGGTGATCTCCATCTCAATGCAGCCAGTGGCCTGTGCTCCCCACTGTCCTGCTGGACATAGATTTATTTATTGACAAATAAAATGTGCACCATTTTAAAATAGCGTGTTCATAATTTTTATTTTTTTGGTGCAGAATTCCCTCAGGAGTACCTCTCTGAGAGTCAGTAGCAAGGTCACCTGAAGAATTTGAGTAAGCAAAGCTTTGCAAGACATCCCACAATTGCTTTCTAAAACAGTAAGGAAAAGACTCCTATAAAGTATGCAAAATATAGCTGTATGCTGTTTTTATTAAGAAAGCAGCAACCCTAGTGTGATGCTGGTTGAGCTATATTAGAGGAAGCACTTGCACAGTAATTGTTTCAGATTAGCATCCCACAAGGGGAGAAGTTTGGAAGAGAAAAACTAGCATATATTTTAAGTTCAAAATATATATAATTTTTTTCTGCCATGCATCTCGTTGCTTATAATTCTGAAAACTCATACTATAAAGTCATTTTTGATTAATATTTTTGAACACGTTAAAAAGCAATGCCTTACAGATTTCAGCAAAGATTATAGCTCTCCTAATTTTAGGTCAGGTGAACCTCTGTCAGTTATGAGCAATGAGCCATTAATGTTCCTTTTCAAAAGCAACCACTGTACTTTTTAAAGGTCAGAACTGTTCAATTGTGGGAGGAGAATTCTCTAACTCTTTCACACACACAGCAAGGACTGATTGTGCCTGCTTTAGTTAAAGATTGCAAAAGAGGTTCTATTGCAATCCTTGGGAGGTACTTATACCCAAACAGTTTACAAAGGAGCCCCCTTTTCAAATGATCATAAATTATCAAATTTGGATTTTTTGGACTTAATCATCCTCTGCTTTACCTTTGCTGAAGGATGATTTCCAGGGAGTGTGAGCAAAGACATTCCAGTAATGGAGTTATAGAAAAGTGGAGAAAAGTTAATTTCCCATTGTGAAAAAAGAATTTTAAAAAATGTAACCAGACATTTTAAAGAGGGCTTTAGAAAAATCATCTGATGTTTGAAACTCAGCAGGGGCTCCTTCTTCTTTGAGCACTTCTGCCATTGCTTGGTGTATAGGGCTAATATTTAAATGAAGTTAGAATCTATTTCTGAATATGTTCAGTAAGCATTATGTGAAGGTTTTTGCAGTGTTCCATAATGTTGTGTTCATTTTGTGACATCACTGAACATACTCTCTGCACATAGCCGGATAGATTCAGGGGCTGCTGCTCTCACGTTCTTTCGGGAACTATTTCCATTAGGGATTGCACTCATGATGCATAAAGCAAACACCTTGTTGTCCACCACCATGCCACTCAGCATCAGTGCAGCACAAGTGCTGGTGTAATGCCTACAGACCCTGGTTGTCAGCAGAGGGGATTGAAGTGGAGACCTCGGGACCTTAGTGCCTGAGCCTCTACCGTATGAGCTAAAAGCCAACTGGCTCTTAGCTAAGGCTGTAGAGGAGATTCATTTTACCTCTCTCTTTAAGTGGTCTTGGTGCCACTAGATGGGACAGAACACCACACCCAGAAGGTGTGTTGGGTTACACTGGCACAATAGCAACAATGGTAAAATTAGTGCATCCAGCACAATCCTGCAATGATCTTATCTATCTGTCTAATGATCCCAGGAGAAATTCATGGGCTCATGAAAAATCAGGAATTCTGACATTGTTTGTAGGTCTCTGCACGTTTTTTGCATTCAGTTCCTTTGCCTCTGTGCACATGGGGCCCAGTTCTACCATCGATTCCTCCTGACCAGAAACTAGACCCAAATCAGGAATGAAATGCTCTCTAATCCCATTACAAATTCTCTGAAATGTCTCTATGCTCAGAAACTATAGTATCATCAAGACTATGCTTTCAGGGCCAGCATTTTTTTTCTGAGTCTTTCATACATGTGACAACTAAGATACTGAATCCGTTCCACCTCTGCTTTTTCATGGGTGGAATCCTGGCCAGTGGGAGTTTTGCCACTGTCTTCATTGAAGCCAGGATGATACCTTTCACTTCTAACTTCTCACTTTTAAATCAGCCAGTTAGTCTTTGATGATTATATTCCAGAGAACTTTGCTAAACCTGCTTGGTCAGCAAACTTATCTTTAAGAATAGTAATAATTAAAAGTAAGAAAATTGCCAAATTGGCTTATTTTAATTCAGTTAAGCGCTGAGGTGTAAAAATAAAATGATGAGCTAAAAGGCCTTTTTGCCCCTAGATCGTTGCTTTAAATTTGGCCCTGGAAACTGACAGCTGTTTGATGACCTGTGTGAAATAAGAAGGCACTTTCTTTCCAGTTTCTAAAGGGCAAGTGTCCATATCACTAAATAGTGCCAGGGTAATTTAAATTAAGGTCTTGTCTACACAAGAAAATGTTGGCCTTGCAACCATCGTTGCAATTCCCTGGCATGCCTGTAACACACTACATGTCCACTATCAACACTGCACAAGTGTTCATGTAATGCATGTCTCTGAATGGGTTAAACCAGGGACTTCTGAATCTTGAAGCATGAATCTCTACTGCCCGAGCTAAAAACTTCTTGTATGTTAGGCAAGCCTGCAGCAGGTTCTTCAACCTTCCTTTGTATGAAGCCTAGCCACCATTAGAAGGGCAGAGCACCACACCGAGTGGGTATGGGTTTCATTCACACCATCAGTACCGCTACATTTGCTCTGAATAAAACTAACCAACACGTTGTCAACAATCATGCTGGTTTGCATTACTAAAGTGCCAGCATACTCAGCAAGCACTGACATGGCATCTGCAATATGAGGCAATTATCAGTGGGCTTATTTTCTATCCCCAAGTTCTAGCTGAATTCATATCTGCAGCAATTAGATGTGTGCTCCGTCCCGACTGTTTGGCTTTTTCCCAGCATTGCCTCTGCAGCAGCTGATTGGCCCAGAGCAAACCAAGGAGCCTGCAACCAACATCGGTGATGCTCACAGCCATACACACATTAATCACAGTGCATGTTATTGGCAGAGGCACCCAGAGCTCAGGCTGCTGGAAGCAGGGTGAGGCCCAGCAGGTCTCCGGGGGGGGGGGGGGGGGGGGAAGCCTGGTGCAGGAGCTGGCCCCATGGCCCCGTGGCCCCTCCACCATCACTGAGGGGGGGAGGCATGACGAGAGTGGGTAGTGCCAAACCTGATGGGCACAATGCCATTCACTAACTTTTGGCCCTGCCGCCCTCCCACCCCCATCATGAGAAATGGGCTGCAGGGCAAACCTGAGTGGGCAGTGGGGCAGACGGCACTGCTCCTCCACGCCATTGCCTTGGGGCCAGCTCCTGCAGCAGGACTCCCCCCAGGGGTCTGCCTGGCCCCTCCTCACTTCCAGCAGCCTGTGTCCCCTCTGCTCGGCTTGCAGGACTTGCTCTGCGACAACCTCAAGGCCTGCTACAAGCATGAAAGCTGCAGTGAGTGCCCATACAGGGGAGCAGACAGGGAGAGGGGAGGTGGCATGTGTGTGTGAGAGGGGGGATGACATGAAGTGGGGGTAGGTTGTGCATAAAAAATTGTTAAATATGTGGAAAAAATTCTGGGGGAATCCTGACCAATCCTTAGGCAGGGCTAACACCCTGCTCTGCAGGGCATTCCACTCCTCTAACAAGAGGCGGGCTGGTAGCAGGGATTTCCTGCTTAGTCCTGTAGCCAACAAGGGCTCTGGGGGTGAAAAGCCAGCTCTCCTCTCTGCTCACCTCAGCATTCATTGCTCATGGAAGGTAGGGCTGCCCTTTCACATTACTAACATGTGCATGTGAGCTGGGGTTCCTCAGTTTCTGTTCCCAGCTAAGCCTGTGTATCACCCTGCGCAAAGTCACTTGTTTCCTCTCCTCACCATTTCTCTGTCTTCTCTATGTAGACTGTAAGCATTTTGAGGGCAGAAACTATATCTATCTGTCAAAATATACCGCACCTATTACACTGGGGCCCTGATCTCAGATGGAGCATGTCGGTGCTTCTGTACCAGTACTAATAAGAGGAGTGGTGAGGTGCAGTGGGGGAAAACTGTCATTACTTGGGTTATACTTGCCCTCTACAGGGAGGTTTCACTCTTCAGAGTATCAACCCAGCACCTTCAAGATAGGGTTACCATCCGTCCGGGTTTCCCCGGACATGTCCGACTTTTTCAGTGTTAAATGGCCATCTGGGGGGGGATTTCTAATCAAGTAGAAATGTCCGGGATTTCCCCCTTCCCCTCCTGCGGAGTGCGGCACAGCTGATTGGACGCCTGGCCTGATTGAAAGCCACTCGCAGCCACTAGGGCCTCTAGCAGCCAGAGTCCCTCCCCCTCCCCCACTCCCTCCTCCCCTACAGAGCAGCGCGGCTGTGTTTGATTCCACGTGGAGCCTGCATTTCTCCCTCTGCCGGGTGAGCGGGGGGAGCAGGGCAGGCGGCGGGGGGAGGGGGGTGTAGAGGCTGCAGGGGCAGGGGGCGCAGAGGCTGCAGGGCGAGTGGGGAGCAGGGGGCACAGAGGCTGCAGGGGTGGGGGGGTGCAGAGGCTGCAGGGCGAGTGGGGAGCAGGGAGGCACAGAAGCTGCAGGGGCGGGGGGGTGCAGAGGCTGCAGGGTGAGGAGGAGCAGGGCAGGCAAGGGCATAGGGGCTGCGGGGCGAGTGGGAAGCAGGGAAGCACTTAGCAACCCCCAACCAAGATCAGAGTGGGAGGGAGGAGGGGGAATGCGGGGTGCTCAGAGGAGGGGGCAGAGTTGGGGCAGGGACTTTGGGGAAGGGGTTGGAATGGGAGTGGAGAAGGGGTGGGGTTGGGGTGGGGCCAGGGGTTGGGAAGGGGCTGAGTTGGGGCGGGGCCGGGTGCGGGACCGGGGCCCCATGGAGTGTCCTCTTTTTTAGATGTTTGAATATGGTAACTCTACTTCAAGAGCAATAAATTCAATTTACAAAATTAAAAACTACTCTAACAGTTACCAGTACATACAAGGTAAGTCTATCTAGTTGTCCTAGTAAAAGATAGCTTTATACATGTAGACTACCCACAGTTTTGCCCTAATTTTCCATTACAGCACAAATTTTCTCCATTATACAAGCAATGAAACAAATATTTGATCAAGTTATTTTTGACATATTCTGTCTTTCAGTTGTATGTCTCATCTTCTTCTGTTCCTGTGAATCTCATTTCTGAGTGAGACCACTGTCATACATTTCATTGGTAGTGGAAGCATAGAAACATACAAAATCATTGTTTACCATCCCTGCAATTTTCTTGTCTCCCATTTATAATGTTTGTCTGCTGTGTACATACTTTAAAATCTTAGTTACAATGTAGGAAGGTAGCTGATACACATTTTTCCTCAATTTTCTCTTGCTTTATCTTTTTTTGTTTAAACTACCCAATTTCCTCATTTCCTACATCCTTTACACTAAGTGCTTTCTGTTTCTCCGTGTGTCTGTACATAACAGAGTTTTTCCTTTTTCTTTGAAACACATTGCCTTCCATGATTATTTTTGACATTTAGATTCTGCTGGAATGAACATAGATTATATCCCCCTGTTGCTTAAATACCTTCCACAATTCTGGTCAAAAGTTTATTTCAATCCATTTTCTTTAAGTCAATCTGCTTTTCTTGCTATTTTTTGCTTTTTGAAGTTCAAGTTTTTTGCATCGCTTTTTTTTTTTACATACCCTCAGGTACTTGTCATATTTGATGCTGTTATGGAATTCTTGGCCCTAACATGTTCATTCACTTGTGTCCTATTTATCAGGCCTGACTTGGTTTCATAGGCATAAACTCCAAAAGTCTTCAGCGTGCTGTAGTCATTTGCTCAATGAAACAGTAAGGAAACATTCCTGTGCTTCCCCTAAATCAGTCAGTCTGTAAATCTTATTCCACTGATGCCAAAACAAATTAAATCCCTTAATCAGTATTATCTCATCTCACAGGTTTCATCATCAGCTTTTATACACTGTATTCTGCACTCTAGCCCCAAGTGGAAAGCTTATTGAAGTCAATGGTAGGTCTCACACTGACTTCAGTTGGCTTTGGATTGGACACTAGGAGTAAGATCCTTATTCCCACTCTTGCCCCTGTAGGGCACAGAAAAAGGGCCAGAGAGGCAAAAAGGGAGGCACTCTAAAAGCCCCAGTTCTGGCTGGGGTAGAATTTCCCAGCAAGGGCACAGTGAAGACTGCCATAAGGCTGCCTTCTGAGGATCCCCTCACAAAGCCTGGCATGGAGGTGGTGCCAGGAGTAGGGAGGGATGTTAGAGGTGGGACTTCAGCATGCAGCACTGCAGCAATTCCAGGCAGCACTGCAAATAGGGCAGCCCTAGGGAGTTGGCATAATTTAGACAGGTCCCCAAAGGTGTACACCGGCTGAAGACCTGACCTATTATTGCTGATGCTCAGCTGGTGTAAAATCAGAGGCTTCGTCAGAGCTAGGCTAATTGATACTAGTTGAGGAACTGGATCTTTATGTTCAGTATTTTTACTATTGTAATGTCCGCAGCAGGCCTGCTGGCTACTCACTTCCGTTGCATAATGTGACAGATGTGGGTTCAGGAGTAACGACTAAACTCTTATTTTGGCATTTGTGGTGCTTGGACACTTCATAGAGTCTCACTTGCTTTGTCAGAAATGAGACTTTTCTTGGTGGAAACCAAGGGGGTTAGATTATGTGTTTTTATGCTCCTTAACTTTGGGCAGGACTTAAATTACACATTGTTGGGTACTGTGGAAAAAAACCTCGCTCGATATCTGGATAGACGGGGTAAGTGTTGATGGGGTGAGTGAAAAATGAAGACTTTCATCTAGATTGGCATGGATGATCAGCCACAGTAAGGGGAAGTTCATCGTCACTGCCCCAACAAAACAAATATACTTCTCTTTTTTGTTTCTTTCTTTCTGGTTGTTTGACAATGGCTGGACATCAGGTACCCAAACTGAGTCCAACCAATCTAGAGAACATCTACCATCAGAGGGAGGGAGAGGGAGAGGGTGTGTGTGTGTCTGTGTGTGTTGTGGGCAGAGAGAGGGGAAGGAGAGGTGACAATTTTTGCCTTCACTTTTTTATGCGGGATCACATTTTTTTCTACCTCTGTATTCTCCAGGCCCTCGTTGAATAGCAGTTGCAAATATCATCTTGCTAGGAGGTTAAGTAACATCCTCTAGGGTCTTAAGAACTACTAATGGGTGAGAGAATGACCCTAATTAAAATTACAAGGTTAGAGAAAAAATATATTTTCATTTTCATTCCTTGCCAACTGCAGTCCAGAAATATCATTTTGTTCAAATCCCTCTGACTTTCCTGGGATTTGCCATCTAAAACCCTTGCTTGGCAAGTGAGATTTAGTTTAGGGTGACCCCCTCTATCAGGGCATGCTAAGCGCAGTTCTTCTGCCCTTTACTCATACAATAAGGATAACAACATTCCATTACCTCTGCATTCAACACTAAAGTTAAGTTTAACTCAGAACAGCCAGAATTGATCACTTTGGTCTGCTGTTGAAGTTTCCCCCTCCCCCCCCAGTTCTTCTCTAGATGTCAGGGGAGAGCACCTTCAGACCCTGCTTACATTTTCGTAATTCTAAGCACATGAATAGCCCTGCTGACTGTCAATGGGAACACTCATGTGCAGTCATATATTTAAGTGCTTTGGTGAACCTACATATGAAGAATTTCATCTCTGTGAGCAAAATCCTGCCCACTCCTCTATGGACATGCACTGGCAACACTGTTAACAAGATTCTTAAGGGCAGTATGAGGAGCTGTACCCAACTACATACTGCAGAGCTCAGCCTAGCAGGGCATGTCTGCTGTCACTTTGTAGCCCAGGTATCCCTGCAACACCAGGTCTCCTCCCAACCAAGCCTGAATTTGCAAGCTTTGGGCTGTTTGGGGAGAGATGAAGGGGGAATTTCTGTTATTTCCCACATCTGACCATATATTTTCAGTGGGAAATATAAAGAGCTACACAGTTGGTTCAATAGGCCTGATAGAGGAGTTCTGCAGACACTTTCCTCTCCATATAAACTTTCTAGAATTCTACAGAAATTTTGTAAAACAGTTTTGTATGGGATTTCATTTTCCTTGATCTTATGAGCTTATGGTTTCCATGCCATGAACATCATGGCTGATGTATCAATAACACCACCATTTGAAATGCCAGATTGCTTGGACAGACAAAGTGGGAGAGGTAATGTCTTTTATCACCAATTGCAAGGCGAATGGTCCTGTGAAATATGTGTTAACTATTTATGCTAAACAATCTGTTTCAAGTTGTATTTAGCTATGAAACTCTGATTAAGTTTCCCAGACCTGAAGAAGCGCTTTATGTAAGCTCAGAAGCTTATCTCTCTCTCACCAACAGAAGTTGGTCTAATAAAAGATATTACCTCACCAATCTTGTCTTGGACCCACATGGTTACAAGATTGCTTAGACATTCAATTCAAAGATTGTTTTTCTCTCCAGCTGTTAGCATCTGAAAGTCTTGCCAAACTTAGAGAAATGCCCTAATTTGCTGTTCTTTGTTTGATTAATGGATAAATACACCCTCATGCCTCAATACTGCCTATGTGTGAAAGCAGAGATAGTTTCTCCCAACACAACTTCATAGCACAGTGCTAAATTTTGTGCACTCTTAGCATGATTACTGTACAGTTATGGCATGTGCACTATTGCAAATCCCAAGTATTATGAACTCTGTATATTACAAAGGCACTATCAAACTCTGATTGATTTGGGCAGTTTGTAGTTAATTAAATTAATTTCCAATTCTATCTTCTCACCCAATTTCAAAGTATTCTATATTAAAAGCCTATTTTCAATTAGTAAGGAGGATGAATCAAAAAGAATTAATTATAAAAGTGGCAATCCCCATTTAAATCTTCATAGTGTAGCAATTATTTATGTTAAATGTTAAGAAATTGAAGAGTTGTACTTGACTCCTAGTTTTTCCTTAATATGTATCTCACATATATTAAATCTAGAGCAGGAGGTAACAATTTTTAAACCAAGTTTATGCTAGACTCCAAAAGTGTTAGAAAAATGAGCATATTTGGTTGGAGTCAAATCAGGTGGAGTCCTCTGCACTTGGGACCCAATTCTCCACTCTGCAGCACCAGTTTTTCCTCACTGTAATTCCATTGACTCCAATGGGGTAAAGATTGTGTAACAAAGTGGAGAATCAGTTATAATATTCATAATACTTTAAGATGGAGAAATATCAGCAGAATGTCGTTATCAAAGCCCTTTACAGATGGAGAAAGTGGGCACAAACTGTTACCACCAGTGTACGTTAGTAGAGAAGTCTGATTTGGTAGGATTTTGTACCCACTTTACACAAATGCAAATGACTACACAACTGCCGACAGTTAAGAATCATGCCCTTTGGGGAGGTAGAGATGGATTAGAGTTAAGTACCATAGCCTAACCAGTCACAGCAATGCGTGTTATGCTGAGGGAAGTGGTCACTGCTGGGCACAGAGAGTGTCTGGTTCTCCCAGCTTCCACTGGTTGCAGCAGCAATTGATTGAAGCCTCAAACTTGTGCTAATACACAGTGACCTTAAGAAAAGGCTAAGATTCAGCTTTTTGCATTGGCTGTTTATTTTTTCATTTACGTATTGTTAGCAACTATCTCCCAGGTACTTTGGGCCTCTTATATTTATTGCTTGTTCAAAGGAAGTAGCCAATTGTCCTGCCAAAAGAGGTGGGCATCTCGGCCACACAGAAATGTCTCTTCCTGTAACCTCCTCCAACCTGAGGCATCAGGATAGTGAAATGTGCTGCAATACACTCCCCCAGGACAGACACCAGAAATCCTAGGCAACCCACATTTGCCACTCCACTGGTCCAAGGTATCCAGAAGTCTCATCATTTTAAAGAGGTCAATGTGGAGTAGTCTTTGGCCAGAGTGAACAGCAGTTCATGGATAAAGGCTGTCCCATTCAGCACTGTGGTTTGGACAAAGGGTCCCCATCCTTGGTACAATTCCTGTGATGAGGACTAATCTCTGTTGCTCTTTGCCTTCTCCGATCCTCATCTCGCCCCCTTCCCAAATACCCATCCCAAAGTTTATTTAAAGGGTTCAAAAACATATTTAGCATAATATGTTTGGTCCTGCCTCAGTGTGTGTGTGGGGGGGGGGGGGGGAGGAGGTGGGAAGCTAGATGATCTTTTGTGGTCCCTTCCAGCCCTACAGTTCTATGATTCCATAATATGCTGTGTTCCCTATCATATGGTTGTAGAAGCTGATGTTTGTACTAAAGATACATTTCATGAACATGGTCCCTGCCATTCTGTTTATCACACAGCTAGTGCTTCACCAATATGTGCCCAAAACATGTATGTATTTAATCCATTAATGTCCTTGGATTCTTTAACTTATTCCTTGGTAGGGAGGGACCAGGACACCATCTCAACATGCTCTCCAGTTGCTTCAGGTGACGGTTTGAAATTATCTCATGGGCAATAGAGTACCCTAGTACTCTGAAACCCCTTACCAAAACCCCTGAACTGTGGACAACCCCACCATATTTGTCATCCTTAGACCTTGGCTGAACTAATTTGCAGTCTGCTTTTGGTGGGGGAAACAAAAAACCCTGATAACAGACAACAAATTGAATACAGAAGACTTCCATAGTGTCCTGGCCCGAACTACCTGTAGAAATATGTATAGATAATCCTGTGACACTCTGCACCCCATATTCACCATAGTAATATGATTATGATATTATAATGACATAATTATGATGTAGCTTCTACAAAGTATGTCATGTGAGATGTCAATGGAAAAGTTATGGTTTGCTGAATATAATTATCTTAGTTGTATGCAGATATCATTTTTGTATCTGGAGTTATAAATATTGACTATGCATCTGTATTTCAAATGTGTTTGCTCCTGGGTAACACCCACAAAGTACTTTACAGCCAGTCTAGCCAGCACATTGTGAATAGTCTATTCCAGTGGTCTCCAACCTTTTTACACCCAAGATCACTTTTTGAATTTAAGTGCAAACCAGGATCTACCCCACCCCTTCCCCGAGGCCCCCAACCCGCTCACTCCATCCCCCCTCCCTCTGTCACTCGCTCTCCCCCACCCTCATTCATTTTCACCGGGCTGGGGCAGAGGGTTGGGGTACAGGAGGGGGTGTGGGCTCTGGGCTGGGGTCAAGGGGTTCGGAGTGTGGGAGGGGGCTCCAGGCTGAGACTTGCGCGGGCGGTTGGGTTGTAGCAGGGACTGAGGGGTGCAAGTTCTGGGAGGGAGTTTGGGTGCTGGAGGGGGCTCCTGGCTGGGGCAGAGTATTGAGGTGTGTGAAGGGGTGCAGGAGGGAGTATGGGATGCTGACTCTGGGATGGGGCTCAGGGTGGGGGTTGGGGTGCGGGCTCCCGCCAGGTGGCACTTACCTTGGGCAGCTCCTGGGTAGTGGTGCAGCGGGGCTAAGACAGGTTCCCTGCCTGCCCCGGCCCCACACCACTCCCAGAAGCAGCCAGCATGCCCCTGCGGCCCTGGGGGGAGGAGGGGACATGGCTCTGCGCGCTGCCCCTCCCTGCAGGCACCACCCCTGCAGCTCCCATTCCCTGCAGTTCCCCGTTCCCAGCCAATGGGAGCTGCAGGGCGGTGCTTGCAGGCAGGAACAGCGCGGGGAGACCCCGCCCGCTGTAGGACGGTGCTGTCCATTCAGGGGGCGGTACGGGGCTAGGGCAGGCAGGAAGCCTGCCTTATCCTGCTGCGCTGCCGGACTTTTAGTGGCCGGAGATCGCTATGGACTGTCAGAGGCTCCAGGATCGACCAGTCAATTGCGATCTACCGGTTGGTGACCACTGGCCTATTCAATTGAATGGCCCATCAACAAACAAAATGGGCCATGGGAAAAGCTTATCCTCACCTTATGATCTTTCTTGTGGATGCTTCAGTAATGGCTGCTAGGACTCACTGAAGCATGCAAGGGCATGGGACTAGATCATGTGATACTGAACTCCCTTCTTCTTGCTTGTACTTTTCCACAAACTGTGCTGGGGGCGTTGCTTGAAACACAGAAGTTCCATCCACATGGAGGAAGCTATAAAAGGGGGAAGTGACATCACCACTGACCTCACTCCCCCTACAACACAACACCTGCCCCTTCCACACACACCCCGTCGGCGGCGGACCTGCTGGTACGGACCCTACCGGCAGGGCCCCCGACAGGGGAGGCAAAAGGGGCAAGGACATTAAGCCACGACAGTGTTTTAATGTGGGCTGGGTATGGGCCGGTGCGGGTTCTTACTGGTACAGAGTACCAGCCCGTACTGGCTCACTTTCACCCCTGCCTATCTAGTTTATAAAACTTAGATTGCACTTTGTTTTATTTCTTAGTGTAACCCTTCTGCCAGGCCAGTTAATAGCAGCAAGGGCCGGGTTCAGTACATAGGGGTCCCTTCCCAACAGCGTGACACAGAACCAGCTCGAGCCCCCACCCAGTGACCTGGGAAAATCTTACACACACCCCTGGGCGCCTTGAAGAGGCAATACTTCCCCTCTCGCAAGCACAGAGCCTCAGTGTAGCAGAAAATGTTTAATAACATGAGGTAAATGACATAGCATTAAATTGGGAAAACACCACAACTAGAGTTCATAGACCAAACCATGAGCGAAGACCCACCCCAGCAGATTGGGCCGTGTCCTTTCCTGTTGGTTCTTGAAACCAGCAACCCAAGAATCACCAAAGTCCCAAAAGTCCAACAACCCCGAAGTCTCTTGGGTCCAGCAACCCAAGAATCACCAAAGTCCCAAAAGTCCAACAATCCCCCAAAGTCTCTGTCCCTGGTCAGTGCAGACCCAGAGTTCAAGGTGGGGGCGCGCGCAGGGTGTTAAGGGGCACCTTACATCATCCGAGGCCGACCGGCTGCCTCTCCGTGGGGTTCCGCCGCAGCCTTCACCACGAGCCGCTCCTGCCGTCCCACGAACTGCTCTGCCAGCTGCTCCGCTCACCGACCTGTGAGCTGCTCAGCTCCGCTCCAACCGTCCCTGTGAGGCTCCACTCTGCTAGCTGCTCCGCCAGCCGCTTAGCAATATAGCGTCAGGCTCCCCCACTAGTTAACACAGCCTCAGTGATCTCAGCTCTTGGTAACTTTAGCTCTTTTGTGATTTCAGCTAGTAGTAGGGGAGCCCCAGTGCTGGTGCACTATTGGCCTGATGTGAACTCAGCTCAGCTCAGCTCAGCAGCCTGTAACTAGACTCCTAATGGAATCAAAGTTAGCTCTGACATTCAACAGTGGGGGAGGGGGAGGAGGTACAATTGGTGTTTCAGGCTCAGAAAAGGCACCCACACCACCAGGTACAAATACCTGCCCCCAACCTCTCTCAATTCACTAGGTTTTGTAATCCATGCCCCTTGTCAAGCAAGTGCTACTTAGGTAATGGTGAGTCCTTCTATCATACAACAGTTCCACTGGCCTTGATTCACAGAATCTGGGTAACAAAACTTTATTCTCCCTGCCCCAATAACAGAGAAACTGGGGATCCCACATCAGCCGAAGTAACCACTTTCAGTTGCTGTTTTTTCATGCCAGGTGAGTGGGTGTACCTATGCAAACAAGATCAGCCCCTGGAGTTCTTTTCCACACTCGCCATAATTCACCACCAGATGTCAGGGTAGAGCTCATCCTGACTCTGTTTACATCAGGTAATCTGCTTTGATCTCTACGCTCACTACTTATAATGACTAAAATCTACCTTTCTGTAGTTAATAAATTTGCTTTGTATTTTTTACCTAAAACAGTGTGTTTTGCTAGAAGTGCTTGGGGAATCTGCTCAGCGACAAAAACTGGTGCATTGTCCTTTCCACTTTGAGGGAGGAGCGGACTGAATAACAAATCTATACAGGCCAGGCTTTTGACCAGGGCAAGACAGTACAGCTCTGGGGTTCTAGGCTGTGGAGCTGGTGGGGGAGGCGGGTGAGCTGGCTGGAATCTCTCTATTGTTAGTTCATGAGTGGCTGAGGAGAAGCTTCATGTAACTTGGCCCAGATTGGTATGCCAGAGGGATCCCAGATCCAGGTTGCACCTCAGGAAAGTCCGTCACAAACCCCAATAGTTCAATTTTATCAGACTTAATCCCTGGCAAAATGGCAACAACTGGATAATTATTTTGGATCCAGCCCTTGGACTGAACTGCCACAATTATACTTCTACAAAGAAGTAGGCTGTATCACATAGGTTGACAGCTGAATTACTTTGGGTTAATTCTGGTTTTTGGTTTAGTGTGTGGATACTGGGTGGTGTTGGAGGCATGTGATATACCCAAGGTCAGACAAGATGATCTGGTGGTCTCTTCTGGCCTTAAAACATCTGGGTATGTCTATACACTTGTGGTTGGCCCATTCTAGCTGACTTGGACCTGTGGAGCTCGGCCTGCAAGGCTGTTTCATTGCCGTGTACACATCTCAGTTCAGCTGGCGCTTGGGCTCTAGGACCCTGAAGGGTGGTAGGGCCCCAGAGCTTGGGCTCCAGCTGAAGCCTGGAAGTCTACATAGCAATGAAACTGCCCTGCAGCCCAATCCCTACAAGCCCGAATTGGCTGGTACAGGCCAGCTGTGGGTTTTTCTTTGCTGTGTAGACATACCCTATGACTCTAAAACAGTCTATTTATTCCCACTGTGTCTTTTAGGGTGCAGGATCACTTCTCCAAACTCTTGTTTATACAGGCCAAATTTCTAAGCTTTGCTCCACTGTTCATAAAATAAACAAATGGAATATATTTACCTGTGTCATTTTAAAAATGGCATTTTCCTAGTTTGCTGATTGTGCTGACTGTCATCTCCATCAACTATTGTCAGCTGCAAACATGACATTGCAGTGAATGATATGATGCCAGCTGTAATTAAAAATCTACAATGCTGTACAGCAGCTTTGTTAACTTCATTTATACATTTTAAATTGTCATGTATTGGCAATTTGTCATTGGCATTGATTTCCTCCCTGACAGCCAAGATTACTGCTCTAACAACTGGCCAATTCTTCATTGCCTCTTTCATGCTTGGCGCTCTCTCTTTTTGATGTTCACTATTTGGAATCATGGCATCTCCTGATAATAGACTAGAAACAAGAGGAGGAGGAAGGGACAATTGTTGCAGAAAGAGGGGAATAAATGGAGCAAGCAAACAAGGAAAAGGAGGAAGAGAAATGAATAGAAGGAGATTACATTGGGGAAGAGGAGAAAGTTAAATGACCGAGGAAAACAAACAGGCAGCTGTATGAAGAAAGGGGGAAAATGGAGTGAAAGAAGAAGAAAACACTGGAGACAGAGGGCTCAATCCTGCAAGCTGCTGAGCTGTCTTAAGTAGTGCTGAGATCCCATTGAATTACATGGGAGTTGGGATCGAGCCCACAGTAAGTAACCAATACAAATTGTTTCAATAAATGTTGTTTAATAAATACACCTCTACCTCGATATAACGCTGTCCTCGGGAGCCAAAAAATCTTACCACGTTATAGGAGAAACTGCGTTATATCGAACTTGCTTTGATCCGCCGGAGTGCACAGCCCCGCCCCCCCGGAGTACTGCGTTACCGTGTTATATCCGAATTCATGTTATATCAGGTCGCATTATATTGGGGTAGAGGTGTATTACAAGAGTATTTATTATATCAGTTGATGTGAGGATGGAAGTGTATATACTGTGGTGGCTTGAGTGATGTGTTGGGAATGGGAGGTGACAGAAGTTGAATACTGTTCCCTATAATAACTTAAGGGAGGGAAGAACCTAGTTTGGTATTAGGTGATAAAGAGTATTTTTAAGATTTTGATCTAATACTTTAGAATTCTGGCTCCAATTCAGGAAGGCAGAGGTGAAAGTAAGCCGGTACGGTCTGGTACGGCATACCGGCAAGAGACAGTACGCCGTGCCGGACCGCACTGGCTTCCACGGCAGGGATTTAAAGGACTCTGGGGAGCCCAGCGTCCTTTAAATCTTGACCGCAGCTCCGGCAGGTGGGCTGGGGCCGGGATTTAAAGGGCTTGGAGCTCCCGCAGCTGTGGGGAGCCCAGAGCCCTTTAAATTCCCCCCTGCAGCTCCGGCAGCGGCGGGAGCTCCGGGCCCTTTAAATCACGGCCCCAGCCCTGCAAGGCTCGGGGCTCCCCGCAGCTGCGGGAGCCCCAAGCCCTTTAAATCCCCCTCCGGGGATTTAAAGGGCCCGGAGATCCATGGCGGCCGGAGCCCCGGGCCCTTTAATTTGCCTCTGAGCCCTGGGGGCTCCCAGCCACCTCTGCAGCTGGAAGCCCCGGGTTGATTTAAAGGCCCTGGGGCTCCCAGCCACAGCCGGTGCCCCAGGACCTTTAAATCTTGAGAGGCCCTGCCTCTTCCTGTTGAGGCCACGCCTCTTCTGGATGAGGCCACGCCCCCGTCAGGACTCTGGCAGTACCGGTAAGACCTGTAAGTTACTTTCACCCCTGTAAGAAGGTGAATAACTTTAAGTGTGAGTAGTTCCACTGAAGGCAATTCTGACATATTAGGACAATTCATTACATGTTAGAAGAATTTAAGACATTTCAAACCAATGATTTCATTCAAGGAAAATGAAACTAATCTTGTATTACCAGTAAAATAACTTGCTATACTCTTTACTAAGCAATGACTCAGTAATAAATGGAACTGTGAACTCCATTATTAAAAAAACCCGTTGTTGCTTTTTGTTGTAATGAAGGATGAGTTATGAGAAAATGGAAAAGTGCGTGTGGACTCATTCTAAGTGTTGTAGACTGATAGAACTGATACTGTGATGTGCAAGCATTGTTTTACTTTAGTGGGACAACTCACATGCTTAAAGTTACACGTGTGCTTAAGTATCTTTATGGAGCTTGATTCTTAACTACCTCTCTTGCTCTTCATCCCCCACAAGCATGTACACATCTGTTACAACCCTGCATCCTGATAACATCTAAGGTAGGTACAGAAGAAAGAAATGTTTGGATGTGGGAAGCACCAAGGATATGCCCTTTCTCAGATCCAAACACCAATGCCCAATACACACAATCTCTCACACTCACACACATTCATAATTAGCTCAGTTACTTATGGGCCTACTTGGGAACATGAACTCCTTAAAATACATTACTTCACATCTTTTTCCTTGTTCTACCCTATCTTTGTCAGATGATGCAGTATCATATCGCCACAGGAGAATAGGTCTCAACAGCATACCATGCCAAAATTCATGAGCTCCTCCTATTTTAATCTATTCTAACCACTGTTCATGAACAATTCATTCAATCTGTCTTGAATTTGGAATGAAACATGAAATCAGTAACATTTCCCAGTGGTCTAGGCTAAGTTATGAACAGTTTGAACCTTGATGGCTCAAATCCCCATTAACTGAGGATTATTTCTTTTTGTTTTAAATCTTTAGGAATATGTAAATTCTTTGAAGGAAGAAGAATACATAAATATATGTTCTAAATACACAAAGGGTTTTTGAAGCCTTTGCAGCATAAGAATGACACACCCAACACTGACTCCCCTTTTTACCACTAAACCACTATAATTAAAAAAACAAAAAAACAAATACAATAAAATAAATAGCCCTACCTCCCAAAAATGGAGAGGTGCCAGAGATTTCATGAAGTCCACTAGTGACTTTGCTATTGCTATTGAAGTTACATAGAACGTGTTCAGACACCATGGTACAGGCAACAGTATAAAACCTGAGAGAGAGAGAGATTTTTAAAACATTTTAATGAACTCAGTATAGAAAAACAGTAAAAACAAGAAAACAAATGACAAATTGTAAAACAGTTGCCCATCCCGAACAGTTCAAAGTGCATTTCCAATAGCCCACCGTTGAATAAATTGATATAAATTGCTTAAAAGCATATCATATCCAAACTTCAAATGAAGTCATAAAACCACTATAAAAACACTAAAAAAGGAATAGCATCAGCAACACGGTACTAAATAATTTACATTGTCCTACTTTTTAAAATGACCATCTTTGCTTGACCCAAAATAGAATTTGTCAGGCATACCACAGATCTATTTGTAAATCTATAACTCACAGTAAAAAAAAAAATCAAGGGACAATAACTGAAAAATACCCTGAATTAAAATAAATAATGACTATAACCTGGAACAAGAAAGAAGCATATGACAGCCTCTTCTGTGTCACAAAAAGGACACATCATCAGCATGGACACCCCAGAGTCAAAATGATACACAGAAACAGTTGTGGCAAAAGCCCTGTGAAGAATTGTCCATTGGAGATCACTCATCCTCTTTGCAGGGAGGGCCTTGTATACAATTCACTGTGCTGGGTGGAGAGCGTCCGCCACCAGAAACTGTCTTTGCCCTACTGTATCAGGATGATCAACAAGTGTTCCAAAATGATGAAACTTTACCACAAGCATATACACTGACTTATAGCCTAAGCCATTAAAAGTATATTCAGAAGACCCCTTGAAGGCAAGCAAGCTCCCAGGCTTGTCAACATCCCAATCCATAGCAGGAGCAACAGGCGAGAAAATAGAAACATTAGTATAATCAGAAATGGTTCGCTCAAGGAGATGGGTCCAGATGGGCAATACTGCCCCTGGGAAAGGCTGGTTCCACCTCTGACAAAAACTGAGAACCCCAGCAAATGGAATGAAAACCAAGCTTGACAGCCAAGGTATCCACTGAGACCCATGTAAAATTAGTAAAATCTATTAAATAAACTAGTTTTGTTACACCTGTTGCAGTAAGGGAAGAGATAAGACTCCTTATTCTAAACAAGGGATTCACAAGCAGCCTTGGGAACTCCAGCCATCTGTCCTGTGGCTTCAGCTTAAAAAAAAATCTCCAAGAGTTAAAAAGGCTTTGATAAACACCTCAAAATTGAGACATCCAGAATTCAACAAAAAAAGTTCACGATCAAAACCCAAACACCAAAGAAAAGCAAAGGCCAGTTGCATATAAGGAACAGGCTCAGCCACAAACAACAGCTGCCATAGTCTGCAGCTGAAAAGTATTGACTCCATTTAAAAGATAAGACCTTGTGGGCAGCTACAAAAAACCTCTGTCTCAGTCAATGATGGCCATCCCAGAAAAAATTCCAAAAGAACCTTCTGAACTTTTTCTAAAAAAAGGGAAGGGGGATCCAAAACAATACACTTATGCCACAACTTAGGCCTTGGCTACACTTGCAGCTGTACAGCGCTGTGAGGTAAACCTGTCTTCGTACAGCTGAGTAGGGAAAAGCGCTGCAGTCTGTCCACACTGACAGCTGACAGAGCAGTGGTGTGGCCACACTTGCAACATTTGCAACTGTGTTGGGAGCGGTGCATTATGGGCAGCTATCCCAGCATTCATGTGGCTGCAATGTGCTTTTCAAAATGGGGGGGGGATGGAGTGTGACAGGGAGTGTGGCGGGAGAGAGAGTTCTTTTTGGAGCTGTCAGCACTCTATTTTGCAAGTTCCGAACTCCCGGCCCCCTGCTCATTCATTTACTCACTCAAAGCAAACAGCAAACTGTTTGCTTTTTCTCTGTGGCACGAGCTTTGAAACCGGCACTTCCACATTCCTGCAGCTGGTCACAACAATGGAGAGGATTGGCCACTTGACAAGGTGATCGGTACAGCGCTGCAGGTTGATTCCTGGTACACACTCACAGGGGAGAGTCGTAACCACTCCACCGTATCTCTTATGCTTCTCGGGGAGGTGGAGTACCTTCAGCGGTGTACCCAGGGAGATACAGCGCTGTACATGCCTTGCCAGTGTAGCCGGTCAGTGGGTTACAGCGCTATGGGCGGCTTTACAGCACTGTAACTCGCAAGTGTAGCTAAGACCTAATGCAATTAAATTATTAATGACTAACACCTGCCCTTGAAAGAAGCGTTGAGGAAAACACCACTTCCACCTTTGCA
Organism: Chrysemys picta bellii; assembly: GCF_011386835.1. Classification (NCBI taxonomy): domain Eukaryota; kingdom Metazoa; phylum Chordata; order Testudines; family Emydidae; genus Chrysemys; species Chrysemys picta. The sequence continues at coordinate 84,898,917 of NC_088798.1, forward strand.
ACTTCTCTTCCCACTTCCTTTACTCCCTCCCAATTCTGACCCAAAAATATCATCTAATCTCAGCATAATTCCCAGTGCCTTAAAGTCAGTTTGGCTTCACAGTAGCAACCCTTCTCCCCACCCCTAGCAAAGTCAGGGGATGGGAGATCATCAAGCCCCCAGCAGCAGTGTGTGTCACTTTTCTCCCAATTTATGCGAGCTCAGGGAGCCTGCTCAAAAGAGTGCTGGCATTCAGTCAAAACCTGGATGTAACAATCATGAGTAATAAACAGTCTCATTGTCAGCGCATGCAGAGATTTTCACCAGAGTACAAGCTGGAATGGAGAGAGAAAGGCCAGAAAGACACTTTCACAATATACACAACAAAGGCTTGATAGCATACAATAACCCAGACAGGGAACAACCCTGATTCCTTACAGACTGAAAAGGAGGCACTCAAAACATTCACCGTAAATAAACTATATATATATATATATATATCAATATACAGTAACTGAATGCAGGAGACAAATCTCAGTCTAGAACCAAAAGCACAAAGGGCATGAAACAAATATCCATGATCTACATGATCAAAAGCCTTCTCTTGGATCAAGGGAAATCAACCCAACATGCAAACCAAACATTTTTGAGTCTGAAGTTACATCCTGAAATAGGAAATAAGGTTATCAAAAATGGACCGGTTGGGGACGCAATAGGGTCTAATCAGGGTGCATGACCTAACCAATCACATTTTTCAGTATATTTGCCAAACTCTTGGGGAAAAGTTTATAGTCAGAGCAAAGCAGGGACACAGGTCTCCAATTCTTCACCTCTCCAAGGGCCCACTTAGGGTAAGAACTGCTTGATGACAACTGAGTGGCAACATCTTTTCTCTGATGCTCTCCTGAGAAACGTGGAACAAGTCAGGTCCAAGAAGGTTCCAAAATGCCTTACAAAACTCAATCAATAGGCAAGTCATTGATACCAAGTGCCTTCCACGGAGCAAAGCAATTTAAGGCAGAAATCAATTCTGAGTGTGTCAGGTCCTCTTCAAGTCTTTCCACATCCAGTTGAGATCCTAGGAAGATCCTCAAGGAGTCACCGATTCTCCAATGGACACACATGCTCTGCAGCATTCAGGGTCTGAGAAAAAAAATCACAGCAAATTTCCTAATCCCCACAGGAACTGAAAGCACTTGGCCCAATGATGTCTTGAAGTTGCCAATCATCTTCCACTCCATGTCTCTTATCCAAGCTGAAGAAAAACTGAGGAGGCATATCCATTTGAGAAAGGCCCTGATATTGTCCCCTAACTAGTGCACCCTGATCTTTACTATCCAACACGTACCACGAGAGCTGGTTTTTATGCAATCCAGCATCATTACTGCCATGAAAGGCTTTTTTCAAGTTTCACAATCCCCAACTCTAACTTCTCCATACCCCAGTGATGACCCAGGGTCGACTGCTATGTGTATTGCTGACAAAAAGATTTAATATTAACGTTATCCACCTCCCATCGTTGCCTCACAAAGGGAAAGTATCCTTTGAGGCAACCCAGACTCCCCCAAAATAATTGGAAGAGTCCCAAAAGTGAACATCTTGTAAAACATGAGTGTTAAAATTCCAGAATGGATGACAGTCTTGAATAGAAGGAAGAGATGACACAAATAAGACTAATCATGATCTGAAATCCCAGTAGGGACAGTATAGCTAGAAAGCAAATGAGACAAATGATGAGTAAAACATAAAAATGGCCTGAATGGGCCATAGAGAAAGAGCTGGCAGTAGCTCTGAACCAGGTGTACTGCTGCTCATAAGGGTTAAAATGTCATCACACACCAGTCAGGTTAGAAGCCTGTACACTGTGTGGACAGTGGATGCTGTTCCAAATTATTTCTAGCCAAATAATGTCAAACAATTTGTCAAAAGAGCACCCAGGCGCTGAAAAAAAAAACCACACTTTGTCTTTCCTTACAGTAAGAGCATCAAAAAAAAGATGATATTGCTCAAAAGTAGCTCAAACCATCAATAAACAGCCTGGAACAAATTCCTGCACCCCCCACCGAATCAGGCTTTGCCCTGTCCACAAAGAGAATGACGACCCCTGCACTTGCAGTGGAACCATGACTCCGAAAAACTTCCCCGCTCCCATGAGCAAGCCAATTGGTTTGGCTGCCTGCATCTGGGTGAGTCTCTTTCAAAAAATGAAAGGTCCACCTTTTTCTGGGATAGGTACTCAAAAAGATCCATACATTTTTTAATGTCCCTACACCCATTCACACTCAGAGAGTCACATACAAAATTATCCATCAGACCAGTACTCAGAATAAACAATAAAAAGACAGACACAGAAAAAAGCCCAAAACCTCAAACAAAACCACCAACTTCTCCTATATCCATTAATCCCCAACATTTTCATTGGTCAAAGAGATATGAACTTTGGCCATCAGTTTTTTTTCAATCTGTAGCACTTCTCTTTGTCAAACTCAGACCCAGAGACACATCTCACAGTATACTGAGCAGACAGCAAAAACAGATTAAGGTCAGGAAAGCAATCTGCCATCTCTACTCCTAATTTCCTTTAGCCTTATCTAGAAACCTACCAATAGTATCTGGGGCATATTCCCCGCAGGAAGTTCAAGACCAAAGAATCTATGAATTCATCATCCCCCCACGCTCTCAGACTCAGAGTCACTACCAACCTCAAAGGAGGGGCGGGGGGGAGAACCCCAGAGAGACCAGAGGGAGGGGGATGCTGGAACCAAGGAGGCAAAACTACTAGCAAGAATTCCCAGGGGGAATTCTCCATGCCCCCAACTAAAGACCTGCCCTCAGCAACACCTTCCACAGTGTGCTCCCCAATTGCTCTAACCAAACTAACCCACTTCACAGCTTCGTCAGTAAATGGAGCCCCCTTTGAATTGAATGACCGCTTTTTTCTATGGGGCTTTGCCAGCAAGCCAGAGTCCTCAGCCATGGTAGTGGATTCCATAGCAACAGGCTCAGCCTCCATTCTGTAAGCAGGCTCAAGCCGAGAGACAGCGCTATCAGGATCCACAGAACTAGTAATGCCATCTCCCCCCAGATTGCAAAGGGGACACTAATCCCCCAAAACCAACATCCCCAGAGACATTTGGAGCCTGTTGGGACCCAGTCTCTGCCACAGTCTCCCCTCTCTGTACTTTACTCTCAGAAGCCCCAACATCCCCAGATGCAGGGTCACCATTCCCAGCCTCTTCTGAGGGCACTGATGGACCAAACATATCAGACTCCCACAACACAAACAAGCCAGGTCCTCAGTGGAAACAAACACAGTGTAGTCACACTCCCCAATCCTGTGTTTCGGGATAACTTTTAAAACTTTGGACGCATTTTTTAGTATCGTATAAACCTGCCTATGAAAGGATAAAACATGACAAACCTCTGGAATTCTCCTAATGGGGCTAGTGATCTTACTGTAACTTGCCAGGTCACTAGCCAGTGGCTCATTTCCTACAAAAGGGGTGGGAGGAACATTAAAGATAGTGACTTTAACAGCATGTCATAAGAGGGGCACTACAGGGACAAAACCACCCTGCACAACAATCCCCTCCACAACCATCTGCTCAAAGAAGGTTAAGCTTGGCAACAAGTGCAATAACACCGTGGCTCATGCAGGAGGCATACCTCACATTTTTAAACCCAACCACCTTCCCCACACTGGAACTCATTCCTCCACAGGGGCAGAGTCTGGAGGCAAAACCCGCAAACCATTACAACAACAGGTTAAACCCTCAGTACCCACAAAAACCTGAAGTCTCTGTTTCCTTGTCCTGGCCATGTCAGCCCAGAAGACAGACAAAAGCCTACTAAAGCTAAAGAAATCCTGAAACTAACCCCACAACTACCACAAAAAACCAAAATCCCATTCCCAACAGCAGCAAAGAGAGAGAGCAACAAAGCATATTCCCTCTCAGCAGAAAGAGAGAGAGAGAAAGATGTGGCAATATCCAAGGGAAGGTATATTGGGGGACCTGGTCAGGCTCATATTGTGCCTTTAACGGTCAGGAAATTCTCTCTACAAACTACAATCAAGCAGCCACAGTTTCAAAGAGCAAACAAGAATAATCATTTGGACTAGAAACATATTTCCCTTTATTCTCTCTATTTCCGGTGCTAAATAGTGTAGCAAAATATAACACACTGTTACCTCAATCCTGCAAATTTCTGCACACGGACAGGCTGCTGAGCCTGCACAGAATCAGCAAAGTCAATGGGCCTCCATGCAACTCAGCAGTCCACTCACAGACAAGTTGCAGGATCAGGACCAATTCTTTTCCCCGGCATTACTATCCATGCATATGCCTCTGATTGTGGTTTGAGTTTATTTTTGTCAAGCTTAGCCTTCAGGTGCTTTATGTAATTAAAAAAATATATCTGAAACAAAGTTCAGGCTCCCCCTGAATTCCTTTTTGTTTTGATCAGATTTATACAACTGAAATTGAAATGCTCTGGAGACAAACAGCATAGTTACATCTGTCCAGGCAAAACAGGAGGACACAGAGAAGAAAATCCATCTGTAGGAAACATCTTTAAGGATTCTACTTTTCTCACATCAGCTTTAAACTACTGTGCACCTGGAATTCATTTGGAAATGGAAACCAATATATGATACAGCACTACACCTGCAAATGAGGCTTCCTTGCCAGGAGCACACCACATCAGTGCTTAAGGAGCTACATGAGCTGCCCATTGGTTTCTTGGTGGAGTTTAAAGAGTTCGTTTTTAAAACGTATATAGCCCAGATAGGGTTGGAACCGCTTCTCGCTCTCTAGAATACTGCTATAGTTAGAATCAGCACAGGCACTTAAGCTGTGTCCCCCTCGATTTAAAGTGAGGAGCTGTTGGCAGGGAGTTTTAGATGAAGGGCGCTTGACTTTGGGGACTTAACTCCCCCCACCCTTGTTTTGAAATAGGTCAGCAAATCTGGGCTATCTATCCACTGAGGCTTTGAGAAAGGGGCAGAGATGGATGAGGGTTGTAATTTTTTGGCAACATGACATTTTGGGAAGGTGTGGGGTGGCGTTGGTTAGCATTGGTCATGGGAGTGAAAATATGCTGCTGTTTTTTAAATCAAAATAAATATAAACCCCTCTGGGGCTAAAATTGTTACAGTCTTAGGCTTCCCCAATATGGTTACTGTTTTAAATCTCATGATTTTAGCGAAACTCATGATTTTCTTTGTGCCTGTTTCATGATTTTTGAATACGTGGGTTTGGCAATACTAAGGAACTGTTGTGAAATATATCTTGGATCAAAGGTGGGGAGGCTGGGGGACTCAAGGTATGCAGGACAAATGTATTGATCCCTAGTCATAATGTGCATGTTACTAAGATTCAGTACACTTCTTTAGAGAGTTCAAAGGGTTAAAATGAACTGGTTTCAATTCATTTATTAAAGATTATATGTAAATACATTCTCTTTCCAATCAATTTATGCCAAATAATGGCATTTAGTGTAAGATTATATATGTAAATGCATTCACTTTCTGATCAAATTATTCCATAAAATGGTATTTAATGTAGACTAATTTGGAACCATGCAGTCATTTATGGACCTACGAATTTACATAAACGTTTCTTTTAAAAATAATCCACCACCTAAGGACAACCAAGCAGATAATATATGTAAAAGTGACCCAAAAGAGAAATAAATTGCATTTACCTGTGCAAACAGTACCTTTTTAAAAGTAAATTTAGAATGTGATTTTTGTTCTGACTAATAGAATTAATGTATTTTCACCTAGTTCAGGGTGTTGTTATGAGAAATGGCATAAAATGGTAAGTAATAGTTTTCATGAAATTTTTTTCTTTGCAATTTTTTACTCCTGTTAAATGGAATTTTTTTGTGTTATTAATTGCTTGATAATAAATGGTGAATTTCAGGAAAATAGGCTGCCAAATGCATACTTATAACCACAATAGATAGAACTATGATGCATGTATTTTACATCACTTGTAACAATTTGGCCTCATAAATAATAAGAAAGTTTTTTTGTTTATGACTAAAAAAAATACACTTTTCAATTGTCATTCATCTCTATCTGAAAATTCCCACCAACAGCATAAGTCATAAAGCAAAGTTATTAATAAATTATAATTAATAATATAATATATTTCCACTTATCAGATGTTCTCTGATGATCTCAGAGTAACCTACAAACAATAAATTAAAGATAGACTTTTTCCAAAGACAAAAATTGAAACAAAAATCCCTATCTCAATATCTGAAGTGTCCTATGTCTTGATGTCTGCACAGTTTTAGCAATTTTGTTTGGAACATCTTATAAAGTTTCTTTATTAAAGGTGTGGGAGAAGTGTATTTCTGAAAACTGGAATTTGCTGTCTCTCTGAGAAGCTGTCCACTAGCAGCATAGCTGTCTTTCTTGATTATGTGGAGGGATGCTCAGCCAGTGACCCAGAAGTCCTCTCATATCACTTACGCTAAACCACCTTTGCCACAAAGTTTCTCAACAAACCTAAAATTAAAGCATAAATCTCAGTTTCTATAAGTTAATGCCTATCCAGATACAGCAAAATATTGTAGCTGAGCTGTTTGTAAATTCAATTTTGTTTCCATGTTAGAACCTTAAACTAGCTAAGCTCTGCTTGGTTGGACTTCCCAGAGTTTCACTTTCATAACCAAGTATGGAACCATTTGGCTTCCAATATGGTTTTGGGATTTTTTCTGAAGGTGTTGCACACCTCTTGTCATTTTCTTGGGCAGTTATGTGGTGGCATCAGAAATCACAAAGCCCGGGGTAACAGGAAAACAGTAATGATCCCTATTACAAATTTCTCTTGTAACACTCTGTGGTCAAAAGAAGTTCCAGTTTCTGCCTCTCCTGCACACTACTCACACAGCTGCAGCAATTGTCAAGTCTGTGGGATCCCTGCAATGACATTTTAGAAAAAATCTGCACACTACAATGTGTAACATCTTCCAGTGTAATAGTTCTGTTCAATTCCAGAGATCAGAACTAGAGCTGGACAAATAACTATTTTTTTGATTCACTGGCAGTTCTGAATTTAAAAAAAAAAATGTTTTAAAAAAAATAGGTTGGGATTGACCCAAAATGATACTTTTTGGAATTTTCAGTGAACCAAGTAGTCAGAAAAAAATCAATATGAGTCAAACACAAAGTTTCCTCAACCTGAAATGAAATATTTCATTTTGACTGAGCATTTTTAAAACGTCTAAAATAAAATTTGAGTTAATTTTGAAATAAAATATCATTTTGAATCAAAATGTTTCATCCTGATTATGTCTAAATGAAACATTTTGATTTTTTTCAGTGTTTTTGTTCTAACTAAAACAATTCCACAAAAATGCACAAATTCACAAAATCTTTTGGTGTCAACAAATCTGCATTTTTCATCAAAAAAAGGTTGGGCCAAAATTTTTTGGCCAGCTCTAGTCAGAATTGTGCTAAACACAGCCATGTTCATACATGTTTATTTCTATCAGAGTTCTAAGATGGTTTTCTTGATGGATGTGGACAGGAATATTTTGTCTGAGAATTATGCTAGATTTGTACTATAAAACCCTGCTACTGACTATCTAGTGGACTATATCATGGTTTGGTGAACAGTTGTCAGTCAAAAAGTTACTAACATTACTTAGGAAAAAACATGCTGAAGGACTCTAGCTAATGGAGTTCATATGATTCTAATGTGACAGTGATCAAATTTTATTTACAGTTCATGTGGAACTGGGCTTCAAAGTCTTCAAACAGGACCAGCTTCCAACCTTTCTTAGATTCTTTGTGATATATTTTTCTTTTCCTCCTGGACACACATTGTAAAGAATTTTTTTTTTAATATCTTGGCACCTAAAAATGAAAAAAGGCTTCATAAACATATTTTTCCTTTCTTTTTTGTGCTGCTCGACTGCTCTCCCACTACATAACTTCATGTACTGCCAATTTGAAAAGGTTCCTTATCTAAGGTTGGAACTGCAATAAATTACAGGAAACATGGAACAGGTTTCAGGGGAGCAATCAGCATGAGAGGCTCAGAGCAACCTAGTAGAACTACGTTTCCTCTGCGGCGCTCTTTTGTTAGCCTCCTGTCAGGTATTTAAGCATGAACTTTGAACATTTAAGGTTGTGCATTTTCAAACCATATGTTTAGGTCTGTAAGTGTATACTTAATCTCCCTTTCATTATCCAGAAATACTTCCAATCTTACTTCTTCACTTGCCTCCTCTCCGCCCCCACCCCCCCCCCATCCACACACACACACACACACACACACATCAGGAGCAGCCCAAAGCAGCCAGATCAGAGCAGAGGATCAGAGCTAAGGTTTGCGCCTGATCCCATAAGTCAAAGGCAAAGCTCCCATTAACTTCATTCAGCAGAAGCAAGACTGGGACCCCTATTTGTTAATAACCTGTTCAAATAGCAGCAGCAACAAGTGAGAGATTGGGTTGACAACCTTTTACATGCAAGTATGACCTTTATACTCAATGGTGACATTTGTATCCTATTAGCAAAATACTGTATTGTATTTAAGCAATAATTGCATTTTCTATGGAGACAAATGACATGTAAATCAATAAATGATGAGGCTGCATGCCAAGCACATTATTGATTTTCCGTCACATTCATCTCTAAGCTTAATGCTCGAGAAAATAAAATGTATGCTATGATTTTTAACAAGTTGCATCTTTTGGACTGGATAAAAGTTTTGTGGCAGTTGATAATGGTTTTCTCCAACTGAGAAAAACAAGATTAAAAAAAAAGAGTTTAACTACAACTGGAGTGGATGCAGAGTAACGCCAAAAGTAAATGGTGAATAAATCAATAACGACTCATACGACACCCTTATTATCTATTGAGTCCTTCTCGTTGATCAGATCATGAACTCGTATCATCTGTATTTAACCACTGATTAAGTGCAAAATTGTGCACTCTTCCCTCCCCCGCCCCAAAAAGTAGTTTGTTTTAGTAAAATTGATCCAGTGGAGGCCCAGTTGGTATTGCTCTTCTCTCTGAATGGTAAGCTCAAATGGTTCAAATCCCACTCCAAATCAGAGGCTGCCATTGTAGTGAGATGCTGGAGAATTTCACACATTGAGAAGTGTCTTACTGAAACATTAAGAGTAAAATCCTTTGTGTTTTTCTGGTAGCTGTCTAACTAATGATTTTTAAGTTCCAAAGCATTTATTGGGAAGAGAAAGGAATAACCTCTGTGTCTTGGTCAGCTAGGGAGGTTGTTTGTTACATCCATATTAATGCCCTGTATCCCTTGAAAGCAGATCAGTGAGAATGAGGAGAAAAAATTGCAATATATACACACACACAATCTAGAAATTTACAAGAGATCTCTGCTACAAGAGGTGCCAAGCTATTTGTAAATATGAAACAAGATGTTTACATGCCTCTCAGGGTCACTGGATATAGTTAATTAATTACACTCCAACTGGTGCATCATTGCAGTAAAAATGCTGAACTTTTCTAGTCCTCCTTCTAAATCAGCAATAAGACCATTTGCTGAGAATATTTAAGGAGATTTAGTCAGCCTGGTTTGCGATGTTCTTCTTGTATATTTCTCTGTGACACCCATGATTTAATATTACACTTTTTTCAATTTATTTACTTTGGCTTGAGTATACAATCATGTGGAAGAAAAACACCTATCACTGTGGCCATAAATGTCAAGCAGCACAGCTCAGCCACTTCTCTCATATAAGGAATAATGTTGCAATATTCTTACACCCTGACCAAATCTTTCTGTAAGTTTATGGAAGGAGCAGACTCAAGTGTTTATGTTTCTTCTGCATCTTTCTCATTTTCTCTTGCTTGGGAGTTATTTAATTTATTAACATGGACTATACACTCTGTGCCGTCAGCTAACCAGTGTGGGTATCTTCACTGCGGCCATTCTGGTAAGTGTCTGCAGTTGTACAGACCCCTGAGAAACTTCACAGGATCCTACAATGGAACCATTGGGCTAAGAAATTCTCATCTGACTGCACTGTAAATTTATTGATCTACCTGTGTTTCTGTATATATCATCACTCAAACAGAAGTAAAGAAAGATAGTTCCTTTAAGAGTTTCTATACACCTGAGTAGTTTAATTCTCAACAGTAATAATAATCATACAACTTTCCTGCAGTAACCCAGCTGATTTTGAGCTAAATGATCTATGGCAGTTTGTTTTCACAATGTATGTTTTTGTATTCATTGTGCCTTATTGTGTAAGTCGCCTCTATCAAATCTTGTGTTTTATGTATAATATATGCCTGGGTTTTGCAAATAAGACTACATTCTTCACTCACCAGTGCTGTAGTATTTATTTCCTATTGTTATATAAAATATTTCTTGAGTAGCTGAAAGAAGATTTAGGATAAATCAATTATAGAAATAATATTGTGTATATTATTCATAGTGCAGGGATACTCTGAATACCATTACCTGCTGTAGACTCTGATATATGTTTTATTGAAAGAGAAAGAGAGAAAGAAAGAACAAGATCTCAGGTAAAATTTTCAAAAATATCCCTTGACTTTCAGTGAGACATAGGGCCTATCTACACTGCCACGCAGGTCAGACTATAGCAATGCGCACCAGGTGCTGTGAAGTAACTTCCCTCGAGTGGATACTGAATTAGAAGGTTCATTAATATGAACTAGGAACCTTTTAGTTTGCATCTACAGCATCCACATGGAGGAGTTACAGATCAGCACTTTGGTGCACATTGCTATTCACATCCCTGTAGTCTGAACTGCAAGGAGGTGTAGACATAGTCTAAGGCCTACGTATATGTCTACGTTGAAATCGGAGGTGTGACTGCAGGTGTGACAGAAATACCCGGGCTAGTTTTAATCTAGCTAGCTCAAATGACAATAGCAGTGAAGATAGCTGCTTGATGACATATCCCGCCAGTGGTGCTGCTGTGGCTTCATTGCTAGTGTTATTCCATCTAGCTGGATCAAAGCCAGCTTGTTTATGTCTACATGTGCTGCAGTCTGATTGCAGTATAGACACACACTAAATCACTTTTGAAAATGGGATTTAGACCCCGAAGTCACTTTGGCAGATTGGGCTGAAAGCGGATAATTTGGAAAACATTACCCGTCATCTTCTGTTAATTAATGGAGATATCCCATCTCCTAGAACTGGAAGGGACCTGGAAAGGTCATCGAGTCCAGCCCCCTGCCTTCTTTGAACGAATACCAGGAACATACGAAATTTTAAACAACACCCTTTGACAAATGTGTTACCGCTATATACTTTGAGGCTAAATGACCAGACCATTCTGAAAGTTTTTGTACCTTTATAAATAATGTATACTTCTGTATTGACACTTTCCTCCAGGAGGAAAACTTTTCTTGCCTTAATCTAACACAATTTAAACGATCCTCTTTCATTTGCATAATAAATTATGATTGCAGAAAATGTTGCATTAGAAACCAGACACTGGGAAAACACAAAGGGCTGGATGGTGTCATTTAACTCACAGCCCTCTGTAGGTGGGGCTGTATGGAGTCACACTGCCTCCAGAGGAGCACTGAGAAAATTGTAACTAAGACTTCATAGAAACATAGAAGATTAGGGTTGGAAGAGACCTCAGGAGTTCAGCTAGTCCAACCCACTGCTCAAAGCAGGACCAACCCCAACTAAATCATCCCAGTCAGAGTTTTGTCAAGCCGGGCCTTAAAAACCGCTAAGGATGGAGATTCTGCCACCTCCCTAGGTAACCCATTCCAATGCTTCACCACCCTCCTAGTGAAATAGTTTTTCCTAATATCCAACCTAGACCTCCCCCACTGCAACTTGAGACCATTGCTTCTTGTTCTGTTATCCACCACCACTGAAAACAGCCTAACTCCATCCTCCTTGGAACCCCTCTTCAGGTAGATGAAGGCTGCTATCAAATCCTCCCTCACTCTTCTCTTCTGCAGATTAAATAAGCCCAGTTACCTCAGCCTCTCCTCATAAATCATGTGCTCTAGCACCCTAATCTTTTCCATTGCCCTCTGCTGGACTCTCTCCAATTTGTCCACATCCTTTCTGTAGTGGGGGCCCAAAACTGGATGCAATACTCCAGCTGTGGCCTCACCAGTGCCAAATAGAGGGGAATAATCACTTCCCTCGATCTGCTGGCAATACTCCTACTAATGCAGCCCACTATGCCGTTAGCCTTCTTGGCAACAAGGGCACACTGTTGACTTATATCCAGCTTTTCATCCACTGTAATCCCCAGGTCCTTTTTCTGTGTGCAGATTACTGTCCCTGATGTGCCAGCCCCACTGAATGGGATGGTGTGGAAATAGGGCTGGGGCTATAGCCCCACCCTCTTTTCAATGACACAGCAGTTCATGTACTCCCCAGGGATTGCTGTACGGTGCTGCCCTTGTGCAGCTGGGCAAGAGAAGGCTGCTTGCGCTCAACCTCTGTACTCTAGCCACCCAAGGGCCATCACAATTTCTTTTTTAGTAGGCTACAGCTGCTACTTTTAATGCATCAGATGTAAAACTTGTATCCATTAGTGACAGATCCACCACTCTCAATTTAGGAAAAATCTCCCTTTGACTTTTGTGGGAGTTTTGCCTAAATGAGGAATGCGGGACTGGGCCTCAGAGATTATATTTGTGTGGACTTCTCCCTGATTGACCATTATGGAGCACTACTCTGAATCATCAGGAGCTGGCATCCATCAGAGAAAGGCACCCAGACTTGATGGATCACTGGTCTCATCCAGTAGGGGAATTCTCATGTTCCTATTTGGCAATGATTTCTGAGCAATATTTGCAAAACAATCTTTGGTAAATAATAATAAATGAAAATATGTGGTATCTAATCTCTACTCAGTGCTGGAGTATCATCACTGTTCACAATGATCCACAATGGTTCTGCCTTGGTATTAGCTACATTATAATAAACTAAAAGTGTTTAGGTTGCGCAACTGATCAAGTGGAAATACCTGCTGACAAGTACTTCAGTAAGGCTGCAATTTCCCAGGGACATCAGCACTGGAACCGTTTCTCCATAAACTTAACTAGAACAAAGATTTTCAGATTTAGCTGTTATTTCTTTTGGAGAGTCTTACCATGTTTTCACAAAGTGTTAGGCCAGTACAGACTTTAAGAGACATAGCAGTATGAGAATTGTTTAAAATATTCTCATATTTAGCACATGCCTAAAGATTCAAACAGCCATCAGAACTGCTGTGGGCTCATAAGGTAGCATCTCAGCTTCCAAAAAACCGAAAGGCAATTCCTGGCCATTAATTTCAGTGGCAACAGGATATGGCCCTTAATCCTCTTCTTGGAGAGAAATTTCCTTTCCTGAGACACAGAATTCAGTCTTCAGGCCCCCGCTCTACTCTTTAAGTCACATGGAACCTAAGCCACTGCCTAACTTATGTCCACATGCGGATATCAGTTATGACATAGAGCAAAAATCCAATAACATCATTATATGACAAGAGGGCTCTCCTAGTCTGATTGACAGCTATCCTGCCTGTACTTTGTTAGAATGAAAAAATCACAAACACTAAGCAAAGGATAACAATTATCTTAAAGAAAATGTTAATTGAAATTTGCATGGTGTTATTCAGAATTAGAAAAAAAGACTCCAGAGATCAGTAAAAAGAAGAGGGGGGAAAAGTGATAATTTTGCCAGATGAGCACTGGCTCCCAACTGGCAATGGGGAGGCTCCATGGTGGGTAATCCATTTTTAGCTACAGTAAGATTAACTTTGACATGAATAAAAAGCCATTTCTAATGTGCAGAAAGCCTATTATCTATCCTGAGCTGGGGATGGAGAGACATAAGCATGAAAGCATCATCATTTTTGCAGAGGGTGGCTCTGCAAACCTCAGAATAATAAATAGGAGTACAAACAATTAATATTAATTTGAATGCATGATGCATGGTGCTTATCATTTATTAATTTCAAAGTGTGCTGATTGGTTAATTACAGCTTTCCATCACTTAGCAGCATGAACATGACACCAAGGTCCAGCTGCCCAATTCCAAACCTTAAAAATTACTTTTTTCCTATGTAACAGAGCCCCTAGAAAAGGGCCATATAGTGAGACTGATTTTTAATCTGAATATCCCTAGGAATCAATGGAGATCTCTGTGCAAAAACTGGTACACTTCTACCCCGATATAACATGACCCGATATAACACGAATTTGGATATGATGCGGTAAAGCAGTGCTCCGGGGGGTGGGGCTGCGCACTCCGGCGGATCAAAGCAAGTTCGATATAATGCGGTTTCACCTATAATGCAGTAAGATTTTTTGGCTCCCGAGGACAGCGTTATATTGGGGTAGAGGTGTAATATGGTAAAGGAGCAAAATTTTGCTATTGTCAAGCGGTAGTAATCTAAATCATCCTAGTGCTCTTTGTGACATATTTCTTTGGATGTTATGAAGAGAAAGAAAGGGCATAAGAAGCTCAAACAAACACTTAAGGTACATCTACACAGCAGCTGGGAGGTGTAATTCCCAGTTGAGGTGCATATATAGGTGCAAATAGCAGAGTGGCCACAGCTGCATAGCTTGCTTGAGTACATACCCAGGGCATCAGGCTGCAGTGTTGACGTACCCTCAAACTCTGATACCCTAATAAAAAAAAAGTTAAAATTCCATGAGATTCTGAACACCAGAAAATAATTATTGTATGTGAGATAGTGAGAATCAAGAAAAATGTCAGATCAACTGAAGGACTGAGAAGACTGTGAGATCTTTGCTTTCCCTGAACTGACAGATACTGAGGCAGAGATTCTGATTTCAGCTCTTCCATGACTGAGGAAGGAGGGAGATACTGGGGGAACAGAGGCAGAGGATCTCTCCTTGGGAAGCTGATCCTACAGATTCTACCCAAGTTTGAAGACTGGCTCACAACCTGGTCCAAAGCACAAGGCAAACTCTGCCCCCTTGATGAAACACACAGGGACAACTCTCTAAGTGAAAAGCCTCATGGAGATTTCCTTCCTTTTAGCCCATCTCCTTCAGTCTTCCTTTGTGAGGGAGTGACTGGGCCCTCAGATAGCTTCTTGTTCACTAAGGCCCCAATCCACTTACCACTGAAATCAATGGAAAGTCTCCCTTGACTTCAGTGGCACTGAATCTAATAAGAGCTGGGAAAACCCCTAAGGGGAACAAAGTTCAAAATCACAACTTGGATTCAAATTTCTGATGTTTTGAGAGAGGTTATAAAACCTTTTCTACTCCTGCTTGGAGTTTGTCTGCCTTTCTTTGGCAAATGACTTTCTGTGCGGTAGTTACAGACATGGTTTGTTTCTTCAGTTTTCTTTCTGACTAAATAGATTTATTCACATTTCCTGCCACAAGAAAAATTAATACAACTTCAAACTGAAGATGGCGTTGAAGTCACAGTCCTTTGGCTGCTGCTCTTCCAGGGGTTGGATCCCTTGGTGATGTACTTGGCCTTGGCAGCTGGACAATGCACGTTCTCTGTACAGTGGAATTTTTTTCCCTCCAAGCCTATAGTTCTGTTACTTTCAGGCATCAGTTCTGCAGCTGCTCTGTGGGACTGATTCAAAGTCCACAGCTATCAGTAAGAACACTTCCATGCATTTCAGCAGGCTTTGGACCAAGCCCCAGATGACTTTCCTGAATTCAGGGGCGGCTTTAGCTTTCTTGCCGCCCCAAGCATGGCAGGCAGGCTGCCTTCGGCGGCATGCCTGCGGGAGGTCCCCGGTCCTGTGGCTTCGGCGGCATGCCTGTGGGAGGTCCATCGGTCCTGCGGCTTTGGCGTACCCACTGCCAAATTGCCGCTGAATCCATGGGACCGGCGGACCTCCTGCAAGCATGCCGCCGAAGGCAGCCTGACTGCCGCACTCGCAGGAACCAGCAGGGCACCCCCCGCGGCTTGCTGCCCCAGGCACACGCTTGGAGCGCTGGTGCCTGGAGCCGCCGCTGCTGAATTGTTCCCTCCTGCCTCTTCCTTCATTCTTCCCAAGACACCCTTTCAATGATACAGAGCCTCATTCTTCTTTTTCTCTACTCCTTCAGGAGCCATTCTTGCTTCCAGCATTCTCCCTCTGCCATCACCAGATTTTTGTTCACATCCAAATACCTCCATTCCCTCACTATCGAGGTCAAAATCAGCCTTAGTAGAAGGGGTGGCCCCTTCTAATTCATTCCCCTTTCTTTTCCCGTCAGTTGTTAACATTGAAGTAGCTTTGATTGTTAGTAAATATAAGAGTCTATGATCATCTGAAAAACACATGTAAAAATATATTTTAGCCTGATATAGTTTGTCTTTCACTTGAAAGAAAGCCCTTTTATAAATACAAATTAAGTCATGTAGATAACATATAGGTATTCATAAAGGAAATAAGTGACACAACATGTCACTTTTTTCTCCTTCTTTGAGACCTATTCTGACTGTTGATTATCAGGTGCAAGACACATTGTTTAATGCAAAGAAGGATGTACTTTGCTGTAGGCTGGTTTCATGGAACTTTCAAATGATCTGACCTGAATGGACTGTGTTGTTTTATATCCAAGCAGCGAATGCTGTCAAGCTTCCTGAGAATGGTTCAGCAGCAAATTTATGCTTTCATCTTTGTTAAAAGCATAAGTCATATATGGAAGAAATGGATGTGTTATAGCTAGGGAATTAATTTATTCATACACTACTGTGTAAGAGCCACTCTCAGCCAGATCTCATGCCTATGATAACTCTCTTTGGGAATTCAGATTCTAAAATAGAAAATATTTAAGAAAGTAAAGTTGATAACCTATCTGGAGTAGACAGAATGGACTTCTGCCTTTAAGCATTTATGATTACAGGATTGAATCCCATGCTTTTAATGCATTAGACAGACTGAGGATTTAAGATGCTCACTTAATCAACATAATATGAAGGGAGAAAAAAATGAATGCTTTACAAAAGATCTCAGAGGGGGGATAGGCTAGTATGGTGTATCTGTGCAGCGAGTTTCCTTCTGAGAAAATGGAAAGTGAGGCAGAGAGAATTTGGGTAATGGAAGGAAAGATAACCTTTTCTTCCAGAAAGAGGTCTGCTGAATACTATTTTTGAAGTGTTAATTATGGATTGCTCCTTTGAATATTAAACATGGCTACCCCGAGAGATTGAAGTAGTTCAGCAGAAATCACATAGTCCAACATTTTCAAATGTGGGTGCCTATAGGTAGGCACCCAAGTCAAAACTAATCTCAACAAGATATAAGGAACATGCAAAATGGTTATCTTTTAACAAGGCTCACAAAGTGGAAGGTTATCTTTTAACAAGGCTCACAAAGCTTAGACAGTGTGTAGTTTCTAAACTAGATGTGAAGAGGTAAGGTATTCTATCAATCTGCCTTTTGAGATAGTGAAAACACTCTATTTCTCCTTTCCTGTAACTGTCTAAAATATTCTTTGATTGCTATTTCACCATTGATTTGTTTTTGTTTTTCTGTTTTTGTTGGTGTTTATACACACACACACATGCACAACTGTGGAATAGATGGCAATTATTTTAGCTGTATATAGGGGAATAGCAAAGTTGCATCTAGAATACAGTGCATAGTCTGATCATCTTCACAGAAGTAAAACCGAAGACGACACAGAGGCCAACTCAATTAATTCATGGAAAAACAGAGCAGCTGTTTTCACAGTGCCGAACACAATACAATTAACTATTAAAATTAATTTTTTCTCACTCAAAGGGTTCCCTTTAAGTTTCTAGTATGCAAACAAAGGGTTACCAAAATATTTGCATTCATTCTCTACTGCTTTCACTATGCTGGCATCTATTACAGTGCCATGTTCTAATAGGAATTTCATCATGCATTCAAACTGGTGAGCAGAATCATTTAGCAGCTACAACAAATTGAGCTCAGCAGGCTTTATTTCAAGAACTTCAGTGGTGTCAAGTGGTCAGTCCTTCATTTTTAATTTCTGGATATATGAGATGCAAATTGCTTGATCTCTCATCCTAGCACACAGTCATGGCATATGGTTCCAATTACATTGTAACATACTCTTAAGTCTGAGGTAAATAACATTATCAGGATGGGGATGGGGCAGGTTGGATCAGAAAGAAAAGATCAATTATCTTGTAAAACTATTGTATTATCTTAATTGTCCACATCAGCCATGTTTTCCTAATTAGAAAAGTAAATCCTAGCATATACCTTCTGCCCTGGTTTAGTGTAGAGAGGTCCAGCATTTGCATGAATGATCATTTTTCACCTCTGTAAGCTTGAGAAGAACAAATTGTCTATTTTATAAAAGCTTTCTGTGTATTTTGTTATTAGATTTTATCACATACTAAGTGGACCGCCCAAAGGTGAAGCACACCAGCCCACGCCACACACTGTAATACTGGTCTGATGCAAAGACATTTATTAAACATTACCAAAAATTGATCACAGTTATCGTCTAATCTACCTATAGGAAAAAAATGGTGGTAATCTTATTCTACTTTTTGGCACCTATTGTCAAATGCTAACTTTATAGTGGTAGCCAGCTTACTTGGGGCTGAATTTTGCCCTCAGTGATGAGAGTGTCTTCTCTTGAAGTCACTGGGAGTTGGAACCATATAAAGGACATATCCCAAACTTAATGAAGTCAATGGAAAGACTCCCACAGCCACAGCAGAATCCTGGTGCTCACCAACAAGAGATATAAAGGTATAAAATATTATTCAGTTATTTTTATATTGGACACAGGTGTCCTCTTTTCTGGCCTTTTCACTTATTCAGTGTTTTGAACCAGCATGATGAAAGGTCTGGGTTTTCCATTCGAAGCTACTGGTCACAAATTAAAAACTTGACCATCAATTTTTTTGTGAATTTCATTTACTCTGTTTTAGTTGAAATTTGAACTGTATTGCTTACAATAAAGAACTGAAATTGGGATTGAGCATGTTATTTTCTCTCTTTTTCCTGAATGGATGATTGTTCCTTTTGTAATCAGGTTTCTGGTGCACATGCTGGTGGAAATCAGTGTTGGAATTTGCTTTCTGGGAGTATTCAAAAGTGCAAACTTAACATTTGGTTTCTGTGGTGAGCATTACTGTTAGTAAAATTTGATCACACTAACATTTGTATAAAGCAAACACAAAAACTGCTCAGATAGGATCAAAGTAAATTAATTAAAAAATATGAACATTCACAGAAATTTTGTTACACTATTTACCTGGCTCCAACATGTTGCGTTCTTTAATATTTGGACTCTGAAATACATCTCTATGCTGGTCGGATCCCTAAAGCAAGCCATTTGTAGAGTTCTGATGAGCCGTAAACTCTTGTTTCTATTGCCAGTTTGTCAAGCTATTGATCCATGGCATCTTGCTTAGGGTTGTTTTCATTTTGACAGAAAAGCTTGAAGGAGATGCTGATCTTAAATGCAAAGGATATCTTACTGTTTGGGGAGCTGACAATGAGCTTCTGTATAACATGAATGAAGTAGATTTTGTGTATGTGAAACTCTTTTGATGCACAAAGTAAAAGGCCTATGGATTTTAGAATTGTGTGTTACAGAGGCCAAGAAGGGTTAATTCTGATGCATCTCAATTGGTATTAGCAATTTTCAATCTTATTTTACATTAACAAAACTTCCTCAAATGAAAAGGATCATGGCTTTGGATAAAATCAAAGATTATGAGAGTTTGGGGGATAGATTCTGATCTCATTTACCAGTCTGAATCTGGAGTAATTCCAATAGAATTACTCTGGTGTTAGATCAGAGTTATTGAAATCAGAATCTGGCCCTTTATGGGCATCACTTTTGTGTTTATAGACCATCACTCATAACATCTAGGTCTTGACAATCCTTTCCTATTATCTTCTAGTCTATTGCCCCATGCTTCTTGAATGCTAATCGTATCTATTTCCTTCCTCTCCTTCTCCTTATAGTGAACAATGAAGCTCTTCATAGTCCACAAAGAGTCCCTCCCCAACATCACTATTCCTAATCGGTGAGGCATTAGAGGCAGTAGCATTGTGCTTTTTCACATGACACATCCTAAAATATATCAAACAATACCTCTCCCTGATATGAGTGTGGATGAGAGACTTACTACTTCACTATAAAACACCCTGTGGGTATGTTTTTGACGATTTACAGGTTTTCTCATTGTATTTGTGAAGGACAAAGAAGTTGAGAGTTTTACCTATCTTTTGTTTTACCGAAATGTTTCTGACACATATTCACCTAATCTTCATGCTAATACCACATCCCTGAATATGTGCTATGTAGCACCATGATAGAGATTTCAATTCATGTGACATCAAAGTGAAAACTCAACCCCACCCATAGTTTTGGATAAATTACAAATAACTGAAAGAATTTTACTAGGTTGCCCATTGGAAACTGAATATTTATTTCAACCATGCACCAATGTCTAAATAGTTCTAACTAAGCTAGTTGTCAACACAGTACGATTATATTGCTGGTCACTTCTATTCTGGAAGATCATAGAATCATAGAATCATAGATTATAGGACTGGAAGGGACCTCGAGAGGTCATCGAGTCCAGTCCCCTGCCCGCATGGCAGGACCAAATACTGTCTAGACCATCCCTGATAGACATTTATCTAACCTACTCTTAAATATCTCCAGAGACGGAGATTCCACAACCTCCCTAGGCAATTTGTTCCAGTGTTTAACCACCCTGACAGTTAGGAACTTTTTCCTAATGTCCAACCTAGACCTCCCTTGCTGCAGTTTAAACCCATTGTTTCTGGTTCTATCCTTAGAGGCTAAGGTGAACAAGTTCTCTCCCTCCTCCTCATGACACCCTTTTAGATACCTGAAACCTGAAATCATGTCCCCTCTCAGATGGTGAGGACTTGTTAAAACAGAATTCACTGTCACTTTGTTGGTCTAGAAAATTACATCTGAAGTCTGGAAAAGTGAATTCAATCAACAGCAATAACAACAAAAATACAAAATTTAGATCCTTGATAAGTAAAAAGAGTAATATATTTTAGAGGTATTTATACCATTTTCTGAGTGAGGCATGCAGAGTTTTAAGGAGATAGTTTTTCCTCCCTGAAGAAGGTTTTGTTTTTATGCATAATTTAGATTTCTAGTCGTAGTTCATTTATCATATCAATATTAAATCATTACAGCTACAAACATCTCTGCAAGTTTTGGCATGAGACTCAAAGACACCACAAAAGACTTCCAACACAAAAGTTAAATGGATTATAAACACCTAATTAAGAATAATAGCCAGCCTTGCATATAAAAGACTTGTGTTTGGATGTGTTATGTAGTCAGAGGAGGCCCTGAGATATAAACCTTGGTATCAGAGGCCTGGTATGAGGCCTAAGGCCTGAACCAAAGTAATGGTCAAGACTTTGCTAACATAAAGCAAAGTTAAGCGGTGAGCCAGAGGCAGGCCCTGCTCACAGAAGCTGGCAAGGAAAGGGCTGATGCTGCAAAAAGATACATACCTAAAAAGTACTGAACACTAGATATCAGAACACTCCAATACTGGAACATTCCACAGATAACATGGAACAGGCCGACCCATCCCAATGACAGGGGCAAAAGGGTAAAATGATGGATAGAGTTGTTTTGATCGAACCAACATGTACAAGGTGAGAGGCGGCACCTTACTACGTAGAGGGGTTGTACCTTGCTACGTAGAGGGGTTGCACCTCAGTACGTCAGGAGTGATGTGAAACTTGTTTGTACCTGTGTATAAGAATGTATCCCTGGGGTGGTGTCTTTGTCCGGCCACGGGGGCAGTGGAAAGTCCCGCCACTGAGCCGGGTCCTTGCCAAGAGGCACTTTCTCGTAGTATGCCCGGTAGACTAAGTAATCTACGGGGAACTGCCATTGTGTCTGAGATCACAATAAACCTACTCGATGTGGCTTTGCATCTTACTAGACTCTGTGGTTATTGGGGGTTCTCTTCGGAACTGCTGGGTCAGCTATCTGCGCATAGCTGGGGCAGCACACAGAGGGAACACACGCACGCAGCCGAGTGATATCAACAGGAGAAAGCAGAGCACCACACCGGTAGCATCTGACAACATGTTACATTATTATGGATCTCCATGGAATATATTTTTCAGAAATACAAGAAATATTTTCCCCCTCAAACCTCTCAAATATTAAAAGACAGCAATAATAAGTTATAGCCTCATACATTCTCTCTATCTTCACACCAATAAACAAGAACCTTGGGTCCTAATTCTGCAACTGGCTCTGCGTGGGCAGAACCTGAGCCAACACAGAGGCCCACTGAAATAGAACCAGGGATGATTTTTGCCCAATACCTGAACTCTGGATATGTTCTCATTTTGCTGGGTTGTCATTAGTGGTTGGTCCCTCTTCAGTCCACTCCTCTCTCATCACTGAACCCCTTCAGCTGGCTTCAGTAATTATATGACTCCCATTACAGTAATATATGAGTGCTTTGCATACTGCGATGCATTTATCCTCACAACACCCCTGTCAGGAAGGAAGTGCTATGATCTCCATTTTACAGATGGGAACTGAGGCATAGAGAGACTAGGGCCAACATTTTTTAAAGGTATTTAGACATTGCTTCTCTCAGCATTACAAGGCCTAAGTGACTCAGATGCGTATGAGCTTAAGTCCCACTGACTTTCTATGAAACTTAGGGTACATCTACACCAGGGGTCAGCAACGTTCGGCACGCGGCTCACCAGGGTAAGCACCTTAGCGGGCCGGGCCAGTTTATTTACCTGCTGACGCGGCAGGTTCGGCCGATCGCGGCCCCCACTGGCCGCGGTTCGCCATCCTGGGCCAATGGGGGCGGCGGGAAGCTGCGGCCAGCACATCCCTCGCCCGTGCCACTTCCCGCCGCCCCCATTGGCCCAGGATGGCGAACCGCGGATTAAGGTTTAAGGTTGAGGATTAAGCTGCATCTTTGTAAAGCCAGGTACATGCTCTCTGCTTGTGTGGTTGGCCAGCACTGCCCAGTGTAGCTCTCCCTAGTGCTGGCAGCCTAGTCCCACAGTGCCAGGCATTGCTGGAAGGGAAACTATTGTGCCTCCACTAGCAGGC
Organism: Chrysemys picta bellii; assembly: GCF_011386835.1. Classification (NCBI taxonomy): domain Eukaryota; kingdom Metazoa; phylum Chordata; order Testudines; family Emydidae; genus Chrysemys; species Chrysemys picta. Next base: position 84,921,922 of record NC_088798.1, read on the forward strand.
ACAAAAGGGGTAGGGAGACAGAGAGCAATGAGTTGGGTGGCCCTACAGATTTAGGGAAGGCTCATTCCATACAAAGCTGAAGTTTAAAGAAATGGCCCTTCTCTGCCTGTAAGGCCTGATCCAGTGCCAAATAAAGTCAAAGGAAAGATGATTATTTTTTGTGTGTGCTGATGGCTGAGATCATTCAGTTGAGCTATTTACTATTGGCAGAAATTATTGCACAGCAGAAGCACATCTGAAGATTCCCTGCTATGAAGTGACCTGGATACTGATGAGCTAAGAATCTGTGGTTAATCCACCATTGATAACAATAACAAAAATACCTTACATTCGATACCACCTTTCATCCCAAAGAAATTTATTAGCTGCATTTGTAAACAGAAATGAACCATGGTTGACTGAGTGCTGTGCAACACAGTATGCAGTAGTTTAGGGGAGGAAGTGATAATGAATATCACATCCAAATGAAACTGCAAGGGGGCTGGAATTTAAGAACAGAATATAATTACCTGAGCTGGAATTTGTCCAGGACACTGGGGCTATCAAGAAGTGCTATAGGATAGTTAATGAACACAAGCCTGTCAATGGAATGGTGATTTTTCATGGAGGCCCTTAAGGGATAGATACTATATAAAACCTGGTACTTTGGAAAGCACTATGTCAACGTATTTTAATAATGCTTATTTGCTTTTTTTGACAGCATAAATTCCCTTAGTGTGTAGGCATTTAAAAAAGTGCATATGATTTACTCTAATCCTTGTCTTTTAAATGGATTATAACATGAAAAAAAGTTTAAATGGAAAGCATATCTCCCTGTAATTCTGGGGAACCAAAACATCTGCTCTAAACATTGTCCTTTCCTCCTTCAATTCTCTCAACACCACCCTTATTCTGTATTAAATTAAAGATGTAATTCACTCTCTGATAAACAGTATCTTCATGCTAGCTAGAAGACAAGGAGAAAATATTTTAACTTAATGATTAAAAAATAACAGGTTACGGAAAGACAGTGAAATGAAAAAAATGGAATATAAGCCCTACTCCACACCCACATATATGCATTCACAGATACATGTACTTGTGCAAGCCCACACAGACACAGAACAATTACAGGAATGCAGACACAAGTACACATATGCAAACTGCAATATGCACATATCAAGAAATGATTTAAGGAATCATTTCAGAGCAAGCAGCTCTGCAAGCTGTATTTTGATTTTGACTTTCAATCTCCCGTCCATTGGAGATGTGCACATTACAGATTCAGGAGGAAAATTATCTCCAGGTGAAAAATACATAAGTTTGCCCTGTACTGAAAATGTTGTAAAGATATTTCATCAGCTCTGCTTGACTATTTTTGGAGAGCATATCTATGAATAAATCAAACAACAATGTGATTATATGAAATGTATGTGTGTTTATATCTATAATACAGTATATAGTAGGGGTATAAATATATATATACTGAGCTTTTTAAAGCCACCTAACAAAGGTGGGCACTCAAGTCCAATTACTTTTAATGGATATTAAGTATCCAAACCAATAGACAGCTTCCAAAATCTCAACCATAATATATGCACAGTAAGAAGAGCTAGTTAGCTGGGAATTTGGATGCTGGAAAAATGGTCATGGTGGGTTTTTTTTGGTACTGTCTCTCTTGTCTATATTGTCTGGTAAGGGATTTCAATTATCTGTATAATGAACTACAGTACAATTTTGACCATCAAGCTGATCACATGTTGTTGCTTGTTTGTGTTACATATCTCACTGTTCTCATTAATAGCTAAAGGCTCAGTTCCCAAACCTCTGTAATCTCAGCACAGTCTGAGTTTGAACAACATACTACTATTTCTGCTAGAGTACATCTCTTGCTTTCACAATGATACTGATCAAAAAGTCAACACCATCTGAGGAACACTGCATGCTAGCTGTCTATTTCCAATGTGCCTGTGATCACCATAGTATCTTGGCATCTCCATGGTAAATATTTAGGAAAACTCAAATATGCCATGAAGTAGGTCAAGACTCTCTCTCTCTCTCTCTCTCTCTCTCTCTCATTTTAGAGCAAGCTAATTTTAGGTGAACCAGATCTTTGCTAGTGCCCTTAGCTTGAATATTAATAAAGAAAACTTTTAAAAATCATTTTTCAGGCAGGAAAATTAATTTTGTTTTGAAAATCTACTTTTCCACCAGAAACAATGAGATGTTTCTTTCAAGGCCAAATCTGCACACAGATTCTTGATTTTGCTGTGTATATGGAATTTCCACTAACAGCTGCTTGTGCTGTTGGAAATGGGGTAATTTCACTATCGGTCAATTTCACAAATACTTGCAAAAGGGTATAAGTTAATGGTTTCACAGCTCTGCACCCTTCCTTTCCTCCTACCAGCTGTTGCAGCGTAGGCCTGACTTGACCTGACTACATAGAGTAAAACCTTATTTAATAGGATTCCAGTTAACTGTAAACTTGTTCTGTCCTTTGATCTACTAGTGGCATTTCTTTAGATTATTTAAAATCCTGATTATCTGAGGACTTGTCTGCATGGACATACTCAAAGAAATTCATTTGAATTAACTAGAGGTGTGAATTTAAAGTGGATTAAACTGCATTAAAGCTTTGTGTGGACTCTCTCATTCAGAAATAAACTGGCTTTAATTCAGCTTATTTTAATTCACTTCCAAAGAACCACTTCCCTGAAACATAACAGATGTTCATGTTCGTACTGCAGAGAAAACAATTGGAGATTCAAAAATGTGTTATACATGTAGTCAGTGGGATAAACTCTCCCACACTCCCATTTGGAACTCTCCCATTTGGAACACTGTGTCTAGTTGACGAAAGGGGAACATGCATGAATAGCCCTTCCATAAACAGAGCCAATAAAGACAATGTGGTTTATTTACACTATTCCTTGTTTCTGTATGCTTAGCAGGGGGGAAATGGGCATGGGCTACTACAAAGGAAGGACCACCCCTCTCCAAAAATAGCACATCCCCCAAAAAATTGTAAGGAGTGAACATAGTGACATAGCACCAATCCAGAATCCAGACTCTCAGCACCTGAGAAATTTGAGGAAGCTTGGTCCCAATCCACATAGTCTCTTCCTTACATGTGACATCCCTGATCCCTTAAACTACATCCCACCATAATTTCATTCCTGACTGCCAACCAAGTTGCAAATAAAAGGCCAGGTCACAGAACATAAATCACTGTCTTCACAGATCAGGAGAAACTTGAGCACCTGCCACATCCAGGGCCAGCCCTAGGTGTTTTGTCACCCACGGCAGAAAATGTTTTCAGAGGTGCCCACCATCGCCACCACCCAAAAGGTACAAGCAAAAAACAGAGCTTTGGTGCCCCCAAAGTGATGATATGGCACCCTGAATGTTGGTTCCTTGAGTGGCCACCCTGATCGCACACCCCTGGCCATACACTGTCATTGGAACTGAAGTTCCAGTGGACCTGTCTGACCCCCCTGAATGAAACACCATGATCATATATGCACTGAAAGTGCAACTGATAAACTTGAATAAAGTGACATTCATTAACATATATGTTAGCTTCTTAGATAAATTATCAAAATCTATACAGAACTGTCCATTTTAAAACAAACACCTCTGCTTTAAACCCTGATGCTTCAATAAATTTTGTTTCTAGAAGTAAAAGATTTTCATAGGTTTCATAGTTTATGGCCATTAGATCATCTAGTCTGACTTCTTGTATATCACAGGCCATTAAATGTCACCCAGACATCCCTATATTCCACCCAATGACTTTAGTTAAACTAAGAGCTTATCTACACGGTGCATTAGTCGTCACTGTTAACCTAAATACAAAGCATTCTGGGATAGACTAAGTAGTATAAACAATATAACTATATAAACTGTACTCCCAGAATGCCTTGTATTCATGCAAAAGTTTATTGTGGAAATCTACTAGTAGTTAACTGTTGTGACCCCTGTTCTTTGTATGTGTATATTTTGTTAGAAATAAGATGTGTGTTCTGTTGAGGTTTGCCAAATATAAATTGTGTGCTATGTACAGTTAGTGAGGCTATCTCTACGGTCTACTGACATCAGGAAAGTTATGTAGAAATCTAGATAAGAAAGGTGTGTGAAATCGTAAAATCTGTGGAATCTTCTATCTATAATGAACAAGGAGAATATTAATATGAGCAAAAGAAAACTCAAAATTTGGAACAGAGTGAAGATGTAACTGCTGCAAGACTGTTTTCCAGATTGGTAATATATTAATCTTTCTTTATTGTGTGGATCTATTTTTAGTTTAATAAACTAATTGACTCTTGTTATCTGATGTCTTATCAATACAGGAATTGAATCCTCATAGCACTAGAGGAGTACACTAACTGGACTTTGTGGACTCCTATTGAAAGTTCCCTAGTGTCTGTTAAAGTAATACAGTTTCAAACAGTATTACATTAATATGCACTAGAAAACCTTAATGTGAGCTAGAAGGGTACACACAGGACAGTTAATGCATGACATTCTAGTGTGCACTAGAATTTACACCCCCTAGTGCAGACTAGTGCACCTAAGACAGTCCCTGAAGCATTTCGGTCCTCTGAAGACTAAACTATCATATGTCTCAGGCAGAGAACAGGAGAGGTCAAGGTGACACCAATGCTTGAGGCCCCCAAATCCCCAGGAGCCCTACATTTGTATTCACGTTATTTCTCCTGATTTTTAACCAAAATACCAAAAAGATAAGCCCCTCAAAATTGCTGTTCCTCTCTACAGGCTGCATATTAGCAGCTGTTATATACATGATATCTTCTCTATCCACTGATCTGTTTTCTTTAAGGTGATGTGAAGAAAAATTCTTATGTCTAGACAGCAAGTTAAGTTAGTGGGTGACAAACTGGGGTGTAAATCTACAATGTACTAGTATGCCACGTTACTAGTATGGACCTTGCCTTGTGGACCTTGCTGCTATGCACTAAAAGTTCTTTAGTGTACACTGACCTACTCCCATTTGAAATGGAGTGCATGACAGCAGGATCCATATAGACAGTTAGTGTGCAGCATGCTACGAGCCATAGATTTACATGCCAACTTGCCACCCACTAACTCGTTGTCTAGACAAGCACTTAGAGGGAGAAAAGAGCTACACTATAATGTTCTTTACTGCTGTACTGTGTTGCGGACTCTGTGGAAACATGATATGGACCTTTGGAATGTCAGAACTTCAGGGGGAAGGTATGTTATGTGGTATGTGGGACAGCACTGAAATCAATGGGATTTTTTCCATTGTCTTTGATAAACTTCAGATCAGGCCCAAAGTGCATTTGCTTTATATGCATTAGGCAGCAATGAAGCAGTTAGGGAGACCATTGTCTCCTTTTCTATCATATTCATTTGTTGCTTTTGCTCTCATTTGTCCCTTGTTTTCTCCTTCATCCAATGTCATTACTACTGAGAGCTGAGGATACAATACTCAGTCCAGCTCCAGGCAGCTGGCAAGAATCGCTTTGAAATTCCATCTGCCTGATTCACTTTCACTTTTCAATGAATCAGGAGATTGCAATTTTTTTCTATAAATAAATAAGATGATGCTGTAGTTCTAAATACAAACCTCCTCCCCCCTCCATTTTCAGACCAAATGTCTGCATAAACATATTAAATTCAATTTGCTCTATGTTTTTACTCCACTGGCTTAGCCAGTGGAGCCGACTGGCAGCTGAAATTTCATCAGTGTTTGAATGATTGTTGGAAATTTTCTATTTAATAAAAACGGAGAGTCTGCAAATGATGTTCTGCCCTTCTATACCTTGAAGCTATTCTTTGGAAGTTATGGCTTATTGTTATGCTTTGCTCATTGGCTAAAAATGCACAGTTTTATGAGGATCATATATGGATGTGTTTGTTAAACTAGGATTAGTGGGTAGTAGAAACAAAGGGCTTGATCGAAACAGATGTTTAAGATGTTATTGGGACATTTTGTATCATATCTAAAAACATTAAGGAGTCCATCTGAAATAGCACATAGAGGAAGCAAGCACATGATCTTCAAGTTTGATTCATTGATCCATTTTATTACCATTGTTTTATGTACTAGAAGCTGGGAAGGTACTGCCCAACTCAAAGTGCCTAGAAGTAAACGTTAGTGTACATACTGATCTAGAAATAAGTTGGCATGTTAGGCAGAACCCCATAGGAACAGGTAAAGAAAAACTTATTCTCACTGACTTTTCATGTGCAGAACCTTTTCAGATTTGTTCTTCTCTAGTTTTCAAGAAGTCCAAGCAGATGAGTGATGTGGTGTGCTCCCAAACATCAGTGTTGAGGCAAATGCTACTGCATCAACAATTAGAAGAAGCAAGAGCACTGGCAGTGGGCAAAGCCTGGAGGGTATGAAGAGACCAGGAAAGACTCTAGAAAAGGACCACTTAGTGCCTGAAGTCTGTTCTCCACCCCTTTTACCTCTCTGGATGATAGACTGGAGGCAGAGTCTTTAACAATTAAAAATGCTGACTAGTATTATAAGTACAGAAGAATGATTCTTACTGAAACCAGCCTTAATTCAGTCATTCCCATTTTAATGATTTCTAGACATACATTGGTCTAGATGAAAGTCACTGCAGTTCCAAACTGGTAGTAAAGCCCGTCAAATGATTCATAATGAATAATTTATTCAATTAATTTCATGCATATTTCTATTACTTGTCCACAAATAGATTGAAATTTTCACAGATGTACTCATTATTCAAAATTATTTGACAAATAGTTTCTGCAGTCAAGTTTTTGTATATTGCTTATTTAAAAACAGTAGTCCATATTTGCATGTTTTGATTGGATAAATATGTTACATTTTATCTCTGTATTCTGGCTGGATGAGCAAAATTCTTAATAACAGATTTCTAGTGCAAATACCTACAGTTCAAAATTTGGTTTAAGAAATATTATGTAATACTCATTGTACCTGGGAGGGATAGCTCAGTGGTTTGAGCATTGGCCTGCTAAACCCAGCATTGTGAGTTCAATTCTTGAGGGGGTCACTTAGGTATCTGGTGCAAAAATGTCTGGGGATTGGTCTGCTGTGAGCAGGGGGTTGGACTAAATAATCTCCTGAGGTCCCTTCCAATCCTAATATTCTATCAAACACTCTGGTCAGTCAATGTCTTTGTTGTTTGAGGAAAGCAAATTCAAAAGTGGTACAAATGAACATAAAAATTGTTTAATTGGCATCATCATTCATGGGTAATTTGGAGGCTTTCACTTAGATGTTGCCATTTAAGAGCTAGGAGCCTGATCGAAAGCCCATTAAAGTCAATGTATCAGCTGCTACTGAAGTTTCTTTTGCTAGTACGAGGATAACACTGTGACAAATTGGGAAAATATTGTATTTTTATTAATATTATATGAGATTTGGTTTCCCAGTTCAAATTTTGGATTGCTGCCTAACAATGCACAGAGGTAAATCAAAAGGAAGCTGTTAAAGAACTGAGCAAGAAAGGTAAAACAATCATAGAGATAAGAGCTTCAGGTACACACCCTCAAATCAGGTTTGGGCCATCAACTGGGGGAGAGATACCTTGCTAGCTCCATCCAGGAAATGATGTTTTACTGTTCCCAAGGCTAAGCCTGAGACAAAAAGACCCTGACTGGTTACAAAGATGCCCCGGGCAGAAAAGGAGGGGCTTTCGGGGTGAGCTGAGAGAGGTGGCCTTGTGCATCAGTGAAAAAAGATGATATGTTGAGAAGACTCAAGACCGATGGAGAACGTTGCAAGCAAAGTAGCCTGGTTCTCCCAACTCACAGATGGGGAATAAGCCAGACCTCCCAATCTATGGTTAGAGAGATTAAGTTTAGGTAAGGGAATATGAGTGTAGGCCTTTGTTAGTTTAAATCCAATTCTCTAAACTCTGTGTACCTACTGACAGATTAAATCATGCTTTGCTTTGACGACGTTCTTTCTATATCACAGCAAATGGATGCTGTCACAGTCTCCTAGAGGAAAAGTCTTGCAGGTGCCAAACACTGTTAGACCTACTGAAGTAGTCATGGTTAATGCCAATGGGGGTGTAACCCAGAGACTCAGTCAGAGAGCACCTGGATCCAAGATCTCACTCCAAAGAGAAGTGAAGGCATAGGCCAGTGACTTGAAAGGGGAGCACTCAAGAGTCTGGGAAGACTCTCAGAGGGGACAGCCTGCCCAGGGACCATGACAAGACCATGACTTTGGGCCAAATCTGGATTATTGTTTTTATACGAGTTATCTTTGCTCACACAAAGAGTCCCTTTGACTTTAGGGGGACTCCCTTTGTGACTAAGGATTATTTGCATGAGTAAGTTGAGTAGGATGTTGCCCCTAAGTAGAGATATGTAAACTAAAGTGTTTTCCTGATTCCTCATTTTTAATAGGTATCACACTATTTTAAAATACTCCCCGATGAGAATGAAAATGAGTCCCAAATTCCTATTATACTCAAGAGGGAAGAGAAATCTTCTTTGTACTTGTCTTTCTTTTTTACCTCTATTCGTTTCACCTGTTGAAGACTAATGACTTTAAATATGTCTCTTTAAGCTGAGTCATGCTATCAGCTAAATGAGAAAAATTAAATCAACACCATTGCAGGCAAAATTAGCTTAGTAACATTTACAGTAGCATCAGCCACTTACCCTTTGCACATTTTCCATTACCGCACTGAATCTTGCATCTAGATACCCCAAATGAAAACAAGTGAGTTGAGATATTATCATGTATATGTTGCATGAAAGCTTAGATAAAATTTCCTCATTTTTAAAATTATTTTGCAATGAAGAAAAAAATCTAACTCACAAATCACTGAAGCTTTATTCTTGTTCTGTCCTCAGAATCATTTTATGTTTCTATAGCCAGATGTCCCACGTTTCCCAGTGTAATGCTATCGAAGTATGTATACACACTCTCCCCAATCTAGAGTCTTTTATATTATCTAATATGTATATCTATATGCTATGAGAGAGAAACAGATTAATATATTCCATTGTGTCTCTTCTTCATCTGACACTAAGCACTGCTAATTGTTTACTAAACTGAAGTCTTAATAAATCCTTACTTAAACAGACTCAATGTACATCTGTAAAATCCTTCAAATTTTTGGTTCAGTTGAACATTTTTGAAGCCTAGGCATAACTCTTTAAGGACTATAGTTTTGTATTCCTCCCTGTTAATCAGGGCATGCAGGTGAATGAAACACAATAACAGGGATGGATTTTAAAGAGATGGCCTACAGTTTAGCAAGCTAATCCCTACCTCATAAATACTAGGCTTCGTATAGGTTCAAGTGCATGTATAAATGGCCTCATACCATATAATTAATTAATCAGGATTGGCCCTCTTCAGCCTAACTCCTGGAACTCAGACCATCACTGAATCCTCTCACTCTTCCCTCTGCAAAGCAGAATGAGAGTACTAAAAGGAGCACCTCAGTCTCTGAAGACTTAGGGTCTCCACTGCTCCCTACAGGCTAAAAGATCCACCAGCAATATCCTGGGTCTCTTACTTGCATTTGCCTCTGGGAGCAGTCCCTTTCAGTCTTTATGGATGGTGGCTACAAGTTGCCATTAACATTGCCTATTCCTAACATTCAAAATTCTTATTCTGACTCCATTTGACATTCAGTTGGACCTCCAAGAAGGCAAAAATCTCAACATCTTGCCATTTTGGCCTAGACAGGAAAAAAATTCTTCTTGATCCCAAAACAGGGGATCTAGTCAGACCAGCTGTATCCTGGAAACACAGCTTGGCAATACTCCAAACACATGGAGGGAGAACAGGGCAGCAGTAGTGCAGGGTTGCCAATTGTCTACTCGCACAAAACTGAACGCCCTTGCCCTGCCCCTGCCCCACACCTCCTCTGAGGCCCCGCCCATGCCTCACTCCTTCTCCGAGGCCCCACCCCCACTCACTCCATCCCTCCGTTCCTCTGTCGCCTGCTCTCCCCACCCTCACTCACTCACTCATTTTCACCAGACTGGCTCAGGGGCTGGGGTGTGGGAGAGGTTGAGGGCTTCAGCTTGGGGTGCAGGCTCCAGGGTGGGGCCAGAAATGAGGAGTTCAGAGTGCGGGAGGGGGCTCCATGCTGAGGCAGTGGGTTGGGATGTGAGAGTGGGTGAGGGCTCTGACTGGGGCCAGGGATGAGGGGTTTCAGGTGCAGGAGGGGGCTCTGGGCTGGGGGTGGAGCTGAGTAATTTGGAATATGGGAGGGGGCTCTGGGCTTGGGCAGGGGTTGGGGTGCGGGGGAGGTGAGGGCTCTGGCTGGGAGTGCACTCTGGGGTGGGACTGGGGGGTGAGGGGTTTGGGGTGTAGGAGGGTGCTCCAGGCTGGGACCAAGGGGTTTGGAAGGCAGGAGTGGGATCAGGGCTGGGGCAGGGGGTGGGTGGGGTGGGGGAGTGAGGGCTCCAGCTGGGGGTGCGGGATCTGGGGTGGGGCTGGGGATGAGGGGGTTGGGGTATAGGAGGGTGCTCTGGGCTGGGATCAAGGGGTCCGGAAGGCAGGAGGGGATCAGGGCTGGGGGTTGGGGCCTGGGAGGGGGTCAGGGGTGCAGGATCCGGTTCGCGTTTACCTCAAGCAGTTCCCAGCCAATGGAAGCTGCGGGGTCAGTGCTTGGGGCAGAGGCAGCGTGCGGAGCCCCCTACCTGCCCCTTTGGGGAGGAGCCGTAGGGGGGACATGACGGCTGCTTCCCGGTAGCCACATGGTGCGGAGGCTAGCAGGGAGCCTGCCAGCCTCGCTGCGTGGCACCGCCAACCGAACAGTCAGTGGCCCAGTTAGTGGTGCTGACAGAAGCCACCAGGATCCCTTTTTGACCAGGTGTTCTGGTTGAAAACCGGACACCTTGTCACCCTACAGTAGAATCAAGATGGCTTCTAGACACATGACAGTTTTAAACAGAGGAGGGGGGTATGTGAGAGCCAATCACCAGCCCCAACCACCCCCAGCTTGCCAAAAGGAGGTAGAAAAGCCATTCCCCTTCCTTAAAGCACACTCTTATGTGCACTCTGAGGCATGAGGAAGGGAAAGCACCAGTATGCCTGAGCATAAGCTCTCTCCCTCAGGCCTCACTAGCGACTCCTGGGGTTAGCTAGCTCTCTCTCTCAGTCTGACAAAGTCCCCACCACTGGTGCTGAGATGGGGTTGGGGGCATTTCTGAGTCAGCTAGGCCTTTTGAAACATGAGGGTCCAGATCCAACAGCACTGACTTCAAATTGGTTTTGAATGTGGCCCATACTACTCTGTAGAACACTAGGTAGTTAGCCCTCTTGAGCAGAGCTCCAGTTCCAGGCCAACTCAGTTTCTCACATTGATTTCAGAAAGGAAGTTTTGTTTTGGTTTTATAGGATCAGTTTACAGGACAAACTAACCAGAACATGTTTAAAAAAAATAGCACACAGCTAAACAGTCTGCAGAAAATCAGCTGCAAAGAGAGACAGCATGCTTTTGTGGCAGAGCCAGAAATAGTGAAAAACAAATTATGAAAGAAACATTTTTTAATAGACATGCTTAATGTTTTTATTGGTGAGAATGCTGAAAAGTCTGGCAATTCAAGTTTACGTCCAAATTGTCAAACATAATTGTTTGTGTATGTAGCATAAACAAAATCTTCGTTTTAAGAGTCTTAAGAACACTAAGTAATATAACACTGGCTTTTGCAGCATTAAAAACAAATAATAGACTTGTGTAGAGTTATTATGTTTAGAGAAACACAAAAAAGCCATTAGATTTCATTAAAGACAGACAAATTGTTAAATGGTTTTTTTGCTGCTTTGATCTGCACAAAAGATATAACTCATTTCTTGGGAACATTTTCTATTCAAACTAGCTTCCTTAAAATATGCTTTTGAAAGTGTGCATTAAAATAAAAGCTGTATTCAAATGCAAACACTCAGCTCATAATTTCTGAGACTTGATAATTGTATTAATCGGGTAGCAATCTGTGCATCTGTGATATTGTTGTGACCTCTTCAGCTGAAAGCAACTTCTAATAGGCACTTTGAAAATTCAAGAGTCATTGACATGAGTGCAAGAATGTACTATTTACAATGAAACATGTTCAGCTGGTAAACAGAATGAAACAAAAAAGGGGAGAGAGAAGAGGAATTTAAAATAATCCCAAAGATGAAGCAAACACAAACTGGCATCAAATGAAGCATAATAAGGAAATGAAGTCGCAAAAGCACTTTAAATGGCTCTCCTGCTGCCATACAAACAGTCCAATGCGAAATTTTAACTTATTTCACTAAGTACAGTATATTCTCTTTTGAAAAGCCTTTCTTCTAGCCCTAGCACATCTGGAAGTTGAGCGAGGCTCAATTCCATTTGCAGAGGGCTGAAATATAGCTTGAAAAAATATTAATGTTGAAGGGCAATGTGGTGATTTAAAATCACTCAATTTGTACAAAGAAAATATTTCAAGTAAAAACCAGGAGTTGTGGAATGAAACTCTGCTGTAGAGTCAAGGTTATGGTGTAGATACGTTACCCAATCTAGGCCAGATACTGTTGGTCTCACTCAGGCAAAACTCCCATTGACAAACTAAGAAACATTAACAAGATCGAGCTTGTTATGGTATGAGACAGGTCATTCCCTAGAACTCTACATGCTCTTGTGGCCAAACAGACTAAGACAGAAATCACCTACTGAATGAAACTGAACAGTGCCCTGAGAAAGCAAAGAGAAGTGAATGAAAACAGGAGATTCCAAGCTTTTTTGTCAGTCATTTAACATGCCATTTTAATTTTGTTCAACTGAAGTCTCCAAATGCCAGCTTCATACACCAGAAAATAAACCATGAACTTTTTAACCAATTAAACTAAATATAACCACTTACTCCTTTTAGCTTGGAAATGGAATATACCCTTTTTCTTATTCCTTGTTAAAAAACTGAACAGAGAAAAGTCCTCTCAACATCCCAAAGCTCACAGTAACATTATTTTAAAAGTATTTTTAGATGCAGTTGACCTTAAAAAACATTATAGAAAATCAGATTAAAAAATCAAGATAGAATATCTCTTATGCAGGCAGATAAGAAATACAGGGAAAGCTACTATGGGGTGTAAACATGAATGTCTTGAATGAGGCATTGACCTTATTTAATTATTAACATCAGTATTTCAATTATGCTTGGAGGCTCTATTGGGATCAGGGACCATTGTGTTGGATGCTTTACACAGAGTAAGAGGACAGTTTTTGCTTCGAAATGCTTAAAACCTAAAGCCCCATTCTTGCATCGAGCTCCCTACAGAGCTAGTGTGAGTTGGAGGCCTAAATTAAGACAAAATGCAAGAATGGATGTAACCCACAATATGAAAGGTTGGGCAGTGGGTGTGAAGGAAACAGCATTAAGAGCATGTGATGACACTGGCCAGCTATGGGCATAGCTAAATGGCTCTGAGTTGCTTATTTTTTAATTATAAGATATAAATAAAACATAAAGGAGATGCATATCAGAAGAGCCTGCCAGGCAGCCACTTGGCCATTATCTGCTGACAATTTACTTCAGGCTTCATAGTAATAAATCCAGTGGTTGAGCAGATTCCCACAGAGTTTGACAATCACAACCAAGGTGTAGTATTGAATGTTTCCTTCATTTTCCTCTAATCAATTTTCTAGGTTTGTGATGAAACACATAGTTTCCAAGGATACATAGTAAAGCCATCTTTTACTGCTTATTTGCCAATGTTGGAGTGACCCAGTCACATTGCCATGATGTGACAAAGCTAGAAATTGAAAACAATATTAGGTTTTGGGATTTTTTTAATATTAGATTTACCATTAAGGGTGATGAAGGGAGATAACCTATACCCCTATTCATGTGGAAAACTCCCCTCAAAAGTCTCCCCTATGATAAAACTCTGGGGGGGGGATAGGTCCTTCAAACTGTAAAGAAGGACTCCCGATTCCCCGGAAACTCTGTATCAAAGTTTGTGATGATCAGTTTATGGGTTGCTTATTTGTAACACCATTCCTTGAAAAGCTTCCCTTTACCCCCAGTACCATCTACTATCCTCAAATGCTAACAGCTCCATCTCCTATGCCAGATCTTGATTTCCTCCTCATACACACAACTCCCCCATCTTCACAACATCAAAAGGAGATGTTCCTTTAAAAGCAGGATTTCAAATTCTTTTGGTGATCATATCAGAAAGAAACGAATAGATGGTCAAGAGGTGGCAGGAATCAGACAGTTACTGCATCAGCTATAACCATAGCTATAAACATTTAACTGAACTCAGTACTATCTCTGTGTTTACTTACTACACAGAAATATAGGATTCCAAACTTTTGCTCGCCTCCATCATTATTGTGTATTACAAATGCACCTCCTGAAGACTTGTACTACCTTGAAAACACAAATCAGAAAAATAAAGTCAGAAAAGTGTCAAGCCAAACCATAGGTATTACAACTGAAAAGGCCTTATCAGTCCATCTGCCTACCTGTGCAGGGCTATTTGCTGCTGATATATACTTTTTCTCAGTCATCTTTTAAATATTTTAATCAACAGGAGTTCTATTCACTTCCCTTGGCTGATCATCCCAGTTTGCTAGACTCACTATTAGGAAATTTATCCTAACATCACCCTAAATTTTCCTTTACTTTATTTCATCCCCAGTTATCCTCCCTTATATAAATTAAAACAAGACCTCTCCTTGCTTTGATTATGCACACTAAATATTTGTGCAAATCTATCCTACTCCCTTTATTTTAAATATCCATTAGACATCATTTAATCAAGCCATGTATTTTCATACATCTTTTAAATTTTCCTCAACCTCAGTTACTTAATATTTTTGAAAGTATGCAATAATTTCTATAATAACCATCCTAAAATAATTGAGCGTGTTTATAAAACAACCCCCTCCCCAACAATATGTATTATCAACCAGTCACCAACGCACTACCCACCCACTGCCCACCCACTGATGAAACTATTTGGCCAGTGACTGACCCAAATCAACAGATTTTAAAAAATGCCTGTGTCTGAATTTCCTTCCCTTTGTAGCCATTATTTTGGAAGCTAGAAACATAAAACAGCAGAATGGTACAGTATATATGTTGGAGTTACTTGACACATTAAATTCAGGGTGGCTCTAAGAAGTTTCAGGAAATAGAGTCCTGTTTCTTGGAGCTGTGTGACTGAACAAGGAAGTAGATGAAATTGTTTATTTTGGGACCAAATAGAGTGACTGGATTTAGACAGGAGTAATCAAAGTAGAATTATGCCCTTGTGTTAAGCTCCTATTCAGCTAAGTACTTAAGCAAGTGCCTAATTTTAAGCATGTGAGAAGTTCCTCTGGAGTCAGCAGGACTTCTCCTGTACTTATTTGCTGAATCAAGGTGATAATGAACTATATATATATATATATATATATATATATATATATATATATATATTTATTAGTACTTGATATAGTTATATTTAGTATAGTGAACGTATATTTTAATATTTCTATACCTACATTCTGCTGCAACCAACAAACTGATCCTGTAAGAAAATGAGTGTCTTCAACTTCCATTAAAGACATTGTAGTTAGAGGATGCTCAGAATCTCAGATTACTAGTCCCCAGGTATTATGTAGTGTTATTATATGGTTAGAGATATTGATATCTTTATATGTAGTTAATGTATTTTGACTGAAATAAAAAAAAACTGGAAACTCAAATGAACATGGACAGAGTCTAAACTTTCTCAGCAAAACCAATAAAGTATATAAAAGCAATGGTACAAGGGGAAAAAAAGGAAAGTGTCCAGTTAATGGTTTAGGTTATAAAGTAACAGCAACCCCATTCTACATTGGTCTACTATTCAGATGGATGAACACAAGCATGCGCCTCACTTTGTTGTTAAACAATGCTCCAGTGGATTGGGGTAGAAGACAGCTATAAAAATTGAGATTTTAACTGGAAGAGACAAATGGAAGTAATGAAAATTAACTCAGACAGTTAGAAAGTGAAATTGAAAAGGCAGGGAAATGAAACATAAAAAGGAAATTCAAAACCACAGTGCAATGCACCTTTCGATATTAGAGCAATGGTAACCAAGCTCCTAAGTGGTGTACTGATGAGTAGAAGCTTCATTAATCTTTTGTGACAAGTGACTTGGGAGAAACAAAATTGTGCTAAGTTTGAGAACCTGTAATATCTCTGCTACCAAAGGCCATTTCTAAGAAACAGAAATTGTTGAAACCCAAGTTTCAAATGTTGTAAATCCTGCCAAGAAAGCACTGAAATGGCTTTTTAAAAAAACTGCTATCATACTTTTTTTTAAAGATCTAACATTCCTAATTATTTTTTTTCACACCATGAAGCTTGATGGGGCAGAGCCCCAGCTGGAGTTAACTGACATGGCTCCATTGATTTCAACAGAGCTATGACAACTTATACAGACAGAGGCTCTGTCCTGGTATATATGTTTTTCTACAAACTTTTAAAAGTCACATGTTGTTTCCATGGAAAATATAACATAGATTTGCATCTTTTTCCATACAGTGAAAAGGATGCTCTTTCCTTATGTTCTGCAATTAAGTTCTTTATGTATTTATTTAGCCTTATTTACAGTAGCTCTATGAAAACATGTCTATAACCATAATACAGGCGGAAGGGGAAGAAATCATGTCTCTGAGATCTATGCATGGGGAAGAATCTGGGTGTGACTCTTTCTACATCTGCACAGAAATGGGGGGGAGGGTCAAAAACTTCTGAGGTAATGCCCCCCCCCCAATGCTTCTGGACCTCACCAAGTGACCTCCATGGATTTGGAACCTATCAAGGAGGAGGAACAGGGACCAGGTGATGGATGGAAAAGTGGATGGCTTGAGAATACATATCAAGGGAGATAAGCACTGTCTCTCCTCTCCCCCTGTGTGCAATGCAGGGCCGGCTCCAGGCACCAGCCGACCAACCACGTGTTTGGGGTGGCACCTTAGAAGGGGCTGCGAATGTTGGGGTGGCAGGGGGCGATCGCGGTGTTTTTGTTTTTCTGTGTCAGCTGAGCAGCCTGGGGGTGTTTAGGCGCCGGGTCGGTTTGGGCGGCGCGGCGCTCTGGGGGTTTGGGCGGCCCGGCGCGGCGTTCGGGTGGGCGGGGTTTGGGGCGGCCCGGCAGTGCGGTGCTCCGGGTGTTTGGGTAGCCTGGCGCAGCACTCGGGGCGGGGGTTTGGCCGGCCCGGTGCAGCGCTCGGGGGCAGGGGTTTGGTCGGCCCGGCAAGGTGCTCGGGGGAGGGGAGTGGGGGTTTGGGGAATGAGGCGCGGCGCTCTGGGGGTTTGGGCAGCCTGGCGAGGCGCTGGGGGGGGCGGGGGTTTGGGTGGCCCGGCAAGGCGCTCGGGGGGTTGGGTGACCCGGCGCGTTGCGGTGCAGCGCTGCGGTGGGGGGAGGGGTTCGGCGGCGCGGCACTTGGGGGGAGGGCGGGGGTTTGGGAGGCCCGGCGCTCTGGGGGTTTGGGCAGCCCGGCACGGTGCTCGGGGGTTTGGGTGGCCCGGCGCGGTGCGGTGCGGCGCTGCGGGGGGGGAGGGGTTCGGCGGCGCGGCACTCGGGGGGAGGGCGGAGGTTTGGGAGGCCCGGTGCTCCGGGGTGTTGGGTAGGGTTACCATACTTCCAGATTTCCCCGGACATGTCCGGCTTTTTGGTCCCCAAATCCCCGTCCGGGGGGAATTGCCAAAAAGCCGAACATGTCCGGGGAAATAGGGAGGCTAGGATCTCCGAATTTGTGTGTGTGGGTCGCCCGCTGTGACATCATCTCGGTGCGACACTCGGCTCCTGCCCAGGGCATGCTGGGGGCTGTAGTCCGGCCGGGCCTCACGCTCCAGGGAGAGCCGGGAGAGGGGAGCGGCCGAGAACTACAACTCCCAGCGGCCCCTGTGACGTGACCAACCTGCCCCTGTGTGGCAGCAAGCCGTCGGGCGAGGGGGGGCGCGGGCCCATGTCCTTTGGGTGGGGGGTGTCTCTGGGTACCGCTCGGCAGCCATCGCAGGGCTGGGGGGCGCCCCCGGGGGCTTGTGGACGCCAGCGCGTTGCGGGGAGCCGGCACTTTCCAGATTTGAGTCCCCCTGGGGCTGGAGCTGCGCCCCGGGCACCAGTCACGTAGGGTTACCATATGTCCGTTTTTTCCCGGACATGTCCGGATTTTCGGCAATCAAACCCCCGTCCGGGGGGAACTGCCAAAAAGCCGAACATGTCCGGGAAAAATACCGGACGGGCACTTCCTCTCCCGTGGCTGCTCTGCTCCTCCCCTGACTCTTCGTCTCTGTTTAAGAGCCAAGCTGCCCGAGCCAGCGCTACTGACTTCGAGCAGGCCCCTTGCCTCCGGACCCCAGCCGCCGGCCGGGCACTTCCCTTCCCAGGCTCCAGCTGCTCTGCTCCGGCGGCTCGGGGTCCGGAGGCAAGGGGGCTGCCCGAAGCTGGTAGCACTGGCTCGGGCAGCTTGGATCTTAAACAGAGCCGAAGAGTCAGGGGAGGAGCAGAGCAGCCGGAGCGCGGGAGGGGAAGTGCCCGGTCGGGGGCGCAGGGTCCGGAAGCATGGGGGCTGCCCGAAGCCTGAGCGCTACCGGCTTCACAGGTTTGCCGGGCAGCCTCCAGACCCTGCGCCCCCAGCTGGGCGCTTCCCCTCCCGGGCTCCAGCTGTGCTGGGGAAGCGCCGGCCGGGGGGCGCAGGGTCTGGAGGCTGCCCGGCAAACCGTGAAGCCGGTAGCACTTGGGCAGCCCTTTTCACGTGGCTGCGAGGGAGGAGGGGGAGTTAGGGCGGGGACTTTGGGGAATGGGCGGAGTGGGGCGGAGTTGGGGCAGGGCTGGGGGTGGGAAAGGGGCGGGGCCAGGGCCCCAGGGAGTGTCCTCTTTTTTTATTTTTTAAATATGGTAACCCTAGGTTTGGGCAGCCCAGCATGGCGCTTGGGGCGGGGGTTTCGGCGGCCTGGCGCGACGCTGAGGGGGAGGGGTCGGCGGCGCGGTGCTCGGGGACGGGGGTTACAGTGGGCCGGCGCTCTTCTTTTTTGCCTGGGGCGGCAAAAAAATTAGAGCTGGCCCTGGTGCAGTGGAACTTGGCTAAAAAATGTTGAAGGAAGAAGTCTGGCTGTATGGTTAAATCATCAGCTCAGGCTGCAGGGGATCTGGGCTCAAATCCTGGGTTTGCTATCAATCTCCGCTGTGTGACCTTGGACAAGCTAGTTAATCTCTGTGTGCCTCAGCTCCATATGTGAGATCTAGAATTGGGAACTGACCTGGTGTTTGTCTCAGGGATCAGAAAAGGACAACTGACATCACCTCATTGATGGGGACACAGATAGTATGCTTATTGTATTGGTGATAAAGATTCCTATAGAAGCTCCTAAACTGCTTCTCTTTACATCTCAGGGAAGTTATTTTTCCTTATCATATAATTACACACCCTAGCTGCATCCTTAACATCTGGTAGCCATGGGGCTCCTAAACTAGTGGAAATATGTTGTCAAAGCATCTACACTGGAGAGAGGAGAAGTCGGGGGGGCAGGGGGAGAGAGGGGGAGATGCTGGTGGGGAAAGTGGCCACTTAACATAACCCTTTTTGGGGCTGAAGGCCTAGAGGATCATTCATTCTATGGAAGCACCAAAGGAGAGCCTTGGTCACTAACTGCAGTTCCACACTGTTATCAGGTACTCCTACCTTTAGTTTGGCATCTCTGTCACCCCACACCTCCAACCATCCTATAAAGCTATTGAATTAAGTGGCTTCTCCCCCCATTGGTGTTCAACCTCCTTGATACAATGTATAACCCTCCTCCTACCAATATTCCTGACTCAGTGTAGGCAATCCTATTCCCTATCTCCAAATTTGGGAATTCTCCCATGCATGCAGCATATTTCTGCCTTGTTTCTACTTCCTGGTCTCCGGAGGAGATAACAGACAGTAGATCTCCTGTGGAAGCTCTCAAGTCTACTAGCTTCTGCAGAAAGATGTCAAGCTCTACTCTTTGTCTCCAGTGTACCTGGCTTTGATAGTGTCACCAGAGAAGGTCTGCATTCAAGAAGTGGGGCCACTTAGAGGGAAGAGAAGCAGATCTTAAAAGTAACTACCCAAGCTTGGTTTTTTATGCTAGCTGCTCCACTTTAATTGTGAATGTGCCTTTATCGAGGTCAGAAATAAATGTATTAATCATTTAAATATATACCATGTGGATGTTAAATCAAGCACCCAAAATGCAGGTGCTTGAGTTCTGAAGAGCAGGAGGATTTAGATTTTATCTCACAAAACAACACAAAGGAAATTACTGGTCAATTTAACCTTATGGGAAATGGATACAAGTGAATAATTTTTGTTAAAAATGTGAAAACTAAATTGAGCTTTGCACACACAGCCTCAGCCCAAATGGACATGGGTGAGGAAGCTATGGGCAACTGACTACAGTTGTGTCAGTTGAACATGACTGCTTCTGAGTTTTACAATAAAAACGGAGCATGCCTAGGATTACAATGCATTCAAATGGAGGATCCCAGCATTGACACCACAAAGTGCTACCACAATACAAATACTATACTTTATTCTATAAGAGACAGGCTTTATTTTTCATATAAAAAAAAGAATTGTTTTTGTATTATTTATTTCATCTGATTTGGGAGAAAAACAAAAACTGAAAAAATACTGCCCCTAATTATATATAGTGGACACCCGGGTCACTATTCTCATATAATAACAGGAAGAAAACTCCCAAACTTCACTTCTAAACTCCTAGTCATTGGTGGTTACAGGTTTTATATCCACTCCTCAGATTAGCCACCAGAAGATGAATCAATCACAAAATAATGAACACGAGCAAATCTGATTCCAGGCAATGAAGGGCAGTGGTACAAATGCACTTCACATTTTCTGCAAGGTTAAACTGATGCAAAATAAATCCCTCAAGTTATGTAAACAAATTATAGTAATGTTGTCTGACAGCATGCATTAAATAGGATTAATTTAGTAATCATAAAATATGCAGGGGACTCATTCCATTCCCAAATAATTCCGTCTGTACACTGACTCCTGAAACTCTGATAATACAAGAGAGGCCATAGAGAGAGCTGCAGAAAGGAGAATATTGGGAATGTCTAAAAGGCAGGGGAAAACTGGGCAGTTTGGGGACTGCAACTTTTGAGGATCCAACTTTTTGGGGACGGAGAAGCAAAGAAATTTCTGTGGCTGCACAGCCAACAGAAGAACAGAAGAAATTCAACGGCTCTGCAACCATACAGGATGTTCCGTATTGCACAACAGTGCTTCAAAGGCTGCTATATGAAATCTTATGTCTGAGCCTCAGCCCATCTGATTATGTCCTAAAATGGACTGTACATACTCAGATGGCTCAGTGGGAGGTGATGGGTGGAATGCAGGGGAATAATCTTAAAGGAGGCATCAGCGAGAAAATTGGAATGGATTCACCACTTTCACTTATATGGGTGTAAACTAAGGGCCAAGTAGTTAAAATGCTACCAAATCAATAGAACTGGTAAAAAAAAATCAACATTTTTCTATGGGGAATATAGATATATACATTTTTTGCAAGATCATGGCCCAAAAGACAGATTTTACCATCTGTTCCCACAGTCTGCATAGTTAAAACCACATGCCACAGGGGAATTCCTCAGTAAAATTGCAGCACAAAAACACAGCTACATAATTAAAATAAATAATATGAGTGTGATTTACATTATTCTATAGCCCTATTAAAAACATCACGGGCCATGTACAGTTGGTAGAAATTAGGATAGCTCCATCAAAATCAATGGTGCTAGACTGATTTCACCACCTGAGGATCTGGAGTATCATATGTTGAGATGGCTTCTGAAACCTTATGCACTCAGTAGCCTCTGGGACCTTATCCTCTTGGTTCCCAAGAACTCATCTCAACTCCAAACTCACCACTGAGGTTTCTTTATTGGCATACAATCAACCTACAATTGAGTTGATCAGGATCAAGCATAGGGAGTGGGTACAAGGCATACCACACATTCAAAATTACACACAAACTCCCTTCTCCTTATATACATTTACACATTAAATTACATACACTTGTTTGGGGATTGGCTTAGTTACTTTGCAGGAACCAATCCCTGTACAGCATGCTTTGTCCACTTGCTGTCCATGTTTGACATTACTCTTTACCTCATCTTTACGCTCATGAATGCTCTGGTCCATTATTATCTTGTTCTTAGTAAATGGTTCCAAAGGTGTTCTCCCTCTTATCTTAGCTAGCTCAGTCAGTCTGTCTTTTAGTTTCGTGACCCATTTACTTATTTTATCACAAACATTCCATTTTTAGCCTGCTGACCTAGTTACTTCCCTTATCCTGTCTTCCAAGAAATGAGGCCTCGCTCTTGCTTAATTACTCGTGCCAAGCATAGCTTAAACCTTATTGGAACTTTTGTACATTTGTGCACAGTCAATTTTTCAGTTGTTTACAACTCCACCATCTAATCTTTTATTTATAATCTGTATTTTTTACAGATTGATCTGGAGACTAGAATCAGCAAGATCTAGCTACCTGGGAAACTTCATCTTGTATAGTTTGTTTGGTATTAACTTGTGGAGGCACATACAAAAAAGAAAGATAGGCTGGGATTTTTAAAGGAGCTGATAGGAGTTAAGGACTCAAATACATTTGAAATTAAAGGAGAGTTGGATGGCCAGCTCCCACTGACTGCTTTGAAAACCCCAGCCTTAATTGTTTTACAGTGGGTAAGCTTATTTTCCCATAACTCCAGAAAGAAAGAATGGACTATCCTCAAACTGTTTCTACACAAAAGTAAAAATTACAATAATTTAACTTGCAACCCAACCAAAGAGGAGGCATTTTCACTAAAGCATAGGCATGTGAAAACTGGCATTTATATGGAAATCTGAACCATATTGTAACTGTAGGAAGAGTCTTTACCACAAGCAAAAGTTATAATAATAACTAGCAACTTAAAACAGAACAGCACTCAGTCCACAATCACAATTCATAGTTATCTTTTCTCCAAAAACATATAATCCCTCAATTATGCAGTGGCTTTTTGCTGTGTAATTCTGTGTATTTCCTTTTCTTCTGTTTGCATATATGCCTGCCCTTTTGCACTTAATAACCATGGGAGTAGAGACTCTTGCAAGCAAAATTGCTCTGCTCTTCTTAGAAATAAATAGGTTTAATCTTACTTCTTAATCTTCATTTCAACTTTCATCTTGAATTTCCTGTTCTCAAGTATCAAGACTAAATTGATTTGATGCTTAATGCTTGCCAAATAAATAATGAGCCTCCAAATTAGCCCACATGTGATAAGGCAATGATCCCATTATTTCTAACATTCTTATAATCAGGCAATGATTGAATTATTTCCAACGCCCTTAGTGTGGATGTGAAAACATGCTAAAAAGGTCTTTAACAAAGTTCCTCACAATGTGATTTTTTTTATTAAATGCCCCTAATTTGAGCATTTTATCACATGATTACAGTAGTTGGGCTGTAAGAGCTTATTTTAATGAGGATGGGGAGCGTTCAATCAGTGGGTGTTCTGGGTATCTCTTTGACATCTTTACAATCATTTGTCAATTCCACGGTGATGAGCTTAAGGGCCACATTTGGGAAAGTTGATTAATACTTTTAAAAATATTCCAGCCATTACAAATCGCAGCATAACACTCAGCTTCTTTCCTCCGGCACCCAGAGTGAAACAAAGCTCTGCTGTTCTCCATCTGGGCACACAGCAAAGCACAGGCACCAGCAGAGCAAAGACCGCCAAGCTCAGCTCAGCACCAGCACTGCCTGCATTTCTGTTAATGGGAACCAAGGCTTGCATACGATTCTCAAGAACTTATCTTAATTAATATCTTGCCTCCACATTGGAAATCTGAGTGTAATGCCATCTAAAGAAATGATTTACTTAATGCAGCTTTAATGCGTGCCTCCAGGACACTGTTATTAATATCAGATACCAATTGTGGTGCTGTGAATCAACATTAAATGCCGTTGAATATCTTTTTTTTAAAACAACCCAAATATTCTGTACACCCCCATGTATTGAGTTGGTAGAACAAAAATAGTATTAAAAGCACTGATAAGGGTATTAAAAGGCAGTATTTGATGTAGGTCTATCTGGCCCATTGATATTGTATCGAGCTGGGATATGTGCTGCACTAGTTAGAATGACATATTTCTCTTTTTTCCTTGAATCAGAGGAGACAGTTACAGGAGAAAAGAAATCAATGACCCTAGGCTTACAGGGCCAACATCTGCCTTTAGTGCTTAGAAACTGTGGTGATATGGTTCTTAGACAGCTGCAACTTCTACTGAAGTTAGCAGTGTCTTAGTCATCCAATACTCTGCCCCAGGGCCAACTCACTTCCTCTCCCCTCTTCCTGAGCCCTAGAGCTGGCTTATTTGGCCATCTGAGGATTTCTTCTGCAAGAGGAATCCTCGAGTGGTTTAGAACTGCTGTAGCCACTCTCACCATACCCTCCTCCCTGCCTATGGGAACACAGAGGGTATGGAAACCTTGGCATTTCCTAGCTATTGGAATGGTCACTTGGGGTAGAGGAAAACAGTCCTAGTGTAAGCGGGGGAATGGTCCTGCTATTGTGGGGAACTTTCCTGGCTTCTGCACTACCCCGGTGAAGTGGGCTAGCAAAAGGATCCGAGTCCTCGCTCCCACTTCCTTTACCCAGAGGCCTCCCTGCCCTTGAGGACTCCCCTTCCACTCTCCTGTCTGGCAGAGTCCTCGTAACCCCGACAAGGCTGGGCCCAGGATTCCTGGGGGTCTCGACCCCCAACCCTGCTGTGGTCACCCAGGACAGGGGCTAGGGTGTTCCCACTCCGGGGTACTCTCTCTGCACTGGGCACCTCCCTGACCCACTGATCATTTCATACAATTTAAAGCAAATACAAGTTGTTTAATTAACAATTAATTTTAAAAAAGAATAAGGAAAAATGGGAAAGGTTAAAGGAAAACACATCACCCCGCTCTGTGGCAGGGAACATTACAAACAGTGTCTCTGGAACGTCAGGACAGTTCACAGTCTGTTCCTTGTAGGTCCCAGGCTCCTTCTCAGGCCCCGGCTGTGCTGCAGAGACGCTATGGGTTGGACACTTGCTCCGGTGGTGGCCACACGCTCTCAGGCTCTAGGTGGCAGGACCCTTTTTCCCAGCGTCGCCCCCGCCCAGTCGGGGTTATGATCCCCCTGCAAGTCTGGCCTGCAAGGCCTCTTGGCTGAGGCGTCTCCCTGTGCTGGGCCCACTGCCCAGGGTCCCCCTCACTCTGCCCAACTGCTCACCGCACTCGGACTGCACACGGCTCCGGACTGCCCCAGCCCCAGCTCCGGACTGCTCCAGCCCCGGCTCCAGCTCCACACTGCCTCAGCACGGCTGCTGCTGCTGCTGCTCTGCCTTCAGCTCCCTGGGCTGCTTCTCTGGCCTCTCTGGCTCTGGTTGCTGCAGCTCTGCCCCCAGGACAGGTCTGCTCTGCAGGCTGCTTCTGTGACTCTGCTCCCAGCTCTGACCTGCTTCCTGGCTGCTTGTCTGGCCCCTCTGGCTCTGGTTGCTACAGCTCTGCTCCCAGGGCAGGTCTGCTCTCTCTGGGCTGTGCTCTGGCTTTGGGGCTGCAGCTCTGCTCCCAGCAGCTCAGCTCGGGCCCCTGCTCTCTCCTTAGCTCGGCCCCACTCTGTCTGACTCAGGCCATTCCAGTTCACACGGAGGACGGGAACCCCTCTGGCCTCCTGACTCCCTGATTAGCCTGCCCGCCCTGTCAATCAGGCTCATCTGGAGCATTGGCCTCTCCCCATTGTTCCTGGGGACTGTCAGTCTCAGGCTCCTGATTTGCCATCGACCCTTCCCCTTTTAGTGCTGGGAGCTAGCCAACCAAAACACCCCCACTGAATGTTAGTAAGGGGGCAACAGTCCCCTTACACTAGTTTATACCCCTGTAGGCAGAGGGACTCAGGATAAATGGAATGTGGCTAAAAGAACATCTTTGTACACTCTCCTCCTGAGCTGCGCTGAGCACAATTGGCCATGGTTTAGGATCTGGATCCATAAGTTTTACTGTGCAGGAAACATTAGATCCCAGTCCTCCCAGATATTGATAAAAAAAACAGTCACAAAGTGAAGAAATGCACTAACATTGAGCAGGAACAATGGAGTGCAATTTGTACCCAAGACTCCCCTTCAAAGGGGATGCCACATGCAGTCATGTATCTCTTCAACAAAGTAATGCAAAACAAATGCAAACCAAGCCAAGGGAGAAGTGACCAGGAATGTCCTATGAAGATATACATAGTTCCTAGACTTGATATTTTACATTCGTCCAACTATAGGCAAGACTACAAAATAGAAGGCACTCTCCTGCACAAAGCACAGTGTGACTGGACACAGATTGCTATGGTTATTGAGCAGTCACACACAGCAGATGGCATGTGTCTGGCTGGAAAGAGGAAGCAAGACTGCTAATATCTGCCTTGCAATGTAAATGGCATGCCACAATAGTAGAACACAGATTGAAATCCATAGGCTAGACAATAACTGCCTTAGAGGTATAGGGAGGCAAATGTGTGGGAACAGCACAGTGTGTCTGCCATGAACAATCCCGGCCACATGGTAATGGTGAAGTGTTTACTAACTGCACACAAGTTCAGAGGCACATATCCCATGGCATCAAATTGCTATGTGTGTGACCTCCTGTTGGGAAGTGCCTGGGTCAGCTGGTTTCAGTCTGCCTTTCCACCTTCAATACTGGTCTGTAGGTTTCCCCACACCACAACCTTCTGTATGTGAATCACTCAGTGTTCTTGCTTTCTCTTCTTCCTGCTTACTGTGTCACTGCCGGCCTGATACTTACATTTTTCAGACCTCATTTTTCTGGCCTTTCTTCAGCTGCAAACCTTTGGTACTATTCATACATGCTGCTCCATGTGCACATTAATGCTAAGAAGCCATGAGCTATTTTGCCTTGTGCACTGATTGAGCCTGTTCCAGCCATATGTAGTTAGGGTAGGGTTACCATATCTATTAAATAAAAAAAGAGGTCCCTCCATGGGCCCTGGCCCCGCCCATTTCCCCATCCCCAGCCCCGCCCCAACCCCGCCCCTTCCCCACCCTAACTCCGCCCCCTCCTCCCTCCCACTCCCAGCCACGGGGAAAGGGCTGCCCGAGCGCTACTGGCTTCACGGTTTGCTGGGCAGCCCCCAGACCCTGCGCCCCCGGCTGGTGCTTGCCCAGCGCATCTGGAGCCCAGGAGGGGAAGCGCCCAGCCGGGGGCGCAGGGTCTGGAGGCTGCCCGGCAAACCGTGAAGCCGGTAGCGCTTGGGCTTCGGGCAGCCCCCTTGCCTCTGGACCCTGCACCCCCAGCTGGGTACTTCCCCACCCGGGCTCCGGCGGCGCAGGGTCCGGAGGCACGGGGGCTGCCCGAAGCCGGTAGCGCTCGGGCAGCTCAGCTCTTAAACAGAGCCGAAGAGTCAGGGGAGGAGCAGAGCCGCCATTTTCCCGGACATGTTCGGCTTTTTGGCAATTCCCCCCGTACGGGGGTTTGAGTGCCGAAAAGCCGGACATGTCCGGGAAAAAGAGGACGTATGGTAATCCTAAGTTAGGGGAGAGTCATAGCATGTAGGGATTTTCAAATACTCAGCCCCCTTTTCCTGCGGCCATGATCTCTGAACATTTTGCCTGACCACAGAATGCTTTGTTCCAGATACAATGCTTCCTCCTCCCCTATGGAAGGCACTGTCTCATGCACAGCTGCTTCAGTATCAGTCAGACAGGAGGGGAGAAAAAAAGCCAGACTGGCTGAGGACTGCAAGAGAATATTTGGCAGGGAGCTGACAACAACAAAAAAAGGAGCAGGGAGGGAGAATCACGCAATCAGTATGGTGGTGGGTAGGAGAGAGAGAAAGAGAGAAGGTCTGGAAGGGAAGAGAAAAAGCCTGAAAATAGAGAGAGGGAAACAAAGATGGAGGAAGCAGAGACGCAAAGTGAGAGCAAGAAGAGAGTGAAATAGAGATAAACAACGTGGAGAGAGAGAGATGTACACAAAGGGGAAAATAAGGAAGGGGAGAGAAAAATGAGAAGATGAAAGATAAAAACCAATAACAAGCAGGGGAGAATGAAAACCTTTGAGAGTTTTCCCAATTACCATTCCAAAATATGAAAATGGAGAAAAACTAAAGTAAGCTTAGCCAAAGTGAGAAAGAAAGATTAATTTACACAATAGATAAAAAACACAATGAGAAGCTTGCTTATTTCCTCTGTCTCAGTGGGGTTTTTTTTAAGTGTTTCAAGGCAAAAGGGATGGGGAAAATGTCACAAGTTTAAATAAAGATTAAAATATGACATTGCTAATTATGAGAATTTTTGAAGGAACAAATAAAAGTGGAGTCAAGGGATCAAGAAATGGCAGAATACACTGATGCAAACAATGGGAGTAATTTTGAAACACTAGATGAAAATAAGCAGAAAGTGGAGGACAGTAGGGAGGAGGTTAAATTTAATTTTGAAAAATAAAACCATTATAAGCATGAACAGATTCTGTGTGGGCTGAGGTACATGCTGGTTCAGACAAAGGAGAAATAATATAGCTGAGTTTACTGTCCATCATGCGAGCGTCAGAGACCTTACAAAGAAAAACTCACACTTTCTTGCATATTTCCAGCATTTTTTCTCAGAACAATTGCTAGTTGATATTGCTGAGGAGATAAATATTCGATGGGCTTTTTATCAAAGATGGCCTCATATATCACTTAGAACTCCCAGCTCAAAGTTTAGTCATGGAATGCTGAGTTAAATAGTAATTGTTTCCACCATCAGAACTGGCTCTTATGTTCTTCATCAGTAAGGCCATTATGAGTGACATGGTGTGAAAACTGTACTAAAAGAAAAGAATCCTTCCTCAATACACATTCTCCAACAATAACACAGTGCATTTACTAGTATATGGCAACGTTCATCTGAGGATAGTAGATAGCTTTAAAAAAAAGCTTTCACTAGCCCTGTGTGGTATTTTTTAATTGATAAAATGTGCCTAGTTCATTATTTTAATATCACTTTTGTTTCTCCATAAACATTAACTAAGCATATACTTTCAGACAGGAAGAGCTTTCATTTTAGATGAAGAAAATAAACCAACCAAAAAGATCATATTTATTCTTCATGAGAAAGCAAAGCGTGTGATTTTTCTTTCTGTACTAGTCTGCATTGAACAGAACATGAAATGGCTGCCTGTCTCTGTAGACAGCAGAGTGCATTGGGATTTAAGGTGCAGTGCACAGAAAGTCAGAACAGTCTTACAGCTAAATACACGACTGAATGCATTTTACTGATGGGTGAACTGAGCTACAGAGAGATTAAGTGATTTCCTGAAGGTCACACAGTCAGTCAGTGGCAGAATCAGGTTTAGAATCCATGGGCCAACTCAAAGTGATGCAAAGAGATCTTAAACATCTAAATGGGCAACTGGAGATTCCTCCAGCGGGGGGAAGAGGGGAGTTCTTAGCTGGTGTAAAGCTGTTGCAGATGGCCCCTGAGCATAGGGGGTGGAAGCAGGCATCCCAGATACTGGAGAAAGTAGCACTGGAGCACACTTCACTCTGATGAAATTCATTGGTAAGCCAGAACTTGTTAGAGCAGCCTTTAAGCTGCTCTAAATTGCACAGGGAATCAGTCTGGCCCCTGGCAAGGCCCTTGATCAGGACACAGGAAGTGACTAAGAGCCACTTTTGCCCCCCTCGCTCTTCAGCTGCCTAGCTGTGCCAAGCAGAAAACTAGTTCTAACTCCCAGCCCCTGGTCTAGCCATTAGAAACACTCACTCCCTTTGGAATCAGATTCTGCCAATGTGGCAGTTTCTTCTGTCATGTGTTCCATCTGAACAACTCTGCAGAGGAATGAAAAGAATAAGAAGCTTTTACCCGTAGGGCAAGATAAATCCAGGATCACATTCATTTAATGAGGACTACAAATCCCACTAAATGCTCTATTCGTTTAAAAACCTTTGATAAAGGAGGGCGAGGGGAATGGGAGAGAAAGCTGTACATATCCAAAATGCCCCATACAAATAACATGCCAAGTTTGACTTAAGAAAATGTACTAATGCTTTAAAATGCCTGTAATAAAGCTTTAATAAGCACACTGCATAATTTGTGTTTAAGTGATAATGCTGAAGAAACAGAATGTTTACAGGACAATTTCCAAGTACTACATTCATGCTTTTGAGATGCAAAGACATTCATTTTCCTGTGACAACATTTTAATGCAACTACTTTATTTCTTTTATGCCGTGTAACTGATGGGGGTTCAGTTTATGTCTGAGGAAACTGAGACACTTGCTAAGATTGCACAGCAGGTCAGCAGCAGAGACAGGAACAGGAGCCAAGTCTCTTGACCCCCAAGGCTAATGCCATATTCACTGGGTCATACTGCTTTTGGTTGATATCTCATCTCTTGCTCTCTGGGGTTCCTCAGTTATACTCTCATGTTCTTTAATATATGTTACCCAAAATTGGGCCAGCTAGTAAGCTTAGGGAGGACTAATGACCCACCAGAGTTTGGCAGAAAGCAGCACATTTATTATACTGATAGCTAAGCTTAAAAGAAGGAGGGGGGTCACACTCACACTCGCATACTCATGGTCCCAGGACAGGCACGGCACTGGAGATGTCAGGATCCTTCAAGGCAAGTGTCCCACAGTGCAGCGATGGATGGTGCGATGAAGGTAAGTTTTCCAGAGGCACAATGAAATGCAATGCGGTGAACCACTGGCCAGGCAGTCTGGGTGGAGGGCCTTCCGGGAGGTACAATCTTGTGAGTGCACTGCCGAGCACATGGCCCCTTCCCCTTTTAAGGACCTGCTCCTCATGGCCTGCAAATAGAGATGACTTGGTAGCATCTATTTGGTCCCACTCCACCTTGGGCAGTGTCCATGCAGTGTCCATGCATTGGGCGTGTGATTGCTGCCTAATTAGAGTTCCAAACACCTTGTCTACCTTGGAGCAATTCTGATCTTCCAGCTGTTCAAGCAGCCCATTCATCCCACAAGCATTCCAGGAGGGAGTGGGAGGGGGAAAGCCACTTCAGAGGTATTCAAAGAGGGAGAGGAGACAAAAAGGTGTGTGGGGGATGGTGTAGCAGACCTTTTGAACCTACAGGTTATACAGAGCATACAGATCACTGCTGCTCCTACAACAATATGCCACTTTCAACTCACTCACAAGCTATTGCCTCCCTCATATGCACCCTTAGAACAAATATGACCACCTCCAAAGTCATGTCTATTGCACATTTCCCTATCCATTCAGGATTGTACTTGCTGCTTTGGATAAACTGTTGTCATTCCTATTTTTCCTGGGACACTTCCACAATTTAAAGAGTTCTTTTGAAGTTGGGAACACACAATAGTTCTCGCTTGCATCTTATTTCCAAATGGACATCCCCCCTCCAAGGCTGTCTCAACTTGATTCATAACTAAGGCATGCTTTTCATGCTAACTGTCCTGACTAGAGGTGTCAACCTAACTCCAGTTTGTTGTCTGTCTTTTGGGGTCTGCATTTTCTTATAGTTCCCTCATAACTTTATTTTGCTTCCTATCACATATGACAGACTGACAGATGAATACCTATCTGTCACAGTCACCTAAGTCACATGGCATGTTTCCTGTTCCCTTATTGGATAAACAGATAGAACTCTGATCGGTGGCATTCCCTCCCCTATGTTCCCCCTGACCTGGGGGGAATTCCCTGAGGGGTCTTTATAAAGGGATCATAGCGGAGGCCAAAACTAGTCCCAGGGAGTTAAACCATTTCATAAACCTTCCTTATGTACCTTTAACCAATCCGTGTTTTGTTTGCATTTCTACCTGAAGCTTAAGATATAGTGCTCTAATGCAGAGGGAAAGCTGCTAATAAGTTATTTCTCTTACACAGAGTTAACCATATGCTAGTTGGTGTTATCAGCAGAGACCTGTTGAACTGGCAAACTATGGACACTTATCCTTCTAACCTGCTTACAAACACTATAAGAGCTGATAAGGGTCTCACTATCCAAACTGATAGACAGCAAATGTTGATTTTTCCTATTCCTGATGCAATTGGCTAGATCAGTGGTCTCCAACCTTTTTGTGGCCAGTAGCACATTCATGTTTTCAGAAGAGTGTGGTGGGCGCCAATGATTTTTCAAGGCTTATTTTGTATTTGTACATTAAATAATACGAAAAACATCATATTTAATATTACATAATATATGAATCCAGAGAGAAGAGAGAAGCCAGAGAGAAGCCGTGAGGACAGAGAACATGGGCACCCGCAGCCCCGGAGTACTCTGTCCCCAGCAGGCGCGGGGCCCCGGCTTCTCTCCCCTGCTGGGCACTAGGCGGACCCCGCGCCTGCCAGGGACAGAGAACACCGGCGCCTGCAGCCTGCAGCCCCGGAGTGCTCTGTCCCCAGCAGGTGCAGGGCCACGGCTTCTCTCCGGCTTAAGCTGTGGCCCCGCGCCTGCCAGGGACCAAGAACACTGGCGCCCGCAGCCCCGGAGTTCTCTGTTCCCGGCAGGCGCGGGGCCGCAGCTTCTCTCCCCTGCTGGGCACTAGGTGGGCCCTGCACCTGCTGGGAACAGAGAACACCGTGCCCACAGCCTGAGTTCTCTGTCCCTGTCAGGCGCGGGGCCGTAGCTTCTCTCCCCTGCTGAGCACTAGGCGGGTGCACATAAATGCCCTGGCGGGTGCCATGACACCCACAGGCACTGCGTTGGGGACCACTGGGCTAGATTATGTCGCATTCTGTTGTGTAGTCTAGTGTCACATCACAAGAGGACGTGAGGAGGTGTAGCATCATGGCTTTAGAGATGGGCAGCTGGATTTGCTAGTCATACAAATTCCAGTCAACCATCTATGTTCACCTCTGTTTAATGTCTACAGCTCCTTCCATCAGTCAGCCTCATTTTGAGAAAGCTGCCTCATCTATATGAGCTAACAGCGGTAAGTACTGGTAAAAGTTTTACTTTTGAGCACCTAAGCCAAACTTTCATCTAACAGATCTGTTTACTTCCCTTCTCCTGCTATAAGACTATGTACATACTAAAGGTTATGTTGGCAGAACTTATTTCACTTAGGGGTATGAATAAGTCACCCCCTGAGTGATATAAGCTACACCGACATAAGCGGTGTCACTGCCACTCGCAGAGGTGGTTTTATTATGCTAATGGGAAAGCTCTCTCCCATTGGCATAGAGCATCTTTACCAGACGCATTGCAGAAGCGTAGCTGTACCTTATGTACTTATGTATGAACTGTACATATAGACATGCCCTTAGTCTCACTGTCCTGAGCCTCACCTCACCATGACTACCTAAATCCCATTGTAATTACAAAAGCTGCACTGATAGAAAAATAGCAGTTCATCCACCTCAAACTGTGTGTGTGTGGGGGAGGGGGGGGGAACAGTAACCACGTCTCAAGTGTAAATAATGAGACAGAAAGAGACTTTGTGCTTTTTTAAAAGATCCTTAATCAATCACAGAAAAAAGTCACCCTCAGCACTCTCCAGAAATCCAGTAAAAAGAAAAGCTTGTTAGATAGAAAGTGCTTGACAAATCTGGTAACGAACCTTTCCCACAGGGTGCTTTAAAAAGGGCTAAAATACCTAACACAGGCAGCAGAGTCTCAGAATTGTAACTGTTCAGACAGTGCCCTTGCAAAAAAGAAGAGCAACTAAGACATGTAATTCCATTCTGCAAGAACACAAAACTGAGATAACAGAAAACATCAAGTCAACTATTCATTGAATCTGCTATAATAATTATTTATATTATTATCATTTGACTTGAATGATCTAACAGAGCCAGTCAAAATTAATCCTTTGAAAATTTAGGCAACAAGAAATGGCCTTTTATTGAAAAAAAGTTTGATTTATCTGAATTTTCAGAAAAAAATTAATCTTGAAAACACCCAGAATTTTGGCTTTTCATTACCAAAAAACCAAAACATTTCTGCAATAACAATTTTAAAAATGTTTTTTTTAATATTTACCATTTTCTGATCAGCTCTACTTTCTAGCCCATTAGGCAGGAATGGAGTTTACAGTCTTGTAAGATAGGTCGCTTCCCTCAACAGTTTACAGTCTAAACAAAATCAGACAAACAAAGGAAGAATAAGACATGTCAGTCAAAGGTTTCCAAAATTCAAAATTTCTAACCCCTGCAGCAAAGGAGCAGTAAATTGGTTATTTTTGTTCCACATTTCCTTTCTGAGATAACAACCACGACAACACTATTACTAGGCACTGAGTCATTGTGGCAAAGGGTAGCTCATAGAAATCAGAATATGTAAAGACCCGGTATATCGATCTAGTTCATCCTCACACCAGCGCAGTGCCCTGGTTTACGAAATACAGACAGTCCTCGACTTTACGACATCCGAGTTACCACGAATGGCACTTACAAAGTTTATAAATTGTCATCTTGTTTCGACTTTATGACATCAGTTTCGACTTTACAACGCTGAATCTGATATTGTTCCTATGGGAAATTCGAGTTACGACATTTTCAACTTATGACACGATTCTCAGGAACCAATTGTGTCGCAAGTCCAAGGACTGCCTGTAGTGCAGTGGCTCTCAAACTTTTTTACTGGTGACCCCTTTCACATAGCAAGTCTCTGAGTGTGACCCCCCCTTATAAATTAAAACACTTTTTAATATATTTAATACCATTATAAATGCTGAAGGCAAAGCGGGCTTTGGGGTGGAGATTGACAGCTTGCGACCTCGCATGTAATAACCTCGCGACCACCTGAGAGGTCCCAACCCCCAGTTTGAGAACCCCTGCTGTAGTGAGAAAATACTTTTTAAATTTCCTTTATGCAAAAGAACCATCACTTCTACTTAAATTGGCCAAACAATACTTGATTTTCAGTCTGACAAAAATTGGGCAAAATTTTACAATAGAAAAAAAAGTGGTCATTAAATTCCCTGAAATTCCTCAACCTGGCTGCAAAAGTTTCATGATGTGGGATCCAGATTTTTGTACAACTTGAAATAAAAAGCCTCAGTTGACAGTAAAATAGCTTTTTGTTAAAACAAAAAAATCTTAAATTACTTATATTAATTTTCTGTTTGGAAAAGCACATTCAGTATAGACAGCAAACTTCCCCCAGTGAAATAATTTGGCAGAAATCTGGGCAGTTGTCCACAAAATGAAAAAAGGCTACAAAAATAAGTAGCCTGATTACTAGCAAACTGAATGGCTCATCTCCAGGGAATGCATATGATAATCTAGAGTTATATCTTATCAGATAAGGGTAAAATGAGACGATCCCTGGATATTGCCAGTTAGATTTTTATTGTAGTTTTATCACACAGACAGAGAGAAGACAGTCTTTGTAAAGTTGCATATTTTCCTTGCCAGCTTAGCACATTTATCATACACCACTGAATTCAAAACATCACTAGTTTCCTCCCCTAGGACGTAAGGGGAGGATGGACAGGTTGGCCATGATTTAATTCTAGTTTGCTTAATATGACAGCCCTGGTCAAGCTCCCCCGATGGATACTCAGCATTTATCTCTTCATAGACATGTACTAATTGAAGCACACAGACACAGGCTTTGGAAAGGTTTGTAACACAATTACTCTTTAGAGAGAACAGGATATATACAATAACACCTACATGCCTTTCCCTACCTCAGTTTCCTCACTATCCTTAAGTAGTCTCTGGTCAGGGTCTTCTACAGTGCCCAGCCCCCACTCTCCATCAGCTCATGGCTTCACTCAACCATGCAATGTCTTTTTTGTCCTGGAGCCAACTTCCTTCATCTCTCTCTAAAATGGCTGGTAAGAGATCTTGTTGTTGTTGTTTTAAATAACTTTTGGATTCCTTTGTCAGCCTCATCAGGTGATCAAAGTTCCCCACCAGGTAATCCATTGCTTAGCTCATCCATTGAATTGCCCAAGGAGATCTATTCAAATGTTAATGAGTCTTAGTAGTCCACTCATGCAACTCAGTCATGGCTACAGAACACACACTAGTCTAAGCATTCCCCACTACCAGCAAGTGTCTTGGGAAAAAGTTTACTCTTTGAGGTAACAAGCAGAACAAGATTAAATAAGGAAAGTGAATCCCATATTTCATAAGAATAATGCCAAAATCCCTAACATTTTCCACAGCTAATGTTGCATCAAACTCAGCTGTCTCCATTCAGGGGTGTGGTATTAATCTTTTTTTCCTGGTTTTGCTTTGATTCTTTGGGTTTGAGCAAAACTGCCAGCTGCCACCGGCTAATGTACTTTCCAAACAATACCATAAACTTTCCTACATTCTCTTGAAAGTCATCCCAGGTTCACTCAAAATAGCCTGCAGGTTTGTTCAAAACTTTGCCTATAATGTGATTCAGCTTCTCCAAAAGGATCTGCAACAGAGGGAGGCTGGAAACAGTTTTTCCATCTATGAAAATTTTCGCGGTTTTGAAAAACATTCCCATCCTACACCAGGACCAAAGTCAAAATCAACATATTTGAAGAAAAAAAAACAGTTGGCTCCGATCAATTGAAATGTTTTGTTTTGACAATTTTGAAACATTCTGTTTTAATTTTGAACTTTTGTTTTTCACTATAATTAGCTTACATTTCTAAATGAAAAGTTGATTTGAACCAGAAAACAAGAATAATTTTGAAAAATTTGAAACAATTTCTAAGCATTTTTAATCAAAAACATTGAGTCAAAGAGTGTATCAGAACAGACCCTTCCCGCCAAAAAAGTTTCAGTTTCACTGAATGAGCATTTTTCCAATGAAAAAACACTGCACCAAAAAAATCCCGATCAGGTCTATTCTTGTGTTAAATCCTGATGCCACTTAAATCAGTGGCAAAATTCCCATCGACTTCAGTGAGGGGCCAGGATTTTACCCTGGAATATGACTCAAGTTTTGGGTTGTGGTTAATGTGGAAAGAGTGCACTGCTGTAGTGATGACCCATTTTCTCATTCCAATACAGCTATGTCCCACTTCTAATCCTCCACATAATCTCTCATTAGCCTGTATCTTCCCCAAAATGGCTCCTACTGATATACATAAGGTCCTAGTACACTAATATCTAGCACAAGAGGGCATGGGGCAGAGACCAGGAATAAGACTGACTGTTCGGTTTTCATAAAATGGTCAAAAACAGCTTGCAGTCACACCCTTTCTACCAGATCCTGCCTAGATGGAATCAAACTGATCTGAATCCTTCCATTCTAGATGATGCCATCTCAGAACTTTTAGGGCTATGTCAAAGTTGGGGTAAGACAGGGAGCAAAGGGAAACCAGAACCATCCATCTACTGAGATGAACTTCAAGGAACGAATTAGTTTGTTCTAGCTGGAAGCATTGGATGATATTCTATGCCCACACCTGCCCTGACTCCTCTCATGTATTGATATGGCCTTTTATTTACAAATTGGTGCATTTCGCAAGGGAGTTCATAGTTAGTTAGTATGAAATATAGGGTTTTACCTACTTCTTTAATCCATAGGAATTTTTGCCCCTATTTGAAAGAAATACAGTTTGTTTTCTCCAGGCAC
Source organism: Chrysemys picta bellii (assembly GCF_011386835.1). Lineage (NCBI taxonomy): Eukaryota > Metazoa > Chordata > Testudines > Emydidae > Chrysemys > Chrysemys picta. The sequence continues at coordinate 84,959,429 of NC_088798.1, forward strand.
CTGCAATTTCTTCTCAGCCATTGTTTTACTTCTGAGGCGATATTGGGTCAGACTATTACTTTACAAATAGAAGAAACCAGGTGCTTTTTGGTATCAGTGTAATTAAGCAATTTAATGAAAATCTGTTAAACTGTGTCCATCCTTCCATGTGAATGTTCAAGGCTGAAATCAGCATGTTGCTGCCTGTGTGTGTGAGTGCATGCTGCTTAAATGTAACTTTGCTGTCACCAACAGGTTTTCACGTGAATTAAATGTTTTCATCTCAGTGGTTTTTCACTGTATAAGACAAGCTAAAAATAAAGGGCCTGATTCTGCCAGACTTACTTATGCCCAAAAGTCCCATTTTCTTCATTGCAGAGATGCTATTCATGGTGAGTAATGGGGTAAAATCTGACCCAGAGGAAGCAGATAAACCTAATATTTTTCAGAACATCTCATGCTAAAGAAATGGAAAATAATTAAACAACCAAATAGTAAATCTTGGAAAGCAATGTCTCCGATTTTCAAAAGGGCACATGGAAATACATCAGGTAGCGTGTCATTTCTGATTTCTCAGAGACTCCCAGTTTATCCCTCTGTTCTTATAACAGAATCATCCATATCCACGGCCTCAGACAATTGATTGGCCTCAATTAACTGGCTATTTTGACAGCTTTTGCTTTGCTTCTGCTGGATGTGTTATGTAAAAGCAGGGCCGGCTCAAGCAAAAAAAAAAGGGGGGGGGGGCGGCCAGAACGGCAAAGCAAAAAAAAAAAAAAAACGTGTGGCGCAGCCGGAGCGCGGGTGCAGGGGGACCGGCTGGGGGAGGGTGAGGGGGAGAGAGCGGGTGGGAGAGAGAGAGAAGGGGGCGGCCAAGGCTACAGCAGGGGCGCTGCCACGTGGCCCCTCCCGCTGCGCCGCCTCCTGCTGCCTGCCGTGAGGGCTCCGCTCCGGTCGGCACGGAGGGAAGGAAGAGGACTGCCCTGCAGGGCACTCTGGTTCTCCGCGCTGCCACCCCCTACAGGGCGGCCGGAGCGGAACAAGAACAAAAAAAAAAAGTGTCCGTGCTGCCCTAGGATTGGGCGGAATGCCGCCTCCAACAATCTGCCGCCCCAAGCACCAGGTTGCTCAGCTGGTGCCTGGATCCGGCCCTGTGTAAAAGAATTTACCATAGACTGATCTGCCTGCCCGTCTGATGTGTACTAGGTGCTTGTCTCCCATGGTACCTCAGTGCTTTACCAGAAAATAAAACAGGTAGTTCATGAAGCCAAGGAAACATTGTTGAAAGAAGGTCATTAAAGAAAAGCCACTGATAACACGTTAGAATAAGATTTTATGGGCAAGACTGTGCCTTTAGGCACCAGTCTGAGCAAGGGGTGATGTGTAAACTGCCCCATCCCAGGAGTAGTCTTGGGAAGCACCATGCACAAATCTCACCCTTTCCCCACTTGCTCTAGGCCTATACCTTCAGCAATTTATAGCATCCCCACACAGGCTCAGATGTGATGACTGGCACATTGTGGAGGAGGGTAGAGTCAAAGCTCAACTCACTCCCCACACTATCCCACTCCCTGCCCACTTACTCCACAGGTTGGGCGACCAAGGCTTTGTCTAAATTAGCACTTTTGTGTGTTTTTTTCACACCCCGACCAATATAAGTTTCACTGACAAAAGCGCTGGTGTGGACAGCACGATGTCGCATGCCAATCCTGACTAGAATTGAGCAGGAGGAGGGAAGAAATCATGGCTTAAGTTCATGCAGATCTATAGAAAAAGTTCAAAAACTTCTGATAAAGTCAACAAACCTGGGAGAGAGATTTATTACAACTGCATCAAATCTAGGGGCATCATCATACCACTTTAACTGCACCAATATAATTAAAGTAGTATGACTTCTATGTTTAGACAAAGCCTTAGAATACTCAGATGTCCACTGTTTAATTGGGAATCAGGATGAGAAGTGGGAGAATAGGTGAATATATTTTAGAGAACTGTCATGTTAAAACAGCCTCACTTCTGCTTCAACTTTATGCTGAAAGATTAATAAACTGAATATGTTCAGGAAACAGTTAAAAACAAAACAAAAGAAAGTAATCTGCTTACCACCAGGTAGGTTTTCTCTAGCATTCCCTGATGTAATGTTAACCTTGCTGTCTCTCAGGATAAATATCTGAGGAGTTATTTGTACACAATGCTGGAATGTTTACCTTTTGATTACAGATCTTTACACACTGTTCATTATTATTGAATGCCAGAACGAAATGCAGCCTAAGGGCCAGTATGCAATTTTCTTCACAAAGAAATACAGTAGAAGTGACGACAGGGGCTAGAACAAGAGAGATGCTAGATTGGAAAGAAACCTGAGTAACAAAACCCAAACAAACAAACAAACAAACAAACAAACAAAAACCCCACACACAAACCAAAATATAGTTCCTGACTATCTCTGTAGCTGCATTGGACTGACACTTTACAAAACAAACTAATGCATGTACTAGAACATAAGAACGGCCGTACCGGGTCAGGCCAAAGGTCCATCTAGCCCAGTATCCTGTCTACTGACAGTGGCCAATGCCAGTGCCTCAGAGGGAGTGGACCTAACAGGCAATGATCAAGTGATCTCTCTCCTGCCATCCATCTCCATCCTTTGACAAACAGAGGCTAGGGGCACCATTCCTTACCCATCCTGGCTAATAGCTATTAATGGATTTAACCACCATGAATTTATCCAGTTCTCTTTTAAACGCTGTCATAGTCCTAGCCTTCACAACCTCCTCAGGTAAGGAGTTCCACATGTTGACTGTGCGCTGCATGAAGAAGAACTTCCTTGTATTTGTTTTAAACCTGCTGCCTATTAATTTCATTTGGTGACCCCTAGTTCTTGTATTATGGGAATAAGTAAATAACTTTTCCTTATCCACTTGTCCAGACTCATAGAATATCAGGGTTGGAAGGGACCTCAGGAGATCATCTACTTCTCCACATCACTCATGATTTTATATACCTCAATCATATCCCCCCCCCTTAGTCGCCTCTTTTCCAAGCAGAAGAGTCCTAGCCTTTTTAATCTCTCCTCATATGGGACCCGTTCCAAACCCCTAATCATTTTAGTTGCCTTTTTCTGAACCTTTTCTAGTGCCAGTATATCTTTTTTGAGATGAGGAGACGACATCTGTACGCAGTATTCGAGATGTGGGCGTACCATCGATTTATATAAGGGCAATAATATATTCTCAGTCTTATTCTCTATCCCCTTTTTAATGATTCCTAACATCCTGTTTGCTTTTTTGACCGCCTCTGCACACTGCATGGACATCTTCAGAGAACTATCCACGATGACTCCAAGATCTTTTTCCTGACTTGTTGTAGCTAAATTAGCCCCCATCATATTGTATGTATAGTTGGGGTTATTTTTTCCAATGTGCATTACTTTACATTTATCCACATTAAATTTCATTTGCCATTTTGTTGCCCAATCACTTAGTTTTGTGAGATCTTTTTGAAGTTCATCACAGTCTGCTTTGGTCTTAACTATCTTGAGCAGTTTCGTATCATCTGCAAACTTTGCCACCTCACTGTTTACCCCTTTCTCCAGATCATTTATGAATAAGTTGAAGAGGATTGGTCCGAGGACTGACCCTTGGGGAACACCACTAGTTACCCCTCTCCATTCTGAGAATTTACCATTAATTCCTACCCTTTGTTCCCTGTCTTTTAACCAGTTCTCAATCCATGAAAGGACCTTCCCTTTTATCCCATGACAGCTTAATTTACGTAAGAGCCTTTGATGAGGGATCTTGTCAAAGGCTTTCTGGAAATCGAAGTACACTATGTCCACTGGATCCCCCTTGTCCACATGTTTGTTGACCCCTTCAAAGAACTCTAATAGATTAGTAAGACACGATTTCCCTTTACAGAAACCATGTTGACTATTGCTTTTCTATGTGTCTGACAATTTTATTCGTAACTATTGTTTCGACTAATTTGCCCGGTACCGACGTTAGACTTACCGGTCTGTAATTGCTGGGATCACTGCCAGATCCCTTTTTAAATATTGGCATTACATTAGCTAACTTCCAGTCATCGGGTACAGAAGCCGATTTAAAGGACAGGTTACAAACCTTAGTTAATAGTTCCGCAACTTCACATTTGAGTTCTTTCAGAACTCTTGGATGAATGCCATCTGGTCCCAGTGACTTGTTAATGTTAAGTTTATCAATTAATTCCAAACCCCCCTCTAGTGACACTTCAATCTGTGATAGTTTCTCAGATTTGTCACCTCCAAAAGCCGGCTCAGGTTTGGGAATCTCCCTAACATCCTCAGCCATGAAGACTGAAGCAAAGAATCTATTTAATTTCTCCGCAATGACTTTATCGTCTTTAAGGGCTCCTTTTGTATCTCGATCATCAAGGGGCCCCACTGGTTGTTTAGCAGGCTTCCTGCTTCTGATGTACTTAAAAATCATTTTGTTATTACCTTTGGAGTTTTTGGCTAGCCGTTCTTCAAACTCCTCTTTGGCTTTTCTTATTACATTCTTGCACTTAATTTGGCAGTGTTTATGCTCCTTTCTATTTGCCTCACTAGGATTTGACTTCCACTTTTTAAAGTAAGTCTTTTTATCACTCACTGCTTCTTTTATATGGTTGTTAAGCCACGGTGGCTCTTTTTTAGTTCTTTTACTGTGTTTCTTAATTTGGGGTATACATTGAAGTTGGGCCTCTATTATGGTGTCTTTAAAAAGCGCCCATGCAGCTTGCAGGGATTTCACTTTAGTCACTGTACTTTTTAACTTCTGTTTAACTAACCCCCTCATTTTTGCATAGTTCCCCCTTTTGAAATTAATTGCCACAGTGTTGGGCTGTTGAGATGTTCTTCACACCACAGGGATGTTGAATGCTATTGTATTATGGTCGCTATTTCCAAGCGGTCCTGTTATAGTTACCTCTTGGACCAGCTACTGCGCTCCACTCAGGACTAAATCTAGAGTTGCCTCTCCGCTTGTGGGTTCCTGTACCAGGTGCTCCATGAAGAGGTCATTAAAGTATTGAGAAATTTTATCTCTGCATTTCGTCCTGAAGTGAAATGTTCCCAGTAAATATGGGGATAATTGAAATCCCCCACTATTATTGAGTTCTTAATTTTGATAGCCTCTCTAATTTCCCTTAGCATTTCATCATCACTATCACTGTCCTGGTCAGGTGGTCTATAATAGATCCCTAATGTTATATTCTTATTAGAACATGAAATTTCTATCCATAGAGATGCTATGGAACATGTGAATTCACTTAAGATTTTTACTTCATTTGATTCTACATTTTCTTTCACATATAGTGCCACTCCTTCTCCCTCCGCCCCCCGCATGACCTGTTCTGTCCTTCTGATATATTTTGTACCCCGGAATGATTGTGTCCCATTGATTGCTCTCAGTCCACCAGGTTTCTGTGATGCCTATTACATCAATATCCTCCTTTATCACAAGGCACTCTAGTTCACCCATCTTATTATTTAGACTTCTAGCATTTGTGTACAAGCACTTTAAAAACTTGTCACTGTTTATTTGTCTGCCCTTTTCTGATGTGTCAGATTCTTTTTTATGTGAATGTTTATCATCTGATCTGGCCCTTATATTATCCTCTTCCATCCTCTGCTCCTGACTATAACCTGGAGATTCTCTATCATTAGACTCTCCCCTAAGAGAAGTCTCTGTCCGAGCCACATGCTCCTCTGCAGCAGTCGGCTTTCCCCCATCTCCTAGTTTAAAAACTGCTCTACAACCTTTTTAATGTTTAGTGCCAGCAGTCTGGTTCCACTTTGTTTTAGGTGGAACCCATCTCTCCTGTATAGGCTCCCTCCATCCCAAAAGTTTCCCCAGTTCCTAATGAATGTAAACCCCTCCTCTCTACACCATCGTCTCATCCACGCATTGAGACTCTGAAGCTCTGCCTGTCTACCTGGCCCTGCGCGTGGAACTGGGAGCATTTCTGAGAATGCCACCATTGAGGTCCTGGATTTCAGTCTCTTCCCTAGCAGCCTAAATTTGGCCTCCAGGACATCTCTGCTTGGTTGATGGCATGTAAAGACTGACTGTGGACCCTGTGTGTAATAACCGTTGGACTACTTCATGTGTCCTCTATCTTCTTTCAGAGGAAACAAATGTGTTACAGAATGTTATGGACATATTCATATCCCTTCCAGGTTATTGACTAGGACCCTGTTACAACCAAAGGAGATGTGTTGCTTAGAAAATCCTTCCCAGGTTTTGTATAGAGCACGGTACATGCCAGGACAGGACTTCGGGAGTTTAATCAGTGTGGTATGATATTCATGATTGATAAAGCACACAGGGCCTGATCCAGAAATCCACTAAAATCAATGGCAAAGTTATTTTGCTCATCATTCTTATGTACCTCTCAGGCCCTTGAGTGAAGGAATTTGAGATACAGCTTACTACTTATTTAGAAGCATATGATCAAGGTGATTTCCATGCACATTTTCTCAAGAATATTCAAAATTAGTGATGGGCAAATCTCAAAACGTTCAGAGTTCCAGTTTGATTTTGATATGCTCCAAAAATGTTGGCTGCTTATCCAAAGCTTATCCTAACTAGTGGACTCTCTTAAATGCAGATGTGTCTCTTGTCTGCTTGTTACATCACCCGGACTCACCTTGCGGAAATTCCAGTAGACTCCATTAGAATTTTATAATATGGCTTCTGTTTTTACTGGTACCTTAATTTCTGAGGGAGAATTTATACTTCTAGGAACCAAACTAGTTGCTGTGCTCCAAAGTCTGCCTGCTAACTGGAATCAGCTGGAAATGTTCACGTCTAATGTCCATTAAGGTGAGATGATATAAAATACTATAGTGCTATGTGACTTCATGAACTGACATAATTACCACTGAAATCTTTTACTGTAGAAATAGGCATGATTGGTATTAGATTTAACCATAGGAGACCAGGCAGTAACAATTTTTCATCATATAGCATTACATTAGCTTTAATTCTTATTAATAAGATACAAGAGTCATTAACACTATTAAAAATCTAATTATGTTAGCAATTTTCCATCATGTCATATATGAGCAGTTAAATATTGGTATTTGTTTTTCCTAATGGGATTCAAAAGTCTAATTAAAAGCCTTTCTTTTGTGCTTAAGTGGAATGAATCTTTGCGAAAAACAGGACATTTTTAATAGCTGCAGACAGCTTATTTCCTTATATATTACAGTTCACCGACAGTCCCATTCTCTGCAATGTAACTGACCAAATAAGGATAAGAAAGGTATGGGCCACTGAGGTGGATCAGCCCAGAAGGCTGCTCTAATTTACACCATGGAGAGTAAGCTTGCTGGCTGCCCCAGCAAAGGAGCAATATAAGTGTGGTTTAAAACACTATTCCTTCTTTCCTCTCCCCCTTGGCCAATTCCTACACTGGTGACAGGAATGGAGCCACTGGGAAGAAGGCCTGGTATACCCTACAAGTTTTTGTCAGTAACATAATGTCCTTTAAGGGTGTGATTTAGTTTTTATGACATTTTTGTAGTGAAGATGCAGTTATGTAAAAAAAAAAATGCTTTAGCTAGTATCACAGAAATGTAGGACTGGAAGGGACCTTGATAGGTCATCTAGTCCAGTTCCCTGCACTGAGGCAGGACTAAGTATTATCTAGACCATTCCTGACAGGTGTTTGTTTTTAAAAACCTACAATGAAGGAGATTCCACAGCCTTCCTCTGTAATTTGTTCTAGTGCTTAACTAACCTTATGGTTAGGAAGTTTTTCTTAATGTTTAACCTGATTATCCCTTGCTGCAATCTAAGCCCATTTCTTCTTGTCCTATCCTCAGTGGTTAAGGAGAACAATTTATCACACTTCTCTTTATAACAACCTTTTATGTACTTGATGACTCTTATGTCCACCCTTAGTCTTCTCTTCTCCAGACTAAACAAACCCAATATTTTCAATCTTTCCTCATAGGTCATGTTTCCTAGTCCTTTAATGATTTTTGAAGGCCTCCTCTGGACTTTCTCCAATTTGTCCACATCTTTCCAGAAGAGCGGTGCTCAGAATTGGACACGATACTCCAGCTGAGGCCTTATCAGTGCTGAGTAGAGTGGAAGAATTATTTCTTGTGTCTTGTTCACAACACTCCCGCTAATACATCCAAAAAGATATTTGCTTTTTTTGTTGCAACAGAATTACATTGTTGACTCATATTTAGTTTGTGATCCACTATAAGCCACAGATGCTCTTCTGCAGTACTCATATAACTTATTTATTTTGTTTGGGGAGCCAGTATATGCTCTAATGGCAAAAGGACATTTTCGCCAGTAGAGGCTATGTTTGCACTAGGAGGGTTTGCTTGTGTAGCTATACCAGCAAAGCTTTCACAGTGTAAACTAAAACTCAGGGCCAAACCCATAGCTACCTCCTCCTGAAAGCCTCTCCAATTGCCATGCACTGTATCTCCTACTTATAAGCTGTGTAAGTTATCAAACTATTTTGTAATCAGTTAACATTGCTCCTATATTCCCCAATTTGCTGCAAAGTACAGCTGCAAAAATCAGAGGGCCTTGCCACAAAATGTAGGTCTAAAATGCCACAGAGCATGCCAGCTTCGCTCTTGATTCACACTTGTAGATCAATGACAGGTTAATGCTTAGTTAACATTTATTAAGAGCAACATGTTTTCTAAAAACTGCAGACTAAAGGTGTCAATTAGACGACAGACGCTCCATGAAAGATGAAAGAATTATTATGTTGTGCGGATGCTTTGCTGTCAGTGATTTATTAGTGATGAGATACCAAGGGCTTAAGCTTATCAGTAGCAAGAGAAGCAAGTATGAACTAACAGTTATTGCTGTTGGTTTTTTAGCGTGTAGCCTTGTCCCCCACCATGACCCCATCGGTACATCCCATGTGTTTTGGATTCTTCTGAACTTACATTATGACTACAATGGGAATAACATTTAAAGTGCAAATTCCAGCATTAAGATAGCCAAACTGCAAGAGTAAGCATGATGAACCCAGTCTTACCTTAACCATACCATAGGTAACAGCACCCAGCAAGCCAGCTTTGCCATAGCAAAAAGATGGACCAGATTCTCCACTGTCTTGCACACTGGTGCAGTTATTCACACCTGTGACAAGTAACTATAAAGTGGGTACAAGATGCTACACAAATCTGAATGGTAGCAATTTACACCCACCTTGCAAACACGTAAATGACTGCACAAAGTGCATGGCAGTGGACAATCCAGCTCTATTAGTCATCCAGTCTGTGTGTAGCTAACCTGCACATAAAACCAGACTCTCTACAAACCTAGCAATGCAGGAATCTTAAAAGACTCACAGTTGGGAAGAGTATCCAAACATCTGACCAACTACAGGCTCTCTTGCTTCCACAAACTCCATTCTTACAATGAAGGACTATTGGTCCTCTCTGGTGTCCCTCTCTTGTGTCTATGTTGGGTGAATCACTCTCCCATTCGGTGTTTGTTAGTGAGGTATATGGGAGGGAGGGGCTCTTGGTAGATTTCCTAATATCCTAGCTGTTCTTTCATGATGGAAACAACTTAGTAAGTGGCTCCTAACCCCTCACTGCAGCAGAGAGCAACGAACAGAGCCTCTCCCTGCTGCAGCCACATCCTCTAAGCAAATAAACCAGAATGGTTTTTACTAACTCGCCTAACCATGTGCCAATCCAAAAACCAGAATCAATACCATGTGGCTCGTGCTAATACTCTTTCCATTCCACTAATATCTTAGAAGGATGTTAAACAGCAGCTACTAAGATTAGACATTTTTAACTCAGTGGGTCCAGAAAACGTTCATTCAAGACTTTTTAAAGAGTGGCCAAGGATCTGGCTGGGCTGTTAATGTTGATATTCAATAAGTCTTGGAACACAAGGGATGTTCCAGAAGACTGGAAGAAAGCTAAGGTTGTGGGTAAAAGGTTAAACAGGATGACCCAGTTAATTATAGGCCTGTCAGTCTGACATCACTCCTGGGCAAGATAATGGAGTGTCTGATACCAATCTCAGATAATAAAGAATTAAACAAAGATAATACATTTATGCCAATTATCAGTTTATGAAAAACAGAATCTGTCAAACTAACTGTATCTTTTTTTGATGAGATTACAACTTTGGTTGATAAAAGTAATATGTTTCTATAATAGACTTCTGTAAAGTAGTCTTGACTTGGTAACACATGATATTTTGATTAAAAAAACCCTAGAATGATATAAAATTAACATTGCCCCCATTACATGAATTAAAAGCTGGCTACCTGATAGGTCTCACAATGTGGTTGTAAATGAGGACTCATCATTGAGCAGGTGTGTTTCTAGGGGGATCTCGCAGAGATCAGTTCTTGGCGCTATGCTATTATTATTATTTTATCCGTGACCTGGAAAAAAAACAAAATCATCACTGATAAAGTTTGCAGACGATACAAAAATTGAGGGAGTGGTAAATAATGAAGAAAGGTCACTGATACAGAGCGATCTGGATCTCTTGGTAAGCTAGGTACAAGGAAACACGATCCAGTGGCTAGAAGTAGAAGCTAGACAAACTCAGACTGGACACAAGATGTACATTTTTTATCAGTGAGGGTAATTAACCATTGGCTCTTTTAGCAAAGGTCATAGTGGATGCTCCATCATTGGCAATTTTTAAATCAAGATTGAATGTTTTTCAAAAATTTACTCTAAGACTTAGAACACCATATTTCTAAGGCTGGACTGCATTTGTGCAGTATCACCAAAGCACGTTAGAGAAGAAAAGCAAGAACAACTCATCTCAAGCTTTTTCAATCTCCACCAATGATGTATTGGACAGAACTGTTAACATAGGATACCAAATTCATATTTATTTCCTTGCTTCTGTCCAAGTTCCCCTTTTAAACTGGGTACCACTGTCATTCCTGCCACAGATCCCTAAGAATCCTATAGAAATGACAGAGGAGTGCACATTTTTTAGAATGCACCAAATTATGCAACAAGCATCAGGTACAGTCAACAAAAGTTCCCCAAGGGTGGCTCATGAACCCTATTGGGATAAAAAAAATATGTCTTTTTTTTTGTCTTTAACTGTATTCTCCTTCCCCCTCCTTTGTAGCTCTGTAGCTTTCAGAAACTAAAAAACACTTCCTATAGAAGTACCGTCCTCAGTGCTTTGTTGATGATCACTTTCTGCCTTTGCCCCTCTTGCTGCCTCTGTAACTCCCACAGACACACAACACTTCAATCCCTTTTGCTTGCCACACACACTAACTAAAACTCTTATTCCACAAGAGTACATGATGCTGTGATCTTATTCTTTGTTCCATTTTTATTTCATGGTAAGTGCCACTGGCTTTCCATCTGTCTGGGCTTTCAAATCTATGAAGCACTGAGGAATATTCTGCAGGGAACATTCACACTCTGGAAGAGGGAGAGAAGGAATGGGAATATGAAAAGATCTTTTCTGTATGACTCCATGGTGCAAATTGAGCATCTTTAAAAAAAAAAAAAAAAAAAAAAAAAAAACAGGTCTCTTTCTTAAGATGGTCATTGACAAATCAAAATGCAGGACAAACCTCCACCACATTCCAATCATGGTATCACAATGCAAAAAAAAAAAATCATGCAATATAAAATTGGAGTGACAAAACAAGCATCCCTGATCATAAAAGAAAAGGAAATAGTTCATTTTGTGGTTCTGATCTTAGACAAAATTATATATTTATGTATTTGATTAATTAATGAGGCAAATTTCCTTTTAGTAACTAGGACAAACACAAAAAAGACAGGCCTGAAAATGTTGGTATGGGTGGCAATTCACAGCAAAGTCACATCAAAACATTGTGCATTCAGACACAGAGACACACATCTAGGTCTAGAATGAGAGGTTGGTTCACTGGACAAACAGCTGGAAAACTGAAAGTTTTGGCCCATAGTGGAAGGGCTCACACAGGGGTGCTGTGACAATTGTTATAGTGGAGGTGCTGAGAGCCAAACTGTAAATCCTGTATATGATGGACACCATTTCAAGCCAGGGGGTGCAGCAGTATGTCCCACACCCCTAGTTCCAACACCTATGTGCTCACAGTATTCACCATGAGCAATGTATCTGATGAATTTAGTTCTTTCTTTTGTTTATGGATTGTCCATGAACAGACAGTGTTTTTTTTTATAAATTTGCCCATGAAGGGTCTGATCCAAATCCCACAGCAGTCAATGGATATACTCCCACTGACCTCAGCATGCTTTGCAGCAGGTACAAAATGCAACTCTTTGGCTAATACTTCAGGCAAATAAATTTCAGCCACTGGGTGGCTCACAATCTGCTAATTGAAAGTATTCATCCCATATTCACTGTGGGTGAATTTGAACCCAGTGCAAGGCACCTGCACAAAGCCTGTGCACTTAAGTCCTACTTTGAGCATTTAAATGAGACTTGGTTTGTGCGTAAACCTTGGGTGTCCTTCTGTACAGGCTGCATTTCATCATTAGAACTATGTGACTGGTCACTTGGTATTATTTCTGCTCCCTTTATGGATGACAGTAACTTCTATCATTTCCAGCTCAAATATGTGTATCTACATGTGAACAAATGTACTCAGGTGAATACTAGCTTCCCTCAAACATGCATGTCAACAAAACCCTGCCTCTCGGAATGCTCCCAAACAGTGAATAAAAATGGGTTGCAAAGGCAGTGCAATTGTATTCTCTCCGTTTATTGACACTAATGATCATTACAACATTCACCCAGATTTAGTCTGAAGCTTCTACATTGCAATTTGCAGCTTTGGTTCTAGGAAGCTGGTCCCTTTTACTGAATTAGTCAAAGTTTATTTTAATTTACAGATGGGCTTAATAGTACAAAAGAAAAGTTTAATTTTAAATGCCACTACATTGGAGGTTGTAAAATCCATTCCATATAAGTAACAGCTGTTATTGCTGAAAAATATGTATGTATTGTACAGTGTGCATGTAGAATACTAAATGAAACATGAATGAATAGCTTTCCATAAGAGGCCTCCTGCACTTAATTAACTAATCAATTTTCAAGGGTATGAATAAATGTTAATAGCAAAAGTTTAATGCCAATGCATAATAAATAAACTTAAATATCACTGGCATATATTTTGAAACATCAAAGGAAGCAGAAGAAAAAGGGAATTGTAAAAGTGAAAAGTCTGAAAGAAAATGAAGTTTAGGTGACCTAATTAAAGGCTTTTCCTTGGCAACAGAAAGACATCAAAGTGCTGCTTCTGAAGTTCCTGCATCGAACAAACAGTCTCAAATTAAAAGATTGCATTAATTTCATGGAATGAGTCAGAGAACTACAGCCCGTTTCTGTGGCAACATGAGAAAATTATGGTTAGTTTTATAATCAAAATGGTCCAGTTATGTAAGAGAATGTATTTTTCATTTTCACCTTTTCACTCACTGAAAGATACAAGAAAGAAACCTCTCAGAAATTAATGATGCATTTTCCATGACTGACAGCTGGAGATTGGGTACTCGACAATACAGCTGCTTGTTTTATATTGTTCTCACTTAATGGCTTTATGAAGCAAGATGAATAGTGGAAGTCTTCTGTTGCGCTGTGATTCAGAAGGATCTAAACTGCTGATGTCTTTGTGGTTACAGGGCCAGATTGTGAATCTTTGGCAACTGGCTATGTTAGGAATGGAACTGAAATTGACCACCCTAGAGGGAGCTCATGGAAACACTGGTCTGCGACAGAGAAAAATGGCCAGATGCTTAACTAGTATAAGTCAGCTTAGTTTCCATTTAAGCCAATGGAGTTTTGTTAATTTACACCAACAGAGACTCTGGCCCAAGACTCTGGGAACATAAAGGAAGTGGAATCATAGCCACACCCTTTGAAAACCTGCAGTATGTATTCCCCTCTGCAAGAGGCTAGCTCTGCTGGTGAATGGGGATGGCAGAGGCAGGACACTGCCTTCACCCCGCTCCTCCTTTCAAGAGATTGCTTCTGCAGATGTCATCTCCCCAATCCATGCTGTGTCAGGCACAATTGGGTCCATAATATTAATTTTAATAGATATGAGCCAGGGGAGTGAAATTATATCAAATCCATCAAACTGGTTCATTTCATGATAAAATTAACATAATGTTTTAATAGCAAAGTGTTTTCAAAATCATTTTGCTCATCCACCATATACCTCAAACTTTCAGGACACAGATCAAGTACACGGAGTGCAATCTATGCATCGAACACTCCTAGGTCATTATTCAGAAGGAGCCTAACCTCTTGGCAATACAGCTACCAAGATGGCTAGTTTCCAGGACTTCTTAGAAATAGTCTAAATTTTAAAAATGCATAAACATAAAGAGGGTAATTTTCATTGCTGAAGTTAATCTTTTTTTATGTTTTACGCATCTGCATGCATTTTCATATGGATTGCATAAATGTGTGTATATAAATGTGTTGTCTTTCCCTGTTTGCAATATTCATGTGTACATACATCACACACACACAATCCATTGATTCATTTTTATTTTTCCAAATTTCTTTACTGTTGTCTATCTCAAGAGCTCAGAATTCTATAGGTGTGCCAAATAAATTTGACTGCTTTACTCCCATAGTCTGACCAGCTTATGCCATCATTTACACCACTGCTTGGGACAGAGTGCAGGCACCAAACAGGTGAACCTGCACTCTGATCTCTAGGACACAAATTAGTTCCCCCGGAGAAAGCTGACTGAGCTACTTAGATCCTCAGGCTGGGTCAGAAAAAGAGACAGCCGATCAGTCCAGAAGGATAAAGAGGGAGCGGAAGGAAGTACAGGGAGAGAGGAACACAGAGGTGTTGGGAAAGGGAGATTGGACTCAGCTTGCTCTGCTCCTCTTGATGTTCAAGGCATTAGGACCTCCAGGATGTTCAGTCATTTTGCAATCCTCAACAATATGTGTTGTGCTTTGTGGCTGCCCGCACTGACATAATGGATTATCTCTAAAACACCACTGAAACTCCAGTGCAGCACAAATTCCATGTCCGCTACAAAGCCAGTTCAGAAGGCTCCATTGCCTTTGCGGTAAATCAAACCCAGGTTGACAATGAGTGATGTCCGAGACA
The DNA here is from genome assembly GCF_011386835.1 of Chrysemys picta bellii. Taxonomy (NCBI): domain Eukaryota; kingdom Metazoa; phylum Chordata; order Testudines; family Emydidae; genus Chrysemys; species Chrysemys picta. The sequence goes on from NC_088798.1 coordinate 84,974,501, forward strand.
AGATAATTATTTGTCACTTTCTCTGCGGACCATGAAGCTCACCACATGTCCTCTACCATAAATTCCTCACCCCACAATGGGCAACATGAAGGCAGATGACCATGTGGTGGATTAAACAAGTCTTTAACAGTGGATGTGGCATATCACGCAATTTTGTCAGGAGCTTTGCTACGCTTTCCTCTCTGTGAAAACTGGCCAGAGCAATATTGCAGAGAACTGGATGAAATGGAAGAGGAGTAGATTTAAGTGTGCCTGAAATAATACGCAAGGTGGAATTAAGTTGTATGTCGATCATCTTTGGGTGAGATGAGCAAGCCCAAACTGGAGCGCAATACTCAACTGCTGAATGTCATTCTGGCCAGTTTTCTGAGCAGGCTGTTGTGCATTTTGACCTTAGTCACTGTTTTTGTAAGATGGTCTTGATATGTGAGAGTTCTATCCAACATCATGCCTAAATAGACCGGGTGTGAATCATGCTTTTTTGCTGACCATTGAGAAATATGTTCAGCTCTCTGCCCACTTGTGCATGATGTGAGTGGTCTGACTTGACACAGTCTGACTTCCATTTGGTATCAGGTGCCACTGATGACAATAATCACCCATATCTGTGTTCAAAACACTCAGTTATGTCAAAGAAGTGTGACTGAGTGCTGATGCATGAATTTAACAAGGGTGTTGTAAGTTCTTACTATTCTTTATTATTTGTATTACCCTAGCATCTTGGAGCTCTAATCACGGAGCAGAACCCCATTGTGTTAGGTGCTGCACAAAGAACACAGAGATGGTCCCTACCCCAAGGAGCTTACAATCTAAGTATAAGACTAGAGACAGCAGATAGAAACACACAAACTGACAGGGGAATACAAGCAAACAATGATAGAGTGTTGGTCAGCATGACAGGCAGTGGTCTCAGCACACCAGCTGCCTAACTGTTGTCAAGTTTGTTTTGTAGGCATCATGGCAAAGAAAAGATTTTGAGGCGGGATTGAAGATGGATAATGAGATGGCTTTTTGGATGTTGACAGAAATCTCCTCCCAAGCGTGTGGGACAGCATGGGTGAAAACACAAAGGTGCTTGTTTGAAAATTTAACAAGCGGGAAGTGGAGGTGGGCATCATGATCGAAGGCAAGCATCAATAGCAAGTGAGAGTAGGTAGCGTGGGGATTGACTATGATGACAGGACTTGAAAGTGAAAACAAGCAGTTCATGTTTGATGTGACAGAGAAGGGGGAGGCAGTGGAAGGATACAAAGAACAAGACATGGTCAGCATGATGAGCTAGGAAAATGTTCTTTGAAGGAGTATTCTGAATGGATATGAGTGGGGCTAGTTTGCATTTGTCAAGACCAGAGAAAAGGATGTTGCAGTAAATAAGATGCAAGATGATTAGAACCTGGATGAGAGTTTTAGCCGTGTGAATTGATGAGAAAGGCTCTATCTTACAGATGTTGTGCAGAAAGAATCAGCAAGATTTAAACATAGCTGGATGTTGGGTCCTATAGAGAGGTTCAATTCCAAGATGACATGCAGTTTATGGGCCTGAGTGACAGACAGGATGGTGGTGTCGTCCATTAACTATGTTTGCAAAGTCTTCCAAGATCCATGGATGAAATGTCTCCCCGACTAAGTACAACCGCTAAGTATTATTTTTATTAATATCAAGGTTGATTTAAAAACAACAGGGATCCTATACATTCCAAATTCTACTTTAGCTAGACATCTTGCACAAATACATCTTCAAATATTATTTGATGACAAAATATAGGGCCTGATTCCCCTCTCACTTTCCCCAACATAACTCCATAGACTCCTGATTTACACTGGGATGAGTGCAGAAAGAATTAGGCATCCAAGTCACTAAGTCACTAGGGTCCAGATCCACAAAGGTACTTAGGCTCCTAATTTCCATTGCAGATCTGGACTTAGTTGTTCTCCATAGGAGTGCAGTGTTCATAAACCAGGATCCAAATTCTGCTCTCAGTTACACCCATGTAAATCTAGATTAACTCCATTAAAGTCAACAGCATATTTCCACGGGTGTAACTGAGAGCAGTATTTGAACCTACATTTTTTAACATTTATTTTAACATTTCATTTATTATTTATAAACAAACAAAAAAGGTTTTATAATATGATTTGGGAACTCAAGTATATGAGCTAGTTTCAGAGACTTTTAGATCAGTGAAGCTGCTATTAAAGTGCCATCAAAGCATTTTTGACTCTACAGAATTAATCATGAAATCTGTTCCTGCCAGCTCACTTATCATATCCCAAATATTAATTTTGAGCAAAATTAAATCGGACACCCACTGACAGCAACATTTTGCCCTTCAGAACTCCCCTTCATATTGATTTATTAACGGCTGCCAGAACAGCGTACCACAGCAATTTATTACGACTTTCTGGATGTTTCTCTATGCTTACAAATAGTCCTCAAGAGTGAGAGTTGATATCTGACAGCATTCTGATCCAGGTGCATATTTCAATTTGCATGCTGTTATTTGGATTTTAAAGGATGTAGGGGGAGAAAAATCATTTTATTATCAATAGGAATGGGTTATTCATGTTAAAGTTCCCGAGTAGAGATTCTCTGTATTGTGGGTTGCTTTGAAATAAAATAGACCTAGCAATTTTTCGTCAGGAGTTGTTGCAATTTCTGACACAACAGCCAGCAATTTGTTTGTTTCATGCATCAGCAACATCTTCTTTGAATGCCACACAGCCAGAGAGGTCTGTGCTGAGCACTGAGAGGAATCGGTACAGAATATCCAGTCCTGGCCAAAACAGGTCAGTAGATTTTAATATATTGGCTTGGGTGTATGTAACTCATTACCTTCTGAAGAATGTAATGTTAGACATGCTCTTTATTGGCTGAGCCAGATGATGCTATCCTTTCACTAACCAAGTAGTGGTCTCTTCATCTGAAGGTAAAAACAATGGGACACAATCTTAGCAATAAATAAGATCAGATTTTGTCCCTTAAGAGTTTTACATCCAAGCCACAAATGTGTGGTTAGCTGAAGGCTGGCATGTGTCTATATGTGACCATGAAACATTATTGTCCCCATGTTTGTTAAATAACATCTATCCTTCAGCCTAGACTGAATACCTATGTGAATCCTATGATTGGCAAAGCAGTAAAAGCAGCAGAAAGGTCCTTGTAGTTTAATAGCATTTCCTACTCCCTCACTGATACTGTGCACTGACATGATGCGTTAATAATACAGGCCAATCTTAAACTGATTTGCAGGTATAACACTTTTTTTTAATGCACTCCCTTCAACTATTCAACTCCCCCAGGTATTTAATTTAACTGGATCACCCTCACTTAAAACCTTTATGAGCCCAATCCAACTGGCACCAAGAGCCTCCCATTGACTTCTGTAGGTAATATTTTTGCATTGTATTTCCTCTCCCTCCATATACTCATTACAGAGAGGCTCAAGACAATTGCAAAATCTGAATGTTGCAAATGACTCCCATTTGGCTGCACCAAACTCCAGGCTGAAACCCTCTAATTTTTTAGATGTTTGGCATATGGATCAGATCTCAATTTGGGGGCTTGCACCAGTCATTAATTTGAATCTTTCTTTGTAGAGTTACTCGGGTGTTTTATTTTTTTAACCTTTCTCTCCTCTTCTGTAACCTTTCTGAGAAGAATAAACCCTTCTAGTCATTCCTTTAGACACTGTCTTGCCACCTTAATTTCTGAATCTGACACAACCATAAATCATCAATAAAATGGCTCCAACTCATTAATATTCCTGTCTTCAGTCCAATAAAGCACTTAAGCATGTGCTTAACTTTAAGCATAAGCCCACTGACTTCAACAGAACTACTAATGTGCATAAAGTTAAATGTGCCTAAACTCTGAGTGCAATCCTCATTGGTGCAACCAAAGGGTCCTTTCTTTCAACCATTCCACATCCAGCATGCATTCCTTTACCTGTGGGATCCTTGTTGTTTACGCATGCATACACCATTGCAACAGGTTACTTGACATATTAATTGCAATTATGTTTGCCATGAGAGAGACAAAACCCCTTCATGAAGCATGACAAACCATATATAAAATATATGCTGAGTGAATATACATAACTGAGAAAATAATGGAAGAGAAGAACACATGTGGTAGAGTGCTACAAATGAGTCTTCGGAAATTAATTGGAAAGTAATGCAATTTATACATGGTCAAAAGCAAAGATGCTCCAGATTAAAGCAGATAAAGACACCATCAATCTCAGTTAGAAATTGGGCTTTTCAAATATGATCACGCATATAGGTAACTGCTTGTCCGAACTTGGTCAGACAGAAAAGTTATAAACACAAAAACACATTAATAAAAAATATACCAAAGGGTGTCTTTTTTACAGATACTTGTGGCCCATAGACTCGATGATAATCTAATTTCTGTTGGGAGCTAATATTTGTATTATATATATTCAGAGATCATAACTCTAAATCTATGTGGAAACTGAATATATAAGCTTTCTGGTCCTGCTCCTAGTTTATATACCCTAAGGTAAACCCACATCTTCCCTACTCACCTACCTACAGACACAATACTTTGTGCTGCTTTGATGTTTCAGAAGACTTCTTCTTCTTCAACTTGCAGAATCTGGAGTACCATTCTTTTTCCAATCTTCTATTTTGTCTGTCTCTTATGCAACAGTCAGTACCACTTTCCTGGTAGCAAAATTAGCCCCATTACAGCAGGTGCCTTCATATTTTTACTTTAAGTCTCCAGCTGTTAGACATTGTCCTACATTCTTCTGAACACACACATACACACAAAATGCCAAACACCAAGGCCAGTGAAGGCCACAATTCTACAAAAAAAAAAAAAAAAAGGATAAGCCTTCATCTCCCTCCTCAGCTCCACCTACTCTTATTATAAAAGAAAGCAGGAGTTCTATTTCCTTCTTTTTTTGAGACTACATACAGATAGTAACACTCAATAGGGTGGCACCGTTGACTCAAGATGCCAGTTTTCAATTATCAGGGCTCTCTACCAGACTCTTTTTGAATTGCCACTTTTCTCCCAATCATGAAATTTCTAAAGAGTTTTGCAAAGCCTAGTTAAATTTGTAAGTTTACTATGAGAGCTCTCTCTTTTCTAACTTCTTGATCCATCTGTTTTTAAATGCTATTTCTTAATACATATTTCCAAGAATGGCTCTAATATATAACCTCCTGTTGGCAATGGATTACTGGCCTCTGATGTATCATTATATTCCTCAGCAATAATATTCATTTTAAGGTTTGTTCTTTCTTTTTAGAAAAAACACCAGACAATAAAAAGGAAAGATAACTTGTAATGTGTGAACCTCAAAAGCTTCAGAGCATCCTAGTCAAGAATTAGGAATGGAAAGGACATCATCTCATCTATCTCCATGTCCATTCCAGATTATTTCCTGTAGTATGTTCTTCAGTGTTGAGTTTTAAGTGCCAGTCATTTCACTGCATCCCTGGGGAACCTACTCCACTCACCATTCCTTCTTGATAACAAAGTTTTCTTGTTATTACCTCTAAATTAACTATTGCTTAATGTCATCCCATTACTCTGAGTTACCACCTTGGACATCTTAGACATTTCATCATTCTTTCTGAAGCGTATTCCTTTCAAATACTTGTAAATAGTTATTTTACTCCCACAGTCATCATTTGGGCTAACTACTCTTATTGAATGCTTTCTTCTTAAATTCACCTTTCTAGTTCCCTAATTATTTTTGTTGATCTTTTCTAACCTGCCTCCAATTTGTTGACAGCTTTCAATTGTTGAGATGACCAGAACTGAAGGAAGCAGTACTGCCAATTCCACATGTTCAAAATTCACACATCAGGATCCAAAAAATCATGAGACTAGCTTAAAACATATGAAGCTTGGGTTCTTTTTATTAGCCTCTAGATTTTGAGCCTTTAGGATTCATATTTTCAAGTTTTTATCTACAATTATGGGAGCTAGAATCTTAATTTTTAATGAAAACTGAGATTCTTACGTGATCATTTGACTCTAAGAGCTGTGTCTTTAAGGGAATAACCCCGAATATTGTGAGACTTGCAATAAAAATTGCAAGAGCTAGCAATGCTAAGGAAGCATTGTAGGGGTGGTCTCTTCATTGCTATAGAAAAGACTATTATTTTCCTGATTTATGATCTGATGACTCTGTGTATAATTCCCAAAAGCCCATTAGTTTTTTCCTCCATTCTGCATTTTAAATTCATACTTAATATGCTATCTACTCTCCTCCCAGTTCCCTTAAAGTATTGCTGTCTTCCTTCCCATTAAATATCTGCTTCTCATGTATATTTGCCTGCATGCTTTCAGGCTGACTCTTTTTTTATTTCCTGTCAAATTTCTAACCTCTCTACTTTTCTTTGTGTTATTATCTGACCTCACACGTATTCACAGCTCTTCCAACATTTAATATCATCTATGAATTTATTTAGTATGCTGTTTACCTTCTCTTCCAGATTATTAAGGTGTTAAATAAAACCAGGCCTAACAATGATCTACTAGACAACTTCCCATACACATTCATTTACCAACTTACCTGAGAGACACAATGCTCCAAACTAATTTGAATTCATTTTTCAAATAAGATGTAGTGGGATAATAGGCTACGTTCTCCTTTCAGATATACTGGGAAACTAAGCTGATTTCAATGAAGTGCCACCAGTGTAATGTGTAAGGAAAATGTAGCCAACTGTAATAAGAGCCCAGATTTATCTACACCTATTGCATTTTCTTATAGCTCTAATTTTTGGGGTGTAAATCCACACACACATGCCTAAAAAAAGGAGACACTCTTTGCTGGCATGCTTTGTTCTTAACATGCCCGTGGCTCTTATTGTTGTTTTATATGCTTTGATCAGATTGCAAGGCACCTATAGAAGGCATCAGAGTGCCATACAAAAATCATATAGCACAATATTTAATCAGTCTGAAAGAAAAGCCAATGAGCCCAGATGCACAAACATCAAACATCTTTGGGAAAAACCCAATAGCCATCTGGGATGCCAGCAACAGGCAGAAGGGATCAATTCCCAATAGCGTAAAGTAGATTGAAACAGGAAGGGGAACTCTCCCTGTACCAGTCCTGGAGGAGGTGGAGCTCTCCCTCTGCTTCCTCCAATCTTCATTCCTGCTTACTTCAACCCCCATCTGTAGCCATCTCACCTGTACAAGGATCCTGTCATATATATATTTAACAAACTGTCAGGTCAGGATCCTACAGGGAGGGATTAAAGTAACGGGGAATGGAGAAGAAGCACAGCTCCCCCCCCCTCCCCCCCCGCTCCTCTGCTGAAAGAACATGGAGGGCTCCCCCTTTTCTCCATGGCATGGGGGACAGCTCCCCTCTCCAGGGCTGGTACACTGAGAGTTCCCTGACCTGTTTCAAGCTACTTTAAACCATTGGCTTCAAGGTACATAAGGGATGAACCTGACCCATTCTTCCTTGATCAACTCAAGCAAAAATTACAACTGCCAATTTCTCAATCTTTTGCCTTCTTTAATAAACACTATTTTCACTAGAAACATGTTCTTTCAGCAGGAGTTGGGGGCATGAATCGGTGTTTATGTCACAGTCCCCATCATTTCCCAGCTCAGGCTGGGGAAGCCAATGATCCAACCAGTGGACCAAATTCAGTGATGAATCCTGGTCACGTGCCACTTGAGACACGTTGTGCATACACTAAGAAGCAGGAGTTGAGCAGAGCAACAGTGACATCCAATGGCCGGCAATGTGAGTCTCCCAGCAAGCATTACCTATGTTGGAGGGGGTTCCCTTGCCTTGTTTAAGAAGGGTGATGTGAATTGAACATTAGCTGCTCTCTACATAGCTTATTTTTTGCATCTCTACATTAAAACTCTCTAAATAGTAGCATCCACCCCTAGAAACACGTTTCCAATGTATTGGAAACTGCCTTGAAACACAGGCTTAAGCATACATTCATTCTATTGCTTACTAACACGTGAGTCTCTTTGGGAATGTGGAGATGAGCAGGAATTGTTTTCACATCTCATTTATAAATGGACAGAATGTGCAAGTGAAGCATTTGCCGTCACGGGCACAGCTCTCCTGAGGTTGCTGTGCGGTAACTACATCCTACTAGAAACATTACCGAGTATGTGTACTTCAGCACTTTGTATGCAAAAGGAGTGGAAAGGTTATGACAAGTGTTAAAAATTGAATCATTATTTAAGTTTAAAAGGAAACAAAATTTACATGCCCCAAATTGGAGCCCACTCAAGCTTCAAGGCTCAAGTAAGCTAAATAAATCTGAGCTTTTTATGGCGTGAAGTCTAAACTCTAAATGCCTACTAATAGTGGAGGTGAGTAATAGGCTTCTGGGGTTTGATGGCAGCAGGTTTTATTATGTAATCTTTAATATATACTTAGCTTCATCTCACTTCTTCAGGATGGGGTGGATAGGAGTTACTGATGTTAGAGCAGAATTTCTTTCCCATTAGACTATCCTGTTCTGAAATGTGAGTCCCCCGTAACACAGAATTCCTGCATTTGCTAACCAGAAATATAATGGGGAAAAAAATCCTCTGCAATTTTTGCCTAGTCAGATTTATCACAGGTAGATTTGTGCTAGAACTCTGCACACTCCTCTGGTATGTACAAAAAAGGAGCTGGAGTAGGAGGGATGTACAAGTATAAGCAAAGCTAAACAATGGCAGAAAACATCAAAAGGGAAATAGCAAAATAGAGCTGGTCAAAAGTTTTCAGTAAAGAATTATTTTCCATTAAAAATGGCCTTTTTTACTGGGGGAGAGGGGAGGAATGAAAAGTTTCATAGAAAATGTTCATTTCTTTCTAATTTTTCCAGTTTTTGGAGAAACTGACAACACAAATGTGTCCGTTTTCGGGGCATGAGGGTGGGGAATGAGTTTTCAAGAACTGCAAATTTGTTGTTTCTTTTGAATTTTTTTGCTGAAAATATTTTTTCTGTTTCTGACCAGGTGTGTCCTGCACTTAGGCTGGAAGAATCCCATGCACTGCTACAGTCCAGGGACCGAATGGCTAGGCAGCAGTTCTGCAGAAAAGGACCTAGGGGTTACGGTGGATGAGAAGCTGGATATGAGTCAACAGCGTGCTCTTGTTGCCAAGAAGGCTAACGGCATTTTGGGCTGTATAAGTAGGGGCACTGCCAGCAGATCGAGGGACGTGATCATTCCCCTCTATTCAATATTGGTGATGCCTCATCTGGAGTACTGTGTCCAGTTTTGGGCCCCACACTACAAGAAGGATGTGGAAAAATTGGAAAGAGTCCAGTAGAGGGCAACAAAAATGATTAGGGGGCTGGAACACATGACTGAGGGAGGCTGAGGAGAGGCTGAGGGAACTGGGATTGTTTAGTCTGCAGAAGAGAAGAATGAAGTGCGGATTTGATAGCTGCTTTCAACTACCTGAAAGGGGGTTCCAAAGAGGATGGATCTAGACTGTTCTCAGTGGTACCAGATGACAGAACAAGGAGTTTTGGTTGGCTATTAGGAAAAACTTTTTCACTAGGAGGATGGTGAAGCAGTGGAATGGGTTACCTAGGGAGGTGGTGGAATCTCCTTCCGTAGAGGTTTTTAAGGCCAGGCTTGACAAAGCCCTGGGTGGGATGATTTAGTTGGGAATTAGTCCTGCTTTGAGCAGGGGGTTGGACTAGATGACCTCCTGAGGTCCCTTCCAACCCTGATATTCTATGATTCTATGATTCTATCCATGAAACCAGAGTCTTCAAAACAGTTGGAGGTTTATGAACAGATCCTGGCCCTCACACTGGCTATAAAGGCAACTTAGCTAGCTGATGGAGGGTCTCTCTCTTAGGGAATCCCTGGGTGATGCAGCAGTTCTTGTGCTACCTCCCATTCCTAAGGAGCATGGCCAAGGAAATCTTGGCTGTAAGAATCTCTGGAGTCTGCTCTAGGTTATACTAAGGGCTGGGGTGGACTCCAGGACCAGAGAAGTGTAAAGGTGGTTAAAATTACTTTTGCATCCCCCTTGTCGCATCCTCTGTTGAATGATCAACCCCCAATATATGCTAACACCAGTTGTGACCGAAGCAGGAAAGATACAGCATTTGTTCCCTTGTGTCATTACTCTGTCTCTACAGATGCAGATAAGTCATTCTAGTAGTAAGTGAGTGAGTTTACCATCAAAGTGATATGTAAGTTCCTACCAGCAAGATTACCTTGACACCATAATTAAATGCAAACAGCCCAGATTAACCAGGCTACCTACCACCTGGAACAGTTCCACAGTGCAAGGTGGCACAGATGCAATAGTGAAGACAAAAGAACATTTCTTTGCCTTCTTCATAGCCACAACACAGGATTAAAAATATTCTGTGTGTCATAATTGGTCTGAATTGCCATGAAAGCTCTATCACGTCTGCTCTAGTCATTTCTCTTCTGCTTCATCCATCTCAGGTCCTACGTAAACTATGTGGTTGACAGATTTGTCTTTGACTCATATGGTAGGTAGCTCAAGTTTTAAAGCAGAAAATCTCTCCCTTATGCTAACTGTAAGGACTGGTGTCTGGCCATGGAATCTTTAGAATGTATGTCTGTTCCACACGTGCAGGGAAATGATGTCACCAGAAAGGATGATCCTTTATACTTAAGATTCTTAAAGGGACGACATCCCACTTTACACGAGTGCAAACTGTATGAGTTTAACAACTTTTAATCTTTGAGTCTTTCCATGAACAAATGATAGATTTCCTGCTCTAGACACTGCATTTTCTATTGGGAAAGACATTGATGTGAAAAAAGTTTGCAATTTGCATATTTTGTTCTTGTATCTATTTTGTTTTGCTGATTTCACCATCAGTGAAAACAGCCTTGCACAGTTCTTACTGTCACTTTGTTTCAATGGCTTAGACTGACTAGCTAAGCAGCTGGTAAAAATGCACCAACATTCAAAAGTCTGTCTGAATGCTAAATCATAATTCTGGGTAGAGAACAACATAGTACTCTATGGTTTAACTAACACCTTCTTTTGAACTGTGTGTCACATTTTCTGCTCAAATTAATTTAAATGTCAAAAGCAGGTTGGATAGATTTTTATTTGAAGATGTTCCAAATATTTAGACAGTTATTTGAATCATGTTTTGGCAAAATAATTATGCTTCCCAATCTGAAAACATACAATTTCACTATTTCTCTCGCTTTAACCCTCTTTCATAGAAATTATTAAAAGCGTATACTCTATTTACCTCAATTTAAAAAAAAATAATAAAATATCTGTAATGAATTAAAAAAAATATTTGAAGTGCAGTTAAAATTCTGGTCTAGTCACAAACCTGTCATTGAAATGCATAGCAAAGAGCTAGTGCAGCAGTATACAGCTTTTATGATTCAGTCTACTAAATGGATGAAACATATATTTTAATTTAATGTAAACTGTGCAGCTAGAAATGTATGAGAATGAGGCTTTTTTATTTCCTGAGGAGAAGCCAAGATCTTTGAGCGCAGTGATAACTTTTTTTGGCTGAAAGCCAATCTAGATTTATTGGCACTGTCTTTGCAATGTATATCCTGATAGGAATGTCGTGCTGGCTGGTATAGATTGGTGAGAAATATCAACTAAACACACTTCTACTCCTGCTCTCTCTTGTTAGTAAGATCATCTAACTTTTACTTTTGGGGGGCAGAATTCTGTAGCTGCTACTCACTTTGAACCGTATTCATTTCAATGGTGCTGTAGAATTAGGACCTAGGGCCAGCCTTTTCAATTCTGGGTGCTCAAAGTTAGGCTCCTGAGTCTGTATTTAGGCACCTACAATATTATCATTGTTGTTATTAATTATTATTATTGTTGCACCTACAAGTCCCAGTCGTATACCAGGGCCCCATTGTGTTAGGCACTGAACAGACACAGAACACAAAAATAGTACCTGTCACCAAGAGCTCACAATGTAAGTAATGTTGCCTGATTTCAAATGCATTGAGCATCTCCAGCTCCCACTGGTGTCAGTGGGGTTTGTGACATCTTAGCACCTCTGAAAATCACCTTTCACTTAGAGGACTAATTATGAATTTTGGAGCTAACTTTGGGCACCTATATTTCAATGCTTTGGCCTAGATGTTTATCACTGGCAATGAAAAGTTGGTTCTCTTTTCATTCACAGCATGTATATTCATTAGGGAGCCATGTGAAATCCAAGATGAACATGCTATAAATCAACAGTGGGGCAGGACAACAAGTTTTTGAGCCCACTTAGCACCTGTTCGGAGGAGGTTGCTAGGAATAAAATAGAAAAATCCTGCAGCACATATGGAAAACCTTACAGAATTGCACTGGTAGGTAGAGTGAGCAGCTTTGCCTTCCTCTTTAAGATCAACTTTTAATGGGAATGCAATCCTGTCAGAAGATGGCATGGACTATGAGAAAGGAAGCAGTACAGGCATGACAATTAGAAGAACCACCTACACTAAAAGAACCAGTACGTAGAGGAGTGAATCTCAAAAGAAAATAAGTCCTCTGACAGGTTTTATGCCTCCTTAAGCAGTAAGGTCCTTTCTGCTCCACTGCTTGTCCCATCTATGGACGGAGAGGCTAGAGTAACCAGGTGTCTGGTTTTCGACCGGAACACCCAGTCGAAAAGGGACCCTGGCCCACACCCCCAGTTAGAGGCCTCACCCCCTCCAACACCCTAACCCCCTGCCCCAGCCCAGTGAAAGTGAGTGTGTGGGGGGGAGAGCAAGCCACCAAGGGAGGAGGAATGTAGTGAGCGGGGGCGGGGCCTCAGGGAAGGGGCAGGGCTAGGGTGTTCGGTTGTGTGTGACTAGAAAGTTGGCAACCCTAGTAGAGGCGGAGCCACATTATCTTCGTGGGCTGTACAAGTACCTCTAATTAGCTAGTCTTCAGTGCTCTGCTAAAGGGTATTTTGGCAGGTATGTATTTGAATTGTCTTGTTGGGTGCCTACAGTGATTCCAAAGAAAACTTAACCTCCCTGGGAGGGGTTCTCAGCTTGGGGACATTCCTGTCTGCTCTTCTGCTCATTCATAGCATTCCCAGTCTGTATGCCACATAAAGCTGAGATGGACATGCTGCAATTAAAAACCAAATGAAATAAAAATGAAATTAACCAATAGACCAATGTTAAAGATCAGAAGTCTTCTTTGTTGAAAATATACAAGGGCATAGTACTGCTGTAGTGGGGACTGAGGATGTTGTTATTAAGGATATATTGGTATTTGGGGAGATTGCACCAGAATGTTTCTTCAGATTTCTCTAAATATTGCACTCTTATATTAAAAAGAGAGTGTTCATTCATGTCCTTATTAATTGATTTCTATTGGCTAAACTTTCAATACCCTTCTCTCAGCCTGTGAGTGCACGCTACACATGTGTAGCCATATGTACAGATCCCCAGGCTAACAACACAGGTCTTTGTGATACGAGCTGAAGGAGAATGTCCATTAATTGATGGTGGTAGAAACAGGGCAGGTGGTACTAAACACAAGCCTGTATTCTCTCTCCAGACACTCAACCATTAGAAGGCAAGACAGTCACAAATATTAGATTAGGTTGGATTCCTTCCAGTGGAGAACAGGGGTATGGGGGCAGGGATAGCTCAGTGGTTTGAGCATTGGCCTGCTAAATTCAGGGTTGTGAGTTCAATCCTTGAGGGGGCCATTTAGGGATCTGGGGCAAAAATCTATCTGGGGATTAGGCCTACTTTGAGCAGAGGGTTAGAATAGATGATCTCCTAAGGTCCCCTCCAACCCTCATATTCTATGATCTCTAGCAAACACATTACATCTCCCATCCTCCTAAGTCAAGGCATGCTTGAGCATCAGTCCAGTAATGAGGTGTATAGTGAGATTGTGCCTATATACACATGTAGGGCAGCCACCCTGGTGTGCTAAACTGTTTCCAATGCATGCTTCTCGGGGTGGAAAAAAAATCTCTATTAGACCCAAATCTCTCTCTCTCTCCATCCACTACTTTTGGGAAGACAGGAATTTACATAGAAATTAATTAACAAATGTGTGTGTGTGTGTGTGTGTGTATATAATCATTAGCCTATCACAAATAAAACACAATAATTTGATGTTTCAATTATACCTGAAACATTTAAATTTGAAGTGGGATTAGTATTATCTTGGAATCAGAACACACTGAATTTTCAACTCTCTGTATAAGACTAGAGTAAGGGATGGTGTATAAGATGCACCAGTTCAGGAGTAGTGCTGGCAGGAACATTTGCAATCAAAGAAACACACGAGTCACAATAAGAAGGTTTTATATATATATATATATATAGAGAGAGAGAGAGAGAGAGAGAGAGAGACAGAGAGAGTCCAAAATGCACTCCAGACTCAAGCCCTTAGGTCCAAAATAGGGTACCTCTTTCCTGTTGCCAGGGTCACTGATGCTTGGGTGTGGTGTGAATTTGGAGTGGTGAGTGCCAGTCTCCACTGCCTCACCAGGCATCTGTACTTGCCATTGAATCTGGATCTCTCTGCCAGCCTGGTTGTGCACTTGGACTGCTCCCTCAGCCAACCTCTAAGCTCTGGTTCCAATCTATGTTTGGGCCTGTTCTTTGCAGCATCAACAACATATGCCACTTGTCCTGCCATAGGCCTCCTTCCAGCCAGAGTTCTGGGGGCACAGGGGCTGCTCACTTCTCTTCCCTCATCCTGATTAGTCAGAACTTCAGGTGGTGGTAAAGGTCTCTCTTTCACAGTATGAAAGTATGGGGGTCTCCATACATATAGGCACTTCAGTCATTAACTAGTCACATGCATACCTTTGATATACCAACCTGCTGTGACTGGGATCTTTATTCTTGTTTATCAATACCAGGAAATTCCTGCAGATTACCTCGCCTCTAATATGAATGTGAATCACATAACTCCACCTGTTCCTTCTTGAAGCTTTATCTGAAGCTTTCCTCTACCATATTTTTTTTAAACTAAGATTCAAGGTTGCCAGAGCTGCAATTCATTTACATTTCATAGTCTCATACAAGTCCTAAACTTTTCTTAGATGGCAAGATTAAAGCTCAGTAGTGTAGTTCCACTAATTTATTGTATTTAATCGGAGACACTGGAGAACTCATCTCCTTGTGTCCCTTCACATCTGAAGATTTATACAGGCAATTCATCTCTTTTAAGTAAGGAGAAGGCTTAACTTTTTATCAGCACTGCCGGCTTCCTAGACTATCTCACTGGAATGTGATAGGGTACAGTATGCTTTGTGTTATCTGGAATTGACTTTTTATTTTTTACTAGAGGAATGTTCAAATAAAGGCCAAGCATTACATGTTATTTTAAAATGTTGAACTCAGGTTCTAGACTGGCCCAATGGGACCTGGATGAAAATTTATATTTAGCAGTGGAGTATTACTTCGATAGAGTAATTCCTTGATTAGACAGTGGGAGCTAGTCTGATAGAATCTCAGAGCTTTAGCTCCACTCTTGACTCCCTTCCCCTGAATTTGGGTATTGAAATTTAAAGTATCTTTTCAAAGAATACAAAATCTCAAAAGAAAAATGCATCCAATTTTTTTTCCAGTTTCCAATCAGCTGTAGTAAATATACTCTATTCATTCATTTGGATCGATTAGTTCTGCAACACGAGGTCAAGAATTTTGACTGGTGACTGAGCATAATTAGCACTCAACTACCCTTATAGTTAGAGTTTTTCCTAATATCTAACCTAAATCTCTCTTGCTGCAGATTCAGCCCATTACTTCTTGTTCTACATTCACTATACATGGAGAATAATTGATCACAGTCCTCTTTATAACAGCCCTTAACATATTTGAAGACTGTTATCAGGTCCACCCTCAGTCTTCTTTTCTCTAAACATAGCCAGTTTTTTTAACCTTTCTTGTAGGTGAGGTTTTCTAAACCTTACATAAGAACATAAGAATGGCCGTACTGGGTCAGACCAAAGGTCCATCCAGCCCAGTATCCTGTCTGCCGACAGTGGCCAATGCCAGGTGCCCCAGAGGGAGTGACCCTAACAGGTAATGATCAAGTGATCTCTCTCCTGCCATCCATCTCCACCCTCTGACAAACAGAGGCTAGGGACACCACAACCTTTTATCACTTCTTTTGCTCTCCTCTAGACTCTCTCCAATTTGTCCACATCTTTCCTAAAGTGTGGTCCCCGAATGGGACCCAGTATTCTAGCTGAGGCCTCACCAGTGCCAAGTAGAGCGGGAAAATTACCCCCCCCCATGTCTTACATACAACAGTCATGTTAACAGACCCCAGAATTATATTTGCCGTTTTTGCAACTGCATCATATTTTTGATTCTTATTCAATTTGTAATCCCCTATAGCCCCCAGATCTTTTCAGCAGTACTACCACCTAGCCAGTTATTTCCTATTGGTAGTTGTGCATTTGATTTTTCCTTCCTAAGTGAAGTACTTTGCACTTATCTTTATTGAATATCATCTTTATTAAATTCAGAGCAATTCTGGAATTTGTCAAGGCCGTTTTTTATTCTAATCCTGTCCTCCAAAGTGCTTGCAACCCACCCCTCCCCATCTTGGTGTCATCTGCTAATTTTATAAGTACCCTCTCCACTTGGTTATCCAAGTCATTAATGAAAATATTGAATAGTACTCAGACCAAGGATTGGCCCCTGCAGGACCCCACTAGATATGTCCTCCCAGTTTGATACTGAACCATTGTTAACTACCTGACAATTTTCAGAGTGGTAGCCATGTTAGTCTGTATCAGCAAAAAGAACTTGTGGCACCTTAGAGACTAACAAATTTATTTGGGCATAAGATACAACCGCATTTGCTCCAATACCTCAGACACAGACAAACACCTACAAGAGCTCTATCAAGCATTCTTAAAACTACAATACCCACCTGCTGAAGTGAAGAAACAGATTGACAGAGCCAGAAGAATACCCAGAAATCACCTACTCCAGGACAGGCCCAACAAAGAAAGTAACAGAACGCCACTAGTCATCACCTTCAGCCCCCAACTAAAACCTCTCCATCATCAAGGATCTACAACCTATCCTGAAGGATGATCCGTCACTCTCACATATCTTGGGAGACAGGCCAGTCCTTGCTTACAGGCAGCCCCCCAATCTGAAGCAAATACTCACCAGTAACCATACACCACACAACAAAAACACTAACCCAGGACCTATCCTTGCAACAAAGCCCGTTGCCAACTCTGTCCACGGATCTATTCAAGGAACACCATCATAGGACCTAATCACATCAGCCACACCATCAGTGGCTCGTTCACCTGCACATCTACCAATGTGATATATGCCATCATGTGCCAGCAATGCCCCTCTGCCACATACATTGGCCAAACCAGACAGTATCTAAACAAAAGAATAAATGGACACAAATCAGACGTCAAGAATTATAACGTTCAAAAACACTTCGACCTCCCTGGTCACTCAATTACAGACCTAAAAGTTGCAATTCTCCAACAAAAAATCTTCAAAAACAGACTCCAATGAGAAACTGAAGAACTGGAATTAATTTGCAAACTGGACACCATTAAATTAGGCTTGGATAAAAACTGGGAGTGGATGGGTTATTACATAAAGGAAAAACTATTTCCCCATGCTAATTTTTCCCCTACTGTTACTCACACCTTCTTGTCAACTGTTTGAAATGGGCCATCTTGATTATCACTACAAAAGTTTTTTTTCTCCTACTGATAATAGCCCACCTTAATTGATTAGTCTCGTTAGAGTTGGTATGGCAACACCCATTTTTTCATGTTCTCTGTATATATATATACTTCCTACTGTATTTTCCACTGCATGCATGTAATGAAGTGGGTTTTAGCCCATGAAAGCTTATGCCCAAATAAATGTGTTAGTCTCTAAGGTGCCACAAGTACTCCTCATTCTTTTTACCTGACAATGTAAGTCAAAGCAATCTGAAGCTGCTTTAATTTACACTTGGCAGCCAAAGTGGCTTCTGGCAGTCCCAAATATGGCAAAGGTGTCAGACAGCCACCTTTGCCCCAAACTCAGGTTGAATCCTGTGCGCACACCAAGACATACACAAGGATTAAGGCATGTAAATGTTTTGCTCTTTGATTTTCCTTGGTAGAGGAGAGTTCACTTGGGATAGATGTTCTTATTTTACTTTATTTGTATCTTTCTTTCCTTCTTCCTCCCTCAATAGTGTGGGTATAAGTAGGAAAGCTGTAAGAAGAATACTGTAGCTAGAGATCTAAGACAGAGTGGAAATAGCACAGGATTACTCATATTTCATCTTGAAGTGTTTAAGGCTTAGGGACTGTAATGCTACTAAATAATGCTTCAAGCAATTCAACCGCTGGTCTCTAGTTAAATGAGATAATTGAATTCTTGTCAGTTGTGCTCCTATTAGCCTCCAGCTGTTCAAAGGAATGGTTTAAAATTAAAAGAGAAAAATAATAATAAAAGGCATTAAAGCAGACATTGGCTAATACTATTTTTTAACTCAGTGTTAAATTTCTACATTTGTAATTGAACTATACAAGAAGTTGAGGAGAAAAAACGAATATGACTATTCCTGTTTTCTTGGCTAAACATATGCATAAAGTTAAAAAACAAAACGCCATACAATCATAAAAGTAAGATTATAAGCATGGAAGTAACGTAAATGATTGAGCAGAAAACAATATTTGTAGTTGTGGTTGTATACTTTAATAAAGAGGTTTTTAAGGTCAGGCTTGACAAAGCCCTGGCTGGGATGATTTAGTTGGGGATTAGTTCTGCTTTGAGCAGGGGGTTGGACTAGATGACCTCCTGAAGTCCTTTCCAACCCTGATATTCTATGATTCTATGAATAAGATTAATATTGGGGACCTGTGCCAGGTTGGATCACAGAAACCCCCCTGGGGCTGCCAACTGATGTGCCAAGACTACTTCTGCCCCTGCTTTCCCTGCCAGCTTGGGACTTCAGCACCCTGTCTTGCTGAGCCAGACATGCCATTCTGCTCCAACGTAGACACAGGGGTCTGAACCACGTTCCCCAAAGCTGCAGACTTAACTGAAAGCAGCTTACAGAAGTGTTCCTGTCTTTAACACTCAGATGCCTAACTCCCAATGGGGTCTAAACCCCAAATAAATCTGTTTTACTCTGTATAAAGCTTATATAGGGTAAACTCATAAATTGTTCGCCCTCTATAACACTGATAGAGAGATATGCACTGCTGTTGGCCCCTCCCAGGTATTAATACATACGCAAGTCTGAGTCTAACACAGTAAGAAAACCGAGTACAGATAAAAACCTCACCCTTAGAGGAATTCCAATAAGCTTCCTTTTAGAGACTAGTCTCCTTCTAGTCTGGGCCCAGCAATCACTCACACTCCCAGTAATTATTGTCCTTTGTTCCAAGTTCTTTCAGGTATCCTTGGGGATGGAGAGGCTCTCTCTTTAGCCAGCTGAAGACAAAATAGAGGGGTTTAAGTAGACTTTCTCTTGTGGGTGGAGACCCCCTCCTCTCTCCTATGCAAAGTCCAGCTCCAACATTGTTTTGGAGTCACAGGGGCAAGTCATATGTCCACGCATGACCCAGTTTTTACAGGCAGCAGCCATTGCTTACCTGCTACCTTGAATGTCCTCATGTTGACTTCTTACGTGGATTGGAGCCTTCCAAGATTGTCCCTTAAGTGCTTCTTGATTGGGCACTTAATTTGCACATTCCTTTCTCAAAGAAGCTGACCAAATGCTTTACAAAGGCTACTTAAAAATCAAGCCAGTACACAGCCAATATTAATAACTTCAAATACAAAAATTATACATGCATACAAACAGGATTAATAGATTCAGTAGATCATAACCTTTACAGAGATATGTTATATGACATATGTAGCATAAAAAATATTTTAGTTATGTCATATATACATTCATAAGCACCTTTCCATAAAGCCTTATGGGGTGAACCATCACAGGATGGTCCAACCAGATCAGATAAAATAAAAACTGACCCTACATATTACCTACCTCATAAACCGAATCTGCATTTAAGGCCAAATTCCTTGCTAGTTGACACACATGGAAGTCAACAAATAAAGTTTCACCAGCAAATAATTTGGTCCTCAATTCAGCTTTGGTTTAACTCCACTGAAGGCAATGGATGGTGGTTTTCCAGCACAAAGAATCTGGACCTGCAGCTTTTTGTTTCTGTATTTATTTTGTGGCAGGATGAACCTGGATTTAAACAAAAAATGATGAAAGAAAGAGAATATTATATTTTAATCTCTCTTGTATGCCTGTGTATTTTTCTTTTTCAGCTGGGACAGGCAGTGATAATCTCAGGTATTTCATGAGCGAACACACACTTGCAAGATTTCCAACCTTATATTTGCTGATTCAAGATGTATAGATAAGTTCAACTAAGCACTTGAACTTCTGGGTACTTAACCCACTTCTGAACCAGAGACAGACCAGAGCCAAAACTGTGGCTCCAAACCCAATGAACTTTTAAAAAGTTTTGGTCTTGACCCAGACGCCACAGCTTGCCCCTCTACCTGGGATAGGTAGAAAGTGTGAACCCCAGATCTGAACATCCCAGAAAATTGGGAAGTATAAATCCAGATCTCACTTTTGAAGTTCAGACCCATAATAGCATGTGGATGGCTTACATATAAACAGACAATAACAATAAATAGCTAGGAAACCTCCTCCTTCCTTCTTCAAGGAAGATCCGATAGTCAACAGAACTGGATTCTCATTCATTCACATGCATTTATAGCCCTAAGATTATCCATATTTCATCTGCAATTCTGCAGATGGGGCCACCACTCAACTATGAAAACAGAGTATGTGATGGCCCCCTCTTGTGTTTGCTCACATTTTCCTCTGAGAAACTCTGTGCCCCAAAGGAGGGAGGGATAGCTCAGTGGTTTGAGCACTGGCCTGCTAAACCCAGGGTTGTAAATTCAATCCTTGAGGGGGCTACTTAGGGATCTGGGGCAAAATCAGTACTTGGTCCTCCTAGTGAAGGCAGTGAGCTGGATTCAACAACCTTTCAAGGTTCCTTCTAGTTCTAGGAGATAGGATATCTCCATTTTTTAAAAAAAGTGACATTTTGCACCCCATATTCACCATGGTGATATAATTAAGATAAGTTTTGTACAAAATATGCATTGTGAGGTATCATTTTTAAAGTTTTAATTGGTTGAACATTGATATCCTGTTAAGTTGTATGTGCTATCATTGTATATGAAGTTACAAAGTTTTGCTATGTACATGCCACTGAAACATGTTATGAAGTTGGGAACACCCACAAGCAGTCTTTCAGGTACAACAATAAAAAGGCCAAACAACATTGATGGCCCATTGAGGAGAATACAGACACTCACAAGGATTATTCCAGGAACTGTGAACAATGGAAACCTCTCAGAAATAGCATAAGGATTACCCCAGGAACTGTGTACAAAGGAAACCTCTCAGAGATAGCACAGCAGCAATGGAGACTGTTTGACTAATGGCATAGCAAAAGATCTTTCCAGCAAGCTGGAAGAAGATGTAAAAGGGCAAAGTGACATCATCACTGGGTCTCACTCCCCCTATAACACAATACCTGTAAACACCTGAGACTGAATTGGGGAAGGGGGTTCCAGACGAGACAGAGGAATTCCTGACCGTGTGTGCAAAAGCAGTAACCTACTTGTACTAGGTAACAGGGTGAGACACAGCTTGATACAAATCCTATCTAGTTTATAAAGCTTAGATTGTGTTTTGTTTTATTTCTTAGGTCATCTGCTTTGATCTGTATGCTCACTACTTATAATCACTTAAAATCTAACTTTCTGTAGTTAATAAATCTGTTTTGTATTTTTTACCTAAAACTTTTGCTAGAAGTGCTTGAGGAATCTGCACAGGGACAAAAACTGGTGCATTGTCCTCTCCACTTTGAGGGAGTGGCGGACTGAGTAAAAACCTATACTGGCCAGACTTTTGACCAGGGCAAGACAGTACAGCTCTGGGGTCCTAAGTTGTGGAGCTGTAGGGTTGAGCTCACTGGAATCTCTCTATTGTTAGTTCATGAGTGGTTGAGGTGAAGCCTTCATGTAACTGCAGTTGGGTGTGTCCCCACGTATGTAAAGGTTTGTGTGAGTGCAGGACCAGGAGTGGTCTGCAGCTTGTCACAACCTCACAGTGTGAGCAGGGACCTAGATTGGTATGCCAGGGGTACCCCAGTTCCTGGCTGCACCCCCGGGGAAGTCCATCACATATACTTCTATGATTTTCTTTGGTTGTTGCCAGGCCTACTTTTTGGTATTATGACTGATTTTTTTTGTCCATTTGTGCCATGTGAGTTTTCAAGGGCTGACTGAGTTGCATAACAACTATTAGGCTTACAAGCACTTTGGGGGACAGGATTAGAATTCAAAATGATGTTGACAAATTTTAAAATTGGTCTGAATACAACAGGATGAAATTCAGTAAAGACAAGTGAAAAGTATTTCACTTAGGAAGGAAAAATCAAATGCACAACTACCAAATGGGGAATAACTGGCTAGGTGGTAGTACTGCTGAAAAGGATCTGGGGGTTATAGTGGATTACAAATTGAATGAGAGTCAATAATGTGATGCAGCTATGAAAACGGCTAATATTGTTCTGGGGTATATTAACAGTAGTGTTGTATATAAGACACGGGAGATAATTACCCCACTCTACTCAGTGTTGGTGAGGCCTCAGCTATAGTAGTGTGTCCAATTCTGGGTTGCAGAATTAGGAAAGATGTGGACAAATTGGAGAGCTCAGAAGAGAGCAACAAAAATGATAAAAGATTTAGAACACCTGATGTGACGCTATATAAAAGAAAGTTGACCATGTTTACACGTATCACCACTGATGCACAATTGTGATAAATCTTGTACAAAGTATGTTGTGTAAGGTATCGATATCCTGTTTATATGCTTGTATCATCATTGTATATGAAGTTATGAAACTTTGCTATGTGTTTTCATCTCAAACCTGATTATTTCTGGGTAACACCCCCAAAACAGATTTACATCAAGGCTAGCCAGCCTGCTTGATGGCCCATTAAGGACAATCAGCTCTTCCAGGGACCCCTCCCAAGGTCTCTTCAGGCAGCATGGAGGCAATGAATGCCTCATGACTCAGCAAGGCACATGTGACCCAGGAGTCCATGTTTGTGCCAGTAACTTTCCATGCACCTGGACTAAGAGATATAAATCGCAGACTATGACATCATTCTTTGTCCTCATTCCTGCTCCACATCTCCAGACTATGATTTCTAACAAAGGGAAGCTTTAAACAAAGGACTGATGATCCCCAATCTTTTTGGATGATCCAGAGAGATTCATTGCAAACTAGCAGATTTAACATCACTGCTATTATCCTGATCCACCAACTCTGAAATCAGCTGTAATATATATATGATTTCATTTTAATCTCTTAATAACTCTCTTCCTTTTTTATATATGAATAAATCTTTAGTTTTTAGTTAATAAAGAATTGGCTACCAGTGTGCTTTTTGGGTAGGATCTCAAAATATATTTTCAACCTGGGGTGTGTGTCTGGTTCCTTGGAACTGGAAGAACTTAATATATGTGATTTCTGGTTTTAATAATCATTTGTCACAGAAGTCTGGTTTGTCTTGGTGGTGCATGAGGGACTAGAGGGCCTGAAGGGGATTATCTTCATATTAATTAGTATCGTATTTTGGCAGCACACATTTGTTACTGGCTTGGTGAAATCTTATGATAGAATATACCACCTGTTTGGGGTACATGCCCTGTATTTTCACAGTCTGACCTGAGATAGGTACTCTTAGCTGTGTCCCACACAAGTCAGCATGACACCTGATTTATGAGAAAAAGGTTAAAAAAACCTGGCTATATTTAACCTTGAGAAAAGAAAACTGAGGAAGGAGAAGATAACAATCTTCACAAATGTTGATGGCTGCTATAAAGAGGATGGTGATCAATTGTTCTCTGTGTCCACTGAATATAGGACAAGAAATAAAGGGCTTAATCTGCAGCAAGAGAGATTTTGGTCAGAAATTAGGAAATCTTTCTAACTACAAAGGTAGTGAAGCTCTGGAATAGGCTTCTAAGGGAGGCTGCGAAAAACTCATCACTGGAGCGTTTTAAATAGATTGGACAAACGCTGGCAGAGATGGTCTATGTTTATGTGGTCCTGCCTCATCACAGCGGGCTGAAGTTGTTTACTTCTCGAGGTACCTTCCAGCCCTACATTTTGATGATTCTATGAAAACTTTCGAAAGTAGATATCTGAATTTAGACTCTACGTCCATATTTAGGCACCAAAATAATTTTCTTGATTTTCAGATGTGCTGAGCATTCAAATGAGCAAATTCTCACTGTTCTGAGCAATGGCCCACAGTTTGCCCATTATATTTAGGGCTGTGTGGCTGTATCACCACATGCTACTGGCAAAAAATGTACTCCAATTTACAAAAGTTTTGCCAATCCAAACAACATGTGTGGTCCCAAGTGATGGCATTAATATACCAGATTCTTGTTTTCCTTCAGGCTCCTATGTACTGCATAAATGATGGAAAGGGGCCTAATTCTGGCCGTAAGTGGCCCGTAGAAAAAGTCAGGGTTAGCAGAGCATTCTGCTGGTGAAGAATAACTCTTTGCTGGCATAATGCTGGCAGAGTTGGCTCCTGCTCCAGCTATTCTCTCTGCCCCGCTAGGGGGACAAACCTGCTGTGGTGGACTTCTGCACCAGTCCCGCTGAGTTTATATTGGTCTAGGGCAGGGATCGACAACCTTTGGCACACGGCCCACCAGGGTAAGCCCTCTGGTGGGCCGGGCCGGTTTGTTTACCTCCTGCGAACTGCGGCCACTGGGAGCCGCAATCGACCGAACCTGCAGATGCGGAAGGTAAAGAAACCGGCCCAGCCCGCCAGGGTGCCTACCCTGGTGGGCCAGGGGCCAAAGGTTGCTGATCCCTGGTCTAGGGGGCACTTTAAAAACACAAAGACAGTCCCTGGCCCACATGCTTATTATTTAAATTGAGAAGATGGACAGAGGGTGGAGGAAAGGGTGTATTATCAATCATCTTTTTTATGCAGAGGGGAACTGAAGCCCAGATAAATTGAGGTGCTGATCCAAAGCTTGCTGAAATCAATTGGCATTTTTCCATTTATTTGAATGTGCTTTTGTTTGGATTGTTAGTGACGCCATTGTTTACTTGTTAGGTTGAATGTTCCCAGGAAAGCTCAGATGAGGATTGGCATCTCCAAAGTCCATTGTTAGTTAAGTATTCCCAATTACTTGAATAACCCCTTCCCACTGTGTTGACCAAATCTGTCTTATGCGCTTCCTACAGCAAACTCTTTAAATACAAACATAGAGCCAATGCTCATAACTTCAGATATAAAAATGATACATGCATACAAATAGGATGGCATATCTAGCACAAAACATATTCCAGTTATGTCATATTTACACTCATAAGCATATTTCTATAAAGCATTATGGGGTGCAACATCACAATCACACAAGACGTCTGTGGCTGAGTTGAGACTTGAACCCAGATCTCCTAAGTCCTAGTAAATCCTTCCTCTCCGAGATGAGGGAGAAGCAATCAATGCCTGACTCTGCTCTCAGTTACACCAATGTGAGTAAGAGGTAACTCAGAGTTAATGGAGTCCTTCCATTGGTGTAAAATAAGTGTGAGATCAGAATCAGGCCTCAAGGGAGAGTGGGAGGCTTGGTTGGAGAGATGAGCATGGGAGGGTTAGAACAATTCTGTCCCTGCCTATCCTCTCAGCAATTTCCAATATACATATTGTGACCACTACATTGACTGTTATCTTTCTAAATAACCCCCCCCCCGGGTCTTCTTTCTCAGCTGGAGTGGCATTACCAAGACCCCTGAGGAAGAATATCAGGAGCTACACTTACCCAGAGACTGAACTGTGATTAGTGATGTCCCATCTGGGAGCTGGCTCCCACCTGGCTCCAGGCAGGAGCTACTCCAGATTTCCTCCTCTGTGCAGGCTCAGTGGTATGTCAAAGTTGCACCCACATTCCATCCCTGCTGCCAACTTCACTACCCTGCATAGGAGGGCATTGGAAGGTGCTCTTCCCACTATGCTGTAACCCTCAGGTGGGCAAGCTATACAGCACAAGCTATGAACTCACCCTAAGTTTTGACAAATGACACTCTGCCTCCCAACCCAATGCATCTCAAAAAATGCTGGATGAAACCCTGGCCCCATTGAAGTCAATGGGAATTTTGCCATTGACTACAATTTGGTCAGGATTTCACCTATTCTCTCCTGAGAGATCAACACATACCATTAATGAAGGCTCCATTTGGATTCAGCAAAAGTTAATTAATCAAAGCAGTTTCACCATCCCTGATTTAGACTAACAAACTGGGTGATCTATTTGGCAAAGATTCTAGCACAACAGTATCTTTATTTATGTGAGTAGCCCCAGTGATTTAAATAGCACTACTCATCTCAGTAAAATTACTCTCATTCTGAAGTCTTTGCAGGACCAGGTCTGACACCTTATAAGTTTAAAAGAAATGTGAGGGGCAACTACTACTTCCCCAGAGAGGTTTTGTCAGCTATAGCTTTGAATTCTCAAAGGTGTCCTCCATAATTCCTATCAGCAATAACCCGGACTTCTTATTTCTTATGTACTAGGCTGAAATGGTAATCCCCATCTCAGCATCTAAATATTTTTGAAGGCCAATTTTTCCATCGGATAATGGCTGAGTTTTCCTTGAAACTGTTCCCATTATACCTCCCCTCCACCACCCATTTGCTGTCTGCTGTCACCATTCTGTACTATTGTTTGCCTTTGAATTTTTTTAGCAATTCTTAGAAACTTAGAAGAAATGGTGAGTGGAAGAGTTATAAAATTCAGAAACAAAATCTAGGAGAACTGTTCTATGAAAAAAGCAAGATGCAGGAGTTGTTAATTAACTGCAGAGATATGGCACTAGTGATTCAAAGTACAATTTAAATAATCAGCACAATACATTTACTTGACACATCTGAGAATTAAGTGCCACCACCTTTTCACTAAAGCACTAAAAGATATAAAATTATTGGGAAAAACACGTTCATTAAATTCTACCATACCGTGAGATACAGATTTTAACCAAAGTATTTAGAATAAAATATTCATGTTTCAGACTATAAGGGCAGTAAATTCTGACAGCATGTGATCTTGGAGAGTACAGTATCTGTGCTCAAGGTCCCAGAGAAGTTATGCTAATTGTTTTTTTGCCTCTGGTTTGGGTGGTTTTTTTTTTAAAGATGTTAAAAAAGCTTTAATTTGATTAAATAAAATATAATGAAGATATTTTAGTCTCTAAAGGTAATATCACTTTTGTGTCACTGTTTCATGGGTTTGTGAGACTTTTTCATTTACAGGTTGGGCTGCAAAACACACAGGGAAAGAAGTCCCAGTGTTTCTCCAGCTATTTGTTCCACACATAAGAAAAAAGATGTAGTATCTGATTCACAGACACATAGCATTTCCCAATTGCTTTATAATAAATATAATCTTCCCCTTCTCAGACTTATTTTTAGATAACCTACTCTTCCATGTACCTGTATGCACACTCTTCGAGCTCCCAATGATAAACTTGTGTGCCTTCTATAACATTTTGAAGGAAGAGAAGTTTATTAAAATTCTCAGCTACTAGGTCAGCTCTTTACTTTCTCCCTTAAGGCCTGACCCAAGCCATTCTTAGGTCAATGGGAGTCTTTCCATTGACTGTACTGGACATTGGATCAGGCCCTTGATTACTGAACCTACAAAGGACAGGAGCTCTATGGAGGCAGAACACTAAACTGTTGCAGGGAAGGATCACCTTCCACTGTTCTGAATTGCCCATCTGTGACTGAATAAGGAGCTATGTTAAATCCAAAGGTACCAAGTCAAGCCATTCCTAGCTAGAGGGACATGTAATGATAAGCTTCTCTCCGTGTGACCTCCTTTCTCATTTTTGTTCCCAGTTACAGCAACCATCTCGAAGATTGGCTCAAAGCTTTACATGATATCTTAAAATGGCTTTCTGCAAAATGACTGAATTATTTTCTTACATTTATGCACTTTTGGTGACTGGAAGGTGGAGACCAATATCCAAAAAGAGTTATGCAAGTATAGCTGGGAGCAGAATTTGGCTCCATGAATCCAACTGTTTGGCATCACCTTCACTGCAGATCTAGTAATAAACAATGTGCTTGTGATCTTCTGTCCTGGTTCTTGTGAACTTCAATTGTGTTTGCAGGTGCTCAGCAACTTTGAAAATTGGTCTAGAAAGGCATGGTCCAGGGGTGTGTTGAGCACCCACAGTACCAACAGAAATCAACAGGAGCTGTGAATCACAAGCGTGTTGAAGTCAGTAGGAGATGTTCAGTACTACTTGATCATGACCAAGGGGCCCAACTCCGGGAGGTGCAGACCATCTCCTGAGAATGAAAGGTGTTCTGAACATATCAGGTTTAGACCCTTATAGTCTCTCTCTTTATATTCATCCTCACATGCTCTTTGCTTCTCTACTGCCTACTGAAATTAAACTGGAAAACGATATGCCTATTTCAAAGACACAGAACCAAGTTAAACTTATCCGATCCAAACTGGCAGATTTTTCCATTTCACTCATTTTTACTCCATTAATCCTAAATAAACATTACAAACAATTTTTTTTGTACTTCAAAAGTCTTTTGTTTCTTGAACAAAATAATGTTTGGGAAAACCCCATAATTTTTTATGCCCATAGACTTGTCTTGTACTGTAAATAAAGTTGCATGATAAGAAAACTAATTAGACAAATATTTTTTTAAACTCACGTTTTTGTAAAATAAAATACTTGCTCAAATCCTCAAGTTAAAAGTCAACTTGTAATATACTATATATGAGCTGAGAGCAGAAATAGAATTCCTGGACAGATTTATGTGCAAGATAAAAAATGTTACCTGTCAGAAATAGCCATAAAAAATTAAATACCTGTCTAACATGAGACTTCAAGTATTGCAAATGCAACATTCATTATCATAAATACACTAGCATGATCTAATTATGTATTCTGTACTAAATTTGTCAGGTAACACAATTTAAAAATGGCACAACTAAATCAAATATGTTCTATTTACCTATTGAGTGATTGTGAAATTGCACATAAAAAGCCTCCTTTATAGTCAAGTTTGAGGTACTACAACTTTGCTGTGGATTTTATTGAATTCTGAAATCATTCTGTGCTAGGTGTGGAGGTGAAATGCAAATATTGGATCATACATTTTCAGGATTCATCATCAGTTTACCATTCTATTTGAGACCTTTCCAACAGCAGAGTGTCTTCATATCTAAACACAAATTGGTGTGTCATTATATAAATGAGCTAACTTATTGTTGTTCATGTTCATCTCACACATACTGGCAAAGTGCTCTCATTTTCCAAGTGCATTTGCCTTTTCCTAAATTGTACATAAAAAGATTAAAGTCTTTAGAATTCACAGTGTGGCTGAAATGGAAAATCAAGGCAAGACTTTACAAAACAGATCTGTTTGTTTTTTTAACCCCAAAATATAATAGAACAAGAATGACAAATCATATGGTTCATATTTACAACTTTATGCCAATAAATAAATTAGCCTGCCCAGCTAGCCTCTAATCCAAAATTTAGAAAAGTAAATGCACAAACAAAGAGCAGCATTATAATCTGGTTAAGGGACTACACTTTAACTTCAGAAACCTAAAACTGTGCAAAACTCATACATTGCTCTTTGCAACATGCTGGATTTGGATCTCTCAAAGAGCCACCTGGGAAGCTCACTTTGAATTGCAATTTCATGGTAACTCCATTACTCCAAATTAATCTCAATGGAAACCCAGTGAAACTGACCTGGTTCATAATGAAACATCAAGTTTTGCCATCCCCTCTCTTGTCTAGCAAATAACTCATCTCCTGTCAAACATACCCCAACACACTCATTAGTTATTTTCGGGGAGACCCCAGTGACAGACACACAGTATCAGAGCATAGAGAAAAGGATTCAGTCTTCCAGGCAAAACTTTCCTTGAAGTCATTAGGAATTTTGTCTGGTCTGGGATCAAAGTAAGGATTCTAGGGAAATGTAACAAACTAAGTCTCATTTTTTGCTTTCCCACCTTATGACAGAGCACTAAATGTTAAAGAAAGGATCAGACAAAATTTTGTACCATTAGCTGTTTCTCAACTTCTTGGGTCAAGTGCACAGCTTGTGCTTTATAATCCTTCACCTTGTTTCATTTGTACTGATGCTATTCCACCAATGGTATCCTCTGCAAAGGGCTTGTCCTGACAGAGAGTGACTGCTGACATATCATGTTTGTTCATCCTGTGTAATATGAATAGGTTTTCCAGGAACCAGGTGTATAATTTTTTTCTGTCGTAGCCACACTTACCTATACTTTTCACTGCTTCCTCCTTGTTCTGGGTTTCTCCTCCTCCTCCTCCTCATCTTGCCCTAATGTTCCCAGTTTCTTCAGATGTTAGTCTGAAAATTATTCTCACAACGCCTCTTATCACAGCCTGTGACATCTGGCCAGGAGTTCTCAATGGGACTTGTAAAAAGATGCTAACATGTGAAGAAAATGGTCTAATTATGAATTATTATGATGATGATGATCATGACTACTCCTGGACACTCTAACAATGATCAGAGCCCCATTGTGCTAGACACACATAAGTCTACTCAAGACAGTCCCTGTTTCAGAGCTCACAATTTATTCAAGACATGAGATAACAGGTGAATAAAAAGATTCAACATGACTGTAAATTCTTTACAACTTTTAGTCTGATATGAATAAAGTAAGGGCCACATCCACAGAGACATCTGCATTCTTTGACTTTACTTTCATTGAATTCTCTTAACATGAAAATGCAAATGTAGCTTTCCTAGTGTGGAAAATAGAGTACTGAGAGAGCCTATTACATAAATAAAACAACCATATCATTATATAATGCCCGATTTATAACAAAAGAGTATAGGTAAGAAGATAATAGAGGCAGGTTAGGAAAAAAAAAAAAAACCTGCACCAAAATTCAATATTCACCCCAACTCCCGAAACAAATAGGTCAAATGAACAAACATGACAGGCATGCAGAGATCGGGCCATCCCAGATGCCATATACACACAATACATCTCCAGAAATGGCTACCACAGAAAATCTGATTAATAGTTATAAAGGGATTTTTCTCATATTTTGTAATATCCCAGGAAAGCAGCAGTCTATAAATCACTGCATGACACTGTTTCGCTTTCCTAGTTCATCAGTATAATTATTTCGGCTGCCATTGCTGCTCTCAAGAGTCATTTCTTTTTCAATTTATAAAAATTATGGAAGGATTTGGTGTACCCAAAAACCAGTAACTATACCCAAATTGGTTCTAAGGGCTGTCTCCATCTAGGGGCACTGTCCCATCAAGAGACTTTGGCTGCAATTCAGCAAAGTATTTAAGTATGTGCCTAACTTTGGCCTGGTCTACACTATGACTTTAATTCGGATTTAGCAGCGTTAAATCGAATTAGCCCTGCACCCGTCCACACAACGAAGCCATTTATTTCGAAATAAAGGGCTCTTAAAATGGATTTCTGTACTCCACCCCGACGAGTGGAGTAGCGCCAAAATTGATATTGTCATTTCGAATTAGGGTTAGTGTGGCCACAATTCAATGGTATTGGCCTCTGGGAGCTATCCCACAGTACACCATTGTGACCGCCCTGGACAGCAATCTGAACTCGGATGCACTGGCCAGGTAGACAGGAAAAGCCCCGCGAACATTTGAATTTCATTTCCTGTTTGCCCAGCGTGGGGAACACAGGTGACCACAGATAGCTCATCAGCTCAGGTAACCATGCAGGCCGATAATCGAAAAAGAGCACCAGCCTGGACCGTAGGGGAGGTACTGGATCTGATCGCTATATGGGGAGAGGATTCAGTGCTAGCAGAACTTAGTTCGAAAAGACGAAATGCCCAAACTTTTGAAAAAATCTCCAAAGGCATGATGGAGAGAGGCCACAACAGGGACTCAGATCAGTGCCGCGTGAAAGTCAAGGAGCTCAGACAAGCCTATCAAAAAACAAAGGAGGCAAACGGTCGCTCTGGGTCAGAGCCACGGACATGCCGCTTCTACACCGAGCTGCATGCAGTTCTAGGGGGGGCCGCCACCACTACCCCACCTCTGACCGTGGATTCCGAGGCGGGGATAATCTCATCAGCTACACCTGAGGATTCTGCGGACAGGGAAGAGAAGGAGGAGGAGGACGAGCTTGCGGAGAGCACCCAGCACTCCGTTCTCCCCAACAGCCAGGATCTTTTTCTCAGCCTGACTGAAGTACCCTCCCAGCCCAGTATCCAAGACCACGACCCCATGGAAGGGACCTCAGGTGAGTTTACCTTTTAAAATATAAAACTTGTTTTAAAAGCAAGCATTTTTTAATGATTACTTTGCCCTGAGGACTTGGGATGCATTCGCGGCCAGTACAGCTACTGGAAAAGTCTGTTAACGTGTCTGGGGATAGAGCGGAAATCCTCCACGGACATCTCCATGAAGGTTTCTGGGCAGTGCAGCCTTATTCCGTCCTCCATGGTAGGACACTTGACTGCGCCATGCTTGCAGCAAGTAATCTGGTATCATTGCATGACAAAGCCTGGCAGCATATGGTCCCGGTATTTGCTGGCATTCAAGCAACATCCGTTCTTTATCTCGCTGTGTAATCCTCAGGAGAGTGATATCGCTCATGGTAACCTAGTTGAAATACGGGAATTTAATTAAGGGGACAGAGGTGGCCGTTCCTACTAGGCTGTTTGCCTGTGGCTGGAAAGAAATCCTTCCCTTCAGTTAGCCAAGCGCAGTGTGTGTGTGTGGGGGGAATTGGCCCAGAGCTTTTCGCGTTTGGCTAGCAGGGATCTTCCCTGATACCAGCCACGCGGTGGGGGGAGGGGTAAAGCGATCATCCCAGAGAATTCATGGCGGGGTGGGGGGGTGATAGTTTGGTTCCTGCAGGGATCTTCCCTGATACCAGCCGCGCGGTGGGGGGAGGGATAAAGCGATCATCCAGAGAATTGGATGGGGGGTGGTTAGTTTGTTTTCTGCTGCTGAAGGTTAACAGGAAAACCGCAGCACTCAACGGGGTTTGCTTGGTATGTGGGAAAGGAGGGTGCAGAAGCCGAAAGACAATGGCTTACCATGGCCGCATGCAAGCCGAATTCTGTTGCCCGGACCTGCGTCTGTGATCTCTAGCAGCAAAGCCACAGGCACTCAATATTAAGAGGCAAAATGCGACCTTGCACAGAAATCACATGTGCTATGTAATGTGAATAGTGTTGGTCACCGTGAAAGAGTATAAGCATTGTTCTGCAAAATGTATCTTTTTAAAAAATTCTCTCCTTTTTTCCCTCCCTCTGGCAGCTGCAAATTCTTCAAGCCTCCCTCCTCCGTCCCGAAGGCTATCTCAGATAAGGTGTCGGAAAAAGAAGACACGAGACGAGATGTTCGCAGAAATCATGGAATCCACCCGCAGTGAAAGAGCTCAGCCGAATGAGTGGAGGGACACAGTTTCAAAGTATAGGAAAGAAGCCAGTGAACGTGAGGACAGGAGGAACCAATGTGAGGAGAGGAAAGACGCTCGAGATGAGAGGTGGCGGCAGGAAGATCAGAGGAGGCAGGATGCAACGCTGGGGCTGCTGCATGAGCAAACAGACATGCTCCAGCATCTGGTGGAGCTTCAGGAATGGCAGCAGGATAACGGAGTGCCGCTACAGCCCCTGTATAACCCCCCCCCCCACCATGTTCCATAGCCTCCTCACCCAGACATGTAAGAACGCGGGGGGGAGGCTCCGTACACCCTCCCATTCCACCCCAAGCAAAAGGCTGTCATTTTTTAAACCTTTTTTGTGGCCTTTTCCTTCCTGCCGATCCTCCTCCCAAACCTCACCCAGGTTCTC
This sequence comes from Chrysemys picta bellii, assembly GCF_011386835.1. NCBI lineage: Eukaryota > Metazoa > Chordata > Testudines > Emydidae > Chrysemys > Chrysemys picta. The sequence goes on from NC_088798.1 coordinate 85,008,413, forward strand.
TCCCTCTTTTTATAATAAATTAATAAAGAATAAATGATTTTTAAATGATAGTGACTTTATTTCCTTTGAAAGCAAGCTGGGGGAAGGGGGAGGGTGGGTTCCTTACAGAGAATGAGTCAATAAAGGGAGCGGGTTTTCATGAAGGAGAAACAAACAGAAATTTCACACTGTAGCCTGGCCAGTCATGAAACTGGTTTTCAAAGCTTCTCTGATGCACAGCACTTCCTGGTGTGTTCTTCTAATTGCCCTGGTGTCTGGCTGCGCATAATCAGCAGCCAGGCGATTTGCCTCAGCCTCCCACCCCGCCATAAAGGTCTCCCCCTTACTTTCACAGAGATTGTGGAGCACACAGCAGGCAGAAATAACAATGCGGATATTGATTTGACTGAGGTCTGAGCGAGTCAGTAACGATCGCCAGCGACCTTTTAAATGGCCAAATGCACATTCTACCACCATTCTGCACTTACTCAGCCTGTAGTTGAACAGCTCCTGACTCCTGTCCAGGCTACCTGTGTATGGCTTCATGAGCCATGGCATTAAGGGCTGGCTGGATCCTCAAGAATAACTATTGGCATTTCAACATCCCCAACGGTTATTTTCTGGTCTGGGAAGTAAGTCCCTTGATGCAGCCATTTAAACAGATTAGTGTTCCTGAAGACACGAGCGTCATGAACCCTTCCCGGCCAGCCCACGTTGATGTTGGTGAAACGTCCTTTGTGATCCACAAGTGCTTACAGCACCATTGAAAAGTACCCCTTGGGGTTTATGTACTGGGTACCCTGGTGCTCCGGTGCCAAGATAGGGATATGGGTTCCATCTATCGCCCCACCACAGTTAGGGAATCCCATTGCAGCAAAGCCATCCACTATGACCTGCACATTTCCCAGAGTCACTACCTTTCGTAGCAGCACCTCAGTGATTGCTTTGGCTACTTGCATCACAGCAGCCCCCACAGTAGATTTGCTCACTCCAAATTGATTCCCAACTGACTGGTAGCTGTCTGGCGTTGCAAGCTTCCACAGGGCTATCACCACTCGCTTCTCAACTGTGAGGGCTGCTCTCATCTTGGTATTCTGGCGTTTCAGGGCTGGGGACAGCAAGTCGCAAAGTTCCATGAAAGTGCCCTTACGCATGCAAAAGTTTTGCAGCCACTGGGAATCGTCCCATACCTGCAACACTATGCGGTCCCACCAGTCTGTGCTTGTTTCCCGGGCCCAGAATCAGCGTTCCACGGATAGAACCTGCCCCATTAACAACATGATCTCCAAAGCACTGGGGCCCGCGGTTTGAGAGAATTCTGTGTCCATGTCCATGTCCTCATCATGCTTGTCTCTGCACTGCCGTCGCCACCACCTCCTCGCCTCTTTTTTCTGGTCCTGGCTCAGCATAAACTGCACGAGAATGCGCGAGGTGTTTACAATGTTTATGACTGCTGTCTTGAGCTGAGCGGGCTCTATGCTTGCCGTAGTATGGAGTCTGCAGTGTTCACCCAGGAAAAAAGGCGCGAAATGGTTGTCTGCCGATGCTTTCATGGAGGGAGGGGTGAGGCTGTACCCAGAACCACCTGCGACAATGTTTTTTGCCCCATCAGGCACTGGGATCTCAACCCAGAATTCCAATGGGCAGGGGAGACTGCGGGAACTATGGGATACTATGGGATAGTTACCCACAATGCAACGCTCCGGAAATCGATGCTAGCCCCGGTACATGGACCCACACCGCCGAATTAATGTGCTTAGTGTGGCCGCATACATTCGACTTTATACAATCTGTTTCCAAAATTCGAATTATATAAATTCGGATTAATCCCGTAGTGTAGACATACCCTTTAAGCATGTGGGTAGCCCACTGCATCAGGTATTGTATAATATAATGCACTGCTTTACAGTGATACTCAATACACCTGTGTGTTAATTTGGCCAACCCAGTTTGCATCATACTATAAATTTGCTAGTGAGGTGACTATTATGCATGTGCCATTAAACAAATTAAATGTAAATGCTAACAGTTATTTAGGTAGAATCCAAACCAAACTACATTGTATCTCAACTTGTATGACCAGCCCAAACTCACGCCATTGCCCTGTGGTGAGAAGGCAACTAGGGTGGCTATCTCACTCCCATTCCAGCTAAAAGAGCTGCATCCTAAACAACCCATCCAGCAAGGGAAGGATTTGTCTGGCCCAGGCATGGTGGAAGTCAGCCAAAAGACTAGCTTTGAGGACCCCCTCACAAGTCCAGTCAAGGGGGCATGCCAGAAGCAGGTTCAGAGCTGGAGGAGAATAGTTGGTTTCAGAGCAAAGCCCTGTGGAGCTTCTGGGCCATAGTGCAGCTCGGAGGCTGCCATAACTTACAGGCCTGCTGGGGCTTTTCTAATCCTCAGAGCAACCCAAGATCAGCTGAGTATTTCAGAACCCACCACCACCAGCAGCTTGGGCTTTGAGTTCAGTAAGAGCTGCAGCACAGAGTCTCACCCCAACATATGTATACTGGAGTGTTCACAGTATGGAACTGGCTTGTGCTGTGCTGAAATTATTGTAGGGCACAAAAATCTGACTTGAAAAATAACTTAGAGTGGATTGATCAAGCAATGACTCCCTCAGTCACCAATGTCACAGACCTTCAAAGGTGGAATACACAGACATCAGCAACACAGTAGAATTCAGTTTGCTGCCTATTGTACGTCATTCTCTTGGGCACTAGTTTAAGTCTAGTAATGCATGTAAACCATTGTATTTTCCAGGCACTGACTAGTTGCCTACCGTATGTTTGTAGACAATAAAAAGGCACAATGTTCAACACTGGAGTATCCCTTGGCAGTGACACAATTTATCATTACATACATTCAAGAGAAACAATACTTATTTCCCTAAACGTTCTAGCAGAAAGAAAGGCTGATCTGTTACACAATGTAGTATTTTAAAAAAGTATAAATATGTAACAGCTGCAATGGTTCACTGAACTATGATATTAGCACACAGAGTTTTATGGCTCTTGAGAATTGCAGTTCAGCATTCAGTACTACCAGCTGAATAGTCACATTCAAAACCATTGTCAAAAGCAATATGTCTTGATTCCCCAGATTAAGAGTGTCTCCTTGATTGCCCTCTGTTGTGGGACAAAAAAGTCCAGGGGACAAAGTATTTTGACAAACCTTATGCCAGTGAATATGCAGAGCAGCCACCGAATAATACAGGACTTGGCAAAGGGAAAGCCTTTTGAAACAACATAATTACCATTTCCAAGTAGAGCCATTGTTTTATTTCCAAGACTGAAACTAGAGATCAAACACATTAAGAATGAACCTGAACATTTTGGATTCTCTTTTATGTTAGCTGCATGCTTCTTGGTTTTCGCCATGACTAGAAGCAGCAATACCTAAATACTAATAGGAAAGATGTTCTTGTGGTATTTTCAGCCTATCCATGATCCCAGAAGTACTGAAAAACTCTCAAGAAAGCACAAGCTCATGAGGTTTTGGAGAATAATCCTGTACATTGTTGAACACCTCCTCAAACAAGTGCCCTCACCTGTCATGGAAGTCAATGATGCCCAGTACTTTGCATGATCAAGCCCTTGAAATAAGCTGAGTTAAGCATTTCAACCTGAACCTCAGAACATACAGGGTAGACTTCTGCACTCACTTATACTCTATTGAAACCAACAAGAATTGCACGAGAAGTTAAGTCAGTGCATTTTGGAACCTGAGGTTTGTCCAACAATGCCTGCAACATGTGTGAAACAAAAAGGGGGAAAAATTCAGATAAATGGGGAAAAGAAAAACAAAGATAAATCACACCACTAATTTGCCTCAGATATATGAGAGAGAAAGAGAGCGAGAGAGAGAGCGAGAGAAAGAAAACAAAGTTAGAAAATAAGCTTTGTAAATACATCATTCAAATGAGCATCCGACATGAGTTAGACTAGTCCATGAAGATAATTACCTTCCTAGAAAAGCAATTAAATCAAAGGCTTTTGTCCATTTTTAAGCACATGGTAGTATTTGAAAGACATGATTACAGAATTAGTTCCAATGTTACAATAATTTAGATTTTTGTACAGTACTTACTAATCAATATTAAGTCCTCTGTAATAATTGAGAAGTGAGCAGCTAGCATTGGAAAACCCAGACTCCAACCATGTGCACCCAAGCATTACATTTCACTAGAAAATGATTAGATTTTTTTTTACCTATTCATAATGAATTGGGTCTTTTGAAATTAGTGTTATCTTTCAACACTGTTAGTCTGCTTTATTGGAAAGAAGGTTCTATCTTTTCATTATAACTTTTGGCTGCTCATCTCAACTGATTATTCATTTTACTTGAATCCTTCTTCAAGAGGTGTCAAGGACTCTTTTTGTCATAGAAACCATTAATTTGCATTTAAAAGATGGAAATAAAATCTTCAACTAATTATAATCAGTGACTATGTCTGTATGCAGACGTCTTTGTATATTCACAAAAGAGGGAACAGCAGTAACCATTCTATTTTATTTCTCGGTGTTTTCACCAAAATTATGTTTTAATATTACTCTTCTCCTATGCATCATATTCTCATTCACACAGGCCATTTCTGCCTATATTTTTGTTTTATACTTTTTGAACATTCTCTGAATTCCGGTGTTGAGTAGTTTTGATCCTTTTCTTTTAAGTTTAATTGGCTTACCTTTTTCCTGTTTGTCTGTCTTTGGCTTTTATGTTATTTTATTTTATGTGAGCAAAGTACAAGATCAAAGAAAATGCAGACCTCTTCTTTTACAGTTCAATACTAAATATAGTTTTCAGATTCTGGGAACAGACATACTGTAGTGTATAGGTATGTAAAGAGTAAAGGGCGTGTATATACATATGTATGTAAATATAACTGTGGAAATATTTGCACGTTAATACGAAATAAGTAAGAACATTAGTAACACATTACTGTGTTTTTGTTTATTTATAAATAATGGTATAGCTCTAAAAATTTGGGGCCAAATCCTACTGGTGTTGCTCATTGATTTCAAAGCATTTTGCCTGATTCAGAACTGAAGGGTCCAATCCGGCATACGAACAGCACCCAAAACGTTCCTCAAACTCAGTGAGATCTAACAAGGACTGAAGAATTTTTATCCATTGAAAGCGAATAGTGGATAGGGTAACAAGACAAATAAGAAGGTGCAAGGAGGGTGGTTGTGTCTGGGGTACACTAATAAATATTGATTATCTTAATATTTCTAGTAGATAGGGAAAATAAAAAAACCTTTAGAAAAATGTACATTTGAGTGATCCTGGAAGCGCTGACTCATATTAGCCCTGACTGCATCTCAAAAAAGAAAGATAAGGACAAAGATAAAAGTTTTGGGTTAAAATAAGAAATGTCCTAAACCTTGAACAAACCCAAGCTCAAACACTGAGTAAGTTAACTGTTTCCAACCCCCTCCCTCCACACAGAATGAAATATCCATTATAGGAACAATCTCACAAGCCCCACCTCCCCTTCCAGAGTCTGATCCAAAGCCCATCAAAGTCAGTGGAAAGATTCCCAGTGGGCTTTGGATCAGGAACTTCATGCAGAGTTTTCATCAAATCAGTGGGAGTTCCCTGAGCAGAGGAGATTGCAGGATCAGAATATTGCTAATAGATGTTAAAAATATTACAATAACACCATTGCATCTCTGATCATTTTAGTTGCTGACTTTTGTTACACAAATAGGTCCTAATACTACGAACGACTGTGTGAGTTGACCCCTGCACTCATGTAAAGCCCTACTGAAAGCCCTTCTATCATGCACACCTCCCCTTCAATTCGTATATAGAGAGAGACATAGAAACACTGTGCCGGGGAGAGGGGGAGATCCCATCCTGTGCGGGTTGAGTCCACCCCATCCTTCAAACTGCCCTCTGTCTCTAGGCAATGAGACTTAAGGGCTGAAGTCCATAGAGTTGCCCTGGTTCTACAGCCCAATGGCCGAAGTCTATGTAGTCGCCCTGATACACAAGACAGTCGGGTCCCATAACCTACATCAAGCGGGTTAGCCCTTCTCTGCAGAGCAGTGAGGCCTAGTGGCCCAAGTCTACAGAGTCGCCCTCTGAGCAGGGCTGTATGGCCTAGCGGCTGGAGTCAATAGAGTTGCCCTCCAGGCAGGGCTGTGTGGCCTAGCAGCCAGTTGAGATTTCTGGGGGCCACCACTTGGGGGGAGAGTGTGGCAGCCAGGTAGGGGGACCCGGGCCCTTCCTTTTCCACTGGGTCCCAGCCCAGAGCCCTGTCAGTGGCGAGTGTGTCCACCAGTGGGTCAGCGGGGAGCCGCCCACCACATACTGACCCTCCTCAGGACAATGGCTAGTTCTTCACTGGGCTACTTCCTTCTCTTGGTGGCGGTGTTTGTGTTTTCGGGGTCTCCGGGTTACTAGGCCAGTGCAACTCCCTGTAGTTCAGACCTCCCTGTGACATCCGCAAGTAGCTGGACATCTGCTTGTGTCTCAGCACCTCTGGCTTCTGGGGTTCCTGGGCTGGAGGCAGTAAGGCTCCAGTGGTCAGCCCAGAGAGCTGGGCTGCTCCCTCTTATACTGGTGCTACATCTGGAGCATGCCCAGTAGGGACGTGGGGTCGTGGCTTCCTCTGACCACAGTGAGGAGTTAACCCTTCTCTGTCTAGCAGGGTGAGTCCACCCCATCTCTCATACGTGCGCACGCGCGCACACACACACACACACACACACACCACACACACACACACACACACACACACACACACACACACACACACACACACGTGTTATATATAAACTGAAGCCAATAGAGCTTTCCCCAGATACAGTGGTATGCCCGTGCACAACAAAGTTGTAGGATCTTTGGCAGCCTTTCAAATATTTCAGTCAATGGGAATATGGTGTCTAAATCCTCTAGGAGGCTTTGAAAATCTCAATCAAATTTACCACTAATGGAAAATACTAGCTACAGAAAGGACTAACAAAATCATGTTTATCAAAATTCAACCAGTTTTCCTCTAGCTCAAAAATGGCTGCAGCCCTCAAAAAATAATATGGAGGGGGGACATAGGAGATTGAAAATCTATGTATGAAATGTCAACTGAATTTTGAATTGAAATCATTCATAGAATTTCAGGGTTGGAAGGGACCTCAGTAGGTCATCTAGTCCAACCCCCTGCTCAAAGCAGGGCCAATCTTCAGACAGATTTTTACCCCAGTTCCCTAACTGGCCCACCTCAAGGATTGAACTCACACCCCTGGGTTTAGCAGGCCAATGCTCAAACCACTGAGCTATCCCTCCCCCCATTATTAACACTTCATAAATGGGGTTTACAGTGGAAGTACTCGCAGATTATTAATTAGAATGGTGATATTAGAATTCTTGATTTCTTATATTTAAACTTTTCCTCACAATGATTATGACAGCAATAACAACAACATGCAATAACCATAATGAATCTTATTAGTGCATTATAATGATGATGATTATTGCTATAGGTCATAAATTAAGACAGAAAAATATTGTACAAGATGTTCTCTGAACATAAATAGAGATGAAGAATGTTTTCCCAACACAATGGACAAGGCAACAGCTGCTTCCTTGGTGCAAAATAGAGGGATGATCATATAAAGATGCAAATGAATATTCTTTCACTAACCACAGTGAAGGTTGGATATTGCTGGTATGAATTTTAATTTTTCTTAACACGGGAAGACAACACTCACAGGCTACTGCAAGCCAGAGGAAGTTTATTCTTTTCACACAGAAAAAAGTTCTAAAGCTTATGAAATGGCAAAGGAACACTTCTGTTATTATTTAAATGATATTTTAAAATATACTTTTACAACATAATTACAAAAGTATGTGTATGTGCGCATGTGTATAAATGATACACACTGTATCACATGTACACACTCACTCTCTCCATATACACAAACCCACTCCTCGTGTGAAGGTGAAATCCTCAAGAGAAGTTGCAGAATCATGCGATAATTTTTTTCATGCACCTTTCACTGCCTTACTGCCTACTTATTCCATGTTCCCCTGAGTCTTATTCTAACATTCCACTCAACTAAGCAGATTCAAACAGCCACCATTTATTCTAAAGCAACATCTTGAAGAAATATTCCTTCCTTTTCCCCTCTAATGTGGAATTTCACCATTCTTACCCCTTCCAGAGGCTCCAGTTGGGTAAGATTCAGTACTGAGCCAGTGCAAGATTTAAAGTCCAATATCCTTTGGACTTCTAGAATAACTAGAACTACTGACTTCATGCCCTTGGGATAGGAGATCCCCCTTCTCAATGGGGATCCAGGTCTCATTCATAGCCCTGACAGACCCAAAATTACCAAGTTTAAATCATGTTGATTTATATATAGAAAGCCATTCTATCAGATACACCTACCCATCAATCCATGCCTTCCAGGCTTCCTTATTTCAAATCTTTTGTAAGAATTAATCCAGACAATCTGAAAATGAAAAGGTACAAAATGCAGCAGCCTGTTTGTTTAGCCACACAAATCACACATTACCTCAGTGTTCTGTTGTTTGCTCTGGCTGTGCATTGAATGGACAGTGCAGTTCAAGGTCTCTGTCCCGAAATTCAAAGCCCTCCATGGGACTGGCCCTAGCTATCTGAGAGATTGCCTCTTCTTCTACAATGACAGTGTCCCATGCCAGCTATGTTCCTTCCTGTATGGAACAATGAATAGCTGAAGAGTTTCAGGGAGATTATTTCTAGGTGAGAAATGTGACCCACATCATCTTAAATATTTTTGGATGTCCCTATAGTTGTTATCTAGTCAGTTCCAATTGGATGCAAGCATTCATTCCTGTAACCCACTCTGATGCAGAAGTTACCAATTTTTTTACCTGAAAATATTCTGTAATGAAACATAATTAGAGTTTACTGGGATATGCCCCAATACACATGCATAACGCCCACTATTCTCAGTTACTAGCACTAGGGGTTACATTCACACATGGAAGGGATGCTAACCACCCACTGAGAAATACATTATTCTATAGTAATGTTACTCCTTTTTATAGCATTCCAAGTAACACATTTAGGCTTTGGAGAGACTAAAATATTTTATATTCACGCACTGTATTTTTTTCTACTCTATCAATCTAGGTTAATGCAAGTTGATGAGAACAAGACCGAATCTGAAATAGAACAAAATTATAATATCACAACTCTAAAAGGAAAATGGCAGGAAGCCATCATTTGAAAACATCTAAAGAAATACAGCGATAAGGTTTAAACTTCAATTGAGAAACTGCATCTGATTTTGCTTTCAAATGGAAACCCACAGAAGACACAAAACACAAGAGTCTAAAAGTATGCTAATCAGTCAGAGAATCTGTGGATGCTTCCTATGTATAGATTTTTTTTTCATATGCAATTTCAATGAGGTCTTAAGAAAAAGAAGAATGGTTTAGTCTTTGTTTTTTATTAGGAAATAATGAATAATTCAATTTTAAAAGAAGGAAGAGTAGGAACAATTGATTCAATCATTCCTTTTCACTATGCCCTATTTATACTGGAGTCTCTTCTCACAGTTGTTTTCAGAAAAAGTAACTTTCCTTTTCTTTAAGGAATTAATATTTTATATTTATATAAGTTCCTTTACTTCCAGGTGTCAGGAGCTGGCTACAAGCATGCTGGTGAGGCCGGAGCCTGGGTTGGAAGGGACTTGAAAATGTGGTCCAAGTTCAGTCAAAAGCATCAAGGCCAGAAACAGCAGTCTGTACCAATGTCATCTCATAGAATCAGGTTGGAGTTGAGGTCAAAGAGCTGCACTGGGTGGGAGCCAAATGAGTCAGTTGAATTAGGGTTAGTGAAACAGAGACCGGGCAAGAAGTCAGGAGCAGAGAAGGGGATCAAGAACTGTCACTGGGGTCAGAAACCAGGAGTAAGGAAAGGTATCAGGACTACACCGCAAGGTCTGTTTGCAGCAGCAAGACAGGGATACACCTAGTTGCACAGACAGCCTCCAGGTATTTTCTCTGGGACTTAAATAGTGAGTGTGGGCCAATCAGGGAATGCAGTAGGCTCCACAAGTCAGGACCACTGTAGGCAGGACACTCAATGGTTTTTGAACCCGTAGGGCTTATAGGCTTCTGTTCCCTGCTTCACCAGAGCTGTCGTACAGCGGTGTGGAAGGCCCACAGATACCCACACCAGGATCTCAAAGCATTTTATGAACATTAATTAACTCAGTCTCATCTTCTAAAATGAGTTGGATGGAAAAATCCTATAGAATTTACTAAGAATAACCCCACAGAGTTCTATACAAACTGAACAGAGTTCTACTGAAAATCCCCTATAGTATTCAATGGTGAATAATTTTTCCCTATAGTTTACAGCATGGACATATTTTTTCTATTGAATTCTGTAGACAGGTCTACAAAACTCAAAAAAGTACAGTTACCATTTTCTGTTAAATTCAACAGAACTTTTCCTTAAGTGAAGTATTAATATACCCTTGTTATTGATGGGTAAACTGAGACACAGAGCCTGATCCTTGCTTCAATAATAACCATTTATTTCTCATTCTATGTTTGTTTTCTTAACAAACTAAGCTAAGTTCACGGTTTATTTATTGGTACACAAAGACGACCCAATTCTGCTTTCACTTACATCAGTGTAAATCCAGACAAACTCCATTGAGGTCTGTGGAGTTACACTGGTATAACACCAAAGGAGAAGAGAATCCGGCTCATGATATCATTTATGGTTCTATAGTCTCCTTCGTATGAAGTACTGTAATGGGATTATGGTGCTGGCTGACTGAATGGTTCTCAGCTCCTGTAGGGTGTAGATCCTCCCATAGAAGAAGGAACTCCTGGCTCACTGTACCACCAACCCCAAGCATTCAAAAGTCATGAATCAGGTCCCCAAAATCATATCTTAAAAATAATTTGAGTTTTAAAATAATTCAGTAGGGAATTATTTGGGGCCCTTTTCATTTGCCTTCTGGTTTTTGAGCCTTTAGGGTTCATGTTTTCAAAACAAAAATTCTCATGTAACTACATGACCCCAGGAATTGGGGCTTTAAGAAAAATAACAAATATTGCAACTAATATTGGACTCAGGAAGAAATTCCGAGAGGACATTCAAGGGTAGGTCTATTTCCTGCCTCTTGGAGTGAGGGAAATTGCTTTGTTACAGCAACATCAGCAGCAAGAGGGGAGTTGACTTGGTATCTTTTTCCACTAATAAATAAATGTGGTTCTGTTGTTTACTGAACTCGTGCCTGCATCATTATTCCAGGGATTTTGCCTGTTTGTGCTAATCCATCAATAAGCAGACTGGAAAGTCATGTAAGAGTATCACAGGACCCCATCAGAATCCATTTCTGATATTCTCCACCTGTCCATTCCTCTTTAACTTGTGGATTGTTGTATTTAGTTGTGAGGAAGTGGCTGAGGTGGGAATACTTGTAATCTGAAGTGAGAAACACTGTTGTTACCAACATAGTATATTTGTAATCAAAATTGCAGATTATTATAATGATACTCAGTGTTTGATCCCAACACGATGGTGGCAACTGTAAGTTTATTCTAATATAAGCTGGAATTCATATCACAAGATATTGCTCCTGGATACTACAGTAATGGACATAGTAAGACTAGAACTCCTAGGGCCTACAGTAATACAAATATATAATAATAAATAGATAAGTTAGACAAAAAGAATTTCATAAGCTACATCTGGGTTTCTATCAAGCCTTACAAGCAAAATTCAGACTTCAGACTAAAGGGATCTCAGGATTCAGCTGAAATTACTTCCTTTAAGGGGGTTATGTACGGATTGCCTTCACACACAATGCCTGAGAGATGTGTTTTATGTCACATAAAACAGATGTACAGACACAAGCTGTCTCCAATAAAAGAGTTTGAAAACCTGACCAACTGAGCAAATTTTAAGAAAAGCTTTCAAGTCTCATGTGTTAACATGTTTAAAGGACTTCTAGCTGCAGCACTATGTATATTATTTGAAGGGTATGTTTAGCTGCACTGTTATATAGATATAAGTAAAGAGGGAACATTAAAATATGATATACAAAAATATAATCCCTATTTTTTTCTTTTGCATGTATAGTGGAATGGATGTCTAGGAACTTCTAAAAATACAATTCAACCAAAATAAAATGATTTCTTGTATATCAACATCTGTCTGTCAGTGGTTCATATTTATAGCTGTCACTCCTGGATCCAGACACCAAAGTACAGTTAGATTCTGCTTTTACATTTGAATGGCACATGTTTGCTGTAGTAAAATCTACCTCCTCCTTGCTCAGGGCTTGTCTTCACTATGGAGGTAAGTCAACCTAAGTTACACTACTCTAGCTACATTAATAATGTAGCTGGAGTCAATGTAGCTTAGGTCAACTTACCCTGGTGTCTTCACAGCACCGAGTTGACAGGAGGCTCTCTCTGGTTGAGTTCCCTTACTCTTTTCCGAGAGCTGGAGTACCAGAGTCGATCGGAGAGCACTCTGCCATCAGTTTACCGGGTCTTCACTAGACCTGCGAAATGGATCCCTGCTGCATCGATTGCAGCAGCGTCAATTAGAATATCATATAACCAGTTTTTCTGGTCTCCCTACACACAAAATTAGGAGAGCATAGCTCCCTTGCTAGGACTCTACCTGGAACCAAGTGGAAAGAAAGCACATAACTGCAACACTGGCTATGTTAGACCTTCCAGGTGAGGACCTAAAAAGATCTTCTGAATGTTAAACTCTCTCTTTCTCTCTCTCTCTGTTTGAGTCATCTGCACCAGTTGAGATCATCTAATGCTGCCCTGTCTCACCATAGACGAATGTGACAACTGGTGGCCAGTTACCTTTTTCCTCCAGCTCTTTGCCCAGAAACACAATATAAATTGCTCCTAATTATTTTTTTTTAAGGTCAGGATACATAACTGATAACTATGGGCCAGATGCAGGAGTGTGCCCATGCAGGAGATAAGGGATGCTGGGTATATAAAAAACAGTACAGAGAATATAAATTACTGTACATAGTTCTGTGTAATCTAATACTCTGAATACAGCAAGTATTCCTCTTGTCAATACAGAACATTTGGGATTTAACATGTATAGATTCTGGGATCTCACTGAGTGGGCAAATTATTGTTACATAGCAGAACAGTCAGAAGAACTGGAATTTTGGAGGAGAATTGTACAGAACACTGTTGCACAATCATACGTCTCTCACATGGATTTCAATCAAATTCCTTAAGACAAAAAAATTCAATTGCACCTAACTACAGATCATAAATTATTAGAAACTGAAACAGGAAAAGAGGGGTATGATATCTCAAAATATAACAACTATGAATGGTACACCCAGGTAATTTTAAATAAAATTGAAGTCTCACCTTGTTCAACTGCCTTTATGAGCCTTCAGGTTCATAAAGATGGACATTTTCAAGATGAAGGTCTGCTAAGAACTAAGACTGATTTGCTTGGAAGACTCTTATGACTAAGCCACGAAATGGTCCATTGTTCAAGTTGGCTTCAAGGAGAAATACATCTGCTTCCCAATCAGGGCTGGCTCCAGGGTTTTTGCCCCCCCAAGCGGCGGAAATAAAAAGAAAAAAAAAAGCCGCGATCACGATCGGCGGCAGCTCCACTGCGCCGCTTTCTTCTTCTGAGGTAATTCGGAAGCAGGTCCTTCCCTCCGAGAGGGACAGGGACCCTCCCCCAAATTGCCGCCAAAGAGCCCGACGTGCCGCCCCTTCCCCTTGGCCGCCCCAAGCACCTGCTTGCTCAGCTGATGCCTGGAGCCGGCCCTGTTCCCAACTCTGTAAATAATGGGATATTTACAAAACTGGCTAGAAGGAATCAATTGAGAACTGTGAGAAGAAAGAGAAAGATACAAGATGAACCTCACTGAAGATTTTCAAAATGTGACTAATGATTTTGGGTGCTCAATTTGAGACATTTTATAGAAGTCTGATTTTCAGAGAGAGGGTGCTCAGGAATTCCTGGAAATTGAGGGGTCTCAAGTTGGCCACCCAAAAATTTGAAGCACCCAAATAGTCACATTTTTAAATCTTGGCTTTCATGTCTAGCATTAGTCTGCTGAGGGATCACCACAATCTGCTATTGGAGATGCTTCACTCCCTGTAATGGCATCCCTTGAAGATAAAGTGGTTACCTGCCTTTTGTATCTGTTGTTCTTTAGCCACTGGGGCCACTTCGGGCAATGAGGCCCTAGGAGATGCCGGGGTCCCCTGCCACTCCCGGGAATCAGAAGAGGATCCCTGGCTGGCTGGGGGATCCAACCTCAGTGGTACCCCATGAAGCCCTGGAGCGGTCACATAGTTTGACATAGGTTCTTCTCCTGAAGCCCCTTTCCCTTCCAGTGCTGGGGGGGCTCATCTTCTTTTGTTGCGTCTTCGGCACCAGCGAGGTGGAACAGTGCCGGGCAGAGCCCGGCGCTGGCTGTGCGCTCCACTCCAATGCCGATGTGCTTGGCATGGGATCCGAGCAGGGAGGCTCTGACACAGGATGAAGCGCAGCTTCCATGAGGAGGGCCCTCAAGTGGATATCCCGCTTCTTTTGGGTTGTAGGGAGAAAGTTCTTACAGATTCTGCACTTGTCCTTCCTTTGGGACTCCCCACAACCACTTCAGACAACTGTCATAGGGGTCACTAATAGGCATCAGCCTGTTGCATGACGAGCATGGTTTGAAACCAGGAGAGCGGGACATGCCTCACTCCGAGGCGAAGTCCTAGCCAGGACTCTAATGACCAAACTACCTAACACTTAACTTAAAGGCTAACTAAGAACCTAAACTACACACAAAGAAAACAGACAATGGGCTATTGAAGAACCGCTAATGCTCTTGCAAGACAAGGCAGTCCGACCAACCGTCACAGCTGGAAGAAGGAACTGAGAGGGCATAGGGATGATGGCATCTATATATCAGTGCATGGGCGCAGTACTCAAGGGGGCACCACAGCTGACCCTATGGATACCGCTAAGGCAAAAATGTTGGACAGCTCTGCATGTGGGCTTGCACAAACCTAGAATGGAATCAACATGAGCAAGCACTTGAAGAAGAAAGTTGCATTTTGCATCCAGAGGGGCATCCCCAAGTCATCAATAAAATTCTGCAGGGTAAAGCAGACACGAAAGGTTTAAAGGGTGTGGAGCGCATGCAACTGCACTCAGTATTAGATCCAGGCACTAAATATAGAAAGCATCCTTCATTAGTAAAACATGTTTTCAGAAAAAGGCCCTTTCTTGAAAGTTTATCTGTTCCTGATGTTTATTTTACACTATGTCGATGGAATTCTTTTTTCTGGAAGTCAATTGGACCTAAGTCAATGAGATATGATTAAATGCTTTACTGAGTCCCCTATTCAGTATGTGCTTAAGTCCATTCCCATTCACACACTTATGGGTGTGCTTAATTTAAAGCAGGTGCTCCAGTCCCACTGACTTCAATGGGATTTCATTCAGGAAAGCACTTCAGCATCTGCTAAAATCCCACTGGAGCCAATGAGAATTTAGTACCCTAAGTGAAACACATCCTTACGTGTTATCTGAATAAGGATGCACTTGAGAACGTGCCAAAGTGCTTACCTGACTAGAGTTGCTTTCCTGAATCAGCGCCTCAGACAGCAGACCATCATTTGTTGAATGATCACCACCCCTTCCTGCAGCATCTAAATACTGTTGTTGCTTCATCCTACTTAGCTTGTGAGATCAGAGAGGATGACATCACAGTGGTGTGGCTTCACCCCTCTCTATATCTGCATACTGGGTTGGTGTGGATTCACAAGTGAAGCAGCTATTTTTCTGCTCATTCATCCTGCTGAAGAGTGTTGTGAGGAAATTGACATGGACACTTTCATCTTTGGGTTAAATGACAACATTTTGTTTGAGGCAAAGGTGTGGAAAACTCTGATTTTTTTTCCATAATGAAATTGTACCATCAACCATCCATTTACCACTGGAAAGAGGGGGAATTGCACATGCAGAAAGAACAAAAAAGAACAACTTTGCTTACAGCAGACATGGTACTTTTCCTTCTTGATCAAATTCATGAATTTTCATCAGGAAGTACCTTAACTTATGAACGAAAATCTGACAATTTTCATAACTCTGCTCCCTGGGAGGATATTACAGTATAAACCTCCTGTCCTGAATGTCCCAGGTGCATATTGCAAGTGCCTACAGATACTATAAAGGTAGGAATTAATTTAGTATTTAAACTGCAACCCATCTCTAGTTGCAGGTCATTGAGATACAAAAGGTCATGATATTTGCCTTTCATTTTTCTTCTCTTAGAATATTAAATCTTCAGACTGGAAAGAATGCTGTATGAAATAGACTTGCATCAAGAATGTACAGTGATTAAGTAAGTAGTTTGACCTCAGCTGTTTAATCCTATTCACCTAGAATCACACTGAAAAATTTGACTCCACAATGCAAGTATGAATACTTTTTTAAAGTTGGGGAAAGATTCAAAGTAAAATAGGAGCACAAAAGATTAAAATGTGATTCATCTTTAGGTTCAAAATATTGGCCCTGAATAAAAACAAGGACAAAAATGCATCAGTGGCTTTTCCCTTACCTTTAGAATAGAAAGAATGATTTTCAGTTTGGGATTTTAAGAAACCAGAATCTGCTAAAAAAAAGAAATAGATTTGAAAGGGAATCCATTTTTCAAATAATTTGAAGACAAGCATGAAAATAGACTAGAACTGTGGGCCTGATTCTTATTTACATTAAATCCCCTGTACACTATTCTATCTGTGCATAGGAGTCTTAAAGTGGCCATATATTACATTTGCTCTCACTTTACATCTATTTTACACTGCCAACATAGTACATACAGGTCATAGTGTAAATGAGAATCAGAGCAGCATTTCTAGTAAGATTAATAGAGTCATAAATTTTAAGGCCAATAGGGACCATTATAATAATGTCGTCTGACCTTCTGAATGACACAGACCACGGAATCCCACCCAGGGATTCTGCATCAAGTCCACAATAGTAATTTCAGCTAGAATATGTGTGTTAGAAATACATCCTATCTTGATTTCAAGACTTCAAGTGATGGAGAAGTCACCACATCCCTATGTCAATTGTTCCAACCATTAATTACTCTGATTAAAAATGTGTGCCTTGGTTCTAGTAAGATTTCAACTGGCACATTTTTCAATGGCTGCTAAATTTGCTCCAGCAGTTTTGCGACAATTTGTCTAGGCAACTTCACGTTTATGTATCCAAGTGAAGGCCAGATTGTGAACACCTTAGTGCCACTGGTGAGCACTTACTAATATAAGTAGTCCCATTGACTCAAATAGGTCAACCCATATGAGTAACTGCTTACCAGTGGAAGTAAGGGATTCACAATCTGCTTCCGTGGCTACTGCTGAGAAAGCACATTATTATTTACTCTGTACATTATGTCATGGATCAGGGCCCCATTGTGCTAGGCACTGTGCAAATACAGAACAAAAAGATGGTCCCTGATTCAAAGAGCTTACAATCTAAGTATAAGATATGGGACAGCATATGGAGGCAGACACATTGGGAAGGGGACACGCTGAATGTGCCTACACTGCAGCTGGGAGGTGTAATTCCCAGCCCTGGTAGAGACACACATGCTCATTCGAGCAAAGTGTTAAAATAGCCGTGTCTACAGTGGCATGGGTGATGGCTCAAGCTAGCCACCTGGGTACAATCCCACATAACCCCTTGGTACATATTTGGGTATCCAGCCCAATTGCTGCCCATGCTGCCCCAGTCACACTGATATTATTAGCACGCTAGCTTGAGCAGAGCTAATGCATGTATGTCGTCTACCCAAGCTGAAAATTACACCTTCCAGCTGCTGTGTACACACCCCACAGCATAACTTGCTGCCCCCTTGCTTGGCTATTTGAAGCAACCCCAATATTTAGCACACTGTGCGCCCTGGAGCAACATGTTGACAAACCACCCATTCCATTACCTACCTTCTGATTACCCATTGGCTAGCATGTAACGTGGGATGAGATTTACTCCAAAATATCCTATGCTAGAAAGTGTTTTTCCAGAAGATAGAAGGCAGTTTACACAAGTGTGGATCCCCATAGATGCCTATGTATTCCTTTAAAAAAATCTGCTTCTTTTGAAGAGAAAAACCATTCAGCAGGTTGAAGGAGCTTTCAGCTTCAACTCTCTCTTGTCTATTCAACCCTTAAGACTAATAGCTCATCATGACACTTCTTGGTTCTAGCTCTTTCCTTTCTCCCCCGCAATCAATATGTTAAGTCCTTTTCCCACCAAACTCGGATTTTCTTTTTATTGTACAGTGCTCTGAACAGCTGGAGGTGGAGCTGCTATGTTTTGCCTATATATCTGTTATTGATGTTGCTTTAAATTATTGATTATGCTATATATTTTATATATTCAAGCCTTTTTAAAAAAGGCTTGTCTCAAGTGACTTAAATTTATCTCTGTCTTCATCTCTGCTGTGAGCCCTAATTTAATCAATGGCTTCCACATACATTATATATTTCATTCATCATAGGTGAACATTACCTACAAATATCTGTTTAATTTCCCCTTGAATATATTATCTCCTTTGATTGTGTGTTGATGGTTTAACTGTTACACAGAAGGGCTAGCCATAATTTGTTACCATTAAAATCTTATTACAGAGGATTATTTTCAACCAGTTTTTGAAATGTAGCCTTTATGCTAGAAAGCAGGGAAAATGTGAGGGTCTGATGAACTTACTGCAAGGTGCTTGTCTGCATTTATACCAAGGGTATTGGATAGATTTACTACCTCAAAGAGGTGTTAGAAGTGAGTTAGAGATAAAAGGAAGAAGATTAGATAGACTCAGAGGGGCTGTGAATGATCATTTTTAACTATATTCAGCAAAAGAAAACAGAAATGTCTCTTATGACAAAAATGCTGTAGAATAATACATTAGAAATTCAAATAATTTATTATTGCAAAATAAGCTCTGTTAATTTGTGATTTGTTATAGATGCAAAAAGTAAGTCTGTGCTTTCGCTTTGAAATGTCAGGTATATCTTTCAGTGGAAAGTTTATTAGCCCTAAACCAGCCTTTTTCTCCCTTTGCTTTTTGCAACCTTTCTTTTTATCTTGTGTCACATTTATGTTTAGCTAATATTCCACAGCATCTTCTTTATGCCTTGGAAGATATATATATATAGTTATTTAACTTTTTTCTTTTCTTAGTAGTTTAATGAGTAGTTTCACCTCTACCAACATTCAAAACCATTAGATCTGAAGCATTATGCTTCTAACATGCTAGTAATGACCCTTACCAAGAATGCTAAGAGACAGATTGGGATGCCCTTATTCTTGAAGAATAGTCTCTTATGCCCTAAGTAGTCCCACTGAGTACTTGTGGAGTAAGGAACTACTCGGTGTGAGTAAGGGAATCATAATCTGGTAATGGACAAGAGTGGAAAAAAGAAAATATCATTACTCCCATTTTACAGAGGGGAAACTGAGGCAGAGTCTCTGGGGCCTTGATTCAGCAAAGCACATAAATATTTGTTTAGTTTTAAAAACTTTCTTAAATCACTATTAACAAAACACATAAGCACATGAATAACTTTAAACATATGCTTAAGAGATACTGAAGTTGAAATTAAATGTGAAGATGAATCAGGGCATTCGTGTTTTAAACAAGGTCTCTCAAAAAAGCTGTGGCAGAGCTGGGAACTGAACCTATGTTTCCTGAGTCATGATCCAGTGCCTTCATCACAAGACCATGCTTCTTTGAAAAGGGATCATATTGTATTGTATTTTTTTTTTTAAGTTTGGAGGTCAGGCAATCTAAGTGAAAACAGCCTCTCTATACTCATCTATACATGTACACATCTGAAGGGAGCTGAAGTACTGTATTAGGACTAAACTATAGCTACTGGTAATTTGGTATTTTCCCTTCTTATCCTAACTCTTACTACAGATAAGAGGGAGATAGTCTTAGGCAGGGCCAGCTCCAGCTTTTCTGCCGCCCCAAGTGGCAAAAAAAAACCCCAAAACCAGTGGCGGCACTTTGGCGGCAGCTCAACCGCGCTGCTTCTTCTGTGGCAGTTTGGCGGCGGGTCCTCCCTCTCTTCCTCTTCGGCAGCAATTCAGCGGCAGCTCAAAGAGGAAGAGAGGGAATGAGGGACCCGCCGCCAAATTTCCGCTGAAGACGCGGACATGCCGCCCCAATACCGGACGGAGTGTCGCCCTTTTGAATTCGCCGTCCCAAGCACCCGCTTGCTAAGCGGGTGCCTGGAGCCGGCCCTGGTCTTAGGCCAAGTGAATCTGTGAAACACAGAAAACATAAGAGGAAAGTAAATATAGGATAAAAGAGGGGTAAGGCAAGGGATTAATCCAACTGTCACTGAAGTTAAATGGAGTTTTACCATTGACTGGAATGGGAGCATAAGGAGAGACAGAAAGAGGCCAAGGCTGAGATTTTCAAAAAGAACTAGTGATTTTAGGTGCCCAACTTGTAATACTTTATAGGGATGGAATTCCAGAAGGCAGCTGTTCAGCTCTTTCTGAAAAACAAGGCCCTTTAAGTGTAGTGTTCCAAAGGTGGGCACCTAGAAACTGAGCCCCCAAAATCACCAGGCACATTTGATTTTAATTTCTAGGCATATTTCTCTTATTAAAGGGGCCAAAATGTCAGGTCTGTACATAGAATCACCATTAAATTCTTTACAAATGCTTTTGTGAGTGATTAACATCATGCAGTGTTCATAGTTTTCCCTAGGAATTTCCCTCACGCTAAGCTCAGAGAATAATAATACGATTACCCTATTTTCTTGCAAAGGCAAAGCTGTAAAAATTTTAACAGTGAATGTGTGTGTGACAGGACAGATACAAATTCTGCAGCTCTCAACAGTCCGCTGTGCTTATATTTACACATTCAGTCAGTCAGGATGCTTCTGTGCTACACAGTTAACCTTGCAGCCATTGCCATTTTTTCCCCTATGGCTTCAAAGAAGTCAATAAGTAATTGATAAATTTTGTGTCACTCTGGGCAATTAATAGGAGTTACACAGCATTGGCTGCATCAATTTTTGTGTATGTGAAGAGCAAAAAATTGATTTCACAAACTTACTGGTGCATATTGATTCAATGCCTGTCCCTCGGCCATTCCCATTTAACGCTTTTGTGCAGTCATTGAAAAAAATCTCAAGACTGTTGAATAAAATTTGGTTCATTAGCGTTATCTGTTACCCTGTTTTGCAAGTATTTTTAACCTCAGTAATATGTTCTCAAGCAGAGAGCTTCAGGTATCTGGGCCCTTAAATGATTTTTATTTCTAGAAAATAAGGGCTTGTCTACACGCTGGGTGCTACAGAGGCACTGCTCTCCAGGACACAAGCTATTCTGCTGTAGAGCCCAATGTGTAGATGCTTCCTATATCAATGGAAGAGGTTTTTTCCCCATCAAGGTAGGTAATCCATCTCCTTGAGTGGCGATGGCTAGGTCAACAGAAGGATGATGGCTGGATCTTATAAGAGAGAAGGGAATTATATCCTTAGCCACACTCACAAAATAGTGAGGTGTGACTATGTCCCTAAATAATCAGGCTTCACATGGAAGAAGTATGATAAGGGGCCCTGAGGTGCAGAAATCCAATTCCCTGACATTGGCCTAGGCCAGTGTTTCCCAAACTTAGGACGCCGCTTGTTTAGGGAAAGCCCCTGGCGGGCCGGGCCAGTTTGTTTACCTGCCGCGTCCGCAGGTCCGGCCGATCACGGCTCCCACTGGCCGCAGTTCACTGCTCCAGACCAATGGGAGCTGCTGGAAGCGGCGGCCAGTACATCCCTTGGCCCGAGCCGCTTCAAGCAGCTCCCATTGGCCTGGAGCAGCAAATCGCGGCCAGTGGGAGCCGTGATCGGCCAGACCTGCAGACGCGGCAGGTAAACAAACCGGCCTGGCCCGCATGGGACTTTCCCTACACAAGTGGCATCCCAAGTTTGGGAAACACTGGCCTAGGACATGGGACTGAGTTGCAGCCTCACTGAGCTACTTGTGCAACGTGCTGGATGGAAACCATACATCATCATCGCAACCTTGACAGCTGTTAAGCAGCACTATCTCCATTTTATAGATGAGGATGTTAAGTGCAAGCACCATTCTAAGCCCTACCTGGAGGCTTCACAGAGACCTTCCCTCAGCAGTCTTCACTGTTTTGTAAGGCACTCTGGGCCAGCCACTCTGCCATGGTCCACTCCACTGGGATGGCTGGGCTTAGAAAGGTTTTTGCACTTAACATCCTCATCTATAAAATGGGGACACTACTGCTTAACAGCTGTCAAGGTTGTGATGAAGCGCCATTTATTTATATTTGTATAGTGCTTTGAGATCCTCAGGTGGAAGATACTTTAAGAGCGCAAAGGATTATTAGCAGTATTTTTAATGGCACAGACAGTAACATGGTAAAATAATCACTGATCTCAGTTACACGGGTGTAAATCAGGAGAAAACAATGATTTACACCTGTGTAACTAAGATCAGAATCTGACATCTCAAAATCATGAGAGAATTTTAAAATTAAATTTAAATTAGATTTAAAGAGCTACTTGTTCATAAGATAAACTGTACATGACATTACTCTGATACCATGACACAGCCTCCAAGTCAATAATCCCACAGTTGCATAAGTAAGTTTTTTTGTTTTGTTTTTTAAAAGATACAGTGATAATGACATTAATGTCCACATGAATGTTTCTATTTTTTATCAAAAGGTAAAATAATCTTAACGTATTATAGTTTTACTAGAAAAAAATTGTCCTTAAATATTAGAGAAATTTGTTTTCTCAGATACTTTAAAATCAATATTAGTTTTTATTTTTGAATATTTTTCATTTTATTTTCTTGTTAACAGTCAAACATTAGAACCCGCAGAGTGCTTTATAAAGTAAGATATCTTTTCTGCTTTTCAAAATCTAATCACAAAAAAAATGGCTTCTTTGCTAGACAGACCACTTTGATTTTATTAAAATAAGAACATAAATTATTACGACAGTATTACAGAAATAGAGATTTTACAATTATAGATATAAAGGAAGAAAAGCTGAAAAAGTTGAAAAATCACTCACCAGTTGTACTTTAAAGTTGATCACAGTCAGCCCCAAATCCAAATGAGAAGAATATATTTCTTTTCGAAGTTACTTAGACACCTTTATGAATATAATTAATATTTCACTATATTTCTTTTTGTCCAAAATTGTCCTTGCTCTGTAATTTAAGGACTTATACTTTATTGTGAATACATCTGACTCATTTTATTAATATATCATTTAAACGACCTACCAAATGAGTGCCCGGCAGAGTTCTGTTTCACTTATACATAGTTAAGATTCTATAAGGACCAGTTCTACTCTGATAAAACAATGAAATCAGCTTTTTTCATGGCCACATGTAATAATCCTAATGTAGAACACAGGCAACATTTACTGCAATATCTAATTATCTTCTAAAACATGCATACACACCAGAAATATAAGAGGGAAGGAATATGTTTTTCAAGTCAAAGATTTGTTATTAAATTGAAATAGAAAATTAAGTAAAGGATTCCAAGTAGCTGGCAAGTGATTCACTTATTAGATGAATTGTTGTAGCATTAAAGTTGATGATATCTACTGTGTGTATGCTCTGTGACAAGCTGCTGGGGATACCCAGGACTGAGAGACACTGTACTAACCCTCTCCGACTCAATGCAGGACACACCAGCATGTCTGCTTTGCCAGTAAACTCCTCAGGGTTCTCCCAGCCCAAATCAGAGAACTCCAGCCCCGCAGAGATGTGTCTCTGCAATGCACAGCCCCATCACTGTACATGCTCAGAAGATTAAGTTTGCTGTTCCTTTAAAGAAACAGAAACAAGAGCTTGTTATCTTGACTGCTGTTAACAATCACTTCAATTGAATCAAAGTACTGGGTTAGTTCGGATAAAAAGTAAAACAAGTTTGTTTAATTAAAAAGAGAGAGGTTTATTTAATAAGTTATTTAATAGGTTTATGTTTGGGCTTCAGAGCCTGACCTCTAGCTCAACATGCAACTTCAAAGCACAAAACTTTTCAAACTTGTTACTATCACAAGTTCAAATGCAAAATACGATCATGTACATGCACATACATGCAATCCTCTAGAACTCTTCTCTGGCAGGATTTATCCTTCCCAGTCTTTGTGGAATGGTGTCCAAACTCTCTGTAGGACATGCCAGCTCCATAAGTCTGGGGAAAAATGACAGTCCCACTGTCTCCTTCAAACTCCCTTTGAGTCTCTGCAATTTCCACAGCTTGCAGCAAATTCTAGTCATCCTCCTCCTTTTCTCCCGCAGTCTAATCCAACAAACTGGCAAAATCCTTGAAACATCTCATCCCTGCACTGCTCCATCAGTGAGTTTTCCACTCTGGCTGCCACTCCTCTTATTTATAAACTTCTCCTCCTCCCCAAATCCATTCATTACATTCTCAGAAAGTGATTGTGGGTCTGTCTTTCCAGGCTGTTTGCCCACAATGGAAATCACCCAAGTAGCTTCAAACAACTAAGGAGCACCGCTAGTGCCCACCACACCCAATTGCTGGATGATTCTGGCCCGTCACACACACACACACGCACACACACACACACCCTCGGTCTGGCAAGTTTGAATGCACACAGATTCCCCTAAAACTAAAACAAAGACTATCTCCTCCTCACTGTTTCTTCTCTTATTTAAATCACTAAATGCTCCAGTGCAAACACATGACTTACACCTCAATTTTTGGGGTGCTAAATAAGAGAGACCTTAATGGGGCCTGATTTTCAGAGAGTGCTAAGCACCCACCCTCTGAAAATCAGGCACCTTTCCAGTTGCTCAAGTTGGGTACCCAAAATCACTAGTCAGTTTGAAAATCTTGGCCTAACCCTGTATTGCACCGTCTTCATCAGTGTGCATGTTACCCATCTTGTGCACCCAAAACTACAATACCATTGCACACTACAATGAGAGTTGTAGTGTGCAAAGATCAGGTATCAATAAAGCAGATGTTAAAAGTATAATCAGATGTTAAAGTCATTAGTAAGTATAGAAAATTTCAAATCACACAAGCAGCAGCAAAAGGTCCATGTGAGTTGTAAAGAGACTCTACCGCCAAACGGTCCTACCCTCATTAATGGATACTAGGGAACAGTGTTTGCAGGGCTGGAATCTGTGATTATACTGGTCATATTCAGAGATGTTCCCATACTGATTCAATCTGTTTGTGTTGTTGGCATCCTGCCCTATCAGCTGGATGGTGGATACTGTGGCTACCTGAGCAGGTTATGAATTGATCTATTTATGGATTTATACTGTCACATGTTGCACCGTGCAGTGAAGCACTACAGCTCAATCTATTTCGATTTATTTATTCGTTAATTAAACAGAGCTGATGCTTCAAAAATCTTTGTCTGTCCTGTCTATTTAGACTGTAAACTCATCAGCTTCCCTGTTATAACTCCATTGAAGTCAATAGATGACTTAGAATGTTCTTCTATGTTTCAATATATATTGGCCATTTTTCAGTTGCTCTTTAAAAAGTACAGAACATTCAGTCATTGTGACAGCATCACTAGCAGCTCCACACTAACCCTTGCATTCAGTTTCCCAATTGAAATGAGGCTTAAATTTCTGTGGGAGGCATAGCATTTACCAGCCATTACCAAAATTACAACACTTACTCCAAAGGAGAAGACTTTGGGCATGTCTACATTGCCCCGCAGTTTGGATGATGGGGTGTGAATAGCAGTGCGCACCAAAGTGCTATGCTGTTATTCCCCTGTGTGGATGCGGGTGCAAACAAAATTCCCAGATTGAAGAAGACTACATTAATGCCAACTCAGGACCTTTTAGTTTGTGCCATAGGCGAGTTACAGCAAAGCACTTTGGTGCACATTGCTATTCTCACCCCCTTAGTCCAAACTGTGGAGTTCTGTACACGTACCCCCACTGTCATATCCTCAGCTGGTGTAAATTGGTGCAGCGGCATTGAGACCAAGGAATGGGGCTGTATTGCATTAACCTCAATGGAACTACAATGATTTACACCAACTGAGGCGATAGAACTTTAACTTTCTGAAATGTTACAAGTAAATTCCTGTGGTAGTTGAAGAATTCAAAGAAGTTATTACAACTCCTTTATGAAATTTTTATAGGTATTTTGATGTTGCTCCTCTCAGTGTTGCAAGGCTGCATTGCTATGTGAAATAGACTGTTAAGTCTCATTTTCAAAAGTGACTTGGCACTTAGGGCCCTAAGTTTAACTGAAAGCCAATGAGACATAGGGTGGGATTCAAAAAACGTACTATTTAGGTGCCTACTGCCATTGAAATCAATGAGAATTGGGTGCCTAAATATCTTTGTCAATCACACCCTAAGTTCCTAAGTCACTTTTGAAAATGGGACTTTGGCTTCTAGGTCACTTAAATGCTTTTAGAAATTTTACCCCAAGAGATTAACAAATAATTGGAAAATAATTAAAGTCTAAAACTCTAATAAGAAAAAAAAAGTAAAAGTATTCTGTACCTATCACATAATTTACTCACGGTAGAAAAGAAATTACATTTTAATACTTTAATGGTATTACAAATATTACATTTACTCAGTGTGTATGATTTATAAATAAATTAAAACAGTCAAATGAAATATTCTGTTTAATCAAATTAATTCAAAATCATTTTCTTTTTAGGGTGATAAACCTGCTTTTCTTTATAGTCTTTTATTAGGTTTCCTTCTTATTTTGTCAGTTATCCATGGAAAATTCATTTTTAACATATTGTAATGTCCACTTGGCACCATGTGCTGTTTCAGCAAGCTGAGCTTCTGAATCAAATTTATTTAAATATTATCCCTGCTATGGAATTTATCCAGAGCCCAGTGAAGACAATGGAAAGACTCCTACTGACTTCAACTGACTTTGAATCAGCCCTGTATCTCCAAAAAGGCAAGTAAGATTAAACCTCAAAAAACCACTGAACTCAGTGGAAAGATTCACATTTTCTTTAATGGGCTTAGGATCCAGCCTAAAGTCTTCTTTCAAAATTCAAGGTTTTCTAATATAATTTAAAACTATGCCAACACAAAGTAGAATATTTCAAATCTATTAGAACTGATTCATAGATCTCAGTTACCCAATACAAATTGTATTTTTAAAGATGGAATATGCACACACTGTGAAAGGATTAATAGAACATTATTTAGAATTTAATTCATCCTACCAGTTAACTTTTGCTGTCCACTGTCAATACTGACCTTACTGAAATGCTCTTTTTAAGACAACTACATAAGCATGTAAACATTTTGTATGTCGTTTGGACATAATTCAGACAATAGGCTGTAAGGCCAGCTCATTTCTTCTCTCAGTAATATATATGGGAGTCGCTCCCATTGTACACTGTATCTTTAAAATTCTCATTCTCTACCTCTAACTTGATTCTGACATTTTAATTGCCAACTTAGATCAGGGATCCGAGCATAGTTCTTTGCACTTTCTGCTTTTACCCCTTGTCTCTGACAGATTTTATCTAGCTACACTGATTCAAATATAATCTCTTTAGTGATGGTTTATAAATGTATTTCTCCATCACCAACCATTTTCCTTCCATCAGCCTTTCCCTTCTTCAGATCTAGACACTCTGGCCCAGGGTCTTCTACTAAATAATCTGCCTACAAATTCCTCCCCCAGAGTTTATTAAGTATGTATCTTACAATTATAGATTTTTTTAAATTTTATTTAAAGAAAAAATTTGAAATTGAAAAGTTGTTTCCATTTTGCAAGGTTAGAATTCACCTATTTTTCATTTTTTCCCAAAACGGTTAGAGAAATTTTAATCAAAATTTTAATCGGAATTTCTATTTTTTTATCAAAATGGTTACCAAAATTTCCCCAAACTTTGGTTTTCATAAATAAAATATTTTGATAATTATTATGGTAACAAGTTTCAACAAAAAAAAGTTAGGGAAAAATATGTGTAAAAATAAAACATCTTCCAAAAAAACATTTCTGGCAAAAAAAATCCTTTTTTTAAAAAAAGTAGCTTATACCAAAAATGACCTAAGTTCAAAAATACCAGTTGGAATAGAAATTGTTTGGATGACAGCAATTTGGATTTCTGTGTTCCTGGAAAGATTATGTAAGGGAAGATGGATTGTTATGGTCAGAAAATTTAATTAAATATATGTGTTTTTAAGAACTAGCAACAGTGAGATGGAAAATTCTGAAGAACTGGTGAAAGGTGAACAGATATATTACTATATGATTTATTTTAATATATTTGTTTGGCCTGAAAATCTCTCCGCAATTTATAAAATGCTGATTAATAATAAATGAGTTGTTTTAGTATTAACTGAGTTGAAATCAAAGCAGTTAACTACTGTGTGTCTTCTCAAACAAGTTAATTTTTCAACTGAGATATAGTTAATGGTTTCTTGAGCATTTAAGGAGGTTTTAATATGCTAGCAAAAATTCAATTATCATGCAGGTGAATTAATTGGACAGCAACTGTTTAATCAATCTATGTATCCATATATATTGTGTCTTCACCAAAGTACAGTTCTCTATACTTCATCAACAACTAAGCTGAATAAAATGGGAACACTTCGTTTCCTCCCTCTACCCCCGTTTCCTATGTAGATAAAGGTTCTCTTCATTCTCTCTTAACCAGCTTCCAGACTTCTATATTTTCTACCTCTTTCAAAGATCCCCTATCCTCTACAGACCTCCTAATTTTCCCTCTCAAATTTTTGTCCTGGTGCACCCGATTTCCTGTCATGCACGATGTCTTCCAATGAACAGCCCTGAGCCTGTAACAGACACAAACTCTTCCTGCAGGAGAGGAGGATTTTAAAAGTCCAGAACTTCATACAATAAGATTAATATGGGGGCAGCTTGGGTCTGTGCTGGGTCCCAGTTTTCCCTTGTAATTGTTGCATGCCCTGTGCATGTTTTCTGAGGTTTTAGTAATAAACCTAAATATTACTAGCATGTGTGGGAAGATAGGAATTGTAGTGCCTAGACCAGTGGTTTTCATACTTTTTCTGGGAACCCAGCTGAAGAAAATTGTTGATGCCCGTGACCCAACAAAGCTGGAGATGAAGGGTTTGGGATGTGGGAGGGGCGCAGGGCTGGGTCAGAGGGTTGGTGTGCGGGGATGAGGGCTGCAGGGTGGAGCAGGGAATGAGGGGTTCAGAATGTGGGATGGGGCTCTCGGCTGGGTCAGGGGGTTTTGGTGCAGGAGAGGGTCAGGGCTCTGGGCTGGGGGTGCAGGCTCTGGAGTAGGGCCGGGGATGAGGTGTTTGGGGTGCAGGAAGCACTCTGGGTTTGAGAGGGGGCTCAGGGGATTGGGGCACGGGGTTGGGGTGCAGACTTACCTCTGGCAGCTCCCAATCAGCGGTGCAGCCGGGTTGCAGAGGCAGGCTTCCCGCCTGTCCTAGCACTGCAGACCACGCTGTGCCTGAAGTGGCCAGCAGGAGGTCCGGCTCCTAGGCAGAGGTGAGCAAGCAGCTCCGCGCTGCTCTCGCCTGCAGGCACTGCCCCCCCACCAGCTCCCATTGGCCAGGAGTGCAGAGCCAGTGCTTGGGGCAGGGGCACGCGAAGCCCCGTGGCCCCCCTGCCTAGAAGCCAGACCCACTGCTGGCCGCTTCTGGGGCACAGTGCGGTGTCGGAACAGGTAGGCACTAGCCTGCCTTAGCTGGGCAGCATGGTCAATGGGACTTATAACGTCCCGGTCGACGGTGCTGACCAGAGCGACCCAGTGCCTTACACGCTGCGACCCAGTACTGGGTCACGACCCGAACTTTGAAAAATGCTGGCCTAGACTCCATACAACAGTTCAAAAGGGTGGTCCTGCACTGGGTCTGTAAGCCCATCTTGGCACTGGGACGACACCTTTGGGGAGGTCTGGGTTATGAGGGGAACCATCAGGCAGATAGTGGACAAGGCCAGCCAACCTAGTTATACTGCAGAGAGGAGGAAATGCTCCTTTTCCTATAACTGATAACCAGGACACCAGGATTCTCCAGCAACTCAAGACACTCTCAGAAGATACAGGTGGCTCCTCAAGCTTTTTCAAAATCCAGTCTTCTTTTTGCTACACCGTGTAACAAATCCATGGGGAGCATAGAAAAAATGATGCTGCAGAAAGAAGCTGACCTAATTGTACATTTTTCCGCTAGGAGTTAGTATAATTTTACTGTATAAAGAAACTACAAAGAGCAGAAAAGAAACATTAGACACTTCACTGTATCTAGTAACTCCAGCTCTTCAGATTTATCCAAACAAGCAAAGTTAACAACGTTAATAAACAAACCAAAAGGTTCCATTAAGTAACAACTGTGCTGGCTTACATGACTAGCCCCCAGCATGGTAGCATCATGATCTATTCAAATATAAATGGGGAAATGTTGCCTTCAGTTTCACCTATGCCACCCTGCTGAAGGCAATGGAATTGCACAATTATAAAGGAAGATGAAATATAAACCTACAAGATGAAATTCACTGATTCCTGCATAAAGCCTGAGTAATTAGGCTCTACTATCAGGAACTAAGTCATGATTGGGTGGGATGGAATTTTCTTCACAACCCACAGGCAGGCTTCAGATCTGTAATGCAGCCCTTCTGTGGTCATTATTTAGCCTATGGAAGAATAACATCCACTTCCCCCCAGGCACTCCCTACAGAGGGATCCCAGAGGGATCTAAGTGAAGATCCAATGGTTCCATTCCATGATCCCACCCAATCTTGTTCTAAACAGTGCTGCACCCCCTTATATGGCCAATACCAGGTAGAGTGGGCCCAGTTGGTAGCTCCATCAATCTTTCCTCTACCCTGTACAGAATAGGGTGTCCAGATGTCCCAATTTTATAGGGACAGTCCTGATATTTGGAGCTTTTTCTTATATAGTCACCAATTACCCCCCACCCTCGTCCCAATTTTTCACACTTGCTATCTGGTCACCCTAGTACATAGCTAACACAGTTCCTAAATACTGTAGAAGGCTTTCTGTGGGCCCTCCTCTTTGGAGTGAATTTCATTCATAGAATCCAATTCTGTCCTCCTGTAGACATCTATAGCTCTCACTAATTTTAATGAGAGTTGCATCCTTATATCTGAGAGCAAAATTGAACCCCTATGATCTATTTTAGGTGCTGAATCTTGGCTGTTTATCCTGGAAACCATCTTAATCCTGTTGTCAATACTAGCTTTCCTCTATATTCTCACTCTTTAGAGATAAAGTAACAACACTTTTTTCTTTCCTATTTGTTCTCCTAGCTCCCTTTCTCTCACTCGATCTCACTCCCTCTCCCACCCCCTTTCTATTATAAAACAGAAATTTTCTCTCTTCAGTCTGGTCTGCCTCTTCATCAATCTAGCTTCAATGATGCACATGTCTGAAAAACTAATAACCGCAGATGGTCAGGCTTTGGCTTCTATGATAAGAGAAGTCTATAGGTCTCATTTTTTAAGGATCTTAATGAATTTTGCAGCCTGTGGTTTCATGCAGTTTGTTTCTTTTACTGTTTTAACAAATGCTTGTCAGAATTTGCCAATGAAACCCTGATAATGTTCTTTATTCCGAAATTCTCAACAAATGCAGAACTGGATTATACCAAATCTGCTCAATTAATGCTATACTGCAACTCATGCTGGTCAGCCAGTTCTTGATAAGCTCTTCACTGAAATAGCAAGAGCTTAAATCATTTTCTCCTGCTTTATAATTTGATGATTTATATAGAAAGTTTGAAAGGCTTAATTCTGTTTGATCAGTCTTTGTGCATATTGTTTTCATTTACTTGATGCTAATCCAGCAATTTCCCTATCCTTTAAAATCATCGTAATAGAATTGAACGGGTTATGTCCCAGCCTTAGAGGAACAGATGTAAACCGGAGGTGTTCAAATGTTTTGCATTAAAAAATGAAACTAACAAGTATTGGCTTTTTAACATTTACCCAAATGGATGAACAAATATCCTCTGGATGTTGCAGCTTGCTGAAGTTTTGCTTTGCTAATGTTTGTGAATTTGGGGACATATAACTACAAAATGCGCAAAATGAGTGAAATTTTGCACTGCAACCTATTTGGCAGTATTTTTGACAATGATGGGAAAAACTGTGACCTAAACCTAGCTCTGGGTACAATTTGCTCACTTCAGGTATGCTCAGCCTCATTACAGCTACAAGCTGAGAAAAAAACAACAAAAAAAACATATTGGCTTTAGAACATACCTGCTGCTGTTCTTAGTGACAATTAGATACAATATTAATGGGGCCTTACAAGTGAAAGATAGAGAAAATGTAGCATATCAATGAAAATCATAAATCAGAAGTAGGAATTGTTTTATATTTGGAGTTAAGATATAGCAGGGCCTTTTCTTGTAAGGCTACTCTTGTGAACCATCAATTCTTCTAGGTAGCAAAACAACTTAACTTGACACTGGAAGACATATTAATGGCCTACAGCCTTACAGAGATGAGCATTGCAACAAGGTATTAAACAGTCTGAGCTACTGTAGTAGACCCACCCTTCTTTATTTTAGACATAAGGCAAATCTTCTAGCATTCTTCATATTTTAGCATCCTCCATGATTTTAATAGTACCACCACCTTGCATTTCTCTTCTGCTCCCAAATCAAACTGTGCTTCTTCAAAAGATGTCACACAGATTGCAGAGTTTCATTCACTACTGTATGATTCTACAATGGCATAATCTATTAAAAAGTAAAAGAAGCTTGTTCTTTTCTATACAAAAAATACAGAAAGATATGTTTCTCTAGTCAGCTATGATTAGTTCTAATCTAGCTCTCCAGAGGAGAAGGACATGACATTAAGACATTGAGCTGCTGTATTCCAAAAGGCTTATTCCTAATAGCATTGAGAAAAAAAATTGATTCTTTTGATCTTGTATTTTAATCTTAAATTTTAATTTGCACCATAAAATTTTAATAACTGTCCTCTAGGTTTCAAAGAGAACAGTACTAAGTATTTCATGCACGCTGCCTATTACACATGTAAAGCCAGATCCCTTTGTATCTGCAAGAGCTTTGAGGGCTGCTTATTAAATTAGTAATGACCATCAGTCAATGATTGTCAACCCCTTTGAGCATACATTGTGTTCTGAGCCACTGATCAAAAATAAAGTTAGCATTGTCTACTTAGTGCTTTTATTTTCCCAAACACCATGACGCTATAAAGTAATTGTACATATCATTTCCAATGGTATTTTCCAATCATTTAATATTTCCCTAGTGGTTCACTTACCATGGTTAAGGAGATTAAAGTGCAAAGCAGCTGCTTGTATCCCTCCATGATCTGAAAGGATGATAATGAATTTCATACAGTACAAAGGAAACATGTGGAAGCCAGTGTTCTAATTTCACCATACAGCCAGTGGGCAACAAACCTTTTTATATACAATGAGCCCATGAGAAATGAAAGTTAGCTCACTTAAGAGGTAGTTATTACAACCTGAACATTGGTCTTGGCATTTTGAAAAGTGACCAAGGGCTCTATTTTCCAGATCAGAGAAGCAATTTTTCTCTGAGTAAAGGGAGACAAAATGGTACTTTAGCTGCCTTGGATTCTGGTTCATAACATTCAATAGCTTTTGAGCAATGTGCTTTGGACTAAAGTACTTGTGTTTCATTCCCACATGGAGTACGACAGGCCTTGGCAAAGAGTGGTCTCGGTATATACAGTAGATGGCATACTCTGGAATAGCAACTGACTTTTTTATACTTTCCCTTGGTAGTAAATGTTATTCCTGCTGACAGCAGAATTACGCCAAAGAGTAGGGATTGTTTAAAAAGTTGAACTCCATTTCATTTTGCAATATAGGCTGTGTGTCTACAGAACTGAGTTTAGGAGCCTTCCCTGTCCTTTTAATGTTTGCAAAATGTACTACTGTAAAAAGCAAAGGCAAACTGGAGATTTCTCAAGCAATAAAAGTTTCTCTCATTTCCTATTCCCTTTTATATTAGTTACTATTCATTTTGAACTTACCTTACATTTTGCAGACAATAAAAAGGGAAATAAAACTTCTTTTCTGAAAATTGTTCTATCCTACCACTCTATTTTTAAACCTAATAGGAAAGTGTGATGACCCTGTGCCTTCAGAGATGATTCATGATTGAGCCAAATGCAGATAAATAAGGATTGTGGCAATTTTCACAAGTGACAATACTAGAGCTATTCTGGTTGCTCCTCATTTTCATAATGCTCCCCAACCTGCTGGATTTTGGGGGAGTGGCCAGAAATACTTAAGAAGTGAACAGCTCAGGTGACATTAACTTTATCCGCATAAAGCATCAGAAATTGGGCTAGAGGAAGGTGAAGTGCAGATGGGCTGGGGAAGTGTAATCTGCAAGTCCAAAATGAGATTAATGCACTAGGCAGCAGTGCAGCTACCCTGAGGCTGCTACTGCAGCCCATGGTCTGGAATAGCACTAATACCTCCAGGCTACTTCTGCAATGTACCGGGACCAGTGAATATGTTTAGACAGTTCCTATAGGCCCTCCTTGCGCCGGACCCCATTGACACTCTTATATTTGCTGACATGGAGACCATAGTATAGAACCGACTTCCTTGAAACTGAGATGGCACTTGCTCTATTGCCCCTCACAGGAGGAGGGTGCCTGCCTCCTGGAGAAGAATCACTTTGAGAGAGTGGTCCCTGAAGGAGACTGGGAAAGGGATATGTGGGAAGGGAGAGAGATGGAATCTACTCCAGTCTACTCTATGGAGAACTCTTGATGCATAATTTATAAGACCCAACTGTCTGTTGTGATGGAATCCCAATTCTCAGTGAAAAGTGCAAGGTGTCCTCCAAAAATAATGGAGGTAGAGGTGGGTGGGCAGATCTTGACCATGACATCAAAAGTAGCCCTTAGCAGGTGGCTGGGAATAACCAGAGGTTGTAGCAGTTGAGATGGCTGAAAATTGAGGTCTCTGAATCCTCTGTTGTTTACATGGGGGTTGGCTGGGGGTTGATGGTGGAAAGCCTATGGAGGGGGCAGCCTTGGTCTAAACCTCTCTCAGCTGCTTCCTCCTCAAGGGTGGGGTGTAAATCCACAGGGAGCACAGAGTCAACTTCAAGTCTTTCAACACGTGAAGGGACTCATCCATTTTCTCACTGAACAAATGCATGGTGTGTTCTGGACCTCCCTGGAGAGCCCCAAGGAATGAAGCCAAGATTCCAGCCTCACGACTGTGCCTCTGGATGTAGTGTCAGCTGCGTCTACCACAGCTTGCAGGGAATTCTTACTTACTAATTTGCCCTCCTCTAAGTGAGACTGAAACTGGGCCCTGTCAGGGGGAATCAGCCAGCCTGGAATAACTGTTAAAGTCATTTTGCTAACAAGGCCTGATATGGAATTGTAGGCTTGCAGAAGAAAAGACTTTTCTCCCTAAAAGGCCCAACCTTTTTGAGCCCTTGTCAGCCAGGATGGTCTTGGAGTACTGAGACCTTGCTCTCTCCATTGCCACATGTACCACCATGGAGTGGGGCATTCAGTGGGAGAAGAAAAAGTCAACCTCTTTGGCATGGACAAAACAGCATCTCTTTGCCCTTTTAGGTGTGAGGACACATGAGTCTGAGGTGTGCCAGACCTCTCTTGTTAGCTCCATGATTGCCTTGTAAACTGGGAACTCCACTTTGCTTGGACCTGTAGGCTACAGAATATCCAGGAGCCAATGTTGGGAGTCCTGGACCTCCTTCAATATTACCTGGAGGTCATTGGCTATCCTCTGTATTGCATATAGTCATCTGGTAGAGATGGTGAGGATGGAATCTGGAGATGAAGGTACTGCCATCAGTATCTGCGGATCCGGGACTATGTCCTCCTCCTCATACTTCATTGGATCTGGTGGGTGCCGAGTAGGAGAAGTGTGGTATGTCTTGTGAACTGATCGGGGGGCTAGTTCAGAGGGGTTCCCAGGGTCTCAGTAAGGCCAAACGGAGGGATCAACTGGATATGAGGAACCCCACAGCATCAGTTACCAGTGGTCTCCAGTGACACCAATGCAGTTTCATCCTCCAGTGAAGCAATGTCTCTCAGAAGGACTGGGCCAGAAAGTAGAGGAGACTGAAGGTAAGGGAGGAAAACATCCTCTGGTGTAGTGTAAGAGTCCATATTACCCAGCATTCGAGGCATTCTGACAGACAGGGCTGACAGTTCTGACATGACCTGGGTAGTTGTAGCCAGGCAGTTCTTAGGAGGACGGGATGGTATTGAAGAAAACGCATGTCCAGAACTCCTAGATGGGGCTGGTGAGTGTCAGTCTTTGTGTTTTGGAGCTGGAGCCACCAATGGTACCAACAGATTCCTCTTTTTGCATGCTTTACCCTCCAAGTCGGGGATCTTTTGCAGTTCTAGATCCATCGGATCCACATCCAAAGGCTCACCCAGCTTGGAGAGGCTCATGGAGGGCTTTTTTTTTCTTTTATGGGCAGATCTGGATGGGGATCTGTCTTTGCGAGCATGAGAGTGCCCCTTATTCTCATGGGAAATCCAGAAAGAAGAGTCATTGGGCTTAGCAGCTGTAGATTCTGCTCCTAAACTCATGCTCAGAGGGGTACTGCTCACCTGATGGGACTGATGTACAGGGGAATCTCCCTGGCCCAGAGCAGAGTGAGGTCTCATAGCCTTCTCCATAAGGCATTTTCATAATTTAAGCTCATGAGCTCCATGAGTTTGTGGTGGAAAAGAGCAGCAGATACTGCACTTTGCAGGAATATGCATCTCTCCTAGACAGTAGAGACAGGGTTGGTGTTTGTCACTCACTGAGAAGAAGCGAGGACAGGAGGCACAGTTCTTGAACACCAGGACCCTGAGCATAGTCCCAAGCTGCCAGGAGGGAATCTCCAGTAAGGGAGGGGGAAAACTACCTATGCTAAAAACTTTAACTGTGCTAATATGAACTACAATCTACTTACAAATTTATTTACAGAGTAATAATAGTAAAAGCTGGAGAAATCTGTGGACACAGGGATTCCAACTCAGGCCATGCGGTGGTAAGAAGAAACTGGAGAGGCATTGACCTTCATTGCCTCTTATGCCCTTGGTCTGGAGCACATAGTGAGCTACTGAGCATGTGCGAGCCAACAGATGCTTTGGTTAGAATTTCTGGTCTTGGGCACATGGCACACCTGAGCACTCAGGTGTGGAATATTCATAGGGACCAGCACTCTAAGAAGAATCTTGTCATTTGGCACAGTTGCACATTATTGGCTGTTATTGGGGAGGTCCGGGGGGAGGGGGGGGAGGGGGGAGGGAAGGAATCCAAATGTAATATTCAACCATTCCACCAAAGGTCACCAAAAGAGTGCCGCCCCGCCATAACCCCCCCCCCACCCCCGAGCACCGCACCCCCCAAACCCCGAGCGCCACGCCAGGCTGCCCAAACCCCCGCCCCCCACCCCCAGCGCCGGGCCGGGCCGCCCAAACCCCCGCCGAGCCGCCCAAACCCCAAGTGCCGCGCCAACCCCTGCCCCCCCCAGCGCCATGCCGCCGAAGCTCCCGCCTCCCCAGTGCTGCGCCGCTGAAACAAAAACAAACAAACAAACAAAAAACCTCGAGCGCCGCCCCACCGAACCAAAAAAACAAAAAACCCCAAGTGCCCCCCCGCCACCCTCCAGATTGGCCGCCCCTTCCAAGGTGCCGCCCCAAGCACATGTTTGGTCGGCTGGTGCCTGGAGCCGGCCCTGGGAGCACTGCCAGGAGGCTGAAAAGCTACGTAGATATGAATAAGGGAGCAATAATTAAGAAAAGAGCCTCCTTGTATTTATCACAGGTGGCTCTCTTTGATTAATATAAGAAAGCTAAATAACATTGCAATATTTAGAAGTCAGAGCTCAGAGAGGATGACTCAGGCACCCACACTGACAGCTTTATCCACCTCAAGAGAGGATCACTATCAGCTACTGATAAATAACAATACAAAGAGAGAAATATTAGAATTATAGGTAAGGGAGAGATGTTTTCAGATGAGATATCATTTGAAACAGCAATCGTGCAAAGGAATAGAGAAAGGT
Organism: Chrysemys picta bellii; assembly: GCF_011386835.1. NCBI lineage: Eukaryota > Metazoa > Chordata > Testudines > Emydidae > Chrysemys > Chrysemys picta. The sequence continues at coordinate 85,046,439 of NC_088798.1, forward strand.
GGCCAAGACAGCAGGAGCTGCAAAGGAGAAGGCCCTTGCACCATTAGTGGCAAGGCTGTTCAAAAGTACAGGGCAAAGGCTGAGGGTAGAGGGTAGTTACTGAAATCCACCTTGGGATTGTATGATGGATATCAGAGCTTCTTCCCTATCCTTCCCCCTTAATCCAGTTTACGCATGTTCTTGTTCTACTCACAAGGGCTGCATGTGGATAAAACACACGGTTGCAGAGAGATGCCCAGCATCAAAGCTTGTCACAAATCTCTCTTCTCACTTCTGAACATGGTTGATTTTATTCTGATAAAAACCTCTGACTTTTGGGTGTCTCCACGTTCCTTTGTATGGGCAAGTACATCACTCACAAGACAGCTGTCGCTGTTTTTCCACACACCGTAATTCAACTTTAATTAAATTGTATTTAATACTATACAAAAGAACATTCAGAACAATCACAGGTGAATAACTTCATCAGTTCCAACTGCCAGGAAAATAGTTTTTCTTGTTAATCGGCCTCAAATAGATTCGGGGAATGGAATTTTGCATTTTTAGAGTAAACCACTGCATTTTTTTCCAAAGGTATTCACACGGAGAGCATTTTAATTTTCCACACTATAGCTATGTTGACCTTTGAGACCTTGCAAAGTAAAGTATTTATGATTCTGGGCTTTTTTATGGTATTGTTTCAATATTTTTTGTAACATTTGTATTTCTTGCTGATGTTTTTGGCATTAAAAATCACTCAAGCTGTGCTGAAATATAATGATATTCACTGAACCATAATATGGAAGGATAATTCAGTTCAGGGAGGTTATTCTAGCTCATCATGTACACAAAAGCCTCAAAGAAAATGCAGGGGATTCTCAGTTCTTGACATGTGCACTATTCAGTCTCTCTCCTTTTTCTGAATAACTTGACCTAGAGAAGATTCACTTACATAGAGAAATATGCAGCTTTGTCTGCAGAGCAAGCCAGATAGAGCAAAGATCCAAGATGGTCTGATAGAAATGACTTACATTGTCTTCCTAGACACCCAATTTATTTTAATTGTGATTATGGTAACCCCAGGTCTAAAAGAATCACCATTTCTATCTACTTAGAACAGTGCCAATTATCTAGTGAGTGCCCATCACTTCTCAAGATGCTATAACCAAAGTTACAATAGGTCAATGCTCTAATTTTCCTCTGCTCTGTGTTTTGCTTTACATTTATTTCCATCTTCTCTCTCCTCCTCTACTACTATGCCTTCTCTTCTTTCTTTCTCTACCCTCTTGACTTCCCCTCTTTTTCCTCCTCCTCCTCTTCCTTGCTGCTTTTACTTGCACCTGTGGGAAAGCCACATGAGAGAACTGAGATTTGCACTACATCGTGAATTCAGTGAGGTTTGTGGTCATTCTTTCCCCCTCCAGGAAGAAGTCCCAAAACTGTAACCTTGTTGCCAAGAAAGTCCTGCCGCTTGCTGTTATAAGCTTTACCATTGTGGGTGACAGCTTTGTAATTGCTGAGAAGGTGGGGGTCAGGGAAGCTATATGTCTTCTATGAGATATGCTGGTCTATTCTAGAGAGGTTCATGAAGTTTAAGACTGAAACCTTTAATCTGACCCAGTATTCTGAGAGTCAGAGTGAGCGAGTGTTGCAAGTGGATACCAGGTTGATGAGCATTCAGCAGCTGATGTTGCTGAGAAGTCCATCAGCTGCATTTTGCACTAACACAAGCTTTCTTAACGTCACTGTTCAAAGGAGTAGTGAGCTGCAATAGTCCAGCTTGGAGGTCACAAAGGCAGGGAGTTAAATTTTGCAAATCTCTATTGTTGGTTGAACCAAATTGCTGCATCTGAAGACCCTCAAATTCTAGAATATTTGAAAGCAGATCCAGGTCCAAATTTAACAGCTTGAGCTCTTCTTTACTCTACACTGTCACTACGTCTCTGATAGTCAGACATCCATAAAAATCAAGTCTGAAGGTTATGTTAATACTAACTTTCCATTCGCCTAGCAATCTCTGAAACAAGACTAGACAAATGCAGAGTCCTTTCTGTCTTGGTACCATCTTCTGTGCATTTGAACTATGAATTATAATGGTGTGCTGTATTATACTGACCTTTTCAATACACTGCATGTTGATTGGCTAGCTATTCCACATCAGCCCTGATTATTCTCTATACAATGCTATGAAATGGAGTGCAATTTCTGGCTAGTCAAAACACAGAATATCTAGAAAGTTAAAATAGTGCAAAATGGTGATTCATTTCAAATATTACAACGTGTATAGATTGAAACATTTATAGTTCTGGCTAAAAATAAAAGAATATTATAGGAAATAAAGAAGAGGGAAACTTAATTCTGTCCCTAACACAACTGGATATAGGTCATAAGCTCTGCATTCTGTCTAAGATATCACACCATAAATTTAAAAATATCAATGTCCGCTAACGAACCAAGTATTAGATGAGTCCCCCATGCACCTTTATATAGGGCAACATACATGATTAAAGCTCAGAAACAACAGGAAAGTAAATATTTAAGAGGCTGTTCATTGCATTTTATGTTATGTTAATGAGGTCTGATTTCTGAATATGTATTAATATGCAAAGAGAAAATGACTCATCTGTTTCCTGGTAGTTGTTTGGAAGATTCACAGATTACAGATAAACACAGATGGATAAAGTGATGTACCAGATGAAGCAATATAGACATCAAGACATTAAGGACAGAGCTGGTCAAACAATGGGTCCAAATTTTCATAAACATTTGTTAAATTTTAATTGTTTTTTTTTCATCTAAATTCAAAATTTCAATGAAAAATTTCAACACAATTTTTAATTTGACTTTGACTTGACTTTGGCCAAGAAACTAAGGGTATGTCTACACAGCAAAAAAACCCTGTGGCAGCGAGTCTCAGAGCTCAGGTCTACAAATTTGGGCTCGTATGACAGTGCTAAAAACAGCTGTTTAGACGTTCAGGTTCAGGCCAGAGCTCAGGCTCTGAAACCCATCCCCTTCCTCCAGCCTCAGAGCCCAAGCCTGAATGTCTACTCAGCTATTTTTAGCGCTGTAGTGCAAGCCCAAGTCAGTAGATCTGGGTCTCAGACTCACTGGGACAGGGGGGCGGTTTGCACTCTAAATCCACGCTCTCACTCAGGTTTGGGCCCAAGCTCCCCTTCCATTCACACATAAATCAGTCTGCCTTGGGTCAGCAAGCACTCAGGATCCAAGTCCTAGAGCCCTGCTAGGGGAGTGGGCCAGAGCCTGAGTCCTGTTGAGTCTCGGGTCCAAGCCCTGTCATTTTGTAGTGTGGATGCAGTTCAAGCCACAGATGCGAGTCAGAAGACCTGCGTAGTGCAATATGGCATTAGCATGATTGAGACACCCATATCCAACAACTGTAAACCCAGGTTTACAATGCAGTATGGATGTTCAAGAATGGTCTTAGAAACAAGGCGTCCAAACAATGCAGTATAGACATATCCTTAGAGTAATGTATCTGTTTTTCCAGTTACCCGTATGAAATCATACTTACTTTACTGGTGTTAGTCAGCAAAGTAGTTTGAGATCTTTAGATGAAAGGCTCAAAAAATGCAAAGAATTATTGTTTTGATTTTGGTTTTGCAATAATTATGAGGCATTTGCAACAAATTGCATTATTAAAAATTTAAAGAAAAACATGAATTGGGGTAGGACTGGAACTATGAAATAAGGTATAAGTTTAGACCCAATTTGAAGGCCTTTCATATGTAGATCTTCCACTAAATTTCCACGCATGCAGGACTGGAAAATTTTGTGGTATTTCTCACATTTCTAGTAAAGATGGTTCTGTTGTTGGTATGTTTGACATACCTGAAGAAGGAGTCGTGAAAGATTTACTTATATTAGCAACAGTAGTTATGATTACGCTCACACTGGGGCTGGAAAGAACTTTTTAAAAATAGATTAACATTTGTAGAAGTGGATGATATTAAAAGGCAATACTTAGCCACAGTTACCACACCAGGGTATCTGAAAACTCACAGTTATTCTCGAAGAGAAATATGGTAGCTTCAGTACTGCTGTGCTGTGTAGCCAACACTCATGATATCTGGCATTTTTCTTGCAACCTCAATTCCATGGTTCAAGAAATTATGTCAGAATCTCAGCTTTAGTTGTAGACAACAGCTGGAAAGTGTGAACATTAAATGTTCAAAAACTAGAAAGCAAATGAAGAGAAACAAAAATGTATTATCTAAAATCTCAGGATTTTAAGCCAATTTTATTGTATTTTGGGGGCCTGAGTCATGACCCCTGAACATTTGGTGTTGGCAATATTGAGGATGGTACAATAACAGTTGATAAATACTGAGTTTTAAATGATGACCCCTGAGGGAACAAATTGTAAGTGTTCCTCAACATGCTGCATTTTGTATATGATTTTACAGCACATTGACAATAATTACCTGAGCAAACTGAGATTTAAAGGGGCAGGCTGAATTTGAACAGTGATCTTGAGTTCTCACCCGTCTTTGTGTATCATGCTTGGGTCTCTGTCTCTTTTAAAGATCATCTTGTTGACTTTTCTGGATAACTCCAGCTAGCTCAATGAGTACAGGAAGTCCCTCCCGGGCAATCATGAACTAGACAGGTTCCTCCTCTCCATGTGTTATACCTCAGTAAACACATTCCAGTTCTAACTCTGAAATGGACATGTCTCAGTTTCTTTGACAACACAGAACCTTTAGGCTTCACAAGGACAATCCTTTTCTTCCACCCCATAATCTGAAACGTACCTTTAGAGAATTCACTGAAAGAGGAACAGTTCAAGTAGCATCTTGTGTTTGGTTTTGGGGGGTTTTCCTATTGGGATTTAGTTAGCTTGTTTTTGAAATGTGAAAAATGGTACTTATTATGTGGAGGAATAAGCTCACAGGTCACATAAAATACTTTCATAATTCATTTATAAGATTTGCTTTGTCACGGTTATTGACCCATTTGTTATGAGTATGATTATACCATGACTATGAAGCTCCATCTCACCAGCAAATTTGTGCTATTATTTTTAGACTGAAATCTCATGGGCCACTTTGAATGTTTTCAAATCATTGCACCAGTTAAAATTAATGAATCTGTGGCATTTCTCACAAAGACAAAATGTGCACAACCTGGGGACTTTGTAGGCTTAGAGTAAAATTTTCAAAAGGGCCATAATGACTTAGAAGACTACATCCCAGTTTCATGTAATTTAGGTGTTTAGAAGCCTAAATCTCATTGATTTTCCCTGTGACAGACTCCTATGGTGTCTGTGTTGCTTTTGAAAGTGGGACTTAAACACTTTTTTTTTGGTCTAAATCTAATACTGTCCTATTTGGTAGCCCCTGTGAAATTATCTCTTTCACCCAGTGCATAGCTGTCTTGCATATCTGTGTTTAAAACCAACATCAAAACTGGCAGCCTTACTAACATTTGCTTCAGAGAGACCAAGGATTAAATGGACACCGAGGCGGAACTCTCCTCTCATTTGCAGGGATAGTCCCCCTTTACAATCTGTTGGCACCTTGGCAGAATAGGGAAGCTTGAACCGCTGCTACTCATGCTACACTTTTTCTGTGAATAAAAAGATGGCTTTGATGTTAACATGCACCTTTCATGAATGCTCAGCTTGCTTAAAAATAAAAGTTCTGTGCAACAATATTATAAAGCAACTTTTAAGCTGCCTAAATGTCTTTTGTGTTTCTCAGGCTAAAATGTATCTTGAAAGCAGGTTTTCAAACTCTAATCGAGCGTATAGTTGTCCAGTTTCTGCTCATTTACTTTGGAGTCACTTCTTCATGGGAATACTTGAAGAAGAATCCATATTGAAAGTTTTGTGATGATTGTTTTACTTTAGATTCATAAAGGGACTGAACAGCTGCAAACTTTATGAGATCTAATCTAAATACCTGCTCCTTGTCTTTCTGTGCTGGGAGATATTTATATTATCTATTCTGCTCTATACTAACCATCAGGCTGAATGCTCCCTGGAGCTCTGCTGACTCAAAATAATGACTTGTAGGGGAGCTCTAATGACAGAACAAGGGGCAATTATAGACCCAGCATGAGGCTTGGAATAACTGTGTGATGTATTTTGTGCAGTTGATTGACCTCATGTTCAAGTTCATTTGTGCTTCACTATTGTAGATATGGCCTATGCCTCAGGGTATATGGCTTGTTAATTTCAATATAAGAAGACAGAACAGATTAGATCAAATCAGATAGCTCAGAGAAAAACAAAGCAGCAACAATGAAAGCAGAGGATAAGTGATAGCAAGATGTGGGGGCTCTGAAAAAAAATCCTTTTACTGGCTTCAGAGGACAGAATGGGAAGTTATAAGGATACAGATTATTCTTTTTTCTTTAGATAGTCAGAAAGGCTGCTCTCAGGAACTTTTAAAAGTCAATATAAGCTAACTTTAAAAGGGGGGAAAGTTTCTGTGAGAATCAGTCATTGGACTGTAACATTTCAGAGCAAAACCATCTGACAGTCCCTCTCTCAGGCTAGTGTTGCCAACGGTTCCATATAATAAAGCCTGTCTCTTATTCAAATAAAAAAATTCCTGTCCAATACTAGATCGGTACAAGACACCTTTTATCCACTATTTCAGAGTTGCCAGGCCCGAAGAGGTCCAGAGTACCACTCCGGCACCTGAAATGCAGGAAGGAACTGTGCTCCAACACTTCACTTTGCAAATTGCTGCTGTTTGCCAACTTGATCTGGGTGCATGGGATTGCAGCACCATTCAAATTTGGCCTGGCCCACCCCTCAACCTGGCATGCAGCACCCAGAGCTGGAGAACTCCTAGGCTGAGGAGAAGGGATTTGCCCCCAGAGGCTCAAGTCAAGACTGGGGACATCTGACATCTGTTCCTTATTTTTGAAATAAACTGTGTTGGCAGTTCTCCTCTCTCCTGATCGTGTCACTCTGAAATACATTCCTGCTGTGATATAATTCACTGGCTGACATAGAGGACAGCTTTTCTGATGGGCTGTTTATAATCCTGACTCCAAATATTTTTGCTTTAAAAAGAACAGAAAAGTGTTGGTATACCCCCACCCCATCGATATTAGTGTATACCACTAAATTAACATAAATTATCTTATGTGACTATGAACAAAATTATAGAGCGAGTCTAGTTATACAATGATATTGCTTGGAAAACACTGTTCAACAGCTGACACATGCATTTCCCAGAAACCTACCTTAGATTCTGAATTGGTTGAATAGGGAGTTCAAAACCAGCACCTGTGTTGGTAAGGACTATTTATGAGCATTATCATCCATCTACCATCAGCAATGATGCTACTTGCAGGTATAAATCCAGGAAAAGTAGTATCACTGTTGCAGGGTCTGAGTTTCATTTACATTAAGGCCCTTTTACATCACTTGGCCGTCTGAAGTATTTTTTTGTTAAAACTTACAATTCTATTTACACCCAGTTTAATACCACCTTACATTGTCAGAACTGAGTCAAGGGGTCGTATTGTAAATGAGAATCAGGAACTTCATGTGTGATTGTGCATTTGTAGAATCAAGCCTAAAGTTGGCTTAATATTCAAGTGCTAGTGACCACGTTTTCAATAATATGCATCCATACTTTGATACATTTTGATTTGTGTGCATAAATATTGAGATTGTGTTTACAAATATGGTATTACTCGCACATAATCATGGCCAAGTGTGCTTTCAAATATCCAGTTTGCACACACAGTCATGGTATTTGCCCACAAAATGGGCATGCACAACTGTATGCACACAAATGCGTGCACATATTTTTGAACAGCTGACACTAAATGGACACACTCAGGTTAAATGTGGCCTAATATGTAGGTACTGGAAGAATAAACCCTTATAAAGCTAAATCCAATAGATACGTTTCCACGAAATTAATTTTAAAAATACAATGGAATTTTTACCACTTACACATTTTTCTGCAGCATTAACAACTCAAACATTGCAGCAACAATGCAGTGCATCTAATCAGAAACTGACTAGAAGCAAAATTGAAACTGACTACTTTATTTTCATGGTCCAAAACCAAACAAACAGCACGAGCCCTGGAAAGTAAATTAGATTTTTAACGATCTATTTTAAAGAGCTCAAGTATTAAAAGTATCGGAGGAAAGAAAATAGTTGGGGATTTTAACAAATAAATGTTAAGCTGATAATGTATATATAAAGTTAAAAGATTGAAATGCTATTGTGAACCATAAAATAACAGTTTAATTCAACAATTTTAAAAGATTTGAACATCTTAGTTATAACCTACACTCACAATGCCAGCAAAAATTTAGGAATAAATTATTTAAACATCTAAGATACAATTTGATATTTTCCCTTTTCTTGGAGTGAACAGGGCAAAAACTCCTTTTGTGTAACAGGTGTCTATTTTTGTTTGTTTGTTTGTTTTTGAGAGAGAGAGAGAGAGAGAGAGAGAGAGAGAGAGAGAGAGCGCTGTGGTGCTCTGCACCTGATCCTCAGTGGAGAATCTCCATCCTAAGCAGAGCAGCTCAGAGGCAGCACTCAAGGGCATGAAATCCTAGTTAATTAAACCATTAGAGAGCATGTGCTCAGTTTGTCAACTAGAGAAACTAAACGCAGATGTACATTAAACCTACTTTCTGGTTTTCCAATATGACAGGGATCCTAGAGAGTTTAGTCTGTGGGTGGTTGTGTGAGAAATAGCCAGAGACAGTCTCTTTCCAGAAACATTGCTTTGTAATTTGGGTCTGTGGACTTGCACATATAGGAAGGAGAATATATATCTCCATAGGCTTAAAACCTAGAAAATAGCATCTTGCTTTACCATCCTAAAACACTTCCAAAGATAGCCACACTATCAAAAACAACAAGGAGTCTGGTGGCACCTTAAAGACTAACAGATAGTTAGTCTGTTAGTCTTTAAGGTGCCACCAGACTCCTCGTTGTTTTTGTCACACTATCAAAATGATCCATGGAAGGAGCATAGCATAGAATAGTGCACATCTATCTATCCATCCATCAACCTCTCTCTCTCTCTCTCTCTCTGTATATATATATATATATATACACACACATACACACACACATACTATATATATACACACATACACACACTGTATAAGAGAGTATATATTTGCTATAATCTTTCAATGGATCATGCTCTGTTACCTTTCATAAGCATTAAATTACTTTCCAATGTTGTGTAATAAACAGCTCTAGAGACTAAAATCCTCCATTTTTCCACAAAACAGGTACCCCATTTAGACAGTGCATAGGGCAAACTTGCCACATGCTGTCAGTTCTGCTCCAGATAAATCATTTTGAGAATCAGAGGATAGTTAAGTCTCCAGGCAACTTGGCTGGGTCTGTCAATCAGTGCAGACTGATAGACCTGGGAAAGTATGATATGCACATAATACCACTATGAACTCTGGACTAAACTACCAATATTTAAAATATATTACTGATGTATGTATGTATTTATTATAAGCCCACACAGCCTGGTGTGCATTGTATAAATAAAAAGAAATACAAATAATAAATCATTTTCAAATAAGCTACCAAAAAACTGAGAGATGACAACTTCCAGTTACTTCTCTCCTGGGCCAAATTCAAACCAGTGACAAGCAGGAAAGGTCACAGACCCTACTCAGAGTTCTCTTAAGCCACTTTGGCCACCATTTTTTCATCCAAAAGGCTGTGTAGATATTCTGGATATTCTATACATTACTTACAAAAATTAACTGCATTAAAAGAACATTCAGGTTGCACAATGGAAAGCTCAGAAGTCAGGAAACCATGACAAAGATAATGCTGCTTGTGCATACTCAGATCTTCTAGAACCCTGCCTCATGCAGGGTGCAGGATGGACTGTGCTCACCAAAGGAGGCAACTGTGAAATATTTCATTTTATCCTCAATGTCCAGTGAGTGGCACCATATCTCATTACTGCACACCAGCCAAATCCTGCTCAGCATATAGAAGGGTTTTTCTTTCTTTATAGAGCTGTGACACCTCCAGCCTGCCCCCGACTCCCTAAGGCTCCCTGGCCTGACCATGGGGGACAGTGTGAAGAGTCCCCAGGAGTCAGGGCAGTGGCTGCTCTGTTTTGTTCCAGACACACTGAAAGGAAACATTTAGATCTTTCTTCAGAGTTACTGCTCTGTGGGAAATTTTGAATTTTCTAATTTTCATTCCATTTATTACTCAATGTATGGTTCTATTTAAATTCTGAGTTCTGACCAGCTCCCCAGGGAAGTCAGGATGCAGTTTTCCCTGTTTTACTGATGGACAAATGAGGCACCGAGAGATGAAGTGGTTTGCCCACAGTCACACAGCAAGTCTGTGGCAGAACCAGGAAAATAAAGACACTCAGTGCAGTGCCTTAGTGGCATGTGAATTCTTCCAGTGTATTCCTGTCCCATTCACTACACACCATACAAGTTCTGCAGTGAGCGCCTGATCCAAAGGCCGTTGAAGTCAGTGGGAAAAGTCCCATTGACTTTAATAGGTTATGGAAAAATTGGGTTTGTTTAGTCTGGAAAAGAGAAGACTGAGAGGGGACATGATAACTGTTTTCAAGTACATAAAAGGTTGTTATAAGGAGGAGGGAGAAAAAAATTGTTCTTCTTAACGTCTGAGGATAGGACAAGAAGCGATGGGCTTAAATTGCAGCAAGGGCAGTTTAGGTTGGACATTAGGAAAAACTTCCTAACTTTCAGAGTGGTTAAGCACTGGAATAAATTGCCTCGGAAGGTTGTGGAATCTCCATCAATGGGGATTTTTTAAGAGCAGGGTAGACAAACACTTGTCAGAAATGGTCTAGACCAGGGATCGGCAACCTTTGGCACGCGGCTCGCCAGGGTAAGCTCCCTGGCGGGCCAGGCCGTTTTGTTTACCTGCCGCGTCCACAGGTTCGGCTGATCGCGGCTCCCACTAGCTGCGGTTCGCTGCTCCAGGCCAATGGGGGCTGCCGGAAGCGGCGGCCAGCACGTCCCTTGGCCCATACCGCTTCCCACAGCCCCCATTGGCCTGGAGCAGCGAACCACAGCCAGAGGGAGCTGCGATCTGCCGAACCTGTGGACGCAGCAGGTAAACAAACCAGCCCGGCTCGCCAGGGTGCTTACCTTGGCGAGTCGCGTGCCAAAGGTTGCCGATCTCTGGTCTAGATAATACTTAGTCCTGCCTTGAGTGCAGGAGACTGGACTAGATGACCACTCAAGTTCCCTTCCAGTTCTATGATTCTGTGATCAGGCTCTGAATGACAAAAGGTTGCAATGGACACCATTGCATTCACAAAATACCATACAATACATGAAGTTCCAGGGTGCTCTGGACCCTAAACCATTCACTACACTGCCATGCCTAATTCCCTTTCCATCATGCAAACTGGATGAGCCAAAGGTCCTTCCAAGGAAAAGCAGCATGGCATCATGGAATAAAAAACTTTATTTTTTGAGTGCTTCACTTTGTAACCTATAGATATTTTTAATGGAGTTTCCTACATCTTTAAAAAAGAAACATGAAGAAGGAAAGAAATTTCACCATGTTTGCTAGCCAGCAGCAGAATGCCCCATACTGCCTGGAATGTGCAATTGATCAGTCAGGAACCATGCAAGCTCATCTATATACAGCCGGTCAAAACACTTTCCAATTTTGAATTTTTGGATGAAAAATTGACCCATTTTTGGTGCACATTTTAGCCAAAAATGCATTCTGTTTTTTTTTGTTTTGTTTTGTTTTTTTTGTTTGTTTGTTTGTTTTTGTTTGTTTTTTGACAAACTTCAGAGCTGGTCAAAACATTTAAATTTTTGAAACAGTTTAAGAAGAAAAGGATACAGTTTTCAAGTAAATTTTCATTACCCCCCCCCCCCTCGTTTTTAACTATCTCTATTTCCATATAACAGAAAAGAAGGCAGACCTGTTTTGAAGCCTGTCTCCTACTTTGCCCAACTCCACTGAGCATAAAGAGAGACACAGCACCACCTACAAACTTTCCTAAACTATGCACATATGCCCAGAACAAATAGAAGGCTGGCAGACCATTGGAGACTGTGTCACAAAATCCAATACATAAGCACAAAGAATATTTTTGAAATTCCGTATAACTTTGACAAATCACCATCAGTTTTTAATCAACCCAACAAAAGGCACATCTGCAAACTAGGAACTACCTACCTGTCCAATTTGAAATTTCTACCATCTACAACTTTCCTGCTGGATCTCTTCAACAACATTACAAACATTTTTATTTAGTTATACTGGAAAACCAGTAATTCTTTCGCTTTAATGAAAAATAGATGAAGACAATTTAGATTGAAACTCCCCCCCCCCCCCCCAAATAATAATAAAGGTATTCCCTGACTGAGAAATGTCAGCCAGGAAGGTGTAACACTAAAAAAGTTCTAAGAAACAGAATGGAAATGCTTGGCCATCCTTAGCTATAGGCATCACTGTGCACTTCACGTATACAACATCTCTGAAAAGAAAGTCTGCACTTTAGTGAGTAGTCCCTGCAATCAGGTTCAATTCTCCCCTCTTCCACTCGGCAGAGGAGAAATGGGGGCTATCCAGGGAATGGTCATATCTCCCCGATCCAGTGGTGGCTCAGTCCTGGTATTAGTTACAGCAGCTTAGGAGCTCCTCTAATTTACTATGCTGGCATAGGGTTCCTCCTCATCCCCTCAATATCCCAATACATCCCTTACATCAAGTGAGCGTGAGGTGTCTGGTGTTGGATCTACCTCTGCAAATTTTATACCAGTGAGGAGTTTCCCTCATCCAGGAGAACTCAGGCCATTTACATCTAGAATCCAGCCTCTTTTCACTGGTGCACAATTCACAGATTCTTATCTGGCCCACAGTTTTGGATGCAGGCAAAATTCCCACTGATCTATGGGAACAGAATCTAGGCATAAATCATTCTGGGATTTTTCTGCTTAAAGGGGGCTATAGAAATGAAACATTTATTGTTAATTATTAAACATTGTTAACATCTATCAGGACCCAGAGTTTCATCTGATAAAGTCTCTTGCTGTTGTGTTTTGTTTTTTGTTTTGTTTTTTATAAGAGGACTGATTGATTTATTGACTTGTATAATAGCAATTACACAGATAAACTGTACAATGCTGCGGTCTGAGACTGGATTTCTTTTTATCCCTATCATGAGAATGTCAGCAAGGCTATTTCTCTTATTTTAAAGGTCAATTTCTGATTACAATCTGGATTTGAAACAAAATAATTTAATGAGACATATCCCAAAGATATGAAATCCTTTTTACCTCTGATGGGCCACTTTGTTCACTTATCTGACATATGCTGCAACATGCTACCTAAAATGACCTTTCTTACAGTTAATGAGGATAAGATCTCGTTATGTACAACTTTATTTACGTCAACACTGACTGAAGATTAATGTGAAAAAATGCCTTTGACTGTGGGTTTGAAGTCTGCTTTCTCTCTGCTTTCCTGCAGGAAGCTTGTCTTTGGTCAGTTTCACCTACTCAGTTACAATGCTAATGAGTTTCTTCTCCCCTAGCCCAAGCTGCAACTTCAAAGCGCTGTCTACACAGCTATTTTTAGAACGCTAGTGCCAGCCCCACTAGCCCAAGTCTGTCAATCCATGCTGGAAGGCTCGCTGCCATGGGCTGTGTAGACATACCCTGAATGGCAGTAGAACCACTCTTCAGCCACTGTTGTCACCTCAGCCCTGGAGCAGCTCTGCACAGGGACAACTTCTCATTTCACAGGGGAGAACGGCTGGCAAATCCACAGGCACCAAATCGCCAGATCTATGTCTGCTCGTCTCTCTCAAAGCTTTGTGTGGCAAGGTACGGAGAGCGCCCGCAGAGCTGCGTTCCAGGGTGGGACTATGATCCAGATCCTGCTCATTCTCTGTTCAGCAGCATGTGCCCCTTATTACACTTATGCAGCCCGTGTCCCCAGAGCATCCTTCCCAATATGTTTGTAATGGGGAGGGCAATGTTTTTAATTCTGTGGCTAATTTGTATCAGCATGTGCTGTTGGTTATGCAGCTAGGTCCAGAATTTCAGAACTGCTTTCCCTTTTTAATATGGGTGCAGTGTTGCAGTCTCATTTCTGTGCCTACTACTAATGATCTCTCCACACAAATCCTTTTACTTAGACATTTACATACCCACTACAATCTACCTGCATGCTATCAACTGCAGAATCAGAGGCTTGATTTGTAGAGGCCATCAGGTACGTAAGGTTAAATTGAAAGATTTATGATCACAGTTAGCTGCATGCACAATATAGGCACAAACACAAGAGAACACATAAAATGCCAGCACATCACGGCCAGATACAATGGACGGCCATGCAGAGGAACAATTAATAATGGACATATGGCTGCAAAAAGACTGGGTTAAATCCTAAATCAGGCCAATACATTGCCCAAATAGAGGGACAAATCTTGATCTTCTTACTAAGCAAGTAGTACAACTGATTTAAAAAAGGTCTGTTTGCCCATGAGACGGGAGCAGGATTTGATCCGAGAGGTTTAAGGGCCCAGTCTACTCTCATCTTTTTGCAATCCAGCTCCCAGCAAATCAAGAATGCTGTGTCACCACCTCTGTGCACTGCTTCAGCTAAGCAAACAGGAAAAAAACACTGCTTGAACATTTCCGTACAGCTGACAATGGGGAAAATCTGATCATACAGTTAATCTAGTGAGTAATGCCCACCTTTACTGACAGGCATAATGTTACAAAATTCCTTCACAACACAATTACAACACAAGTGTCCTGACACTCACCATTGTTGCTGCCAGGGAGTATGGTTGGGTGGCTGTTTTTTTCAGTCCAATGAAAATTTACCAGTGAATTTGTTCCAGTGTCATTGTGGTGCCATGTGCTCTAGCTTCTCGAGTCAACATCACAGAGGTGAGAGGTACACTGACATTTGAAAATAACGCCAGATCCTTGTAAGATCCAGCCCCCTCTGTGGGAAATCTCCCCCCTGGTAGGGCTTGAACTGAGAAACCTCAGATCCTCAGAGTCCTACCTATTGAGCTAAAGAGAAATCTCCCTCATCAGTCATCAGGCACCCTCTGTGAACCCTCCTGCGGTTAGAGGGTATCAACATTAAGCCTGAAAGCAAAAAACAAATAGAGAAAGATGTTAATGAAAGGTATAATTAGAGGAGAAAGAGTTTGTCTTTTGCCAACTACCCCACTACCCATTTCCAAAGAAAATTGCATTTAAAAATTAGAAAAGAAACCAACCGTCTCCACTAAAACATCCCCTTTGTTTCTTTACAAAGTGACTGAGTTCACTTGTTGTTCCTAAGGATGACTGGAAGAGGTCTAGGAAGGCAGAAGGTAATAACAAGGCAGTGACCTCTGTGTTGCTTTATAGATTCACAACAAAGCATCATTATTGACATGATTTTAAAGAATTTTCTGAGGCTCAGAATACAGTTGCTGTAAGGAATAAAAAACAAGCATCCCTTTGAGAACAACAGATGGCATCCAAGGTGACTTGTCTCCCAAACAGGTATGTACTTGTTTTCACTTGTTTGAAAATAGCCATCATTTATCCAGGTTTGTTCAGCAGGTCCTTAATGACGTTGCCTCCATCAATGAATAAAAAAAGAATTGATGGCAAAAATAAAATGTAAAACTGCAAGTTAAACTTCTTTTGCCCATCAGCAAATCTGAATCCTTAAGGGATGCAAAAAACCCTGTGAAAATAAAAAGTAACAGCACTCTTGATAAAAACTATGCATTTCAGTGGATTCCTAGATTCAAGATAAGGGAACAGTAATGCCTTTGCCACCCTCCTCTTTCCCCCCTCCCCCACTCTGAGATTGCAGTGTAAAACAAACTTACTTCACTGCACCATCTGGGTAAAAATAAGTTGTGTAACCAGCAAGGATGTTAAAAATGGGCATTAGTGACACATAAAGAGAAGTGCCACTGCAAATGGCTTGTTACAATGCTTTGTAACTCACTGTGGGCTTATGCTGATTGCGGGACTGGGAGACAGAGCTCCTGGGGTCTATTCTGGACACTGCAAATGACTCTGGGCATTCAATCAAAGGCAAATCCTGCCCCTGCCACCTCAATAACAGAGGATCTCCCAGCAGTGGAACTGAAGGGTTTCCACTGATATAGGGGAGTGGTTAGAAATAAGGGGGTGCGTGCACAGAGCTTGCACTCCCTATGGGTTGTAGTAAGAAGAGAGCCTGAGACATAAGCCCTTGTATCAGAGGACTGGGATGAGGCAGGACCTGCTCACAGAATCTGGCAAGAACATGGCTGATATTGCAGAAATACACATTCCTAAGAAGTGCTAGTCACAGAGTG
This sequence comes from Chrysemys picta bellii, assembly GCF_011386835.1. Classification (NCBI taxonomy): domain Eukaryota; kingdom Metazoa; phylum Chordata; order Testudines; family Emydidae; genus Chrysemys; species Chrysemys picta. The sequence goes on from NC_088798.1 coordinate 85,062,746, forward strand.
CTCAAGCAAACACATCCCGATATCAGGTGGTACCAGAACATCCGGATATCAAGGACGGTACAAAAACATTCTCCAAGGATAATGAGAACATAGTGACCCTTCCTAAAAGATAAGGTCAGGATGACAGTATGTAATAGAGATGTTTTAATTGAACCAACATGTACAAGATGGGTGATAACTAGTGACATCAGGGGGCAGTAACTAACTATGTCAAAAGGGCAGTACTAATTTGTTTGTATCGGGGTATAAAGATGTATCTGAGAAGAAGTATCTTTGTCTGGCCTTAGGGAGGAATTGAAAGTCCTGCCATTCACTAGTAGAGTGGTCTGGTAGAGTCTGTGGGATACTAGTACACCTCTACCCCGATATAACGCTGTCCTCGGGAGCCAAAAAATCTTACTGCATTATAGGTGAAACCACGTTATATCGAACTTGCTTTGATCTGCTGGAGTGTGCAGCCCCCTCTCTCCCCCCCGAGCACCGCTTTACCACATTATATCCAAATTCATGTTATATCGGGTCGCATTATATCGGGGTAGAGGTGTACCACGCTTTGTCAACAATAAACCTGGCTGGGTGCCTTCGTCCCTTAATGGGTCTTGTGGTCATTGGGTGGTTTGCTTGAGGTCTGCCATGCCAGCTGTCTGTGCAGGACTAGGGCAGCACACAAAGGGAACACACACACAGCCAAATATCTATTAACATCTAACCACATGGGTAGTATAGAGCCTTGCTACACACAGACTTTCTGCACAACAAGGGAGAACTATGGGGCAGGACCAAAGGATTCTGCTCACACACTGGGCTGAGTAATGAGCTGTGGAGGCTACTTGAACCATTGAACTATGTGACCCAAGAACTATGCGATACAGAAAAGGGTACACAGAATACAGGGATCCCCTGGGTTCACCAAAAGCTAGTCACAATGAAAGCCTGTGTCACACTGGATATCATAACCATTGAGAGAGATATACGTATGGAAAATATGTGAGGAATTATGGATATATGCTGAAAATTCTGTCCTCTACATCTGTAGTTAAAAGTAGGCCACTCAAAGGAAGCATGTCTTGGACACACTCCTCCAAGACTGGGGCTGGGAGGCACTGATCCCTAGGGTGGACGATTGTATATTGTATGTTATTCAGTAGGAGTCTACTTGCATTCTAAGTCATTGTAATGAAGAGCTGGTGGAGACTTCAGAAAAAAATTACCAGGAAGAAGTAAACAGTGTCAGGCGGTCCGTATTTTGAGGTGAACATCAACAGCCTGTTTGGGTATATTTGAGGGTGCAAAAAGACAAAGCATTCTTTCAGTCTGTGAGGACAAGCTGGTAGTGGGCCTGAGAAAGTATTTCAATCAAACTGGTTGAGAAAGCTGGAGAAAGAACTTGGGGTAAGCTGTCTTGTAGGCGATAGGGCATGCCATGTTAGTTAAGTTTAGTCTTTAGAAAGCATGTCATGATGTTGTTTTATATGTAACAATTTGTTCCAATCTCTTACAATGGTTTTTATTTGAATCACCATTCTTCCTTAAATACATTTCCTTTTGTTTTATATTGAGCTCCAGTGCTGTGTGTGATACAGGACAGGTGGTCTAATGTTAAACTGGGGTACACTGTTCCTTTGGGAGCAGAGGATCTGACATTTCTGTGGGTATCCAGTGATCAGGGGCTATTTACCACATGGGGACACTTTGAAGGGACTTGGGAGCTGGGGTTCACCTGGGTACATCTGTTGTTCAACCTGCAGGACAAAGACGGGGCTGGTGTAGCCCAGAGCAGAGTGCATGAGTAGCTGACAGGCTGGTTGTGTTAGGGAGCTAAGACCCAGCTAGTACAGGCAAGACTCCCTTATACTGGAGACAGGTAAAAATAAGATGATTTACGGCGCTGGGTGCCCCAAAAAGTGTAATAAGCTGCAGTAGCCTTTGTGCTATGCCTACTGGAGAAGTATTCCTTCCCCTAACTCCTCCTGAGCATCTACTCAGTGCCAGGTCCAGCCAAATTACTAATACTAGGTGCTGCCCTATAGGGTTTGGCCCTCAACCTCTCTGTACCTCAACTTTCCCATTTGTAAAGCACATATAACCTTATCTGGCAGGAGGCAATGAGTATTAATTCTGATAAATCACTCTGATACCCTTGGATTAAGGCACTACTGTACATCAGTGCACAGTACTCTCCTTGAGTACCCAGGGAATTGACTAGTGACCAGTTATTGTGCACCTGAAACAGATCTTGCACTCACTGCTTAGAAAAAATTGTCTTGAAGTTAACACTAGTTAACAGTAGTGATCAACAATTTGCTAGCTAGATTGGGCCTAAATCTCTTAGGCCTGGTCTACACTAGGCGTTTATGTCGAAGTTAGCGCCGTTACATCGAATTAACCCTGCACCCGTCCACACTGCGATGCTATTTAGTTCGACATAGAGGTCTCTTTAATTCGACTTCTGTACTCCTCCCCGACGAGGGGAGTAGCGCTAAATTCGACATGGCCATGTCGAATTAGGCTAGGTGTGGATGGAAATCGACGCTAATAGCTCCGGGAGCTATCCCACAGTGCACCACTCTGTTGACGCTCTGGACAGCAGTGCGAGCTCGGATGCTCTGACCAGCCACACAGGAAAAGCCCCGGGAAAATTTGAATTCCTTTTCCTGTCTGGGCAGTTTGAATCTCATTTCCTGTTTGGACATCGTGACGAGCTCAGCAGCACTGGCAACGATGCAGAGCTCTCCAGCAGAGATGGCCGTGCAATCTCAGAATAGAAAGAGGGCCCCAGCATGGACTGATCGGGAAGTCTTGGATCTGATCGCTGTGTGGGGCGATGAGTCCGTGCTTTCCGAGCTGCGATCCAAAAGAAGGAATGCAAAGATCTACGAGAAGATCTCTAAAGACATGGCAGAGAGAGGATACAGCCGGGATGCAACGCAGTGCCGCGTGAAAATCAAGGAGCTGAGACAAGGCTACCAGAAGACCAAAGAGGCAAACGGACGCTCCGGATCCCATCCCCAGACATCCCGTTTCTACGAGGCACTGCATTCCATCCTCGGTGCGGCCGCCACCACTACCCCACCAGTGACCGTGGACTCTGAGGATGGGATACTGTCCACGGCCGGTTCCTCGGACATGTTAGGGGATGGGGAAGATGAGGAAGGAGATGAGGAGGGCGAGGCAGTCGGCAGCTCTCACAACGCTGATTTCCCCGACAGCCAGGATCTCTTCATCACCCTTACAGAGATCCCCTACGAAGCGTCCCCAGCCGTTACCCCGGACACAGAATCTGGTGAAGGATCAGCCAGTAAGTGTTGTAAACATCTAAACATTTATTTTTAACAAAACAGGAATATTAACAATTAAAAGAATGGGTTGTTCATGATTAGTGTGCCCTAGGCGCTTAACGGTTTAGTAAGGGGCAGTGCAAGTTTTGAAAAGAAATCTAGCAATGTCCGGTTTTCAGTGATTGTCCTGCACAAGCCGCTCTACTGTTTATTCCCTGCTACTGCAGCTACAGTAAAATGCGGTCTATGTGTCCGGGGATAGAGCAGTAATCCTCCTGGGACATCTCGATGAAGCTCTCCTGGAGGTAACTTGAAAGCCGTTGCATGAGGTTCTTGGGGAGAGCGGCCTTATTGGGTCCTCCGAAGTACGACACGTTGCCGCGCCACGAGATTATCAAGTACTCCGGGATCATTGCTCTGCACAGCAGGGCGGCATACGGCCCTGGTCTTTGGAGGCTTTCCCGGAGCATTCTCTCTTTGTCGCTCTCGGAGATCCTCATCAGGGTGATGTCGGCCATGGTGACCTGCTTTTAATTAGGTAGGGGAATGTTAGTGTTGGGACTCCTTTCCCGTTCCTTTACAGAACTGTAACCGCTGGTTTGCAGCCACGCGGTGGAGGCGGGAGAGGGGCAGCCGAAAGGGATCGTTCCCGGGGACAGCCGCGAGGGGGTGGGACAGGGGCAGAGTTCCCGCTTGCCGGATTGCTGGCAGCAGGGACTGACATTGATTTAAATGTGAAATGAGGCCAGTGGTAATATAAAAGTTTTAAACTGCCACAAGTGTACGGCTTACCATGTCTGCCTGCAACAGAAATTCCGTTGTGCTGCCTCGCTTCTCAAATGTGCTGTTCAAGACCCCAGGCACTGAATGCGAAGGCCGAGAATTCGACCTTGTGCTGAGTGCGCATGTGAAAGGTGCTGTGCATGGTCTTGTTCACAGAGAAAGACTATGTTCTTTGTTCACAACTACATTTATCTTTCTTAGGAATTCACTCCCTTTTTCCCATTTCCACAGCCCCGTCTGCGACTGTCTCACAACCTAGCCTGGAATCACACTCCCAGAGGCTAGCGCGGATTAGGCGTAGGAAGAAGAGGACACGGGAGGACATGTTCTCTGAGCTTATGGCCTCTTCCCAAGCCCAGGCAGCACAGCAGACCCAGTGGCGGGAGAACTTGACCCGAATGCACCAAGCCAACATGGATCGGGAGGAGAGGTGGCGGCAGGAAGACCAGCAGGCGACTCAAACGCTGCTTGGACTACTGAGGGAGCAAACGGACACGCTCCGGCGCCTTGTGGATGTTCTGCAGGAACGGAGGCAGGAGGACAGAGCCCCGCTGCAGTCCATCTCTAACCGCCCTCCCCCGCCACCAAGTCCCATACCCACCTCACCCAAAGTGCAAAGAAGGAGAGGCGGCAGAGTCCCTGCTAAGTCTCACTCCACCCCTGCAGAGAGCTCTAGTAGCAGAAGGCTCTCATTTCCCAAAATTTGAAAAGTTCTTTCCTTCCCGCCTGACACAAGCCCACGTCCAAGTTTCACCTCCCAATGCCATGTGTAGTTGATAATAAAAAATTCGTTTCTGTTAACTACTGTTTCAATCATGTTCTTTTGGAGGAGGAGGGGAAAGGGGGTTGGTAATTGGACAGGACAGTCTCCTTTGGCAGGGTACATAGTCGGGGGCAGGCACAGCAGCAGGGCACATACACAGTGCAGTGATGCAGTGACTAGTTACCCCGGTTAGTCTGGGAGGTTGTTTTGATGTAATGTTGGGGGGGGGGTGGGTTGCTCTGTGACTTTGTGGCGGGGGAGGGCAGTTACAGATCTTAAGCGCCGGTCCTTAGGCAGGATCACAGAGCCACACAGCAGGGGATCTGTAACCGTCCTCCCCCTGCCACAAAGTCAAATAGACCCCCCATACACACAGTCCCGATCAGGAGGGTTGACAGGCTCCGTTGAAACAAGCATCCCACCGCAGCGGAGCCTGTCAATCCTTGAGTTTAGAAGCTGCATTCGCGTCACAACACTACACCCGCTCCGCACCACAGTCTGCGTCCCAGTTTTAAAAAATTCCCGCGAAAACAGTATTAAAGAAAACGGTGTGCTTTAACAAAGTAGAACTATTTTTATTTCGACACGTGTGTTGGAGGGGGGGTGAAGGGGGTATGTAACTGGATAGGATAGTCAACATTACCTGGGTAAAGAAACGGGGGCAGGTTTAGCTTCTCAGTACACAAACTATAAAGTCACAGGTTACCCTGCTCACTCAGGAACTTTGCTTTCAAAGCCTCCCGGATGCACAGCGCTTCCCGCTGGTCTCTTCTAATCGCCCGGCTGTCTGGCTGTGAGTAATCACCAGCCAGGCTATTTTCCTCAACCTCCCACCCCGCCATAAAGGTCTCCCCCTTGCTCTCACAGAGATTGTGGAGCACACAGCAAGCTGCTATAACAATGGGGATATTGGTTTCGCTGAGATCACAGCGAGTCAGTAAGCTTCTCCATCTCCCCTTGAGACGGCCAAAAGCACACTCCACCACCATTCTGCACTTGCTCAGCCGGTAGTTGAAGAGTTCTTTTTCAGTGTCCAGGGCGCCAGTATAGGGCTTCATGAGCCAGGGCATTAGCGGGTAGGCTGGGTCCCCGAGGATGACTATAGGCATCTCCACATCCCCAACAGTTATTTTGTGGTCCGGGAAGTAAATACCTTGTTGCAGCCGTCTAAACAGACCAGAGTTCCTGAAAACACGAGCGTCATGAACCTTGCCCGGCCATCCCACGTAGATGTTGGTAAAACGTCCCCTGTGGTCCACCAGTGCTTGCAGCACCATGGAAAAGTAGCCCTTTCGGTTAATGTACTGGGTGGCCTGGTGGTCCGGTGCCAGGATAGGGATGTGAGTTCCATCTATGGCCCCACCGCAGTTTGGGAATCCCATCGCTGCGAAACCATCTATGATCGCCTCCACGTTTCCCAGGGTCACTACCTTTGGCAGCAGTACATCAACGATTGCCTTCGCTACTTGCATCACAACAACCCCCACGGTAGATTTGCCCACCCCAAACTGGTTCGCGACTGACCGGTAGCTGTCTGGCGTTGCAAGCTTCCAGAGGGCTATGGCCACTCGCTTCTGTACACTCAGTGCAGCTCGCAACCGGGTGTCACTGCGCTTCAGGGCAGGGGACAGCAACTCACAAAGTTCCAGGAAAGTTCCCTTCCGCATGCGAAAGTTTCGCAGCCACTGGGATTCATCCCAGACCTGCAGCACTATGCGGTCCCACCACTCAGTGCTTGTTTCCCGTGCCCAGAATCGCCGTTCCACGGCATCAACATGACCCATTGCCACTGTGATGTCCTCGGCGCTGGGTCGCCTGCTTTCTGACAGGTCTGTGCTACTCTCAGACTTCAGGACATCACCGCGGTGCCGTAGCCTCCTCGCCTGACTTTTCTGCATCTGCCTCAGGGAAACCTTTATGATAAGCTGCGAGACGTTGAGAGCGGCCACAACTGCAGCGATGGTCGCAGCGGGCTCCATGCTCGGAGTACAGTGGCGTTCGCGCTGTCAATGACTGGAAAAGCGCGCGAACTGTTTTCCCGCCGGCGCTTTCAGGGAGGGAGGGCGGGAGTGATGGACGGATGACGACAGTTTCCCAAAAGCACCCTCGACTCATTTTGTTACCCAGAAGGCATTGCCGGCTACACCCAGAATTCCAATGGGCAGAGGGGACTGCGGGAACTGTGGGATAGCTGACCACAGTGCACCGCTTCGAATGTCGACGCTTTCTCCGTTAGTGTGGACGCACAAAGTCGAATTACTGTCCTTAGTGTGGACACACACGTTCGACTTTGCAATATCGATTACAAAAATTCGATGCAAGTAAAATCGAACTACTCTCGTAGTGTAGACAAGGCCTTAGTAGATTCAAAAGAGCTCAGTACTATTCACTCTGTTTTAATTTTTGCCGCCCACCTTGATTCTTGGTTCATGCCAATACAGATTGATAAGAGCTGAAGTCCCAAGAGAAGAGGTCTACTTTTGCAGCCCAGATACAGAAGTAACAGAAATTGCTTGAGAAAGTCTGCTTTTATAAGTTCTTCAGTTTTGAAGACCAAAGAGGTTCAAAATGTCTCAAATTACAATGGATTTAAAATCTCTAGATTTTGGATACTTTTCTGATCCAAAAATCTGAACCACTGGAGTTTTATTATTCACTAAAATAAATGATAAATAATGAACTTGGCTGATTTTGATTGTGAAAAACAAGCAAGATCAGAGAATTTGTAAATTATACCTGTATTCCTACACTGAACCCAGTTTAAATCAAAATGTGCATTACAGGAAAGTTTTTTCATCTCTTTGATGTAAGCATGAAGCACAACAAGGGTGAATGATGACTCCTGTGGTATCTTTGATGTGGGACTTTTGTTCTGGGAAAATCTTTCACATGGCAGGTTTTAAGCCTTGCATGTAAATTCATTTACCTTTCACTTCTTTTCCCCACTTCTATATTTCTGACCATGTTTTTCTTTTATTTGATGCACTGAAATGACACAGTTAATCATCGTGATGTATTTAAAGGATGGCCATTTGTCGGCCATTTGTGCCCAGACTTTGCACTGATGTGCACAGCTCGAAGGTGTAAGAAACCATGTAGATTTGATTATTTTTCTCATTTGAGGATTTCCCCAGTGGGGCACAATCACAGTTCTTTCCTCTGACCTCAGGGAATGCCACGTTTGCATCTTAGTGAGTGCCAGCGAAGTGAAAGAGCTCAAGGATAGAAACAACCATGGCCGTCCTTTCCCTTTTACACGAGACAGTCAAACTGGCCAGGTGCACAGGGAAGGTCACACTGCACGGATTAAATCATACAGCAGTAGGTAAGGTCTCCCTGTCCATTAGGGAGCACCATCCAAATATGGAACAGTGGGTGAAAGCCACACCCAGGCTCCATGTAGGCGGGCTCTGCTATGACACTTCTTTCCACGAGTTCCCTAAACAGTTAGTCACCATCCACAACTTCCCCAACTGGAGGTCACTGTTTATTGCATTAGGCTCCAGCAGTATTCTTCCACGCATGCCCTCAGCATTCCTGATGAATTGCAGGAGATCCCTCCACTTTATAGCCTTTAACTCTGATGGTCCCATATCATGGGTGTCACCCTTCAGGCCAAAGTTGGGGGCAGATGACTGTTATTTTCCTCCATCGTCAGCCAGAGTCTTGCTACTGAATGATGTAAGACGTCTTTCAGTGGCATGAATGCACTGCCCTGGCAGCAATCTCGATCCTCATGAACCAGGGAAAGCCTCAAACATGCACGAGAATCCAACCTGAGTCTGGCACAAACCATGCTCAGCACCACCATGAGGCCACTAGGTAAGCCTCAACATCGGAGTCAGTTTAATCTTTGCATTTCATGTGCTATTTGCTTTCTGGGGAAAGGGTAGGCAGAAGAGGGAGCATAGCAGGAGAAATTTCCTTTCCTTTAACAAATTGCTAAAGTGAGTTGAAAAAAATAACTGTGTTTTACTGATATTAAGATGTATTTTGCTGATAAGTTTCCATACAGCAAACAATGCCTCCTTCTCCCCCAAAATGTTATACTTGAAATATTAGCATTCAGATTCATCTGTCAGAATGATTGTTGATGTACTAGAGGAGGGCTGCATTATCATCTGCTCTGCAGTTTGCCTCAGAGCAATCTTGATTCAGAGATTTACATAACCAAAGATTATGACATCCTTTCCAGCCCTTTTGATATGTCTGTCAGCAAGATGTCAGTGGAGTCAGATTAATTCCAGCTAGATTCTTTCCTGATAACCAAAAATAGCTGTGAGGCATGAAGCAGTCATTTCGACAAGCAGAAAGTTTGTTTTCCAAAAAAAACTTGACAAATTATGTGAAACAGAGAATGTGTGTGTGCACATGCGCACACGCACGCACACACATACACAGTAAAAACAATGTGTTGTTTCATTTCCCTGGAGGCCCAACATACACTGGTTTCAAAGGAAAATCTGACCACTGTTATGAATCTTTAAAAGGAGATTAAAAATACAAGAACATTTTATATTTTATTGCCAATCCCTGTATTATGATACCAGAAATGAAGAGTGAAGTACAGCAGGTTATATGCCACAAATTTGGAGTATGATCTCATAGGACATGGGCCCAGTTGATGCTAAGATGGGAGTCTTCTAAAACAAAACTCCAGGTGCTATGGGAAGCAGTGTTGGAGATTCAGTAGCTGACATTCTCTGGCTTTGTCTACCACTGACCTTTATCTCCTAATATTTCCCACCATACCAACCACTGATTTTGCTACCCAGTGGAAACAGCGGTTGGGTCATTAGCACAGATAGTGTGCCTGGTGGCTCTCAGTATTTTCACCATCATGTCTTCTAAACACTGCTCACAACAGGTCTGGATGGCACAGTTGTTAAAAACACCTGCACTTTGTCTACACTAAGGTTCCACTATTGCTGTCACCACTAGGGGAACTAAACTGGATGGGACATTCCAGAAAAAAAAAGAACAATTTAGCGAAAATAAGATATAAGGGGTAATATCAAGGATCTGACTAAGTCATTACAGGATGATTAGTTACAAAGACTTTATAGTTCAAAAGCACAAAGACAAAAGGCCAGGGGAAAGTCTCTAACATCCAAGCAATGAGATCAGACTGATGATAAGTGCAACACTTGTTAGTTCTTTTGGGGGCAGTGGAGGAAAAAGTTAGGCATTTTTTATTTTTATATCAATTATATATATCAGTGATAGATATATATTATATATACCCAGTTTCAGTGGGTTAGAGGTGGGGTGTTATTCACTGTTGCTGAAGTGGTGGAAAGGAAAGGATTTATTAGAGTAAGAAAGGGGGGGTTGATAAAGAGAGAAGGAAATGGAACAGGAGATAGGAAGAATGGGAGAGAAGAGAAAGAGAACAAAGGCAAAAGCACAATGATCAGGAGAGTGAGGTTAAGCAGCTTGGGGTAATGGGTAGGAGACAAAGGGGACAGACAAATAATTGGCAATACAGCAGATGAACAGCTATAAACATAATCTCCTAAATCCAAGGTTCAGAGGTGAGCAAATGATGTCAGGTGAGGGTGAAGGTTCCTCTAAGCTATTGTTCCTTCCTTAAATGTCTCTGACTGATGGGAACCCGGGGAAGGCAGGAGGCCCTGTAGTGGCTAAGCCTTGGGCACAGAGATATGATTTACATAAACATGAACCAGAGGGTGAGTTTGGCCTATAAAGTTGGTGGGTTTGGCATTCGTTATCCACCACGCTGCTCCATTCTAAATATTCTAGATGTTTCTGGATCTCTGTTGTAAAGGCCATATATTGTGTTTGTCCTGTCACCTCAAATTGTAAGCAGTGGTTAATTAACAATGACATATGACTATTCCTATTAATATGCACCTTATCTATCCATCTCATTTACTTCTTTACATGCAAACATATCACCCTCCAGGGTCAATTTTCTCTTCATAGAATTCTGTGTCTACAAGGGCCTCAGTTAAGTATTCTCTCAACCATGCCTGCCCTCTGTATACAATAACTATCGTCATTACCAATCATTCTTTGGCTGATCTGTCAGCTTTAAATCTTCCCCCATAATTTTAAAGCTTTTTTCTCCAATGTACCGGCACCTGACACTACATCATGTGTACAGATGAAAGACAAAGGGAGCTGACTGATATTATATATTGCCACTCAGCTGGGGCTGGGAGGTTGCCGACTAGCCAAATTCTCCAAAATCTTTGAGCAGATGCTGTGGATATTCCAGTTATTACTTCAATTTCACACACCCCCTCTCTACACTGACAGTTAGTTTTGACAGTCTGCTCTTCTCTCCTCAGCTCTCATGTCAACTCCAGACATATAATAGCTGGGTTAGAGCTTAAACAATAGTGATTAGATCTGGGAGAGGAGGAAGTATAGTGGCAATAAAAATTAAGATGCTTCAGTAACCCTTCAAAATCTGGGCACTTCAGCTGACAGCAACTTTACTCAAACTCATTCTGCAAAGATAAAATTTCTCAGAGTCAGCAAGGTAATTTTTAAGGGTGACTTTTGGCATTTAGTTCTTCTAGTCATGCTAAAAACCTTGTGATTTCTTTGGAGAAGCTGGTCAGCCTACACTGTCTTCATAGAACTCATTAAAAAGTTTCTCTTGTCACATAAGCATTGCGACCACCTCTCAGGCCTAATGGAGCTAGTATATATAACATTTGTTGTAACTGAGAAACATGGGGATGCAGCATAGCCTTTGATGCAAGTTACTGAGATAAACATGAGATGTTTAGTGGTTGTGAAAAGTATTTTAAGTAAAATAGGATGAGGGAAACAGTTTACTTTATTGGCTCTTGATCTCACACGAGATTAACCCTTCACACCTAACATGGACAGAGTTGAGAAGCTGGGAGACCCAATAAACAAGTAATATGGCCATTTGCCCAAACAGGTTCAAACTACAATATTATGAGAAAATGTTTGTAAGGGGTACTGTTAAAGTTTAATCTTAAAGACCTAGGATTAAAAGCACTCAAGCGACTTTGCAGAAAAAGTCTCGTTTTCAAAAGTAACTTAGGAGCCTTGAGGTCTGTCTGCACACAGACATTTTACCAGTATAACTAGTTCAATTAAGGGGGTGATTTTTTTACCTGCATAGTTATAACAGTACAACCTCTAGTGTGGATACAGTAATACCGTATAAAATACTTATATCAGCACATCTTATTCTCTTCCCTGCATAGGAATTACTACATGGGTATAAAATATTCATATGATAGTATGTGTCTGTCCACACTAAGGGCTGGTCTACACTGGGGGGGTATCGATCTAAGATATGCCACTTCAACTACGTGAATAGCATAGCTGAAGTCGAAGTATCTTAGATCGATTTACCTCAGGTCCTCACAGCGCAGGATCGATGGCTGCGGCTCCCCCGTCGACTCCGCTACTGCCGCTCACTCTGGTGGTGTTCCAGAGTCGACGGGGAGCGAGTTTGGGGATCGATTTATCGCGTCTATACAAGATGCGTTAAATCGATCCCTGATAGATCGATTACTACCCGCCAATCTGGGGGGTAGTGAAGACGTACCCTAAGGGGGCTGTAACTCTCTAACTATACCAGTATAGTTAAAGTGGTACAACTTTTGTGTGTAGTCAAGCCCTTTGTCAGTGAGTCCTAGGATCCTAAGTGCCTAAGGGCCAGATTTCTCAAGATATTAGGCACCTAACTCTTACCTGCCTACTGTATTTTCTACTGTATTTTCCACGCCATGCATCTGATGAAGCGGGTTTTAGCCCATGAAAGCTTATGCCCAAATAAATGTGTTAGTCTCTAAGGTGCCACAAGGACTCCTCGTTGTTTTAATTCTTACGGATATTAATGGGAGTTAGGTGCCTAAATATCTTTAATAGTGACTTAGGGACAGATTCTTAAAGATGGGACTTGACAATTTTATACCTTATTTTAAAAGTCTAAAGTGTCCTCGAAAGTCTAGCTGAGCTACGGAGTGCAGGTTACAACATAGAGGAGGGTCAGAAGACAAGAAAGGATCTGTTATGGTACAGCTCCTAGAATGTAGCGACCCAGGGAATGTCAAGTCCATAAATTAACTTGAAAAGACTCCTAGTTGCTTATAAAACAGGGTGAAATGCAGAATGTCCCCTATTATGATCAAACTGGCTTAGCACAGGTAACCCCAAGTGAGTACTTTACAGAAAACACTTAGCGTCAAATTCTGCCATCTTTATTCATGCTGAGTAGGACATGTTGTGAGCAAGGCTGGAAAAATCTGGCCCTATGTTAGCAATGCACATCTCCACAGTTGGAAAATAGCATGGATGAAATGCATTTTTGCCATCTATTAAATAATTCTTGCAAACAAGAACTGCAGATGTACTTTTTTCCAGAAACATTGGCTGCACTTTCAACAGATTTAACAGGTAACCTCTGCATTCCCCACATTTTCAGTTAGGTTTTGTGGATAGAGAATAGAATTCAATTTTCAGAAAGGCTCAACAGATGGCATTGTATATAAAAGTGGAGGTATTTAAAAAGTGGTAGATATGTCTGTCAGCCTTCTCCTGTGCTATTAATTTAACATAAAGACAGTTTCTCTCTCTCCAAAGCTTCACACTTTCTCTCTCTCCAAAGCTCCTCTGCAGGTGCACTGCAGGAATTATTGTCTACTGGGTATTAGACTGAGGGAGTGACCCACTCCCCACTGAGGGAATTTCCCATCAGGAGTAATACTGCTCCAAGAAACTTTAGCTCCTGTGTTGTTTCATTTTCAGCTGCTACTGCTGACCAGTACAGATTTTGGCACCATGGCTCTACAAGGGCAAGCAGAAGGGGCAAATGGCCAGCACAGAGCAGGCAGGCTTCCATATAGCTACCTCTGGTTATCTAGAGGTGCCCAGCCCTGCTCCAGTGGTTAGGTGCTAACTTAGACCTGGTCTACACTGGGGGTGGGGGATCAACCTAAGATACGCAACTTCAGCTACAAGAATAGCCTAGCTGAAGTCCATGTATCTTAGGTCAACTTAGCTTATGTCCTCACGGCGCGGGGTCGACTGCCGCTGCTCCCCTATCAACTCTGCTGCTGCCTCTCACCCCTGTGGAGTACAGGAGTCGACGGCAGAGCGATCTGGCGGGTAGTGTAGACGTACCCTTAGAAGACCGGGGTTCAATTTCCTGCTCCACCACAGACTTCCTGTGTGCCCTCCAAGTCATTTAAGGCTTGTCTACATGGTGGTTTAGTTCAAGGGGACTAATTCTAGTGCACTGAGGGTGCCACACACTAACTGAGCCATGTGAACCCTACTGGGACACATTAAAAGTTCTCTAGTGCACATTAATGCAGTCATGTTTCCAAGAATACCACATTAACATGGAGTAGGAAAACTTTTAGTCCACATGGGACAATTAGTGCACAATATGCCAGTGTGCACTAGAATTTACCCCCCTCTGGTGCAATGTGTAGACAAGCTCTTGAACCTGTGTCTCCGTTCCCCATCTGTAAACTGAGGATAACAATAGGAGTGCTATATGGATAAATACATGAAAGGTAACAAGGTGCTCAAATACTATGGTGAAGAGAGCCATCTAAGATAGATCTCCAGGATCTGTGGGGTTAGACAGCAGCATCCTACAATGCCCAAAGCCCTTTCCATTTGAAAGCATGATTCATTGGAGACTTCATGAGGTATTTTCCTGGCCCTCTCCCATGAATTTTTGGGAAATATTCTAGCCCTGTGTTTTTGTTAAACACTTTAAGATTCTCCATTCACAGGCACTGCAGCAGAACAGTCCAGGACATCTGCAAAAGGGTATGCTTCTAAAATCACAGATTACCTTCAAACAACTTTTTACTCTGTAACCATTCCTGCTCTGACTGAAGTCAGTTGCCATTAGTGGTAGCAAAATTGGAAGCTCTACATAAATATTCACTGAAACTGAAAGCGTAAAAAAATACAGCTAGGTAGCACAATGATGGGTGCCATAGAAACATCTATTAAAAACAGAAATCTGTTTTACATTCAAGATCTCAAATTCATTCTCTCTTCTTTTTAGGAATCCCTTTCTAACAGTAAAACCCTCTAAAGAAACAAGTGCCCAGAACAATAAACCATGTCAATGTTTTCATAATGAAAAATCCATAATTTTTGGTTTGGTTGTTATGGAGTTAAGGTTTACCTGTAGGCTTTGGTTTACTCCAAAAGAAGAGCTTTGTAAGCAGTCTGCTTTCCCAAGAGGAACAGGGGAAATCCTGCCTGTTAGTACTGATTAGTGAGGAATCAAAGCCAGTTTCACACTCCAAAGCATTAGCAGCAGATTGGTCCCAGCACTCTCTGACCTGCAATCCAGGGTTCAAACAGAGCTTCAGACAGAAAGAGAGAGAGAGAGAGAGAGAGAGACTATTCCTCATCTCCCTTATAGTGGTGACATTTAAAAAATTTAGAATCTTTCAAAAGGAAAGATTCTATCAGTTTGAGACATATTGTGTGTCTTAAAAATGGACAAAACCTTTGGAGCCAATGCCTTTCAAAGACACCTTACAACTGCATCCACTCTACACCGGGTTTACAGAAGTTGTAATTCTGTTGGCCCCAATTCTGGGCCAAAGTCAAGCCCATTCTGCCACTCAGGTAATTGAAAGGGGCCAGAACTGAGAAAGATGCCCTGCCAGTGACACAAATGGTGCAGGGGCAGCACAGGTGACCCTACATCATCTTCTGCCCTGCATCCACGGCTAAGGAGTATGTCAGGGTAGAGGTAGAGAAGGAGTGAGCTGTGGAGAGAAGTGAGCAGACTGTAACATGGTCACAGTGATGAGACTGGAAGATGGTTTTAAATGCCTCACATGTGATGGAATGAACGGGAGACAGGGACAGAAATGGCAGGCTGAAATTAATGAGATTTAACCAAATCTATGCTTCTTGAAAGTATAAGAGAACTGATTCTCTGCTCCCCCTGATGTAAATCAGGAGTATCTCTACCAAATTCAATGTATCCCTGTGTAAGTGCAAGGAGTACCTGTCCCACTGTGCATAATGCAGCACACATTGAGAAACCTCTACTTGCACAATCAGAGCAGCAGCCGCTGATTTTTGAGGTGTCACAAATCAGGGCAACTGCACCTGTAGTCCCCCTCTATGGTCCAGCAAGAGCATCCACTAGACTTCTAGCTCCCCAGCCATCCCCTCTCTTGAGCATAGACTCCACCTTCAGACTGGAGTATTTCCAGACAGCTCAGCTCCCTGCCTACACTGTGAATTCCCCAGCAAAGTCAGACTGCCTCAGCGGGTCTGCTTTAGATTTCTACTCAGAGACACTGAACAGTGTAATTGGCCCAGTTAAGTTATCACACAGCTCTCCCAAAGCAACCCCATTTATTCTTATGGTAAAAGCATTACCAAGTTCACAACTTTGGGTCAGAACAAAACACTCCAGAATCAGACTACAACAGATAATCAGACAGACAATGGGTTTCCTGATAAGGAGCAACTTCAAAAGGACAGATCCAGAGGTTGGTCATTCACATTCCCTAGAAATCCCACTTAACTTTATTTGTCTAGCACATTGTTTCAAAGAGTTCTTTGAAGTTCACATTTCCCAGAATTTATATTAGCCATGTCTCCTCCTTAAAGACGTTATAAACCACACCATACATAAACATTGCATTCTTAATACAGTGAACTCATAAAATACTTAAACTGAATTTAGTAAGGGTTGTCCAGGATATTGTGGGAAATTGCCAAATCTTTCACACGAGGTACAAAATGATAATTCATGCAGTAACTGTGAAACTGCAATTCAGTTCTTTGTGTAAAGATGGCATACGGCCAAAAGCTAGGCCTTTAGGGTAAGATTGAGTGTTTACTTTTACACCTGATACAATCTCCGTCATGGAGCTATATCCTGTCTAACTGGGTGATCATGGAATTAGGTCTTTTCTAACTCCAACAATTTTGATTCTACATTGTATATTTTCTGAGATCTCTGCTGAGACAGTTACATTTACACAAAATTCTCTTCTCTTGCTTCTCTGATTCATCACATTTTCACATTATTTGGCTATGTCTAAACTACATGCTTCTTTCAGCGGCATATAGAGTATGTACTCAAGTAGCCCCCCAGCTTGGGTTTAAGTGGCAGTGTGGCACAGCTTGGCGACATGCCTGAAAGGCATGGGTATGTACCCAGGTACTTACCCTACATGGCTCACTACTTGCCCAAGCATTGCATTCCTGTCTATACTACCATTTTTAGCCATGTAGTGTCCAGCTGCTGGAGCCCTTCCCCACCACAGGAAAAGACTCCAGTAGTGGGCAAAAGCTCTGGTAGGAGGAAGGCAGTGGAGAAAAGCTGAGGGAGCTAGAGGAGGCAGTGGGGAAAGCATTCTGAGTCTGCCTCCCCCTTACCAGAGCCTTTCACTGACAAGTATCGCTATACACTGTAGTGTGTAGCTACTAGTACCCTGCATGCCACCAAAGTGATATGTAGGGTAGATGTAGCCTTTGACTAGTCATGCTGTATTGTCAAATCCAAGGGAGGTAAAAGGTAATCCTGAGGTAAAAAGGTAATCCTGCCTAAGGAGACAGTTTCTCTTGAATTTTAGATAAGCATTTCTTTATAGCATTAGACTCAGTGTATTGCCATGAAACTGTGGAAGACAATGCTGAACACTTCAAATTGTTGGGTTGTTTTTTTTCAAGGGAGTTAGCTCAGATTTCACAATACGTGGCCAGGGAAAGGACACTCAAATGGCTCAATAGACCATATTATCATTATAAAATAGGCCTACATTAAAATGCAGGACAGTGGGCTTGCTAAGGCTAAAGATTCTCAAGTATCATTCTGTGGTCTGCAGTTAAGCTTGTAAGCCCTTTGTTGCCCTTTACTTCAGGCAAACTATAAGGAAGGTAATTACTGTGATAATCCAAAGATAACTTCTAGGAACGTTATTTTCCTTTGACTTTAAAAAAAAAAAGAAGTTATACATATAACATTAAGTGATTGCTCTTTAAAACAGACATTCAGAACTGCACATAAATATGATAATTTCTTTCCCATTCTAGCATGGTGTGTAGAAATTCTGTGTGCTCAGCTGTTTTTGAAACTAGACCAAAGTACTAGGAAATATACCATGGGGAACAATACTCCAATGACAAGAAGTTGCACAGGATCCAATAGGTCTGTTCCGCATCGCTTTCTATTGTTCTTTGATTAGATTGACATAATAAAGTGTACGATAACAGCTGCTGTTAGTGCAGCTTCATAATGAAAGGATAGTTAAGCAAGGTAACAGTAAGGAAACAGCACTTTCTGTTATGTGCCTGTAGTATGGCCTCAGATCAGTTCCCCTTCATCAATTCCATAGTCTCATAAAAAATCTGTTCTGTACTGGATGACACGGGGGGCTTGGCTGAGGTTCAATACAGAGAAGACTGAAGTAATGGTACTAATTCGGGTAGAAGCAAAGGGAGGCTTTTCAAGAATGATGCCAGATTGAAGCTGTGAAGCCCCCATATGTGACCCAAGTTAAAAATGTTGGGGTCTTATTAGAAGCAAGGGTGTTACTGGATTTTCAGGTAGCATCCTTGGTCAGGAGCACTTTTATTAACCATTAGAGTCTGGAACATGAGATGGACTATTTCTTTCAGATAGAGAGCTTGTTAATATCCTCTATGCCTTTTACACTGGGGGACAAGATTATTGTAATGCACTGTACAGGAGGCTACAAAACCACTTGGAATCCATGTTAACAGATTCTATAGGCCCAATACTTGGGTCAATTCAAGTGATGATTGTGGTAAGAACCAATTGTGGCTGGAGGGGCTGGAGAAAATTGGCTGTATGCAGTTTTTATGACCTATCCAATTCAGGGCTTAGTGAACAGCCTGTACAGTCATCAGGGCAACTAAGAGCTAACCTAGGGCTGCTCTAAGTTACATTCAACTGCAATGGCTCCTAAAGTACAATTACAACAAATGACCACTAACAAAGTGCAGCAGTGCTTCAGCCACACTCCTCTGTCCCAGCCGCACCCCAATAAGCCCTACAGTGAGGGAGGGGTGGAGAGTGGTATAGAATTTGACACCTGGAGATATCCCCATATCAGAGGGACTTTTCAAATGGATTGTGCCAGCTTTACAGCCCCTTTATGTCACCAGCCGAACACAGAGGGCCACATCAGACTTGAGAATTAGCCTTAGAAACTAATTCTCTTTGTTTACATCACATTGAGATGTGCATCCTTCCTCAGAGCATATCAATCATTGAGGCACTTTAACAAGAATACTCCAGTGTAGATGAAGCTGTTCTGATCTCATTAATTGAGCAGGCAACTGAGAATTAAACTCCTCTCATACCAAGACAGTGATAGGTATCACTTACAGGCTTAGGCTGTGTGGTCCAGACAAACGCTGAACAGACTTGCTATTGAGGAATATGAGGCATAGACTTGCTTTTGAGGCATAAGGGGAATCCCTGACAGAAGCAGTGAAACACGTTAGTATGGTCGTATGGGAAAGATTTGCACTGTATCTGTTTTTTGGATAAACAGAGGACTTAATTTCACAGTCCAATACAGCCTCTTTCAGCTCATGCAAAATTCACCTGGACAAAACAAACTGAAAAGTAAATTGAAAATGTTTTTTCTGTTTCTCAAACTTTCAGGCAGGCTGTTCAGGTGGACTTTTAATTTTTTTTTTAAAGATTTATATCTCCTATTTTAAAATAATATTACAGATAGAAAACTACTGATAAATCATGCATCTAAATGTTTTACAAGAATGAAATCCCTTTCAATAATTTCTGGCATTAGTTATCTGCCGAAATAGAACTTAAATCAGCATCTTTACATCTGTGCTGAATGCCACAATGACATACTGGAAGCTGACACTGTTTGCGTTTGCTACTTTTTTTTTTTTTTATTAACTAAGCCACATTATACTACCTATTGTTCCAGTGAATGGCATGATTGATTTCCTACTTCTTTATGCCTTTGCCCTTAAACAGAATAAGCTCCAGAGAATGGCTCCCTTTGTGTGGTACTTTAATACATGAGAATCTGTACCTATCATTGAGATTGTCAGCAATTAGAATATTCAGGGCTAAATTCAGATTATAACCTATTAGACAGGTAGGAGGAATACACCTGATAGGTGACACATCAGATGCAAGCTTAATAAATTTACTAAGACAGTAGGAACTCCTATCTAAACTGCAAGGCATGGGCCATGGACCCTTGATCTTTTCCTTCTTAAATTTTCTCTGCAGCTAATAAGTCTTTGCTGGGTTGGAATATTTTGCAAGATATTGCGGCAAACCACATTGTAATGATTAAGTAAAGTTCAGTTCCTGTAATCTTTTGACACTGTAATACTTATACCTCATAGGCTTGGGTATAACTTTTAAGTAGCAGCTCTGCATCTAAGAAACTGTTCAGTCAGAGACAATAAAGATAGGGAGAACAGACTTCACTGGTGACATGGACAGTTTCTAAAAAGATTTGGACCACAACTAACATTAAGCTTTTATCAAAGACTTAACTGCCTATTAGAGTAGGTAAATACAAATTATACTTTAGAATTTTTAACAAAGTAATTAGAATTTCAATAAAAACAAGGGAGGGAGGAAATCAACATTTTTTTAAATTTTCCACCCTCTCACCCAACCCCCAGACTCCTTTTTTCAACCAGCTATACAGATTGTTGATATTTTTTGATAAAAAAGAGAATAGTTGACAAGAAAAAAAAAATCTCATATTCCCCCCCAATCCTCCTATTTTTTTTTACAAGATCTACTGTGTATAGAATCAGCTAAACAGAATTTGTAAAACTATCTGTAACCATGTCATCCGGTAATTCCTGATCATGTTTTCGATGTAGTGTGATGTACCCTGTTACAGTACCTAAGGTTCATGAGATAACTTTGAAGCCACCTATAAGTATACACTATTCTTCCTATCAAAAATATAACATGATTCATGGATTCTGAGGTCAGAAGGAACCACTTTGACCAACTAGTGTGACTTCCTATGTGACACAGGCCATAGAACTTCCCCAAAAACATTTCCTAAAACATAACTTTTAGAAAAACATCCCATCTTGATTTTAAAATGGAGAATCTACCACAATCCTTGATAAATTTTCCCAATGGTTAATTACTCTCACTGTTAAAAACTTACTGCTTATTTCCAGTCTGACTTTTTCTAGCTTCAACTTCCAGACATTGGATTGTGTTATACCTCTCTGCCAGACTGAAGGGTCCATTATTAAATATTTGTTCCCCATATAGATACTTATAGACTGTAATCAAGTCACCCCTTAACCTTCTCTTTGTTAAGCTAAGTAGATTGAGCTCTTTTGAATCTATCACTATGAGGCAGGCTTTCAAATCTCTTAATCATTCTCATGGCTCTTCTCTCAACTCTCTCCAATTTATCAATATCCCTTTTTAATTGTAGGCACCAGAACTGGACACAGTATTCCAGCAGTGATCTACTAGTGACAAATACAGAGATAAAATAACCTCTCTACTACCACTCCAGATTCTGCTCTTTATGTATCACAGGATCACATTAGCTAGGGTTACCATACGTCCGGTTTTTCCCGGACATGTCCGGCTTTTTGGTAATCAAACCCCCGTCCGGGGGGAATTGCCAAAAAGCCGAACTTGTCCGGGAAAAATACCTCCGGCCAGGCACTTCCCCTCCTGCGGCTGCTGTGCTCCTCCCCTGACTCTTCGGCTCTGTTTAAGAGCTGAGCTGCCCGAGCGCTACCGGCTTCGGGCAGCCCCCATGCCTCCGGACCCTGAGCCACCGGCCGGGCACTTCCCCTCCCGGGCTCTGGGGGCGCAGGGTCTAGAGGCATGGGGGCTGCTCGAAGCCGGTAGCGCTCGGGCAGCTTAGCTCTTAAACAGAGCCGAAGAGTCAGGGGAGGAGCACAGCCGCCGGAGCCTGGGAAGGGAAGTGCCCGGCCGGGGGCGCAGAATCTGGAGGCATGGGGGCTGCCTGAAGCCCGAGCGCTACTGGCTTCACGGTTTGCCGGGCAGCCTCCAGACCCTGCGGCACCGGCTGGGCACTTTGCCTCCCGGGCTTCAGCTGCACTGGGGAAGTGCTGGCCGGGGGCGCAGGGACTGGAGGCTGTCCTGCAAACCGTGAAGCCAGTAGCACTGGGGCAGCCCTTTTCGTGTGGCTGGGAGGGAGGAGGGGGAGTTAGGGTGGGGACTTTGGGGAAAGGGCAGAATTGGGGCAGGGAAGGGGCGGAGTTGGGGTGGGGCCGGGGGTGGGAAAGGGGCGGGGCCAGGGCCCCCTGGAGTGTCCTCTTTTTTTATTTTTTAAATATGGTAACCCTAACATTAGCTCTTTTTTGCCACAGCATCACACTGAAAGCTCATATTCAGCTGATTGTTCACCACAACCCTGAAGTCTTTTTCAGAGTCATTAATTCCCAGGGCAGAATCCCTCATCCTTCAAGTATGTGACCTACAAGGGATTATCCTGGAGTATTCAAAAATTTCATCTAATGTGAAATAAGGCAGCTCTCCTATCTAGTGGGGGAGGTTGTGGCTCAGCATGACTACTTGATACTTGCATTCTATAACTTGCAGTGGCTTTATATCTGCTTCTAGGCCCAGATCAACTCCTTGAACATTATCTAGTAGGCTTGCATGAAAAATAATGGTTTACACCCACCTCCATTTTCTTCTACCTTGCTACTTTAGGAGTGTCCTGCTTCTCCTAAGAGAAGGGTTGGGTCACTGAGTGCCTTCAGTAAGAAAGGAAAGAGTAAAGAGACTATCTTGGGATACTAGTGGGCCTAATCCTCCAAACAATCCTCCTAATCCTCCAAACAATTATATAGAGAGACTTTCATAGTGTCATGTAAAAATTTTCCAGATCTTGCTTCAACCAGATATCAACACAAAAACTTCTTAAATCCATGACAAAGCATGCATGGACAATATTTAGAGTGACAGGTCAAATTAACCTCAAGGTGCTAAAATGAATAAACACACAGGATGAAACCAAAGACTCAGATCCTCTCTGTAGCATCCGGTTAACTCTAAGGCTACATCTTCACTACAGGGGGGGGTCGATTTAAGATACGCAAATTCAGCTACGCGAATAGCGTAGCTGAATTCGACGTATCGCAGCCGACTTACCCCGCTGTAGGGACGGCGGCAAAATCGACCTCTGCGGCTTCCCGTCGACGGCGCTTACTCCCACCTCCGCTGGTGGAGTAAGAGCGTCGATTCGGGGATCGATTGTCGCGTCCCAACGGGACGCGATAAATCGATCCCCGAGAGGTCGTTTTCTACCAGCCAATTCAGGCGGGTAGTGTAGACCCAGCCTAAGTTCTACTCCATCCCTAAATCTGTGAACTGCGCTGCACTCAGGTAAAGAGAGCAGTGGTTTGCTGGATGGGTGTTTTTTTTAAAGTAACAGTGAGTTATTTTAATTAAGCTCTCTGCAGGCTCACAATCTTGTTCTCTGTCTCTCTTTATAAAGAGTACCATCTTCCCAGGTGGAATATCCATGCTCTCTCAAGCTTTAATTATCTGTTCACTTAATGAGTACAGTAGCTGATCCAGATTTATTGCAGTAGCTCTAAGCTTGTGTGAATAAAATATCAGGTCTGTTTGTGATTTGGCAGCTATCTTTGTTTGCAGACTCTTCCAATTACTTCCAGGTCATTAGGCCCATCTCTAGTAGATATTTTACTGTCATTAGGAAAAGTGGTGTAATGACATTTGACAAGTCAACGACTGCAGCAGAAAACATCAGGAAAGATCAAAATAAGGCTTGAATATTTTGACTCAATGCTGGATTGCAGAGGGTAGGAATTAAAATTCATAAAGATTCTAAGTGTCTTGACTTGCATCCCATTAGACTCCATAAATCAGTACAGTTATACTGTATACCTTACAGCAGAATTTCACACTAGTTGTCTCCAGTTTATTTAAGTCATTTGTTTTATACAGATTTGTGGATGTTAAATTATAAGAAGCAGTTAGCTGTCCATGAGTACATGCACAGACCTGCCAAAAAGCTACTGGTATTTCCAGGAAGATAGCAGTACTATGAAAACAGCGATAACAGCAAATATAATCTTTATATCTATTCCTATTGTGGTGCCATTCATCCTAATGGATCCCAAAGCACTTTGCAGATGATACAAAGGACTCATGAACAGACAGGTGCCAGAGGGCATACTATTGGGGCAAGAGAAATGTTGGCCATGAACAACTCCGGCAAATCCCATGTTTCAAAAAAATGCCATGGGATATTTACTATCCAAGTAGAGTAGTCATGATTTGCATTTTAATGGTCTCACCAAAAAATTCATAACAGGATCCCAGGTCTTCTAGGATACCAGGTGTACCTCAGGAGTACTCTACTGGAGTTATACCAGTTCTGCGGCAGTCAGTGTGAGAGGACAATCAGATCCTGAAGGCAGGGACATTCTCTTCCTGCCTATCTCAATATTGCCTAGGACACTGTTGTTGCTGCTCTATAATAAATAAATAAATAAGTCACACTCCTGGAAAACAATTCCTCACTCTCACAGACCTTGGGAGGCAGGCCAGTCCTCACTTACAGACAGCCTCCCAACCTGAAGCAAATACTAACCAGCAACTACACACCACACCACAGAAACACTAACCCAGGAACCAATCCCTGTAACAAACCCCAATGCCTACTCTGTCCCTATATCTACTCGAATGACACCATCATAGGACCCAACCACATCCGCCACACCATCAGGTGCTCATTCACCTGCACATCTACTAATGTGATATATGGTATCATGTGCCAGCAATCCCCCTGTCATGTACATTGGCCAAACTGGACAGTCTCTATGTAAAAGAATAAATGGACACAAATCAGACATCAGGAATGGTAACATACAAAAGCCAGTAGGAGAACACTTCAATCTCCCTGGATATTCTATAACAGATTTTAAAGTAGCCATACTTCAACAAAAAAATTTCAAAAACAGACTTCAAAGAGAAACTGCAGAGCTACAATGCATTTGCAAATTTAACACCATTAATTTGGGCTTGAATAGGGACTGGGAGTGGCTGGCTCACTACAACAGCAATTTTCCCTCTCTTGGTATTGACACCTCCTCATCAATTATTGGGAGTGGACCACATCCACCCTGACTGAATTGGCCCTGTCAACACTGGTTCTCCACTTGTAAGGTAACTCCCTTCTCTTCAGGTGTCAGTATATTTATGCCTGCATCTGTAATTTTCACTCCATGCATCTGAAGAGGTTTTTTACCCACAAAAGCTTATGCCCAAATAAATCTGTTAGTCTTTAAGGTGCCACCAGACTCCTCATTGTTTTTTTATTAAAATTAGTGACAACGGAGGACACTCAGTACTAGAACTGGGCAGGAAACATTTTTCCTGTCCTGCAAATTTTTTTACTCCGCCAAGAGAGACTGAAAGAGCCCTGCCCCAGCTTAGCCAATAGCCTGGTGGCCAACGCACTCAGCTGGGATGTGGGAGACTCAGGCTCAAGTTCCTGGTATGAATCAAGCAGAGCAAGGACTTGAACCTGGATTTCCTACACTACCTATTGACTATTGTGGGTGGGGTGAGCTCTCTTTCCCTCCTCCCTCTCTTGATATTCCATCTTGGACCTGAGAAACCTTCCTTGATGAAAGATTCATAGAAACTGATACATTCCTGTAGGAAGTTTTAGTTTCAACATGTCAGCATTTTCAGATGAAAATACATTTCATTGAAAAATTCTTGACAACAGGTCTACTCAGCACCTCACTGGAGTGCTTGTCACTTTGCACGATTGGCCCTTGAATCAACAGATAATGTGGCTTATGCACCGTCCCGAGACTCTATCCATAATGCTGCCCTGGGATGAAATCAGTGGAAGTTGCCTGTGCTCATCTGCAGGCAGAATTTGGCCCAGTATGCGTTTCATCTGTTTCGCTAGCAACCACTGGGAAGATGAAGTCTCGTTTAAAGAGATGGCAAAAGCATCTTCATTTTTCTCTTTAGATGGACTCATTTCCCACCTCCGCTCCCCCCTTCCTGAGACACTTGCTGCCCTAATTGTCTGATCTTCTTGTTGGCTGACAGATTGCCTCCATTACCAATACTTTCTCATACCAATCCATCCAATATCAGCCCTTTCTCGAGTCATTTGTTTGTGATGTATAGGAAAAGAGTGTAGTCATGGGTATTTCAGCTTTAATTACATTCTGCCACTTCAGCTACCAAGTCAATGTCCACGATTGTAATTCCAAAGGAAGATTTCCAACTGCAAGGTCACAGAACAGCTAAAAAGTGCAGTTTAGCCTACCTCTTCAATTGACCACTTAAACTGACAGCCCTAATTGTTCACCAGTGGACACAGCTATGCATTAAGATGTCTTTTCAGCACTGTTCTAAATCAAAGGATAATGTGACTTCAATCATCTGGTTTGAATTAGGAGGCTAATTGCATCTCTTCCTTTAGCCTTTAACAGGAGTTGTCCTTATAATTTAACAGAGTCCCCAACATGTTCTTTCAAACACAGCTACTATGAGCTATAAAATAACAAATGGAGGTTATTCAATATGGCTGAAAAGTGAGTAATACAACTACATATTCAGTCTCAGCTTTCAAGAGAGTTCTGTACTTATGTATGGACGTATGATGTAACTTTTTATTTTTAATTCGCTTTGAGTGTAGCTCTAATTTGGAACAGTGAGAAACACAAGGCCAAAGTGTATGTTTTGCAACTTGCAAACTGTCTAAACCAAGCAAGGTATAATATGGATGGGCTACGATAAGATTCACTTTCCAACTTTGCCTCACTTTTTACTTATTGGAATGATGTGGCCACTATGATAGAGAAGTTCCAGTGCTGGAGCTTTGATTCCAATGACTCTTCATGCTTTTCTAGTAGAGAAACATTAACTTCAAACCAGTAATCCTGTATTTCCCCATTGCCAGAAGAATATCTGCTAGACAAGAAAAAGTGTTTCTTTCTTAGCGTAGTTAATTCATTCATCCCAGTCTACTCGGCCTGTTCTCCCATATTCATATGCAATAATTCCCATTAATTTCTTTTGGAGTTGTGAGCAAGTCAGTAGCAGAGGTTTCTACTTTCACTTGTTCATTTCCCATTCAAAGTGCATGTACATCATTGACCACACAGATAAATCCCTTTCTTTCTGTGCTTTAGTTTTTGTGTGTGTTATCTCTCTGACACATCCCTATTAGTAGGGAGTGAGTGATAGTAGCCACCTTAATACAGATCGGGCAAATCCGTCATTGACAGGCCAGCAACATCAAGACAGGATCCTAAATCCTCAGAGAAAGGGGAACACTTGGCCAAGGCTTGACATTTGAGTAAACACACTGAAGAAGTGCACATGCTGTATAATCCAATGGGAATAGCCACAGAGTTAATATTAGTATAGTTTCTAACTGAGCAGCTGAAATTCAGCCTGTATGGAACTGGTCTCCAAAGAACTACATCATTCGGATTCTAATCCCAATGACTTGAACTCATGTTACCCATCCCCTGGAACATGTACACAAGCATTTTTAAAAATGTGCTTTACTCTGTGACAGGAAGTCTAATGATTTAAGTGATGCGAGAGAGAGTGTGTCTCCTTCCTTATAGGCTCTACCAGGGCAGCCAGACCTTTGTTGCTTATTATTTCTATCAAGGTAATGTCTAGGAGCCCCAGTCATAGACCTGGAGGCCTTTGTGCTAGATGCTGTACAAACGCAGAACAAAAGGATGGTCCCTGCCCCCAAAGAATCTAAGTTAAACCTCGTACTGCAGCCTGGACTGGGGAGCAGGCAGGAATGGACTACTATTTAGTTATAATTCTTGTAACCCTGAAAACTAATTTTATTTTGCTCCTCTGAGACTAGACTGATCATCATTGCAAAGGCTAAAGGGTACCAAGTTTTATACCATCTTTCCACTCATAGGGTGTGGCAGCAGCTTCTGGGACTCCTGCCAGGCCTGGGACCCTCTTCTGATCCTCTCTGAGGCTAATTCAGAGCAGCAGAAGCTGCAGATAGTACATGTGGCAAGGGGCTCTCTGCATAGGGGACCAAGGAGCCACAGCAAGGAGCAGCAGTTTGCTAAAGGAAAAAGAACAGAAAATAAGGTATGTGGAGCCTGCCCCTGAGGATATGTGATGGTGGTGGTTGGGGCTTACTTCTTAGTATGTGTCTACCTGGGGGGAAAGAGCATATCTAATATATAAAAATGATGTGGGTCATATTAGGTTCTACCCTTTGCCAACGTAGTGGCACCTCTTCAACCAATTCTTCTGACAACTTCTGAGTTCCCTGGTGTTCAGGAGTGAACCACTGCCCCAACAACTCACTGGGACACTTGCAGGAAGACGCTTCCTCTTGATGCATTTCCATGCTCAACATTGCTCCAAATCTGTGCCTCTGAATTATGAGTGGCAAAGGTTATCTATTAAATATAGGTCTCTTGAAAGGTAGCAATGGTTTATCCTAGCTGGAGAAGTGTGTTACAGTGTCAGGGACATACCAAAGTGATACATAATCATCCAGGATTTTATTTGTCTCCCTTCTCCCTGCCCCCCTCCCAAACTACATTGAGAATGCTTCATTCAGCTTAGAATACTTAAATCAAACTTAGCTACTTTTTGTATTCTTCATGCATCCACCCTATTGCAGGTTACAATGATTATAAATCAAGAAGCATCAAATGGAATTGAACTCCAAAGCAATAATTTACTGGATAAATAACCTATATGTATTTGGGAGCTGTACTTTTTTACGATCAAAAAGGTAAAATTTTCATGTCCTAATCAGAGATGCTCTGCAAGAAAGCTAGGAAAGTCTCTCACACCATGGGCTATTAAGAAACCATTGGTATGTGAAGTAACTCTTCTTGGGGATGGAATTTAATAATACAATCTTTATAATGCCAGGGAGTTGTCAAATCATTCATAGATTGCATGTATTTTATTCCTTTTTCTAAGCTGAATATGCGCTATGAAAACAGTCGCAAGATGGAGTTATTAATAAAAAACCATTCAGTCTCAAAGAAAATTTATGTTGATAGCCTGATGGATACATCAGATTGGGTAATTTATCTCCCTGGAAAAAAAAATGTTTGTGTCACCCATTTTCTTCTTTCAAATATACAACCTTATGCCTGTTATTAAAGAGTTGGTAAATCTTAAATAGTAGCGTCTCCAAAAAGCATTTTATCCAAAAAGAATTCCCATTTTGTAACTGTACAGTAGCTTCAGTCTTACAAAAAAATCTGATGTAGTGTGATAAATTCCCAGTTCGCCTTCACATAACTGTCTATATACTTTCTTCTCCAAGAAATAAGGCATAAACTGAAAAGTTCTGGAGGGCTTAATATACAGTGTTGATGCTTTCCAATGCTGACCTCATACAAGCACTGAACTCCTCATCAGCAATATCTGCTCCTGTCAGCGTATGAATTATTAGTTGTTGTGTCATATTTCAGAGTTAGACTGTCAGATTCTCAAGGTATAAACTTTGGTCCTGATTCTAATCTCGTTTACTCCATTGACTTCAGTGGAGTTTCTCCTAATATAGACTGGTGTAACTGAGATCAGATGCAGCCCCTGTCTCCTAAGTATTCTGTAAAGTCCTATGCACACTTAGGTGCTCTAGAAATAACAAAGAGGCGTTACCAGGAACTGTGGTTCTTTGAAAATGTTGCTTCTTGATCCTGCAAATGGATCAATACCGTCTTGAAGAGGAACAACTGAGAAATGTCTCAGAAGGAACAGAATTAGTTGTAAGCAAGAATAGATCATAGAACTGGTAGTAGGAGCAGAAGAATGAATAGTTACTCTTGAGTCCCTACATACACATGCTTGGAACAGTTCTCCCCAATCGATACCAAACTTTTCAGAGGACAGTGTTGGAGGATCCTTTTTCTGCTGAGGCTCCCTGGGTGTGGAATGCAGGTTCTTCAAACTCTTCTTTCTTCCTACCAGTATCACCCTACCAGACTTCCTGTGATTCAGGAGCATTAAATAGTAGCATGAAATATAGCTTAAGACAGACACAAAAACATGTATTTATTAGATTTCAGTCTTACAAAAGCTCTACACCAAAGGGTACCTATCCATATCTCTGAGCCCACTTGACATAAGTTTAAGAACATAAGAGATACAAAATAAAAACTGACTAGAGGAGCATCACTTTTTCCTCCCACTCTACCACGTATCACTGATCACCAGTCACGTGAGCAATACAGGTTAAACCCATCTCTACCTCCCTTGCATTTTCCCACCATCGGCTGTCCCAGTCTTCTGAGAATGTCCACTCAAACTGATGGGATTTGCACCCCACCCAGTATGTCAATAAATTAGGCTCATTTTGGAGACTGAGGTCAGAACATTTCATAAAATAAAAAGAGAGGTGGGGAAGGGGTGATGCAGAGACTGCTCTGCCAGCTGCTGCCTCGCTTTTACAATAAGGGAGATCCATCTCAAGGGACCCTTATGATTGCAAAGATAGCCATATGACATGGGAAGAAGCAGATCCCAAGTCATTTAACCCAGGACTTTCAAAGCCGCAAAAGGCAGTTAGGTGCCCAATTTCCCTTGAATTTCCATGGGTTTGGCACCTAAATTCCTTAGGGCCCGTAGGGATTCACACATCATAACCAACAACTTAAATGCCACCTGGAAACAAACAAGCAGCTAATGCCATGCCAAACATGGTAGCACATATTGCCATCAGCAGGCACTGCTTACAAGGGAGACACCATTTCTCTCTCCCCCCACCCCCGTATATACATGTATGTCTCTGAAATACCAATAAACAGCCAGATATCTATTTTTTCCCACTGTAATCCTAGAAAAATAGTAAGAGAACTGATTAAGTGTTAGCAGTGAAAAGACGAAAGGAAAATAAAAGCACATGAAATAATAATGATCCCTGTGTATTTTGAAACTAAAGGAGAAGAAACTAAATTGTATTTAAAATTTAGCATGAAAGGAGTTTAAAGCCTGACAGTTTATCGAAGGTAATATTAAGACTGCCAATTAATGAAGCTATTCTGAATCTAGCATAATCTTTAACAAATAAAAAGAAAACAAAAAGGAAATTAAAGCAACACACTGTGTCTAGCATTCAAACATTTAGGCAAACAGATAGAACTGTTCTTTGGTATTTTTTATCAAATTAGTTGTGGGCCTAGGACCTGCTCCTGCTCCTGTTCTAGGCCCCAGTTCAATAAAGTACATAAGCATGTGCTTAACTTTAAGAACATGCTTAAATCTTATTGATTTAATTGGGATTTAAGCACGTTTACAGTTAAGTGCATGTTTATGTTATGTTGAATCTGACCCCTAGTGATTTGCATGCTAACATTCACTTTAGTGGTGCAAGTTCAGAGCCCTTGTCCAGTGGCTACATCACCAAAGCCATCATTGCAAATGGCATGACTCGCTGACTGTCTCAGCAGCCAGCTGGCTTCACAGATAAGTGAAAGAGGGAAAGGTGCTAATGATTTAAAACTACACCTTTTAAAAAGCAGCTTTTGAGTAAAGTATCATGTAGTAAACCCTTACTATCAAAGGAAGCAAAGCCCCCACCTGGCTTGCTAGCCCAACTTCCCTGGCTTCCTTTACCCTCGAAGGTGTCAGGCAACAATCTGAACATCCACCCCAAGCCAGCAGACAGAAGAGAACCAAGCATAGGCCAAGAGACCTTCTGCCCAACTGGCTGTACAGAGTTCAGGTGAGATGCCCCAAAGTGCAGAATAAAGTCAGTGATTTGCAGAAGTATAACAATTTGTGTGATGATTACCAAGCCATGTTGTATACAAATGGCTGTAACAATCATTAAACCTGAATAAATAATGCTTGATATTTAGCATATTTGTAACAGGATGGCTTGCCCCAGGGGCTTGAGATCCTGAGGCTAAACCAGCCCTGATTGCAGGATGAGCCCCACCTAAGTGGGATCAGGTAATTTCTTATAAAGGGCAGCAGGTGGCTGCAATGGTGGCAGCGTGCACATTCATGCCCAGGAAAACAGAAGCCCGAGGAGCAGTAGCTGTCTTGAAGAAGCAACTGCAGAGACAGTGAACTGTGACCCAGCTCTGAGAAAGAGGGCTGGAAACTCCCCAATGACAGGGAAAAATATACTGAACTGGGGGTGGGGCCCAGAGGATCATTGTGTTCTTCAGACTGAATAAACTGGATCTCCTTTGGGGAATATTTTAATTGCCTTTGGACTGTTGAGAGTTTATTTTAGGAGTGCTGAAGAAGAGGAAAGTAGAAGCAGGGCACCACAGAGACACTCCTCACCACAAGGGGGCACATGGGAGGCAGCCAACCCTGTTACACTGCCTTTACAATAACTCTTCCTCTCCTGGTATTAATGATAGAGTTAACCAGCTAATGTTTATATAGAAATTTGGTGATTAAAGTAGCTATTTAAGCACTCTCTCTCTCTCTCTCTCTATTTTTTGTGTGTGTTTGTGTATATATATATAATGCATTGAAATTAAACCCATAGCTAAGTGTGTTTATTGTAGGATATCTAATAGGAAACCATATCAACTGTACCATCCACAGATAAAACTGAAAGAAGAATTTGATCCAACCAGGTTTGTTTTTTCCTCTCCATTTAAATGTTTCTTTCTGTCTCTAATGCTGCCAACCCATTATGCCACAAATTCCTGTTAACTCCCACCTACTGCCTTGGAGTGGTGAACCCTCCGACAGCCTTTGGGGAGGCAGGAATCACTCCAACCCCACTTCAAATGGGAATTGTATCAGGTACATTCTATGGCCTGTGTCAGACTAGATGATCATAATGGTCCCTTCTGGCCTTGGAGTCTATGATTTGCAAATGAGCAAACAAACCATCCTACTATTCCCTCCAGCATCTGTCCCTCAGTCACTTTTCAGCATGCCTCCTTCTCTTTGTCTCTGGCTGATTCAGGCATGCAGCATAAGCTCAGAAGGTCCATTTACACTGGACTAAAAGACCCGCAGCATGGCCATGCCTGGCCCATGTCAGTTGACTCAGGCTCACTGGCCTCAGGTCTGTGGGGCTGTAAAATTGCTGGATCCTGGGCTCCCTACTCACTGGACCCCAGAGCTTGTGCTTCAGCCTGAGCCCAAACGTCAAGACAGCAATTTCACACCCCCGCAGCCCGAGCCCTGTGAGCCCAAGTCAGCTGACCCGGGCCAGCTGCATGTGTTTAATTGCTGCATAGACTAACCCATAGTGGCCACACACTGAGGCTGCTACCTGCGCCTGTCCCCCAGCCCAGAGCTCAGATTCTCATCTTTCCTGTGTCCCTGCAGCAAATGGCATACCCACTCCCCAGCTGCAGGCAGGGGGGGTGGGATTGCTTGCTAGCTCCCTAACCAACCAGAGCTCTGGGGGTTGGGGGGCTAACCCCCTTTCACACTGTTGATATGTAGAGTGGGGGCTCCAAATACCAGAAACCACATTTCAGAAGGGATTCTAGTAACATTCATCAAGACACTGTTTTTTAAGAGCCAGGCCCTTACTGTTTCACTTTTGTGTTTCATAATGTCCAGTTTAGAAAGGCAAACATACCTGGACTTACTAGTTTATCATTGATTTTCCTACTTGGTATAAATTCGTTTTTTAAGCTAAACTGACACCTATTAAAAAGATGTTTGTTTTATGACATGCCAAACAGCTTAGTCCCTGTTCGATTTGAAAAGCTATGGGCAGAAATTTAATCTACAAAATATGATACAAATAATAATTTTATCAAAATAAACCCAAAAGTCAGGAAACCAGAGGAATACTAAACACCTTGGGTGTAATCATTGAAGTCAATGGGAGTTTTGTCATTGACTTCTATGGGACCAGCATCTTTCTGCCATTAATGCTTTTTGCCAGTACTGCTGAAATATTGACCTGTGGATCACAGTTAATCAGTGGATCAATAAGAGCTGGTGGGTCATGTGTTTCTAAGTCCCCTTCTTTTTACCTGCTAAACTCATTAAAAGGAGGTAACAATGCATTAAATGTTTTTCTGATTTGATTTTCCATGAAAGTGATTGTTGGAGTTATTACAGGGCTGTTCTGCAGTAGCAAAAAGGAGGGAAGTGGTCCACAGAAGCATAAGTGGAAGGTGAGTTGATCCAACAAAATCTCCCTGTTAAGGCATGGTCCATGCTATGAAAAAGTATGGGAATTCCTGCTTTAGGAAAAATGCTGCCCTACTCAAACAGACAAAACTCCCACTGAAGTCAGTGGGAATTCTGCTCAACTGAACAGTGTCGAATTTGAGCCTTTGGCATTAAAATAACTACATTTGACTAAATATTTTTTCAAGGCAGGACCCAACTCAATATTTCCTATTGGTTTACATTAATATTACACATAGAGACATGCCCACTGAATGATGGAGAATCTGCCTCCAAATGGAGTCGGTGGGAATCTTATCACTCACTTCAATGGGACAGGGTAGAGTCCTAATTATACGTATTTATTCCCAAATTCTGGCCCTGATCCTGAAATCATTAAGAGCTTTGCTGTTGGTATCAATGGGCACAGGATCAAACACACCTGAAGTGTGCCCAGAGGCTACACCGTTGCAGATTGCACTTTCGGGGTGCTTACAATCAGAGACAGGCATGAGTCACAAATGTTGTATTAACTTCAACAAAGACTGGGTTTATTTGAATCCAGGCTTTTGATTGGGACTTATCTCTAGTTAAAGTTAGTCAGCCTTCCGTCTCATGAAATTTTAAATTACCACCCAAGCTGAGCTAAAATTGCCCAGAAATGCATTGCCTGTTGGGACTTATTGCTTAAATATACAAAAGGTTCAACCAGATAAATTATCCAATCTCACAGTTTCACTTTTTCTGCACAGAGTGAATTAGACTATTGCCTCTTAAAATATTTAATTAAACAATTCTATCAATTATCCTGAGCAAATATGCAAATACAACTACTGCTGCTTCATGTGGTGTTTTCAAACTTAGCATTCATTAAAAACTCTGCTAGACTGTGTAGCATATTAAATTAATTTAGCAAACATAGCAATTGTCTTACCTAAGAAAATTGCTTCTTGTAATTAAAACATTTGCTCTTATTTTGGCATTTTTCCCTATGCAAGATGAATTATAATGGCTAAACAGGGTTTCTCTGCAGTATTCATAGGTCTGAGCACTGGGGAAAGGACAGATTTACTTAGTTTTTTATTTGTTTAAATGATAAATATGCAATTAGCCTTCAGCAAAACCATACTTCTCTTTTTTGCACAATGCACAATTAGCCTGAGAAACTCATTGCCACAAGATATCACTGAAACCAAGGCTTAATAAGATTCAAAAGAAGACTGGACATTTATTAGTAAAGGAGAATATCCAGAGGTTCTCTCCCAGGTCACTGGGCTACAGCAAAATATGTACCTTCCATGAATACTCAGCAGGGCTGACTGATTTTCATCACCTGCAAAGTCTTCCCTTTGGGAGGTGTGACCAGTGGTTAATACAGTGAAAAAACACCTTTTGAAAAAAGTATGGTTTAATCTGAACAGTAGAAATAGCAAAGCATAACCAGAGAAAAGGGTTTTTAACCCAACAGTGTATATAGGCATATGTATTTTCCCTATGGCTTACCATTGCCCTGGAAGCTTAGGAAGGCTTAGCTGCTCCATAACCCCAAGCAGAAGTTATGTCTGAATCAGTCTGATCCTGACACCTAACCCTCCCCACTCTACCACCACCTCTCTAGAGAGTGGCTTTATAACTGTTACTGTTCTTTTTATCTGTAGGCTCCCAGCTTTGGCAAAACAGTTGGGTAAATTTGGCTGGAGCTGGAATTAGCATCTTCACAGCTAACAGCTGAGGTATTGTCCCTTAACCTCCTGATGCGTTTAACAGGAAGTGTTTTATCTGGATCCATTGTGTTGCCTTCCCCCTTGTTTCCTAACAGCCTGATATTAAAGTAAACCACCTATGTATACAGTGAATTTACCCCATATAGACATACAGTAACTACCCCAATAACCAAGTCATATGCACTATTCATACATTATTATAGTTCAACCCCACGTCCTTCATATAGAGCATAAGCCAATCTCTAATTAATGGAGATTAGAAAAAAAAACTTTGCCCACTTCCAGATTCTATGCATCTTCCCCAGAAACAGCTGCTACTGGCCACTGCTGGAGACAGAACACTTGACTAAACAGACTACTGGTCTGATCCACTATGGTAATTCCCTTAAAAACTCTGCATTTACAAACACTGACCATACATGAAGAGCAAAGGCTTGTTTTCACTGAAGCATTAGCTAGAGTTGTCCACGCTTGCTCCTCTTGAGTTAATCTAGCTCAAGTGAGAGCAGGTACACTGCAAAACAACACTCAAGCAGCACAGACTGAGTGTACCATCAGCACAGAGAATAGCTACGTTCCCACTGCATTACTAGCTTGAGCATCAGCAGCTCTCGAGCTTCAACCCTCACACCCTGCTGGACCAGATAGCTCAAGTTTAAAGCACCATTTAACTCAAGCTAGAGATTTTTGTGTGTGGACATGAGTCAGGCTAGGGGCAATACTCAAGTTTAACACTGCAGTGAAGACATGCTGTGATAGGGTGTTCGGAGGGCCAGGCTACCTAGCAGTTAGCACTGACCTCCAGTTCCTTGTCTCTCAGTCAGAGCAGTAGAGATGCCTGGTTTATGACTGGAGTCTTTTGGCCTACATCCACATCTGGGCCTTTGCCCTGAAGGAGAGCATGGTAGGGCGACCCAGGCCCTCCCTCTTCATTAATTCCCAGACCAGCAACATGTAGAAAGCAACATCTGTGGGGTCCTCCCTGCAGACAGTCCAAGTGCATTGCCCTGGGCTACTTCCTCCCTATATGCTCCTTCAGTTTGGAGCATGGCCCCTAAAGTCCAAACAGTCAGTAGTTTAATCGAAGAGTCCAAATGAGCAGGGCCATGTGGGACCTCCTGGTTCTCAATAGGGTGGTGGGCCCACAGCCACTTCTAGCCCAGCATGCAGTTTGTGTACCCCATCACACATACCCTAATATACCACGGTTCCTCTGTAGAATGAGAAAGGAAAATAACTGTGCCAGCCATGTAGTATCTGTTGGCAAATATTGATTTTTTAATGGTGACAACTGTAGTCCCTGTTTCAGTAAGCACAGCATGAAGGATGGGATGCTTCATTCTTTGTGCACCCAAAATTCCCAGTGAAGTCAGCAGGAGTTTGGGTGCACAAGAAATAGAGAAACCAGCTTCAAATCTGGCATCTGGAAAAATAAATGGAGCTGTCATTTTATTCATGAAATGCAGGGTATGCTGGAAATCAAACTGAAGCAGATACCCATACATACACTCACACACATGATGCTGTGCTATGGTTTTATCAGCATGAGTTAGGGATGGGGCATGATGCATGAGTGGCAAAGTCACCAGTGAGTTATGTAGGATATTCCAAATGAATGTTAATAAACCTCTTCTTATGTTTTCTTATATGCCACATGAGCACATTTTCAGAAATTCTCAGCATCAGAGTTTCAGTTAAAATCAACAGGAGGTACTAAAAGTCAGGGTTTTTGTAAATCAGGTCTCATATGTTAGAGAAGAATTCCTATTCTAGCAATGTCCTGAAGAGTTTTAAAACATTTTATTGGGCTATTTTTTATATCACTACACCTGTAAAAGGAAGAGCTTTTCTTACTTTGAATCCAGTTGTATGGAGATTAGTAGGAACCATAAAATTTCTCAACATGACCAAAAATAGTTTTTTTATGCCCTAAAATCTCAACTTTTATGCCCAAAATCTTGGATCCTTCCATAGCTAGATGTGAGAGCTGGATCCTAATGGGAAGCTGAGAGCTTTCTGTTTCTGGGGGTACCTAGTTTTAGCCCTGCAGGTCCACAGGGTACTAGATTTTACAGATACTTTTATATCTAGGAAACCTGTCATAGGCCAAAGCCTGACTCATACCCACCCTGGGACTCAGGCAGATGTCATCAGTAGCAAAGTCCACATTTGCAAGAAAAAGCAATATTTCTGGGGCAGGTTGATTTTTTTCTTTTAATGGTGGCAGTTGTTTAAATTTGTTTGTCAGGAATGGAATATTAGGTTTTGAAGAGATGAAGTAGTGAAAAGAGGGCAGGTGAAATGGCCAAAGGTGCATGACAAACTTTACCATGTGGAATAAGATAGTTAATCTTCTATAGTGGTTTTAATTTCAATTTTATATCTAAAAGTTTATATCTATTATATTTTTTTACTGGTTCTATGGCTGATTAAATTTTTTATTATTATTTTCACTGATTCTGAAATTTCAGAAAGTCAGGAAAACTTTTCAAAAAACACTTTCATTAAAATTTGTACTGTTTTTTTCAGCCCATTTTAAATGAAGCTCATGGGTCTGGAATTTAATCGATGGACATCACTTACACATATGTGGTGTTTTATATATTTCCTGGGGGCTCCAGTCCTGACTCCAGGATTAAGGCTGAGTTCTGTTTTGCAATAAAAGAGGGGATTCAACTCCTTTGCTATGTATGAACAACACAGTATATCGTCCCCAAATTTACAGCACTTACTCGTTGAGGACAGAATGATTTTTTAAGAATGTAATAATAAATTGTTAATTATGACATTAAGAAACGTAGCATCTATTATTTTTTATTATTACAGTAGTGTTTAGGAACCAAGTGGGAATGGAGCCCCAAATTGTATAAGCATTATAGAAACATAGTGCTTGATTTCTGAATAACTACAAAATCCCTGTAGAGTGTATATGTTGTGTGTACACACAGAGAGACACCCCCCACCTGCCCTAGATGATTCTAGATTACTGTGCATTTGTGAGATATATAAATCTCCCATGTGGTTTCACAAATTTCATGCCTTGCCTTTCCTCTACTCAACCTGGATGCAGAGTTGATACCGGCCAGGATACAGTAGAGAACTGAAGCAGAAGTCCTAATATACCACAATAATCTCCTGCGTGAAGTTGTAAAATGAAAGACAACATGAGAGAACATGTGACTCCTAAGATCTAATGCCAAATCTAAATACTATTATAATAACCACTGTGTTTATTAATGCTCATAAATCTTTCTGTGGTAACCCCTCTCCTTGAGAGGTTTTGCCCAAAACTAAACTCAGTTCTCCGAAGCAGTTCTAGATTGCCATCCTCAGCAAACATATCACTGACCTTGGGAAAAGTTTTGGGCTCCTAACAGAAAGTAAATCAGGCAAATTTGAATAATTATTACACAGCTGATAACTGAGCAACATCTGAACACTTGTTACATTGCAGCTAGTGATAACCACAAGGGGAGTAGTAATTGCATCATTAATTTAAACATTTATGCAGCAGCAGAATCACAGATAGTGTGGGGTAGAGACCTTTTTATTTGCTGCGTGCATTTCTGTCTAGTCCCTTCTAATAATGAAATTGTATGTCAAGGCTGCATCTTGAGCATCCTAAAGTGTTTGGTAAGTGATATTTGATGCACAAGACATCAAAGGCAGATTACAGAATATCCTTTTAGGTTCATAAAATGTCAAGATTTTAGTGACCACTTGTTGTTCTTATCACAATAGCTTTGTAGCGATTTACAGATTTTGCTAACTTAAGCAATCTATGCACATAAATACAGACTAGGAGCCTGAAATAAAAATCGTTCTTGGGGCTTTTAAAAGAGATTAAACAGAATGCATTTGATTGTCTCTGTTATAGGTTCTGTGTACCGAAATGTGTTCTTTATGTGCCAGTATTTGTGTTTGTCAAATTAGAAGGCTGTAGCACTGAAAACTGAAAACTATTTTTCACAGGACTCCTGAAGTGGTATAATCTCAGGCAAAGCCTGGGAGTGGGAGGCAGAGGGAAGCAGTCAGAGGTTCCCTGGGTATTCTAGCTCATGACTTCCATCCCATGAAGCATGAGGAATATAAAGATAAAAGGTTGGAATAGTTCTTCATCCCTCTAGGGGTGGGCAATAGGAGTTAATGCAGTGACATCTGTGCATTATTCAATACCCCCTCCAACATTAATTAAATCAGACTGTGGAAGAAGACACATTGCTTGTCATTTATGAGACAAGCTAAACTTTCAGAAGTGACTTGTCATTTTGAATGCTCCAATATTGGTGTGTCCAATTTGAGACACCTTTTAGAGGGGCAAAAAATTTAGAGGGTGGGTGCTCAGAAATTTCTGAAAATCAGGTTCTATGTGGTGCTTCAAGTTAGGCACCCAAACTTGAGGCACCTAAAATCAGGTCTTCATTTTTTAAAAATTTAGATTGAAAGAGACACTCATATAATGTGTGTGTGTATATATATATATGAGCACACACACAAACACCCCTCCCTTACTTACCCAGCATTTTTTTGGCTATTCAGGTATATTTTTTATGGTTTCTCATTTTATTCCTGCTGCATACTCCATAGCCCACCCCGCATATACAGGATATTATTGGGGGCAGCTATTTATTGGAATTCAGGATACAAGCTGCAAATACTTATTTGGGGAGTGGGGAGGTGTTCTTGTTGTTTATTAGATAGTTCTACCTAACTGATGATGAAGATTCCCAGAAAATTATAGCCTGCTGACAATTCCCAGGTTTCTTATGAATAGCTATTTGGAGTTTAAATTAAAGATTATGTGCTGAGGGTTTATTTTCCTATAAACAAAACCTATATCTATTCCATAAAAATATTTTACTATCAATGGAGTACTTATGTACTCACACTCTCTTTCATATATATAGGAAAATAACTTAAAACAGAGATTTGTAAACATACAGCTCAACAGATAGTGTACTATATGTTTCTCCTCCTGGAGAAGAGTATATTTTAGTAATAAAACCTGTATTTCTTTTTATACTATAATATACTGTATTATATAGATCATTATATTTTTTCTCTTTAGTATTATTATTTGTATTGCAGTAGAGCTTAGGAGTCCCAGACATGAACCAGGATTGCACTGTGGCAGATGCTGTACAAACACAGAATAATGATATATAGTGAAAAGTAGTTTAACGATTTTTTTCAAATCCCACTATTCTGAATTTCCATATTAGGGGACAAGTTACATAAGCAGCAGCCCTTTTTTAAAGTATTATTTTAAAGTGTACTTATTATTCTGGAAATGAAGGTGTTTTTTTTTAGTGTGGATTAGCAGCAGATATGCTTGATTTCTTTCCAAGAGCAATAAGATAAAACAGTGCAGAGAAAAACTGCCGGGTTAATTCCCCCTTTGCAATGTGTTGAGTGTAAAGAGGAAAAAGTTTGGGGGGGAATCTTTCGGTAAAGATGCATCAGGAATCAATTATCCTGTTTCTAATGCAGTTGCTCATATCATCTGATACGTGTAGGGCAATGTTTTGGGCTTCATTCTGTTGCCTGAACTGAGGAGTGAAAGGGGTAGAAAAAGGCAGACACAGCGATGGCCAGTCCCAAAAGAGTTGTGCCTAACACAGACCTATTGAGCCAAACCTTTGCCTCTGCTCCAGTTGCTTTTTAGTACTCTGGAAGATGCAAAGCAGCTGAAAGCCAGAGGATCCAGGCCACTGAGGATTCACCTGCATAGAAGAAACCAGG
Source organism: Chrysemys picta bellii (assembly GCF_011386835.1). Lineage (NCBI taxonomy): Eukaryota > Metazoa > Chordata > Testudines > Emydidae > Chrysemys > Chrysemys picta. The sequence goes on from NC_088798.1 coordinate 85,104,140, forward strand.
TGGTATAGAGCCATCATAGCAGAGTCCGCATGAGAACAAGCGCTAATCATAGTCCTCTACTTTGAAGGGATTTTGGTCTTGGTCTTCTTGTATGCTCACTCCCTTACTCAAGAGTTCAAGGTAAAAGTGGGGCAGAGAATTGGCATGTCTGAGGAGTCATGGGTTTAAGTGACAACCTTGGCATGCAAATATGGTGCTTTACTGCCTACCCCATTTTTGTCCTGCTTCTTACTTTTTACCAGACACTTATTGAAATGCATCTCCACACTCCTGAAGCTCAAGATCAAGCCCATTTTGTTGTTGCAGTGCACAATTTTGGGGATGGAGCAACCTTGATATGATTTCTTCTCTAAAATTCCCTTGCTCTCCTTCCACTGATTAGCAGGATTTGAATAAAGTTGCCGTATAAACACAACTCCCCAGATCTTTATGTTTTATGTAGAATGGTTCCCTTCTAGAAGCCAGTACTTTAAAGGATGATGAGTATTTTAGTGAAGTGATCACTCTGTTTCATGAAATTGCAGTGGTTACAGCAAACTACTGCTTACAGAGCCCAATCCTTACCCCACTTACACAGGCATGTTAGGGCCAAACACAGTGGAAATGGATTATTTCTCCTGGGCAGAAGGATGACAACATGGATCACCTCAGTGAGAGCCCTTTACTAGGTACAGAGGGAAGTGGGTTTACAGACCGTGTGAATCCATTAGGGCCAAAACTGCAAAGTGCACAGAAACAATACATGTCTTCTACTTCTTCCCATCTCACACATAAGAACGACCATACCGGGTCAGACCAATGCGCCATCTAGCCCAGTATCCTGTCTTTCAACAGTGGCCAATGCCATGTGCTTCAGAGGAAAACAACAGAACAGATAATCATCAAGCAATCCATCCCCTATGGTTCTCTCCCAGCTTCTGACAAACAGAGGCTAGGGACACTCAGCATGGAGTTGTATCCCTTACAATCCTGGCTAATAGCCAATGGTGGATCTATCCTCCATGAACTTATCTAGTTCTTTTTTGAACGCTGTTCTAGTTTTGGCCTTCACAACATTCCCTGGCAACGAGTTCCACCGGTTGACAGTGCATTGTGTGAAGAAGTACTTCCTTTTGTTTGTTTTAAACCTGCTGCCTGTTAATTTCATTGAGTTACCCAGCATCAGCTGTGCCTATCCACGGACCACCCACATGCGTACCACTGCCATGTAGCATATGTTGAAGCTGAGGATTCCCTCTATCAGCCTCACTGTGCATCAGGATATATTTAGTATAGCAAAGCTCTCTTACTCAAGCTTTGAAAAATGATTTTACTCTGCATCTGATCCAATGCTCTTTGAAGTGAGTAGAATACCATTGACAGCCACGGGCTTGGGTAAGACCCCATAAGAAGTTTCCAGTATGCATCACTGTCTCTTAATTTTTAACCCTTGATACTTTTCAATATTATTTTTACATACTGCTCTATACAGTGGTGTCTCTCCAGTAATTACAAAATCATTCAGTTGGGAATATGAATAATCTGGCTTGACTCTGTTAAAATACTAGAAATTGCTGGACTTCCCATATTCAGCTCTAACATTTTCATTCTGTGGTGGAATGTTATTCCATACACAAGATGTTTTAATGTTGAACCCATGAAACACCTTTGAAAATTAATTGAGGTGCCAGCCTTAAAAGGTGATATTTCTTCTGGATGAAGACGTGTCACTACAGCGCTCTCGCTTGCTCTCTCTCTCACACACACACACAGTTCTGACTGTAATGTCATGTGAGTGTAGACATATGTCAAATTCAGTTCATTTAACTGGTACTTTAACTCCTTTTTCCATCTGAGCTGGTACAATGGAGCGCCGTATTATTATTTGCATGTGTAAATAAGTTCAATTAACGATGACTTGTACAGGGACATGAAAATTAGTTTAAATGAGTCAATTAAAGCATAAACATTTCAAAAATAAGTGGATATGTTTGTAATGTAATTAGTGTTCTAATATCCTAATAAATTTACTAAAGATTGTCTTAATTGTACAGTAGGTCACGGGAAAAAATAATTTTAATTGCTATAAAAAGAAGCTTTTACAATTACATGATATGTAGCACCTACTTAGGTTTAAAGAAAGTGATCCATGTTAATGAGGTCAAAATGCCTTTATCTGGAATAAAAAAAGTGAGAGGTCTTCATTTTTTTGGCTAGTACAAATGCATCTCAGAGGCTACCCTAATGACTAAAACAGTATTGTTGACTGCCAGAAACTGCTTACATTATGATCCACGTGTGATTGACTGTGACATTTACCCAGCACCCCAAGAAAAGGCTTCCAGAAAGTAATGTCAAACCATCACCAGATAGATAACATTTTATTATTATTCTAATCACCACATATTAATCGTATTAATAAACCTAACTGCAAAGATGTTCTAAATGAAATGAGTTGTGCTGAAGTGATGACTCATGATAAAAGCCATCTCTCTTGTTATTGTGTTATTATCTGTAATTTGTGGGTCACTGAGGCCCATGGGCAGCACATTCAAGATTACTGAATTATATTCATTGGCCTTATTTCATATCAGTGTCTCATTGGGATGACTGGGGATGCCCTTAGTGGAAGGGCTCCTTTGAGGGAGAGTTACAGAATGGGGGAGCATGACATGGGAGGACTGGATTCATCAAAGAGGTGATGGAGTAGATTTTAACTGTGTAGAACAATAATCTTATTAAAATTCAAAGATTTACAATGTATTAGCTATGCTGGGAATTTGCAACCTGCCCTGAATAAGGGGTAATGTGTAGCTCTGCTGCCCAAGGAAGACAGACAGACCAAACTCCTGATGTCTTCACTGGGAATTTTGGGTGAACAAAGAATGAAGCATCCCATCCTTCATGCTGTGCTTACTGAAAGAGGAGCAGGGGAGGGGTAGAGGGGCAGGGGTCCCGGGAGCAGGAAGCGGGGGGGGGAAGATAGGGGGCGGGGGGCCGGGCCATGCTGCCTGTTTCGGGAGGCACAGCCTCCCCTAACTGGCCCTCCATACAATTTCCAAAACCCGATGCAGTCCTCAGGCCAAAAAGTTTGCCCACCACTGGGTTAGAGCATTGAGAGGAAGGGGTTTGCTCCTCCCACTCCCAATCCCTGCCCACCTGCGTTAGAGGACAAGAAGCTGTTCCACAAATTCTGCTCTCCACATGCGCTAGTATCTATTGGATATGGGAGCAGACGTGCACATGATTAATAAATATCATTATTTAACTTTTATATTGAAGTAGTATCTAGAGGTGACCCAAGTCGAGTCCCCAAAGGCTGATACTTTTCTATAAATATAGAAATTCAGTGCCGGCTATCACTAGACATCCATTTTTTGCCTTCTTTTAGTTCAGAGAAAAACTCTACCACATATGGCTTTGCTAAATCCACAGACTAGTAAAATTAACCATTAACATTATGGGTGGATCCAACCGATTGGATTCAGCAAAAGTGGCTGAGAGGATTATCCTAAAACGTATTAAGAAAGAAGAGTGCTTCTCTGTCTCAGGTACTTATAGGGCCATCATTAACATAGTAACTGAAAGTCTCAGTCTTGAATGTATTTTCCCTGTGAGGCAGGGTAGCGTTATCCCATTTTGCAGATGAGGCAAAAAGAGACTAAAGGCCAGGTTTTTAGGCACCTTAAAATGCAGATAAGCAGCTAATGGGATTTCCAAAGCACCTAGCCACAGAAATTCCCATTGAAATCTGGCCCTTCATGATTTACCCATGGTCACACAGGGAGTCTGTGGTAGAGCGGGGAATCAAACCTGGGTCCCCCGAGTCCCAGGCTACTGCTCTAATCACACAACACCCTGCCTCTCTCTCTTTAACCTCAGCAAGAAAGAAAATATTTTACAAATTAAGATCAATTAATCTTTTTTGGTCAAGAAGTTGCACTTATTGTGATGTGTTTTTATTATGTTTTTATGGAAGCAAATTAAATTTTAGGGCAGAATTACCCAGAAATGATTCCATCTGTCATGCTTTATCCTGTGAAAACTGTAGCTCCTGGGAATAAATGGAACCAAAATACTATACACATTCTATTTGCACAAGTATGTTGGAAGAATGGTGAGAGAGTCTCTGTTGCTGTGTACACATCTAGGGGTTTGTCTACATGGCACCACAGTGTGAACTAGGGGGGGGTGATTTCTAGATTCCTCTAATGTGTTGTGCTTCGATTGTCCATTTACACCCTGCTGGTGTGTTCTAAGAAGTTCCTAGTGCACCTTAATATAACCGTGTTTGAGACTGGACTACATCTTCATCACCTAGGTGTGATGGCGGCATTGGAAAAGTTTTCAGTCATTAATAACTTTATAAATTGTGGTTTTGCTAACAATGCAAAAGGCATTATCACTTTATGTTCTTGGTGTCACCTATGATTTACCGTATATTGAGTAAGCTATATTTGAATCAGGAAGCTATTTCTATTTAGAATTTAACCATAATTGTCTATTTTATACTCATTGTCTTAATTATATTGTTGTGATCATATGTCAGTGATCTCCATTTTAGGTGAAAAACAGAATGAGAAGATGTACTAGTAGGACAGGATGTTCATTTTTATAGATAAAGTTCACAACTTGGGCACACAATTAAATTAATGGGCAAACAACATAGGGATTCCTAAGCACTTGTGTACACTGAGGATTTCATTCATTCATGTAGCTGCACTGATGCATTGCTGTAAATAATTACTTGTACCAATGCAGCACATCTATCCATGTTGTAGAGTGACCAGATATCCCAATTTTATAGGGACAGTCCCGTTTTTTTGGGTCTTTTTCTTATATAGGCTCCTATTATCCCCCACCCTTGTCCCAGTTTTTCACATTTGCTGTCTGGTCACCCTACCATGTTGTAATATTGGTGCAGCTACTCTAACAGGTACAAATCCTAATGTAGACAAGGCCTATACTTCCTATCAGGCCCCAGACAAGATTTAATGTCAGCAGCATAAGAAGAGCTCCATTTGCTGTTAGCAGCTGCTGACTGAGCCCCAAGTCAGGCATCAGATGCTCGTAAAAAGGTTCTCAAGACAAACTGTGAAATCCGAGGCCACTGAAGTCAAGCGGAGTTTTGCTATTGACTTCAGCAGAACCAAGGTTTCACCCAAAACATTGTGTGAAGATGTTTTCAGTATTAGGATGACTTAGAAATTTTTGCAGCTAATTTTCTCATTGCTTTTTAGAACTTTGAGCTGGTTTGTTCAGCTGTGATTGGTCACACAAGTCACATGATATTACTCCTAGTTTTCTGATAGGCAGAAGGGTAACTGGGAGCTATTTTGACTGGTTCTCTCAGAGGGAGCTGTTGTATTTTGCATGTTCTCTGTGAGCTACTTAGAAATGACAGGCAATAGCTATTTATTACTCACTACCAAACTGCTATCTGTAATGGAAAAATCAGACAAGTGGCTCTGCCTGGCGGATCCTGAAGGCTTACAAGGTGATAGCCATGCATCCATCAAATATCCAGAGATGGGGAAGGCCCTCCACAGATCCTTCCTTGCAGAGAACATCAGTGTAGGGTAGCAGTTCTCAAACTTCATTGCACCGTGGCCCCCTTCTGACAACAAAATTATGACACGACCCCAGCAGGTGGGACTGAAGCCTGAGCCTGGACGAGCCCCGCTACCCCAGGCTGGAGGGCCAAAGTATAAGCCCCACTACCCTAGATGGGGGTGGGGAGCCTAAAGCCGAAACCCCAGGCCCCAGCAAGTCTAATGCCAGCCCTGGCGACCCCATTAGAATGAGGTCGCGACCCACTTTGTGGTCCCGACCCACAGTTTGACAACCGCTGGTATAGGGGTTATGAAGATCACTGAAAGAGGGCCTGTTGCAGGGTGTTTATGGGTGGAAGGGTATTGTAGGTGACTAAATGGTACATGGTCTATGTAGTAATGGTGTGACACACAGAAGTGCTGATGATCTTTATAGCCTGGTCCCAGTCACATGACATGAGTAGGGGCTACAAAAGGATACATCTCTGACACATGGCAGCGATCAGTGTTCGCTGACTAGTGACTGCAGTTACAGCCTGGTGGGGCTCTTGATGTATGCTTCCAAACATCCAAACTTCCAAGGTTCCCCTAACACTAGATTAATAGGGAGATGTTCTACACCTTACTTCCATTACACAACTGCAGGGAACCAGAGAGTCTGTTTCTCAGGCCATTTCTGTCCTTGCATGACCTGGTACATATCTGCATACAGTATACTATTATAAATGTGTAAGTATCCTTCTGCGTTGTTTTAATCAATTCCCAAGCTAAAAGATGGATGCCATTACATTTCCTTGAGAAGAGGTGACGTGCCACACATTATTTTGAGGTAAGAGGTAGATTTTCCCAAACTGATCTTCAGAATGTTTTGGAACCCTCAACAATTCAAAACAAAACAAAACATGAAAAACAAGCAAAAGTGTTCAAAAACTTCATGTGAAATTTTGCAGCAGATTCCCAGAGCCTCAGCATCCATTACAACTAGAAAGCTTCCCTTTCTTGCTTTATTTACTATAAATATGAAACAGTCAATCCAGTGACTATTGCACTGAGACACCCATGTCCTACTGAAAATGACCATGAAAGCACAAGTGTCCAACTCCCCAACTGATGCTTCCCTTTTCCAAACACATGAAAGCAAAGCTTGAAATAAAATGTACTCTTTGCTCTCAGCAAGAACTAATACTTATCAAATGCCCTGGTCAAACACAATAAAATCACACTGGGTAAGGAAATTGCTTTTGTAATTGATTTACTAGTTTTCATAGAGCAAAAAGCATTTCAGTAGCATTTTCATTAAATTGCTTGTCTAGAACAACAACAACCCTCTCCCCCCTCATTTTCTGTTTTTAAAAACCCAATATCTCTGTTCTTTGGAAAAAGTAATGGAATGAAAAAAGCATTGAACACAATGGTGTATTGTGTTGTAAAAAGGAAGTGTGGGCAGCTTTTTTATTCATTGAGATTTTGAGAATCAGCTATTATTCTGAACTGTCAGACTTCCAATGGGGCGGGGGGGAGAGAATGCTTTTTATAGCTCAGCCAGTAACATGGCAGCCAAACTGTGTTCGTGCAAGAGGCCTGACCCCTGTAACTACTGCTATCTTGGAATCTTTCATAACAGCAGCATGTAGAAGAGACCTGGCTTGTGTCTCAGGATTCTCTCTTTGTGGGTCAGAAGCTTAATGGCAGCCATACAAAGCTACTGGAAACAGCCTTGGAATAGGTGTCCTACTCTCCCTACTAAAGGTAAAGTGGCATCATCTACAGCTTAAGGAGAACAACTCAGTATAATGAAGCAGGTTGAAGACTCCTGGGGCAGGTTCGTCACTGTACACTGCAATATGTAATACAGTTTCATGAGCTACGCAGTAAAATGCAATTCCCTGTCCAAGCAAGTTCCTAGTTAAAATTATTTCAGATGCACTTCAACCATCCTGTAAGAAGGACCGAGCCCATGGGAGTCCCCAGAAACTCATTTAACTCTCGTTTTGCTCATCCATTCAGAGCCAAACTGGTTCAAGTTGCACTACTTTTCCAGCTACAAAACTTACCCCTGTTTTCACTTATGCCCAATGTGTAACTTACATCACATTTTAAATTTCAAGTGATTTCAGAGCAGAGAGAATCTGACTCAGAATACTCTGGTACTGCTTGGTAGCTACAACCTTAAAATCAATGTGATGAAAAACAAACTCCTGAGCTTCCTTCCTAAACTATCTGGGTGAAATCTTGCTCTTATTGAAGCCAGTGGAGGGTTTCACTGTTGTCTTCAATGGGACACCAGGATTTCACCTTTTCTTTCTATCACCACTGACCATCCTTCCCATGACCGAGGCTCACAAACTTAAAATCTCTTATTTGCTGCCTCTCTCCTCTTTTCTCCTCACAGTCATGTCCTTTCTAAACATCTGTTGAGATTCAGGACAGATGTGGGGGAGGAGGGGAACGAGGGGGAATAGGTAGATTTGTAGAAGCTGTTGTTCAGTCCCTCAATGTCAGTCAATGAGTAGAGCTAAAAGGAGAGGGCTGAGGATGGGAGTACACTTAATAGCAAGTGATAATTGTAGATACTAAAGCTACATTGTACAGTCAGCAAGACTGATTACTCACGTGTATTTAAGTGCTATAACCTGTCCAGTATCCCTACTGAGCTCTTTCCTCATCTCACCCTGGGGGTGGATTTTACTTGGTATCTGTGGCAGACCACATGTGGTAGTCAGAACACATGGGTTCAATTCCTGCTTGCCACAGACATGCTGTATGACCTTGGGCAGCTCGGTTAACCCTCTGTTCCTCAGTCCCTCATCTGTAAAAGTGGGATACTACTCCTCTTGGAAAAAGTACTCCCTTGTGTCAGAACAAAGCAATTGCTCATTTACACGTCTGCAATATATGCCTAATAAACATCCTGGTCAAGTGAGTCCCACTGGTAGGAATTACTCTTCTTTCTTCTCCCCTAAAACAGGATTGTATTTCTTTAAATTGAGTTTTTCTCTCTCTCTCTAGTGTTTGTGGAAATCTCACTTTCTGGGCCCCTCCCTTTGGAAATCAGGTCTCGTTAAGGTATCTAATACTGGGAGCTCAAAAACTGAGGTACCAAATCAGTAGTCACATTTGAAAATTTGATACACACATTTTATATACATCCATTATAGTGTGTGCGCACATACTATGATCCTTGGATTCTTTATCCTACGCAATTTGTTAACACATATACAGTATAACAAATTGGGTGAGATAAAGAATCCAAGAATCTTCATTAAAACCATGCCTGGTTCATTGTGTTACATTAAAAATACAACTCTAGGCTGACATTTAAACCACTTGCTTGCACAAAGGACAGTGTTCATATTACAAAAAAAATAATTAACCTGATCTCACTCACTTTTATGTATTATAATTCATGGATTACTGAAATTCATAATTGAATAATATGTAGTTGTCACCTAGAGGTACTAAACCAATTCTCCTACTTGTAATTGCCTGACTAAATAAGAGTGTCACTAACTTTAGCATTTTCTCTCTGATTAGGGCCACTATAGATTTGCAGTCGCCTTGATGTAATATAAATCAATAAAGAATAATTTTCCAGGCAGTAAATCAATTGTCAGTTCACAGACCCTAATACCCCTGTGCAGGATTTATTGAAAAAATGAATGGCAGTCTTGTTAGTAGTTGTACAGCATGCTTTATGGGCACATAATGCTGTAAAACTCAGACTATTACATTCCCTGCAGTACCCACCAACTACATGTATTAACCCTTCTCTTGCCTACTAGGACTATGCTGCAATGCTGTGAAAAGAGAGGAAAAAACCTTCTTACAAGAAGCAAAAATTATACATCCAAGGAAGATTGTTTCAGAGTTTGGCAAACCACTAGAAACTGGATGTTCCCACCTTTGCTAAAACACTTTAAAAATATAGATTTCAATATGAGAACGTTACTATGGAGAATTAACCTGTGGAACTTATTGCCACTACATAGCATTGGAGCCAGGAGCTTAGCAGTAGAGTATCTTCCAACAGAACAGTTTTCCACCAGCAAATGCTGATTCCACAAAATCAGAACAGTTCATGGAAACATACTGCTTTCATCAAATTTTTTAAAGGAAAATTATCATAATGTTTCATTTTGACTGTATCATTTTAGCTTTATGTTAGGATAGGATACTGAACGAGCTGGACCACTGGTCTCATCTAGCATAGCAATGTATGTGTTCTTAAGAGAGCAAAAATCCACTTTTGTCACTGAATACTGCTTTAGAGACTGAGTGATAATATAACTAAATTGCCAAGGGGTAGAGTGCTACCAGCTGAATCAAACCCACTTGGTTTCAAGTTTCTGCTAGAACAATAGGGAGAGCATGAATGGGTAAAGGGAATCCGTGCACTGTACCATCCAACACTTGAGAGAATAACAGTTACATGCTACAATGAGCACTGCTGTTATTAAACAAATGTGGTATTTCCTCCAATCTAGAACCATTGCTCAAACCAACTGCATTAAGCTCTTTTGAGGGTTGTGGATGGAGGCAAAGGTAAAGTTAATCCATCTTTCTGCCTCCCCCAATGCCAAACTGTCCCCAGCACAAGTTAGAGCCCCGAGAGATACCAAAAAGGAATCCATCATATTGGGGTATAAGTGGGATTGTTGGATCTCAGGGTGCATAGAAGAGATGAAGTTCACTTGCAAGGAATAAGAGGAACAAAACCGAGCAAGAAAATGAAGATAACTGCAGGAGGCAGAAGTGAGTAATAAAGGAGGAAGGGCTATTGGGAGAACAGAATGGAATACAGTAAAGAGAATGGGACAGAGAGAGATGAGACTGTATGAAGCAAAAAAGAATGAGAACAATGGAGGCAGAGATAACATTATTTATTCCTTAGGTCCTGATCCTGCAAGAAGCAGCATGTGGACACACAAAGCAGCTTGCATGATCAGCGCCTTAGATTGTAAACTCCTTGGGCAGGGTTGTGGTATTGTGTGTGATGTCTGTACAACATCTAGCACAATGTAGGCTCAAATCTGACTGGGGCTTTTGGGTGCTACTGCTATACCAATAATATCTAATACTACTAATAACATAGAAGAAAGCAAGGGGAGAACTATACAGCTGTTCGGAAAATGCCAATTGTTTGGCAATGAATGGCAATTGTTTGGCAATTCTTCCCCTCGGTATGAGTCACCCAAGCACTACTAAAAATGTCACCTTAAAAATAAATTATTCTTGGATTTTCTCTAAACAAAAGAACAGTGGTTGTTTGACTCCTTATAAGGCAAAAGGGGGAGAAAGTAAAATTGAGGTAGTCACAATATGCATAGCATTTTATGCAGACAAGGTAAAAATTATGCTTTGCTACCGACTATTATGAAGAAAGGACTTGTCATAAATTCAAATGAGGCTCATTTCCTTACACATAATAAAAGCTGAGTGCAACATTCAAGCCAAGCAAAGGAGCTAGAAATGTGCAGGCATTGTACTATACACACTTCCAAGTTACCCCACGGGGCTAGGAAAATAGAATTTTAATTACCCAACCTAGTTGTCATCTAAAATTGGAATTTACAGCCCCTATTGCTGTAAATATGTAGAGCAGTGCTACATATTGTAACTTCCATCTGTATTTCTGAACTTTTGTATTCTGGGTTAGCGTGGATTCTCTGTGCTTGCTGGGATATAAACAGAGCCAGTCAAAGATTTTCTATCAAAACCATTTTTCAACAGAAAATAGCCTTTTATTTCTCAATGACCATTTTTGTGGAAAATGTTTCATTTCATTTGAAAATTTTCAACAGAAGGATATTTTGGTTTCTGGTAACAATAATTGCTTTTTGGGAGAGACTGGGTCTGGAGACTTCTGGGAAGAAGGAAGGGAAAGTGGGAGTGGGAGGTGGAGGAATGGGGAATTGAAAAACAAACATAAGAACAGCCATACTGGGTCAGACCAATGGTACATCTAGCCAGTGCTATGTGCTTCCGTGGGAATAAACAGAACAGGCAATCATCAAGTGATTCATCCCATCGGCCACTCTCAGCTTCTAGCAGTTAGAGGCAATGGACACCCAGAGCATGGAGTGGCATCCCTGACCACCTTGGCTAATAGCCATTGATGGACCTATTTTCCATTAACTTTTCTGTTTGTTTTGAACCTGCTGCCTATTAATTTCATTGGGTGACCTCTGGTTCTTGTGTTATGAGAAGGAGTAAATAACACTTCCTTATTCACTTTTTCCACACCAGTCATGATTTTATAGACCTCTGTCATATCCCACCTTAGTCATCTCTTTTCCAAGCTTGAAAAGTCCCACTCTTTTTAAACTCTCCTCATATGGAAGCTGTTCCATATCCCTAATCATGTTTGCTGCACTTCTCTGTACCTTTTCCAATTCTAATATATCTTTTTTGAGATGGGGTGACCAGAACTGCATGCAATATTCAAGGTATGGGCATACCAGAGATTTATACAGTGGCATTATAACATTTATTGTCTTATTATCTATCCCTTTCCTAATGGATCCTAACATTGTTTGCTTTTTTGACTGCCGCCCCCTGGCATTGGAACAATTTTTATAGTGGGGGTGCTGAGCGCTATTGAACAAAACTGTAAGCCCTATATATGTTGGAAACCACTTCAAGCCAGAGGGTTCTACTGCACCCCCCAGCACTTCGAGTTCCAGCACTCCTGCTGCTGCTGCTGCACATTGAGTGGATGTTTTCAGAGAACTATCCACAATGACTCCAAGATCTCTTTCTTGAGCGGTAACCGTTAATTTAGATCCCATCATTTTGTATGTATAGTTGAGATTATATAGTTGAGATTATGTTTTCCAATGTGCATTACTTTGCATTTATCAACACTGAATTTCATCTGCCATTTTGTTGCCCTGTCACCCCATTTTGAGAGATCCTTTTGTAACTCTTCACAGTCTGCTTTGGTTTACTAACTTGAGTAATTTTATATCATCTGCAAATTTTGCCACCTCACTGTTTACCTCTTTTTCCACATCATTTATTGGACTCTGAAGATTGGAAATCCTGACCCTATTGACGTCTATTGGAGTTTTGCCCCCAGCTTCAATGGGGCCAGGATTTCACCCCAGGAGTCTATTCTTGGCTCTGCCCCTGGCCTGACATGTAACCTCAGCAAATCACTTTCTCTCTCTGTCCCTCGGTTTCCATGTGTAAAATGGCATTAATGATACTTCACGTAAAGCACTCTGATATCTTTGAATGCAAAGAGCTATGTGAGGTCAGGTATTATTCAGGACCAGTTTGTGGATTCTCCTCAGCATGAGGGGAAGCTCAGCATTTTGAATACATGACAGCAGCAGAAAGCTTTCCAGATTACCATGAATTACAGCAAGTTTTTGTTTGTTTGTTTTTTAATCTTGTCGCTGTTAAATTAGCCACATTAGAACTGATAGTGGTTTGAAAATAGTCTTGAAAATCTCCTGCCCTCCCCCATACATTCAAACAGTGAGCTGCATTTGTGCGCATGAACGACATCAGACTAAGCAGTTGGCTGATTCTAGCTGGATCATTACTCATTCTTATGATTATATTTATGACACTTTTTAAAATCACTGAATGATTTACGCTCCTTTCTGACTGGAATTTTTTTACACAATACTGAATTTTTTTTTTCTTGGTGAGCCCCATCCCATCTGATTTTGAGGGCCAGCTGCCTGCTGGCTTCTGTGCTAGTGGGCACTTGTGGCCACATTGCTTTTTCTTATGGTTCACATCCTAGAGCTGACTGAAGTATAGTTTATTGAATAGCACACGGGGAGGGGCGGGAAAAAGCAAAAGAGCACAAGGAAGTAGAGATTCTTTGCTCTTTTATAGTATAAGTCTGCATTCTAACTATGCTTGACATGTGGCACCAGTGAATGAGCCAGTGTTTAAAAGATCATTCCCCGTTTAGTATTTAAAAGAGAAGAATGCTAATCCCCTTATAGAGAAGCTCCTCAACGCTTGTCTGTAATTACCCATTGGCTAAACATCAATACAATAGATTCTCTTGAATAAGTCTGCTTGGAAAGCTGAGACACTTACCTATGCTGATGTAAAATAAACTACTGAGCCCTCTAAGTCTAAATCATGCAAAAGCTAATCATCTTTAAAATACTGGTGATGAATATTGCTCAATAATAAACACAATACTGTATGATCTTCATTACAGATATGCCCTGGTCTAGACGACTCAAAGTTCCCTTTATTTGCTTTTCCCCTTGTAACCAGAAGATAAACACACTGCAGCTTCAAAAATATTTGACTGAATCAGTCAAACAGCTTTATAAAGGAAGAAGATCTTAAACCCATCAAATGAATGCAAAATTTATGGTGACTGAAAACACAGAGCATCCAAATTACAAGCCAGCACTAAATTTCCTGTCAGATTTGGTTAAAGGTAAACTGCTCCATGCAGCAGTCTGAAAGCTCAGAGCATGAGCACTGTTTATAAATGGATTTGAAAATGAACTTGCATATTTAAATGTGTGTGTTCTGAGCCTGCTGCTGCTGGCTGCAGACAGGTGGCTGAAAAGTCACATTATAGCTTTGATGACACTTGCCCATTGGGATAAGAGCTTGAAATAGGAGCCCAGTGTCAGAGACTCCATATGGCTTTCATTCGCACTTAACAGCAGAGGAACTATATGATATAAGCAAACATTTATCTAACTATTTAACATTAAGGGATACAGTTAAGTATATTGCCCCACATTTGCATAGCTAAATCCAGTATGTGTGTGCCTAAAGCAATGCTCAAGAAATATTGGTATGTTAACCTGTACACTTGCAGGATTGTTACACTAGTCCATCACTGTGCTATAACAGGTGGTGAGTGGGTGCAGCTCTGAATCTAGGCACACACATGCAATACACACAAACATTTGTGTACAAGACTTCCACTCTGGTCAAGAAATTTTAGACAACTGAAAACTACACGTAGGAAAAATTATATTTCCTATAATGTTCTGACTTCAAGAATGGCTGCCATCCTTCTTATCATTTGGTAAGTTGCCTCTAGCATTTTAATTAGAAGAAGGGCCTTTACAAGGTTCCAGGACCATGATTCCCTGGAGGGTATATGGACAGACAGTAGGAAAACATATTATATTTTGGTGCTCACAGAGGAGAAAATATGGCAAAGAGACCAGTTGGATTTATGCAAGATTTGCCAAATTAAATAGATAGGAGCCATGTGCAGCTGTAATAGAAAAGAATCAAATCAGAAAATGTCCAGTGCTTAGTATAATTATGTACATTTTCCTAAGCAGATACAGATTTTCAAACATCATTTCAGAACTTTTATATCCCCCAATGTCAATGCAGGTTTTTTGCAACATGCACCATAGTAAGTCCAATTACACAGTTGCTAAAATGAATCCCAGACATTTTTTGCACTAATCACATAGTTTTTACACTACTATTAGAGCATAATTAAAGATAGATGGAAACTGGTTCACCTTATTTTTCAGTGGGTCCCATACGTCATCAGTGATGGTAGTTTTTTAACTGAAAACTTTACTTTAAAATGCATTTTATGTGTTCTCTGAAAGAGGTTGCTTCTCACTGTGAAAACCTTTCATCGATTGTGCTAAGCAAAATGAATGCAATGTTCACAGAATCATAGACGGTAGACTTTGGCAAAGATGTTACTAGCAGCTCATCTAATGAATCTCACTGACAATGCAGGATTTTCCCCTACAATATATTATATACAGAGCTGAGAGAAAATCATTTTGATATTCTGTCACCCTAAGAACATCTCAATGCCATAGGGCAAAGGTCTGACTGGTATCAGATAGTGAGTTTCAACTGCCAAGATGAGTTCAGAGTATCCCAATTCACTTATGTCATAACCTGTATCTAATACGTGTCATGTAAGGTATCATTGGAAAACCAGTAACACACTGATCATTAGTATTCCTGTGTGATGTGTGTATGGTAAATGCCCAAAGGATGCACACATGTGAAAAAAATATGGGACTAAAATATGTTTGAACCAAACAAGTCTGGGGAGTGGGTAAACAGATTTTTTCAGACAAAGAAAAGGCTGATGACTCCGTCCAGGTGCAATCACAGACACTGGCTATTACTATCAAACAGCCATTCGTTGGCATATCAGAGGCTGCAGGGACAGATTAATTTGCACTGTAGAAAGCATTAGTGGATTAGAAACCAGTATGGAACTTTCTCCATGAGACTTCATGATACCATTCCTCACAGCAGGGGCACTGGACTGTGAAGAGGATACATTTCAAAAGTTCACTGGACTATAAAAGAGAGGGGCAAAGAACCCAAAGTTATCTTTCACTTAAGATGACCAAGGAACTGAGCATGTTGGACTTTGTGGGAGATCCTGACCAAGGGGGTGGGTCAGCCCTCTTGCTGGAAGAAAGTGTGGTAAGAATCTTACTTTGAACCAAAACTGTAGGTTTGTTAAGTCTTAGTCACTAGAAAGCATTTTTCACTTTTATTGTTCATAACTATTTCTGACTATCCCTTACACCTGAACTCACTTAAAATCCTCTTATTGTTTTTAAACTTGTTTTACTTTTAATCTAAATCAGTAGTGGGCAACCTGCAGACCATGGGCCGCACACAGCCCATGAGGATAATCCGCTGGCAGTTTGTTTACATTTGCACGGCAGCCCACAGCTGCCAGTGGCCGCAGTTCGCCATTCCCATGTTCTGTGACCTGCGCTGCTTCTTGCAGCTCCCATTGTCTGGGAACGGCAAATCACGGCCACTGGGAGCTGCAGGCAGCCGTGCAAATGTAAACAAACTGGCGGCTTGCCAGCGGATTACGGCGACAGGCCGCGGGCTGCAGGTTGCCCACCACTGATCTAAACCAACCCAGTGCTGTGATTGAACTGAAGTGATTATTAACTCCAGTTAAAGCAACAAACTGCTGTGTTTTTTTTCCTCTTTAAAGGAGCAATGGACCTTATTACTTCTCTAAATGTTCCAGGAGATGGCTGGACATTTCGGGGCAGACTGTTTGGGATTGGGCTGTGGGAGGATTACTTGGCAAACAGTAACCAAGGCTGGTGTAGATCAAGTGTGGATGTGGTGTAACAAGCAGGCTGCTGGAGTCAGAGTTGCTGAATCAGGGCTGCTTATCACACCAACATTCAGTGCATGCTTGTAAGTTGGCTGGGAGATCCAGACAGGGAGCTACAGCAGCAGAGCATTTTAGGGTTACAGGACAAACGGTGACAAACTCATTGGACTGGGTTGCACCCCAAAAGGTGACACCTTTTCCTGAAATGTTTCATTTCAATACTCCTGAATTGAAACATTTGATATGTAGAATAAAATCTAAATGTTTTGTTTTGAGTCAGTTCAACATTATACTGCTTTGGTTAAGGTGTCATAGTGCCTCATGCCCTCATTAAGGTTGCCACCTGTCCAGGTTTTCCCATTTTTAAGATAGCTGTCCTGGGAAACCTGTAAAGGTGCTCAGTACACACTGTCAATTGTCCAGTTTTATGGACTCAGAACTATCCTGGATGTCCTGGTGTTTTACATCTCAGAGGTGGCAACCCTAGCCCTCATTCCTCCATACAGGCTTGACTCTGTGACTGAATTACATTTCCCATGATGCATCACAATCATGTACATCCCATAATACACCATTCATCTTAGTCCATGGGAAGTTGTAGTGCAGTTGTATGAGAGATGGAGTCTAGTGAAGGATCCTGGCCTCTATTTAAACTATAACTCTCAGGAGGCTGAAACTGGACAACAGGGATGGATCACTCAATAGCTGCCCTATTCTATTTCATTCCCTTTGAAGCACCACAGCATCATAGTCAGATGCAGTTTAATATTGAATTAACATTGTAATTAAATGCTTCAGATCAGGTCAACAATTTGATTCAGGTTGAATTTACCCAAAACAAAATATTTTGTTTTTATTTTCCTGATGGAAAATTTAAAAATTTCAGCAAAATCAAAATTCTCTCACGGAATATTCCAATTTTGTGGAAAGAGCATTTTCTGTCAAAAATAATTGATGGAAAATTCCTGGTGAGTTCTAATGATCTATTGTTTTGTCAAGTCTAGTTCTAAATGCAGGTGGCTACTATTCACACAAGCAGCTATCCACAGTATCATAGTTGGTGCATGATCAATGAAAATGTGTTCTGATGATGCAGGTCTTGTAACCTCTGATTCTGATGGAGAGTTTAAATAGGTGGAGTTTCTGTTGAGGCAGCCATAGCTGGAATGCCTCATTTTCAGTCTGTTTATGCAGTTGCCCTTATGCTCAGCAGAATTAATCTCTTGCTCTTCATAACAATTAGCATCTTTTTTTACATAACATCTGAGCCACATAGCCCATTGGACTCAGTGGGATGGTTCCTTTCATTGACCTCAGTAGGAACTGGACCATGTGCTAAATATGCAATTATAAATATACTATGTCACAAGACACAGCAGAAGACTAATCTACAGAGAAATAGATTCTCCATGTCTGAAAGATTTTCCTGATATTAAGCCAGTGTTTTCTTTTAATGAGGCTAATTATATGTGTTTAACATTTCTGCTATAAAGAAGTCCTCACTAAAACCAACTCAATTTTTATATATGTATGGCCTTTGTATTTAATATCTGATCATCCTAAATAATCTACAGATGGAAGAAACTGAAGACATTCTAATATGCCAACATATTGTCATTGCATTCAAACTGACAAGATTTGAACTCCAGATCAAAGAGCATTAACTTCAGTAGAGTTGCACCCCCTTATTCTAGGAGTCCTACATTGTTTATTTTTAAGGCTTTGTGTAAATTCCACTATATAATTTACATGTCACCTTGCTCATTACCAAAATGTCATTTCAACACGTCTAAAGGAATAATTACCATAAATTGTTTGAAATTGATTAATGTAGAACTAAGCTTCCACTTCAGCAGCAAGTCTCCGTAGCCACATTGAGAGCTACTACTTTCAATTGATGGTCCTGGCAGCTGATCAGCATCACTGACTGGCTTGCCAAGTGGCTGATGAGAAATTCAGACACCTGCAAACATGGGAGCAACCATCCACCTACCACAAATGTGTGAGCCGGGGGAGGAGCGTGCCTGTTTTAAAAGAGTCACTTAATTATCTGCAGCAAGTACATCCACCAAAACAAGTTATCTCTGGCAATTCTTTCTTGTACAGACCAGCCTCTTCTTTCACACAATGTTTCTCAAGAGCATTTTTCCCTCCTCAGATAATGCCCCTTCCCTTTCCTTTCATCCTCTATGTCATGAATAGCATATGATAATGCTGTAATGTGCCACCAAGGGTTGTATCATTAATAACTAAGTTATTTCACATCCTTTAATATAATGTGATATGACTGAGCCAACTTTACAAGACAAATCCTAACACCATGCCAAGGAATGTAGATACGTGCATTTTCTGAAAAGCACTCACAAAAAAACCTAGGGTTCCCCCCCCCCCCAATAACTATATTTTAAATACTTTTCTTTACCAAATTTTTGAAGATAAACTTCAAATCCTGACTAAAATGCAGTATACTGATTAGCATGCAGAACTCCTGGGTTCTGTGACTGATTTTGCTAATAGATCCTATATGACATTTCTAAAGTAACTTAACCTTGCTCTGCCTCACTGTACCAATCTGAAGATGGTACTCCTTACCTTTGCAGGGCTATTCAGAGAATGTACTAATTAGTTAATGTTTTAAAGCATCTTGGGAACAGTATAGTGTAGAGATAAATTTTTCAAATACCTAAGTCACTTAGTAGTCTAAGTCCCATGACATAGGCACTGAAGTCCAGATCCTCAGAAGTATTTAGGCACTGAACTCATTAAAATCAATGGCAGTTAGATGCCTAAACACCTTTGAGGATCTGGGCCTTGGGAGCCCATGGAATTTCATTTCAAGTCCAAGGGATGTAGGCCCCCAATTTACTTAGGCGCCTTTGAAAATCTTACCCTCTAGCTCTATATAAGTACTAAATATTATTATTCATAATAGTGGCCACTTACTGTTTGTGCTTTGAGATAACAGATGCTATATATGTGCACATGTTAATTAATATTGCCAGCACACACCAAGCCAGGTCCTCACCAGAGCCAGCACAGCAGAAGGAGCGGGGAAAGTTAAAGGTAGCTTTAAACTACTGTTGTGCTTTCCTCTTCGGCAAGATTGCTGAGGAACCAGGATGCTGCACATAAAATGTACATTATGGAGGAGATTTTCAAAAGTGCTTTAGAAGTAAAGGAGCACAAGTCCTATCAAAAGTCAGTAAGATGTATGCTCCTAAATTCCTTATGCATGTTTGAATGTCCCTCCCTGCATATTGTATTATCCACAATTTTGCCAGATAATTTATTAACAGAGCTGTTTTTATTTTAGAGATCAAAAATAAAAAATATGAGTTTCTAAACTCATGATTTCAAGGAGACCTTCATCACATTTTAATGGAGACATCTCCATCAACAACAAAATTAAGTGCATGAGTGACTTGTTTTAGTTCTGAAGTCACAAAGCTTTGTGGTTAACTTTAGTGCAACCACTAGCACTGCTGTCTTATGCCAGATTATGCAGGTGCCTCACATTTATCCTGCAATTCCCCTACTATTCCAGTCCTATGCTTCGTATTTTACCTTTTAGGATAAATAAAATACGTGGAATATTGTGCTCAATTACGTGGTGGATTTGTGATGTAACATAGGACTGGAGGTCGTAATCTCAGCTAAATCACTGACTCACTAGGTGACTTTGAGGAATCCTTCCTCTCTGAGTCTCAGTTTTCCATTTGTACAATGCAGACAAAGTAACTCTGTCAAAAAGGCTTAAGGGGCTGAATTAACTAGTGCTTGCAAAGCAGTTGGAAGCCCTCAGATTAAAGATGTTATGTAAATACATGTCTTTATTAGCCATTAATTAACTTATTTTCATGGCTCTTTTGCTCAAAAGGCATGATTCAAACCCCACTGATGTCAATAGAAAGATTCCCATTCAATGAGATTTGGATCAGGCCCTTAGATAACAGCTTTGTTTTTTAATCAGGGATGAGATCAATATGCAGTAGGAGACTGTGGCTGCACTCACATACCATGCATGGCATTTTCTTAAATGTGTTTACTACTGATTCCAGGCAGCTGACTGAAAACCCTACTCAGAACAGAAAAATATTGAGTGCTTTGTTTGTTTCCAAAGACTCTGGAAAATTCTCTCTTTGCAGCCTCAGACAGATGATATATCAGAGAGCTCTTCGAAAAGCTACACTCCTCTGCAACTTTCCTCTTTTCTTTAAAATCTAAACACTTTTGGAAAAAATTATTTTCAATAACTTGTTTTTTTCTCAACCTATCAAGGCTACTTACAAACATAGACAAGAACAAGCCAAATGTAAAATGTTCTGCTACCTGCTAATAAAAAAGACTCATGTGTATCTTATATGTTCATCTCAGCTCAACTCTAGTTAGTATTTGTGAATTTGGAACAAGGCTGGAGAACTATATAGCTGTGCATCTTGATTGCAAAGGGAAACAGCTCCCCTCCCTACCCTGCACCCCAAGAGAAATCAGGGATCTCAGGGCATTATGGAAATTTATCGAAGCAAAAAAAAGCTCTGTTTACAAGGCAAGTGGGTAACCTAGATTTCTCTTGTGCTAACTTATGCATCTGAAATTTTCCAAATTTCTCCCCCTTGTGAACTAGTTTAAATTGCAGTTTTCAAGCCAAGAACATCTGTTTCATTTTGACTCCTCTCCCTCTCTGGACTATAGAGACTGTAGGAGAATAGTGTCTGAAGCCTTAATGAATAAGAACACTGTACTGATAGATTTGGGCATATTGTGCACACCTTCCCCTACCCCCTAAGAGGAAGAGAGTGGGGAGGGGGGGAAAAAGATACAATTGTAAATTTTGGGTCTGGGCTTTTGTTTATTCTCTATGATCTGCTACTGTACAACTTTCTATATGGCACTGGCACAACTGATTATTTGTTTACCATAGGGTTTTGTTGCACAATGCCATAGCATTTCATTTGGACATTGACGCTTTCTCTCCAGCTGGAGAGAAATTTTTGAAAAGCAATGGCCACTGAAATACCAATTTTGAATCAAAACCTTCAAAATATAATAAAATAGAGATCACACAGCTGCTGTGAAACATTGAGCAAATGTTGCTATTCATAATTGTATGGTCAGATGGGAAATACAGAGTAAGTATATACTCTAGCCCATCCAAGAGCCTGATTTTAAGTTTCTTTGTGTGGCAAACAAAGGCAATACTCACATCAGACCATGCACAGCATTATGAGCCTAAGAAAACCAAGTAGTAGAAGTAAGCCTTAGGGTATGAGGGATTTTACACAGCAGTTAGGATGTTTGTGAGCCTCTGTGTTAGGAGAGGAAGTGTGGTTGGTAGTGTGAGTGCAGACCTGTGTCTAGCCGATGCTCTGAGAATGGAGATTCTTATATAAAAATATGTCTGTTGTTTCCAATGTCACATCCATCTTTGTACATGGTAAACAGGAATTGTGTACATATACAACCGGATCCTCGGTGGATGTAAATCAGAATAATTCCATTGAGTTCAACAGAGTGACTTCAGTTTATACCATCTAAAGATCTAGCTCAACGTGAGCAAAATAAACCAGGAAAGAATAATTTATCTTTCAATGAAGAACTAATACACTCCAGAGTCCAAACTCTTCTTTGACAGCTCAGAAGCCAAGAAAGTGTTATAAAACTATATTATATATTGGTACTATCTATATTAAAATTACGAGTCCAACTTTCCTTATTGAGACATGATTGGATATTGCCAAACTACTGAGGTTTCTTTATGCAGTTTTAGTATTTTGGAGCAGATTCTGAGAGGTGGCATTGCTGGACTATGGGTTAAGTAGGACGGTGGAAGAAGCATCATAACTTTTTTTTTCAACTCTAAACACTTTCCATGCGCATTCATTTATTTGATGTCCAGTGGAAAAAGCTCACCACAGACCTTGGTTCTACACCCCCTCCCTCCCCTCTCCCCACACACAACTTATGCCAATGTATATGAGCATCAAGGGGATCAAGGGTGGTCTTCATCTGTTCCTGCATTTGATGAGGGGCAGAGGAAGGAGATGAAACTATCTATTGATCACAGAGCAATGTGATCAGGTCCCTCTAGCTGCTTCTAATTGATCTTCAGCTTTTCCAGTAGTTTTCTTAATACTTCTTGATGTCCTATCATTGTAATTCCTCACAATAAAATGTCCCATTGGATCAAATAAAGCTCACCCCAGACACACAAAATCTTTTCAAACATGGAAAGCCTTGATTTTTAAAAATATCTAAGGGCCTCCAGACATTTCCTGTGATTTCTTCCTACTTCCCCAGCACAAAGTAAACTTTCATGTTACTTCATAACTCTCTTTATTATATCTTTCTCTCTCATTTAAATACAAGGCCTCAAAAGCCATGATTATAGATTGCCCACAACCCACAATTTATGGATGCTACTTGCAACCTTCAAAAGCTTTTAAAAACAGTAGTGGATCTATTATTCTATATTACAGTAATTGTAGCGAAGATTTAAGAGGCACTTTGAGAAGTTTCAGTTCCATAGTATATTTTTCTTCCCGCTTCTGGTGGAAATGCAGTTGTTTCTAAAAGAACTTCCCTTTCTGATACAAAGTTTCCATTGGAACCACAGTAACTAGAACACTCTGCAAAATTAAAGATGCTGGGTGTCCTATTTGAGCTGCAACAGGGATAGAGAAGAAATATGGGCTAGAATCTTATCTCTGTTACACTGGGGCACATCCAGAGTAACTCCACCCAAGAGAAGAAATGCTTTTTGAGTTTTGCACTATAATCTTTTTAAAGTAGCTCAAATTCTGACTTGTTGGAAATGTATTAAGTTGTATGGAATCTGAGACTTGCAGATTTAAAAGTAAGGGTCCAATCCTCCAAATGCTTTTTCAGGTTAGAAGTTTTAAGGAAAACAAATGTGGGTACAGACTATTCACAAGAGAGCTCGTCAGTTTGGGTCAGAAGGGACAGATTGTGTCTGTCTCTCTTAGATGGGTGGGCAGGGCTAGAAGGTGCACTCAAAACTTCTCAGCACCCCTTTCACGGTCTGCCCAGTTGCCTCTTACAAATGCAGCCCACTGCATTTTGGTAACCACAAGAACTGCTCACTTGGGGTTCATGGCATCCCAAACTGGGCTGGGAAGAAGCAGTACCATGGATCAGCCTCCTTTTGCACTGATCTGCTGACCAGTCACATCGGGAGCAGGCTGCCCCATCCTAAAAGATGCTGCAACTTGTCCAGGCTCCCCCCTGCACACCAGGCCACCCAAAGCAGAATTATGGCTCCCAGATGCTCCACAGCACCCTCTATTGGAGCCAGTGGCTACATGACAGTTTGTAGCTATGTTCTCACATATGTGTTTTCTAGAGACCCAAGAATCAATTTTGACAGACAAGAATAGTCCCTTTCTCCCTGCTCCCCTCCTACTACCCAGAAACTCTTTAGAGTGGTCATTTTTCCCCATTAGTTTTTGTTATCATGATAACTCTGAACTTCCCCCTCTGTTTTCCAGCTAGGATTAGATGTGGAGAGGACAATCTACCATTACCACATTCCATTTGAAGTCAGTTCAGTTTTAATTTATGGTACCACATTTGCCCCAAAGCACTCATAGCTTGAGTGCCTCATGCCCCCATTTTCCCCTGTGGGCTGGGTTTCCTGGCTAGACTATCTCTTTCATGATGCACTCCAGTCATGGACTCCCACAATGCACCATTCAGCAAAGTCAGAGGTGAGTCTGTGTTGCATCATGGGTCAGAGACTGCTGTCAAAGAAGCAGAAGAAAAGCACCAAGGGTAGGAGTTTGAGTAATAGGTAATAATAAGAGGCTGGGGGCTAGAAGTGTGTATCTGATGAACACTGATCTGTCCAGAAGATTCCTCCATGAAGTAAGGTCTGTATTTCAGTCATATAAATTCTTCCAGCTCCTATATTGTTACCCGGAAGCACCAATCAAGATCAGAGCCCCATTATGCTAAGCATTGTGCAAATACATGAAAGCATTTTACAGCAAGCAAGCCCCTTTCTTTCTCTCAAGATCAGCTGTCTAGATTTTGCAGCCAAAATGTCTGAGTCTGGCCTTGCAAATTTGATAGCCACCATCTTAAGTGACACACCAGAGACTGAAACAGGCACCCCTCCAGCACTAAAAAGCATGAGCTGTTTCCATTTGAGCTAGATAACCAATGCTCCCTAGCTGGGGCTGTCACAGACTCACATCCTCTGCAGACAGGGCCGGTGCTACCATTAAGGCGAACTAGGCAGTGGCCTAGGGCGGCAAGATTTGGGGGCGCCAAAATGCGGTGCCCCCAATTTTTTTCTACAGCATTCCTCCCCGAGGGCACGGTCACCGCTCCACTTCTCCAGCCTCCCAGGCTTGCAGCGCCAATCAGCTGTTTGGCGCCGCAAGCCTGGGAGGAGAATTAGAGCAGGGGCAGCGTGCTGGAGGAGGAGGTGGAGCAGAGGTGAGCTGGGGTGGGGAGGTGCCGCATGGCTCCTTGGGCCGGGGGGGGGGGACCTGCTGCAGGTGTGCCTAGGGCTGGGGGGGAGCTGCCACAGGGCTCTCCACCCCAGCTCACCTCTGCTGCACCCCCTCCCCGAGCACACCGTCGCTGCTCCACTTCTCCCACCTCCCAGGCTTGTGGCACCAATCAGCTGTTTGGCGCTGCAAGCCTGGGAGGGGAGGAGAATTAGAGCGGAGGCGGCGTGCTCGGGGAGGAGGCGGAGCAGAGGTGAGCTGGGGTGGGGAGCTGCCGCACAGCTCCCCGCGGGGGGAGCTACCATGGGGGGGGGGCACCTCAGGGCAGAGGAGCAGGACAGGGAGCTGCCGTGGGGGGGGCGCCTCAGGGCGGAGAGGAGGACGGGGAGCTGCCGCAGGGCTGGGGTGGGGGGCGCAAGGTGGAAGTTTTGCCTAGGGTGTGAAACTTCCTTGCACCGGCCCTGTCTGCAGATCAGCACAGACAGCAACCTCTAACACATTACCCCCGGCAGGTTACATAAACATATCACAGGAAATCTGGTTCTTTATGCAGAATGTCCCAAAATTAGACCTTCCCTAAAGCACAGTGGAATTTCATTTTACCTAACCCAGTGCAATATGCTAAATTTTCCTTCTCTAGATGGAATCTAATAGACCTATAGACTAAGGCCAGAAGGAACCATCATGTCTGATTTTGCAGGCCACAGAACTTCGCCACCCACTCCTGAAATGGGCCCATAACTTCTGAGTTACTGAAATGCTCAAATCTTGATTCACAGACTTCCACCATTTTACTCTAGTTCAAACCTGCAAGTGACCCATGCCCCATGCTGCAGGGGAAGGCAAAACCCCCACAGGGTCTCTACCAGTCTGACCTGAGAGAAAATTTCTTCCTAACCCCAAACATGACGATCAGTTAGATCCTGAGCATGTGGATCCACCAGCAAGACACCTGGGAAAGAATTCTCTGTAATAACTCAAAGCCCTCCCCACCTAGTGACTCATCTTGGGCCACTGGAGATATTTACTATTAGGTAGCTTCCCTTAAATTCTGCTTAGATTTTCTATTTCTTGGAAACTTTAAAAGCAACACTTTTTTAAGTTAAGAAGAGGTTCCTTTTGTTTTCGTTTTAGGTAGTGTAGTAAAAGAACAAGAGTATCAGTTGCGTGTGTGCAGTAACATCATCACCTTAAAATAAGGATAACTTTTAAGAGGAGAATAAATGATCATTGGCTTTGGGTTTTGATTAGCGTGCTACTTACAGGGCAGCCTCACTGATGGCTCATCAAACTTTAAATTACTGTTATGTTACCCTTTGGTATTCACTGCCACATCTTTGACGTCTACCCTTCACCAAAAACCGCTGGTGCCACCTGGGCTCAGTCTCTATCTCATCCCAGACAAAGTGGAGGGTAGACCTAATGGGGAAGAGAGGAAACCTCCTTGCTCCTTCTCAAGGTTTCAGTGGAGAAGAAGTGAAAAAAGCTTCCAGCTGTTCTGGGCAACAAGGAAACCCATGGATTCACCACCTGTGAGGACTGAAGAGCCATTCCTGCCTGCTCCCAGCCTCTGTGGTGGTGAAACACCAGCTCTGTTTCTGACTACAGAGGAGAGGAGGGAACCAGAAGTGGTGAGATGGGGTTGGAGTCAAAGCTCCAGGTAGCAGGAAGCACTATCCAAATAGCAAATCCAGTGAAACATTACTCTTTCTATGCCTATGTGCCAAATTGTAGAGACCTGTGCACATTCCTGATTAGCTTCTCACTCTGATAGCCATGGAGACCTTTGCATTCCCTGTCAAATTTCTTGGCTTGGAAGGCACTTTGTTGCTGTTTCTCCACCTAATTCCCATCTGGACTTTCTTCAGTGTGCCTCTTTGTATAGCGATGTCGGAAATAAACTTGCCCTATTTCAATGGCTGAGCCCCAGCTGGACTGCTGCTGCTGTCCCTGAGATGCATGGACTCAAAAGTACTCCAGCTCAGAGTGCTCCTGAAGGGCACTATTGTGATGATACATTTCAGTGTTTGCCAGAGCCTGGCAGGGGTTGGTGAACAAACTCTTTCTCAAAAAACTATGCACATTTATCCAGGTTTTTTCACTGTTCTCTTCCTAATGAGAAGAAAACAACATTGCACATACACTGTAAACAAAAGTAAGTGTTCCTGCTTCGTTTTGTATGGCGCAGTTTCCATGTAAATTACAGCACAGTGAGATGCTCGGCTATTCTGCCCAGCAGTATTTTATGATTTTAATTTGTTTAAATGCTCTGAATTTCATTATATTTTCCCATTGGGTGCATGGGATTTGTACAGTTAACAGATGTTCATTTAATAGGCCCTCATAGTGAGCAAATCAGGGTTCCCCCCACCCACCCCTCGGTATTAGTACAACTTACGGTACCAACTCTATGGCAGCAACATTAGTTTCTCGCCAAGTTATCTGGCAGTGGAAGATATTCAGAAAGACGCAACAACTCTTAGCAAGTGTTAAGCAATGTATTTGACTCCTTTAGCAATGTACCCTACTAACGCATGTTTGGCTTTCAATGGCTTTGCTCCTTCCTTGTTAGCAATATGCTGTAGAGCCTGGAGCAACAGACCAGAAACCAGCCAACAATCACTGCTTTATGAAAAACAGTTCTGTTGCTGAATCAATATTTTCGTAGCCCCAAGCTACTGTAAATGTCAGGATTTTTAATGCTGCCAAAATACTGATATGTTGTTTCCAAATCAAGGTCCAGATTCTGATCTCTGTTACGCTGGTGTAAGTAGACTTCCGCAGAATTACTCTGGTTTTATGCCAGCGTAACAGAGAACAGAATCTGGCTCCATATGTCCTGGTTCAATACTGTGTTTATTTTCCATCCTGTGTTTTATAAGTCTTTTGTAGAACCTCAAAACCTCAAGGGAAAGCATGAGGTCAAAGACCCAAACTTTCATTTGGACAGCTGTTGTGCATCATTCTTATTGCTCAGCCTCCATTCCCTCATCTATTTCCAACTCTTCCTGTGAACATTAGCCAGGTCACTTACAATTAATCATTTTCCCAGATAAGACTCCTGCGATTTTTTCTGAGGCTGTTAATCCAGAGAACAAAAAAAATGTTTTTTAATTAAGATAACTAGAACTGGCTGTGCATATTCAAGCTGGGCTCAGTGGCAAAAAGGAGCCTGAGAGAGAAGGAAACTGACCAAAGACATTAAATGGGGGAGAGGTAGGAAAGATGTAATGGCTTATGCGGCTAATCAAAGGCCAAAAAGTTGTGATTCCCCCAAACAGTGAGAGAAAGGGACTTACATGAGTCAGAGAAAGACTTCTGCAATGAGAGGAGGCTAGACTTGCTTTTATCGAGCGAGTTAGGTCACAGTCTTTTGGGTCAGCATACAATCAACAACCCAGGAGTGTTAATTAATATTTCTTGTGCATGGCCATGCTCTTCAGTTTTAATTGGTGACAAGTGAGCAACCCAAGAATTATAAATGAAATTTCATTTATCTGTGTATAGCTGATCAATATTCACTCAGCATGCAACGACTCCTTGCATCTCAGAGGAATAAAATAAATTGTCAGTCAGCAGCATGGTTTTGTTGTTGTTGGAATTTTTTCTACCTAAATTATTCACCTTCTCGAAAGGCAATTTGATAAATGTTTATTTCTTCATAATGCATTCTAACAACTGCTGATTTGTGACACTTGCTGTGAAGAGAATTTAAATTCAGAACAGGTGCTCTCGGTAAGAAAATGTTAAGAGGTATGAACAAGAAAGGGCTGTTGGAATGTTTCTCTTTCCACTTCAGATATTGCAATGGCCTCCCATAGCATAAGGGGCACTAATTGAATTTAAGAGATGTAATAAGTGAGAAATGCACCCATTCACATCACATCACAATGAAAGCCAACTCAACAGTCTTGGCAGTAGCAGCTGCAGCAGCACCAGAACATCACATAAGCACCAATTTCACAGCCAAGCAGAAGAGCCTGTGGAGCTGTAAAGTTTGCAGATGAGTGCTAGCTGAGGGCAGACCTTTATATTTTGTGGTGAAAGAGTCACAAGAACTTTCCCAGATAGGCTGAAATACCAAGGAATCATTTTGACCAATGATAATCCTTGACTGGTGTCATTTTCTTTGTAGCTTCAGAAAAATAGTTGACTGAAATTCTCCCCTCTTACCTGAAATTGAGCTATACAGTTCTTTGGTATTCTACATAATCTGGCACCATGCACAGTTTGAAAAATACAGAGTCTGTCACAAATCCTTTTTCTACATCAAGGCATTCTAGATTCTGAAGCATACAGTCAGTACGGTTTTTACTAAGGAACTGAATCTTAAAAGATTAGCATCAGTTCTATTATTATTTTCAGCAACTACAAGACACAATTCCTACCACAAGGAGCTCACAAACAAAGACCCTGATCTTGCAAACTCTAATAAACATGAGCACTGGTATCAGTGGAACTCCACGTGCAGGTAAAGTTATACATTTTTGCAGGATTGGGACCTAATTTAAGACATGACCCAAATGAGATGGATAAAAAATGGTTACCTTTCATAACTGTTGTTCTTTGAGATGTTTTGCTCATGCCCATTCTAAGTAGGAGTGTGCGTGCCACATGCACAGTCATCAGCAGGTTTTCCCCCTAGAGGTACCCATCGGATCAGCTGTGGAGCCTCCTAGAGTTGCACCTTAATGGTGGTGTATGTACGTCCCTGCCAACCTGCTGCCTCCTCAGTTCCTTCTTGCCGGAGTACTCTGGCGGAGGGGCAGCGGGTGGGTCTTGGAATGGACATGAGCAACACATCTTGAAGAACAACAGTTACAAAAGGTAGGTAACCATTTTTTTCTTCTTTGAGTGCTTGCTCATGTCAATTCCAAGTAGATGACTCCCAAGCAGTTCCAGGAGGAGGGATCAGAGTTCACTGAGTTGCAGACTGCAGCACCATTCTGCCACATGCTGCATTGTCTCTAGCCTGCTGAGTAATGGCATAGTGCAACGTAAAGGTGTGGATTGATGGACCACGTTGATGGCCTGCAGATGTCCTGAATGGGGACCTGCACCAAAAACGCTGCAGAGGAAGCCTGTGTCCTGGTGGAGTGCGCTGTCAATCCTGGGGAGGTATCTTTGCTAGGTCATAGCACACCCTGATACAGGCCATGATCCATGACGAGATCCTTTGGGACGACACCAGGAGTCCCCCTCATCCGCTCAGCAATTGCAATGAAGAGCTGTGTCAACTTTCGAAATGGCTTCATCCTTTCTATGTAAAAAGCCTAATGCTCATCTGACATCCAGGGAATGGAGCATCCGTTCCCAGTTACTAACATGTGGCTTAGGGAAGAACAATGGAAGAAAAATGTCCTGATTTGCGTGGAATTGCGAAACTACCTTTGGGAGGAAGGCCGGATGCGGCAACAACTGTACCTTGTCCTTGTAAAAAACAGTATGAGGGAGCTCAGTTGTTAAGGCCTTAAGCTCAGACATCCTTCTGGCAGAAGTTATGGCCACAAAGAATGCCACTTCCAGGAAAGATGGAAGAGAGAACATGTTGCTAGGGGCTCAAAAGGAGGGCCCATCAGCCTTAAGAGCACCAGGTTGAGATCCCCTGGGGGGAATGGCTGTCTTACTGGAGGGTACAGTCTATCTAGTCCTTTGAGGAAGCAGCCAACCATGGGGTTAGCAAATACTGACCGGCCAGCAGAACCAGAATGGAAAGCCAAGATGGTGGCCAGGTGCACCTTTACTGATAACACTGCCAGGCCTTGCTGTTTCAGATGCATAAATAGTCCAGAATGGAAGGAATCAATGACTGTAACAGTGGAGTGTCTTTTTTGCAGAGACCAGATTGAGAATCTCTTCCACTTAGCCAGATAAGTGACTCAAGTGGATGGGTTCCTGCTGCCAAGAAAAACCTCCCTAACAGAGTCTGAGCATGCAAGCTCCAAGGAGTTTAGCCATGTGGTGAGGTGGAGAGACGCTAGGTTGGGATGCTGGAGGGAGCCATGATCC
This sequence comes from Chrysemys picta bellii, assembly GCF_011386835.1. NCBI lineage: Eukaryota > Metazoa > Chordata > Testudines > Emydidae > Chrysemys > Chrysemys picta. The sequence continues at coordinate 85,135,228 of NC_088798.1, forward strand.
TGTGGGATCAAGTCGGGGACCAGGGGCAGTGTTACACTGGTCTACAATTTTTGAGAAGTCGTCTGCTTCAGAGATAAAATGTGCTATTTATTATGTATTTTGCTGTGCTGAATTCAAATATGACAATTAAAACAACTGATTGGCTACTGTTTCTAAGATATTTTAGTTTTTACATTTTATGTCTATGTATATTGTGTAGATAGTAGAGTTTTAATCGTATATTGTAAACCTAGGTCTTTTCATGTGTTTATGGTTGCTTTACATGATAATATTTCACCTGTCCTGTTTATGTAACACTTTAAAAATCAGCAAAAGGGTTATATAAATAAAATTTATTATGAAACAAAAGGCAAAAAACTATTATGTACATAGTTTAGTCCTATTCAGTGTCTACTCGGCGCGTCTTGGCTTGTCTCTTGTATTCATTAAATGGAGCATCTCTTGTCACTGTCCAGCAATAGTCTGCAAGCATTGATGGGCTCCATTTGCCCTGATAGCGTTTCTCCATTGTTACAATGACCTGGTGAAATCGCTCGCCGTGCTCGTCGCTCACTGCTCCGCAGTTCGGTGGAAAAAAATCTAGATGAGAGTGCAAAAAATGTCTCTTTAGTGACATGTTGCAATCAAGGCTTTTGTATGCCTTGAGGAGGTTTTCCACCAACAACCTGTAGTTGTCTGCCTTGTTGTTTCCGAGAAAATTTATTGCCACTAACTGGAAGGCTTTCCATGCCGTCTTTTCCTTGCCATGCAGTGCATGGTCAAATGCATCATCTCAAAGAAGTTCATGAATCTGAGGACCAACAAAGACACCTTCCTTTATCTTAGCTTCACTTAACCTTGGAAATTTTCCATGGAGGTACTTGAAAGCTGCTTGTGTTTTGTCAATGGCCTTGACAAAGTTCTTCATCAGACCCAACTTGATGTGTAAGGGTGGTAACAAAATCTTCCTTGATTCAACAAGTGGTGGATGCTGAACACTTTTCCTTCCTGGCTCCAATGACTGTCGGAGTGGCCAGTCTTTCTTGATGTAGTGGGAATCTCTTGCATGACTATCCCATTCACAGAGAAAACAGCAGTACTTCGTGTATCCAGTCTGCAGACCAAGCAAGAGAGCAACAATCTTCAAATCGCTACAAAGCTGCCACTGATGTTGCTCATAGTTTATGCACCTCAAAAGTTGTTTCATGTTGTCATAGGTTTCCTTCATATGGACTCCATGACCAACTGGAATTGATGGCAAAACATTGCCATTATGCAGTAAAACAGCTTTAAGACTCGTCTTCGATGAATCAATGAACAGTCTCCACTCATCTGGATTGTGAACGATGTTGAGGGGTGCCATCACACCATCCATGTTGTTGGCAGGCTACAAGATCACCTTCCATGAAGAAGAATGGGACAAGATCCTTTTGACGGTCACAAAACATGGAAACCCTAACATCACCTGCCAGGAGATTCCACTGCTGTAGTCTGGAGCCCAACAGCTCTGCTTACTCTTGGGTAGTTCCAAATCCCTGACAAGGTCATTCAGTTCACCTTGTGTTATGAGGTGTGGTTCAGAGGAGGAGGATGGGAGAAAATGTGGGTCCTGTGACATTGATGGTTCAGGACCAGAAGTTTCATCCTCTTCCTCTTCCTCGTCTGACTTAAGTGAGAATGATTCTGGTGCATCAGGAACCGGCAGTCCTTCTCCGTGGGGTACTGGGCGTATAGCTGATGGAATGTTTGGATAATGCACAGTCCACTTTTTCTTCTTTGACACACCTTTCCCAACTGGAGGCACCATGCAGAAGTAACAATTGCTGGTATGATCTGTTGGCTCTCTCCAAATCATTGGCACTGCAAAAGGCATAGATTTCCTTTTCCTGTTCAACCACTGGCGAAGATTTGTTGCACAAGTGTTGCAGCATATGTGTGGGGCCCACCTCTTGTCCTGATCTCCAATTTTGCAGCCAAAATAAAGGTGATAGGCTTTCTTAACCATAGTGGTTATACTGCGCTTTTGTGATGCAAAAGTCACTTCACCACAAACATAGCAGAAGTTATCTGCACTGTTCACACAAGTACGAGGCATCTCTGCTCACTTTGGCTAAACAGAAATGTGTCCCTTTGCAAAATCAAACACTGACAAATAAGAGAGCACGACACTGTATGATTTCTAGAACTGATATAGGGCAATTTGTTCAGCAGAGTGATGTAAGCTTCCTTATGATTGCATCATCCATGACTTCTAGGAATAACATGATGCAATTCATATCATGTATGATGCAATACCAGCTTCAGATTGCATCACTCATTGTTTTGCCTAAAAAACAAGTACTGTCCAAACCCAGGCATAGATTTATTCATAGATCCAGTCAAAGATGTATTTTAGTCATTTCTGGTTAAATTGAGATCCCTTCCCTTTATAACTCACTTATCCTCCGCCATTCTCAAGCCAAGGGTCGTATATACTGACCCAATAGCATATCTTGAAAACTAGAGCCAATCAACAATTTTAAGCATCATTTTCGTTCTCAGTGACCCAGAATTAGTAAAGTTTGACTACATTTATTTCAGAAGCATTTTGGCTGTAGACCAGTGTTATACGTGTGTCCCCCGACAGGTTTAGAAGCTTGGTGAACCTATGTTGACATGGCCATATGGGTGCTATCAAGATCATTGATACTCCCTCTCTTCAGACCTTCAGCAGGACCTTGTGTATGAGTGGGAGGGGCGGGAATGCAAACAGCAGGTGCCCCTTTCACGAGAGGAGAAAGGCATCTGTGAACGAGCCCTGGCTGTGATTCAGGAAGGAACAGAACTGCTGACACTTCCTGTTGAGCTGTGTTGTGAACAAATCTATCTGGGGAAATCCCCACCTCTGGAAGATGTTGATTATGATATCCGGGAGGAGGGACCACTCGTGGTTGTGAAAGAACCTGCTGAAATGATCGGCCAGTTCTTTCTAAGAGCTCAGACAGTGTGATTCCTGCAGATGTATGGAGTGGGCAATGCAGAAGTCCCACAGCTTGCGGGCTTCCTGGAACAGGAGAGAGGAGCGAGCGCCACCCTGGTTGTTTATATAAAACATCGCTATTGTATTATCTGTCAATACTGATACACATCTGCCCTGCAGATGGGTTTGAAATGTCTGGCAAGCAAGGCAAACCACACATAGCTCCCTGACATTGATGTGCAGTGAAAATTCTGCTTGGGCCAGAGACCTTGAGTTCTGATTCTTCCTAAGTGCATCTGTTACTAGAGACAGCAAGGGCTGGGGCCTGGAGAAGGACGCTCCCGCACATACCCAAGAAAGGGAGAACCGTAAACTGGTTGGTGAGTGTTGTTGGCCACAAAGCGAAGGAACCATCCGTGGAACAGGACTATGGACACGTGAAAGTACGCATCCTTCAAGTCGAGGGCAGTGTACCAGTCCCCCAGATCCAGGGAAGAGATAATGGAAGCCAGGGAGACCATGCAGAACTTTCTCTTCTTTGTGAATCTGTTGAGGTTTTGCAGGTCTAAAATAGGTCTGAGCCTACCTAGGTCTTCGGGAGTAGGAAATACCAGAAATAGAACCCCCCTGCCTCTGAACTCTAGAGGGACCTCCTCTACCACCCCGAGTAGTAGGAGTGATTGCACCTCCTGCATGAAGAGTTGCTCATGAGAAGAGTCCCTGAAGAGGAACAGGGAAGGAGGGTGGAAAGGCAGGAGGGAACAGAATTGGAGAGAATATCCCAATTCCATCGTGTTCAAGACCCACTGGTCTGAGGTGATTTGTGCCCAGGCATGGTAGAAATGGAATAGATGATTCACAAAGGGAGGGGGAGAATCCGGGATCTGAACTGGTGCATCGCCCCCGGCACACCTTCAAAAGTTTGGCTTGGAGGCTGAGGGCTGCTTCACTGAACCCTGGCCATGGTTAGAAGAGGACTGAGGGGGGCTCCATCTATTACTCCTAGCCCCGCTTCTGCTATAGTCCTGTGTAGGGGGAGCAGGGTAGAAGCAAGGGGCATGCTGCAGCTTAAAATGCTTCCTCTGGGGGGCTGGCATATGAAATCCCAGGAACTTCAGAGTCACCTGTGAAACTTTCTGGCTCTGCAGCTTAGAGTCTGTTTGCTCTGAGAAAAACCCTAAACAGTCGAACAGCAAGTCCTGAATGGTCTGCTGGAGTTCGTGCAGAAGTCCTGACACCTGAAGCCATGAGCTCCTTCTCATGGCTATGGCTGTTGACATAGTACGGATTGCCAAGTCTGCTGAATCTAGGGAGGCCTGTAAGGAAGTCCTTGTGATCACCTTGCCTTCTTCAAGGACAGCAGCAAATTCTGAACAGGAGTCCACCAGCAGTAGCTCTTTGAATTTGGACAACATGTTCCAAGAGTTAAAACTGTAGTGGTTAAGGACTGCTAGTTGGCAATGCAAAGCTGGAGCCCCGTGATGGAATACATCTTTCTACCAAAGAGATCCAGCTTCTTCGCCTCCTTGGACTTTGGAGTTGGTTCTGGTTGTCCTTGCCTTTTCTTTTGGTTGGCAGCCTCCACCACCAGAGTGCCCAGCTGAGGAAGAGTGAACAGGTACCCATATCCTTTTGAAGGCACAAAATACTTCCTCTCCACCCCTTTGGCTGTGGGGGGAAGAGAGGTGGGCATTTGCCACAACACTTTAGTAGTGTTATGGATGGTCTTAATGAGGGGCAAAACCCTTGAGGGACCTTCTGACATGAGAACGTCAACCATGGGGTCGGTCTCCTCCGGCACCTCCTCTGCCTGCATGCTCAAATCCTGAGCCACCTTTCTGAGCAACTCCTGGGGTGCTCTGTTGTCCATGGCTGAAAGCATGGTGGATATGCCCCCCACCACTTCATCAGGGGAGGATGAGGTAGATGCCCACAGGAGCGCGGAGTCTTTCTGACTTCTGGCTCATCAGGATCCCCTACTCCGAAGCAACCTGCGTGATGCCGGGAGGGGTGCTGGTTTCCAGGCCCATGCTCATCTTGGTACCAGCCCCGGTACCGGGTCCCATTGCAGTCTTGGTGCCAGCCTGCGTGCCCATCTCTTGGCCTTATGGTTATGGAGGAGGCCTATGCCTCCGAAACCACTGACAAGGATCTGGACCCCAGCATGTGGGCTTGGTGGTTGGCCCACAGGGTCCAGAAGGGTCACTGAGCTGGTGCCTGCCACTGCGATGGCCATGGAATCATAGGTAATGACTGCCCTTCCTCTTGTCTGGAGCAGTACCAAGAGCAGTGCTGGCTTCGTCGAGAGGCATATGACTCCACCTCCGAGTCAGACGAGGACTTTGACCTCAGCGACCAAGGCGGCGCGGAGCAAGACAGTGCCAGGCAACAGTGCAGAGTGAGGGTGAGCAGTGCCGCATCATCGCCAGCTTGCCCTTAGAAGGCACTATGCCTCTTTGTGGTGCCGGAGCTGGTGCCAGTGCCCATGTGGGGAACCTCACTGTCATCACTATGAGGTCCCTAGCTGCCTCAAAGGTGTCCAGCATGGAGGGAAGGTCTAAGTCCTCCTCCCGACACTCCCGCATCAGGGATTCCACTAGAACAGGACTCGATGGACCACCCTGTGAGACCGGAGTCAACAGTGCCGGAGGAATCAGAGCCAGAGCAGGGTATCCCAGCATGGGACGCACCTGTTGGTGCATCCTCCCTCCACTGCTCTAGTGGGAGAGCGACCTCTGTTGGTCTTCTTTCTTTTGTGTGGGACCAGCAAATGGGAGCAAAGCCGGGCACTTGCACAAGCGGAGGTCTTCAGCGCTAGGGAATGGCGGTGCCGAGGGTCACTGGAGCCCTAGTCCTTTCTCAGTGCCACAGCCTCTCTGAGACCGGTGTGGTCTGCACTTAAGTGCTGGGATTCAGGTCGGATGCCGGCTGTGCCGCCTGGGGACGAAGGGCTGACTCCATGAGGAGCAATTTCAGCCTAAAGTCCTTCTTATTTCTTGGGCAGAAGCCTCTATAGATTTTGCACTTCTCAGTTTGATGGGCTTCCCCGAAACACTTTAAGCAGGAGTCATGTGGGTCTCTCTTTGGCATTGGCTTCAGGCAGGACCCGCACGGTGTGAACCCCTAAGACCGAGGCATTCCCTGGTCACCGGGAGGGGAAACGTGGGGGGGAGAAACCCCCAACTAAAACTTATCTAAACTAACTATGAACTACTAGAACTAACTAATACAAAGTTTTCAACTATTTACAGGTACAACAAAAAAATTCCACTGGGGATCACTTGTCGTAGCAAGAGAAGAGCTGTTCCAACGACTGTCACTGGCAGTAAGAAAGAACTGAGGAGGCAGTGGCGGGTCAGCAGGGACCTATATACACTCCGTGAAGGCGCAACTCCAGGGGGTTCCACAGCCAACCCGACAGGTACCACTAGGGGGAAAACCTTCTGACAATTGTGCATGTGGCGTGCACACACCTACTTGGAATCGACATGGGCAAGCACTCAAAGAAGAACAAGACAATAGGGAAGGCTTGGGAAGGGAAGGGCATGGGCAACATCTGTAAGATTATGTGATTACGTGGCAAGGCTAGTTGTCATTGTTTAAACACAATAAATATGTGTCTTGGACTATGTCTACACTGGAGCTGGAAGGTGTAATTTTCCCAAGTCTGATCCCATCCAAGACTCTGGGTACATACTCGGATCCTGTCCAAGACCCTAGGTACAAACTCTAGCAGCTAGCCCCTGCCGCTGCTTGTGCTGCCATGGCTACACTTAGTTCACTAGCTCGATCAGAACTAGAGCAATATGTCTACCTGAGACGGAAATGGCACCTGCCAGCTCTAGTCTTGACATGCTCTGAGTTGACTAATTTATCAGAATTTGGTCTCAAAGTTGGTAGTGAATGATGAGATAGTGGCATTGAGGACCACTATGGAGGGGTTCCACACATAGAGGGCAGCCTGGAGGAATGCATGAGACAATTCTGGAAGAAGAGGGAAAAGGAAATATTGATCAGCAGCAGAGTAGATGGGACAGGGCACTGTGATAAAAGACCAAGTGAACAAGCAGAATGGGGCTGAGTTATTTAGACCTTGGAAGAAAAAGTCAGAAGTTGATGTAGCGCAGAAGGGAGGGATTCAGTTTGGGAAAGGAGTAACAGGCAAAGAAGATTATTTTAGCAGTTGTGTTTTGTATAGTCTGGAAGAGGGTGTGACCAGCCTAAGTAGAGGCTGCTGTAATCCAGATGGTAAGTCATGAGAACCTGGGTGAGTTTTAGCGCTCTGTCCAGAAAAGGGATAAACAGACTGCCCAGCTTGAACATGACAGGTTTGTGATGTGATTCAGCCATTACTTAGTTTGCATTTCACTGAGGAAGAGAATGCGAAGAAGGGAGCAGAGAGAGGGAGAGAAAACTCTATTGAAATACTATTGTGAATGTGGAGCAGTTTTATCTCTAATTATTTTAAAAGGTAGGCAGAGAAATACAAATTGCTCATCAGCTGTAATTTATGTTAAATGCTTCTATAAAGCTGTGCATGGGATATGTTCATGTTCTGAGAAATGGGCAAGAGGAAATAAAACAGATGTTGTTGCTGTTAAACATTAGGCAACATGAACAATTCCACTTTTTTCCCCAAACACACACACACACACAAAAAACCAAGATAAATGAATACAAAGGACCTAAATTCATAAAATATTAAATGCCTACTTCGTTTATTCAATGTATGTGACTCCATCTCTCACCATGAACATTGCAGCTGCTGTGGGGAAACTGATGTTCATATTAAAGAGACATAGGAATGGGTGTTTGTGTGTAAATGGTGTGGCATAGGCATACAACTTGGCAGAGATGGGAAATCCCTACAGCTATAATTTTAAACTTTTAGACATTTTTCCAGAATTCCAAGCCTGGTTGAACTTTCTAACATTACATAAGATTTGGGGTAAAGAGGAGAAGAGCAAGAGAATTTAACCCTTGAAATCAGAGTCATTTGGGAAAAGTGTCTGAAACCTTTCATAATACACTAAGAGCTTTAGAAAGAGCTCCAGAACTTTCATAAAACTTCAGCTCTCTCTGGGTTTGACCCCTCCTCTTAGAGCTTTCAGAAACTTGAGAGAAGTATTTTCTAAAGCTGTGCAAAGCTATTAATTTTAATTTTGCAAGTATGTAGACTAGAAAAAATAATATTATTTTGCAAATGTCATCCTTTACACCATGGCAAAATTCGGACTCCTAGGTAATAATTTGCTCAAGGAGGAAAGCTGCCATTTTGGCAGAGGAAGTTTTTAATTTTTTACAATGAAAACTGGTTTTTGCAGTAAAATGATGCTTGTAAACCTGTGAAAAATGTCTTTCATTTTCACATGGCTAAAAGAATGAGACATACAGCAATGAACATTGTAAGCATCAAATCTTCAGAAGCAAATACGTACAGGCACTTAGGCAGGCAAATGATATTCACACACAAGTTGGACTTTGTACATGGCCACCAGTGCATTTACAGGTCTAAGCCAGGCATGGGAAAAGGCACAGGAGCAGTTTTGAATGTGCACTTTCAAGATTTGGTCCTGAAAGGCTTTAAAATATCTGAACTAAGAAATTTGACTCCTGATGTCAAGAAATCAAAATACAGAGACATCGTCACAATTGCTGCTGATTGGAAAATGGTGAACATTTCAGCAAAATTTTGATGTTCTCCATCAAAATTTCCCAACCAGCCCTACTCATGAGATAAGATTCAATAACAGAGTGTCCCAAGGGTTACTCGTGTCTTTTTCTTTGCAACCCATCTTAACAAGATACAGCCCCATTTCCTCCTGCTTCTTTCACCTTTATACATGAATCGTATTCACTGATGACAAATATTCAGCTTGAGCAGACTGAAAACTCCCACACTGCAATGAACATTCTGAAGATGGTGCATGTCAAAATTGGTGAGTGGCTTGTCTGTTGCCTTCTTCCTTTGGCTTTCTGCTTTTGATAATGGGCAAATTGGGGTTTGTGATATCAAAGAGAGACCGCCCATAGTTTCTGAGATGAACAAGACTGCAAATGCTATCCTGCTCACTTTTAACAGTGTACAATCACTCTACCCCTCTTCCAGGGGCAGTCACTGATGAAGGAGCTGTAAGCACATATATGTTGGGCCAAATTCTTTGCTGATATAAATGGGTGAAAAATGCCAGTGAAGTCCACTGAACTGAGCTTATTTAAACCCTCAAAGTATTTGGCTCCTTGTACCCTCTGACAGAAGAATGATGGACTAAATAGAATTCTATCCTATGTAGGTCCAAAGGGCTAAGCAATGCAGTCATTACTAGTGACTGTTCATTACGGCACCTGAGAGAAAAGAGGGGCATGTCCCCCCTCCCCTCACATGTTCTTATCCTATATCCTCAATATGGCTGCAGGACTATTGCATTTTCACTTCTTGTTTCTTCCAGTTCCTAACTTTTTCCCATATGTGGGTTGTACCTCTGAGCTGACAGAATGATATCCCCTCAGTTACGAAAACCCATGTGCCTACCCTGAGACTTTTTGAGAAGGCCACACAGGTAGCGGCTAGGAATATGATGCTAGTTTCATCCCTCTTCTCCACCTGCTACAGGGAAAAATCTCAGCGCTGATAGGAGTACTTTGAAGCAAGTTCTAAAGGACATTACGGAACCATAGTTCATGCTATCCCTCATTTATATTTTTAGATATTGAATTCAAAACCACTCTGCTAGCTCTCCTCTCACGGGATGAGGCTGACCTAGAGAAGCTCATGGACAAGGCTGCCAGCTGTATTGCCAAGATGATTTGTGAGAAAGCACAAGACAACTCCTCTGCTGACATTAGGGGGTAGGAGGAAGAGAATGCAGAAAAAGAAAGTGAAAAAATAATTTGGATGTCAGGACCTGCAAAGAGTTAGAATTGGGGTAGAATAGTAACATCCTCCAGCAACCATTGCAGACAGAGGAAACTCATGTGAACGACTGGGCAGGCACTTTTACACCCTCATATTGGCTGCCTGCATTTCATTTCCTCATTTGCAACTACAGTGACTCCCTTTGTTTGTTGCTATAGGGCCGTTACTTTTACCCTGGGCACAGCAACACCCCCCACCCCTCACCCCCCGCCGACTGCTCCACTTCACCGTGTCAGTCAGCCCTGTGGTACTAATGAGTGCAGGGACTGTTAGAAGGTAAGAGGAGATGTTGGATCCTATGGGATGATTTTATATCTCTTTCCCTCACTGCTTACACTTTTCTTTTTCCAAAGAGAAGTCTGGGGACTATGGCCCAGATCCTCAAAGGTATTTAGGTTCCTATCTTCAATTGAAATCAAGGGACTGAGGTGCCTAAATACCTTTGAGGATCTTGGCCCATGATATTTTGTTCTTTTCCCCTCTAATGCTTCTCCCCCGGCCCCGCAAGTTCCTGGAACTGTTGAATCCAGATCCTTTTTTCTCATTTTTCCACCAGTATTCTCTCCTCCATACACTTCCCCACCTCAGCCCACTCTCCCACATAAAACAGCCTTTTAGTATCACATTTGCTGTGTTCAGCAATATACAGTAGGGACCCACAGTAATTGCTGAGAAATTTTTCACTTTTTTTTTTTTTGGAAATGTAATTTCTTTCTGATGCCTGCACATCCTCCATCCCCCGCTGAGCCAGGGCACTCTGATAATCATGTGAGTAACATTGAGATAGAGATCAAGTGATGCAGCTGGCTGTCTCTCAACTTTGACTTTCAACTCCACATTTACTTGGATGCACATATTACCGTCTGAGGAAATATAAAGCCATTTCTCCTCTAATGAAAACAGCTTTTAGTCTATGGTGAAACTGCCCCAGATTTAGAGAATGAAGGGGGAGGGAAAATTCTGCTTGCCTCTAAAAATAGCAAAGCATTCATTCTGCTAGATGTTTCTTGGGTACAATTTTTCTTTGTACATATGGGTTAGCAATCCATTTTAATTCCAGCTGTAGATATATGCTCAGTGCATTCATGGTTATAAAGGCATATTTTTGCCATGCCCTTTTCCAAATGAAAGATATTTGCTTAATGCTTTTCAAACCCCAGAGTCTCAGGTTTTCTAATTTGGTTGCTAGTGAAGGTGCTCAGATCTACATGTGTGCGTGCCAATATACCAATCTGAGGGACAGTACACAACAGGAATCCATAAAACAGGCAGCCCGGTTTCAAAACTGAGTTCTCAGTCTTCGGTCTTAATTCTGCAACCAGATCCAAATGGGCACAAGGGTCCAACAGCACAAATGAAATGTACAGAACTTCATATCAATCATGATTATTAGGTTTTAAAATTGGCTAAAATATTTAAATGAGATTAACTGAAAGGATTTTAGGGCGTGAATGTGTAAAATTAGGAACTACACCAGGGTTTAGAAGAGGAATTGTGAGAAAAATTGCCAGTTGGACCTTGATTAGTATACAGAATAGCAGTCTCTCAAAAATGATGTACATATGATTGAACATTTAAATGCACCTTAAAATAATTTATGAAAATCTAAATACACTCTAAACTAAATGCTTCATTTGGACCAAGATGACTATATTGATTTTTTTTCTGTGACTTAACACTTTGCTTACAGTTTGCTCATAGCAAATTAACAGCTAATATACAAAATATTATCAGATCTGTGCATTGGTTTTCATAAGGACCTGATTAAGCCTGAACAGAGCCTATGCAATTAAAAGTTTTGGAAGAATCTCCTATTTTAGTGATATTTCCTATCCTTAATGCAGGGGATGTTGCTGAACCCGGAAATCTCTCTAAGGGTGTATCTACACTGCAATCAGAGGTGTGACTGCAGCTCACATAGCTATCCCCAGGCTTGTTTTACTCATGGTACCAGTGCCTGGGCTGTACAAGCTCGCCGGGACCCTGGATGTCTAGTCACCTTGTTGAACCCCCTTGCTGCCACATTTACATTTCTATTTTTAGCAATTCTACTATGGGCAAAGCTACCCATGCAACAATCACATCTCAAATTGCAGTGTAGACATATCCTAAAACAGAATGAACTTTTTAAGAGCAACCTCTGCATCCCATTTACATGGGCCTTCCTATTGACCCATTTATGAAGCTAAAGTCAAGTATGGCCCTCTTGTCTCACAGTATTTTCACCATCAGGAACCTGAAACCAGGAGAAGACCACATATAGAATATTACAGACCCCTAAAAAAAGTCTTCCTGAGGCATTTAAAACACCTGTGAAATATCTAAATAAAATACAAATGATCATAAGTACTTGAACTACAAAAACTAGAGCCAGGGCTTGCCCCTAATTATTACATCTGAATGTGAACTTGTAAGTCTGACAAAGCACTATCCACGGTGGGTTTGGTTTATGTATCACTTTACATGAAATCTCAAGGTCTTTTAAAGACGGGGTGATAAGACTTTGTGCTGGTAACAATGTCAACCAAGCCATATAACTTCTTGGCTCTCTCTTTATAATCATCTGTGTCCATTTCAGTCACTCTTCGCCCACTCGACATCCCCACTTTATGATGATGAAGAATTTTCTTATTCTGGATCTGTGACGGAGTGAAATTCATAGACAATTGCCTGATTCAGCAAACCCCTATCAACTTCACTGGGCGTGCTTGCCCGGGAAATGCTTATTTATATCAGCAAGGGTTGTAGGATCAGCTCCTGTGTTTCCAATCTAACCTTGACACCCAGATTGAACCTGCCAAGGATTTGCCATCCCTAGTGATATTACTCAGTCTCTGTGTAAGATTAGTTACCCTGATTACAATGAAGTCAGTCCATACTAAATATGCAGTCAAGCACTATGAAATTGTATTCACCCATTCCACACTGCTTTTATTGATGCAAATGTTTACCATGTGCTATTACACTTACATTTCTTCATTTATGGGTGTGTTTGTTGTATCAACTTCCATGCACAACCTGTGCCCTCTGATTCACTGCCCACTTCCCCTATGCTAGCTTATAATGGCATGAACTTGCTTCTAAATCAACTACTGAAGCAATCATGGCCCAATGCAGCAGTAAGAGGCTGAGGGAAATAACTATCCCCCTAGAAAACCAGTCAATTAAATTCAGCCTGGAAGGGATTCAATCTAATATCAAAGATGCTGCCACAAGGATATGTTCCCTGGAGCATAGGGTTAATGATTTAGAGCATGTCAAGCTGGCCTGGAGTAGAAAAAATGAAATCACATGCACACACACACACACACACACACACACACACACAGACAAAGGTGTGTGAAACTATCAAAATAAATAAGTAAATGCAATAATTACAAAAACCATTCACCACAGAATGACAAGTAATCAGCACCCCAGTTCTGAGACACATGAAGACATTCTCATTTTTGTTGCAAGCATTCCATCACAACAAAATAGTTGACTGACCAAGTTTACTGTACTATAGCACTAAAAGTCTGCTAATACTGGGATGCCAAAACCAAAGCATATGTCAATCATCACTCAAGGTAACTGTGTAATTCCTGCTAGGAGCAGCTGATGATTTTATTGCATTCAAAATGGAGGTTGAAAGTTTGATGACTGCTTTCCAAGATGATGATTCTCTCTCAGGAACTTCTCTAGTACTGATATGGCCCCCAGCACCATAGAATCTAGAACGCCTCACAATCTCTAATATATTCATCCTCACAAGACCCCTGTGAAGTAGAGAAAAATGATACAAAAGGCCAAATTTTCTGCCTCGGCCTCTAATCCTGTGTATGCAATTGACTGTATCAGTAAAAATGCATGCAGCCTCATTTTTCATGTGCAAAATGGCATCTGTGTCTCCAAGTTGTACATTGGCCATCCCATTTGTCATGCTGCCTGGAGTGGCTCATGACCCTGAGTACCTTCCTCAGGGCAGGCTGTCAAAAACAGGACAGACACCCGCAATTGGGGGTAAATTCTATAATTAGATTTCACCAAATCAGTAACATATGTGAACTCCTGGATCACTATACCAGTCTTAGCATAGAGTCAGACACAGTCCCCTTAGACTCTCCAGTCTATCTTGCCACCCAGGCAAGCTGGACTTAGTGATAAATGGTCATTTACACCAAAAATCACAAAATATTCAGGTTGCTTCCAGTCTCAAGAAACCAGTCACTTACCCCAGATCAACTGGTACCCTAGATCTTACACCAAAGACAATGCCTGTAGCCAATCCTGTAATGAACTATCTAAAGGTTTATTACCTAGGAAAAAGAAATAAAGTTATTTACAGGTTAAAGCAAACACACACACACACACACAAATGAGTTACCATCTACGATTCCTAAAGATGGAAGAGATGTGGTAATCTATCAATTCAAAATGTCTTTTGCGACAGACTACAGGGTAATTCCTGGGGATTTCTGCCTTAGTTTAGTGTCTCTGGCCCTGTGAGAGTTCAAAGAGCAAAGAGAGATGAAAAATGTTCATGTTCGCTATTTTTATTTCCCTCTTCCAGTATTCAAATGGATGGGACAAGGCCTTCAGCACATACTTCTAGATGGGGCATTTAACAATTTTTTTGTCTTATATTGGCCCACTTAATTTTTGATAGTCCTGGATAAGTGCAGAAGGGGGGGAAAGTCCCGTGTCTGGGTTCACAAGTTCAGAGCAAACCTTTTCAAAGTTATAAGCAATACTTACATATTTCCTTATTGCATGGAATACAGACATGATAAGTAAGATGAATGCATGCAGCAACTTACAAGCATTTCATAGATTCTAAACACTAAATACATTTTAATAAGATTAGTGCCTATTTTGAACAAAATTAACATATAGGTGAGATGGTTTGGTTTCCAGTTATGAGTTCATCAGTTCTTAGCTAATGCCTACATCCTTGGCCAGAACTGGCACTAGGTTTACCAGCATCACACCACCTGTCCTAATAAAAGTGTCAAATAGATGCCTGCCTATTTTTGCAAGGGCAATCAGTTGACTGTGCAAAAACTGACCTATTGTTTTTATATGGAAGTCACTGAAAGATGACAGTGACAGAATCCAACAATTCAACTTCTCAGGGTACACCTCGAGGTGCATACATTGGCCTAAGAGGCGTACATGAGAGGTATAGCAGTGGTGGAAATATATCTAAAGATGCAAATTAGTTCTACCTTGCTGAGGTGTAGCTGAGGAACATCTAGAAAAATACTATTTAGATACACTGAAACTGGGAGAGGACCCTCAACTGGAGTCAAAGGGTATGTCTACACTTGGAGCTAGCGGTGTGATTCCAAGCTCAAGGAGACAACTCGCACTAGCTCTGGTTGAGCAAGTACGCTAAAAACAGTAGTGTAGTCACAGCAGCATGGGCAGCAATGAGGAGTAGAAGGGGCTCACCACCCCAAGTACAAACCCACTCAGGCCTCTTGGGTGCATACTCGAGCAGCGAGCCTGGGCACTGCCCAAGCTACTGCAGCTACACTACTAATTTTAGAATGAGTGCAAGTATGTCTCCTCAAGGTGCTCAGAACACCAGATCCAAGTGTAGACATACTCAAACTGTCAACTTCAGAGTAGCATGTGCAAGTTCAGGATTCTGTACATCTTCGGAACCATTTCAAAGGGAAAGAAAGGATAGTTTTGTGGTTTGGGCACTGGATGGAGACCTGGGTTCAATGTCTGGATTTGTTACAAACTTCCTTTGAGACCTTGAGCAAGACAATCATTCTGTGCCTCAGTTCCCCATCTATAAAATGGAGATAAGAATACATCCCTACTCCCATCTTTTGTCTAGCTTGCCTATTATGATTGTAAGCTCTTTAGGGCAGGGACTGTGTATGCACAACATCTAGCACAAGGGGACCAAGATAGAGCCTTTAGGAACTACTATAATAATAAGTGGTAACATGATTTCATGAAGCAGTGTAAGGAAAATGACAATCTTAGGTGCTCTAGGGATTTGAAATGTCATCAGCGGGGGAAACCCCAGAGACCAAAACTCCATTCTTGGTAGACAACTAAAGGAGCAGGTGATTTTAAACAATTGTGTTTTAAAATTATTTATTTGCAATTTATCATTTATTCACTTATATTTTCTGTTAATGATGTGAGACCTCAAACAATATTCTATATTTATTTTCAAAATCTAAAAAACATCTGCACCATTACCTGTGGAATATGTCTCAGTTAAATAGTTCCTTCAACAGTCTCTTTAAGGCAGCCATGAGGAGTAATTAAATATTTAGGAGTGCAGCTTCCATCTAGTTTGTCAGCCCAGTTCCAGTTAAATTATGTTCCCCATCACAGACTGCATCTAATGACTTAATTAGGTGGATGGAGTTAGTTACCATGATCATTAATAGACTGTGTTAATATAATCAAAAATGAATACTCTCTAGAGCTGGCTGAGTTTATGCTCGTTGGACTCTATAAAATGTTTGGCCATTTTAAGTAATTAGTTCTGGTCTGTTTTACATCCATCACAGGAGTTCTGGGTATATTTGCTTTGTCAAAAAGATGCATTTACTTATATGATTCAAGTCATAGGAGACCTTGTGTTATAAACTCCTTAAGTGCACAATTTCTCTCTCTCTCTCCATCAGTGGTACGTATCTGCTCTCCCATTATCACGGTATCTAAGCACCGCACAATCTTTAACATAGTTATCCTCACAGAACATCTGGGAGGTAGGGCAGTGCTATTATCCCCATTTTACAGATGGGGAACTGAGCATAGGGGGACTTGTTCAAGGTCACACAGAAAGCCTGTAGCAGAGCAGCGATTTGAACCTAGATCTCTCATATCCTAAGATAATGCATTAACCCCTACATCATCCTGCCTTTACATATAAAAATGAGCACTTCAGTGCACAGTTACTGGCAAATGTGAGACTTAGCCCATACAATTTATGTAGCTACTTTTGGAAGGTGGTCTCAAAGTTAACAAAAGGAAAACTTTTCAAAACAATGTCAGTCCCTTCCTTTGTGTCAATGCAAAAAAGAGAGTTATGCACTCAAAAATGTATTGGGGTCCTTCTGATTTTAAAAAATCAAATTGTGAAAATCAACAACATGATAGAGGATTTTTTTGGGAGGAAAGAAGTTTTCCTTATAAAAGATGTCCAAAGAGATTGCTATTGTGAGACAGTTAATAAGCATAACTGATGAGTGTGATGGGGAACTGATACTTCAAGTTCAGGAGGAGAACTCTTCTAGGCCAACCAGTTCCTGGGAAATAAACAAGACAAGCTGCTACCCCTCTATATACTGCAAGAGGGAATCTAGGACTAGAATGATTAGATTCTAAGGTGCTCAGACACCATGATGATGGGCACAGTATTAAAAAAAATAGAGTAACAACAGTACAAACAAGTAGGTGCTTGTTACCCTGGTAACTACAGAGCAAGAAGATATAGGCTGGAAAAGGCCCTGGGGAGATCAGAGACGACATAAGGGCTCTGGCTTCAGTGGGCTTAAAAAGGAGCTCTATCCCAAATATCTTAGGCAGAAGGATGGTGGACAGAACATAGGATTCCATGTTATGTGGAGATTTAAATAGGGACCTATTATCTTCAGGTGTCCATCTAACATACAAAAGGATTGTGTTCAGGTATCCTAGTAATAGCACAAGTATAGTATAAATGCTCAGACAGAAAGACAGGGCTTTGTTTTACCCATTACTTGAGAGTTCGGTCAGAGGGTGACTGCTGAAGCTGATTTGATAGAATCATCTCCCCAGGGAGGGTGTAATATCTGAGAGCTGAACTGGGATGATATGTTAGCTTACACTACAGAAGAAGTATGACCCCTCTTCCACAGACAAGTTGCAGCACTCACAGTGTGTGACCACCAACCAGTCAGTAATGCAACTAACAAGGAAGGCCTGTAGCATCTCCCTTTCACTTTGTGTGAAAAGGGGCTAAACTTAATGGTAGTGCCACATGGAACATCAAGGGCTGATTTCCCGTCCTCTACTTCCCAAGTAGACAGGGACTTGGGGTCCTCTGAAAGAAGCACTTGTACCTCCTATCGAAAGGTGGCAGAGAAAAAAGGAAGGGAGAACCACCCCTCACATCTTGGCATTCTAAATCACCTGAAGTCATTTCCAGTGCCTCGTTAATCACTCAGTACCCACCGCCTTGATCATGTCCCATCTTAACATTCTGCAGGTAAAATGGACAGAACTCTGATTATCTCCTTTGAAGAGGGAAAAGCAACCACAGCAGAGGGCCCTTTACTTTCAAGCATGCCTTCTGAGATGGGTATTTAATGTTAGCAGCAATACTGTAAGCTCATTACTTTAGAGAAATTCTAAGGGGAGGCAGCAATTCCAGAACTACTGGCTGAAATAGTAACCTTTCATCCTTAAGGTCACAGGAAAAGTCATTCTTGTGGGCTCAATGAAAACTGATCTGATGGATACGAATGAAAGCAAAGAAAGTTGTCTACTGTATATACGCTTCCAAAGTAAATAAAACCCTTGAAGGGAAATGACACAGTTACTGAATCAAGAGAAAAAGCAGAAAGATATATTATCTCAGGAAGCCAGATTCACTCCCATGCAATAAGTCACTGGAAGTTTGGTACTGTTTAAAGACAGGACAAAAAGATTGGAAATCTTGGAAGGTTTTAATAAATCAAAGAGAGGATGAACAGTTGGACCCACCAATTCTGCCTTTTTCTTCTAAAAAGACATTACAGAAGAAAATGTTACCTCTGGCAATTAGATGACATGATAACTGCTCCAAATATTAATAGATTAGGATGGTTTCAACACTGCGTAAAAAGTTTCTCATTTCAAACTGACAAACCAGATTAAGATCTCACTTGCACAGGAGGAAATATGTCAAAAAAATGTAGCAGAATTGGTAGTCTACCACAAGCATAGAAGAAATAGAGTCACTGGGCTGTGTTCTGCTGCGATTCACATTTATGTAAATCAAATATGAGTTTTAAAATGAGTTATTCCAGAGGTATACTGCTGTAGCTGAGAGCAATATTTGGCCCACTTATGAGCCACATAGGAGGAATTCACAGATTTGAGAAACACTCATATAGCAAAGTCAAAATGGAAATGATCTTGGGTGGAGACCATGGGCTTGGAAAAATGTGTACATATCTCTGCACTGATATTCATTGCTAAGAATTCTAGACATGAGTTATTAAAGAGATTATTTCATAATCATGCTTACCTTCTCCTGAGTGGTGTTAGGACGATTCCTCGAGTCTTTGATATTGGTGGTTTTAGAATGTAAAGATCCAGCAATGGATATTACATGAGGGAAATCCGACTGTGGGAGTCAGAAGATTAATGTTTCTAATGGTTCTGGAGGTCTCTGGATGAAAACCTCTGTGTAAATGCCAAGTGTGATCATTTAAATGTTAATTCTGTGAATTGGATGGGTGGCAAAGAATGTACACAAAAGGAAAGTGTCCAATATTGATCAGTCTAGTGATGTGAGAGCATTTAACTAAAGAAATGGTTTCTCACAGTTTCATTTGAAAATATGACAAAGACAGTTTATCAGATCCAACAAACTAATCTATCATCTTCTAATTGGGAAGTCTTTTCTGCCAGCATGCCTGGTGCCTCACTAATCCGTATACAGTTTAGTAGGAGAGATAATAAATTATGCAAGAGATCTAATTATACCAATTTGTTAAAAGATGAGATAGTTAAACTGAGGACTTAAATAACGAGAAATGAACATTTGATCCTAATTAGTTTGACCTAAACTTTAAGAAAAAGTGGAAAAATAATTCCATGATGAATCTGTGAGAAGACCTACTACTGTAAAAAATGCCCAAGGTTTGAAAGGACCACTGTTAAATGGCACAAAGAAACATCATTTCTGTCACAACGCTGGAGATTATTGTTCCTGATTCTCCTGTCTCGCCATATATACTTGGTGTATCTCCAGAGGGGGCAAAGTTAACTTTAAGCAATCCTTCCTCCCCTCTGATTCTGGTGCCATCAAGGCACTAGGTTGATTTCCAAATAAATTAAAGCATCCTGAAGGTACTCTAATCTACAGAAATTGCACAAGGTAGGTGACTGAGCACATCAAGGGGCTTGCACATATTTTTCAAGGCATACTTATTGCTTTTGGGATTGAAAATTTGACTTATGCTTTGGGATCATTTGGAATGGAAGGCACTATATAAATTTAAGATATTATCATATTTGACTGAGAAGTCCACTTCATGGGCCAGATCCCAGGTGGATTTCAGTGGAGCTAGGTCAATTTACACGAGGTGTGGATCTGACCCTATATCAAATATGAAGTCCATTAAAATTAAATAAGTGCTTTTATCATGTATTTAGCCAAGTTTAATTTGAACAGAGAATGTTTAATTTAAAAAAGACAAATATTTCTTACTTGTGTTGAGTAAAGAAAAAAACATAGAAAATGAATTATCTCTATTTTCTTTAAATATATGCCAAAAGGCCTGATTGAGAATGAAAAGTAATAAAACATTTAGCAGGGATAGCAGAACTGTTGCCATTCACAGGCATCAGGGTTTTTAGGTCTACTACCTGAGAGTCTCCCATATGATGGGTAGTAATCCAAAAATCAAGTGCCAATTGGGGTTATGTTCCATGTCAAGTCATATTTCTAAATTGCAGAGTACAGACTGCTACAGAATTCTTCTCTGTTCTTGCTGTACCTTTCTGTCTCCTCAGCCCTGAGTTAAGTGTGTTATTCGTGATTCATAGCAACTTCATGAAAAGCAGTCCATCAGGAAAGGAACAGAATGATGGAATCCACAGGAAACTTCCTTTGCTAAACACAACTTACTAAGGAAACTCAAACTTGAATGAATTGTGAGAAGTATTCAAACACCCTGCATTACAAAAATTCTGCACAATTTATCACCAGTTGACTAATTTGCAAAGTCAAAGCCACTTTTGAGACCTGCAGACCACAAGTTTTCAGGATATATCATGTCCAATTCCACGAGAAATGTGTTTTGACAAACAGACAAATACTGATGCTATAGCTGTTCCACAGATAATTCTACAGCCAAAAACTCAAACTAGGATGTGCGAACATTAAGTTTGTATGCACCACCTTAACACTGCCCCATTGTGCATATACTTCACAACGCAGTCTTTATCACGCGACCAACAACTATTTCTTGGATCATACATTATAGTATACAATTTTTCTACAACCTTATATGTCATATCTTGTAATAGTGTGTAACATTATTTGTATGCCAGACAAAACAGAGCTTTTGAAAATAATTTCAATGAAAAGTACATAGTAATATGTCCTTACAAAACATACCACAAATTAAAGGCCTGATCCAAAGCCTACTGAAGTTAATGGGAGTTTTTCACTGACTTCAACAAGCTTGGAATCACAGCCTAAAGGTCTATTTATGCAATCATTAATCACATTGAGTAGCACTTACTCATGTGAGTAGTCCACTGATTTTAACGAACTACTTGCATATAAGCATGTACTAGTCAATTTGAATATGTGCTGCAGAATTGGGCTTTAAATAGTGGACTTTACACAATGAGAGTTTAAATTTGATGCTGTACTTAAGCAACCTGTAATTGCATCTAACGTAGCTTTGCAGTTAACTCTCTCATCCCCAGAACTGCACCCAAGATAATTAATTCTTTTCAACTGCAGTATTTGCATGGTACACTATGTGGGTGCTGATTAAAATACATACCTTAGTGAGAGAAAAGCTTATTTATAAAAAGCTTAATGTCCTAATCCAAAATTCACTGAAATCAATGGGAGTTTTTCCACATACTTCAATGAGGTTTGGACAAAGTCCTGAGACAAGGAAGCTCTACTGGGCCAACTTCACTCTCCAGGACGTTGACACATTGTTTGTGACCGATATGGCAATTTCCTGTAATATTCTTGAAACCCCTTATTGAATTAAGTTTAAGTATCTTTGGGGTCCATTGTATTAAATACAAAGTTTATGTATCATTGTGGGCTCAGATTGTATGTAACCTTTCTAAGGGAAAGATGAAATGTGAGACCTGGGAGTTCAAAGGACTATATTAAATATGTGCCAGACAAGAATGGACTTTTGGGACAATACATGTGAAGTGGATTTCCTGGGAATACCTGGGGAGTGGTTAATGAAAATTCCCCACCTCTGGTTATGCAAAACCCCAGCCTTTGGAAGCTACACCCTGAGATGTGGGTCACTGGCTGCTGATTACCTGTTCCTAGAGACAAGAACAAAGGCACAAACTGTATAAAGAAACAGCTGAACTGGCCAGTGTGGGCTCTGGCTCTGAATATGAGACAGTTAGGTACTTGTAACCATGGGGGAAACCCATTTATGAATTATGAAGGACTGACACCTACCAGAGACCAAGGCTGGAGTTGGGGGTGACCTCTGGCAAGGTTTTTAGCATGTGTGCAGGTCCTTTTATTGTTTTTAATGTTTTCTTTGTAATGCTATCACCTTAAGAATAAACGTGCTTAGAAAGAGCTGTGTGGTAACTTGTAACTATGGGAAATTATGCTGTTTATGGCCTCGGGAGAGAAAGCAAAATGTAGACACTCACCTGCCTAGGCAGTCTGGCTTGTTGGGAATATCTCAATGTAGGCCAGGAAAAACCCCGGTCAGAAAGGAGTGAGATGTGAGTCTCTCCCCAAGAGAGTTAATGGCTGAAGATCAGGAAACCTAGAGTGAGTACCCTCGAAGGACCACAATGGGGAAATTGCAGGTGCAGTTAGACTGAACTGTGATACTTATCTTGCAAAAATTCTGTCTCTTGCAAAAATATCCCTGACCTCCTTTCACATTATGGCATTGATTCAACAAAAAACTTAAGTACATGCTTAAAGGTAAGCCCCTGCTTAAGTGTTTTGCTGAATTGAATGGATTTGAGCATATGCTTAAAGAATATACATAGTTGTTTTCTGAATTAAGGCACATAATTCTAGCAGATCTCCTAAGGTACACAAGAAGGAGCATATCTTAGCAGCTCTGCAGCTGTCTCAAGTGTGTAGAATCTGTCTCTCAACCCCTTCACCCATTACAAACTCCACAGGAGCCTTTCCCCAGTGATGAGCTCCCAAAATCCTAAGAACCGGTTACCTATCGGGTAAGTAGCGGCACTTCGGCAGCGGGGGGTGTGGGGGGATCTTCACTCGATCCAGATTTTCGGCACATTTCGGCGGCAGGTACTTCACCCGGAGCGAGTGAAGACACACACACACACACACACACACCCGCCGCCGAAGTGCCGCCGAAGAGCCGCCGAAGACCCAGTAGGGAACCGCGCAGTGCCTGTCTCCCCCCACCCCACCCATCCGACCCCAACCCACGTTCTGCCCCTGACTGCCCCCCTCAGAACCCACAACCCATCAACCCCCCCCCCCCCCGCTCCTTGTCCCCTGACCACCCCCTCCCGAGATCCCCCACACTAACTGCCCCCCAGGACCCACCCCCTACCCAACTCGCCCCGTTCCCCGTCCCCTGACCGCCCCCCTCTGTCCCCTCCAACTGCTCCCTGCCCCTTATCCAACCCCACCTCCTAGCCCCAGCCCGGCCCCCTTACCATGCGGCTGTGTAAGGATGCCGCGCAGCTGCTGTAGCTCGCAGCCTGGCCCTGTTACCATGCCACTCAAAGCAGCAGGAGCTGCAGAGCTGCCCAGAGGTCTGGTGCCAGCAGCGCGGCACGCTGGGGCTCTGTGAGGGGGAAGCGGAGGAGTGGCCGGGGGAACCTCCCCAGCTGGGAGCTCAGGCGGGCCGGCAGGACGGTCCTGCGGGCCGGATGTGGCCCGCGGACTGGAGTTTGTTCACCCACCCGCCCCTTTAGGAACCTTTAGAAACCGCCCCTTTAGGTAATACACCGGCTTCTAAATTTAACAACCAGTTCTTGCGAACCGGTGCAAACCAGCTCCAGCTCACCACTGCCTTTCCCTAATCCAAAGAACCTCTACTGTTTCACAGCAATGTATTTTACATTTTTTTCCTTTGGTCTGAACTTTATGAGTTTGGGGGAGGAAAAATACCACGTTTGCTCAGTACCTAATTTTTAGACTCATAACTTGGTCAAATAAAAACCAGTCACCACTGGAACAAAGAAGAGCACTTAACAAGGATGTTCAAAAACAACAGAGCTATCATCTCTCCAATTCTCCTAAGAAAATTCACCTTCAAACAGAGACCAAGCATGGAAAATCTCAGCCAAAAGATGAAAGTTTCAGAAAGTTATGCTATCTTGACTCTAGCAGTTACTACAGGTCCTGCTATCATAAGGATATATATCATAAGGATATATATAAAATAAGTGGATTTTACTGTTGACGCCTTCATTTTATTTCCTTCTTTTGTTGGAAGCCAAAGGAAGTTGATTTTCTTGCAATTACTGTGAGTGGAGAAGAGAGATATAGGAATGCTGTTATAAAATTTGAATTCTTTAAAAAAAGGTTTGGCAAATTGAATCCTCTTTTGAAATTTTTCAGGCTTGGCAATTCATCCCGATTAAGATAGATCTACAATACAACTTGTTGAAATAAGCCTTAAGTCGGCAAATCCTGAACAGAAGCTTCTGGGAATGGCATTTAAAATCCTTTTGTTATCAGGCTGCTTTTAACAGATTCAAACCAAAAGAGTCTGGAGCAAGGATTTTTTTTTTTAGTGACTGAAATGTCTACAAGATTTCCCCCCCCTTTTTATATGTATTATTACAGAGCAGTTTTTTTCTGTGGCATGTGGCTAAGCAAATAACTGTGCTTACTGGGAAATGTAGTAATAGGAAAATATTTAATGTGGTTTTAGTAGTCTTTAATGTGCATTAGAAGATGGAAACAAGAACTGTTGTCATGGACCTGATCCAAAGACCAACTAAGTCAATGGGAGTCTTTTCTTTGACTTCAGTGGATTTTGGATAGATCCAGCACTGTGGGTATGTCTACACTGCAACTAAAAACCCACAGCTGACCTATGCCTGTGATTCAGGCTAAGGGGCTGTATAATTGTGGTGTAGATGTTCGGGCTCAGGCTAGAGCCCAGGCTCTAGAACCCTGAGAGGTGGGAGGGTCCCAGAGCTTGGGTTGCAGCCCGAGTCTGAACGTCTATAAGCACCGCACCCTAAGTCCCGCAAGCCCAAGTCAGCTGGCATAGGCCAGTCGTGGGTTTTTAACTGCAGTGTGGTGATAGGGTACACAGAGGAGACCTTGACACATAGATGTCAATCTCCAGAGATGTTTTTAAGGCCCGAGTGATATAGGCAGACACCTGGAATGTCAGAATAGTGTCTCCCCTGGATAATTTTTTTCATTTTGGTCTCCAGTAGTAGGATCCCTGCCTCCATCTATACATTCCATGGTCCTTTAGTCCTTTGTGTCAACTGCCTGATGGCATTCTCTGCAGTAATATGAGATAGCAGGCACCAAATCCCATCTACACCTACGACACAGTTGCACCCAGGAACAGTACAAGCTGTGACTGCTCATAAGCCCTGGAGTGGAATATTATGAGACTGTACGTTGCAGGTCAGGACTTAGGTGCTGCTTCATTCAGCTTAATGCTAGACATAACCAATTTGATGGGCCTCCCATTAGGCAACTAGACATGCTGAGCCCAATCCTGGAGTCTTTACACTAGCAAAACTCCCTTTGGAATGGGAATTTTTTCTGAGCAAGGTCTGCAGGATTCATCCTATCACATGAGCATCCCGCATATTGTAACAATCGACAGGGAAGGAGCTCTACCTCATGAGCTAGGGCCCAGTCAGCAGGAGTTTTGCTAAGTTTGTTTCTGCTAGAAATAAAAAATTACACAGATCTATAGGAACTATCTGCATTGTCCATTAGAACTTGATCCAAAGCCTCCTTAATGTTGACGGAAAGACCATCATTGTGTTTATGGGGCTTTGAATCAGGCCCTTAATCCTTTACTATGGAGAGAAGAACATTCACTGGGTGGAATCCAATCTTTCTTCATAATTTTATCAGCCTTTAAGAATTTTGCCTGAGTAAAAATGTATGATTTATCTCACTTTGTGCCAGAAGCGTTAATATTAGGAAGTGAAACGTAGCAATGGTCATAGGTAAGGCTGCTGCTATTCCATGTCTATATCATATAATGTAAGGCCTGAATATGAATATGTAGGGCCGCTACATAGAACTAAAAATCTTCTGCACAGTTGCTGACGTTGCCATTATCCCACAGATAGAGAGGACAGTTTTGTTAAACAGCTTAAAAAAATGCTTTTCGGGCGTAAATCCTAAAAGGAAATTCAAAGTGGCCATTACTTGGAATTTAAAAAAAAAAAAACTCCTGCTCAGCAGCCATTAATGTCAGGCGCAGCAGTAATTCCTACTACTAGAAAACAATTTATGATTTTTTTGTCGTTGAGAAAATAACAGTGCACCCGAGTCTCAGATTTTAAGAAATGCATTTCCAGCTTCCTAATCCCCCCCCCCTTTTTTTTAAACTGCATCCTTATTTCAGCTTTATGGTTCTTCATCCAAAGTGAATGATAAGAGTAAGCCCTCTGCTTTATGTGTTGGAAGTGACTACAAAGCAGGGAGGGGGAGGAATGAGAATCTTGGGGGCAGGAGGGTCTAGTGAACAGGGCAATAAAGGGGAAATCAGGAGACCTGGATTCTATTGCCAGCTCTGCCATTGACTTGCTCTGTGACTCCGAGTTAGTCACTTCAGCTCACTGTGCCTCTGTTTCCCTTCCCACCCCTTGTCTGGTCTATTTAGATCGTAAGATAATTGGGACAGGGACTGTCTGTCTCTTACTATGCTTTTGCACTGAACCTAAAACACTGGGGCTTTGATCTTAGTAGAAAATAAATTAAAATAATATGTACTTCTGTGAATGATGAGCCCAAAGCTGGAACAGCAATTTATATCTTCAGATATAATTAGTTGAAAAATTACCAAGTTAGATATGTACCAAATCCATAGCTGAACTGAAGACACTTAAACAGGAAACTGTGGTGATACAGATAATCCTCAGAGAAAGGGCACATTCTGGGAAGATCTGCCCACTGCACCCACTATAAAACTATCCTGGTAATAGGGAAGTCATGATCAGAGATTCCTTTGCTAACACAAAGGTGTCCCTATTAATAAGCATCTACTATACTTGTCTGCTGCTTTAATTTGTTGAGAGAAAAAAAATATTCTTAACCAAAGCAGATCTTCCCTGATCAGTTTTTGTACCATGCACAGCTTCCTGAATGGTCTCTCTATATTCCTTTATTTCCCAAATCAGCAATATACAGAACTGTCTTTTGGACAAGGACTACAAATCATGTCCTCTATTTCCATGTGAAAACAAGCAGAAGGGGAAGTGCAAAATTTTGCTAGTGCAAAAAAGATCCATGACTCCTGAACAGTTTCTTTTCTGCCATGTCATCCCCTTTGGAAGGTGGGACCAGCATCTATGTGAATCAGGGATGGCAACAGGCTGCTAATTGCATGGAGTTTGAGAATCCATGGCAACAACAGGGAACCCTGCAGTCTCTCTGCTCGGGAAGTCTGGCTCCACACACCTCAAAACATAAACAGCACACCTGGCACAAGTGCATATTTGGCTGCCCCTAGCAGCTGTGGCCCTATGGTGTCTCAGAGAGTGGAGTATACATACTGCTTGGAACAGCAGTGACCTTCAAGTCTCTTGGGCCCACGCTTTCATTTTCAGAAAGGACCAAATCGCACACAGAGGCATATTCCACAGCTCCTCGTCCTTCTCTTGGCATCCTTCTTTTCTGCACTGTCCCCTTCAGTGTAGAAGGGAGAACAGAAAACACCAGTGTCTAGATAGTTAGGCAGATGATACAGCATCAATACTCTTCCTGTATACATGACTTCTTCATCCTCTTAATTTACATGGGCTTGCCAAACACTAGAATGGACAATGCAGCAGGGGAGACTTCTAGCAACAAGTTGAATCTTCAGAGGACTTCTCAGAAATGATGGATACAGGCTTTAGTTTCAAATAAGCATAGAAACTTGGGGCTAGAAGGGACCTTGAAAGGTCATCTACTTCAGCCCCTTCTATTCCAGAATATATGATTGAATTTCTAGGTCAAATACTTCTTTTTCACTCTGTTTTGTTGGTCTCGGTTTAGTTTTGTTCTGGCACTCTATTTGTGAATGTAGGTTTAGTATATGCTCTCCTTGGAGAAATGTTTCTGTTAGATCTCCATGACTCACTTTCCATCTTGAAGAGGCTGTTTATAGTGGCCAAAGCAACAGACTGTGCACTCTACCTCAGTAGATAAATTTTAGCAAGTTACTTACACTCTTACTTCATCCTCTTAGACAAGCTATACAAACAAATAAGAAAGAATCAGATGCTCCATTTAAGCATACGTTACAAATAAAACAAACAGGGAAGTAGCTACCTTGTTTCGATAATATTAGATATCCCTCTAAAGCATGAAGGCCTGCCTTGTCAGGGAAATGAAGCTGGTCCACCTCCCCAGACTGTCAACAGTTCAAGCCATCAAAGCTGACAGAACTCTCAGATATTCTAATGAAGCCAGTGTTATGATCAGAGATTTTATTAAGTTTTTCATTCATTTCTCCCAAAGTCCTACTATATTCCCCAAAACCATATGCAATTTTCATTCATATGTAGATTTCAGAGGTGCTACTCTGTACATTCCTGTCCATGAAATACCTGGGCCCTAACTTGTAATCCTGCAAGGTGCAGCATGCCTCCTGGGAAGGTTGAACACACTCAACTTATAATGATTTCAACAATGGGAGCTGATTATGCTCAACAGTTCCCAGAAGGCTCTCTATACCTGGCAGGTTTGGGCCAGATTCCCTTTCAGTGATACAATTTTGTTTGGGTATATCCCAACCCCTAGTGTCAAATGAGCCGGACTAAAAATAATAACGAAAATGAATCCATTACAAGAGATGATGCTCCCGACCTGGAAAAACAGATTTCCCCTCAAACTTGTATCCAAATTCACCACTTTGATCCTTACTAAATGTTTCAGCGTGATCATTTAATGGCGCCTAAGGATTATACATAGCTGTCATCATCTAGAATTACCTCTTACTGAACCACTGTCACTAAAATCTGGAAATAAAAAGGTTTCATTGATTGAGTTATATAATATTTGGCTTCTATGTTCTTGCTTCCTGTTTCATTAGTTTGCAGTCCTGCACATGCTCCAGCAGACGACTCGGCCATTAAACTGTCATTATTGATTGATTACTAATTATTACTAAAGGTCCTTTTTTGCTGAAGATGCTGTGGTTTGAATATCAATTTTAAGCCTAGGTCAGCTGTAAGGTGACTAGTTTAAACAATTACATCTAGTTGATTCTAATGGATACAGTAAGTCTAAAGTATCTACATTAAGGACATCATTACATCAAAGACTAAACCCCAAACCATGAAAGATAAACACATCTATTAAAATTAATTACATTAAAAATGCCTTAACCAGGAAAAATGGGTTAGTGCTGAGGACTTGAGACAGTCAGACAGTTATCATCCTAGCCAGAAGAAGCCTGTATAATCAATAACCTTAAAGAGCTACTTTAGAAGTGCCATCACGAATAACATTTATTTTCTGATATAAGAAAATGTATAACAGAGATTTGTTATAGAGTCATTTCTTTAAAATCAATTGAAAAATTAATTTATTTAGCACCTTCCATCCATCCAGCTCAAGGTTATCCCCACTTCACAGACCACGACACTGAGGCACAAAGATGTTAGGTGACTTATGCAAGGCCAGGCAGGGATTCAGTGGCAGAATCACAAATAAAGGAACACAAATTTCCATTGACACCCATTTCCATTGCTAAAGCATTTTCAGTCTTTTAAATTAAAGATAACATTTTCGAAGTGGCATGCAAGGATCTAGATACACAGCTAAATCCAAAGGCTACTCAACTGACAAGGTGAATGGGCACATGTTTATATTTCTCACCGTAATGTTTGATACGGACTAGATAGAATGAGCACATTCTAGTAGAGAGGGTTGGGTAAGTCTGGACCGTAGTTTCTACCGCCTGACCCTGCCACTGACTTATTTTGTTATCTTGGGCACATTTCTTAACCTCCTAATACTAATATAATAATTTGCAAGTATATTTAACATTTTTCATTTGAAGATTTCAAAATACTTTAAGGGGCAAGTATATTACCTAAGAGGTAGTTCTGTCACCTACAATCCTCTCACAAGTGCACTGCAGTAGCTGAACTTTGGAACTCATTTCTCGTCTGATATGCACTCCTCCTATTTTTTTTTTTTAATCATCAGGCAGAATTGAACAACAGGTGAAAACTCAGTGCATTAAGTCATCTTATTAAGGGTTTACTTTTCTGAATCTCTTCATGTTTCTCAATTAAATGCTGGCAATGAAATGCTGCCTATAAGCCTAATGATAATGCTAGTTAAAGAAATGCTTGGGGTTTTGTCTGTAAACAATATTTGGTCAATTTGATGTGATAGGTAGTGGAAATTAAATGACATTTTATTCAACTATATGTTCATATGCAGTATTTAATATCCCAATCTGTAGCTGGCTGTCACTTTCCAATAAAGTAACCTTATAAATTACCTTTGGAATTGATATTTTTAGCAACATAAAGGTTTTATGCTTGTTTAAACTTAGCATTAAAGTGTTCTTATGAATGAAGAGGAATTTTAAGAAATCACACCTTGTAATCAGATCAAACTTGCTGAATTGTCTTAGTGGATGCTAATCCAAATAAAATATAGACTGTGGGGGGTCTGGCCAGTGGTCTAAAAGTAGTGCTCCGGATATAGTAGACTTGGGTTTGATGCTTGTTTCCAATCCCCTGCTCATCTAAAGAAAACAGAGGAGACAGTGGTTTCTTTCTCAGTTTATAAAAGGAATGGAAATGGGATCCACTTTGTTATAAAAGGGAATTAGGAGTTAGCGATGGAATCCTGGCCCTACTTAAGTAAATGACAAAACTCCCATTGACTTCACTGAGTTCAAGTATTCCACCCTAGAACTCCTGGATTCTATTCCCAGTTCTTTAACTGACTTACTGGCTGCCTGTGCTGGATCTGAAGGGAAAGGAGGAATATAAGGGTGAAGGGAAACCTGGTTGCAAAGTTGAGAATAAATTTACTGGAAAAACTCTCAAACATCACTGATAGTAACTTCTCCTTGTGCACCTCTAACATACCTGGGCAGGGCTTTACATCCTCTACAGACTCTGACCTTCCCTTTGGACTGGGCTTCTCTGACTGTCCAACATTACACCCAATAAAAGGAAAAAGTCCCTCATTCCTGCTGAATGGCCAGGCTACAACTGCACCTCCAATTTAACTCTCTCTTTGGACAAAACATGCAGTTATAGGCTGGTGAAGAGAAGGGAGATGGTGAACAATTGTACCAGGGCCCTGAGCTCAGGCCCCCACAAAAAACATCTGTAACGTCTGTGCAAATAAAGTGAAAAGGGAGAGGCCAACATGATGTACTAGGACCCCAAAGGTCTCTTGATGGGCCTGCATCAAAGTAATGTCACCATGCTTCTCGGTGATGAATATGACTGTACTGTACAGTTCCACACCAATACTGAAAACACAGCCTCATTCTTCCACAGTCCTACATGCATCTTTAAGCACCTCACCTAAATACTTTGTGCCTCACTACCTCACAGGCTGTTGTGAAGCTTAGCTATTTAACGTTTGGAAAGAGCTTTGCAAGTGATGTATTAAATGAGCGAGGTGAGTGCAAAATACGGTATAGTTCTCTGGGTGATGGCTTCAAATCACTGACATGTTTAAAGAAACCATTTTCACATCCAAAAACAGGCATGAACCCAATAAGCAGTTATAAATGTGCAGTTAGTTTCCTGTTACTTATCAGTCTGACTATCCTTTTTTCTTCAAACACTAACAAAGCTATAGGCACTGCTGCTTGAAGCAGCGCACTTGGTATAAATGGAACATCTGCTGATTAGTTGCCATTTGTCAAATCAATTTTCTTCCTCTAGGACACACACAGTTAAATCCAGAGAAATTATTCAGTCTATAATTCTGTAATATTATTCCTTTCTGACCTTTGTGGTGCAATACTTTAAGTCAATGTGGCAGCATCATGTTTCAACATCCAAATTCACACATTTCCCATTAATCAATAAGTCAACGGATAACTAATATATTTCTGATGCTGGGCAAATATTAATGGAACCCAAACACTGACTATTTGTTCAACGGCCTGGCCATTACACTGAAGCTGCCGTGATATGGGGCCTCATTAGAAAGAAAGACAAATATAAAGGAAGAAAGACTGCAGGAGAATACATGCACACATCCTCGACTTATTCATTCCCTCATGCTTATGCTCCAGAAGCACTAATTTTGTAATAAACTAACAGTGTTGTAGACTGTACTCAGAATATACTGTCCACCTGTTACCTAAAGGAGGTGCTAGAGCGCGTGAGATTTGAATATGAAAGCTGTCTCAGCCGAATTACCTGCACTGAAGGACTGCCTGGCTCAGGTGGTCAATAATATTATAACAAACCTTTCCCTGCAAGATTGCTTGTTCAAATCCAGCTCAGGTTAAGAATAACCACAAGTTACCACCATCCAGTGGCTGTTCAGCATCTTACATGAAAGGTGTTTGTTAATTGCAGCCCACTGGGCACTAATTATAAAACTTGTTGGCAGGCACAGTGAAGAGGCCATGGAGATTAAACTATCCTTTCCTAGAGTTGGTCCCTTCAGGCAGAGTTGAGACACATTTTTGGGACAGCGTGGGGAAATCTGCCATGTACCTGTGTGTTATACCTAATTGGTGAATAAACCACTTCAGCCTCCAGGGCTTTCCAGCCCCCATTAGTAAGCAAGCAAAAAGTGGTCCATTTGGTATTTATGGTTTTATTTTTTTGTTGGTGGTGTTGTTTTGAATTGTTTGACCTACTGAAAAACTAAAAGGTATTTTGTGAAAGATGAGAAGGCACGTACAGGAAGAAACAGGTTTTGTATATAAATAAACTCAGTGGTTTGGGCTGAGTATCAAATGAATTCTTATATTTAAAGAATAACATAGTTTGTCTATTATCAGTATTTACCAGCATTCAGAGAGGCAAAAAATGACATGCTTAGTGAAAAATAAGACTTCAGTAGCCATTTTGGAGACCATTTGGACGAAAAGGAGGAAAATATTTAGAAAAGGCATAAAATGGTGTAGATTAGAAAATTCTAAGGCTCCAAATGTGGTGTGCCACATTTTCTCAAACTGCCCATCACTGTTCATATGTTTCACTGATATTAATTTAACAACAATTTTTATCCAATCATAAAACACTAACCCTGTTTTCCAATTTAGACAGTAAATGTGCCCTTTAAAGGTTTGGTGTTTTTGTGAGGGGTGTTTTTTATGGTTATGAAGTTTGCTTCGAGAGGTAATTACTATCTTATGCAACACATCTGCACAGACTTTCAAATTAAAAAACAGACTTCATCTGAGTCCCTTTAGAATTTCTCCATGTGTTTTTTCAACAATAACACAGAGAAATTTTATTTAAAAAAGAGAGAGAGAGAGAGAAACTCTTGCTGAAATTTGCAAATTGTAATTGTTGATGTGCACTGGAAAACTCAGAAGGGGCTCTCTGGGCAGCATCACTGTTTGGTACTTCAGAAATTTAGTCTGCATAATATAAACACTATTGACACACTAAGGTGAAATGATGGTTTTATTACAGAGGTTCAGCCATATGTTCATACTGCTTGAAAGCGCATATCAATAAGTGTCTCATTTGCTTAAAGATACATCCCTTCAGCCATGAACCTTTCTCTTCACTAAAAGTTGAATGTACAATTAAAAAGAATGGGGAGAGAGAGACTTAGTAACTCCATGAAAAGCCATTTCTGAGAACTAGTAGGGGGAAAGTGAGACTTGAACAGGGGAGCCACTCAAATGGTATAATTTTGCATTTATATAATGCCTTTCATCCCTAGGGTTCCAAACAAACTACAAGCCATACATACAGAAGCACAATACACACCACTGAAATTCAGCCATTTCTGGAGTGGAATGCCGCAGGCATCCCACCGCAGAGTGACATCACACAGCAGTTTAGGACAAGTAGTGAAAACGTGTAGAACACCACATACAACTGAAATTTCAGGAAATGAAAAGCAATAACCAAAGCCAAATGGCTGCATCATGAATGGCCTTATTCTGAATGGAAATTGTATGTGATATTAACATAGCAACAAATTACTATGATTGCCTCCAAGAGGCTGAGAGAAGACTAAAAAGGGGGGGGGGGGGGTATTTCTAAGATAGCACTTTTGAAAATATTTTCCTCACTTTTGATAACTTGGTATGTCTTTCAGGTGAGACACAAAACTGAAGCCCTGACTATTTATGGTTATTAAAGATCTCCTGTCACTTTTATAAGTGTAAATGTGTTGACCCAGTTTCCAAGCTGGATAATTACATTCTGCCTACATAGATTCTCTTTGCAGATTCAGCTGGATATAGTGGAGTGAGTGATGCTGATACAAACACCTGCTGTATTACACCTAGGGGTTAATGCATGGCTATGGGTTGAATGGCAGAATAATCTATATTTGGTAGAGGATATCTATTGCACACAAAAATACTACATGAAAAGAATGTTTTTAAATTTGCAAAGTCAAGCATTCAAAAGTTTGGAAATACCAGAAATAAGTTTGCCTGTGCAACTTTAATTTAGCCCCTTGTGCATATACATATGTTACAGTCTTTCATTATATGATCATATACTCTTTTGCCACAGGATCCCTGCCTCATTCAGTGCACAGGATGGATGGTACCCCATTAATGAGCAGCTATTCAATATTTTGTTTTGTCCATATTGTTCAACATGTGGCCCTATGACTTCTTTACTGCACATTATTCAAACCCTACTCCTCTTGGGCTTTTCTGTGGTGCTATAGTATCTTTAGTTTTTACAGACAACAACCTCATTCACTACAGACTTAAATGACAGGCAGCAGCAGCCTCTTTTATAACCTTTATCCCCGTGGTTGGAGCACTCACCTGTCGGAGACATGGGTTCAATCCCTTCTACCAAATTTGGGTCTCTTATATTGCAAGAGTTTGCCCTAGCCACTGATATATTGAACTTGGGTCTGCCACATCCTAGGCTAGTGCCCTACCCAGTACGCTATAGAGTAATTCTCATGCTCTTTCACTGGCCCAATGATTATTCATCATCATTCAGGTTCACATCTTTGCTCCAATGACTATTTAATTATTTATATAATGTGGAACAGCTTCATCAGGAGAGACTGACCGAGTACTACACCCAGAATATCCATATAGTCGGTGTCTAGGGCACACGCCTAAAATGCGGGAAAGCCAAGTTCAAATCCCTTCTCCACATCAGGCTCAATCTCTCTGTGGGGATGGCACATGCCTAGTCCAGTCACACAGTAGGAGCAATGAGGGGATGCAATATGTTCAATGGGGACAGAATCTTTGGAGTTTTGAGCTGCTACATTCTAATAAGTCTCCATTGAGTGTGTGCGAACTGAGATTTTTCTAAGGTTTATAACTTCGCCAAATTTCACGTGGATTTTCACAGGAACAACAAAAGGTACATCCCTGACACTAAGGAGATCTCACTGACAAATTTCAAGTCCCTGCTCCAAAACAAGGGACGCTAGAGCTGTTCAAAGAAAAAGTCACTTGAATTTTAACACGGCAAAATAATATATTTTCCATCACCTTGTTCTCAGAAACAGCCACACTGCATTGCCTGAAACTTTTTTTATTATTATTTTACACGTCAGGCTGAAGCAGACAGCCAGCATGCAAAATTTCAGCTCAAATGGTTAAAGTTTCACATAGTTACAAGCAACTGAAAACAGCATCTTATAATGGGAATTGTTGGGCAACCTTTATAATAGATGCTGCTCACCAGCCCTGCCTGTAATACACATATATAACAATTTCCCCTCTTGAAGTTATATTTTTGCTGTTATTCATTTACAGCCACCTCTTTAGATATAGGGTAAAATTTTCAAATGTGCCTATGTCAATAGGACATAGTCACCTAAATAGCTTGGGTTCTTTTGCAAAATTGACCTATATTCAGCAATACAGAAATAGATGTATCTTGGATAAAAACTTTGCAAATGAGAGAGTGCATATGGGGAAATGACCCTTTCAGCATGAAGACCGTCTGATCATGGGACCCAAAAATAAATTAGCTAACTGTGTTATGTAACAAGCGGGCAAACAAATTTATCAAACGCATTACACACCCTACAGTTTTCTACATTATCTTGGGCAAATGTCTTTAAATGCATTTAATGGTAGTCTCTCCTCCATTCAAGGCTAATGACACAGAAAAAGCAGTGTTCTCAGAACTATCATTAAAATGGTTTAGACCAATCTCAGGGTTTAATTGATAGTGCTATGAAACAAATGCAGAAGTGCCCTGACTCTCCACACACAGTCGGTTTAAAATCTACAGCATGGATTCGATCACCTCCTCTCCCCCTCTCACCCATACCAGAAAAAGAAGAGAAAAAAGCCTCCCATCTCCTGTATATCAGAGCAACACATTTGAAGGCGGTTACTCAGAGTTGTGTGTCTTTGAATGTACATAGCAAACCTAGGGGAAAAAATGGTATTCATGTATATTTGGGTGATACTGTACAGTTCATAAAGCTAGAGTGGCACCAAGTGGCCAGCAACTGAATTAGAGTCTCGAATATTTTTTTCCTTCCTTTATCTCACTGCAGGTCACATTTGCCATATTATTAGTTAAAACAAAATGGCCCAGCAGGTCACTTTTTCTGGGGAGCTCAGATGGTTTTACTAGCAATCCTACTTAATCCACACATACAACAGTAAAAAGGAAAAGGACTTCCCATAGAGTACACTTAAGTGGACGAAACTCAGAATTACTAAGTAACTAACAAGTATGTGAATGTCTGTTGCAGCAGACAGAGCTAGAGTACTCTAATTTTAAGGTTCAGAATGAGCCAACATTGCTGTATTCCAACTAGCCAGGGCATGGGACAGAAATTAGATTTGCAACTGATTAAATAGATTAAGATTAAGGCTATTGAACAAATCTTCCAGTCTATGCAACATGACATTGACTGTCACATTCTAAAGAAGGCATTCCTTGTATTTATCTTTTACCTGCTTCCCTTTTAGCTCCTAAGTAGTGTGCTTCCCCCGTTTTCTTTCTATTTTTGGAATGCCTCTCACATTGTTGTAATGCCTAGGTACTTAGAAACAAAAACAACAAGAAAGCTATGTCCCTTCAAAGAACAGTGTCAGAAATGCTTTCCCCCCCCCTGTGGATAGATGTAATAACCATACCCATCAGTTTTTTCCCCACAATACAGCAGACTTGTAATCAAATAAGGGAGAATGTGGGGGTTGGGGAAACAGACAAGTGTTTCTGTGAACAAAACATTTACTGTTCTCTTGAAACATCCAATATCAAAAATCTAAGGCTATTTTAATGGAATTAGTGCATTATTTCAGTAGAATTTGAAAAAAAGAGTTTTATTATACTCTTATATTATCTAACCACAAAAAGGGACAATTGCTAAGCTGGAAAGAACGGACAGCTGCGAAGACAGCTTGCTTGTCTGAAACAAAGTTTCTGGTGTTAAACATTTTGTTAGCTGCTTTTGTTCCAGATTTCTAAGTAGAAAAAGGCAATTTTGTCATTCCCAACAGGGGAGACATGGAGGGAATGGGGGGGAAATTTATTGACAGGTCTCACAGAGAAGAACTACAGCCACAATGAGTTGAAAATGCTTTTGAATCTGAAAAATAGTAAAAATAATCAATGTGCTTGTGTGTGTGTGTGTGTGTGTGTGTGTGTGTGTGTGTGTGTGTGTGTGTGTGTGTGTGTGTGTGTAAAATTTCAGTGCTACCTACTCTTGGTAACTACAGACTGCACCAATTACACAGGCTTGCAACTGATTTAAATGATTAGCAAAAACAGGAGTTCAGAAGTGGCAATTTACTAGAAAAAATGGAAACAATAAAATAAAGTCCTCTTCTACTACTCTATGCATCACAATAAGGTAATGTAGACTTAAAAATAATGCACTAATACTGTAGCGACTATGGATCAGATCCTCAACTGGTGTGAACTGAAGTCACTCCGCTGAAGTCAATGGAGCTATGTCAATTTAAAAGCAGGTGAGGATTTGGTCCTATGGGCCTGATCATTCCCACATTAGAGTCATTGGGAGGTTTGCCATTGACTTCTTTGGGACCAAGAAGGACCCTTGTGGAAATTTCAGATGTTTAGGTTGTTAGCAACAGATTAATCACCATATTCCAATCAGTGATGTTTTGGTGCTCAGTATGGAAGACAGGAGTAATTTAGCACTTCAGGAACTGGAAGGAGTGAAGTTTAGGATAAAAAGAGAAAGACAGACACTGTAGATCAGACATTCTGGCTACTCAGCCCATAATACCAATGAGCACTATGTTGGATCGACAGCACTATGTGACCTGAAGCTGTATCACTGTGATTATGATCCCATCAGATCTCACTAGTGATGAAGCAGTGCTGTTAATACTTGGACGGAGGATTTTCCAGGAAGTGATAAGGGAGAGTGATTCAGTAGATCGCAGTTTTCCCACCAATGGACTTATCCAAATCTCACTAACAGTCAATCGAAAGTCTCTCTGATTTCAGAGGGAGTAGGATTGGGGCCCTCCATGTCCCAACATGGTTTTAGGGATCTGGAAGCATTGTCTTTCAGATTAGACATTAAACAGAGGCCCTAATCCTGTGGCACTTTGTAAAGTTAGGGTTATTTAAATATAGTACCCTGGTTAAATTCCAACTCAAGTGATTATATTCTGCCTATAACACTTTGTATTGCAGTTTCAAGTGGATCATACTTGAAATTGTTGCGGACTGTTGCTGCCTACAATTAAACAGCTGCTACTTTCCAGCTCAGAGGTGGGTGAAGTGATCCCTGTATTATCCCTTACCCACCTCATAAATTTGTTGCAAGGTTTAATTAACGGATATTTGCAGATTGCTTTGAGATCCTCTGATGAATTATTATTGGTTTTAGAGCTGTGCAAAGCTAACAACGCTTTGTTTCACAGAGCTGTGCATTACAAGTTTCACCATTTAATTATGGGTGATTTCTCATGCCTCATATTCCACTCTAGTCACATTTTCAACAAAACTAAACTTCAGTGGGACTAGTTGTATGCAAAACTAACTTCACCCTCTCACCCTGAATAAATACTGTAGTTTGCTATGATGCCTACAAAAAACTTCACAATGGTGAGGCAACTGGTGTGTTGAAACCACTGCCTATCATGTTGACCAATTCTGTCTCACTGTTTCTTTATATTCCTGTCCTCCTGTATCCAGCTGTTGTCGCTTGTCTTAGACTCAGACTATACGCTGCTTTTGCTCTGTGTTTGTACAGCACCTGGCATGCTGGGGTGCTGATATCTGGCTAGGACCTTTAGACATTACCATAATACAAATAATAAATAAGACAACAGGAGAGCTCTGTTTGTAAAGATGAAAATTTCTATGGTCACAAGTCTTCGTAACCAGAAACAACGATAAAGATACTTTTTTGTGTAAGTATTAATGAGGTTTGGGTAACTAAAATGTATGTTGCAGTGGTGTTTTAAGGATTTGGGCTGATACTGTATTTTACAGTAGTTCTCACCGCCTAGGAGGTAAGACCAATTTGGGTGGTAAATGCTTGAGAACAGAGAATTTTACCAATTTATTGTAAATGAGGAGGTGCATGTTGTGCTTATTTTGAATTCTCTGATAAATGAATGTTTATCCTGGAATCAATGGATTTGGATGAATGGCAGATTGAAGCACCGATTGCCTTCTTACAAGGAGAATTATCTTAAATCAGATCTCCTTTGTTTGATGAAACCTAAACTGCAGAGGGAATATTTAAACATCTAAAGAGAAAATCCATAGATAAGCTACCACAGGCTTACATTTAACAGAACTAATTGTCTTTATCGCTTCTTCTTTCAATACAACTTCTAATAAAATGCTGAGTCTAAATATCAAAATACGGTATCATTAATATCCTCTGATCAAGATTTCCTGATAATTGGGCTTTAGAAATACAAAAGTGTTGGTATTTGGATGGCTTAGCAGATAAAACTTCTGTTCACTTGTGGGTCCCCAAGCCAAGTCCAACCTGATATTCCAAGTGAGATGAGTTTAGTAAAAGGAGTTAAATGAAACCAGCTACAGATGCACTTTAACCTTTTAGAATAGTTGGCAATCCTTACTTGGGGAAAGACAAACCACAGTTTTCCTGGTGAAAGGCTCTGAGGCAAAATCAATGATGTTCCTTCACCTCAGTTATATATTTATTCTTGGCATATTTTGGCTGCATGCAATGTTCATTTTCTTAGGTTCATAAGTGTTTTACAGGCCTTTTCAAAGTCTGCAGTACATATTCAGACAACAAAATACAGCTGTGAAGAACTGTTTTCAATTTATACACAATTCAAACTCCATTGTGTGTACTTTATGCATATATATATATATATATATATACACACACACACACACACACACACACACACACTCACGCGCATATTGGGCCTGATTCCCCATTCCCTTTCATCTTTAGTCTTTTATTGTTGTGTAAAAACAGAATGGCCACATTTTACATCAACTTTGAACAGATGTAAAGGGCAAAAAAAAGAAGGCAAGACTAGAGAATCAGATCCATTGTAGATATTGCTGTACTCTGTGTGTCCACGCTTGTTTTTATTTAATTTGCTGTTCAGAGCGCGTTAAAACTGGCTGAAATATTTGAAAGGCCACTAATTACCATTCTAAAAAGAGGAGATAATTACTAGGAGTTTCTCATAAAAATCATTCTATTCCTCTTAGCTATGTCTAATCACTCACTACTTGTTTACAAATGGGTTTGGTCTCATATATAATGATAACAGATGTTTCTCTGGCAGTCAAAAATCAAACTTTCAACATTCAGTTGATTTCTATTATGGAGAGGCTTAGTTTCTCCATAGTTAAAGATGAAACTAAATTCCCATTAAAAGCCCAGTTTTGATGCCCCTTGCCTTCTCTAATCCACAAACAAAGGATGGGGAACAAAAATGGTGTGAGAGAGCTGTACCACGTTATAAATCTCCCCTTCTGTTAATTATTTATCACCTTTTTTGTCAGCAAAAATACAGAAAGAAGGAAAGCTATAAAACTTATTTCACTACACTCTAGCTGAGTTCTAGTACACAGAACCCAAGTTTAGATAATTAAAGTCTAATTTTAAAAGTTATTGATAATTCCATTTCTCCATTAGCAATGTTAGAATGGACCACTAGCTCAGACACAAGTTTAAAACGGACACCAAATGAATATTTGAGACCTCTTTTTCCTGCAACTCTTTTCCTGGCAAATCTCAATGGAAAGAGGATAATTTTAATATCACAACTGCAGTCATTTAGAGAAGGCATCTGTAATTAATGGACTGACAGTACCTGATTTATTACACCCAAAATTAAGAGGAGGTCATCAGATTTCAAAAAATCTCTTTTGGGGGGGGGGGGGGGGCACTATAGACTGGCAAAAAGAAGAGAGAAGGAAATAGATAAAACATAATTTAATGGATTCATCTACTCAGATCTAGTGCATGGGGATTTTGTTGCTTAGAGTCCAATTTTAAAAGTTATTAAGATTTTAAATAGACTCACCAGACTGGTACATCGGCTCTGACAAGCTAATTTAGGCTCCCTGGCAGCTCCAGAGATGCTGCATTGACTGCTGGAACTGACCAGTTTAAATAAACTCTTCGCATCATAACAGCCATGAACTAAAATACACTCTTCAGAATTGGAATGAGACTGAGGTGTTTGAATAAGCTACACAGAAGAGCCGGGAGCACCAATAAACTCCTTGGTTTGCCCAAGATTAGTCATACAGGGTAGAAAGCTCTGAGGGATGGAGTTTGCAAGGAAGAGCACTTGTTAGTGGCTTGGACAATGTATGTTGCCTAATTTCACACCTTAGGAGGACTAAGGGGGCTTGGAGGGAGCAGTAGAAGAAGTCCAGTAGTAGAGCAGGGGACGGACCACAGAAGAAGTCTCATCCTGGGGCTTGAGGGAGCGGGGGGACAGTGCAGCAGGGGACGTTCTCCCTACCTGCAAACCACATAAGGATCACCACAGGAGTAGAGCTCTGCCCAGTGCACTTTTAAAATCTGCAGAATTGGGGATTCATTCCCGAAGTGAGGCCTGTGATGCTGACAGACCAGGTGCCAGTTCATGCCAAAGTCCCAGGCCAATTCACTTGTGTTTTACTATAGATTAAAATGATCATTAAATGTATAAGAATGTATTTCATTGGTGTTTAAACTTCATGAAACTAGTTGGACATTATAATCTAATAGCAAATGCTTACATTGTATATACCTCTGTAACTAAATAACCCATCAAACCAGAAAGCCTTGTGTAATGCAAATGAAGAACTTTAGCAGGAAAGTGCTAATTCTTGCACATTTGAAGGCAAGTGGTCATTGTGTGTGATGACCAGAGATCACAAACTCTAAATGAGTTCCTCTCTGTCTCCACCAAAGAAAGAGCCCACATAGAAAATAAGCTGACAGAGTCATCACCTATGAGAAACTGCTATAAGTATGGATTCAGAAAAAGATCCTGCATCTCAGGACGGTGTGGATTCTAACGGAAAAATAATTGTACAAGAAAACGGAGCTCCCTAGTGTTATTCTGGGTAGCCCTGAGAAACTTTTGAGAGACTGACAGATTATTACATCTCTGCTATCATTTGGAATTATAGACTGTCACCCACCGCTAATATATTTTACCTGTTTTAACTTCTCAATAACTCTCACTTCTTTTTCTTCGCTTTTTGAGACTGGGAGAAACCTGAAATATTTGTGGTTTTTGGTGTAAGTGACCATTTATCACACAGTCCAGCCTCCCTGGTGTGCAAGGTAGACTGGAGTGTCTAAGGGGACTGTCTGTGACTCCATCATAAGACTATTGTAGTACTTTGGCAGCTCACATTTGGTACTGGGTTGGTGAGATCTAATTATAGAACATAACACCAGTTTGAGGTATCTGCCCTTCTTCTGACACTCAGGGATAAGTAAGGCTAAGCTTTTGTCACAGTTATTTTTAGTAAAAGTCAGACAGGTCATGGGAAATAAATAAAAATTCACGGGAGCCTGTAACCTGTCTGTGACTTTACTAAAAATAACCAGGGGGCAGGCTAGGTAGGGGACAGGAATGACAGCTGGAGTCCCATGGTGGGGGACTGACAGGCCATGACTCAGGTGTCTATTTTTAGGTATCTAATTTTGCAAATTTTAACCCCCTCCCCTCCAAAAAACCCCAAAACGTTTAGCTCAGAAAGCCCTACTAGCCTGTAGACACCTCAAGCAGAGAGATCATAGAATCATAGAATCATAGAATATCAGAGTTGGAAGGGACCTCAAGAGGTCATCTAGTCCAACCCCCTGCTCAAAGCAGGACCAATTCCCAGCTAAATCATCCCAGCCAGGGCTTTGTCAAGCCGGGCCTTAAAAACCTCCAAGGAAGGAGACTCCACCACCTCCCTAGGTAATGCATTCCAGTGTTTCACCACCCTCCTAGTGAAATAGTTTTTCCTGATATCCAACCTGGACCTCCCCCACTGCAACTTGAGACCATTGCTCCTTGTTCTGTCGTCTGCCACCACTGAGAACAGCCGAGCTCCATCCTCTTTGGAACCCCCCTTCAGGTAGTTGAAGGCTGCTATCAAATCCCCCCTCATTCTTCTCTTCTGGAGACTAAACAATCCCAGTTCCCTCAGCCTCTCCTTATAAGTCATGTGCTCCAGACCCCTAATCATTTTTGTTGCCCTCCGCTGGACTCTTTCCAATTTTTCCACATCCTTCTTGTAGTGTGGGGCCCAAAACTGGACACAGTATTCCAGATGAGGCCTCACCAATGTCGAATAAAGGGGAACGATCACGTCCCTCGATCTGCTGGCAATGCCCCTACTTATACAGCCCAAAATGCCGTTAGCCTTCTTGGCAACAAGAGCACACTGTTGACTCATATCCAGCTTCTCGTCCACTGTGACCCCTAGGTCCTTTTCTGCAGAACTGCTACCTAGCCATTCGGTCCCTAGTCTGTAGCAGTGCATGGGATTCTTCCGTCCTAAGTGCAGGACTCTGCACTTGTCCTTGTTGAACCTCATCAGGTTTTTTTCGGCCCAATCTTCTAATTTGTCTAGGTCCCTCTGTATCCGATCCCTACCCTCTAGTGTATCTACCACGCCTCCTAGTTTAGTGTCATCTGCAAACTTGCTGAGAGTGCAGTCCACACCATCCTCCAGATCATTAATAAAGATATTAAACAAAACCGGCCCCAGGACCGACCCTTGGGGCACTCCGCTTGAAACCGGCTGCCAACTAGACATGGAGCCATTGATCACTACCCGTTGAGCCCGACGATCTAGCCAGCTTTCTATCCACCTTACAGTCCATTCATCCAGCCCATACTTCTTTAACTTGGCGGCAAGAATACTGTGGGAGACCGTATCAAAAGCTTTGCTAAAGTCAAGGAATAACACATCCACTGCTTTCCCCTCATCCACAGAGCCAGTTATCTCATCATAGAAGGCAATTAGGTTAGTCAGGCACGACTTCCCCTTCGTGAATCCATGCTGACTGTTCCTGATCACTTTCCTCTCCTCTAAATGTTTCATAATTGATTCCTTGAGGACCTGCTCCATGATTTTTCCAGGGACTGAGGTGAGGCTGACTGGCCTGTAGTTCCCCGGATCCTCCTTCTTCCCTTT
This sequence comes from Chrysemys picta bellii, assembly GCF_011386835.1. Lineage (NCBI taxonomy): Eukaryota > Metazoa > Chordata > Testudines > Emydidae > Chrysemys > Chrysemys picta. The sequence goes on from NC_088798.1 coordinate 85,179,900, forward strand.
TTTAAAGATGGGCACTACATTAGCCTTTTTCCAGTCATCTGGGACCTCCCCCGATCGCCATGAGTTTTCAAAAATAATGGCTAATGGCTCTGCAATCTCACCCGCCAACTCCTTTAGCACCCTCGGATGCAGCGCATCCTGCCCCATGGACTTGTGCACGTCCAGTTTTTCTAAATAGTCCCGAACCACTTCTTTCTCCACAGAGGGTTGGTCACCTTCTCCCCATGCTGTACTGCCCAGTGCAGCAGTCTGGGAGCTGACCTTGTTCGTGAAGACAGAGGCAAAAAAATCATTGAGTACATTAGCTTTTTCCACATCCTCGGTCACTAGGTTGCCTCCCTCATTCAGTAAGGGGCCCACACTTTCCTTGATTTTCTTCTTGTTGCTAACATACCTGAAGAAACCCTTCTTGTTACTCTTAACATCTCTTGCTAACTGCAACTCCAAGTGTGATTTGGCCTTCCTGATTTCACTCCTGCACGCCTGAGCAATATTTTTATACTCCTCCCTGGTCATTTGTCCAATCTTCCACTTCTTGTAAGCTTCTTTTTTGCGTTTAAGATCAGCAAGGATTTCACTGTTTAGCCAAGCTGGTCGCCTGCCATATTTACTATTCTTTCTACACATCGGGATGGTTTGTTCCTGCAACCTCAATAAGGATTCTTTAAAATACAGCCAGCTCTCCTGGACCCCTTTGCCCTTCATGTTATTCTCCCAGGGGATCCTGCCCATCTGTTCCCTGAGGGAGTCAAAGTCTGCTTTTCTGAAGTCCAGGGTCCGTATTCTGCTGCTCTCCTTTCTTCCTTGTGTCAGGATCCTGAACTCGACCATCTCATGGTCACTGCCTCCCAGGTTCCCATCCACTTTTGCTTCCCCTACTAGTTCTTCTCTGTTTGTGAGTAGCAGGTCAAGAAAAGCTTTGCCCCTAGTTGGTTCCTCCAGCACTTGCACCAGGAAATTGTCCCCTACACTATCCAAAAATTTCCTGGATTGCCTGTGCACCGCTGTATTGCTCTCCCAGCAGATATCAGGGTGATTAAAGTCTCCCATGAGAACCAGGGCCTGCGATCTAGCAACTTCTGCTAGTTGCCAGAAGAAAGCCTCGTCCACCTCATCCCCCTGGTCTGGTGGTCTATAGCAGACTCCAACCACGACATCACCCTTGTTGCTCACACTTCTCAACTTTATCCAGAGACTCTCAGGTTTTTCTGCAGTTTCATACCGGAGCTATGAGCAGTCATACTCCTCTCTTACATACAACGCAACTCCCCCACCTTTTCTGCCCTGCCTGTCCTTCCTGAACAGTTTATATCCATCCATGACAGTACTCCAGTCATGTGAGTTATCCCACCAAGTCTCTGTTATTCCAATCACATCATAGTTCCCTGACTGTGCCAGGACTTCCAGTTCTCCCTGCTTGTTTCCCAGGCTTCTTGCATTTGTGTATAGGCACTTAAGATAACTCATCGATCGTCCCCCTTTCTCAGCATGAGACAGGAGTCCTCCCCTCTTGCACTCTCCTGCTTGTGCTTCCTCCCAGGATCCCCACTTACCTCAGTGCTTTGGTCTCCTTCCCCCGGTGAACCTAGTTTAAAGCCCTCCTCACTAGGTTAGCCAGCCTGCTGGCGAAGATGCTCTTCCCTCTCTTAGTTAGGTGGAGCCCGTCTCTGCCTAGCACTCCTTCTTGGAACACCATCCCATGGTCGAAGAATCCAAAGCCTTCTCTCCGACACCACCTGCGTAGCCATTCGTTGACTTCCACGATTCGACGGTCTCTACCCCGGCCTTTTCCTTGCACAGGGAGGATGGACGAGAACACCACTTGCGCCTCAAACTCCTTTATCCTTCTTCCCAGAGCCACGTAGTCTGCAGTGATCTGCTCAAGGTCATTCTTGGCAGTATCATTGGTGCCCACGTGGAGAAGCAGGAAGGGGTAGCGATCCGAGGGCTTGATGAGTCTTGGCAGTCTCTCCGTCACATCGTGTATCCTAGATTGTCTTCTTGTTTTCCAAATGTCATGCATGTCTATACTTGTTGTTACTAAAATATTTAAATCAGCCATTGTTCGCTGACACTTTTTAATAAAGTTGTTCATTATTATAAAAAAAAAATCTACATTTTCCACTCTCTCTAGGTGAATCTGCTGCAGCGTTTATATTTTCCCACTGTAGGTAGAATTCAAATGGACTTGTCCGTCCACCCACCTCTGAAGCACAGAGGTGTGAAAATTGCACGCACAATGGGGACAGCTGCATCAAGAAGGTTTCATTCCTAGAGAAAAGCAGCTTTAAGTTCCAGCTAGGGCTTCACAAGAACCACACTCATGAAGGTTCCCCAAGAGATGTGCTGAATCAATTAATGCCCTCTATCTGGTCTGGCTTCAAGTAATCCCTGAGCCAGCCATATGCACTTTTGGGGGCTTTACCAGGTCAGTTCTGAGTCTCTGTCAGAGCAGGGGGTGCAGGTGGCTTATGCCGCCCCTGCTCTATTCCATACAGATTTTGCGCCACTAGAAGCCTCCAGTTAGTGCTAGTACTAAAATGGTAAGCATGTTTGATGGGAAAAAATTAACAAAAAATAATTCTCTAAATTGTTCTTGAAAAAAATGAAATATTCAGATTTTTCTATGAAAAAAAACTGAAAATATTTTTTTTTAGTTTTGGGTTTTTCACTTTTTGGTGTTCTTCTCCCTTTCTTTTCCTTCCTATCTCCCACCCTTTTGCCCCATATTTTCCTTTTTCCCATTTTTGCCTCTGAAAAGAGGGAGTGGGAGGGAGAGAGAAAGGAGAAAAGGTGCCGGGGGCGGGGAGTGAGGCGAGAGAATGATTATTAAAGAAACAGGATACCAACATTACAACGAAACCTCACCCAAGTGACCAGCCAAGGAACTAGAATAAAGTAATTTGCTCAGTAGTAAATTTTTTTTTTTTAAATAAAAGTAATCATTGAACAAAAATGTATTGTAAGCCACAAAGAAGATGATATAATATGGATTGTGAAGGCAGTTGATTAAGAGAGGTGTTTCTTAGGGCAGATTTCACTTAGGACTTCAGGAAACAAAATGAGGAAGAAATTGCCAAACAGGGCCTGTCTAACAAGTTGTAGAATATTACTAATTGGGATCCTTTCATTGGGAATATTTAGGATACTTATAGAAAGATCAAAAATATGCAAAGACCCGAGGCCAGTTTATCTTAGAGAAAGGAAGTTGGATATGATGATGTCTTATCAAAACGAAAGTTAAAGTCTCTAAGGATCAGATTTTCAAGTGCTCAATTAGGAACAATTAGGGTCAGAATTTCAGAAGAGCTCAGCTGCCATTTAGGTTCCTAAGCAAGGTTCAGTATGCGGAGCTCTTTGGAAACATTGCCATTTACTTTCTTGCCTAAATGGGAGTTGAGCTCTTCTAAAAATCTGGACAGAAATGGATACCACCACACACCTGGCACTTGGCAGTTACATTTTGTACAAGGAGGTGGAGATGGAGGCTACTTATAGCAAAGAGTGGTTTAGAGGTTCCTTTTCAGGAAAGTGAGGAACTGGTCATGTTCCACATAGACTCATGCTGCAGGACTGCAAGTCATTTACTATAACCCAACAGCAGCCTGCCTTCCTTTAGCCCAGGACTTGAGAAGTCTGTGCTCACACCCCGATTATCTCACCAGTGTGCCTGAGGCATTGCAAAAATTGGATTGCTTCTCTGGGGCTAATATGGTCCCACTTTCTCCTTCTAGCTGTGGCCACTACTCCCCAGCTCCTTTACAAATTCAATAGCATCTACTTCAGAGTTTTGTATGTCTTCAGAGTTGGAATGGGAGAGCTGTTGTAAAATAGATGTGCTGATTGTGGCCCTGATTTGGTAGAAAAGAGGGAGAATATGCCATGTCTTTTTCTCAGCAAGCTTAAAATCAGGATCCAATTGTATAATAGCTTCTACATAGGAACGGCGTATCAGACCAGACCAGACCAGAGATCCCTCCCCAATCCAATATTCTCTCTGTGAAAGTGACCAATACCAGCTGCTCAGAGGAAGGTACAAGGTACCCTGCAGTGGGCAATTATGGGATCACATGCTCCCAGGGAAAGTTTCTTCCTAACCCCTAATGCTTAGAGGTGCCTTAAAGCATGAGGATTTATATCCCTTCTAAAACTCTTGCTCAGTCTCTCTTTAAATATTTATTACAACAACTCTGGACATTCTTTTCCAACCCTTTTGGAATTCTTCTAAGCTTTTGGCCTTGATAAAATCATGCCACCATGCATTCATGCAGCCATGTATTCTGTTTTCCCTTTAGTCAAACTAATATTGCCAGTATATCCTCTTCTCTGTGAAACATGCACTTTATATGTCAGGCTAAAATCCATCTATATGTACTACTGGACAGTTACAGAGGCTTTTGATTTCAAACAGGATTTCCCTTCTGTGGCTTTGTGTATTTTGTTTTGTTTTGTTTTTCCCCAGGAGTGTTTATCCTAATGAAGACACATCATTGGCATTTTATTCCTTAAGGCTGGGAAAGAGCATGGAAGCTTACATCCATATTCCAGATGGTGGAGTTCAAAGGAACATCTGCCTTCTCTGTCTACTGTGTGCCTGCATTCTGATGTAGAGGCTTCTGCCATCTCTTTAAGAAGTCCATTCAGCAAGTACAGTAATGTAAATTCTTTCTTCTGCTCCCCATTCCTCCTCCTCCTCTCTGTGGATTTTTATTGACTGCAGCACAAAGCATCCATGCTCATCTAAGGTTTCAGTGTATTTTTTTAAATTGCAATAGCTGCCTAACAGGAAGTCTATTATCAGCATGTGTCAGCAGCTGGTGAAGCTATGATATGAGAATCTACAGTATTGGCTCCAGCCTGCGGCATGAACCTCAGCTAGATAAGGCTGGCTGTCACTGAAATGGCCAATCTGTGGGACAGTTGCAGTTATCACCAGGGAGGGAAAGGAAGGATTGCAGCCCCAAGAGCGGCAGGCCAGCACAAATGAAACGCTATCCATCCAGAAATTGTGAGCATAGGTATGTGCAGTTCCCTTGCTATCTATATGTCATATATCCCTGCTGTGTATGTCCAACAGGAGGAAGGCTTTAGCTGAAGATGTGCCAACTTGTTCAGTAGTACCAGGAGACGGATCTGTTCCCTTTCTCAGGGATCTGGCACCTAAATGAGCTCCACAAAGAGCTAGATGCACGTTAGTCAATTAAAGCACAACTTAACACTGTCCTGCATGTGGACCCTAGATACCTCTTCCAAGAGTCTGTCAACATCTCCAAGCCTACATACCCACCTATAATGCTGTATATATAAAATCACCCATCTGCAACTCTTTCCATCTCTCCAAATAGAAACATTACAGGAGCCCACAGAAAAACTAAACAGCTATGTGACTAATCTCTGTACACATGCTTTCCTAATTAACCTAGTAAGAAAATCCCTCTCTCTCTTCACATACTTTATAGACCAACACTACATTTTACTCACTTCTCTCTATAAGCTCTGAAGTACAGCTCTGTACTCCCTTCTTATCATTACAGGTAATCTGAATATACTGTGCCTTCAGTGCTTAATTTGTAATGAAAGAATTGCCAAGGCTCAAGCAATTAGGTTCTGGGGCTCAAGCAATATTTTTACACTAATAACTGATGCAGCAAGCCCCGGGGTGCTGGGATTATGAACTGCCAAGCCTAGAGGTGCCAGGGCTTAGCCCTGGCAAAAATTAAGTACCGTGTGCCTTGTTTGAAGGTATTAAAGTACAGTGGGAGTCAGTTGGCTCTTCTGTGAGTGACAAGAGTGTATCTCACTATTAATAGTAAGAAAGGGAGAAATGTCACACAAACCCAATTCCCTAAGGTACAATTATGCAACATCTCCTAATCAGTCCTAGGATATCATTTTTAAATGGCCCTAAACTAACTAGTCTGACAAAGTAAGGACACTAAACTACATTGTAAGCATGCTTTCAGAAGACAGATAGACAGGCAGATAATATGCTTGGCACAACATCATAGTACTATCACGAAATAAATTAATACGAAGAGTTTTAATAGATACTATCAAATTGTCATTTTGGGACATTTTCAGGATTACACCTAGAAAATCAATTCTAACATCCAAAGTACAAAATGAATTGATACTTATTTTATAAAATGTTTCTACACTGTGCTTATGGCAAATCTTTGCCATCTTTTTATCGGTTTCAGGGTGAAAAGAGAGGGTGTAAACTTAAATTATTTTATTAGCATCTCTACTGAACAGATATCACCCCCTACAAAACTGTGGAAATGGAATGTGCCATGAGGCAATAGGTGGTCTCCATTTCACAAAATTCCAAGCTCACAGCACGACGACAGCTATGGGAAGATAAAAGAGCTTCAAAGTACCGGAGGACAGAAACGGCTGATGGGCTGGTTGTCCAGCCATGATTTGCAAAATGTTGACGAGTTAATGCTAAAGCACTAGAATGAAGCTTATGAGTATACGCACAAAAGAATTTCCATAAATTAAGCTCAGGCAAAAATGTCCATAAAATGGACATTTCACAGTGGCCATTGACTATTATGTTCAGTTCACATTAAATCTTTTGAAACATTGTTTCTTTGTCAACTGAATTAGTAATTGGTGTCGTCTTTGGGGGGTGAGGGGAGGAGAATACATATAAGCTTCAAACTCCATATAGATTACTCACCATAATAAAAGTCATTCGCTGTGAGAAGCTGCTATCTATATGCATCAGACTAATTATTGTGTGCTTTTTTACTAAGATAATGGGCACACTGCTGCCAGTGGGCAAATCCTGATCATACATTATATCACACTTCCTAGTAATTTTGATGAAAACTACAGGTGGAGACAGATTATAATGGGAACATCTAATTGAAATTCATCTCCATTTTGCTTCAGATGGAAGACATGCTGCTTGAGCTCTGAAACATATTCAATTTAATTCAAATTGGATGCAGATTTTCAGGCAAAACTAAATTTTTTTTAAAAAGAAGTGTTTCAAAGAGTCTTGGAAGAGACCAAAGAGTGCTGTAAAGGCTTTATAACTACATTTGTAGAAGTCTGTGTATTATTTTTTTTTTCCATTCTTACTATTTCTAACTCTATGAGGCATCCTTACGAAGGCAGAAAAGGAATGATACAAATTCCACCGAGGTCTATTACTTTGATGGCAGTTTGACATGTTCCCTGACACATTCAGTCACTTTAAGTCCTTGTGGATTCATGGGGATATTAACTATTCAGCATGGCTCCTTCCAGCACCTTCCCGTCAAAAAAATGGACAGTCCTTGTCCTCCATTTGAAATCATCATATGACTTCAAGTTGTGGTTTGTTTTTGTTTTGATGCTGTAATGGTATGACAGGAGGGGAGACTGAAGGCTGTCTCTGAAAGAACAGAAGCGCGAAGTATAACACAGTTTCCTAAAAGATCGTATTTCCTATTCAGTGAAGTTCAGAAATTCCCTGTACAAATAGATCCATTAGCCTTGCAGTAACTAGAAAAAAACACAACACACTCTAGTAGGAGTCCTCCAAAGTTACAGACAAACAAGCAAACAAACATAAAACAGCCACAAATGTCAGGTCAGGAAGGTTTGGTGCCAGTGCTTATGGTTCAATATTAGCTATTGTGCCTTTTCTTCTTCTGTCACCCAGTTACATGCTGTGATAATCTTCAATTAGGTTAATAATTAATCCATGCATCCACCCCTCCCAAAATGGCTTCAGCAGCAGACGGACCTTTGAGAATAAACTCCCACTGAAGGAGCCTGGCAGCAGACTTTGCTGCACATATGAGCTGCAAGCACTAATCTATCAGTCTGGGAATAAGATCTCAGCCTAACCGGATAGGGCCAATCTCTTCAGCATAACTAGTTAACTTGCTCTGTTTTGGTTGAGTTGGGTTTCATTTTGACCTTTTTAAGGTGTACTAATACTTGCAAAAAGCCATCCAGCTAGTAAATCAAGAAAGAAGAAAATATAATTGCAAGAGAAAATCCCTCATGGCATCTATACTATTTTAATTCTCAGTAGCCTGGCACACATATGGATAAGACACAGCTCGAGAACACAATGGCTGGTTCTTTGATGTGCAGCCTATGGATGAATTATTGATATAGCAAAATATTTTCTGCTTGAATCTGTGAAGATCTACCATCCACAGAAAGCATAAGCAGTCAGAAAATGTGCTAAACTGACCATCTGTTCCTCTCTGATAATATGTAATTAAGTAATTTATTTATTCAGCACTTAAACCCCCTCCCTTTCCCTCGCATTAGTCAGGGATGATTATGCTAAATCCAGATGTAGTTAACATATTGCGCACTCAAGTGAGCAGTGTATTTACAGGCACATAACTAGCCTTCTGGTTATATACCTTCAAAGTATGGTTCTTTTCTCAACCATATTGCCTTAAAGACCACACTTGCTATGCTCATATGCTCTCATGGTCTGAGAGTTAAATTGTTTTCACATGTTGATTAAACCATTCACTGGTTTCTATATTTTTCTTGAGGGCAAATATCACCAGATACTCCCATCCCCCAGCTCAGGTTTGCCCACTCCACATGATGTAAAGGAGTGCTAGTGAAGAGAAACAGGTCCTCACTCCACGGCCTGGGTAAACCTTGATGGAGTTTTAAAAGTACTTATGTGGCTGTCAGCTTTCATCCCTTAGCTTGGTTTGTGTCCATGGACATTGGATATTTCCTGTCAATGTAGCAGAACTGCAGCCCTCCAACTGACACACATAATGGGAAAGGACTACTTCATCCGTGCCAGTCCAACTGCAAATCCTAACAGACTCCAGACAGCCTCCCTTCACTACCTCTTCATCTATTCAAGACAGCTTTTGTAAAATTCCCAAACAGTCTTAGACTCCAGCGGTCTAATAAAAAACAAGATGTATTACCAGAGAGAGAAAATGAGATTTCAACAGAAGAAATGGCCTGCATTATCATGTGTGCATCGAGATAGTGACTAAACCTAAGGCAAACCTAAGACCCAGATCCACAAAAGGTATTTAGGCTCCTAAGTCCCATTGATTTCAGGGGAAGTAAGGTGCCTAAATACCTTTGAGGATCTGGGCCAAGGAATCTAAACAAAATACTTTACACTTACAAAAAGTCCTTCTTTCTCCCACTAACCCCACTAGTCTCCCAGCTTGACAGTCATACACCTCTGGGACTCTGGTAAAATCTCTCCTTCAGCTTCCCCTACACAGCACTGTTACCTGATCAGATTTCTTGGAAGTCTTAGCTTGTAATTGTACCAGACAACTGTTCCTGATTGCATGTTTCACCTTTGCTTCTTATTACTCCCAAATATTCCTTTCATGATAAATCCACAAAGTGGGGACTACCAGCCCATACTTGTGACTTCAACCCCCTCTGGCTGATGATTGTTGGAAAAAGTCCCTTTTGGGAGTGCTATTTAACTTCCTTTCAAACACTTATTGGCCCTGACCATGGGTGTTAATCTTGAAACCAACTCACTAGCTTACTGTTCAAGAGATGGAATTTATATTGTGCTTTATTATTTCCTCTTCCCAGTCTTTCTAATTCATAACAAAAACAAATTGTTGACAGAATACAACAAATCTGCTTCGTCCACACAGTGCTGGATTTTAGGGTGATCAGACAGCAAGTGTGAAAAATCAGGACAGGGGGCTGGAGGGTAATAGGTGCCTATATAAAACAAACCCCCAAATATCAGGACTGTCACTATAAAATTGGGACATCTGGTCACCCTACTGGGTTTGGGGATTTTAATAGACAGAAGACTGCCATACTGTATTTCAGTGTATGCCATTAGCCAGATAGCACTTCCAGATGACAGGAAATTCTCAGCTATATTGGTGCCAACCTCTAGGAACAAACTGAAAAGTTTGAACAGGTTTCCATGTGTATTAAGTTCTTTTCCATGTAAGCAAGGATAAAGGAAGGATTTCCTTTACTTTTAGCCTACATGCCTTCTTGGGAAAGGAACAATACCTTCGATGACTTTAGCTTAGGTTAAACTTTGTTTTGTAGGTTTGATTTGTCTGATATTTCTACAGCCATTACTGAAATTTCTTGGAGGTGCCCCAAAGTCCTAATTCCCATATATATAGTCTGGTTTCTATTTGCTTTTACTATTAAAGCATAAGGTTGGATTGAACTGTTCATCCCACTTGTAAACTCAGAAGAACAAACTCTCTTAAAGCTCAGCAGCTTATTACCACTTCTCTTGTGGACTCACACTTGCTCTCAAGCCAAATCATTGCCCTAAGTCTTAGGGCCTAAGCAGTGAATGTGTGGCTTCCATTAATTCAGTAGAATCGCTATCTATAGAGCAAAAGAAGAATTTGGTATTAAAAACTGGATTTCAAAATCAGTTTTTATTACTTTGCCTGCAAGTTTTGTGCATACAGTTATCTACATGCAAAAAAATCTGCATTTCTGGACGCAACTGGGTAATTACACATGTAATGAGAACTGGATATTCAAACCTGTCCAACTAGGCACATTTGAAAACTTCAGCCCTAACCTCCTGAAAGATGGCTTCACCCACCAAAGGGTCTAGGTGTCTGTCTACCTGATCTGCAGGCACAAAAGTTGTTCTTGCACATACAAACGTGGGATTTGTACACGTGAAAACTATGCACCCTATTTTAGAGGCAGATTTGGAAAATGTGGCTCTCAAAACTTTTGTAAATGTCTAAATTCTAAATCAGCAATCATTTTAACAAAAATCTCTCTTATTTGCAATGTCATTTACAGGGTAACTGATTTTTTTTTTAAACTGTATCAAAACACTTTTTCTTTATCAGCTAACACGCTGGTATCTGGATGTCTGAGTGATAGCCTGTGTATTGTCATAGGGCCTGATGCAAGGCCTATTGAAGTCAGTGGAAGTCCTTATATTGACTAATGGTCTTTAGATCAGACTCATTATGAAAATATTTTCTACTGAAGTGTCTGAAGAGCCAAACTAAAATTATCCTCTAGCACTAGAGGAGTGTCTCTCTTCAGAGCTGTGCACATATTTTACAACAAAACTTGTAATTGTGTGAAACCCACCTCATTTCTGCTTTCATTCTAAACCTAACACTCGCCCCAGTCACCTCAAAATTTGCTAAGGCTTACAGAACTTGTGGGGAATCCAGTACCACTCTAAGAATACTATAGTTTCAGGTGAACTGCAGGTAAAATTAATCACTTGCTGATTAGGTGAGTTAGGAGACAGGATTTTAATACTTTGCCTAAGGATTTTTCATTTTGACTCCTAGTAACCAATTTTAAGCACCTTCTTTGATACATAAATATTAAAATATCATGCTTAAGACTCTCTTTTTGTGCCTATGATATGAGGCATTGGTTGTATGGAAGAGTTTCCCCCCCCCCCCCCCCCCCCCGCCTTCCAGCTGAAATATCTCAGGTCTAAAACAATATTCTGAAACTCTAAAATGCACCAGAATGTTTCATCTCATATGCATTATGTTTTAAAAAAATATGTAGGGGAAGGCTAATAAATGTACCTCACCGCGGGGGGGAAAAAAAGACTTTGCTACACACACTTGGAAAGAACTAGAAATGCAACTGACATTGGGCACCACATGAAAAAAGAAAAGGGCTGCAGAAGTAGTCTGCTAAAAATAACCCATTGATTTATTTTCCTGTTGTTATTCTGTTGTTTTAATATTCTTACTGTTGTAATTATTTTGAGCCAACTGTAATCAATAAAAAACTGTGTAAACCAAATAAATACAATCCTAAGAAAACTAAAGTTTGATTGCAGATAGAACTGAAGACCTGTTTCTGTAATAAATTTTAGTTTTCCAAAAATTTAGTACACTTTACATTTAATTATATTCTGATTTATCACTCAGTCTCCTGGGTACCAATGTATATAAAAAACCATTAACTCAGTGGAGGCAATTGTTAGCTTTTTTATAATAAAAAATGCATACTGTTTATACCATTATTGCTTAGGAAATTAAGCAACATGCCTTCTAATACCTTGTACGCAGAATACTGTAGCAAACCACTTAACTTGCAATAATAGAGTATTGACTAGGTACAGTGATATGTGAGACAGTTCTTCAGTCAAATTAGGCAAGCTCCATGCTGTGTTAGATAGAGTCCCTGTTGTAATACATTTACTCCACCTTAGCAGAAGACTTTTCAAAACAGATTAGCTAGGAAGGCATAAGAGGATCACATTAAAACAAAATATTTTCTATTTTCTATTTTGTTTTTAATTTATAAATACTTAACAATCATGCTTATTTCTTTTTTTACCTAAATGATAATTCAATGCACAGTATAATACTGAGAGCTGGACTAAAGCTGTATTTAAATTAAAACAAGGAAATATAGTGTTTTTTGAGAGAAGAACACCTTCCAGAAATTCAATGTTCTCTTACGCAGAGAGCATTATATAATGGCTTAAGAGTTTTGAAACTCCTTTTCAATGAGGCCCGCTGGTCTATAGATGTCATTGTGCATGCACTGTTTGTACGTGTACAGTATACACGGTGCTTATACAAGTGAGTGTGCATATATGCACACACAACTATAGACTTTACTGTCATCTTACAATAACATGTTGCAAATCAATATATTGAGCGATAAGAAATAATCTGCTTCTCTTTTTTTCTGTACCAGTAAATTACAAACGATAGTACGTTCAGGAAAATATACACTAAACATCGGGAGGGAAAGTGTCTTAACAGTCCGTTCTATGGGACTATAAAAATACTTCCCAGGGAAGTGGGGGAAGCTCCATCACTGGACAAAGTTCCAAAAAGGATTAGACATAGCACTAGACAAACTGTGGTAACTATCGATGGTTTAATAGTCCATTACCAGCTCAGTTTTCTAGGACTCTACAGTATTGTTGTGGCTATTTGCAACAATGTAGATATTGCACTTAAAGATGGGCTTGAACCAAAACCTGTGATATGAACACTCAAAGTTTGGCTTCATTTCCAAACTCTGCAGCTCAAGCCCATAACCTTTTGCACTTCTGATCCCAACATTTGTAGAAACAATACAAAGATGCAAAAAGATGGGTGAAAGTTTGGATGCCTCCAAACTTAAGGCTGTCCCAACACTTGTGGGTGAATAGCTCAATCAACAGCATTTTCCAAAATCAGCAATGTGAATGAGTGAAAATGACAATCACTTCTGTAAAGCTGGCCCTTTTACAGTCCATTAAACTCCCTTTACTCCCATTGGACTCTGTAAAATACATTGAATGAACTGTGTACAATCAACAGTGGTATCATGGGGGAAAAGGGAGTGTAATGATCTGTAAAGCAAAGTCTTTACCAGACAGAGCATGCTATAGTCTTCTGAGAAAAAGCCAGAGAAATAAACACTGCCCAAAGAGTTGACATTTTTATACATTTTTGTTGTATCATTTAAGAGGTGCAAGAGAAGAGGGTAAATGTAACCTGCAGAAAAAACTATGTGGTTTCATATTATAAACATTCAAAATTATATCACTTCAAAACAATGTGGTGGACTAAGATATTAATTAGCCATTGTTGTATCTATATTTTTGTGTTAGGCATAAGATAGTCTGTGCAGAGACTTTCCAACAATTCAAACCAAATTTGGCCCACTAAACAGAATTTGGCCCATTAAGATTAGGAAAGAGGACACAAATTCCTCCATATTTAAGCAGTTCAGATCTGAATGCAAACTTCATATAATTACCCAGAGCTTGAATTACTTTTCACTAGATAGCTGTATCTGGAAGACACTTTGTTTTGCCCTGATAACATATCCATATACCCATGGAGAAAGGAAATACCTTTTATAGTCCACACTGGTATTTAATATATTACTGTTTATGTATCGAACCCATTCCATTTTATGTATTGATCCCATGTTATAGTTTGTGTATTGATCACATTCAATCTCCCAAGGAAATTAATGGAAACCGCATCACTTGGGACTTTCAAAAACTAGATGAGACATACCACTAGAAAACACACCACAGGGAACATATTGGCTGGGAGAGAAGCTGGATGATCTAATAGGGGTTTTTTCCATCTCTAGATTTCTGATGCTGTGATTTCTATGGTGCTTAGCCACAGGCATTCAAGCACCATGATAAACAACAAAACGTTAAAAAAAAAAAAAAAAAAAAATATGAATCAGTCCTAGTGCACGAAAAGGAAGCAAGGAACCTGGCCCAGGAATAACTGAGATGTGTTAGGGGTCTGCTATAGAATCCCACAACTGGATTTGGATATGGACAGAGATCTCTTTAATATCATTAGAGAGATGAATACTACCAAGAATTGGGTTATAAAGGGAAATTAACTTTCTGGATTGGAGAATAAACACTACTAATACTAGTAGGAGTTGGTTACTCCTGGATATGATAGATTTTTTTTTTCATTAAATCACTACTAAACTAACAAGAGGTGTAATTTTAAACTTAGTTTGGTAAGTAGGAGGACACCATAGAAGAGCTGGCCATAGGAAATAACCTTCGACTGAGTGATCACAAGCTGATTCAGTTTGAATTAAATGGATGGATAACCAAAACCAGGTTGTCAGCTATGTTCTTTTTATTTCAAAAGGGCAGACTTTAGGAAATTAAGGGAACTAGTTAAAATCAACTAGACTGAAGAGCTCAAGGATTTAAATGTGGGAAAGGCTTAAAAATTCTTTCAATCAAATAACAAAACTATCTTCAATTTACATCCCAAACAAGGTGGGGGGAAAACTTGTAGGAAAAGGCTTCACACCCAACTGGATGAATAGCCACCTCAAAAAAGGTCACTAGTTAGGAGTAACAGAGAGCCTATAGGGAAAGGGGAAAGGGACTAATCAGCAAAGAAAACTACATTGTGGCTACATATTGGAATACAGTCTGCAGTTGTGGTCATCCATGTGCAAGAGAGATGAATTCAAATTGGAACAGGGACAGAGAGATCTACTGATTTTAATGATTAGAGGAATGGAGGGCCTATCTTATGAGTGGAGACTGGAAGACCTTGGCCCGTTTGGCCTAGCAAAACAAAAGCTGAGAGGGGATATGATTGCTCTCTGTAAATACATCAGGGAGTGAAGGGATGGGATAAAATACCAAGGAGGGTGTAACGCTATTTAAGCTAAAGGAGTATGCTAACGTAAGAACAAATGGATACAAACTGGCTATGAACAAATTCAGGCTAGAAACTAGAAAAAGGTTTCTAACCAACAGAGAAGTGAGGTTCTGGAACAGCCTCCCAACAGGAGTTGTGGAGGCAAACAACTTCATTAGTGTTAAGAAAGCTGGGCAAATTTATGAGTTGGATTGTATGATAGGGTTGCTTGTGATGATGGGGAGCAGGGCTCACCAGCCCAGGGGTTCCCTTCCAGTTTATATCTTAAGTTCCTAAAATCTCATGCATCAGCCAGTCACCTGCAGGGATCAGGAGGCTAAGATTTTGTCCCGGATATTTTTAGTAAAAGTCACGGACAGGTCACGGGCAAAAAAGAAAACGTCATGGAAGCTGTGACCTGTCTGTGACTTTTACTAAAAATATCCGGGACAAATAGGGTTACCATTCGTCCGGATTCTGCCGGACATGTCCGGCTTTTTTGAGTTAAAAATAGCGTCCAGGGGGAATTTGTAAATGTCCAGATTTCCCCCCCATGCAGAGCGTGCGCGGCTTACAGGGCAGCTGGTCGGATCCTGCCACTCGCACGGGGCTTCGGCAGCCAGAGCCCTTCCTCCACTTCCCCCTCCTCTCCCCTGCAACTTGAAACCACTCCCCTCCTCTCTCTCCCTCACTCCCCACCCTCCCTGCATTCGCAGATCGCCGGCAGGCCGTTCGCCTCGGGCCTCTGGCAGTCTGGAGCTTCGACCCTGCTCCCCTCCCCCTGCTGCCGAGCGCGCTGCTCTGCAGCACGGTAAGGTAGCCAGGGGGTCAGAGAAGCGGCAGGGAGGTTCTGGAGGGGTTAGTCAAGAGACAGGGAGCAGGGGGAGGGTTGGATGGGTCAGGAGTTCGGGGGGGGGGCTGTCTGGGGGTTGGGAGTGTAAGGTTTTGGGCAGTCAGAGTACAGGTGGGGGGGTCTCAGGAGGGGGCAGTTTGGGGACAAGGCACAGGGAGGCTTAGGTAGGGGGTGGGGTTCTGGAGGGCAGTTAGGAGCAGGGGTCCCAGGAGGGGGCAGTCAGGGGACAGGGAGCAGAGGGGTTTAGATGGGTCAGGAGTTCTGGGGAGTGGGCTGTCAGGGGGTGGGGGTGTGGATAAGGGTTGGGGCAGTCAGGGGACAGGTAGGGGGTAGGGTCCTAGGGGGCCAGTTAGGATGGGGGGAAGGTCTCAGGAGGGGGCAGTCAGGGGACAAGGAGCAGGGGGGGGGAGGGTTGGGGGTTCTGAGGGGGAAGGAAGGTGGAGGGAGTGGAATGGGCAGGGGCGGGGCTAGGGCAGGACAGGTGCGGGGCTAGGGCGGGGCTCCTCCCGTCCTCTTTTTTGACTGTGGAAATATGGTAACCCTAGGGACAAAATGGGGATATGCGGATCCCCACACTGCCTGAAGCCAGGCAGCTGCGCAGGGGCTAGGAGCCGCCCTAAACATCTGGGGGCTGCAGTATACCCCAGCTCCCATGTGAGCCAGGAGCTGCGGGACCCCCACTGCCCTCAGCTCCAGGTGCCCGTGAGGGCCAGTAGCTCAGGGGTTCCCCACCACCATCAGGAGCCCAGAGCTGTGGGGTAGGCCAGTGCTCTAAGGTGGCACCCAGCATTCTCTCTCTCAGGTGCTTGGCTGACTGGTTCTTGCTCACCTGCTTGAAGTCTAACTGACTGACATATGTGGGGTCAGGATAGAATTTTCCCCCAGGTCAGATTAGCAGTGATCTTGGGAGGTTTTCACCTTCCTCTGCAGCACGGCATATGGGTCATTCACTGGTATCATCCAGGTATATTGTACTTAATCTATTCCCTGCCATGGAAAGGGCCTGAGGCCTTGGTGCACCTCAACCCTCATATTCTTTGTCTGTGGCACATCAGAATTTCATTTCCTGTGGACTGTAATACTTTGGCCTAATTTTGGTTGTTGAGTTTAGTTTGCAGGCGGTGGATGGTGTTGGTGTCCTGTGATACAAAGGTCGTCAGACTAGATGATCTGGTGGTCCTCTCTGGCCTTAAACTCTATGAGATATTGAGACTTGGGAAGCCGATATCTGAATCCCGCCTCAGACAAGGAGCTGGCTGAATGATTTTGCCTTTGGACATCTAGAATCTACAGCATGAGGTAATTACTTTTAAGATTCAGGGAAACTGTATTTGTAATAATGGAGGTAAGAGCAAGCCACCTTGATTATCAGACTAGAGTTGAAAAAGACTCTTGTTATAATAAAAAGTGATTACTTACTAGTTGTTTGGATAGTCCCCTTTGAAGGAGGGGTGGGACTTAGGACACCATGTTGTACCAGAGGATACCTTAATTCAAATAGTTTTCTAATATTTTTTATTCTGTAACCAAACTTGGTGATATCTTAATATGATTAAGCTAGATAATGTAGCATTACAATTAACTGTTCTATTTATCTTTGTCTTCTCATTCTAATTCTTATATTTTCTAAAATAAGGTTTATGTTGCATAATAGTTATGGTAAGCAAGCAATATGTATTTTAGTATGATCAAATGTAAAGCCATACATCTAGGAACAGAGAACCTAGGTCAGACTTACAGGATGGGGAACTCTATCCTGGGAAGCAGTGGCTGAAAAAGAATTGGGGGTCATGGAGGATAATCAGCTGAACATGAGCTCCCAGTGTAATGCTGTGGCCAAAAGGGCTAATGCTAATGCTATCCATGGATGTATAAATAGGGGAATATTGAGTAGAAAGTTGATATTACCTCTGTGTTAGGTACTGCTGTGACTGCTAGTGGAATTCTATGCCCAATTCTGGTGTTCATAATTCAAGAAGGATGTTGATAAACTGGAGAGGGATCAGAGAGGAGCCACGAGAATGATAAAAGGGTTGGAAAGCATGCTTTATAGTGAAGGATTCCACAAGCTCAATTTGCTTAGTTGATCCAAGAACAGGTTAAGGGGTGACTCGATCACAGGGGTGACTTGGTCACGGGTATTTTTAGTAAAGTCATGGACAGGTCACAGGCAATAAACAAAAATTCACAACCCGTGACCTGTACATGACTCATACTAAAAATACCTGTGATTAAATCTTGGACGGGGGAGAGGGGGTGCACTGGCAGGGCACTGGTGCGGTTTGAGGGAGGTGCTGCTGGGGAACTGCCCGGGGCTAGCAGCACCAGCTGCTGGGGGCTGCAGCTTGCAGCTGCTCCGCTGGCCTGCCATGGACCACTGCCTGGGGCAGAGGACTGTGGCTGCTCCAGCCGGCCAGCCCCGCCATGGCCCACTGCCTGAGGCCATGGACCGCAGCTGCTCCGGGTGGCCGCCCCGCCGCGGACTGCTACCTGGGGCCGCAGACCACAGCTGCTCTGGCTGGCTGCCCGAAGACCACTGCTGGGGCCGCTGGAGCAGCAGCTGGTGTGGCTGTCCCAAGGGGCCGCTCCAGCAGTGGCTGGTGTGGCTGTCCCAGGGGCCAGCTGCTTGGGTGGCCCTGGGGTCAGCCACGCTGGCCCCTGCAGAAGTCACAGAGGTCATGGAAAGTCACAGAATCTGACTGACATGGAGCCCTACTTATAGTGCCTACATGGGGAACAAAAATTTGATAATTCAGCTTAGAAGCCAAAGGTATAACAAAATCCAGTAGCAGGAAATTGAAGCTAGACCAATTCACACTGGAAATAATGTGCAAACTTTTAAGGATGTGATGTTTTGGGAAATCTGTCTATACAACTTTTGAATTGTATAATTCTAATTCTAGTTAATATGTTGAAGTTGTTGCTATGACAATTATTGTATCACTGCATGCCTCTATGTAAAACTGGAATCTGCCATGGGCTTGCAGGGCTGTGTCATGTGTCACTAGAATTTAATGTCTGGATTACAGTTACACTAAAGGGTTGCCTGAGTGGGGAAACCACTTTTTCCCCAACTTCCTTCAACAAGGGTCTGGTGGTTTGAAGAGTGGAAGCATCGTGGCAGGTGAAAGAACAGGACAGAGTGGCCAAGATGAAAGAAGATGAGCTGAGGGAGACTGTTCCATGTTTCAGAGCACATACCATTCACTACCACTGAAGGACCCAGACAACTCTGACCAAGGCTCAAAATAAAAGCTCCGGACTGGTGAGGAAACTGAGCCAGGGAAATGTGCACACAGTTTATTATTTTTGTATAGAACTGTGCATTTCTCATGCTATTCATGAAAGAGCAATGCTGCTAGAATCCTGTGTATTTTAAGTATCTGTGTACGCCTTCAGGTTGAGTTTGGGGACTGGGTGTGTTTAAACTATGGGGAGAGCCTCAGGGATCATCACAGGTTAAAGGGGTTGGGCAGGAAGTTGGGCAGTGTAGTTGCAGCTTTCAGGAGGGGGTACCAGATAGAAGATCTGTACCCCAAGAGTGTGCCCACAGGCCCTAAGACAGCAGTAGTGCCTAGACTCCATTCAGATTCTGGGGGCTTGAAGCATCCAGAGATTGACCGCTGGATCCCCTCACAGCCCAGAGGGAGCACTCAGCTGGAGTTGTGACAGTGTAATTAACCATTGGAACAATTTATCAAGGGTTGTGATGGATTGTCCATTACTGGCAATTTTTAAATGAAGATTTCAGGTTTTTCTAAAAGATGTTCTAGTTCAAACAGGAATTAATTCTGGGCAGTCCTATGGAGTTCAGACTTGAGGTTCACACCAGTCCCTTCTGGCCTTAGAATCTAAACTATGAAAGTAATGACAAGTCCAGATTTATATGGAAAGCCCTATCTATTCCACTTCCCTGAAGCTTTATTGCTTGGGGAAATTCAGTTCAATATTTTGTCACTGTATTTTTGCATAAAGGTTGGGTTTTTATATGTACAGGGTGCAACTAGAATTTAGATAGGCCATCTGGAAAAAATGCACATAAATAAATACATAAATTAGTGCTTGTTCTTATTCAGTGCAGACCAAAACAGAGAAAGGTTTGCAGATCTGCTTAGCCATATAAGAGAGTCAGTAAAGAGGCATGCGTTACAAATCAGTTCAGGCAGGTAGAGTGAAAGTCTGTCAGTGCAGGTGGGGCAGAATGAGTTTAATTATCAAACATGCCAGAGGAGGCCATAACAAATAGAAACGGAGAAGAGCTTTAAAAAAAGGCAGGTAGAAAGCTAGGTAAGCACAAGGTAGTCTGCAGCCTGACACACTTCTTACAGACAAAGACTGCTGTTGAAGGGAGTTGTGTACTTCAGTAGCATCCAGTGTAGTATCAGTTGCAGAAATTCAGCATGTAAAGCGTGCTATTTCTTTGACTCCCAGAGACTGTTTCAGTACACAATTAGTCACCCTGGGGGACAAAATGAACTAGCCGATAAAAGACCAAGACAAGGACCTTGCAGAGCAAACTATAAAGAATAAAATAACTTGCAGCAGTTGATAGAACCAATGTCCATCTAATTTCAACTGCTGCAAACCCCTCCTGTTTGGTGTGCACTCAGAACTTACTTCACAGAATCATGGCTAAATATAGAAGACTGCCTTCTGATCTGAAATAACACACTAGTTCCAGTAGCACAGGCCATTATTGTGGAAGGACAAGCTGACAAAGTCCATATAAAAGGGCAGGTCATGCAGTGGCTGCTGAACCTAAAACACAATCAAAGTAAATATCTACCCTCCCCCTTCATAACTGATTCCCCTTCTCCATCTCTTCCACTTTCAGTGACAGCTCAATATCAAGGTTATGTCATGAGTTCCCTTTTTTGAGGCTGGGTGGTGTATTGAGTCTTCCTTGAAATGTAAATTTACCTCTCTCAGACTGAATTCAGCACAGCCAGCAATATTTAAACATAGTCAAGGATCATTTAGACTAGAAAAAAAGTAAACCTAATGTCACACACTGCGACACAAAATAGAAGAGGAGCAAGGAGGAAAGCAGAGAAGAAGAAAAAGAACAGAGAAGTAAAGAGGGGAATGAGTTTGCCATTTATTTTATATTTTTGGCAGGTGCCTCCTGACAATAGGGTGACGCTTCCCAGGGATAACTAGGGTATCCAAGATACCACCTGCTCTTAGCATGAGGAAATCTTGTTCATGCCTGCTAGGGGTCAGCTCCCCAACTCCACTGGTCATGGGCAACACAAGACTCCCCCCTACGTCTACGCAGACTCTAGCTTAGCGATAGGCATGCTCCAACTCCTTAGTCCGCTGAGCATCTCCCTCAAGTGTCCAGCCCCAGTTCCAGAGGACACCCCAGTATTTACAGATTCTCTGCTCCCAAAGAAGTAGTACAGCCCAGCTTATAAGTGTCACTTACTTAACACACAGCACTTACATATGTTTATAGTGAAAACAAGTTTATTTAACAAAGCATTATTGCCATGATGCTTGTAGGAGGTGTCATACAGCAAGGCCCTTAAAGGACTTTTCCAGCTTGGACCATAGCCTTACCTTTTCCATGAAGTTTAAGGTATTGGTTTTGACCATGAAGTCCAAAACAGTGTGGGTCCTGACCTCCCGAGGGACCACTTTGGCCCTTCCTGGTAAACATGAGAGGGGGCTGGCAGTAGGGTGTTCTCAGTGAATGACCCTCAGCTCTGGAACTCGCTACCCCTTCCCCTGATTAGCCAGAGCCTGGATTAGGTTACCTCCAGCATACACTGCAAATGCCACCTGCTTTCCCATTTTTTCCCGTTTTTCATTTGTTGTGGTTTTGCTTTGTTGGGGTGAGGGAAAGGAACTCAGTTAAAGGGGAGGATGGAGTAGAGTTTGTATACAGTTTATTGGGGGGGTGGCTAGATGTAACCACCCCACTCATAGTGCAGCATGGACAGAAAACACCAAGCCAATAAGCATGTTAATGAGAGAAACAAAGTTCTTTAGCCATCAGTGCTCCTAGCACTTCTAGGAACTCTGGTGCATCTCTTCCCTTTCACATGGTTGCAGGGGAATTCACAGGATTCATGCTAATATGAGAAATCTCTACTAGTAACCCATCAGAGTGCTGTTCCACAGCAGAAGCCAGAGTATTTCCAATGCACTGGCTGGCCTATGAGGTCAAAGTAAGAAGTCCACCCTGGCCACCTCCACTCCCCAGAAGACCCTTTATGGACTGGGGAGACAATGATCTATAACAGGCGTCTATATACACAAAATATTTGGGTCACAGGAGGATCCAATGGAGGGGGTTGCTTGGCCTGAGGCAGAAAACGGGCAGGCTACCAGGCCTCCACCCACAAAAGCATCAAAAGGTAACGAGTGTGTATAGAAGGGGAAAGGGTCATGTGCAGCCCCAAGCTAAAGAAGAAGAGGGGCCTGTAAACAGCTGGGCATGTTCAGGAACCTTTTCTAGATATGTAACAATCCAAAACCACGCTCATTTAGGGTGAATTCTTGGTTCTTTATGAATATTTTTCACAGTCCTGGTAATAAAGCAATAAGAAACATCATTGTATCACGTCAATGCATGTTTATTCAGGATAGCCCACCCTGCCCATAATAGCACTTTTTCATTCAAAGAGAATATATCTTTTTACAAACAGCTGTACATACCAGCAAAACTCTCAATGCAAAGCAACACCATCTGTGCCTTTCAGAGGGAGATTACATTTGTTTGAAAAGGGCATTTTGTCAACTCATAATCTAATCACGTTTAAAAAAAACAGAAGAGTTAAAAGTAATTCCATGTATTACACTTGCTCCTGGGTCCACCTTACAATGCTTCCTGGTTTTCACAATCACATTTTCCTACTTCTCTAAATGTTCTTTTCTCCCATGTTCCTGTGAGAAAGGCCCCAACACAGGGAAGTGATTGGCAAACAGCTACACTGACTATGCACAAAATGTTGTCAGATGTGCAAAGTAAACAAAGTGAAAAAAAGAAAGAAAAAAAAATGTGTTTTCCTAAATCTTTTCCAGCTACAAGTAACACCTAAGATTATTGTAACAGTAGAGCTGGTCAGAAAATTAGGGCTTTTCCAAAACCTGAAATGCCTCATTGGAGTTATAATTCAGGTGCCTCGTGATCCCATTCTCCTCTATAGGCAGGTTTCCCTATCAGACCACATCTCCCGTTGTGCACCACAATCTCCCTCTAATGTGGGCAGACCAGTACCAGCTCATGCCAAGGCCCCTAGGCCTCACTGAACACTGACAAATGTATAGCTGGAAACCAATCTGGCTCACCTGTATTAGCTGTGTTAGATGTTAATTTGATAAGAATGTGTTTAGTGTTTAGACTTGATGAAATGCTTGTAGGATGCTGCAGGTATTGATCTCACATATAACAACTGTAGCCCATGGCATAAAGTTATATTCTATGTTTGTACTGTACACCTCTGTAATTCTGTTACTTACCAAACAAGAAAGAAGCACTAATTAGTGTAAGGTTCTGGTCCTGTACACAAGAAAGCTCAGTGAAACCAAACGAGCCACATGAAACAAAAGAGAAAGACTTTGTTGATTGCCCCAATGCACACACATGAAGAGGAGGCAGGCACCAATACTTGTTCCATCATTTTTAACTGTTGGAGAAGGAAATAAAAATGCCAGATGGGAAGGAACTGTATCACTATGCTGCTTGGACAATATTTCTAAGCACAAGCAAGGGATCCCCAAGCTACTTAGTTTGAGTTAGCTAAAATGGAGAGCTTGCACAGATAGCAGCTACTATCTCCTTTTGGAACCAAGCACTGTAGCTCATTTGTGTGTATATATTTACCTGATTTAACCTTGTAAATAAATAATTTCTTTTTTCCTAGTTAATAAATATTTAGTTAGTATTATAGCACTGGCTACAAGTGTTGTCTCTGAGGTACAACTAAGCTGGGGTAAGGGACTGGTCCTTTGGGTCTGGAAGTAACTTGAATTGTTGTGGTTTTTTTCTGTATCACAAAGGCAAACATTCCTAGGAGGCAAGATGGCCCAGAGTACCAAGGGAACTGTCTGTGACTCCATGTTAAAGCTGTTGTAGTGCTTGAGGAATTCATACCTGGTACTTGATTGTGATATCTAAGTATAGAACATACAACCAGTTTGAAGTTTATGCCCTGTTTCTTAACAGTCTTCCCTGAGGTTGGCACTCATGATCATGAGCCAGGGTTGCTGCATTTAGCCCATGATTGCCCATTTGTTGGACATGTAGGATGGAGAGAACCTCTTCTTGGTGCGGAGAGGCGGTGAATCAAGAAAGATATAGTCTAATTGGGGAGCCTGGCCCATAGTGCAGAATGGGCAAATGAGGAAACCTAGCAACAACTCCTAGGAGGCACCATGGCAGAATATCCAAATTAAAATATTTTTAATTTTGACGGAAACATTTCAATTTGGGGGCATGAATTTTCCAGATGAAAAACTGAAGTTTTCCTTAGGAACCAGATGATTTTTGTGAATATTTTAGTTTTATCAAAAAAAATTTCATTGAAAAACAGTTTCAGTAGAAAACTTCTTTGACCAGCCCTAAACAGAAGTTTTCAGACAGAAGTTTGATTTCTAAGTTAGTTGTCTCCCTTTAAAGAAATACTGTAGCTGCTGTTAGTACTAGGCCAACAATTTGATCTACGTGAGTAGAAGCCTATGGGCTAGACTCATTCATGTTCATAAGCATTTACTCACAGGAGAAGTCCCACTGAAGTCAATATGCCTGGATTTATGGGAATACTCGGGAAAGTACATGTTCATCAACATGAACAGAGGGCTGCAGAGTCTAACCCCATCTGTTTTTAATGTTTTTTTCCTGTTTTGCATCCAAGCTATAAGCAGACATTTACAGAAATCTGTTAGGATTTTGCTATTAGAACCACAAAGGGAGCAAGATTCTTATAAATCTCAGTAAAACTCCTGCATTCAGGAATAGAGATAAAACGTACTTTGGGGCAAAGCAGCTACTTGTGCTGTGCTTCTGTCCTGTGTATGCATTTGCCCAGGCACTGGGAAAACTGGGCACTTGTCTGTGATAAGGTTCAATTACTGTTCACTTATGCAGACATGTGGTCCTTGAAGCTCTTTGTTCAATTAACAGCAGGACACTTGAAAAAGATGACTCCAACATTTAAGATCAGGTGAATTTTTGCTCTTCCAATGTTAACAAGGTGCTAGGCAAACAAAACAGTCTCACGAGCTGCCAAAATAAATAAATGGTGCTCTCCATGTCACTCATCCAGAATTATGTCAGAAAGATTAAACTGGGACAAATTTAGCAAGTCTGTTTGGCTGGATTGATGGAGGGGGAGTAAGATATCCTTCCCCAACAAGGCTGGAATTGTGGATGAAGCCCATGGTTCCAGGACTACGAATGATATCTGGGTTTTATTCCCATCTCTAACTTAATATCTTGCATAACTTCAGGCAAAATACGTAACCTCTCTTTGTCTCAGCTTCTCCATCTGTAAAATAGGAAGAAATTACTTACCTCTCCCATGGGGTGCTGTGAAGTTCAACTCATTAATGTTCGTAAAGCACTTTTAATTTCTACATTGCCTTCCATCTGAGGATGGCAAAAGACTATCATTACAAAAACCCTTCACATTAGTAATTTAATTGATGTTTTTGGAGCATAACAAACAGAGCCAAGTAATAAAATACATAATCAGGAAGAAGCCAATATGAGATTAAAATACAAACAACTCCTATACAAAGAAAATGACGTACCATAGCTATTTTCATAGCATTATCTACTTTACATCTGGGACACTAACAGCTGAGCTGAATTATGTCAATTCTCACCAGCAAAACTTAAAGGCCAGTCCAGCTCTGAAGAGTGATCCAATAAAAATAGCTCCTCACTCAACTATTCAGTTTCCCTTTGTGTATTCTGACTGCTAGCTGCTTACTTTGCCGAGCCCTTGTCCACACTCAAGGATAACTTTGATGCAGTAATCAGTGTACTTAGCACTGGTGCTACTTTAAGCAAAGAGGAAGATTGGGTTTGCACCAATTAAACTAATTGGTACATCTTGATTAGCTCACTCCCAGTTAGCTCAATTAGTGCACATTCTTACCCATCCTATCGTTCAATGATGGTGAAGCTACATTTTAAAGAAGGCTGGTGAATGCGTGTCATGAGCACTGACCTGCAGAGGGGAACCTCTTCCCCCGTAACATTCTTGGGTCTAATGAAGTAGTTCCTCTGTACTAAATAAGCTCTGTGGGCCCCCTTCTGATCTTACCTTACACCACTGTGAATCAGGAATACTGCTATTGAGTCACTGGAGTTACACCAACGTAAAACGGGTGTAAGTAGGGTCACAACAGTCCCAATATTTTAGGAAGAAGGGTTCTACGTTGCCATCCAATGAAATCAGCACCTCACGGATGAATGAATATTCCTTTTCACACTGCTCTCTATTAGTGTCCCAGTTCAACAACATAAAACTAATTTGCAGGATAAGACAATCAAATCTAGGTGACTTTGTTAGACCAGCCTAGAGACTCTGAAGTGTGCCATTGAAATTAGTGAAATGAAAGGGAAAAAACTGAAGCTGCTTTTATTCCCCTTACTCTCTCCTTGTCTTTGCAGCTAGCAATCACACAGATCACTAAGACACAGATGGATTACCGCACTGAAAAGAGTATTGGTGATTTTATTGATGAGCCTCTCAAATCATCACTAAAACAATATAAGCTGTTCACTTCCCAGCTGGAGTCAAATGGACTGATGACTGTTGTCTCAGCCTTCACTGATGATAAACGAGGCCACCCTACCCACTCAGGTCCTTGACCCAAATTCACAGTTAGTCCAATGACCCAGCCAAAGACTTGAGAGAGAGAGAGAGAGAGAGAGAGAGTATGCCTAATGAAGCTTGTCACCATTCTTACTATTGTTCTCCATCACTCTGGCTGTAATTGATTTGTCAAAACAGTTATTTTTCAATAATCAACCTAGCAGCCAAGTCACCTCATAAACATTAAATCTGGCTCGCTCTCTGCTTTTCTCCATAGCTAATGCACCCAACAGACTACAAAAAAAAATGCCCCTCTAAAACTTTTCTCCATCTTATTACAGGAAGGCAAATGGAGATAACCTTGTATAAATACATACATTGTTTTGCTGTCTTTTAATTTTACTGGGTGACCCCCGATTCTTTATATCCTTTTAGGAATAAAAATAGTAATTATTTAAACAAACAAAAGAAAGTACTTCTTCACACAACAAACAATTAACTAGTGGAACTTATTGCCAGGGGATGTTGTGAAGACCCAAACTGTCACTGGATTCAAAAATGTATTAGATGAATTCATGGAGAATATGTTCAACAAAAGCTATTAGCCAAGATAGTCAAGGCACAACCCCATACTCTGGGTGTCCTTAAGCCTCTCACTGACAGATGCTGGAACTGGACAACAGGGGATGAATCAGTTGATGATTGCCTTGTTCTGTTCATTCCCGTTCAAGCATCTGGCATTGGCCACTGTCGAAAGACAGGATACTGGGCTAGCTGTAATTATGTTCCTATTATTTGTATTATGTTAGCAAATAGAGGCTCTAATAAAAGTCCAAGGCCAATTGTGCTAGTTACTATACAAAGGCATATCAAGAGATAATCCCTGCCCCAAAGATTTTACAAGTCTGAAATGATAAAACAGACAATCGGTGGTAGAAAGGAAGGGTTATCATCATACCCAATTTACAGAGTGGGAACTCTGGCACAAAAAGATTAAATCAGAGATCCCAAAAAGTCTTCCATATGTACTCAACTTTAAGCAATAATATCTGTACAAAATATGCCTTGTGAGATATCATATGAAAGCTAACAACATACTGGTTATTAATATCATTGTAAAATGCATGTGATAATGGTTTATGTGAAGTTATGAATTCCTTCTGTATGATGTTACCATAACATGTTTAAGACAAGACATCTTAGCCCAGGCAAAGGTGATAAACAGGTCTGTCCTAAACAAAAGAATATGGGATTACCTCAATTTACATATTATCAGTAAACTAAGACATTGAGCTAAACCGAATGGAATTATCCTGATCCTGAAATCAAAAGAGAGAATTAACCTGGCTCCTGCATACCAGAGAGATGCAGGAGACTGATTCCCAGGAATCCTTCCTGACCTGTAAAATAAAGACATCCCTTTGGGGATAGAAGGATGAGAGAGAGACTCCATTTTTATCCTTCACTTTAGCAGACAAAGGAACCAAGCAATTTAATCTCCATGATGCATCCTGGCCAGCAAAAGCATTAGAGAAACCATCTTGAACAAATACTGCATCCTGCTAGGTTAAGTTTTAAACTTTAAATGTGTGTTTTTACTTTTATTTGCTTGTAACCATTTCTTACCTTTGTCCCTTTTACTTGGTATGACTTAATCCACGATTCTTTTGTTAATAAACTTGTTTTGCTTTCTTTATAAAGCATTAGTGCTGGGTAAGTTCAGTAAACTGTATGCTTCAGGAGAACTGACAGGTTGGAGTGTTTTACTGTCTATAAAGGCAGCAAACCAAACACTTCCTCTGTGAGGGTCCAATGGGAGGGACAG
This sequence comes from Chrysemys picta bellii, assembly GCF_011386835.1. Taxonomy (NCBI): domain Eukaryota; kingdom Metazoa; phylum Chordata; order Testudines; family Emydidae; genus Chrysemys; species Chrysemys picta. The sequence continues at coordinate 85,208,436 of NC_088798.1, forward strand.
TCCATTTAGAAGGACAATTTGAAGGCAAATTCAGGGCTGGAATGATACTAAGGCCAACCTGCAAGGACTAGGCAGATTGGGCAAAGCCAGGGTGAGGTTTGGGGACTGCTGACAGGCTGTAAGGGGTCAGAGCTCCAGACCCAAGCTGCACATCCAAAAGATGCCTTGGGGTAACAAGGCAGATGATGATCAAACTCCTTACTGGGCTGGATGAACCCCAAAACATCACATCATATTTTTAGGCACCTCAACACCTTGGAAAAATCTGTCCCTAAGTGATTTGCCCAAGGTCACAGAGTCAGACTGAAATAGTCAGGAACTGATATCAGGTCCCCAGCATCACAGTCCAGTGCTTTCACCATAAGACAATGTTTCCTATTAGGTTGGTCTCCTTTCCTTACCCATTTTACGACTTACTAGCACCACTTTGGGTTATTAAAATTGACAGACCTGTTAAAATCTAATTTACTTATCATCATTTATAGTGTCTGCTGAAGTAGACTGATCTGTTTCTCATCAGTTTCATTCTTTGGTTTCCATGCACTAGAATGATGGGGCCATGAGTTGTTGCAAACTCTGCAGAGGTATATTTAATTTAGATTTTAATCCATGAAAAGATTTTGGTTTTAAAATCTCATGGCCCTGATTTTTAAAAAATTTAAGCTTGTACAGTTACTGCATGCCAAAATATTTTAATCTTTTTCTGTACATAGGTATTTGATTTAAGTGTGCAACCACTATAATTGCAGGAAAACTGGGCCTGACCCATCTGATAATTCTAACTAAACCAAAAACGAAGTTTGACAATAGTGTATTTAATCAAAAAATTAGTGCAACATACTGCATCTACCTAGTTATTATTAACATTTAAGCCACACACTGTTATCATCTACATAGCCACCCAAGCAGCAACAAACAGATATACCTTACAGGGGTGTTCTGAGGATTAATTAGTTAATAACAGTAAAACACTTTGAAGGTGTAAAGCTGTGCTACATAAATGCTAAGTGCTGCGCCATTATATATGAAGAAATGAAGGAGAATTTGATAGGTGAAATTCTACTAGACTCTGTGTGCTTGAAAAGTAATTACAGCAACAGTACAAGTTATTTTCTTGGTTAATATGACAATCCATGTCCCAGCCCATCACACCATTGTTTCTAAAGAGTGACTATTGAGTGGAACTAACAGCTCACAGCAATGGAACGGTTCTCCAGAGAATACAATGCACATCACTACCCCTGGAAAACTGGAACAAAGATAACAAGCACAAGGAAACCACCAGAAAGTGGATTTCCACTGGTCCTTTTATCCTCAAGAACAGTTGCTGAACTGGGGTGGGAAGGGATAAAGGGAGGGGACGGGGGTGCCGAGAATAGAGGATGTTTAAGGGGAATTAACAGAGAAACTAAAAGGAGCAGATCCAAGGAACTGTAAGCTTTTCTCGTGTTCTTTTTATTATTCTGCTAATCAGACACAAGTGGCACCTTAATTTACCTGGGAAGCACAATCATACACAGTAATGTCTGGGTATATTTCCGACATATACCTCAGATAGCTTTGATTCTTTTTGCTTTATACACTGTAAGATGAGGGCCAGATTCTGATCTCAGCTGCAGGGGGTTAAATCCCAAGTAACTCCTCCCATAGCCACCAACTCTGTGGTGTTCCGTGGTTTAAGTACCCACTGAAAAAAAATAGGCGGTGCTCAGTACCTACAGGGCCAGATTAATCTTTTGTGGGCCCTGGCACTCGGACTGTGGCCCAGCCTCCTCTCATCCTCTTCCCACTGAGGCCCCACCCATCACTCCGCCCCAGGACCCTGCCCCCACTCGGCCTCTTTACCCCCAAGGCCCCACCTGTCACTTGCATGGGTGGGAGAAGAAGGTGGAGAGGAGCAAGCGGGGGCAAAGGGGGAGAGGATGGAGAGGCGCGAGCAGCAGGCAAGACCTCGGGGAGAAGAGGCACCAACAAGCCACGGCATTGCTGACAGTTTCATCCAGACAGCTACAGTGAGACGTAATGTCTTTAAACTGGGACATTAGTGAAGACAGCTTGTAGGTGAATGCAATGATTTTAATATATTGTAATTCAAGATAATATAATTATGTAGTTCATTACTATTTTTAATAATGATTAAACTGTTAAGATACCAATGACAGACATATATTCTATAACTAGAATATGAAACAAGTGTATAAATATGCTGAAAATAGCCTCCCCTCAAAACTGGCAGAGAGCTCCCCCCCCCCCCCCCCCAAACACACACCCCTCTTCAAAAGTACCCACCAGCAAAACAAAAGTTAGCACCTGTGACTCCACTGACTTTGGAGGTTATTCTGGATTTGTAATGCTATCAAGGAGATGAAAATCCATCTCAGGGCTTTAGAAACATTAAAATAACAGGCATTACCTGGCAGAGCTTGAATCATCAATGTCAGAGACAACACATCAACTCTTTTGGCCACACAGATCTCCAGTTAAACTCAGTATGAGAAAGTAATTAATAGAATTCATTTCGTTTTTTGGGAGGTGAAGGGGAACAAGGTAAAAATACTAAAAACTATGATAATACAACTTTAGAATTTGCACATTTAAGCAAATCATTATTCAAATGGAAATTAAAGGTAAGTACTCATCTTTGATTCTGCCTTCTTGCATATTACACCACAATGGTATTTAATTAGCTGATCACACCATGTTTTTCAAGCCATATGTTTATGCAGTCATGTTAACTATATACCGAACTTGGAGTGTTTTCTGCAACTTTAGAGACACATTTATCTAATGACATTTGTGTTTGTGTAATTACTGTATCAAAATTCATGTGTGCAATGATCCCTAACTGTGGAACCTTAGAATGTGACTCTACTCTAAAAAGTGGCTCTATAGACACACCATGCTTACAGAGTGAGTAACAAGCCATAAGAGTGAAAATTAGCTGGCACCGGGTGGGCTTTGTCAACTGCTGCCTCTTAAACTCTCCTATCCAAGGCGTATGCATCCATGCACTTGGGCCATAAGGCAGCAACTAGCCTTTTATGCTTCATAGTCAAGCACAGTAATGGTCCTGCTAAAAAGGCACTGGTCCATCAAATGGTTACCTCGGCATCTTAATCACTGCAAAAACTGGCAGAGTGCAAGTGCAGAGGCAACATAATGGCCCAGTACGAGAGCTGCCTCTGACTCTAAAGCATGTTCTGAGATGTACACTGTATGTGCAATGCATGTCCCAAGAAGTACACTCTTATCAGCGTCCCCATGTTAAAGTATGCAGTGCCTTCATTTAGCATCATCAGTTTACTGTATCTATCATGCATGTCAGTTACAGGGAAGAGTACATCCAGGAGTGGGACTGGGGAAGTGTGCATCAGCTTGGTTGCCTTATCATTCAGGATCTGAATAACTCCCCACAGGCAGAGAGCCAAAAAGTATTGCAAAGCTTGCTTGCGGATATCCTGTGCCGGGATTTAGTCCTATGACATAGAGGTAAATGGTAATTGGGATAAAATACAATATAATTTTACAAAAGGTAGAACTTGCCAAACCAACCACATCTCTTTCTTTGAGAAGATAACTGATTTTTTAGGTCTAATCTACTGTCAATAAAATATTTGATACAGTTCCACATGAGAAATTATTAGCTAAATTGGAGATGATGAGGATTAATACAAGACTCAAAAGGTGGGTAAGGAACTTGTAAAAAGGAAGACTACAACGGGTCATGTTGAAAGGTCAACTCTCATGCTGGAGGAAGGTTACTAATGGAGTACCTGAGGCCTCAAGCATTAGTCTTGGGACTAATCTTGACACAAAGTTGGGAGGTATTGCCAATAAAGTGGAGAACTGGAATATCATACAAGAAGATTTAGACAACCTTGAAAACTGGTGTAATAGAAATAGGATGAAATTTAATAGTGCAAAGTACAAGATCATGCACTTAAGGACTAACACGAATTTTTGCTATAAACTGGGCCTATATCAGTTGAAAGTGATAGACTTGGATGTATTGGTCCATTAGAGGATGACTGTAAGTCGTCAACGTGATGCAGATACGAAAAAGGCGAATGCAATCCCTAGATGCATCAGGCGAGGTATTTCCAGCAGAGATAGGGAAGTGTTATTACCATTATACAAGGCGCTGATGAGATTTCATCTTGAATACTGTGTGCAATTATAATCTCCCATGTTTAAGAAGGATGAATTCAAACTGGAACAGGGGCAGAGAAGGGCTATAGGATGACTAAAGGAATGGAGATCCTAAGTTATGAGAGGAGACTTAAGGAGCTTGGCTTCTTTAGACCTAACAAAACAATGGATGAGGGGAGACATGATTGTCCTCTATAAATATATCAGAGGGAAAAACACCAGGGAAGAAAAGGAGTTATTTAAATTAAGGGTCAATGTTGGCAGAAGAATAAATTAATATAAACTGGCCATCAATAAGTTTAGGCTTGAAATTAGATGAAGGTTTCTAACCATCAGAAGAGTGGAGTTCTGGAATAGTCTTCCAGGGAATGTAATGGGGTCAAAAAACCTAATTTGGTTTAAAACAGCCTGTAAGTTTATGGAGGGGATGGTATGATGAGACTGCCTACAATGTCATATGGCCCATCTGCAACTGCTATTAGCAAATATCTCCAGCAGCTGGAGATGGGACACTGGGTGAGGAAGGATGAGTTACTACAGGGAATTCTATCCCAGGTATCTGGGTAGTGGGTCTTGCCCACATGCTCAGGATCTAACTGATCACCATATTTGGGGTCAGGAAGAAATTTTTCCCCAGGTCAGATTGGCAGACACACCAGGGGAGAGTCATCTTTCTCTGCAGCATGGGGCACAGGTAATTTGCTCATTTGAACTAGAGTAAATAGCAGATTCTCTGTAATTTGAAGTCTTTAAATCAAGATTTGTGAACTTCATTAACTCAGCTAGAGGTTGTGGGCCTACTTCAGGAGCGGGTGGGTGAAGTTTTATGGCCTGCAATGTGCAGGAGGTCATGATGATCCCTTCTGGCCTTAAAGTCCAAGCCCAAACATCTAAACTGAAATAAAAGATCCATGGTATGGCCACGGATGGCCCAGGTCAACTGACTCAGACTCATGGGGCTTGAGCTGCAGTGTAGATGTTCAGGCTTGGACTGGAGCCTGGGCTTTGAGACCTCCTTGAGGGGAGTCGGTCTCAGAGCCTGGTCTCTAGCCCAAGCCAGAACATCTATACTGAATTGTATAGCTCTGCAGCCAGAGCCAGCTGACCAGAGCTCTGAGACTCAGTGCCACAAGTTTTTTATTGCAGTGTAGACATACCCTATGAGTCTATGATACGTGGGTACAGATTCACATCATCCCAGCATTCTTAGATTATTACCCTTGGGCAAATGACAATTTTTTTTGGTCAGAAGAAACATTCTAAACCCCAGTAAAGAAAAATCTAGAGTTAGACTAACAATAGTATCTCAGGTACTACATCTGTGACTTTACTTGTACTAGCCTCAAAATAATATTCCGGCGAGATTTCACTTTGCACATTATAACACTATTGCTACAAATACAGAATATTTAACACCCAAAATTGAGGCTGGTTAGAGTGGCTATACTACTGAAACATTTGCATTGTATTGTGTGTTACTATTTTAAGTATCCTCAGTGTCTTCTGAATAATTTATCACTCTTCCCAGACAATTTATGTCACCAAATTTGGGGTAGTTACAAAACAACTCTGAAAAGCTGCCTATTAACTATTTTGCCATGTTCTACTGTACTGATCTTTCATCAACACCTTGGTTAAAGTGAGAAACCATTCTCTTGAAGCTGAGAAGAGGGCAGTAGAGACTCAACCCAGGAAAAAGTAGCGGGCAGAAGACAATCTCTCGGAGATTACTTTCCATAAAATTGAACTGGCGACATCTGCTCAATCTACTGTAGATAAACAGCAAACTATTTTCCATCTCATTAACTCAGAGGATGAGATATTAAATAAACCCCGGGGGCCTTGTGCTTTGTTATCACATTTAAGGCTTGTCCCAGACTGTCTGCATAAGTATTTTCGTGCAAGAAAGAAACTAAAAATTGCATGTTTCTTTTATGTAGCAAATGCTTACCCATTTAAATTCCTAGATGACCTAAACCAAAGAAGTCTCTGCTTAATCTGACTGTGTCTCTAATTACTAGTCACTTAGCCTAAATTATTAACCATGTCCTCAGCAGTGATGTATGGTACATGTAAATCTCCAAACAGGATTCTAATAGAATTATCTAATTCTATTAAACCACAAACAACTACCCATTAAATATTTATTAGCAAGCTTGCATTCACTTAAGACAGATTGGAGTGTCAGCAAACCACTGTGCATTTCAGTTTTCAGGGCCATGGATTCAAAATGAACTAATCAGAATCATACCTATTGATTAACTACCAATTAGTTGGCTAATCAAACTCAATAAAAAAAGATATGAAAAGAATTTACAAAGTAGAGTATGGATCTTTTAAAAATATGCACTCTCTTCAAATAAACAAGTTTATTAAAGCTGGGCTTACTTGATTATGTAAAGCTTTTAGCTAAGTCTACCGTAGGGCAAGGATGCTAGATGTTAAGTAATTACATTTTCTTTGCTGTGCCCAGGAACTGTGCTTCTAATAAATGGGAAGAACTGTTTTAAACCACTTAGAAGGTTCAATTGGATTTTAAATTCTCAATACAGCATGCTGAGATGGGGAGGGGCATGTCTATAAAGTACACAAAGTCTAACATGGCAACAATACAGATAAGCAAGTATTCAAAAATGTAAAGACATGGACTTTTATCGACAGTGAGGTCATAGGCAATAGCCACTACTTGCTCTCTAAATATGCAAAGACCATAAAGGATATACTGAAAGGACAAGGAGAACAAGAAACAAAATGTTGTAGTCCCCCTAAGATTATTATATAGCATCTCCACATATGTCTAAGAATGTTGAGATGTAATAATTTTATGAACACTGAATGCAATCTTCTCGGTGAAATAAAGTTACTGTATAACTATGGAGCATGATTAGATTTTCCTGTACGAATGTTTTCCTCTAACTTAATAAGGGGTCGTGCGAAAAGCAATGCAATAGCTATAGATAAATACAACTCCCATTAAACACTGAGATGTGGAGCAATTACAAGACAATGGCACTCTTCCAGGCCCTTGGCCAAAGTGACATAGGTGTGTTGCCAAGGCTGGGAACTAACACATGAAAGGGTTAGAAAGTTAAAAAGCCTTCTCAGGAGAAGGTCAATTGTCAGGAGCGGCCTAGGGAGACAGGTCAACAGTGAGGGCTTGTACACACTACCACTTATACTGGTATAACTTATGTTGCTCAGAGGTGTGAATAAGCCACCCTTCCCCCTCCCACCGAGTGACATAAGTTACACTGACCTAAGCACCAGTGTGGACAGTGCTGTGTCAGCAGGAGAGTTTCTCCTGCAGACACAGCTACCGCCTCTTGTGGTTTTATTATGCCAACAGGAGAGCTCTCTCCCATCGGCACAGAGCGTCTTCACCAGACGCACTACAGCAGCACAGGTGCATAGATGCAGCTTCACAGCTGTAGCACTTCTAGGCCTGAAAGAGGCTCTGTGGAGGGAGTCTAAAGAAGATGGGCCTTCCCCCCAGATTCAGGGAATGATAAGCCTTAGGGGAAAGGCAAGCAAGCATACAGTCTTAGGATATTGTTTTTAAAATCTATTTTCTCTTACACACTTTGGTTCTGAATGATTAATACTTAGCTTCAAGTAGGTTGTTTGGTCACTGGATACCAATAGTCATTGCTCCCAGTGGGAAATGAACTGCAGGTACTGATCCTCAGTGAAGCCACTAATCACAGTTGGTACTAGAGGAGAATGCATGCCAGAACCCACCTGAGACCAGAGCCGCCCGGGGGGGACAAGTGGGGCAATTTGCCCCAGGCCCCGGGCCCCACAGGGGCCCCCAAGAGAATTTTTCGGGGCCCCTGGAGCGGGGTCTGTCACTCGCTCCGGGTCCCCGGAGCTTCTTCCGCTCTGGGTCTTTGGCGACAATTCGGCAGCGGGGGGTCCTTCCGCTCTGGGACCTGCCGCCGAAGTGCCCCGAAGACCCATGGCGGGGGGGAGCCTTTCGCCCCGGGACCCGCTGCCGAAGTGCCGGGTCTTCGGCAGCAATTCGGCGGCGGGGGCTCCCCACCGCCAAAGACCCCAGGCCCTCTGAATCCTCTAGGCATCCCTGCCTGAGAGTGGGGCTATGTCTACACTATGCAACTTTTAGCGAGACAGCCATGCCGCTAATCATGTGATTCTCCCAGGCTTTGTCTACACTCCACTTTCGTCGCTAAAACTTTTGTCGTTCTGGGGTGTGTGTGTGTTTTTCACACCCCTAAACAACAAAAGTTTTACGATGAAAGTGCAGTGTGGACAAAGCCTGGGAGAATCACATGATTCCACCCAAGATGCCTGAAACCTAGAGAGGGTGTACTCAAAAGGACCAGGAGTCGTCAGAGGTGCAGTTAGCCAGGCAACTGTGATACCCACCCTTATATTCTTGGAGCCCCCCCCTTGCAATCAATTTGTACCCCACCATGCTGATGAAATGCATGATGAAATGCATCCTAGAATACTCAAGGAGCTAACAGAAGAGGTATCTGAGCCTCTAGCTATTATCTTTGGAAAATCATGGGAGATGGGAGAGATTCCAGAAGACTGGAAAAGGGCAAACATAGTGCCCATCTACAAAAAGGGAAATAAAAACAACCCAGAAACTACAGACCAGTTAGTTTAACTTCTGTGCCAGGGAAGATAAAGGAGCAAGTAATTAAGGAAATCATCTGCAAACACTTGGAAGGTGGTAAGGTGATAGGGAATAGCCAGCATGGATTTGTAAAGAATAAATCATGTCAAACTAATCTGATAGTTTTCTTTGATAGGATAACGAGTCTTGTGGATAAGGGAGAAGCGGTGGATGTGGTATACCTAGACTTTAGTACGGCATTTGATACGGTCTCGCATGATATTCTTATCGATAAACTAGGCAAATACAACTTAGATGGGGATACTATAAGGTGGGTGCATAACTGGCTGGATAACCGTACTCAGAGAGTAGTTATTAATGGTTCCCAATCCTGCTGGAAAGGTATAATGAGTGGGGTTCCGCAGGGGTCTGTTTTGGGACCGGCTCTGTTCAATATCTTTATCAACTTCTTAGATATTGGCATAGAAAGTACGCTTATTAAGTTTGCGGATGATACCAAACTGGGAGGGATTGCAACTGCTTTGGAGAATAGGGTCAAAATTCAAAATGATCTGGACAAATTGGAGAAATGGTCTGAGGTAAACAGGATGAAGTTTAATAAAGACAAATGCAAAGTGCTCCACTTAGGAAGGAACAATGAGTTTCACACGTACAGAATGGGAAGAGACTGTCTAGGAAGGGGTATGGCAGAAAGGGATCTAGGGGTTATAGTGGACCACAAGCTAAATATGAGTCAACAGTGTGATGCTGTTGCAAAAAAAAAGCAAACATGATTCTGGGATGCATTAACAGGTGTGTTGTGAGCAAGACACGAGAAGTCATTCTTCCGCTCTACTCTGCGCTGGTTAGGCCTCAGCTGAAGTATTGTGTCCAGTTCTGGGCACTGCATTTCAAGAAAGATGTGGAGAAATTGGAGAGGGTCCAGAGAAGAGCAACAAGAATGATTAAAGGTCTAGAGAACATGACCTATGAAGGAAGGCTGAAAAATTGGGTTTGTTTAGTTTGGAAAAGAGAAGTCAGAGAGTTTTCAGGTATCTAAAAGGGTGTCATAAGGAGGTGGGAGACAACTTGTTCATCTTAGCCTCTAAGGATAGAACAAGAAGCAATGGGCTTAAACTGCAGCAAGGGAGGTTTAGGTTGGACATTAGGAAAAAGTTCCTAACTGTCAGGGTGGTTAAACATTGGAATAAACTGCCTAGGGAGGTTGTGGAATTTCCATCTCTGGAGATATTTAAGAGTTGGTTAGATAAATGTCTATCAGGGATGGTCTAGACAGTATTTGGTCCCACCATGAGGGCAGGGAACTGGACTCGATGACCTCTCGAGGTCCCTTCCAGTCCTAGAGTCTATGAACCTATGCTGCATTCCCTCGCTTTCATGCCCCAATACACTTGCTGCCATCTCTCCCTTTCTTCTGTCAATGTGCCTGTCTCTAGATCTTTTCTGTCCTTTTGTTTCCTTCTTGCTTTTTACTGTGCATTTTCTCTCTCTGTATATTAAATATCTATTCGTTCTTTTTCCTGAGTCTCTTTTGGTTCCCATTCAACAGGAGGCTGTAGGTTCCACTAATGGCTTTGTGAAGCAGGACCACATCCCTCCCCTCTTCTCGCCCTTCCCCCCCCCCAGGGGGGGTTGAATGCCAGCAGAAGCATAAAAGAGAAGTTTGGGCCAATGATTGTCTGCCTATGGTTATAGTCCTAGGCATGTGATCTGCTCCCTTGGATGGCTCCAAGGGCCAATATGGGACAAGGGAGGGAAGGAAGGTAGACTTTAAGAAACAACCTGACACTTTACCCAAATCCACAAGAAGATATTCACAGTGTGATGCTCCCTATTCGTCTCCTCTGCCTCCCACCTTGAACAAGTCTGGCAACCCAGATCAGAAAACATTGCTTTAGAGTGAGATTTTTCAAAAGAACTCAGCATTGACTTACCCATTAACTTCAGTGAGAGCAGAGTTAACTCCCACCCAAGATGATGGAAGTTGAAAAATCCACTTCTGACGCTGCTTCAAGCAAATCAGTAATACAAATAAAGAAGTAAGAAGACAAATAAAATAATGGCAAATGAAAACAAGCTGCAATCCAATCTAATTGGACTTATGAGAAGTACTGAGTGCCCTCAACCCCCAGAGTTGAAAGGGCTGAACACCCTTCAAAATCTGACCTTAAGTGACCAAGTAATTCAGTGGAGACTCTCCTGATTAGCACTGTGTGATGCTAACATGTCCAATGTGAATAAAAGAGTTTATTATTGGTTTTCCATCAGTTCTATTTGGTTGAACATTTTGGGCATTCACCCAACATTCTGGCAGTTTCACAGTTGAAAGCGGATTTGCCCACCTGCAAACATTCCTTTCTGCCTGTGGGAACATTGAGAACTGTATGACTGTATATAGCTCCATCTCAGACAGACCACCAGCAGGAAGATGGCTCAGAAGCAGCTGTTCCCCTACACTACTAGAGAACTGGGTACTTACAGAAAGAGCAATGTGGGACCCACAGGGATTATGGATAGTTATGTGGGCAACACTGATAAGTGCAAAGTAATGCACATCGGGAAAATAATCCCAGATATACATGTACAGTGATGGTTTCTAAATTAGCTATTACCACCTAAGAAAGATCTTGGAGTCACCAGGCATAGTTCTCTGAAAATTTCCATTCTGTGTGCAACAACGGTCTAAAAGGCTAACAGTATGTTAGGAACTATTAGGAAAGGGACAGAAAATAAGACAAAAAATATCTTAACGCCACTACATAAATCCATAGCCACACCTTGAATACTGTGTCCAGTTCTGGTCGCTCCATCTCAAGGAGGATATAGTAGAACTGGAAAAGGTTCAGAGAAGGGCAACAAAGATGATCAAGGGTCTGGAACGGCTTTCATACGAGGAGTGACTAAAAAGATTAGACAGAGGTCTAGAAAACCACAAATACAATATAATACAAAAACCTGGGATCACTTGAATAGGCAGTGGGTTTAATACAATCAAGAGGAAGCACTTTTTCACACAACCCACAATTAACCTGTGGAACTCAACTCCATGGTGTGGTGTGATGGCCAAAAATAGAACTGTGTTAAAAAAACTGTAAACGTTTATGGAGGATAGGTCCATCAATGACTCTGAAGCTATTCAAAAATAAAGTCCAAGAGGAAAATGTAATTTCTCCAGTTACCCACAAGTTAGTCCAATATGATCTTGACATGTAAAATAGTTCTGGGCTGAGTACTAGGTACTCCAGAAATATTATTCGCTAACTGCCTGAGCCTCTAATATCACTCCTCAACCCTTGATGAGCTCTCATATTTTATATCTTTTCCACAAATGGGTAACAGCATGGCAGATGGTTTAAGCTGGAAATTAAACCAGCAGGCAGATCAGTAGTGACGTGTTAAATTTTATGTAAAGTTGCTTGGGGAGAAGGATCAATGCAGCTCATTCTGCACTGCATTGCAGCTTGTATTGTCATTGAGACTTGTGCAAACTCAGAGAAAAGTGGTTGCAAAGATCTATCAGCTCATAAAATAGCATTTTACAACCACTTTGCAGGGGTGTAATTAACTAAGGAACGAGCAAGGCAGTGGAGAATCAGGCCCCAAAAGATTTTAAGGAGCAAGCAAGACAAGTAGAGATTGGCCTTAAGTTTTGTACAACAGCCACTACTTTCGCTCCTCACTTGTAAGCTTCACAGCTGCGAAACGTTTATGGAAAGAGAAAACAATTACAGTGCACTACCACTGGAGGAGCTTAAATAATTTAAGGATCATGTCGTCCTATTTGTTTTATTCCATCTTTTCTCAAGAACCAGATGTTGCTCAATCTAACCCCCTTTAATTTCAGCACATGGAGTTGGGTTTCTCTTTGTCTCCAAGTATATATAGACCACATATGCCCTCATGAAAATTCAGAATGATTGCCTTCAGAATAGTATGATGGGAGGGGAGGGGTTCCTCTTGTGAGTGAATCCTGGAAACAGTCCCTTTCTGGTCTCCCAGCAAAAACATCAAAACTCATAAGCCATCTGTCCTTTTTTATATGGGACTGTTGGCAAGCCTGCAGAAAACTGTAATGTCATTATACAATTAAACTAATGCATTTAGGTAGAAAAACATGTTGTAAATATAAACATACATTTGTGTACAAAACATAATGTGGACTTGTTATCGGTACGGCAATAAGATCTTTGCACTTTGTACACAAATTTGCAGAGGGTCAGTAGAGTTGAGGTCTGTTATTTCTCACCTCTATATATTATTTATTTTAAAACATTTTCGCTGCTAACAAGCATGTTACCTCTGGAGACACAAATCCACAGTTTGAGAACTGCAAAACTAAGCATCTTTGATGGTATCTTCTAGACTGAGCACTGAGTCCCATTGGGTAGATAGAAAAATTAACCTAAATAATCTATACAGAAGCCTGTGGAACCCCATAAAATTGGGTCCCTAATCCATGAACTATTAGAACTCATTTACAAAACTTTTCTTAAACATTACATGAATATATTGTCTCATGGTATAGAATTAGAATTTATAATCCGTATTCCATGAGAAAATGTATCTTAATTAAAACTATCTTTACATAGGTTTTTCCATCAAAAATCAGATTTAAATAAAAAAAAATCCGTGGTTTTTTTTTAAAGTTATTGATTTTTATCCACCTTGACAGCGGGGCATGGTGTGGGGGAAAGATTGGTCCCCAACTGGAGTGAGGCAGGGGCCAGGGGCAAGATGAGCACAGTAGGGCATGGGGGGAGGATTAGTCCTTGGTGACTGGAGCAAGGCAAGGGCCGGGGGCAAAAGCACAGCGGGGTGGGAGCTAGAGTTGGTTCCTGGAGCAAGGGAGGGGCCAGGAGTAAACTGTAAGCGCAGCAGGGCTGGGGAGGGAGTAAACAGGCTCCCCCCCACCCCTGCCCACATAGAGTGGGTACCTACCTTCTCCCTGGTTCTAGCCCATTCTCTTCATCTCTCTCTGCACTGAGCTGAGGGTGGAGGTGCACTGAGCACAGGGCTGGGGGTGCAGGGTCTGGGAGGGAGGGTGCTGGAGCAGGCTGGGAATTGGGGTGCAGGGTCTGGCCAGGAGCTAGGTTGAGGAAGGGGCAGGAGGTTGGGGTGTGGAGCGCTTACCTAGGGTAGCTCCCATTTGGTGCAAGGGGTGCAGGTGGGAAGGTGGGGGGGGTGCAGGAGCTCCCGTTTGGTGTTCAGGGTGGGGGTGGGGATGTGGGGGGGTGCAGGAGTCAGGGCATGGAGTGTGGGGGGGCTGGGTATGTGTGGGGGTGCAGGAGTCAGGACTGGGGGCATGTGAGGGGGTGCAGGACTCAGGGCATGAGGTGTGGGGGTGGAGTCAGGGCTGGGGTTATGGGGGTGTGTGGAGGTGTGCAGGAGTCAGGGTAGAGGGCTGGAGATGTGGGCTAAGGTCATGGGGGTGCTCCCAGCTCCCTGCCCTAAGCAGCTCACGGCAGGGGGCTGGAGAGGGTATGCCTTGATTCCACCCCCTTCTCCAAGGCCCCACCCCCGCCTCTTCTCCACCTTCTCCCCAGAGCGGCACTAGTGCACTGCGGCCCCGCTCCTCCTCCTCCCTCACATGGCGAACAGCAGATCGGTGGGGGGGGGGGAAATGTAGCACCCTCTGGGGAAGAGGCGGGGGAGGAGCTTAGCTGCCGGCAGAGCCTGCCCTGCTGCAGCAGGAACCCCAGGAGCCGGCAGCACCAAGCTTCTGCCCCTGCAGGAGAGAGCGGGGGGCGGGGCAGAGGAGAGCGGGCCTGGCCGGGGCCTCTTTGGAGCGTGGGCCTGGCACCATGGTAAATCCGGCCCTGGTGTAGATGGGTCAAAATGGTCTTAAACACGGTGTTAAATAGAGTTATCCTGAGCAGGGTTAGATAACTCAATGATAAAAGCAGAAAGCTGGTCTCCACTAGTGCTCCCATTCCACGATTGCCAGCAATAGTGCAAGAGTCATGGTGAGAGAATTTGAGAAAAGCCTGAGAGTAAACAGCTTTAGATCTAGCCTTTTAGCAAGATGTTCAATAGACTTTTCTGGCAGAACACATGCCCCCAGCTTAGTTCCGATTTTCCTCGTTTGTTTCTAGGCATTGCTTCATTTAGAGCAAACAGGCCACCACTCTCACCACTCATGCCTTGAATGACCTACTCAAGCAGCATGAACTCGAATATTCGTTTCATACACTCATGTTGTATGTTAGAGAATGGCAGCTTTGCTATGCTGATCATACTCTTCTTCTTTTCTATTAAAAACATTCCAAGGATTATTTTTTTGCTGCAAGAAAGGACTGATTGTTTGAAATAGCTTTCCATAAGTAATGCATTCTAATAGCATCTTTCTCCACAGTTTTATTTTGGGATTGGCAACACATCTCAAACTGCTGGATATAATCTGTGTTTTTTTATTTTCTATGCAGTATAGTACTTGGAAGACACAGACATGTCTGATTTGGGAGTCACCAAAGAAGTTTTGCTAACAAAGTATCCAGAGTGTAATTTAAAGTGGGAATTTTCAATAGTGGCACTATGAGCCAGGGACTAGTTGCTCTCTCCTCAACCTTAGTGAAAACCTGCCAATCCTGACTGGTTTATGGAGCATTGCAGTTACTCTGACTTGTGACTCTTATATACTGTAACACATTCAACGGTTTTACTTTAAACCACAAAAGGAAAGAAATTCAAAGTTAACCACTTGCTTTCTCCTGAGTATTATGCAAGACGTGCAAACCTGCCCTGCAGGATTCTTCATGAAAAGGCCACCTTTAGCTTTCCTTCGCTATATATCCAAATAGAATTCACCTACTGCATTGTTCAAAGTACTAGTTCCTACTTAAGACATCATTGATTTCAGTGAGAAGTCAATAGAGCACCGGCATTAGAGGAACAGTGTCAGAAGGGTTAAAGAAGACAGCATGCAGATTAATTCTCCATTCCTACCTCCTAGTAGGCAAACCAGCACAAGTTAAGCAGCGTGCACCACCTTAGACAGTTTTAGAGAAATCTACTTTGCAAATGAAATATTCTAGGCAGAGTGCATAAGAAATTTCCTGCACTAAAATGTATCTAACTAGTTATACACATTTATATTGACCCACTCACCAATGTGGACATGCACATTAAAAATAAAATACTAATTTGGCCCATCCAATATATGACAAAGTTATCCCATCATCTCATTCTGATTTTTCTTGGGCAGCTCAGCTTCATCCTAGAGTAAATTTGATCCTGAAGTTATAAAGTGGAATTCCTGGAAATCCAATCTGCTTCTGGGAAGAGAGGAAACTCAGGCTTTTGTGTAGATTAGGGTTACCATCTGTCCGGGTTTCCCCGGACATGTCCGGCTTTTTCAGTGTTAAATGGCCGTCCGGGGGGAGATTTCTAATCAAGTAGAAATGTCCGGGATTTCCCCTTTCCCCTCCTGCGGAGTGTGGCGCGGCTGATTGGACGCCTGGCCTGATTGAAAGCCGCTCGCAGCCATTAGGGCCTCTAGCAGCCATAGTCCCTCTCCCTCCCCCTCCTCCCCCACAGAGCAGCAGCAGTGTTTGATTCCATGTGGAGCCTGCATTTCTCCCTCTGCCTGGTGAGTGGGGGGAGCAGGGCAGGTGGCGGGGTGTGTGTGTGTGTGTGTGTGTGTGTGTGTGTGTGTGTGTGTAGAGGCTGCAGGGGCAGGGCAGGCAGAGGGCGGAAGAGGCTGCAGGGCGAGTGGAGAGCAGGGGGCACAGAGGCTGCAGGGGTGGGGGGGTGCAGAGGCTGCAGGGGCAGGGCAGGCAGGGGGCGCAGAGGCTGCAGGGCGAATGGGGAGCAGGGGGCACAGAGGCTGCAGGGGCGGGGTGGTGCAGAGGCTGCAGGGCCAGTGGGGAGCAGAGGGCACAGAGGCTGCAGGGGTGGGGGGGTGCAGAGGCTGCAGGGGCAGGGCAGGCAGGGAGTGCAGAGGCTGCAGGGCGAGGAGGAGCAGGGCAGGCAGGGGGTGCAGAGGCTGCAGGGCGAGTGGGGAGCAGGGGGCACAGAGGCTGCAGGGGCGGGGGGGTGCAGAGGCTGCAAGGGCAGGGCAGGCAGGGGGCGCAGAGGCTGCAGGGTGAGTGGGGAGCAATGGGCACAGAGGCTGCAGGGGTGGGGGGTGCAGAGGCTGCAGGGCGAGGAGGAGCAGGGCAGGCAAGGGCATAGAGGCTGCAGGGACTGCGGGCGAGTCAGGAGCAGGGAAGCACTTAGCAACCCCCAACCAAGATCAGAGCGGGAGGGAGGAGGGGGAATGCGGGGTGCTCAGAGGAGGGGGCAGAGTTGGGGCAGGGACTTTGGGGAAGGGGTTGGAATGGGGGCGGAGAAGGGGTGGGGTTGGGGCGGAGTTGGGGCAGGGCCGGGGGCGGGACCGAGGCCCCGTGGAGTGTCCTCTTTTTTAAATGTTTGAATATGGTAACCCTAGTTTAGATAACTTACATAGGTTTACACAATGTTGAGTGCTGCTCAACTATGTGGTGATGGGTGAGAAAGAGAGATCAACGGAAACTAACATTGATAAGAATAAGTAATACTAATAATAATAAAGGGGTCAGAAAGCAGAAAGAATTTTAGTTCCTAATTTTCAAAAGTGCTGAGCACCCACAATACCATCTGAAGTCAATAGGAATCATGTCTGCTCAGTGCCTCTGGAAATCAGATCCTTACTTTTAAAAATGTCCAGCTACAACAAAGATCAAGAACCAGATCTCTGGCACAAATGGGTGCCATTTTCCGCTCAAGGTCTCCTGAGCCCCCAAGATTCCTATTTCTCCTGGTACCCTCTGGCTAAGCCCCACCAAAGCCAATAGGAAGTGCTAGATACTCAATGCTAGACCTTCTGAAAACTAGCTTATGGAATTAGGAGTCTAATTTTAGGCTGCCAATTTTGAAAATCTTGGCCTTCAGTAATGATTTTTTTAAAACTGAGACTAAATTGTTCCAATTCTTGCAGTTTGAAGGAAGATACGTACGTTGTCAGGGTTGATTTCTGAAGGACAGTCCTGTTAGACATGACATCCATGTTTATGCTGTTTTGTCCCGTGTCAGAGGCAGCTCAGCTAGACAAAATACTGCTACAGCTTCAGGCATGCATGCATATACACAGATACACACTCTTAATCAAGCTTCCAAATTAATTACCAATCTCTGACCAAATTTATCCAATCTTACATTTAAACTTGCTTTGAAAAATTGTTGCAAATCAGCATTTAGGACGATCTCTAGATTTTTAATGATTAACCACATCCACTTAATGAAATAATCAGTCACCACATTGTCTGGCATTTATTCTTTGTTTTAGATCATCATTTGGAAGGAACAGTAATGCAAACAATTGTAAACACTGTCTCCCTTTACCAAGCAAAGTCATTCAGGTGCTCAACCACAGAATTCATTCTGCATTTGTTCTCAGCTTGGCCCAGACTCTCACAATACATACTAATAGATCTGTTTATAGTTTTATTTCTAGATCTCGCTTCTTTAGAAAAGCACAACTAGGTAAGAAAACATCAAGGTTGTGATACAATCCAACAGAAGCAAGGAATCAACCAAATCTGAAGATGAAATTTAACCTGAGCTAATTGTGATTAGTCAGTCAATCCAAACCTTATTGTCCCAAGGTAAAATCTACAGCGAAAAGATTAGTTCTTATTTATAATGGGGATGTAGTGAACTTTTATGAGTCTTTTACAGCCTCTAGACTAGCAGAAATCAAACAGTACAGGGCCATACTTGGAAATCCAGAGATCCCAGATTCAGTCCCAGCCAAAAAAACCATGGAGTTATTGTTACAAATTATCTAAAAGCATGCGTCTATACATCTTGAACTAAAGGACCTAGCCAATTAGCTTAGAGACAGTAGAAGACTCATATCTATACATGATCTGGTTGCTAGTGTAGAATAAAGAACCATAAGTAGTAAATCCATATATTATTTACAAGTCTCTGAATTATAAGTTTGGTATCTGAGGGCCTTAAAAGATTTAAATATTCTCTTAAATTATTAAGTGTAAACAAAAGGAGTCCCCTGTTGTATAAAAAAGTAGTATATTTTATTTGATTGCTCTCTTTTTAAAAGAATCAGGGGCACTAGATGGCTCAGGGTATTTGTAATGAGAAAGGGTCCGAGCCAAAGCCCACAGAAATCAATAGAAAAAATTCCCATTGACCTCAATGGTCATTGGATCAAAACCCAATCACCTCTAGATCCTGCATTACCAGGTCCTCCATGACTGAAACTTACTACCTTCTGTCAGCTCTAAATATGGCCTGTGAGAAATAAGTCTGTTGTTGCAAATCCTAGTACCTAGTGATACAAAAACAAAAACAAACAAACAAAAAACACCCTGCACATCTTACCATGCAAGTTGGCTGCTTTAGCACAAACACCAAGGTCTGAGGGCTGCCCATTAAAGAGCACTGAAAGGGAAGCGAGCACTGCTACTTGGTGCACTGTACAGACAGAGGAATTCAGTCCCAGCGGCTCTATTCTTCCAGTTCCTCTGGTACCTTTCACAGATACTAAAATCACTTCAGACTTAAAATAAAGAAATCTTCTTCAGCTGACCAGCAAATCTGGATACTAGATAGGATTTTGCCACCAGATGGCAAACTTGAAGCAACTACAACTAGTTCCAGGTCACTGCTGCTTAGCTTTATGTGGCAGCATCAGCTATGCTCGATTCTTGTACATGGTTCTACAGAGAAGCAGGAAGAAATAAAGGAAATCTCTGCAAAGATATGTAATCGGAAGTTGCAGCGTGGAGGTTATTTTAAAAGAACAAAAATACACCCTTCTTAGGTCCAGAGAAATGCAACCTTGTTTCTAGTACAAGTTAGGAGATGAGAGTTATGAGATGAATTCTACATACTGAAATGTAATCAGACTAAGAAACAGCAGTTGATTTGTCTTCAACAGAGAAAGGGAAAGTGTGTAATATCTTTAATATATGGATGGCTGGGTAGACTAAATGACTGTCGCACAGAAGGTTTATCTGTAAACATTGCAGCAAGCCTTAAGATTTTTACCACAATAAATGATTGGTTTCAATCAAATGCTGCTAAAACGAAAGGCAAGGCCCACAGGAGTAATTACCAGTCTCTTGACTGAAACAAAGGGCAATTACAACAAGCTGAAGTATGCTCACAATAGCTGAGCACTTGATTATAGAGTGCTGCAGCAATCAGCAAGCAAGAGACTTTTTTGCCTACATGATCACTGTTTGATATTATTGTGAGGGGAGGGGCTCAGTTAACGCAAAGCCTCATTTTCCCTTTTTAAAACATGTGGTGCAAACTTAAAACATTGGAAATGTTCTAAACAGAGCTTGAACTAGAAGCCCAGTGAGGAAAACACACTAAGGCCTTGTCTACACTGGCAAGTTTCTGCACAGTAAAGCAGCTTTCTGCAGTGTAACTCCCAAGGTGTGCACACTGCCAAGCCACTTAGTGCGCAGAAACTGTGCAGTTGCAGCGCTGTAAAAAAAACACCCTGACAAGAGGTGTACAGCTTTCTGCGCCGGGGCTATAGCACTGCGGTGCCAGTGTAGACACTGTGGTTGATTACAGCGCTGCGATTGGCCTCCGCGAGGTGTCCCAAAATGCTTGTTCTCGCCTCTCTAGTCATCGGTTTGAACTCTACTGCCCTGCCCCCAGGTGAACAACCATGAGCCCCACCCCTTAAATTCCTTGGGAATTTTGAAAGACCTCTTCCTGTTTGCTCAGTGATGTGTGCAGTTGTCTCAGCGCATCTTTCCAGGTGACAAGGCTTGCTCCACGCACCAGTGATCCCCCGCTTGGAGCACTGCCGAGCTGCTGGATCTCATCAGCATTTGGGGAGAGGAGGCTGCCCAGTCTCAGCTGCACTCCAGCCATAGGAATTATGATACCTACGGACAGATTTCACGATGCATGATAGAAAGGGGCCATCACCGGGACACACTGCAGTGCAGGGTCAAAGTGAAGGAGCTCCGGGACACCTATCACAAGACACAGAAGGCAAACCGCCGCCCGGTGCTGCGCCCAGTTCTGTAAAGAGCTGGATGCAATAGTCGGTGATGACCCCACCTCCACTGCGAAGGCCACTGTGGATACTTCGGTGGCTCGCATGCCAGTCAAGAGTGGACCAAGCCAGGAGGAGGAGATCTTGGATGAGGATGTGGAGGGGGAGGGAGAATCAGAGGCAGAGGATGACTCAGAGGTCAGAGATGCTCAGCAAGGAGATCTTCTCTGCCCCAGAGGAGGCTAGCCAGTCACAGCTATCAGAACTTGGTGAAGTGCTAACAGGAGAAGAGGCCCTTGGTAAGTGGCTTTGATTTTGGGAATCACTGAAGCGAGTTGTTGGGGGCAGGAGGATTGCATAAAGCAGGTTTGTGTCTGTACGATACATGTACCACCACATGCCTAGTCTGAGCAGCGAATCTGCCTCAGAGATCTCCATGAAACTCTCAGGGAGATACTGGGAAATCCGCTGCTGCAGGTTCTTTGGCAGAGCTGCTTTGTTTCTTGCCCCATGAAGGGTAACTTTCCCATGCCACTGTGCAGACACAGGGGGTGGAGGGGGAGGGAACCATTGCTACACAGGTAAGCCACATAAGGGCCAGGGTGGAAGCCGCAGTCTTGGAGAAGACCCTCCCTTGATTCCCTGCTCATACTCAGCAGTGAGATATCTTCCATAATGAACACAGCTTGTAGAAAATGTGGGGACAGTAATCATTAGAAGGCCCCTCCACCCCCTACAGTGCTGGCTCTCCCCAAGAGCCATGTACCCAGTGTACAGTATGGTCCTGGAACACTGATTTCCCCTGCCCCTGCGGTTACTCACCATTTTGGAGGTCTTGTGGCTCATGTGTGCTTGCCAGTTAGTGAGAGGTATGTGAATAGTGGCTGTGTTTTAAATCACTGAATCAGTGGTCTGTGTGTTGCAAACAATACTGCTCCTGTAAAATGTTGCATTTTGGCTTCACAGATATGATCTTGGGAGCCCAGCCTCTCTCTTTCTTATCACCAGCTGAATGGCTGTGCAGAATTAGAGAGTGGCCATGAAGAACTAAAGAGGACTTTCTGCATGATGTTACAATGCACTCCACGGCTGAAAAACAAAATTGAAGGAGTGGTGGGACAGTGAGAAGTGGGACTGAAAGGAGAATGCGGCATGCCAGAACGAAGCCACGGAGCGGCTCTTAAACGTTATGGAGCACCAAGTGGACACACTCCAGGCACTACTAGCGCTGCAAACCGAGCAGCTCCATGCCCGCCCTCCCCTGTAGCTGCTGTCACAAAACTCTTTCCCATGCACCCCTCAGCCACCGCCAACACACTCTTCTCAACCTCCTGTCTCCAGTCTGTACCTGCTGCATTCCACTCTTCCCTCATCACAGTCCAGCACTGCAGACTCCCAGTACCCACCGCACTCAACACCCGTCCCTCTGCAGTTTAGCCCTGCTACTCCAAAGGAGAAGGTTGGATATGATACCTGGACATACACATACACAAATCTTTAACCGTCCCGGGACCCCACCTCCTCCTGCGACCCTCCCGTCCTCCAACCTCCTGAGTGCTGATGTGTTTTTTTGTTTGTCTCTCTCCTCCAGTAGTTGTTTTTTAATAAAAGAATAGTTTTGTTTTGAAAGCAATCTTTATTCCATTAATTGAAAGCTAACAGAGCCCTGCAAAGCAACAGGCAATTTTCTTAATTCTTCATAGTGCATTGTCTGCACCAATCACGATTACCTCCTAGCATTGCAAGCGCTTCACTCCCGAGCATAGCAACAAATATTAGTGGCTTTCAGCTTCAAAATGCTGCCTCAAGGCATCCCTGATCCTTATGACCCCGCGCTGCGCTCCTCTAATATCCCTGGTCTCTGGCTGTTCAAATTCAGCCTCCAGGCACTGAGCCTCAGCAGTCCAGCCCTGAGTGAAGCTTTCACCCTTCCCTTCACAAATATTATGGAGCATACAGCATGCGGCTATAAGCATAGAATATTGTCATCAGCCAGGTCCAGCCTTCCATATAGGCAGTGCCAGTGGGCCTTTAAATGGCCAAAAGCTGGTCATTCTGCACTTGCTCAGCCTATTGTTGAACCATTCCTTGCTGCTGTCAAGGTGCCCCATGTATGGCTTCATAAGCCATGGCATTAAGGGATAGGCAGGGTCTCCCAAGTTCACAATGGCATTTTGACTTTCCCTACAGCGATCTTTTGATCTGGGAAGAAAATACCTGCTTGCAGCTTCCTGAACAGGCCAGTGTTATGAAAGATGCGTGCGTCATGCACCTTTCCGGATCAGCCTGCGTTAGTGTCCGTGAAATGCCAATGGTGATCCACAAGTGCCTGGAGAACTACTGAGAAATTCCCCTTCAATTAATGTACTTGGTGGCTAGGTGGTCTGGTGCCAGAATTGGAATATGCGTGCCACTTATCACTCCTCCGCAGTTAGGAAGCCCATTTGTGCAAAGCCATCCACAATGTCACGCACATTGCCCAGAGTCACAGTCTTTCGGAGCAGGATGCGATTAATGGCCCTGCACACTTCCGTCAACACGAGTACAATGGTCAACTTTCCCACTCCAAACTGGTTAGCGACCAATCGGTAGCAATCTGGAGTAGCCAACTTCCACAGTGCAATCACCACATGCTTCTCCAATGACAGGGCAGCTCTCATTCTCATGTCCTTGCGCCACAGGGCTGGGGCGAGCTCATCTCACAGTCCCATGAATGTGGCATTCCTCATTCAAAAGTTCTGCAGACACTGCTCATCATCCCAGACGTGCATGGCAATGTGATCTCACTACTTGTGCTTGTTTCCTGAGCCCAAAAGCGGCATTTCCCTGTGGTCAACACCTCCATGAATGCCACAAGCAATCTCGTGTCATAGCTACTACACGTGGCGAGATCAATGTCGAACTGCTCTTGCCTTTTAGTTAAAGGAATAACTCCACTGCCACTTGTGACGTGTTAGTGAGAGCGAGCAGCATATTGGTCAACAGAGCCGGATCCATTCCTGCAGACCAAAGAGGCAGAGTGCGCAGTACACAAACCATTAAAGATGGCGCCAAATGTGGATGGAAGCACAAGGATTGCTGGGATGCGAAGCAATGCATCACTGGGCATTGGGACAGGACCCAGGATGCCCCGTGACCCCCTCCGCCTTCCCACAACTCTTACCACCAGAAAAGGAAGAGATGCTCTGTGGGATAGCTGCTCAGAGTGCACCACTCCAAATACCCCTGCAAGTGCCACAAGTGTGAACATGCTATTTCCCAGGAAGCTGACAATGTGAACACACACAGCGGTTTCCCTTCAGCGCTCTCTGAGCGGCACTGTAACTGCCAGTGCTGTAACTCTGCCAGCATAGACATATCCTAAGACATAATTTAGAAATTTCCCCCTAACTAAACACTACATGCAAGCGCCAGCACTGCCTGGCCATTCGTGTGCCAGCAAAAAGGGGGAAGGTGGGCCTCTCTGAGCCAGTACTTCATGGCATCCCTGTCTCTCCTCCTGATTCTCAATAGTCTAGAGATGTGAGAATAGAAGGGCAGCATAAAGAGAACCACAAGGGGAAAGAGAGTGACAGACATGCATATATGTACTCCAGGGAATGCAAATGCAAGGAAGGAATGGACCAACTTACAAACCAGCATCTTCTTGGTGTTTGCCATCTTGTGCTTCATTAAAAATATCTCAAGCACTTCTGACTACTCAGAAAACCCTCCGTCACTGACCTGGAGCAAGTCACTTCACCTCTCTGTGCTCCATTTACTCTCCCATTCTTGGTCTGTCTAGTCTCAGACTGCCTGTTCTTTGGGGGCAGGAACTCTCTCTTACTACATGTTTGTACAGTGCCTAGCACAGGGGTGGGCAAACTACAGCCCAGGGGCCACATCCAGCCCTTCAGGACATTTTAATTGTCCCTTGAGCTCCCTACAGGGAGCGGAGTCTGGGCTTGCCTTGCTCCACGTGTGCCGTGGCTCTGCACGGCTCCGGGAAACAGCAGCATGTCCCCCTTCTGGTTCCTACTCATAGGGGAAGCCAGGGGGCTCTGCACATTGCCCCTGCCCCAAGTGCTGCCCCTGCAGGTCCCATTGGCCAGGAACCACAGCCAATGGGAGCTGCAGGGGCAGTGCTTGTGGATGGGGCAGCATGCAGAGCCGCCTGGCTTTGCCTCCGTGTAGGTGCTGGACGGGGGATATGCTGCTGCTTCCGGGAGCTGCTTGAGGTAAGCGCCACCCAGAGCCTGCACCCCTGACCCCTTCCTCCGCCCTAAACCCCAGCCCTGACCCCCTCTCCCGCCTCCAAACCCCTTGATCCCAGCCTGGAACTCCCTCTTTCACCCCCAACCCCTCATCCCCAGACCCATCCCAGAGCCTGCACCCCAGCTGGAGCCCCCACACCCCAACCCAGAGCCCCCTCCTGCACCCTGAACTCCTCATTTCTGGCCCCACCCCAGAGCCCGCACCCCCAGCTGGAGCCCTCACCCCTCCACACTCCAACCCCCAATTTCGTAAGGATTCATTGCCCACCATACAATTTCCATATCCAGATGTGGCCCTCGGGCCAAAACGTTTGCCCACCCCGGCCTAGCACAATGGGGTTCCAATATTTAATACAGTCTCTACGCACGGCCCGGTCACAGAGTATCTCTTGAGCACTCACCAGACTTCTGTGAGAGATCCAGCTGTTGGATCTGTTGCAGCTTCGGAGTCTGAACAGAGTCCATGCATTACCCCTGGCTTGGGTTCTCTAGGCTCCCTCTCTGTCTAGTATCCCCTCATGAGGGCTGAGACCTCACGATCCAACTGCCAAGCCCCTGGAATCAGTGCTGATTCTCCATTCTCCCCCATAACTTAAACACACCATCCCGAGAACTCCAGTGTTCTGGGTCCACAGGTTAACTCTTCAAGGGCACAAGGCATATGTAACATATAAAACACATCCAGACAGACTTTGCACTGGATTCTAAAATACCATTGCTCTTTCTTTAAGAGTACGAGAAATGCAGAGCTAAACAAAAATAATAAACCCCACATGCATTTCCCTGCCACATTTTCCCCACTACTCTGGAGTTTTCTTTGAGGTGCATTCTGGGTGCTCTGGAGATGGCCAGAACCCTTCTGCTGCAGCTTGAAACCTCTCTTTCCATCTAGGTCAGCTTGCTTTGACATTGGTTGGTCCTTTAACTCCATGGAGTTAAACCATGCCTCACATGTTCTTCCCTGCTCTCCGAAGCCTCTTCTACGATGGTCTTCCCGACTCACCCAGCCGCTGTGGGTTTTTAAAAGTGAGCATCAACACCCTTTTCTTTGCCCTGGTGCTGGCACTTTCCCACTCTTCAACATCAGCCACTGCGGATAGGTGGGAGAAAACTGGTTCTCCTTGCTTCAGCTAACCCATTGTCCGAAGCTGCTTCCACCTGAAAAGGCAGTGGTTGAGTTCTAAAGAGCCTGTTGTCCCTGGGCAGGACATCTGAAGAAGTGGGGTTTTTTACCCTATGAAAGCTTATGCCCAAATAAATCTGTTAGTCTTTAAGGAGCCACTGGACTCCTCATTGTTTTTGCGGATACAGATTAACATAGCTACCCCTCTGATACTTAAAAATCTATGTCAGTCATATGCAACTATTAAAAAATGTGTCCCTTGTAAGCTCTTTGGGCATGAGACTGTCAGTTATTATATGTTTGTACAGCACTTAGCAAAATGGGGCTTCAACCTTGATGGCCTCTAGGCACCACCACAACAAATGTTATAACAATTTGAATTTACTGTATATTTGCTAATAATCTTGTTTATGTTTAAAATACCGACTGTACAGCACCGGTATTTCTTTAGTATACATATCCTTGTTGTTTAGTAAGTACAAAAATTACACTATGACGCTATCAATCACACACAATACTTTTAAAAAAATTATTTATAAAATCATTTTTCAGTTAAATATTTGAGCATCAAATTGCCGGCACAGCGAGTGGGGGGATTCCAGGATTGCTGGTGTGGCAATTCGCGGGGGGGGGGGGGGGGGGGGGGGAATCGAGAGTTAATTTTTTTTCCTCCACTTCCCTCCCAACCTCCCTTCATCCCCTGGTTTTATCATTCAGCATGAACCCAATCCTCAGCATTTTAAAATCAGCAGATCTCCACTGAAGTAAATGGAGCTACACCAATTTATGCAGTGGAGGAACTGGCTTTACACTTTATTCTGAAATGAATGTAACACCTCAGGTTTAATTGGTAGACTCTGTGGAGGAAAGTAAGTTTTAAAACTTATTTTCTGATCTGTTCTTTGCAATTGCTAGTGCCAGAGATCAAGCTAATTAAACAGCGAGCCAAGAAAACTCAGATCAAAGTGGAGACATATAAAAATCAACCTTTCACAACCTTTAGTGCTTAAAAGTGTTCTGCGAAAATCCTACAGTTGTTTCAGTTGTCCCTTAGTTATGCTCCTTGTACTAGAAATAATATAAAAAGGTCAGTAAACTGAAAGAAAACAAAGATGAAGGTGAAATAAAAAAAGAGGAATAAAACCAAGCTTTGCTGAGTTTAGAGTCTGTCTCTTCTAGAATCCAAATGTCATCTAAGACTGGAGCCAGACCAGGCATTTTTAGAGGTTGGAAATTATTTGATTAACATTTTTCACCAACACTATTAATTGTTGCCATGCACTATTGGACTTACTGATTCCAACAAGATGAGAAGCAGCAGCAACATGGGAGAGGCTGTTCTTCTAATATTCCTGATGGGAATGTTGACACGTAAATTCTGTGGGAACAATTCCAATTTTTACAGGCTCAAGAAGTTTAGATACTTTGAATAAACCTTGGATAAACTCCCAGATTTTGGTTTTTATATGAATCCAGCCCAAACTTTGAGCCTTTTGAGGTTTGCTCATTACTTATTTCAGACTTATTTTTTATTTCAATGAATTGGATAAGTAAAAAGTGAGTAAAGGGACTCCCAGTTCTTTATAGAGATAATGTAATTGGGTGCTCCATGAGCAATTTCCTCCATACAACAAGAGTATTATGCATATGTCTTATTACTGTACCTTCTTGGGCCACAACTGAGAATGCTAAATTCAGGACAAACTGCTGAGAAATAGGGCAGATACACCCCAAGACTGGTGGTTAATCCCCCATAGGAAATACCAAACCAACAACAAAAGTAAACTTTTGTTTCACCACATTGGCTAACAAGATGTCATAAAAGCAGTTTCCTAAGACATTCCAGTCCTTTATTACCACTGAAAACACTAGACTTAGAGATGAGTGATTCTTTAAAACCAATCTCTTCAAATAAAAGGTTCTTCTGATCCCAAAGGACCAGCCAAACACCCAGGTCAATATATAACTTAGATCTTACCCAAAAATCATGCTGATGCCTATTCTTTAGTATCTAACACAGGGATCAGCAACCTTTGGCATGCAGCCCATCAGGGAAATCCGCTGGCGGGCTGGGATGGTTTGTTTACCTGCAGTGTCCACAGGTTCGGCCCATCGCAGCTCCCACTGGCCGCGGCTCACTATTCCAAGCCAATGGGGGCTGTGGGAAGTGGCAGCCAGCACATCCCTCGGCCCTCGCCGCTTCCCACAGCCCCCATTGGTCTGGAACAGCAAACCACAGCCAGTGGAAACTGCGATCAGCCGAACCTGCGGATACTGCAGGTAAACAAACCGTCCTGGCCCACCAGCGGATTTCCCTGATGGGTCACGTGCCAA
This sequence comes from Chrysemys picta bellii, assembly GCF_011386835.1. NCBI lineage: Eukaryota > Metazoa > Chordata > Testudines > Emydidae > Chrysemys > Chrysemys picta. The sequence goes on from NC_088798.1 coordinate 85,236,896, forward strand.
AGGTTGCCAATCCCTGATCTAACAAGAAAGAAAGAATTGGTTAAAGGAATCAAATGCATACAGTAATTGCAAAGTTCTTGGTTCAGGCTTGTAGCAGTGATGGAATAAACTGCTGGCTTGATAAGTCTCTGGTTGCTTCCAAATCATTGGAAGGACTTCAGTCCATTGGTTAGAATGCTCCCATGAAGGGGTTTCCAGGGCCTTTTATATCTTCTGCCATGTGGAGGGAAACCTACTATGTCAAACAAAGCCCTCAGCATAGCTAGTAGAAAATTACAGATGACGAGATGGGAGTTTGTAGTCACATGGGCAAGTCACTTGTGCATGCCCGATTTCACTTAGTCATTGCAGGAAGCCATTACCTATAGTCCAGACAGTATGTTTGCAGGAAGTCCATTCAGTGTAGATGGGCGTCTCCCATGGTCTATTGTCAGTTAAATGTTTCTTGTTGAGCCACTTAATTTGAATAGTCCCTCCAAGGTGTGCAGGCTAAATACCTTGTGGGCATTAGCCAAGGAGCAAACATTTGAAATACAAAATTCAAATACAAAAATGATGCATGCATACAGATAGTATAATCATAACCAGCAAATCATAACTTTTTTTCATAGACATCTTACATGCCACATTTTGTATAAGATTTGTTGCAAATATATAGCAGCGGTTGCAACAATGATCTATATGGTCATATTTTAATTAGATAATGTCACAGTAATTAACAAACTTCATTGACTTTCCTTTATGTAACAACACCCTGACTGGGTTATTTGTGAGGCCTAATTCTGGGACCTCTGGATACAGACGCATGAGCCTCTACTGCATGAGCTAAGGGACCATGAATGTTAGCTTGAAAGCAGGAGCAGATTCAGCACACTCTTTATGTGGTCCAGATACTAGAGGGAAACAAAGCCCCAACTAAATTAATGTAGGTTACATCTATTAGGCACATAGACTTGGAAGCCTAAGGATTCTGCATGGCCAGTTCTCAGATTGCAAATCTCAACCTTCATAGTAGTGCAGTAATATAGGCTCAAACTTCTCACTCAGGCAAAACTCCCACCAAGCAGAATATGAACAATTATTTGTAAATATTCTGCTGTCAGCTGAACCTCTGAAAACAAACATCCATTGATGCAGTTATTAATTCATCCCAATCATTCCACCATCTTTGACTCCTTTGCCCTTCTTTCCCATCAACTCTTAAACCTGGCTCACCCCCAACATCCACTTTCTCTATTGATGTTCCCACACTTTTGCAAAATTCCCTCCTCACCCTCAAAATGGTGTTGTCTTTCACTGAACCAGCTCAGTACTGATGTGTCCAAGTGGGTTTTAGCCCACGAAAGCTTATGCCCAAATAAATCTGTTAGTCTCTAAGGTGCCACAAGTTCTCCTCGTCCATTTCTACAATGTTATCAATCACTGTTAGTGAGCCTAGAACATTCTGAGAGCTTTTTTAAAGGGTTTTTATTTTAAGTGCTGGAGAAGGTTGACAGTCTCTATTGCTGTCAATCTGAAGTCCTATAGTAATCCAAAGGAGACATACAATATAGGCAATGACTGTGTAAACCTCCAAATACTGCTCTAGCAGCACACCTCAATGTGACTACTCCAGGGAACGAGCAATTAATTGAGACTGCTAGCAACAGTGCTATTTGGTGCTCATCTAGTGTTGGGATTCAATTGAAAGCACTTTCCTATGTGGGTAGGAGAGGCAATTTTATTTGGAATGATTCCAACACTGTACAAGTTGTGTCTGTGGTTTTAATGCCATTTACACCTGACCTCTGGGAAAGTGACTGAGAGTGAGACCTCCATCACCCTCCCCGTTCAAGGCCCCATGTTCCCTTCTGCACACACACAACAGTTCTACCTCTGTACAATGCTGCCCTCTTCACCCCTACTCCTCATTCTGCACAGTAGGTGGGAAGAAGAGTGATGATTCACCCTAGGAGAGGAGGGAACCCTTGGTTTGGGGATTAGAAAAAAAAATGGTACTCACAGCTATGCAGCATAACTCAATGATGAGAAAATGTTTTTGTTTGTTTCCATCAGACAGGACAGTGCACGCCAGAGTCTAATATCACATACAATTAGCATAGTCACTGGTACCCCTTAATCACATGAGATACTGTATCTGTCTCCCACACCTCCCTCTCTTAGCAGAGTCATTATTTACATTGCATAATGTTGCCAGTGACAGTCACCCGGACATTTAATGGCCCACACGGAGTTAGAAGCTTGAGGCCTGAAGGGTCAATATAGTTTCCTCACTCTCTGCCTCCCTTTCACTTGTAAGGGACTTGCATAACACACAAATAAAGGGTGGTCATTAATCTAGAACAGAACAGTTCTGTAGAGCTCTGACAAAGGCCATATTTTCTCTTTTCTAGGTTACAGACAACATTTTTAGGAGAAGTAGCGTCCATCACTAGTTATTGAAATGTGGCTAGAGAGTGGAGTCTCACTCGTGTGGTCCTCACATTCCAACAGATACAAGGATAGTCTAGTGGCTAAGCTACAGGCTTGCAAGTCAATAGATGTGAGTTTTCTGCCTGCCTTTGCCAAAAATTTCCTGTATGACCTTGAGCAAGTCACAACCTCTCTCTCTCTCAGTTCTCTCATTGGTAAAATTGGGTAAGAACTAACTTCACAGGAGCTTTAGGGAGGCTCAGTGCAAAAATATTTTTGTCAAGCAAAGTGAGACCTTCAGATGGACACCCAGAATTGGCTGCGTCTTTTTACAGAACTGTCTGAAGAAGGAAAGGGCTAGATGTACTGTGGAGGAGGAAGGGAGTTTGTTGTAAACACATCTGCTCCAACATCTGTTCAGATATTATACTTAGTGCAAAGCGTTGTGGGACATGCGGGCCTGTGGCTCAGAGCATGAGAAACACAAGGTGCCAACAGAGAGTGCAGACAGATACTCATTTGCTGGTGTTGAGGATCCACATGGGGAGGAGAGACAGGGAGGGGTGACTGGGGCACTAAAACAAGGGGTGCTCCTTTTGGTAATGCTAAGAATGGGGCTGAGGTTGACAGGTCAAGCAGGGGAAACTACAATGCACACAACCCTATGGTTATGTATATATTGCAATAAAAGACCTGGGCATGGCCACGATCAGCCTGGGTCAGCTGACTTGGACTTGCAGGGCTTGAACTGTGGGACCATAAAATTGCAGTGTAGGCCTTCGGACATGGGCTGGAGCCCGGGCTGTGAGACCCTGCAATGTGGGAGGGTCTCAGAGTCCAGGTTGCAAAATCTAAACCACTATTTTTTAGCCCCGCAGTCTGAGCCCCGCAAGCCCAAGTCAGATGACCTGGGCTCTGAGACTCAGTGCCACGGGCTTTTTTAATCGCAGTATAAACATACCCTATGGGATTGCTGAGGCAGCAGAGGACTAAACCCTACATTGTTTCTTATTCACATGGTCACTGTAAGGCTTGATGTGCATTGCAAGTGAAAAGAAAAAGAAAAATCACATTCATATTAAAAAAATAATAATAATAAAAAGGCTTATCCACACCGCCACCTGGATAGTTATAGCTGAGATTTTCAAACCTGCCGAGTTAATTTAGACACCCAAATCCTACTGAAATCCATGGGAGCTATGCATCTAATTCCTCTAGGCTTCTTTAAAACTCTCAGCTGATGTGTTTCACATCACACGAGCAAACAAGTTAAACGTATTCATGTAGTTGAAGAATATCAAGAATTTTGTTGCAGAAAGACTAACTAGTCCTACTTCCTGATGATTGGTGCTCTGTTCTCAATCTCACTCTTTTGTTTCCAGTCTTTGGCAGGGTATTTTTGTTTGTTTGTTTTTCTGTTTTTGTTTTAATCTGGTTCCTTGTTGTTTGGTGTTTCAAAAGGAGAGATTATTTTTAAGCAATATTTAGCAAACTTCTTGTGGTTATCAGCTAAAACATTCCTAAGCTTCCCAGCTTTGCTCTGCAGCCGGCCTTACATAATATCTCTGAAACAGCTGCAACCATAGTTCTGAGGTTGATTCTTGAGCTGGGGAATAACAGGTTCAGACACTTGAATTGTGTTATACTTCACACAGTACAGTTTTAATTTCTTTCCATGGCTGGAGAGCAACCATTTAAAAATAAAACACCAAACAACAAAGGGAAGTTTTGCTGTTATAAAAATACACAAATCTTATAAAAGGGTTTTCCACTGTGATATTAGTACTTCAGATATTGAAATGGCCACCTGGCATGAACAGATAAAAATGCACTGGCGACTTTTAAAAGGTCAGGTATTTTTGATGCTAGCAGATATTTTGAAACCATAGGAGTGAATCTAATTTGTTAGCAGCAAACATATAGGTCGAATGGAATCTACACAATTATTCACCACCACCAATGATATGTATAGCATTCACACAGTACAAAAAAAAATAATTAAGGCAAAAATCAAACTGAAAGGACAATTTCCAGAAGAAGAAGAAAAAAACGGAGAGAAAATGAATTATTTCAGACTAAAAGCAATTATATTTCTAAGACGGAAGCAGACATTTTGTAGCACAACTGTCAAGATGTTACAAAAAGATTAAAGGGTTTTTTGTCATTTAAAACTTGTTTCTGGGACTCAGAAAAAAATCTGCTGTTCAGTTTGTGATTTTTAATAAGATTTCTCAATAGACACTTTTCAGTTGGAAAGAGAGAAGCTAAAAAAATTGGAGGCGATAGTGCAAGTAAGTTCACTCACAACTTTGATCTAGTATCCTTCACATTCATTGTTATGGCAGAGTCAGACAGACTATTTTCGCTAGAGGTTGTGCTCTCTATAATATTTATTGTCGACGGAAAATAAATGCATTTTGTGAAGCTTTCGCAGGTTGCAAGCTGCTGCTAGGGTTAAAGTCTCAAAGAGCCAGAGTAATTTGTTTGAAACAAAACTCTGAAAAGTTTTGATCAAGAAGAAAGATGGTTCTATCCAGTCAAAACTATTGTGTGCACCACGAGAAAACCTCAAATGAACTGCATTTTTTAATGCATTTTGGGATACCATACTATCCAGCTATTTAAATCCACAATCTTGACTATTAAGCACTTAGGTTGCTGTTTTGCAAACACTTTACTACCACTGGGCATAATGCTTATTGCCAGGAAGACTCAGGCTCTGATTTTCAGTTAGTGTATCCATGTACTCAGCACCAGGAGCGGCGCCAGGGTTTTTGGCGCCCTAGGCAGGGGTCCTTCCGCGCTCGCGGTCGTCGTCGGCAATTCTGCAGCGGGGGGGGTTTCTGCGCTCCCAGTCTTCGGGGCACTTTGGCGGGGGATCCCAGAGCGAGTGAAGGATCCGCCGCAGAATTGCCGCTGAAGACTCAGAGCGCGGAAGGACCCGCCTCCGCTGAATTGACACCGAGGGCGGAAAAATGCCGCCCCCCCAAATCCCGGCGCCCATGGCAACCGCCTAGGTCACCTAAATGGAGCACCGGCCCTGCTCAGCACCATGAAAGGGAAGCAAAAAGGTGGCTTTAAGAAACCTGTGTGCTACCCATATTCTGGGGTCATTCAGTTTACTCTTAATTTACATACTACTTCTCTTTTTCCCATAGGGGACTGAGGGAAAAACCAGAGTGCAGCAGGCTCCAGGCATGGCCCCTGGCTGCACTAGTGGCTGGTAGCAAGGCCAGCGTAGGGCTGTTCCAGCACCTCTGTGCTGTCAGAGGAGCCTCCTTACTCTAAAGGCATTCCCCCCATGGCCCTGTTTTTGACCCTTTATGTTGCCAGTATGCAGCAAAATGGATATTCAGTCCCCCAGACCACAGTGGGACTGCTATTGGTACAGTCTCCCCAGTGCTTAATTTGTAATGAAAGAGGCACAAGGGGTCAAGCAATTAGGTGCCAGGGCTCAAGCAATTTTTTTACTTTCATAATGGACATGGCAAGCCCAGAGGTGCCGGGGCTATTGTCATAGAAATTCCTGTCCGTTCCAGCTGAGGAATAAGGAGAGACGGACACAGCTAATCAAGCAAGGAGCCCCGGGAGGGGTGATCCGTTTATTTCAATTGCAATTGGGTTCGAGCTCATAAGTCAGCAAGAACAAAGAAAACACTTACACCAAAGCATTATATGCAGTTGACTATGATAACACTGCTCTACAGCCAAAATGCTTCTGAAATAAATGTAGTCAAACTTTACTAATTCTGGGTCACTGAGAACAAAAATGATGCTTAAAATTGTTGATTGGCTCTAGTTTTCAAGATATGCTATTGGGTCAGTATATATGACCCTTGACTTGGGAATGGCGGAGAATAAGTGAGTTATAAAGGGAAGGGATCTCAATTTAAACCAGAAATGACTAAAATACATCTTTGACTGGATCTATGAATAAATCTATGCCTGGGTTTGGACAGTACTTGCTTTTTAGGCAAAACAATGAATGATGCAATCTGAAGCTGGTATTGCGTCATACATGATATGAATTGCTTCGTGTTATTCCTAGAAGTCATGGATGATGCAATCATAACGAAGCTTACATCACTCTGCTGAACAAATTGCCCTATATCAGCTCTAGAAATCATACAGTGTCTGTGACAATGCGGTTCTGGCGGAACCCAACTGAGAGTGCCAACTCAGGACAAATTGCTCAAATAGGGCAGTTACAGCCCAAGGCTGGGGTTTTTTCCACCTCTAAGGCAAACCAAACCAGCCAGACTAAGAGGACTTCAGTCTCACCCCACTGGCTAACTGCAAGTCTCTCAAGCAATCTCCTTAGACACTCCAGTTTCCCAGTATCACCACCAATACCACTCGTTATGGGGACAAATGGTTATGAAAACCAATACCCCAGTAAAAGAAAAAGGTTCTCCTGATCCCAAAGGACCAAGCCCCAGACCCAGGTCAATATACAAATCAGATCTTACCCACAAATCACGCTGTTGCCAATCCTTTAGAATCTAAAATCTAAAGGTTTATTCATAAAAGGAAAAAGATAGAGATGAGAGCTAGAATTGGTTAAATGGAATCAATTACATACAGTAATGGCACAGTTCTTGGTTCAGGCTTGCAGCAGCGATGGAATAAACTGCAGGTTCAAATCAAGTCTCTGGAATACATCCCCCGCTGGGATGGGTCCTCAGTCCTTTGTTCAAAGCTTCAGCTTGTAGCAAAGTTCCTCCGGAGGTAAGAAGCAGGATTGAAGACAAGATGGAGATCAGGTATCAGCCTTATATAGTCTTTTCCCGGTGTAAGAACACCTCTTTGTTCTTAAATTACAGCAACATGGAGTCTGGAGTCACATGGGCCAGTCCCTGCATACTTTGCTGAGGTACAAGGCGTATCTGCCTTCTCTCAATGGGTCCATTGTATAGTTGATGGTCCTTAATGGGCCATCAAGCAGGCTAGGCAGAGCTAATCTCAGCTTGTCTGGGATGTCACCCAGAAGCATAGCATAAGTTTGCCATACAGACAGTATAGAGCCAATATTCATAACTTCGACTACACAACTGATACACACATATAGACAGCATAATCATAACCAGTAAACCATAACCTTGTCCTAGACACCCCATTTGACCCCCTTTATACAAGATTTGGGTGCCACTACAGGACTTTGGTTGCAACAATGATCTATATGGTCCCAGTTTATGTCAATAACGTCACACCCCCAACGCAAAATTGATGCAGGAAGGGATGACACAAGCATCACTGACTGCATCCCAAGAGCTCCCCATCCTGGGTTCTGTCTCACTACAGCTAGTATTGGGTTAGAAGCCATACCAGTGTATAACAGAAATGGTTTATCAAAATCATGTTTAACCACATGATTGAACCTCTTTACAAACTCAAGGTAACACTTAGTTAGAACAATAGTGGATTGGATCTGCTCTGGCAGCATGGTTCCTGTGTGTGCCATGTGATCTTGCCAAGAACTAAAGAAAACTGCTACTTTATCCATACAAGCTCGGGCCAATGTTTGGAACCCAATTAACATTGAATAAATGCAGATATTAATGTTCTTCATAGTCCAGGAATCTTGGCATTCAGCCATGAAAGCAATATGGTAGTGTGCCTCAGTCTTCCTTTTCATACAGCACATTAGGTCTGGACTGTCCTTTCCCCTGTGAAAAGTTCCCATATTGTTTATATGCATTGCCTGTGAAACCCCAGTGTAACAAGGCCTTTTAACATAACGTGTGTTTTCATGTATTCCTTTTAACATGTTCAAGGAATTCTCCAAAAGATTAGGCACATTGTATATTTTTACAGTTTGTGGCAATAGCAACACATTAATTACAAAATCTAGCAATAACAACAAGTTCATTGCAAGTGTCCATCTACAGTCATGTTTGTCATGCCACCCCTTTGGCTCAATACCATTGGAGTTTGGGCATTTTAGGGTTAACCTGCGGCTTCCCTTTGCAAAATTTAGTTTTCTCTTTCCTCCTTGTTCTGCAGGATTAAACCCTGATTTCTCTTGCTTAACAGAATTCACTGGCTGATGGGGTGGGCCCTCTTTGCTAACAGCTATTAGCAAGTCCTTCCTTTCCCAGCCAGGCAAGTAATTTGCACTACCCCAGACCAGAGCCAGTCCACCAGTTTTCATATTCGTAACTGCTATCATCTCCAAGGCTGGACTCTGTCTTAAAGAGATACCACACAAATCCAAAGAGTCTGCGGGTGAGAGTTTGCTTGCTCTCCCCCGCATCCTCAAGCATTTAGCCATAAAACTGCTCTGCTCTGACACATCAGTAACCAAATCTGTCCTCAAACCCTGAAGCACAAACTGCTCATTTAAAGAATCAGAAAGGAGACATTCCTGTTCCAACACCATTGTCTCCCCAACAAGTTGGCCCCACACAGCCACTTGGTTATAGGGATGCCTCAATTCCTTAACAACTTTTACTTCCTCTGAGACCTTCTCAAAGCTACCCACACTGGATCTTTTACAAGGAAAGTTAGTGGATCCCTTCACAACAGACAATTTTTGGCTGCTAGGAACTGAAACTTCCTTGATTAAATCACTCTTACACCCTTCAATTGCAGGGAACTGCTTGCACCGAGTACCATGAGGATTCCTTTCTCCAGGAGCTTTTCTAAGCAGCAATTCACCCCTCACAGAAATTCTGCCCTTACCCTCTTCACCTAGGGCTTGCTCTAAAGGCACACTTTCCTGAGCAACAACAGACTCTGTCTGGGTCTTACTTACATTCAGGATCACCTTTGGCCCATCAGGCAGATCTCTACACAATCCCCTTTCAGGCGAACCCATAGACTTCCTAGATAAAAGGTTAGAAATACTTCCCTTCTCTTTGCCACACACAAGCTTAGGAATTTTTTCCTTTTTGCTACAAGTTGTTAAACTGTCGGTAGGTAACACAACCAAATTACCTTTCTGCTCTCCTTGTGCCCTGGCTAGGGTATCACCCTGATCAGACAGAGTTGTTACACCCTTCTCCAACCACACATGAGCAACAGGCCCAATACAAGCACCAGAATTGTTTGGTCTCTGGGATTTTGCTAAGCCACTAACTGGATGCAACCTAGTTACGGGGCCATTCTCCCCAGCAGATGCAAATTTAGGACCATTCCCTTCCTGGGCTTTAGTTGAATCCAGAACCAACTCTGAGACAACTAAATTACTCTCAACCATCACAGGCCGAAAGGCACCTTCTGTCTGCTCCACAGACAAAAAAGAGTTGGAGACGCATTTTCCTTTACTAGACATACTGTTTGGGATTTTATTTCCCTTGTCCCAGCACACCGGGCTGTTCACAGACAACTGCTTGGAGACTGGGGTAGCTTCCTCCATAGGCAAGTCAATACCCCTGACAGACACAGGCACATTTCCTTCACTGTCACTATTCTTCGCACAGGAAACAGATAAGGTATAGGGACACTCATCTTCCACTCTCCTTGCCTTCCCAAACTGCTGACTAGATAAAGCCATCAGCTCACAAGACTGCCTAGGCTCATCCAAAATCTCCTTGTTCTCCTCTCCCTTCGCTTGATCTAATTCCAGATTTACTTCTGAGACATTAGATAGACATTCAGAAACTTCATTCACAGCCAAACAGCTACTTTCCAAAGACAAACTTTTGGAGAAACCCTCCATAGGCACAACCTTAGGATCAATCCTCTCTTGTGCCTGGTTTGTATTAACTTGACTGACCATAGCTTTAATATCATTTCCAATCATAATATCCTTAGGGATTATGTCTTTTACTCCCACAACCATGGTGCCCTCCAATCCCTTCCATTTCAGGTGGATTTTAGCCAAAGGCACCCTGACAAAATACTTAGATAAGGCTACAACAGTTACATCTTCACCTGGCAAATAATCTTCCTTCCTGACAAGACTTGCTTTAACCAGAGTAATATCTGCTGCGGTGTCCCTCCATGCCATACACCTCACTCCATTAACTTCTGCACTGCTAATAAACTCTGCATTATTTCCCCCATATTTAGCTCTAATGTGAGTTTTAAGGTCAAATTCTTCCGAGACCACAGAAACAGCATTTGCACACAGGGCACCAATGCTGGGCTCTGTGTGGCTTGCCTGTGAGTTTACAACAACAGGGTTAGCATTGGCCGTGGCATTTGGGGTTGCTGGTTTTGGGCCGCCCTTCAGTGTCGGGCAGTCTGGTCTCATGTGGCCCAGCATACCACAGTGATAGCATGTAACCTGTTCCATCCTGGGATGTGAGTTCCTACCCCCTGGACCCCCTTGAACTCCTTTAGAAGAGTCAGGTTTATTTTTAAATCCTTCCCTCCTCTTGAACTGGGGAGAATGGTGATCAGTTTTCCCCGGGGTTTTACACCCTTCTCGAGCCCTGTTTTGGGTATGGGCATCCGCAATCTCTGCTGCCCGTAGGACTGACTCAGGGTCCCTGTCACACACAGCTGCTCTCACATTGTCCGGCACAATGTCTAAGAACTGTTCCAAAGTTATTAAATCCAGCAGTTTTTCAAAACTCCCATGAACCTTGGCTCCCATAACCCACTTTTTAACAAAACCCATCAGCTTATGAGCACATTCTACAAAAGTACAATCCTTAGACATTTTAAACTCTCTAAACTTAACTCTGTAAGATTCAGGAGTAACCTTGAACCGCCTTAACACAGAATCCTTAAACCGCTCATAATTTAAGGCTTCTTGTTCCCCCAAGTCATTAAACACCTCCCTGGCTTTTCCAGTCAGTCTGGTCAGCAGGACAGGCATTCGCTGACCCTCAGGGATCTGGTACAGATTGCAGAGGCGTTCAAAGGTAGACAAAAACTCCTCTATATCCTCAGTATCATTGTAAATGGGACACATCCTTTCCCAGTTTTTCTCATGGTGGGGGGGAAGTGGAGTACCAGGTGGGGATGACTTTCTCCGCTCTTCTATTACTTGGAGCTGAAGTCTGGCCGTCTCCTGTTCAGCAACGAGCAGCTCTAGACGTCCCTTACGAGCTCTCTCTTCTCTCTCATCAGCCTCCTTCTTTCTTTGATCAGCTTCTTTCTCTCTCTCAGCAGCCTCTTTCTCTCTCTCAGCAGCCTCTTTCTCTCTCTCTCTTTCTAACTCTGCTATTTTTTGCTTCTCCAGCAATCGAAGATCTGCTAGTTTCTGTTCATGCTCAAATTGCAGTTTACTTGTCACCCTTTGCATCCTAATTTTTTCTGCATCTTCTGCAGCCTCAGGTAAGGGCTGTGCTCTTGCCCCCTGATCACTGGCTATTAACAGATTTCTCAGTTCTTCCTTTGTAGCTTTCTTTCTAAAGCATATCCTCTTTTCTGAACACAAATTTTCCAGGGCTTTTTTGCCAAGTCCCTCATATGCTCTTTGCTCAGCCATTGCAGCAGCTCTTTAACCAACAAAACTCTCAATCCCAAAATTCAAATTTGGATAGCGTGGGGTTCTGACCCAAAGCTTAATTGACCTGGTTCTGTGGATCCAAGCACGACTACGCCACTGTGACAATGCGGTTCTGGCGGAACCCAACTGAGAGTGCCAACTCAGGACAAATTGCTCAAATAGGGCAGTTACAGCCCAAGGCTGGGGTTTTTTCCACCTCTAAGGCAAACCAAACCAGCCAGACTAAGAGGACTTCAGTCTCACCCCACTGGCTAACTGCAAGTCTCTCAAGCAATCTCCTTAGACACTCCAGTTTCCCAGTATCACCACCAATACCACTCGTTATGGGGACAAATGGTTATGAAAACCAATACCCCAGTAAAAGAAAAAGGTTCTCCTGATCCCAAAGGACCAAGCCCCAGACCCAGGTCAATATACAAATCAGATCTTACCCACAAATCACGCTGTTGCCAATCCTTTAGAATCTAAAATCTAAAGGTTTATTCATAAAAGGAAAAAGATAGAGATGAGAGCTAGAATTGGTTAAATGGAATCAATTACATACAGTAATGGCACAGTTCTTGGTTCAGGCTTGCAGCAGCGATGGAATAAACTGCAGGTTCAAATCAAGTCTCTGGAATACATCCCCCGCTGGGATGGGTCCTCAGTCCTTTGTTCAAAGCTTCAGCTTGTAGCAAAGTTCCTCCGGAGGTAAGAAGCAGGATTGAAGACAAGATGGAGATCAGGTATCAGCCTTATATAGTCTTTTCCCGGTGTAAGAACACCTCTTTGTTCTTAAATTACAGCAACATGGAGTCTGGAGTCACATGGGCCAGTCCCTGCATACTTTGCTGAGGTACAAGGCGTATCTGCCTTCTCTCAATGGGTCCATTGTATAGTTGATGGTCCTTAATGGGCCATCAAGCAGGCTAGGCAGAGCTAATCTCAGCTTGTCTGGGATGTCACCCAGAAGCATAGCATAAGTTTGCCATACAGACAGTATAGAGCCAATATTCATAACTTCAACTACACAACTGATACACACATATAGACAGCATAATCATAACCAGTAAACCATAACCTTGTCCTAGACACCCCATTTGACCCCCTTTATACAAGATTTGGGTGCCACTACAGGACTTTGGTTGCAACAATGATCTATATGGTCCCAGTTTATGTCAATAACGTCACAGTGTCGTGCTCTCTTATTTGTCAGTGTTTGATTTTGCAAAGGGATACATTTCCGTTTAGCCAAAGTGAGCAGAGATGCCTCGTACTTGTGTGAACAGTGCAGATAACTTCTGCTATGTTTGTGGTGAAGTGACTTTTGCATCACAAAAGCGCAGTATAACCACTATAGTTAAGAAAGCCTATCACCTTTATTTTGGCTGCAAAATTGGAGATCAGGACACGAGGTGGGCCCCACACATATGCTGCAACACTTGTGCAACAAATCTTCGCCAGTGGTTGAACAGGAAAAGGAAATCTATGCCTTTTGCAGTGCCAATGATTTGGAGAGAGCGAACAGATCATACCAGCAATTGTTACTTCTGCATGATGCCTCCAGTTGGGAAAGGTGTCTCAAAGAAGAAAAAGTGGACTGTGCATTATCCAAACATTCCATCAGCTATACGTCCAGTTCCCCACGGAGAAGAACTGCCGGTTCCTGATGCACCAGAATCATTCTCACTTGAGTCAGACGAGGAAGAGGATGAAACTTCTGGTCCTGAACCATCAATGTCACAGGACCTACATTTTCTCCCATCCTCCTCCTCTGAACCACACCTCATAACACAAGGTGAACTGAATGACCTTGTCAGGGATTTGGAACTACCCAAGAGTAAGGCAGAGCTGTTGGGCTCCAGACTACAGCAGTGGAATCTCCTGGCAGGTGATGTTAGGGTTTCCATGTTCCGTGACCATCAAAAGGATCTTGTCCCATTCTTCTTCATGGAAGGTGATCTTGTAGCCTGCAACAACATCGATGGTGTGATGGCAGCCCTCAACATCGTTCACGATCCAGATGAGTGGAGACTGTTCATTGATTCATTGAAGATGAGTCTTAAAGCTGTTTTACTGCATAACGGCAATGTTTTGCCATCAATTCCAGTTGGTCATGCAGTCCATATGAAGGAAACCTATGACAACATGAAACAACTTTTGAGGTGCATAAACTATGACCAACATCAGTGGCAGCTTTGTGGCGATTTGAAGGTTGTTGCTCTTGCTTGGTCTGCAGACTGGATACACAAAGTACTGCTGTTTTCTCTGCGAATGGGATAGTCGTGCAAGAGATTCCCACTACATCAAGAAAGACTGGCCACTCCGACAGTCATTGGAGCCTGGGAGGAAAAGTGGTCAGCATCCACCACTTGTTGAATCAAGGAAGATTGTTACCACCCTTACACATCAAGCTGGGTCTGATGAAGAACTTTGTCAAGGCCATTGACAAAACACAAGCAGCTTTCAAGTACCTCTGTGGAAAATTTCCAAGGTTCAGTGAAGCTAAGATAAAGGAAGGTGTCTTTGTTGGTCCTCAGATTCGTGAACTTCTTCGAGATGATGCATTTGACCATGCACTGCGTGGCAAGGAAAAGACGGCATGGAAAGCCTTCCAGTTAGTGGCAATACGTTTTCTCGGAAACAACAAGGCAGACAACTACAGGTTGTTGGTGGAAAACCTCCTCAAGGCATACAAAAGCCTTGGTTGCAACATGTCACTAAAGAGACATTTTTTGCACTCTCATCTAGATTTTTTTCCACTGAACTGCGAAGCAGTGAGCGACGAGCATGGCTAGCGATTTCACCAGGACATTGCAACAATGGAGAAACGCTATCAGGGCAAGTGGAGCCCATCAATGCTTGCAGACTATTGCTGGACAGTGACAAGAGATGCTCCATTTAATGAATACAAGAGACAAGCCAAGAAGTGCCGAGTAGACACTGAATAGGACTAAACTATGTACATAATAGTTTTTTGCCTTTTGTTTCATAATACATTTTATTTATATAACCCTTTTGCTGATTTTTAAAGTGTTACATAAACAGGACAGGGAAAATATTATCATGTAAAGCAACCATAAACACATGAAAAGACCTAGGTTTACAATTTATGATTAAAACTCTACTATCTACAGAATATACATAGACATAAAATGTAAAAACTAAAATATCTTAGAAACAGTAGCCAATCAGTTGTTTTAATTGTCATATTTGAATTCAGCACATCAAAATACATAATAAATAGCACATTTTATCTCTGAAGCAGACGACTTCTCAAAAATTGTAGACCAGTGTAATCTATCGCTCTATGATTGGCCAAAATTTGCCATCATTAGCATACATAGTTAGCAAGCTACATGTATCTGCCCCTTTTATGACCCCTTATTGTTCATCTACTTGCCCCCTCCTTGGGTTATTTTGCAAACCAAGCAGTTAGTTATCTACAGGACGCAGGCACAGAAAGTTCCATTGTCTCCAGATTTGGAGTTTGGCTACATTTCCTCTCGAAGGAACTTCCTGAGTTAAGACATATCATAGCTGTGTGTTGCCCTTCTTCTATCTCCCATGTGTACGTGACAAATTTGCCCCCTGGCAGTTAAGTAGAATAATTTTATATCACTATGAACTGCCAAGCCTACAGGTGGCAAATAAAGCACTGACCACACTGGGACTGCTCACGGTAGTAAGCACTGTACAAGGTGGGGAAAACACAACAGTTATTGGCGAGGGTAATGAACTAACGAGGGGTTGAGTTCAAACCCTCGTGTAACCCAGTGAATTTTAGATGGAAAAGAATTCAAGAACCAAACAAAAGTGCCCAAAGAGGCAGGACCACCAAAAATCAAGTGGATATGTGGAAATATCTAACTAATTATTGTAAGCAAGTAAAAAGACTGAAAAAAGGTTCCTCTAATACAAGGGGAAATATT
This sequence comes from Chrysemys picta bellii, assembly GCF_011386835.1. NCBI lineage: Eukaryota > Metazoa > Chordata > Testudines > Emydidae > Chrysemys > Chrysemys picta. The sequence goes on from NC_088798.1 coordinate 85,252,622, forward strand.
TTGTTTTTTGTCAGTATAGCCTCTGATTTGACCTATTGCACAGGTTTCAAACTTCTCAAAGTCCAACCTATTTCATAAAAACAATAGCAAATGAAATATTGAATATGCATGAGGCATTGTTGGTATTTTAAGGGTTTGTTTTCTTTTCCAGAAGACAGCTCAGCTGAAAGCACTGAAGTGAATTGCTAATTATGTCTCTCACTATTTTGTCCAATTCAGATAGCTTGATTAAGTTTGAGTCCTCATGCAGGTGCCACACTTGCAGCATATTTTAATACCCAAACACGGATTAGAGCAATTTTATTTTCAAAAATGTCTTCAGTTCCCAAAGCTCTATCAGCAGCCATGTTGATTCTCTGTCTTTTATTACAGTTACTTAAAATCATGGGGGTGGCTGGGATGTTTTTATAGCAAAGTGTAGATTCTAATATGCTCCCATACAACTGTAGAGACACACATGACTATAAAGAAATATAACAAAGAACCTTGGAAAAATTAAAAGTCTAGTTGGGAGAGCTGAATGGCTCAGGGCACCAGTTAGGACCTCTGCAGACATTAGACTGCTGAGTCTATGAACTATGAATCCAGATCACACCAGCAGTGACCAAATGTTGTTACTATCTGCTGAGTACTTAGTAACCTCTCTTTTTCTTGATCTTCTGTGCTTATGTGCAACCATCAAGGAGATATTAAGGGCTAAATTCAAATTAAATTAAATTTGTTCAATGTGTCTTCAGAACTAACGCAGCCAGCCCTCCCCCCATCAACACACAGATAATTTTTCTATTATTGCACCACTGCTTCTGTGGTGGTTACTGAATCTTATGTCTGCAGCAACTACTGCACTGAAATTAGGGACATTAGTGAGTAATTTTGTTTTCCTCCAAAACTCATTTGCCCACTTTGCCGATTTTAGCTGCTTTCGCCTCTTGATTTTATCACTTCCAGAAAAGCTGAGCTCAGTGGTACACGGGGTTCCTTTTCATTACTGGTTGGGAAGCACTTAAATGCTGCATGTACAGTCTCTCCTTCTGCTTGTTGAGTGCCTAGGAGCATAATAGGCCTCTTGTTCATTCCTTCAACATACTCCAATGGGAATAGTCTCTACTGGGATCCTACCTCAACAAGCTCAAAGTTCCCCTTCTTCACAGGTGGAGGAGTTGGATCCTTAGACAGGCAGGCACCTCGGTTCTTGCTGTGTTCACTAGCCTTTTGAAGTTTCTTCTCCACCTTTGATTTGCCATGAGAAGTGTCCAAGTGCTCTGGCACAACTCCAGGAGCTTTCGTCAGGCCAAAGCCTTTTTGAAAGAAGTAGGTAGGCCCACCACCGGTCCTAGACCTTCCTGGGATGTATTTGTACTGGATTTGCACTGAAGTAAGTGATTTGAGAATCTGGCCCAGAAATTTTTACAGTCTATGCTGGGGGGAAAGGGGAGGAAATGGAGAATAAAACCCACTTGAATCACCTACTTCAACACTTCAGGAGGGACATATGGCCAGGAGCCAGAAGTTATTGCTGTTGGGGTCTTTCTAGCAACAGAACACTGCATTGCTGCTACCACTGCTGCAGCCTCGAGCATGGGTGAGTCTGAGAAAGAGGAGAATAGGCTGCTGATGTTCTACTTAGCTCAGGCTTTCTGTCCCTACAGCCTCTTGTGTATTGCCGTGCAGAGGCCAGGTGAGAAAAGCGGCATGGGGGAGGATCACCTGAGCAGCCATCTGTTCAGTCCAATGAATGGCTGCTGACCAAGTTAGGAAGGCCTACCTTCAGCCAGGATCTCTTCTTCAATCTCTGAAGATCTCCCATCAGAAAGACTTTCCTCTCAGCACACAGAGGGAGAGAAAAACAACACTGGCTGTGAAGTGGTTCCTTTCCCAACTCTGCCCCCCACATTGGGGCCACCATTTTGAGAGTTAACAGGCCTATTTCTCCCAGGAGAGGAAAGAGGAGCAAGATGAACACGCAGATGGGCAGGGAGGAGCTGAACAAATTAAAAGGAGGAAAAGGGAAAATAGCTTAAGACAAAGGGACCAGGAGCATGGACCAGGAGCATGGACTAACACAGACAAAACACTATAGCAGGAAGTGGAGGGCAGGCTCCTTAATTCTGGTCCACAGTCAATTGTCATCTCAGTACACTGGTCTAGAGGACCCTACTTATCAGTTACCGATCAGTCAACATGACTCAGAGCAGTGTTTTACCATCATAAACTTCTTGGGCCAAATTCAGGTCAATGGAGTTGCACTCTCAGTATCCAGGCTGAATTTCGCCTCCTGTATCTCTCCTCCACATATGATTTCATTCTTTAATTTACATAAATAATCAAGTGTTGTGACCTTTCAGTCTGAGATCTACCCTGAGCTGAATCAAACCGTTATTCCAATGCCCTTCCCCGGTTTTTCCTTCTTCCCATGCCAATGGGCCACTCTGTCAGCATCATCAGTCGAATAATGCCCCCTGTAAAGCATAAAACAAGGTGAATTGATTCAGCTGCTCCTGAAATTCATTTTATGTTAAGGTTTTCTGATGCTGGAGAAGAAGCTCTTGCTGTAAGCTAAATTCATCAGTGACACTTCATAATTCACATTTTGCTCCTTTTGCCTTTTGAAATGTCATGTTACATTTTAATAAGTTCATGATGTGTTTGTACCCATTTTCCATTATTTGATTTTAAATGTCTTCTCTTATGTTAATCATTCCCTTTGCTTCCTTTTTGTCTGAATATTTGACTGCATCATTACATTTAGAGCCATTCATAGCAAATCACTTATCGGAGGAATTTAGGGGGAGATTTCAAAATATCTAAGTAATTTAGGAGCACAAATTCCATTAACTTTCAATGGGACTTGTGCTCCTAAGTAACTTAGCACTTTCAAAAATCCTATCATTTAGAAAATATTGCACACACAGACTTTGAACAATGTGGCAAGGCACCCTTGGGGGGAAAAAAAAAGCCATGATCGGCGGCGGCAGTTCAGTGGCAGGTCCTTCGCTCCCAGAGGGAGTGAGAGACCTGCTGCCCCCGAATTGCCGCACGTGCCGCCCCTCTCCCTTGGCCGCCCCAAGCACCTGCTTGTTAAGCTGGTGCCTGGAGCCGGCCCTGCCTCTGGCAGGAACAGGGCCTGGGGAAAAATCAGCCCCCCACTCTGGAGTGTGTCTGTCTTCCCTCTTCGGGGTTTGTTTCTCAGAGCCTTCACGGTAGGCCTCGGGGCAGGCCTGAGGAGTGCTCCTCTGCCAAACAAAGGGAAACGAGTCTATAACTCACTGAAACAAAAGGGAATACCTTTCCCTGGCCCCCCTCACTGGGGCAAGTGTTGCCCTGTTGCTGACCCCAGGGTGTCAGTCCTCCCCCTAAACAGGCACTGGGTTTTGGGTGTCTCCCCTATGGGGAGGAGCACAGTCTCTCACACTGAAGAAGCCTATTTCTCTGCTGCCTCCAGCCATGCAGCAGTTTCTCCAGGAGAGAAATTTTAACAGGTTTCAGGCAATCCTTAATCGGACTCAGGTGTCCCTAACTGACCTGAAGTAACCCCTTCCCAGCTTGTAGGAAAAAGGGCATTTAGCATTCTAGGGCTAACATACCTGTTTTCCCAGACCCTCCTGCGGCTGTCCAGTCTGACTTTGTCACATATCCCTCCCCCCTGGGTTGGGCTACTTGGGATGAGAAACAGTGCACCCTTGATAGACCATCAGAGTTGCTATTCTTGATCCCTGCCCTGTGTTGCACTCGGAAGTGGAAGGACTGCAACATAAGGAACCATCTTGTTACCCTTGCATTTCGTTTCTTGCTCTGGTGCATCCATTTTAGGGGGGCATGGTCAGTAACGAGGGTTAATCTCCTTCCGAGTAGGTAGCATAGGGTTTCCATGGCCCACTTTACTGGAAGACATTCCTTCTCTACCACTGCATACCTTTGTTCTCTGGGCAGGAATTTCCTACTAAGGAATAGGACTGGATGTTCTTCCTCTCCTAACATTTGAGAAAGTACGGCTCCCAATCCGACCTCGGAGCCATCTGTTTGCAGTACAAACTCCTTCTCAAAGTCTGGAACTACTAGTACTGGATTACTAGAAAGAGTGCTCCTCAAAGCTGTAAACGCTTCTTCAGCTGTGCTGGTCCATTTCACTATGTCTGGGCCTCGGGCTTTTATCAGGTCCATCAATGGGTATGCTCTGGTAGCAAAGTGGGGAATGAATCATCTCTAGTACCCTACTATCCCCAGAAATGCTCTGACCTGTTTCTTCCAGATTGGTCGGGGCCAACTTTGTATTGCTTCTAACTTATTCAGTTGGGGCTTAACTACACCCCTAACCAAGGTATTTGGCTTCAACTAGCCCTATTGAACATGTGGGATGGATTTGCAGTGAGACCCTCAGGGTATCCAATATTGCTTCCACCTTTTCTAAGTGCATCCCCCAGTCCGGGCTATGTATGACCACATCGTCAAGGTAAGCAGCCGCATACTTGGCATGTGGACGCAACAGCTTATCCATGAGCCGCTGGAAGGTTGTGGGAGCCCCGTGTAATCCAAAAGGGAGGACAATATATTGGTACAATCCTTCTGGTACAAGCAATCTTCTCCTTGGCTTCCTTGGCCAGAGGGATTTGCCAATAACCTTTGGTCAGGTTGAGGGTGGACATGAATCGTTCTTTTCCCAACTGGTCGATTAGCTCGTCTATCCAAGGTATGGGATAGGCATCGAACTGGGACACCTTGTTTGATTTCCAGAAGTCATTGCAGAATCTCATGTTTCCATCTGGCTTAGATACTAGAACGATTTGACTGGACCACTGACTATGGGACTCCTCAACGACTCCTAGCTTCAGCATCCTCCTAACTTCAGTCCTAATCTCCTCTCTTTTCACCTTTGGGATCCAGTATGGCTTAACATTCACCGTTACTCTGGGATCCATGATGATATGATGATGAGCTTCAGTGGTTCTGCCTGGTTTCTCCGAGAACACATTGTGGTTTCACTCAATCATATTGGTGATGTCTGCCTGTTGTTTAGGGGTCAATTCAGGAGCTATTCTCACTTGCCCCTGTGATTTATTTTCTTGGGGTGGTGTCTCTAGGGTGACCACATAAACTCCTCTGTCCTGCCAGGGTTTCAACAGGTTGACATGGTAGAACTGCGCCGGCTTCCAGCGATCAGGCTGTCGAACCTTATAGTCGACCTCCCCAGTGGCTTCTATTACTTCATATGGCCCCTGCCATCTGGCCAGGAGCTTGCTTTCGGCTGTGGGTACCAGCACCATACCCAATCACCTGTCTGGAACTTCCATGGCTATCCTCTCAAACAGGACTTTGATAATTGTCAGAGGTACTAGAGGGGCCCTTAAGTGCGGTCGTGGGCCATGTAATTGGCATTCTGGGGAGGAGGCGCAATATCATCGGACCTCCATATAAACTCCTGGCCAAAAGAACCTTCATAGGATTTGGTCGAGGGTTTCATCTATCCCTAGATGTCCTCCAAACAAATGGCATGAGATAGGTCTAACACAGCTCTATTGTGCTCCACTTCTTGCTCTTGCACTTTGACTACTCTATATAACAGGTCCCTTGTTATCATGAAGTATGGCCCTGGACCTTTGTGTTTCCCTTCCACTGGAACCCCATTCATCTCAACTACCTCCCTTCTAATACTGTCATACTGTGGATCATTGGCTTGGTCTTGCCCAAAATTTCTAAATGAGGGCCCAATATGCTCAAAATAAAGGGGATCTACTTCTGTTTCCCCTCCAGGGTTGGCCTCAATGGAACTGGGTCCAGCTTCTGGCTCATCAACAACCTAATTTGCCCCCCCTGCCAGCTGGATGAGATAGCCTCCCTACGAGTGCAACCTTTTGGTTCCTAGCCAAGAACCTGGTTCCCAACTTTTTGTCTACCCTCCTTTCTTGCCTAGTTTTCTGGGGCTTCCCAGTTGCAGAGAATAAGTCCTGGGCAAATTCTGAGAAAAACGGGAGAGGGCTACTTACTGCGGCCACAGTATCACTCCTGGGGGCACTACCCTCTATAGACTCACACTAGATTCCCAAACCCTAGTAAGTCTCATCCTATGAGGACCAGATATGGGAGTTTAGGGACCACTCCCCTCATGCTCCCCTGAACTTCAATTTGTACAGGAATGGTCGGATAGTAGTTGACAGTGCCATGTACATAGGTTATCCCTGTGTGTTTGGCCGAGACAGCTGGTCCTGTCCCACTAGTTTCCCTGAGACCAGCATGACGGCACTTCTTGAGTCCACCAATGCAATGGTCTCTATGCTATTCATCTTAATTGGCCGCGTGTACCTATGTGGGGTCATCACAACCCCCACAGGGTTTATTAAGCCACATGGGCCTGCATGATCACCCAGATTGCATTGCATGGGCTCCTCAGTGTTAGGACACTGGGCTGCGATATGCCCTACCTCTCTGCAAGCATAACACCTATATCCTACCCATGATATCCCTCTATTCTTTAGCCTATTGGGTCTTACCCCATGACCCTCTCTCCTCAGTCCCCCAAGTCCCTTTGCAAACTTCGGCCGTTCTTCAGCATCCTCTCTCCCTAACATAGTTCTGCCTGATCCTTCAGGAGTCCGGTCCTTCGGGGCAGGGACTGATCTCTTGATTCGGCACATTTCTTCCCCGGTAGTCCGAGAAAGTTCCTTGGCAATTAGCTGGCTCTCTATGAGGGCAACTAAATTGTCATAAGAGGAGGGGTCATTTTGGCTAACCCATCCTCGTAGGTCTGGTGGTAATCCTGTCATGAACCTGTCCAGCACTATGATTTCTATAATCTTCTCCGCGCTGTGGATCTCGGGGCACAGCCACTTCCACATTAGATGGATCAGGTTGAACAGTTGTGACCTCGGCACTTTGCCGTCCTGGTACCTCCACTTGTGGAACCTCTGAGCCCTTATAGCTGTCGTCACCCCGGATCTCCGCCTTCAACTGGGGGTAATCTGTGGCTGCTTCTGCTGCCATGTCATAGTAGGCCTTCTGGGCTTCGCCGCACAGGAAAGGGGCAAGGAGACTAGCCCACTGATCTCGGGGCCAGACCTCACGTAGGGCCGTTCTCTCAAAGGTGAGAAGGTACACCTCCACATCATCTTCCACCATCATCTTTTGCAAGTAACTGCGGGCCCTTAGGGGTTGCATCTCATTAAGGCCATGTGTCAGAGTGGTCAGGGCCTTCAGCTGGCTCACAACCTCCAACGGGGTGGCTCGATCCTGAGCTGCCTGGCTTAGCAGCAGCTGATTTGTCTCCTGTTTTAGTCGTACTGACTCCTGTTGGGCCGTCATCTGGGCCCTGATAGCCTCTTGTTGTGATGCCATGGCCTGCACCAGGGCCCTCACTATGTCGTCCATTGAGGGGGGAGGTTGATTTACCTTGCCTTGGGATGGTTCTCAGCATGAATGCAATCCCACCCCATACACCACGTGTGGCAAGGCACCCCTTTTGCCTCGCCTGACTTAGCGCTCCCTCCTCTGGCAGAAACAGGGCCTGGGGAAAATCAGCCCCTGACTCTGGAGTGTGTCTGTCTTTCCTCTTCGGGCTTTGTTTCTCAGAGCCTTCCCGGTAGGCCGTGGGGCAGGCCTGAGGAGTGCTCCTCTGCCAAACAAAAGGAAATGAGTCTATAACTCACCAAAACAAAGGGGAATACCTTTCCCTGGCCCCCCTCACTGGGGCAAGTGTTGTTCTGTTGCTGACCCCAGGATGTCAGTCCTTCTCCTAAACAGGCACTGGGTTTTGGGTGTCTCCCCTGTGAGGAGGAGCGCAGTCTCTCACAGTGGAGAAGACTATTTCCCTGCTGCCTCCAGCCTTGCAGCAATGAGAGATTTTAACAGGTTTCAGGCTGTCCCTAATTGACCTGAAGTAACCCCTTCCCAGCTTGTAGGGAAAAGGGCCTTTAGCATTCTAGGGCTAACGTACCTGTTTTCCCAGACCCTCCTGCAGCCACCTGGCCTGACTTTGTCACAACAGTTACTGATAAGGATGTAAGAAAATTATAGGTCTTAATATTATTGTGGAAACCACCACTTTTTATACACACACCACACCTTTTTATAGTAGCCACACATTTGAGTAGCATTGCAGCCATGCACCAGGTCATAACGCCACTCACTCAAATCTGGCCCAACCACCCCTATATCATACCAAAGGAGTACAGGCCAAATCTGAGTGAGCGGCGTTGTGATCCTGTGAGAAAATGGTGTTGCGACCTAGTGCACAAGGTAGCAAAGCCATTCCAATTTGGCCCAGCTGCCCTTCTGTTACGCTTGCCTTCAAGAGTTAAGTAGGTCTCTTTTTTACTTCTGCCCTGCTCTGGCTGCATGCCTTGCACTAAAACTGCAACTTTAACAAGCTGTGGCTGTAACTTTTGAACCTCCCCAACAACAACAACAAAAAAATCACAACATTCTTACAGCCATACTAACAACAACAAAATGCTCATACATTCAAACAGTTGGTGGGAACACCTTCCAAGCTTTGGATTCTTTGAGTTACTTCAGCTGTGCCTTTGACCATTTGCTCTTCATTATGCATGGTATATGACTGGCCCCCAATGTCACATGAAATTGCAACTACTCTTTGAGTGGGTGACTGAAATGTATAACAGTGGAAAGCTCTTCCGGCGAAAATGGAGAATGCCTGTACTCATCCGTGAATACATTTATCCACAGGTAAATTTAAATCTCCACATGAACAACTTTTTCCTAATATTTGTACAAATAAAAACTGGTCTGTATGAATACACATGAAGAGACCAAAATAGGGAGGTTCATCCCCCTGTTGTCTAACACTTAGGACTTGCCTATACAGAGAGTTATACCAGTTTCACTAAAGGTGCGAATTTAAATCCATGCAGACACGCTTAGTTCAGTTTTAAAGCTTTTGATTAAATTTATTAACCGGTTTCATCTACACCTAAACTAAAGTGGCCAGGTGTCCGGTCGAAAAGGGGACCTGACAGTGTCCAGTCAGCTCTACTGACCAGACATCCAAAGTCCAGTTACTGCAGGCGGGGGAGGCGCCAAGTCAACACCCACAACAGCCCCTACTCAGCCAGGGCCATCTCCTACCTGCATCAGGCAACTGCAGCTCCCAGCCCCGGCAATGCAGGCGAGTCTCTCCCGACCCACGCAGGGATGGGAGGAAAGGGGAAAAGCAGTGAGTGATGGAGGAAGGGGGAAAGAGCAGCGAATGGGGGACAGGAGCAGGGCCTGGGGGGAAGGGGTGGGAGAGAAGCGGGTCCTCAGGGGGAAGGTGCAAGGAAGGGGAGGTTCCAGCACTCCTGCTGGAGTGTCTGGTTTTTAAATATTACAAAATTGGCAATCCTAATAAAAAAACCTCTTAAACCCAAGTGAGTGTGTCTACAAAGGAGCTACATAAACCCTTTTTAAACTGGTGCCAACTTGTGTATAAATAAGGCCTTACATTGTCAGATCTTTTAGGCAGGGACCATCTTTTTGTTGCATTTGTGTACAGAGCCCGGCACACTGGGTCCCTGATCCTTGATTGGGGCCATTAAGTCCTACCACAATACAAATAATTAATATTGAGAATGTTCTGAGGAATAGAAAGGGTTACTTTTACTTAGTCTATCCTCTAAAATGTTAGAAGCTGAAGGACTAACAAGAAGAAAGATTTCCAAATGTTTTCCGATCATCCTTCGCTCAAGGGTATTCTTGTGGGTAAAACTGCTTAAGGTTTTCTTGAACAGAACTTTTCTCTGATTAAATCTCTTCTCTGTTCACTCTGTTCCAGCAATGGCATCATTATGAGTCTGATAAGCTGATGTTACACCATATCTCACTTTACAATCCCATTTGCACTTGCAGTGATCACGGAAGAATTTTTTTCCCCCTTCACTGATACACGAGATTGAGCTGTTATGCAAAGACATCAAAGCCCAGAGAATTAAAGTCCCACAGCGAGTTGCGGAAACTACTGAGGCATGAGGAGAAATATTTGTAGAAACTTCAGAGATCACAGCAGTAAAAGGATGCTGTTAATAATTACTGCTAATTAAAAATAACACCCACTCCACCTCCTCGTCCCCCCACCCAAGTCTTCAAGAAGAAAGTAAGTGACCTATTTCCTCCTGGGATCACAAAGTCACAGAATACAGAAAAAAATATCCTAATGCATCTCTTCCATTTCTATCTCCTTGCCAAGACAGGGTTGTACCCACCAGAACATTTTCCAGTGTTTGACCCAGAATAATTTTAGATGTCCTAAGTAAAGGGTTTTTCATATCCTCCCTTGGGAGACTATCCCACAACTTCCTAATAGACAGGAATTTCCTCTTGATAATCAGTCTATTATTATTATTTGTATTTCTGCAGTGTCTGGGAGCCCCAGTCTTGGACCATGACCCCACTGCTAGACACTGTACAAACACAGAACACACAGACGGTTCTTGCCCCAATCTAAGTAAGTTTTTGATGTTAGATTCATCCCATTATTCCTAATTATACTCCCAGGTGGCACCTAAACAGTTCATCCTCCATCCTGGTACTTACATCCTTTGGGCTAAGGTTGAGTCTTTAGGCACAGCCCTGAGCAAGGGGCCCTATCCGAGGAGTAGACAATGGAAGGCACTGTTCTTCAGAGACCCCTCTCTGAGAGGGGAGGGTGGTAGTAATTTGCTGCTGGCCTATATCAGTAGGAAATTATGTCACCCTCACACCAGCGCAGCTCTTCTGGCAGGCATACTGTGGGGGTGGAGAACCCCAAACCTCTCTGTCCATCTGCTATAGAAGGAGAGGCAGAGAACTAGTGGGCAAGCAGATTATTTAGGCTGTAACCTCTTTATGTTGGGAACTTTTTGTTATGTGTAGACTGTGGGGTGTTGATCCTGGATTGGGGCTTCTAGGCATTAGCATAATACAAACACACAACTACACCCAAACAATCACATCTGGACCAGACCTGATGTCCTGGTAGACTACACAAGTATGTATGGGGGATTCTTACTCTACTGCTAAGGCGTGTATCATAATCTAGCCCTTCAGATAGCTGTAAATAGTTCTGTCCTCTCAAACGGACAGGTTCTCTTACCCTTACTAATGTTGAGCGGTCCCTTTGGAATGAATGGGACCATTTAAAGTGTAAGATACTACTCAACATCAGTTAAGGTTGAAAGAAACAGGTCCTTGGTCATTATTTACCAAAGCTCATATTGAAATATCTCTCTCTAACTCACTCTTTCCAGGCTCCTGGTCATTGTTATTGCCCTCTTACAAAATGTTTTTCTATCTATTTGAAACTACACTATTCCAGGATATGCTGCATGATCAAACTTCTTATGAGTCTCCATTTTATGAATGACCCCAGGAGCACCGTGATCAAAAGATAGCCCTACAATGATCCAGATACTGTTGAACCTTTAAGGGTTTAGACAGCAGAATATAATTGCCCATGTTCAAATTTGTCCACTTCACCTGTATTAACTTTCTTCCACTTATGAAACTATGCAATAGGGACCTCCATACTCATAATATCAGCTTTGCACCTCACTGAAAGAACATTCAAAATCCCTAACATCGTGCTGAGGTATTGGCTTAATACAGATTCAGATGAAAGAGAAAACTCATTGAGTCATAAACTCAACGTTCCTTGGATACTGTTCACACAAGTGCTAAGAAGCAGTGGGATCTAGTGGACAGGAATCAGGAGGCCTGGATTCTATTCCTGGATCTGCCGATGACCTACTGTGTGATTGTGGGCAAGTCACCTCACCCATTTTCCCTCCGGCCTTTGTCTGTCTCATCTAGTTAGCTGATGAGCTTTTTGGGATAAGCACTGAGTCTTATGTATGATTGTATAGTATCTAGCACAATGGGGTTCCAATTTTGGTCAGACTAGATACTACCATAGATAACAATAATACTGATTCAGCCTGATCCTGTTTGCCTTGTAACAGCTGATGGGGTCATAGCACAAAATGGCCTAACTGCGGAGTATAATGCTCTGTCTCCTTTTTGTTACCCATAGAACCACCACCACTCTTTGGTAGCATTACCAAAGAGGCTTGCTGCACTACATATTATTCCCATTTGTCTTGCAACACTTGTACATGAAGAGCTGTAGTACATCCAAGTTATGATGTTTCTATGACATTATTTGCTGGCACTGAAATGTCCTTTTTTGGAGATGCACCCACCCTGAGGCAGCATTATCAGAAATGTCATTTAAAAGATAAGAGGTGGGAAAACTTGGGACTAGACTAAAACAAAGGGATTTAGGTGCCTAAATCCAAAATTTAGATCCTCAAAACCCCAACTCAGCTGCAACCTAACCTTGCAGGCATCTAAATTCCCTAGGTGCCTAAATTTCCACCAATAAAGTCCCTTAGGCTCCTAAAAATCTGCCACCAGGAATGTGCACAACTGCCTCAGTCCTAACACCCCATGCACCTCACACCTAAGCCCCAGCAAGATCCTCAAATGACGCATCCCCCAATCTAGCTTGCCTGGGGGGCCCGATCCTGTAGATGTGCTCAGATGCTGCCTAGCAGATTGGACCCCACGCAAAATGCCAACCTTTGGGCATAATATTTCATTACTAGAAATTACACTGAATTAGCAGAACAGAGATATCTTTTTGCCACTCCTATAAAACTAGGGGGGGGGAAGGGGTTACCACTTGGTGGTTATTTGCTCAGTGTGAAAGGCTTTGTCACCTTAATCCAGTTCCTAATGGACAAGTGCCTCCATCACAATTGTCTATCTCAGAAGAGTGGCCAAAGATTGAATAAAAATGGAGACAAACTACTCCCTTCCACCTCTTCCAAAAGATGTTTGAAGCACATTGGAGGATCTGTGTGGTGGGGAGTCTGGATTGCTGCTGACTGTTCTGTGGCTAATTAGCATATCCTTTTCCACTGCTGTCAATCCAGAACCTCTCACTAGCATTAAATCCATAAAGGGGGGGAAGGGGGAAGACTCCCCCTGGTTAAAAAGCACTTTATTAGCTGCATATCCATGGTCACAAATTACTGTTTACCTGTCAACTGGGCTCTGAACACCCATAAGGTATTCTTTGAAGTTAACCTCTTGGATTTAAAGAGAATTTTAAAGCGCTGTTGAAGAACTGTTTGATCTAAAATCTGACTCTTTTGAAGTTGAGAGTTAATGGAAGATTATTTTTATTCACAGTGATCAAGCAGTTAATGAGATAAAGTGATGGGGAAACAGGCTTAATAGCATATGTGGTTGCATCGTATGTTAATCCTTACAAAACAGAAAACCCAGAGATAGTCAAGGCCACAAGAGTCAAAAGCACAATGAGAAAAATTAACTCTTCGTCGGACAAAGCTCTTTGATTAACTTTTTGCCAGACCCCAAACATTTCAGCACCATTTTCCAAACTCCCTCTCTGATGCATGGTGAACAGATGACCTTTTATTCACACAAACACAAAGTACAGTTAATAAGAAGCTCAGCCGTGCTGTTTTTGCCATTATCTCAGCACACTCCCTGACACTTGCCTGACGCACCAAAAGCTAACATCCTCCTGGAAAGGTGAGCACGGTTACACAAAGTAAAGGCCTGATTAAAAGGATGAGGACTCCATGCATAAAAAAGCTGGCATGCAGAGGGGGTAAATTCAAGTTTCAGGCTGCTTTTTTGGAGACAGCACAAATGGGTGTTGGGCACAGGGTCCTGAAGGTTTGTACCCCATTGATTGGGAAGCATCCTGGGATACTGTGTGAGTCAGGTTGCCCAATGAAATCTTCAGCTAGCATATACCAGAAATGTAAGTTAGAGCTGCCTCTAGATTGCTCTAAATCATGTGGCGGACAGGACTAGACAGGCACTCATCAGACAACAGATGGGAGTCACAGTTGGCACAAGGAACAATCATCTCCATATACATAGGTACAACTAGGTGACAGAAGGATTGTCCCCATATCCAGTGACAGCATAGTTAAAAGTTGAAGTGAAAATGGGATTTGTCCGTGTCCTTATAACCAGGTAAAAACCCTAGACAGGCAAAGGATATAGCTTAGTTATTATTGGGTCACAGTTAGGTCCAATCTGCACAATTTTTAATCAGGTTGTAACCAGATCTTCTGGCTTGGTTATTTTTATAATTCAGCAGGCCTGTCAGAGAGATAAAAAGCAAGGGCTACTGTAGCGGGATGGACACCCACTCCTGCCTGGAAGGGCTTGAAAGCAGCCCTGGAGAGGGCTGCAGCTCTAAAAGCTGGGCTGATTGGGGAAGTGGCTGCAGCTGGGCCACACCCCAATCAGGCCACAGCTGGCCTGTATGAAAAGGCTGGGAGCCAGGAGCTCAGCAGTCTCTCTCTGCCTTCAGAGAGAGAGGGGCCTGGCAGCTGGGAAGCTCAGAGTGCCTAGAGCGAGGCAGGGCTGGGGAAAGGCCAGAGGGGCTGGGGAGCTCCAGGCTGGCAACTCCCCAGGCTGCAGGGCCTTGTCCGAGGCACTGGATTGCAGAGAGAGGCAGCAGGTCCAAACCCAACCTTGCCTATGATGAGTGGCTGACACTGCAGTCTGCCCCAAGGCACGGGGGCGAGTTGGTGACTGGCAGTAGCCTATGACTGAAGCGAGGTGGGGATGGGGGTTCCCTGGGGAGGGGAGACCCTGAGACTGAGGGGGGTACTGCCAGGGGGCAGCACCCCAGATAAAGGGGCACCGGGGTCCTGGGAGGGACATGGGGCCAGCGGCAAAGCGGATCACCAGCCTGCAGAGGGTGCTCTGAGGCTGGCAGAGCTGATTCCCTGAGATGACCAGCAGGAGGCGCCGCAGGGATGAGTCTGCACGCTTACAGCTACATATATAGAAAGAAGATTTTACCACAACAAAACACAAATTTGTTTGTATATTGCCAAGGAAGGATACCAATAATATCATGCATGTATGCTCTGAGATTTGCTTTCCTTCAGCTCCTTTTTTGTGTTCTTTTATATAAAAAAAAATTGAGAACACGAACATAAAAAAAAAAAAAAAAATCAAACTTTTGGCAAAGCTCCATATTTGCTTGTATCCTTCTCTTACACCTGATAGTTGTTCCCTTGAAATCAACACCTAAAAAGGATGAATCAGTCCAAACACTGCTTGAGCAAATAAAATTTTTTAATGTACAGAAATAACCCTATAAAGGAACTTGCAATCTGGCTTAATAGCTTAGTGCACTCCACTTTAGCCTCCATAAGTCACAATAAAATGGCAGAGGATTTCAGTCCTGCATCCTCTTAAGCTGCAATAAATCAGTGACAGAAATGGCAAACAGAAACCCTGGCAAAATTCAGGACACTACTATTTATTTTCCTGAGAATATTTTGTTCTAGGGCAGAAATGCCAAGGACGCTTGTAATAGAATTGTTACATAAACTGGGAAAACGAAATAAAACAAATACTCTAAAAAAAAAAACCCATATCCAACATATTTGCCAAAACTGTGTTATACATACTGCAGATACATCATTTGTCAAAGGTATGAATCAAAGTCTTGTAGTAGTATTTCAATTGTTTCAAATTTGCCCACTGATTATTCTCCATATATTAAATACAAGTTTAGTTATTACAAAATATCTTCTTTCCAATCAGATATTGCTTATAATTAAGGCTATGATTTAGTCACAGGTATTTTTAGTAAAAGTCATGGACGGGTAACAGGCAATAAACAAAAATTCACAGCCCATGACCTGTCCATGACTTTTATTATAAATACCTCTGAAGCTTGGGGCTTATAATACCTATAATACCTATAAATACCTTATAAAGCTTGGGGCTGCTGCTGCTGCAGGGGGCTGCAGCTGGGAGGGGGGGGACATGCCTCAGGGCCCACAGCTGCAGGGGCTACTGCTGTGGTGGGGGCACCCCGGGGGGGGCCACTGCTGTGGGGGGGGCTGCCCTGGGGGGCCAGCTGCTGGGGCCGCTGGAGCAGTGGCTGCTCTGACCGCCCCAGGGACTGCTGCTTGGGCAGTCTCCGGGGCCTGCCGCATCAGCCGCTGCTCGGGCGGTCCCCAGGACCAGCTGCCTGTGGCTGCCTGAGCAGCAGCCAGTGCTGCTAGCTCCGGGCTGTTCCAGCTGCCCTGAGCCAGCTGCTGCAGAAGTCACAGAGGTCAGGGAAAGTCATGGAATCTGTGACTTCTGTGACTTCCATGACAGACATGGAGCCCTATTTATAATATAACAGGTATCCAGTTTTCTAATACTGGAAATATTTGTGTATGTTGCACAATAAGTTTGATTGCACATACTATATGAGAAGCATATGAACATTATAGGAATTGGCACACGAGATCAGACCAGTGGTACATCTAATCCAGATGGTGGCTAGTACCACACATTTCAGAGGAAAATGCAAAAAAACCCACAGTGGGGTAGTTATAGTATAACCTATCCATACGGAAAGATACTGTAGGTGTCCACAAATAAATGTGAAAATCATGGCTCCAATAAATGACACTACTCATGTGAGTAAAGTTGCTTATGTGTAAGTGTTTGCAGGACTGGGGCCTATGTGCACACATATTGTTGAACGCGCACTTTAGAAGGTCTGGGCAGTATTCTGCTGTTTTAAATATTAGGTCCAGTGTGTGGAATGTTAAACATAGTCCCTATTTCCACAATTGGCAAATGTATGTTACTTTTTATTTCAAATTAGTGAAGGCTAAATTAGTTTTACAGGTGATCCTATAAACAGCAATTTACATGCTGAGATCATAAAGCCAAATGTAAAACGCCTCTTTCCCAGGATCTGAAATCAGCTGATTAATTTCAACTTGACAGTGTGCCCTCAGGACAACAGAAGTTTAATTCATCTCACTCACGATACTTCTAACTAGTTTTACATAGTCACTAAATAACTAACGAAGAGGGGTTATTTTGTAGACGAAATCCCTCTAAATGAACACAAATTAAGTGAAGTGGATCAAGAGTGCCTGTTTCTGATACCAGAGAAAGTAAGTAAGTATCCTTCAGTGCTAGAGAAGTGGAATATATTCCTATTACAAGAACTTTAGACAGGGTGAGATAACAGCTGTGTTTAATACTCTGAATCATTTTCGTTCCTAGAACAAGATTTAATAATAGAGAAGGAACTCTAGTGCACTAAAAAAATACAGAAAAGCATTAGTAGCTGATAACTAAATGGTGACAGCAGAACATGATAAAGTGACATCCTGATTGGGGCATCTCCTGGCTCATTAATACACAGAAGGCTCTAAGTATTTAAACAAATATTTTATATAGCTACATGTGAAGACTTTTGTCATAACTATAAAGGGAAGGGTAACAGCTGTCCTGTGTACAGTACTATAAAATTCCTCCTGGCCAGAGACTCCAAAATCCTTTTCCCTGTAAAAGGTTAAGAAGCTCAGGTAACCTGGCTGGCATCTGACCTAAAGGACCAATAAGGGGACAAGATACTTTCAAATCTTGGGGGTGGGGGGGGGAAGGCTTTTGTTTCTGCTCTTTGTTTTGGGTGCCCGTTCGCTCTTGGGACTGAGAGGGACCAGACATCAATCCAGGTTCTCCACATCTTTCTAAACAAGTCTCTCCTATTTCAAACTTGTAAGTAAATAGCCAGGCATGGCGTGTTAGTTTTCCTTTGTTTTCTCAACTTGTAAATGTACCTTTTACTAGAGTGTTTATCTTTGTTTGCTGTTCTTTGAACCTAAGACTAGAGGAGAGTCCTCTGAGCTCTTTAAGTTTGATTACCCTGTAAGGTTAATTTCCATACTGATTTTAGAGAGATGATTTTTACCTTTTTCTTTAATTAAAAGCCTTCTTTTTAAGAACCTGATTGATTTTTCCTTGGTTTAGATCCAAGGGGGTTGGATCTGTATTCACCAGGAGTTGGTGGGAGGAAGGAGGGGGAATGGTTAATTTCTCCTTGTTTTAGATCCCAGGGGGTTGGAACTGTATTCACCAGGAGTTGGTGGGAGGAAGGAGGGGGATGGTTAATTTCTCCTTGTTTTAAGATCCAAGGGGTTTGGATCTGTATTCACCAGGGAATTGGTGAAGGTTTCTCAAGGCTTCCCAGGGATGGGAATTATTGGGATGGTGGCAGCGGACCAGAGCTAAGCTGGTAGTTAAGCTTAGAAGTTTTCATGCAGGCCCCTACATTTGTACCCTAATGTTCAAAGTGGGGATACAGCCCTGACAACTTTATATTTTGTTATTTATTAGGCCTTATGCAAGACTCCTTGGAGTTGATGGGAATCTTTCCATTGACTTCAAAGTGCTATGGATCTAGGGCTTAAGTCCAAACTGTAAACTCCCTTACATCCATACAGCCCTACTCTGGATATCTAAGTTTACTCAATGAACACAGAACTAAGAGAAAACCTATTAGGCTGTCCATGTCATCCAGCTGCCAGTGCAGGACTTCCATTTGTGTTAATAAAAAGGTGACACTGAATAATTAGGACTGATATATTCTTTTAATAAAAGCTCAATAAAAACTACCCCCAGTATTCTAATGTATGTTTCCTCTGCATTAGAGGGTGGATGTGTTTTCTGCATGGTATATTTCCTGAAGACATTATAAGTACAGGCCTGATCCAGAATCCAGTGAAGTCTGTGGGACATTTTCGATTTACTTCAGTGGGCAGTGGATCTGGACCTATATGCGAGCCAGCACTAGACTCAGAACCTGCCTATGTGAATGTTAAATAGAGACATATGGAGTTGCTCTTTTGCTCATACTACATAAGGGAGCAGTGAAAGGATGTGTCTGCTTGAGTAGTATCTGCCATCCCATAGGAAAGGTCTGTCACTCCAGCTGTAAAAAGTAGCAAGAGTAGCAGCTCTTCAGAAGTGTTTTAAATTATCAATATTTACACAGTAATTAAGGGATTGATAAAACACATCTTTATTAAGCTTCAGCTTGTATCACCCTTATTGTTTTGAACTAACAAGGCCAGCGGCACATCGGAGAATAGTTAGGGGCTGTGCTCCCATGTAACTGCTTTGCCACCCCCCCTCCCGCGCCACTTCAGATGCTAACTCCTAGAAATGTCACTGGCACACTGCAAACATCACAGTCAATTCCAGGGGTCACAACTTGAATTTTCTTTTTGGAAGAGCTGAATTTCATGAGCATGAAAGCAAGTCAATTCAGCACTAACTAGATACCGGCACTGCGCTGGCAGCTGCTTTAGACCCCTTAGCTCATTTTTGTACAGTGTAAAATTGTGATTAGAGCAGTGTACCTCACTAGTTCACTTCAGGTGAAATTCGCCACTGTGCAGAAGACCAACTTGAGGCCTACACATTGCTAAGCCCCACTCAAACCTATTCTGAGGGAGCAAGTGGGAACTAACATAGTGTTGGCTTTGCACTTACAGCAGATCAGAAAAAAAATGAATTTCAATTTAAAAAAAAATCTGGAAAAAAAGTCACAAAATAGTTCCCCTTTTTTGACTAGCTTTACTTGTGCTGGCCCTCTACACAGGGCTGAATTTCATCTGTAACAGCAGACAGGTAGATATTCTATCCCACCTTACCTGCCTCACAGAAGCCAAGTCTGAGAAATATGACTGGACCTAAGAAAATTTAAAAGTCCATTTTGTGGCAAGGACATTTTCTATTCCTCAGAGGAAGCAAGACTATGCTCCTTCATAAAACAATGAATCCATATGATCTTATTGGACGGTCACTATTTTATTTTATTGAAGCATCCACAAAATTCATCCCCAGTGTCCCAATGTCAGAAGAGGGTGCAGAACGTCTAGCTATTAGACCACGTGAAATACCTGAGCAGCCCAGAAGGAAACACATGCATGTGTCCTAATATAAATTTGACAATGGATCTTTGCAAATGTGATGACACACAAAACCTGCTAACCTATTACAAATGGATGAATTCATTCAGCCCACCCTCGTTAGGAGTTCAATTTGTACATCCAAATTTCTGCAAAATTTCAACACACTTTTTGGAAGACAAGAACGACTTTTTGGAAGTACAAAACTCTGTGATTTTGCTTTGCCAAAATTCATGCAAACTCCCTCTCTGACTCAAGTCTAGGGGGGGATTGTTGCTACCTCCTCCCACTTCCCCAAGCCTCTTGTTGATATTTTGAGTTCAAATCAACTCCCCACAAACCCAAAGTAAAATTCTGTAAAACTTGCCAAGATTCACCTGGTTTTAAACTACGTCTGCTGCCTGACTTCAGTGCAAAACCATGTGGCTGAGATAAGTTCACACCAATAATTTGTGAACCTGTCAGTGATAGAGCTGAGAAAACTATGGCAGAAAAACTATCCATGAATATTCATTTGAATTCAAAAGTGAATTTCAATTTGGCTGTGTTCAAAACCCATTTGTGTTCATTTTCTGTGGACAATCAGGAGCTGGAGTTTTATTCATGAAAATGAATTTGAAACTCAAATAATTACTAAAAGAGAATTTTGAGTAGCATATTCAATTGCAGTTTGTGCCTGCCTTGGTGAGCTACATAAGTCACCTAATCAGGGAAGAAAACACAAAGAACAGTAACTTACGTACCTCTCAGTGTAGCACAATTTGTGAATATTCACAAGAAAGTGTTTACAAATGATCCGCAAAACAAGGACTTATTCATTGAAGAGTATGGTCTAGTGGCTAAAGTATTGGACTGGGACTCAAGAAACCGGGGTTCTGTTCCCAACTCTGTCACTGACTTTCTGGGTGACCTTTGACACTTCACATCATCTTTCTATGCCTCAGTTTCCCCATCTGTAACATGGGGGAAATATTTGGTAAAATTACTTTGCAATCTAGGGATGAAAAGTGCTACTTAAGAACTAGGTATTATTCATGAACCTGGGAATTTCACAATTGTTTGCAGACAATTCACAAGCAGCAGTAGAGGGAGGAAAGATAAATTATTGGCTGTGAGCAATTTACATAGCCCTAGAGGACAACCTGGTTTTAGTTTCAAGGCAAGTGTCACATGGTTTTACATTCATTATGCACAGCACGTATGGTGTTTGTTTCGGACAGTTTATCTCTTCTGTTCTTTCTATTCAATGAACCTCTTGCAAAGTGGACAAGTTTCCACAGATATACAGTACAATAGATTCAAGGAGGGCAAATGGCAACTTTGTGTAATTGGAATCCATCATGAGCTGCATAGTGCCATCTTCTTCTTCAGATTACATGAAAACCCAAGAAATGCGTTACATGAGATTTAAGTCAGAAAAAGATAGAGCCTGAACAGTGAGGCTCTCTCACATCTCGGACTTTCAAATTCTTAAATGTGCCCTTTACTTAAAAAAGTCAATGATTTCACCAAGAAAGTTTGATTAGTTTCTTTTACTTTCTGTAATGAAGTGCCATCCTTTTTACACTTGAAAGGATCTTTGTAATAATGCAACATTGATCTTTTGAATACAGATGAGCTAACCTAGATAATAGGATTTGGTACCCGAAAGATGGGACTTCAGAACATATCTAAGACTCCACTGCCATCAAGTGGATTTTGAAAACAAAGCATTGATTAACTGAGCAAATTTTAGATTTGCCAGTGTCCCTCTAATGATACTTTTTTTCTCTTTCATTATATTTTTTAGTTGCTCTTTTCAGCCCAAGGAAAAGTCCTATGACACAATTGAAAATTTAACATATGCATGCCAACCTGGGGATACACAACCAATCATACATATTATATACAGAGTGAGAAGCAGCTACCAGCAGATCCCAGTGACATATATTTCAGAGCCTTTTTTCTTTTCTATAGTTCATGCTATGCCATCATGTCTAAATTTACAATCATGTAACAATAACTTCTGAAGGCAGCTAGAAAACAGGAACAGTTTGATGGGCATTTTGAATGCATCTGCCCAAATATCAAGAAAATTGATTGAATTTAAAACAATCTGTTATATTTAAAAAGTTTTCATAAAAGCAGTGATGCCACCAACAGTGCCCCATGAAAATTGTCAGATTACATATTTGTTTGAACAAATGCACGCTAGTCCCAATTTTCAATCAATTGCCTACATTCAAATCCAACAAGTGAAGCGGACTGGGCACTGTACTGGGATTCAAGAGACCGAAGTTTTCTTCCCAGCTGTACCACTGACCTGCTGTGTAACCTGGGCTAGTCACTTCATATATCTGTGACTGTTTCCCCTCCTACCCTTTGTCTATTTAGACTGTTCCTTACTATTTTGTTGTAGAGGGCCTAGTGTGACAGGGCCCTGATCTTGGTTGAGGCATCTAGATAATAAATATATGTATTGGCTGTAAATGCCCATTTGTGCAACCAAATAATTATTATTTAACACCTGCGTGTCAAATTAAGCACCCAACTGCAAGATTTGGACATCTAACAAGGACTTTTAAGTTTGAAAACTAGGCTCCATGTATCATCATTATTGAAAAAATCTCTGATTTTCAAGAGTCTGTTTCCTCTGTTTGTAAAGGGCTTTCATGTGATAGCACAGTTCAAGAATTTAAGTAGGCTTTTTAGGATGTTCAAAAAATTAGGGGCTTCATTCACCCCTACTTCACTCCAGTTTTACACCTGTGTAACTTCACTAATTTTAACAGAATTACACAGGTATAAGTTACACTGAATTACAAATGAAGTAATGCTTGGGTGAAACAGGCCTTAGATATATAACCTAAGAACAACCCTAGAATGTGGGTTGATGGGGGTGCAAAGTGGAGCTAGATCTAACTTAAAGGTGGAACGAACTTTAACAATATTTTATTTTTCTATGGGAAAGGCAGTGTCTTTCTAATAGGTTAGAGCTCTTTAAGTTGAATGAGAGAATTAAACAACAGATGCTATGTTCATCTGAGTTAGTATTAGTTGCTCCTTAAAGTGGCAGCTAAACACTTGCCAATGAGTTGTGTGTCTGAGGCCCAGCAGCAGTCTCAGAAAATGCACGTAATCTAGTAAAGTCTGAGAGAAGTGTCTCGGCACTGCAGAAAATGATGCAGGAAAAGTTGTGTGCATAGATAATGTGTAGTTTCAGGCACGGGAGATTATTTTAAGTGTACAAGGTCACTGGGCTTTGGAAAAGCTTAACGTCACCTCAGCAAGTCCACCATTTGCTGCTCTCTAGATATTTCACATACTTTCTAATATAGTCATTTTGATGGACCCTGGCCCTTACACCTCAGCTACATCAAGAACAGGGCTATGGTGAAAGCTGTGTTAAAAAGCAGTCCAAGCATGGTTCCCACTTATCCATGTAATAATTAATACATGTTAGTCAGCAGGTAAGCACAGCACCAAACAGTGTCAGGAAAACTTTCAAAAAATATGGGCCAACCTTGGCTCTATAGGGTTGTTTTGGTGGATGGGGGGGGGGGAGTTAAAGAGTTTCTAAAAGGTTATTTATAGGGTTGCCAACCCTCCCAGTTTCACCAGGAGTCTCCCAAAATCAGGCTCTATCTTTTGGAGGCTAATGAAGCAAAACCGGAAGATTTTAGGCACTAAAAGTCCAGTGTCTCAGCAGGGCTAAGGCAGACTCCCTACCTGCCCTGGCTCCACTCCCGGAAATGGCCGGCATGTCCCTGCGGCCTCTAGGGGAGGCTGGGGGTCTCTGCACGCTGCCCCTGCCCTAAGCGCCGACTCCGCAGCTCCCATTGACTGGGAACTGCAGCCAATGGGAGCTACGAAGGGGGAGCCTGTGGGCAGGGGCAGTGCACGGAGACCCCATGACCCCCCACCTAGAAGCCGTAGCCACAGGGATGTGCCAGTCACTTTCAGGAGCCACCCGAGGTAGGCATCGCATCCAAACTCTCTCCCAGAGCCCGCACCCCCTCTTGCACCCCAACCTGCTGCCCCAGCCTGGTGAAAGTAAGTGAGTGTGGAGGACAGCGAGTGATGGAGGGAGGGGGGATGGAGTGAGCGGGGGGCAGGGCCTTGGAGAATGGGCGAGGCAGGGGCGGGGCCTCGGGGAAGGGACAAGGCAAGCATGTTTGGGTTTGTGCAATTATACAGTTGGCAACCCTAATGGTCAGCCTGCAAAACTACTTGAGAGCTCAGTTTAAACCCTGTTTTAACAGTTTTCACATGCAACTCGATTCCGAGTGTATATGGAGCCTTAGAATAAGATAAGGTAAGAGTCAGTTCAACTGACCTTTCTGAAGTCCTTTTTACTATATAACCCAATAATAGACTTATTGGGGATACATTTTACACTGTCAAGATTCATATTGCACTTGATAACTTTATTTGGGTGTTATTCTGTGTTAGGGTGACCAGATAGCAAGTGTGAAAAATCAGGATGGGGGTGGGGGGTAATAGAAGCCCATACAAAAAAAAGCCCCAAATATCGGGACTGTCTCTATAAAATCGGGACACCCTATTCTGTGTGCATAAATCAGAGTTTGTTCGCACTAGTGCACACATGCCATTATTTCACTTTCAGCTTGCCAGGCTCTGAGATTGTTTAAACACAATTCTATATTCAGAACATCAAGTGCTTCTGTTAGACCAAGATAGCAGCAGGATATCTCCTGACTTTTCCTTTGCAAGGGCCTTCGGGCAACACCTATAAATCGGTAGCTTGAGAAAAAAGCCAAAGTGAGCCATGGCTTTACTTGTAAACAGGGTCTTTGAAAGAGCAAAGGTGTGAGTTTGCCTCCACTAAAGCAAACTTACTTTGCTGTTTGCTTTAGGCATTTTTGTGATAAATCTGACGAGAAGGAATGGATTTCCTGTCGGTCCCTGCAAACTTGCCTTTTACTGAACCAAGCAAAACTGCCGGGATTTGATTCCAGATGCAAGCAGATATGTCAGGGTCAAAGACACAGGGTTAAAAGAGCATTTTATGATTAGGTGCATTTCTTCTTAACCTTCATGCAATCTGAAGTAGCAAGTTAAAATGTAACACTAACACTTTGCGAATATGTAAAATAGACAGAATGATAGAACTCCTGGGTTCTCTTCTTAGTTTGTCTATTGATTCATTTTGTGACCTGTTAAATTGCCACTTCCCAAATGAGGTAGATACTTGCATCCAATTTACAGCTGAGTAAATTGAGACAGATTAGTAATGTGTCTTAATATTTCGAATATATGATAAACCCTATCTCTGATGTAGTGCTTTCCAGCCACTGATCTCAAAGCACTTTACAAAGAAAGCTAAATATCACTCTCCCCCTTTTAATGATGGCAAAATAAAGAAATGAAGTGACTTGCCCAAGGTCCCACAATATGGCAGTGCCAAGAATAGAACCCACATCTTCTGACTCCCAGTCCAGTGCCCATCTACTAGGCCACACTAGCTCCCAAGACCAGTGTATAGTTTTTGTAAAAGGCATATGGATTATTATAAAGTCTCCTGCATCTCTCCTTCACAGCTGAATAATGCATATCCAGATTCAATGCCGCAAGAACCTGAGATATGAATGACAGGACTTATTAAATGGTGTCAAGCTTATATATATTATCTTGGTGACATTTCCCACTAACAGCTACGTATTCCACAAGCATCATATCAAAGGGGAGATGAACATTCTACTCAGATTGTTAGCATGTGTCTATCAAGCCAGCAAATGAAGATAAATCGGCTACTCTGCCACTTCCATCAATATAAATACACAAAGAAATAATATACAATATAAATTTTTAACTATCTGTCTGGTTCTACCTGCAAACATCAAATTCCCTTGCGCTTCCATAAACAAAAAATACACTCAATGAAGTCTAACAAATGTGCCATCTGTTCTGGAGTAGCTGAGAAAACAAAACAGCTTGTCATGGGGCAACACTGGCCCCTGGTGGCACAAATAAAGAGTAACACCCTAGAATTGATAGGGAGCAGCAAAAGTTTGATTTTGAAAACTTGAGGCATTTCCATAAATATTATTATTTATTTGGATGTTCATGGTGCCTATGATCCCAGTCACAGACCATAGACCCACCATATCTGGCACTGTATAAACACAAAATACTGTATTTACAATCAGAAAACTTAACTTTAAGCAAATGCCACGTGAGTTGCTGTAAAAGTGAAATTGGCACAGACACAGCTTGTCGGTTTGTTCATTCATGATGCCTTCCTTCTATTTAATACAACCAACAAGGGTGGATTAGAGCATGGCACCTGTACTATATGGGTATTGTAGTGCTTGAGCCCAGATTCATCCCAGTGCAGAGACAGAGAAAGAGATGGGAAGTTGATGTGTCTCCCTACTCAGAGACTGCAGGAGTCCAGTGCAGAGTAGAGCGGCCCTTGAGGCTGGTCTAACTTGTGCACCTGTAACACTAGCACCTCTACAGCAAACCATGGGGTTCAGGTTCTCCCTAGCTACACTCCCCTTCTACTCACACTCCTCTAAGCTACTCCCAGCCCACTCCTGAATGCCTTTGCACCAGGGACTCCTGTGGTGCCAGCTCAGCCCCATGGCAAAGAGATGCTAGGGGAATAATGACTCTGGCCCATGGATCCCAGGAGTGGTGGCTGATCAGGTACAGAAAAGCTCATGGTGGTTTAGGCTGACTAAAAGATTCAAATTCTTATCGTGAAGAGGGCATTACAGGAACTTAGAAACACATAACTAGAGCACTGCAGGAATTCCCGTGGCCTGGGAGTCATGGAAGTTACCCCAGGGCAATAGTGAGTGTATGTCTAGATTTTAAATTTTACTCCTCCAAAATCAAATGGTCATTAAATCTGGGAGTGTCGCTGGAAATCAGGAATAGTCATGGGTCAGGAAAGAGCCCTCAGGGCTTTTACTTGTAAGCATAGGATTTTTTAACTACCTTCTATTTCAATGTTTGGAGCCCATTTTCCCCATGCTAAAGCAATTTACCATAGAGGAGGAAAAGGCAGAGGCGTGGGGAAGGGGACAGAAAACCCTTGGAAAGGTTAACCCAGGAAGGGACTGAAACTGTATGTGACCCCAGCTGCATAGAGAAGTAAAGGGGAAAAACCTGTTGCTGAGTTCCTGGTTCCTTCAGCATTGCACTCTTCCATGCGCAGTGCAAAGAAATGAAAAGCCAGGTTCCTGCAGGCTTGGTAACACTCCCGTATCCTCCTGGGTGGAGGAGCAGTGAACACCTGGCAGAAACCTGCTCACTGGTGCCATTTTGAATCCTGTGACTGAGTCTGGGAGGGTGAGGAGTTCAGCTCATTTATAAATGCACACAACCCCACCTGGTGGCAGAGGTATTGCACTGCTATCTTCCATTAGAACCAGGGCCGGCTCTAGGCACCAGCAAAACAAATTGGTGCTTGGGGCGGCACATTTTTAGGGGCGGCATGGCTGGCGCCAGAATGCCACCCCTGCCACCCCTAAAAATGTGCCCCGGCCGCCCTAGCTCACCTCCACTGCTGCCGCCGCTCGCGCACCGATTCGCACGCCGCTGCTCCCCCTCCCTCCCAGGCTCTCAAACCTGGAAGGGAGGGGGAGATCCCGAGCGGCCGTGGCATGCGAAACAGCTGATTTGCGTGCCGCTGCTCACCCTCCCTCCCAGGCTTGAGAGCCTGGGGGGAGGAGGCAGGGTTGGGGATTTGGGGAAGGGGCGGAGTTGAGGCGGGGCCGGGGGGTGGGGTAAGAAAAAACGGGGGGGGGGGGGGCGGCCAAAATTGATTTTGCTTAGGGCGGCAAAAATCCTAGAGCCGGCCCTAATTAGAACAGAACAGAAGGTGCAAATCCAAGTTCTTTTTTGCTCTATCTTTTAGGGTTGCCAACTTTCTAATCACACAAAACTGAACACCCTTGCCACACCCCCATGCCCCACCCCTTCTCCGATGCCCTGCCCCTTCTCTGAAGCTCTGCCCCTGCTCACTCCATCCCCCTCCCTCTGTCGCTCACTCACTTTCACTGGGCTAGGGTAGGGGGGTGCAGTGTGTGTGGGGGGGTGAGGATTCTGGCTGGGGGTGAGGGCTCTGGGGAAGGGCCAGGGATGAGGAGTTTGGGGTGCATGAGAGGGCTCCAGGCTGGAGTACAGGGGGGTTGAGGATTCTGGCTGGGGGTGGAGCTGGGAATGAGGTCTTTGGAGTGCTTAGCCAGGGGTTTGGGGTGCAGTGGCATGCACTTACCGCAGCTCTAAGGAAGCAACCGCCAGGTCCCTGCGGCCCCTAGGTGCATGGGTGGCCAGGCAGCTCTGCGCAGTGCATACTGCCTTCACGCCCACAGGTACCACCCCCGCAGCTCCCATTAGTTGTGGTTCCCAGCCAATGGGAGCTACAGAGCCAGTACTCAGGGCGGGGGCAGTATGCCAGTCCCTGGCTATCCCAGTGCCTAGGGACCGCAGGGACGTGGTGGCCACTTCCGGGAGCAGAGCCACCCAGAGGATTCAGGGGGCCTGGGGTCTTCAGCAGCGGGGGCCCCCGCCGCTGAAGACCTGGAGCGGAAGAAGCTCCGGGCCCCCCTTCACTCTCCTGGGGGCCCCTGTGGGGGCCGGGGCCTGGGGCAAATTGCCCCACTTCGCCCCCCCCCCACTGGGCGGCCTATCCGGGAGCAGCACAGAGCTAGGGCAGGTAGGGAGCCTGCCTTAGCCCCGGATCCCACTGCGCCACCAACCGGACTTTTAGCGCCCCAGTCAGCAGTGCCAACCGGAGCCCCCAGTGTCACTTTTCAACTGGGTGTTCTGGTCAAAAGCCGGATGCCTGGCAACCCTACTATCTTTCGTTTCATGCTTTGTTGTTCTGCTTTCTTTTTACTTGTGGAAGGTGCCGGTGCCCCCTGATGGCTAAGGGAGCATAGTGTTTATAATGGGAAATAAAAGTTGCAGCATTCTGATTACTTTAACCCACTACACTTCAAGTACCATCTGCTGCATTGAAATGTCACAAGAATTTAAGGGGATATTGTCTAGCAGATTAGGCCACGAATGCAGGGGCTAATCTATAGAAAAAAGACAGGCAGATGCATGTGGAGACAGAGCTCTAAAATCCAGTTTGAATAGAAATTTAATTTATTAAATTGAAAATACATACAAGAAAAAGCAGGTGCTGTTTGTGTTATTTAAACGTTCCCTTGCAATGCAGGAAGCCCAAATCAAACAGCACTGTTAGTGTGTGAGAACTAGAAAATGAGACTGTCTATATTCAAGAAGTTAATCTAACCAGTTTAATTTCCCTATCTCAGCTGGGAGATATTCAGGTTGTAAACAAGCCATGCAGTGCAAAAGGAAATCAAGTTTGTCGAAGTATGTCAGTCTAGTGGTCCTTCTCTCCCTCCACAGTAGCTCCGACTGAAGTCAAATTAGTTTGCTTTATGATGGAGACAGCATTGCTCGTGCTTAGGGCAGTAAACTCTTTAAGGTGGGGACCACCTTTTGTGTTCTGTGTTTGTACAGTCCCTAGCACAATGGGGTCGTGGTCCATGACTGCGGTCCTACATGCTATCACGCTACCAATAAATAGAATAATAATAAAAATTAATAACAGTGATAAGTAGGGTATGACCCAGAACCACTTATGCATATGCTTAACCTTATGCATTTGTGTAGTCCAGTTACTTAAATGGGACTACTCATATGCGTGTGTGTGTGTGTGCGTGTGTCATTTGGATAGTGACTGGAGTAATCCCAGGACAATACTGAAGTTATTTATATCCTGTGAAAAGGAGAATATGACTTCACAGTGGTGTTAGTAAGGCATATGGGACCAGATGCTCAGCTGATGTAAATCAGCATAGCTCCTTTAGAGTCTGGCCCAAAGGTGGTTTTGTTTGTTGGTGGGTTTTGCCCAGGTCCCTTTAAACATTTTCCACAATTCATATCAGGCATGTTGGTAATGCTATTGTTACATTGGGTTCTCATCGTCTCTACTTCTGTTAATCTCTTTGTAACCCATATTTATGGACTTTGAAAATTAGTCACATTTTGGTTGGCCTGGATAAAGAGATATTCCCCCCTTCCTCTGGTAATCCAGATAAATTATATCTACTCTCTCTGTCCTGTCTACTTCAAGAAACTAAGCACATTTATCTGGCCTAATCTTCCTTTCTGCACTGACTCCCCCTTAAGCAATTACATATATCTAAATGTTGTGTGTGCATAATTGCTCTCCAGGTATTTTCCACAGCTGAGATCAGATTTATGAGCATGCGGTGTTCTCAATCTTCCTTAGTCATTCTGCTATTAGATGCCCTACAGTGCCTGGTGCATTTCTTTGTTCCCTTAGTAAATTGTCAGTAAAATCAAAAATAAATTACTAAAAACTGAAAGCAGCCAGCCCCAACTACAGCGGAGGGCTCAGGCAGTAAAGCTGTCCAAATTCACTGCCCCCACTGGACTCAGAGGGACCCACATGGGCACCAGGCCTAACAGTTTCTCTCCCACTCCATATGAGGACCAGCAAGGAGGGTGGACTTTGGAGCACTCTAGTCCCTCCGAGCACTTCCGCAAAGCATCCAGCATCCCAGCTATGACCCAAGGGCTAAGTCAGGGTCTTTTACCACCCCTGCAGCCCCATTGGACCTTTCACAGCTTCCTGACATCATCGTTCACTCAACTCTGAAGCCCGGATACTGGATATTTTGTCCTCTCTGTTTGCTGTATTGCCATGTTGTGGTTCTTCCTTCATCCCGCACCTCTCCAACCTTTTCTCACCACTCCTCTCCCATACCCACTGAGTATGCCTTCCCCAAACCAACACAACAAATAAAAACCCAAAATCCAGATCTCCATTTTAATAATAGAACTAAAAGAATGACGAAAAGCTGAGAGGAACATCCTGCTGGCCTTCCCACTGGCCCAACCAGCCCTGAGGGCCTAATGATTAAAGGGTCCTTGCTGGGTGCAGTTGGTGACTAGCCCAGGGGCAACTCCTGATATGTGTCTCCATTTGAGTCGGTAGGTGCCAAGAGACTCCTGAACTTTTTAGTGAAGACCTAGATATAGGCTCCAGGCCCTCCAAGCTCAGGTTCTCCTTTTGTGTGGACTGTGTGTTTATAACAAACTCCCGTCTTGTATGGATCTCTGCTACCACAGTGATGGACATCAACCTGCTAGTGTGAGGCCTGAAGACAGAGCTTCTAGATCTGTGAGCTGTGCTTGCACTTATCAGTAAAACCTCTTGGGTCTCATTGGGAAGCATCAGCTACCAAGCCAGGTTGTGGGAGCTGAGGAAATGCTATTATTTCTTCTTGCTGAAATAAGAGATATTTGTTCTCAGCAGCAGGCTGGCACCCAGTGTGTTCCCAGTTTTTAGGAGAATGCGTAGGGTGACCAGATTACAAGCCTAAAATATCGGGACGGGGGCGGAGCCAAAAAAGGGGGCGGGGCCAAAAAATTTAAGGGGCCTGGGGCATTAGCAGGCCCCGCGCGCTGCCCTCCCCGCGGAGCCTCCCACCCCCTGGCCCGCCACGGACATATGCGGGGCAGCGCGGAGCGGGCAGGAGCCGGGTGGGTGGCAGGGGCCGAATCCCCGCTGCTGCCAGGGAGCCCCGCGCCTCTCCCTCCCGCTCGCGGCTGTGGCTCCCTCCCGACGTGACGCGCCCCCCCCGCTGCCCCGGGCACATGCGGCGCGCGTCCCCTGCGCCTAGTCTCCCTCCCGCCGGGAAGGAGCAGCTGGATGTGCGCCGCATGTGCGCGGGGCAAGCCGGGGGGGGGGCGCGTCCGGCCAGGAAGGAGCCGCGGCCGTGAGCGGGACGGAGAGGCGCGGGGCTCCCCAGCAGCAGCGGGGATTCAGCCCGCGCCACCCACCCACCCCCCGCCCGCTCCGCGCTGCCCCCGCCCGGACCCACCGCGCTGCCCCCGCCCGGACCCACCGCGCTGCCCCGCGGGCTGCAGGGCTGGAGCAGCCTCCAGGCTGCACTCCCGGCCCCGGGTGAGGCAGCCCGCGGGAAAAGAAGCCCTCTGGCGCGGCGGGGGGGCTCACAGCTGAGCCCACCGTCTCCCTCCCTTGCCAGGCCCCCTTTGCCTGCCCGGTGCCCGGGTGCTGGAGCTGACTTACCAGCTCCAGGATCCAGGCACCGCCGCCGCCAGTCCCTCCCTCCAGGCTTGCACCGCCATGCTGCAAGCCTGGGAGGGAGGAGGAATGCTGGGGAAGAGGCGGGGCCAGGGCGGGGATTTGAGGAGGGAGCCAATGGGGGGAGAAGGGGGCGGAGCCGGAGCGGAAGGGAAAATTTCTTCTTTGTCCCGCGTCCCGACCAAACATCGGTCGGGACGCGGGACAAAGAAGCAAATATCGGGACAGTCCCGATAAAATCGGGACGTCTGGTCACCCTAAGAATGCGGCACCGTGTAAAAACCCACCACTAATTGATTATCCTGTTTCTAATGAACAGATTAAACTATTAAGAAGGGGGGAGATTTTCAAAGGTACAAAGAGGTATTAGGCTTACAGCTCCCATTGACATCTGGGTGTTGGGTGCATAATTCTCCTTTGCACCTTTGAGAATCTCCTTTGAGATTCATGCTGGGTTACAATTAGCAGGAAGCATCACTGCCTGAAGCCACTGCTTCCCCCCTGTGGCATAGGCAGTTCTGCACAATACCTGTTGACTACAATTTGAGAATTAGCCTGATAGACACTCCAGCACTTGTTTCTACTGCCACCTTTGACTGTGCACATATTGACTATTCTTTGCATGTAGCAATTGTAGGACTGTTAATTTACTATTTATATTAATTAACTTTGATCGAAGGCAAGAGATCTCTTTTTGCTCTTATGTAGACAGATCCCCCACTTCTTCTCAATCCCCCATGAAATTAGAGCAAATAAAAGACCCCTCCATATTGAGACCCCTTTTAAAAAAAAAAATTTCTGTCCTTGCTCCACCAATCCTACCTCTGCATTGCCTACCTCTGGTTTCACAAAGCATGTGCTACCCAGAACATTTCCTTCCCTATTCCCATTAGAACAGTGAAATTTGTCACTGTACCTTGTCAACTTTGTACCTTGTCAGCTTTTAATAGTTCTAATTGTCTGTCTGCCCCAGCATAATCATAAAACCTTTTAACATCTCACTCAATTTGGTTCCCAGAATTTGACTTTCTTCAGCCTGGCTCATGAATAATGGGCCAAACACATTCATTCATTCTGGCTTTTGGCAACATCAGCATCATCCATCTTCATCTTTCCCCAATGACTTCTCTCTAGCTGTTTGCTGCTTATAGATTTAAATTACCTTTCACTTCTTTCTTGATTTCCTTGGCTCTTTTAACTCTCCCCTCTCCACTGAGCACATCTATATCTCTAAAAAAGATCCCATTTTCCCCTTTCCCCATCAACATCTCAGTAGACCACCAGTGTCATGGTCATTATCCGCCCAGATATAGAGAAAGTGTTGGGGTCTTGCTGCTGAGCTGACCAATGCACGGCCAATACTATTGAGTCAACCTCCATTCCCTTGAGAGTGAGTTGCACTACTTTTGTGGCACTCGTACCCCCGCAGAACTAAGTGGCTATCACTGATAACAGAACCCAACTCTCCTTTTTAGCTTCTGCATTTCCTTGGTTTCTAATAGACCCCTCCATATTGGGGTCTGAACTCCCTAATTCAGGACTTTTGAAAACTCTGGCCTGGCTTTCAAGGTGCTGACCATTCTCAACATCCACTAAAGTCCCTGTTAGATGATGTTCAGCACCTCTGAAAATGAGGTCATATATTAGTTGGCTCCAAAAACGACCACAACAAAGTACAAAACAATCACGTAGTTGAGTCAACAGCAGAAACTGAACCTGGGACCTTCAGCTGCAAAGTACAGGTCTCATTTGTTTGGCTGAAGGAGAAATCCCCTGTACTAATAGCAGTAATAGGAGCTTATCTTTTACATGGATCAGCCACAAGAAGGAAAGAAAAACCTAATTAGCTAGCTTCTGGATGTGACACTGGCAGACCAGATGCCAGCTCTTACCCAGGCTGCAGGTAGCAGCTAAGAACTGACCGACTCAGAGCTGGACACCAGACCAGTATGTTAGTTTTGCTCAGAATAGGTATTAGTCTTATGATGTATTTAGAGTTTAGACTCTGTGAAATGCTTGTAAATTGCTGCATTCATTAATCTCACTTGTAATGTCTGTATTCCATGTTGTAAAAAAATATGTAAATTTTGCTTTATAACTTTGGAAATATTTGGAAACATTTGTTCTGAACTTGTGAGTCCAGACATGGGAATCATCCCCCTCCACCCATCCAGAAGGACTATCAAAATCAAATGGGCCATCAAGGAACATAGCAATACAAAGGGTTGGTTAATGGCCCTAGTGCACCTGGGAAATGCTACGTGCAAAGAAGCTCATCCTGTAGACTTGGAAGCTGAATGAAGGAAATCAAACAAAGTCACAGGAAAGTTTTCCATCTCTTTGCTATTTGAACTCTGACAGGGCTAGAGACACCAAACTGAAGCCAGAGATTCCAGGGGTTACACTGAGAGATACTCTGAATTGACTCAGACTCAGGAGGAACAATCAAGATCATCTACAGCTACAACCCTGTCCGTCTTAGGCTTTAGATGGTAATTCATTTGTTTGTATATGTTTATTGTTTTAACCTATAAATAATTCTCTTATTTCTTTTTCTCAGTTAATAAACCTTTAGATAGTTTATTACAAGACTGGCTACTGGCATTGTCTTTGGTGTAAAAAATCTAGGGTACCAAATGATCTGAGAGAAGTGACTGGTCTCTTGGGACTGGAAGCAACCTGAATATGGTGTGATTCTTGGTGCAAGTAACCATTTGTCATAAAGCCCAGTTTGTCTGGGTGGTGAGGTAGATTGGAGAGTCTGAGGGGAGACTGTCTGTGACTCCATGGTAAGACTGGTATAGTGATGCAGAAGTTCATAATGTTACTGGCTTTGTAAAATCAAACTATAGAACACACCAGCAGTTTGGGGGTGTCTGCCTTGTTTGGACAGTCGGCCCTGAGGTAGGCCCTCACAATTGTGAGTCACTCCAGACAGCGTGACACATCAGGTCCACAGCAATTCAAATTCTCTTTGATGAGCTAAATGGGGGGAAGGGGTTGGGAGAGGCTTTCTAATGGTGATCTGTACAGGGGTTTAAACTGCTGCAGACCTCGGAGAATTAGGATGAACTCCCGGGGACAGAGAAAATGTGTAATACCTAGACCCAGGATGTCTTTTTTCTCCTGTAGTGACTGACACACATGAAGGGATAAGTGTCTACTATTACCAGCAACTGGCTAAATGAGTTACTCCTTAGCTGAAATGGTAAAGGTCTGTGCTTTGGAAATTGGTAGATCACTTCCCCCTCACTGTATCCCCTGCTTTCTCACCCCAGTGATTTTTTTTAAAGCCTGTGTGAGCACCTGCCTTTCCCAGGCTGCTCTACAACAAAGCCCACACCTCGGGTACAGTCAAGAACTCACCCTTCCCACGACTTGTTTCATTAACAAAGAAATGAACTGTAATGTGAAGTGCAGCTCAAGTCTTCTCAACAGGCTGCTCTTACTGCTGCTATTGCAGAATTGCTCAGCCCATGCCTAGATTCTCTTAACAGACCCACTCACCTTTGTTATATCAGGTGAGGTTGCCACCAGCTTCCCTGACACTACAATGCAAAGATATGGAAACTCCTCCTCCTCTTTTATCCCAATGTAAACCCTACTGAGTCCCATAGAACTACACTATTAAAACCCAATCTGAGAGAAGAATCAGGACCAATATTCATAGTCTTGCTCCTTCTCAAGGAACTTTCATGTTCTGATGAGACAAAAATTTATGCACATGCTTAACTGTATGCACAGTGAGTAATCTCAGTTAAATCAATGTAAAGGTAAGCACGTGCATAGTCTTTGCAGGATTGGGACCTAACACATTATTGAAATACAATAACTAAGTCCTGGAGCTACATGCTTTCTCTTTTCACAGTTCCCGAGTACAATTTCTGATGCTGACAAATCACCTGAAGCCTTACACAACAGTAATTATTTTGGGATGTTATTGTCATAAAACCACCAAATACTCCTCCAGAGCCCTTTCTTGGGTTATAAAGAAGCCAACTCAGGCAGAATTCTTTTCTCCAAGGTTTTTATTAAAAGCAAATTTAGGCAAATGTAAGTTGCAAAGTAAACACAATACTGAAAAGCCACAAGTTCCTCAGCCCAAGGCTACAACTCAGTGTCCCTCAAGAGTGTTAAACCTATCATTTGCTCTAGCTTTGAACTCCAAAATCTCATCAAAAACAGTAGACATAGTACCAGGCTGCATAGTGCCATCCTATTATGGTTGTGATCTCAACTCCTGTTACATTCAAATCCCCAGTGGTTCAAATGCATTTGTATGTTGTAGTGGTTGATTGTCAACTGAACACATTCATCCAAGACAGGGCCTAACTAAAAAATATGCCCAGTAAAAAAAATCACAGCCTTTGCTGTGATGCCAACAAAAACTCAAAAATTGTT
Organism: Chrysemys picta bellii; assembly: GCF_011386835.1. NCBI lineage: Eukaryota > Metazoa > Chordata > Testudines > Emydidae > Chrysemys > Chrysemys picta. The sequence continues at coordinate 85,288,862 of NC_088798.1, forward strand.
AGGCAGCTGGTAAGCAAATACCAGAGCTGATCATACTGACTAATATTGTCTCATTGTTTCCTTCTACTCTTTGACATGTCTATCTGTATCCATTACTGTCTCTTGTCTTATACTTAGGGTATGTCTACACTACGAGAGTAGTTCGATTCTACTTAAATCGAATTTGTGGAACCGATATTACAAAGTCGAACGTGTGTATCCACACTAAGGACAGTAATTCAACTTTGTGAGTCCACACTAACGGGGCAAGCGTCGACATTGGAAGCGGTGCACTGTGGGCAGCTATCCCACAGTTCCCGCACTCCCCGCTGCCCATTGGAATTCTGGGTCGAGCCCCCAATGCCTGCTGGGGCAAAAAATGTGTCGAGGGTGGTTTTGGGTAACTGTCGTCATTCAACCGTCACTCCCGCCCTCCCTCCCTGAAAGCACCGGCGGGCAATCAGTTCGCGCACTTTTCTGGTGAGTGACAGCGCGGACGCCACAGCACTGTGAGCATGGAGCCCGCTGTGATCATCGCTGCAGTTATGGCCGTTGTCAACACCTCGCACCTTATCGTCCACCTTTTTCAGAGTTAGATGCTGAAAAATCGGGCGAGGAGGCTACGGCGGCGCGGTGAGGACATTAAGTCTGAGAGGGGCACAGACCTCTCACAAAGCACGGGACCCCACGCTGTGAACATCATGGTGGCAATGGGTCATGTTGATGCTGTGGAACGGCGATTCTGGGCCCGGGAAACAAGCACGGACTGGAGGGACCGCATAGTGCTGCAGGTCAGGGATGAATCACAGTGGCTGCGAAACTTCAGGATGTATAAGGGAACTTTCCTGGAACTTTGTGAGTTGCTGTCCCCTGCCCTGAAGCGCATGGACACCCGGATGCAAGCAGCCCTGACTGTCCAGAAGCAAGTGGCCATAGCCCTCTGGAAGCTTGCAATGCCAGACAGCTACCGGTCAGTCACGAACCACTTTGGCGTGGGCAAATCTACCGTGGGGGTTGCTGTGATGCAAGTAGCCAACGCAATCGTTGAGCTACTGCTGTCAAAGGTAGTGACCCTGGGAAATGTGCAGGTCATCATAGATGGCTTCGCCGCGATGGGATTCCCAAACTGCAGTGGGGCTATAGATGGAACTCACATCCCTATCCTGAGACCAAACCACCAGGCCAGCCAGTACATTAACAGAAAGGGCTACTTTTCAATGGTGCTGCAAGCACTGGTGGACCATAGGGGACGTTTTACAAACATCAATGTCAGATGGCCGGGCAAGGTTCATGACGCTCGTGTTTTCAGGAACTCTGGTCTGTTTAGATGGCTGCAGGAAGGCATTTACTTCCCGGACCACAAAATAACTGTTGGGGATGTGGAGATGCCTATAGTGATCCTCGGGGACCCAGCCTACCCACTAATGCCCTGGCTCATGAAGCCCTATACAGGCACCCTGGACAGTGAAAAAGAACTCTTCAACTACCGTCTGAGCAAGTGCAGAATGGTGGTGGAGTGTGCTTTTGGACATCTCAAGGGGAGATGACTCGCTCTGATCTCAGCGAAACCAATATCTCCATTGTTATTGCAGCTTGCTGTGTGCTCCACAATCTCTGTGAGAGCAAGGGGGAGACCTTTATGGCGGGGTGGGAGGTTGAGGCAAATAGCCTGGCTGCTGATTATGCCCAGCCAGCCGTGCGATTAGAAGAGCCCAGCAGGACGCGCTGTGCATCCGGGAGGCTTTGAAAGCTAGGTTCCTCAGTGAGCAGGGTAACCTGTGACTATTACGTTTGTTTAAAGAGAAGCTGAACCTGCCCCCGTTTCTTTACCCAGTTAATGTTGACTATCCTCTCCAGCTACATACCCCGTTCACCCCGTTCTCCCCCTTCCAACACACGTTTAAAAATAAAATAAATGGAACTTTGTTAATGAACACCGTTTTCTTTATTGCAGATTTCGCGGTAAAGTGTTGAAACTGGCAGACCGTGGTGGGGAGCGGGCGTAGTGGTGGAAAGAACGCTTCTAAACTCGAGGAATGACAGGCTCCTGCTCCTAGAGCGGTCCGCAGTGGTGGACTGGTTGTTTCAACGGAGCCTGCCATCCCTCCTTTTCAGGACTCTGTGTGTGGGGGCTATGTGACTTTGTGGCGGGGGAGGACGGTTACAGATCCCCTGCTGCGTGGCTCTGTGATCCAGGTTAAGGACCACTGAAAAAGATCTCTAACCGCCCTCCCCCGCCACAAAGTGACATAGCCCCCCCCACACAGAACATGAAAACCATCTCCCAGACTGACCAGAGTGCCTAGTGACTGCAATGTGTGTGTGACCTTCTGCTGAACCTGCCCCCATGTCTGTACCCTGGTAAAGGTGACTGTCCTCTCCAATTACCAAACCCCTCCCCCCCTTCAAACACACTCTCCTCTAAAAGAACATGACGGAAACAGTAATTAACAGAAATGTATTTTTTATTAGCAACTACACAGTTAGGGGATGAAACTGGGACGGGGGCTTGGGTGAGGCGGGAAGGAAAGGACTTATCAAATTTTTGGGAATGAGAGCCTTCTGGTACTTGAGCAGTCTGCAGGGGTGGAGTGACAGTTTTCACGGCCCCTGCCACCCCTCCTTCTTGGGACTTTGGGTGAGGGGGGTATGGGACTTTGTGGCGGGGGAGGGTGGTTAGAGATAGACAGCAGCGGGGCTCTGTCCTCCTGCCTCCGGTCCTGCAGAACATCCACAAGGCGCCGGAGTGTGTCCGTTTGCTCCCTCATTAGTCCAAGCAGCGTTTGAATCGCCTGCTGGTCTTCCTGCCGCCACCTCTCCTCCCGTTCGCTGTGTGATCACTGGTATTGCGACATGTTCTCCCTCCACTGGGTCTGCTGGGCCGCCTCGGCTCAGGAGCAGCCCGTAAGTTCTGAGAACATGTCGTCCCGTGTCCTTTTCTTTCTCCGCCTAATCTGCGCCAGCCTCTGGGAGGGGGATGCCGCGGTAGGTCTGGAGACAGTCGCAACTGTGGGATGGGAAAAAGGGAGTGAATTCCTCACAAAGATACATTTTTGTGAACAATGAACATAGTCTTTCTCTGTGAACAAGACCATGCACAGCACCTATCACATGCGCACTCAGGACAAGGTCGAATTTTCAGCCTTCGCATTCAGTGCCTGGGGTCTTACAGTGGAGATCAGACAAGCGGGGCAGGACAGCGGAATTCAGGTAGCAGGCTGACATGGTAAGCTGTAGACTTTTGGCTGCTTAAAACTTAAATTATATCAGTGCCCTCCTTTCACGTTCAAAGTAATGCTCCTAGCGTTGGCCAGTTCCTGCTGCCAGCAATCCGGCAAGCATGAACTCTGCCCCTGTCCCACCCCCTTGCGGCTGTCCCCAGGAAAGATCCCTGTATACTGCCCCTCTCCCGCCTCCACCGCGTGGCTGTAAACCACCGGTTACAGTTATGTAAAGGAACAGGCAAGCAGTCCCAATACTAACATTCCCCTAATTCAAAGCAGGTCACCGTGAGCGACATCACTCTGATGAGGATTTCTGACACAGAGAAAGACGGCATGCTGCGTGAAAGCCAGCAAAAACCAGGGCTGTATGCCGCCATGCTCTGCGAGGCAATGATCCCAGAGTACTTGATGATAGTCTGGCGCGGAAAAGTTTCCTACCACGGAGGACGCAATAAGGCCGCTTTCCCCAGGAACCTCATGCAAAGGCTTTCCAATTACGTCCAGGAGAGCTTCGTGGAGATGTCCCATGAGGATTTCAGCTCTATCCCCGGACATATAGACCTTATTTTCCAGTAGCTGTACTGGAAAGGACTAAAAAGTAGAGCGCCTAGGGCAAACTAATCATGAAAAACCCATTGTTAATATTCCTGTTCTGTTCAAAATAAATGTTTACATGTTTAAAACACTTACCGACTGATCCTTCCCCTGATTCAGGGTCCGGGTTAACGCCTGGGGAGGGTTGGTAGGGGATCTCCGTGAGGGTGATGAAGAGATCCTGGCTGTCGGGGAAATCAGCGTTGTAAGCGCTGTCGACTGCCTCGTCCTCCTCATCTCCTTCCTCAACTTCCCCGTCTGCTAACATCTCCGAGGAAGCGGCCATCGACAGTATCCCATCCTCAGAGTCCACGGTCAGTGGTGGGGTAGTGGTGGCGGCCGCACCTAGAATGGAATGCAGTGCCTCGTAGAAACGGCATGTCTGGGGCTGGGATCCGGAGCGTCTGTTTGACTCTTTGGTCTTCTGGTACCCTTGTCTCAGCTCCTTGATTTTCACACGGCACTGCATTGCATCCCGGCTGTATCCTCTTTCTGTCATGGCTTTTGAGATCTTCTCGTAGATCTTCGCATTCCGTTTCTTGGAGGGCAGCTCCGAAAGCACGGACTCATCACCCCACACAGCGATCAGATCCAAGACTTCCCGATCAGTCCATGCTGGGGCCCTCTTTCTATTCTGAGATTGCATGGTCACCTCTGCTGGAGAACTCTGCATCGTTGCCAGTGCTGCTGAGCTCGCCACGATGTCCAAACAGGAAATGAGATTCAAACTGGCCAGACAGGAAAAGGAATTCAAATTTTCCCGGGGCTTTTCCTGTGTGGCTGGTCAGAGCATCTGAGCTCGGACTGCTGTCCAGAGCGTCAACAGAGTGGTGCACTGTGGGATAGCTCCCGGAGCTATTAGCGTCGAATTCCATCCACACCTACCCTAATTCGACATGGCCATGTCGAATTTAATGCTACTCCCCTCATCGGGGAGGAGTAAAGAAATCGAATTAAAGAGACCTCTATGTCGAACTAAGTAGCTTCGTTGTATGGACGGGTGCAGGGATAATTCGATTTAACGCTGCTAAATTTGACATAACCTCCTAGTGTAGACCAGGCCTTAGATTGTAAACTGTTTGGGCAGGGACAGCCATTTTATTCTGTTTGTACAGCACCTAACAGCAGGAACTGGTCCATGATTTAGGGCCCCTAGGAGCTATGATAATACACATAAATAATAATATAAACATCTGGACTTGAGATAATTATAGCAAATTGTAAAACAGAATAGTGGGTATTTTCTCCCATTGGATCTTTAGCTGACAATAGGCAAGTTAGCAAGAATCCTATTTGCTTCTTCTAGGCCTACTCTTCCATCAATAACTGGAGCTATTAATTTCTAGAATGGCATAAATGGTGCAGGGAGCTGGATTATAATCTGGCCCTGATTTATTTTCAGTGATTAGTAAATAGTACTTAAATTTGGTAGGATGCTAGTTTGGAAGATCTCACAGATCCATAACTCCTTAGCTGTTGAGGCCCAACAGGAGACAGACCTTTAAAACCTGTACCGAGGACCTCACATTACCAGCACCTTCTGCAGCTTGCTTCTCTATCCATCCTCAGGCTATTCTCCTTTGTGGTCACCTGACCACAGACTCTTCCAAAACACCTGATGGGAAAGGACAGCTTCATCCATACCTTTTTGATTGAGGCACGTAAGACTTCAGCGACACTTTATCCTTCTCTGCATTTCCTGGGAGAATGAGGGAGTTTTGCTCTCTTTGGGACAGACTATGAGAAATTACCTAAATCAGTGTAAGGGTAAAGATTTTAAAAGCATCTAAGTGACTTAGAAGCCTAAATCCCATTGACTTTCAGTAACACTTAGGCTCCTAAGTCCTTATGTCACTTTTGAAAATGGGATTTAAGCTCCTAAGAGTATGTCTGCACTGGAGCTGGAGGTATAATTCCCAACTCAGGTAGACATGCCCATGCTAGAGAGCTATAAATAGAAGTTCATGAGTGGGGGGAGGGGCTAGCGAACTGAGTATGTACTTAGGGTCCTAGGCTGGATCACACTTAGGGGGACTAGACCTTCCCTCTGCTCATGGTGGCACAGCTACACTTCTACTTTTAGCATATTAGCCAAGTTAGAGCTAGCCTGGGTACCTCGACCAGCTGGAAATTACACTTCCAGCTCTAGTGCAGAATACCCTAAATCACTTAGATGCTTTAAAAAAAAAAATATCCTAAGACTCCCATCCTCTTCTTAAACCAGAGGGAGAACTATAGTAAATCAAGAAACAATCAGTAGGATGTATTTAGATGAAACCTCTCCTGCAATAAAGTAGATAAGGAACGTGCATCCAACGAAGTGGGTATTCACCCACGAAAGCTCATGCTCCAATACGTCTGTTAGTCTATAAGGTGCCACAGGACTCTTTGCTGCTTTTATAAGGAACTCTGTTACTGAATATTGGAAGGAAAATACATCACATTGCTAAAAAGCATCACCCACTTCGACCCTCTTGCTAAAACAGCATGAAGACACCATTTTCTTTCTGTGTCTCTGTGTCTAGCCCTGTTTATCAAGAGCCTGTTCAGTGATTCTGTTTATCTCAAAAGGTTTTATGTCAGGCTGAGGTGGCATAAGCATTTCCTCAAAGTACTGATCAGGCACATTCTCCACAGGAAATGAAATAGTCTCTGGTTCCGGATTCCAAATCCAGCATTTCCAAAGTCACTTTGTTTTTCAAAAGTCAAAGTGATTGAATTCTCATTTGCATGTCCATTGTCTTTGGCTATGGATGTTATCGCACATGATTTCACTCTGAGGTGCCGATACACAAAATGGTTCTAAGGCCTTGTCCACACACAAAAGTTATACTGTTTTACCTATACTGGTACCACACTACATTATATTAAAAACACTGGTATAGTTAGAGCAGAACAACTCCCCTCCCCACCAGTTTGCAGATGTATTGGTATAAAAGTGCGTATGCTGGTATTGCTATTCTTGTACTGCTATACTGGCACTCTTATACTGATATAACTACATTCACAGTCAGGTTTGCACTGGTATAACTTTCAGTTAAAAAGAAATCATATGCCATAAGCAAAATAGTTATACTAGATATAAAAACTGTGTGTACACCAGACCAAAGAGGTAGAAGGTATTTTCTCATTATAAATCCTTTACCAATTTTTTTTTTTTGCTATTAAATATAGCCAGATACCAAACTCTCTGTCCAAATAATAAAAACATTAGAAACATAGAAGGAAGAGTGAAATAATGCTGGATTCATTTCTTTCCTGCATATAATGCTTTTCACAATCTCAGCTGCAAGAATTTTGATCATTTATAACAGAGAGTTAATGTAAGCCACCCTTATGTAAATCTAGGGCAGAACTGAGTGACAGAGTTTGAAACTAAGTACACCTGACAGGCAGCCACAGACCTGCCACAGTATACTTATCTGATGTGTGTTCTGTTTTCACTCAGTAAATACAATAGATTTAAATACCTGTTCTTGGACCTACACAGTAAAACACAAAAAGGCAGTGAATGTTTGGGGTGATCACAGCACAGCTGAGAGATGTTATGCACAGCTGGATGAGTGATTTCAGCCCTCTGTGAAGTGTAATGATGCCTTAGGAAAGTATGGCCAGGAAAGTCTAATCATTAATGTGAAGTATTTTTAATGACATTTCTCTGTGCGCTGCCCCCACCCTGAGCGCCAGCTATGCAGCTCCCATTGGCCAGGAACCATGGCCAATGGGAGCTGTGGGGCAGCGCCTGTGGGCACGGGCAGCATGCTGAGCCCCCGGCCACTCCTGTGCCTAGCAGCAGGAGGGACAGCTAGCCACTTCCGGGAGCCACCTGAGGTCAACGCCGCCCAGATACTACACCCTGAACTGCCTCCTGCACTCCAATGCCCTGTCTCAGCCCTGAGCCCTTTCCCGCACCCAAACTCACTCCCGCAGCCCGCACTCTCTCCCACACCCCAACCCCCTGCCCCAGCCCTGTGAAAATGAGCGAGTGAGCGAAGGTGGGGGAAAGCGACCGATGGAGGGAGGGCGGATGAAGTGAGTGGGGGCAGGGCCTCAGAGAAGTGGCAGGGCACGGGCATGATCTCAGGGAAGGGGTGGAGCAAGGGTGTTTGGTTTTCTGCAATCAGAAAGTAGGTAATCTATCATGACAGCCATCGCTTACAAAACCCTAAGACAGGAGTTTCTCTTTGGGCACATCTCCCGAGAACCCAAGCACGACACAGGCAATCAAAATCTGCATAGCAAAGCCCACAGTGGACTTTATGGAGGAGTCTGCTCTTTGTCCTTATCAGAATCTAGGGAGCTCTCTGTCTGAGGCTTTGTCTATGTAAACATACACACAGATATATACATTCGCTAAATCCTTCAAGTTACAGATGTAGATCTTTGTCTAAAAGTAGAGCTTTGCAGCATTTCCTAAAAGCAGTCTGACGTTTCAGTCTAATCTTCTCTGCGAGTTCATTACATAGCTAACCCCATCAGCTAAGAATGCTTTAGCGGTAGCTCTCATGTTTCATCCTGGGCTTTGTTATAGCTGCATTTTCTCAGAAGAACACAGCTGCTGTGGTGGTCATGGATGGAGTTGTCCCTGCCACAGCTGGAACCTAACCCATTCATAACTGAAAATCAAGACCAAAGCTTTGAATGGGCCTCTCAGATCAGGAGCCAGTGGAGGAATCTACACCTGGGAATGGTGTGCTCAGTGTCCCCACCTGTTCAGGAGGGGGGGCTGCAGCATTGTGCACAAGCTGGTAGCCCACATGTCCTCACATATAGTCAGCTTCACCAATCCATCTAGAGGTGATGAATGCATGGATCATTGTTCTCAGATCCTTTTCCAAGAGGACTGAACAATTGAAAGTGGAAGAGGGCATATCTGCCAGTCTGCCATTTCACAGACTTATACTCTCTTTAATGTGAAGCTAAGTGTCATCATCATCTTTTGAGAATCTCATTTTGTTTAGAAATCTCCCCCATAACACATGAGACTCAACATAAGCCAAGAGCTGGCTTTGATCTGTAGCTGTATGGTGTCTAGCAACTTTCAAATATGTTTTTGGAAGGTGATTCTTAATAAAGCACTGAAATGAATTTTGTACCTGGGGCCAGATTTTCCTGTTTCATTTCCCATCCCATCTCCCCATAAACCCCATTGTTCTACTGTGAAATAAAGAGATTAGAGCCATGAAATCAATTTAATTTCACTTTCACTATCCTGTGGAGTATTTATTAAATTGGAACATGGAACTGCATCCAATTAAATTTTATTTTTGGAGTTTGTCAACAAAACTCTCACTAGATATGGAAGTTGGGGGCTGACACTGCTGGGAGTCTTCTTCAAACTTTAAGTTTCAGTTTTAGAAAACTAGCAACATTCCACCTTTCTCAGAAATCTATTGGCCATGAAGTTCAGCACTGCACAAAGGCCCATAGAGATTACATTGCTGGCAGTGAAATGCTACAGAACTTCTATTGGAAAGCAAAATGCTTTTAATGCTTCAGTGCTTTCCAAAATAGCCAAGAAATTTCCCCAAATGACTCACATCTGAAAAATGTCATATTTTTATTGAACTCACAGGTGCCCAACTTTCTGGGAAATTGGTAGTAGATATTGCTTCACGGCTTGGAGTCTGCTAGTCCAATAAGGAGCCTGTACCTTTGCTTGATGGTCTTGGAGTTTATCAGCTGCAGGCAGTGAACTGTGTCATTATTGGAACTGATTCATATATCTTAAGTTATTTATGGCAAACTTTAATTGCAAAATGGACTCAAGTGAGGTGGTAACAACTTTGTGAAAGTTTATGTTGACCAGCAATGAACCACAAAGGACATCTGGCAGGGTTTGGAGAGACAAATCAAAGCCTTGTTATGCTCTCATTATCACACCTTGATCCTCTTTGCTAGAAAAAGTAATGCATGAAGGTAACGGTCTTGAAGCCCAGGAACTGAAGGTACTTCTGAAAGTTATAAGAAGGATTCAGCAGCAGATCAAAAAAACTGCCTTTTCCGTGAAAATTCTGGAGTGCCTGCTTGGCAAGGGGTAGAATTCTGTGAGTAGCTGAATATGCATGTGTTGTGCAGATGGGATGTATACAACAGTAAGTTAGATTCCACCTCCTTACCAGAATACATGGGCGGAGTTAAGAACTTGCATTTTAAAATAAATTATTTGAGAATCAGATCTTTCCTGCTGACAGCAAAATATCTATGAGCCTAAACCTACCCTCCCAGGGTAGGGGAGCCAGGAAACTGTGAGGAGGTACTCTCCTATTCCTGCATATCTTCACCTTGGGTTTAGAGGCCACAGAGGAGGTAAATGGTAAAGCCCCTCTGCAATGTGCTTCATGGGAATCTGCAGCCTGAAAAATAGTTTTGACCTCTGCTTTTTTCACCCTAGCTAACTGGATGCAAAAATGTCTGTCACCGAAAGGATGGTGCAGGCATGGTGTGCGAGTGATGCGGCTATTCACTTATCCATGACCTCAGGAGAGGAAGAATGCTATAGAGAATGGCTCCTCTCCAAAACTTTGGGGAGAACAAGCCCACAGATGAGCTTTTACAGGGTCCCAAAGAGTGGGGTAGAAAATGCTGCAGCAGCAGAAGCTCCCCTCTGACATGATTTGCCTCAGCAACATCCTCTCCATTCACAGAAGTGAAGATGACAACCCATTTTTGCACATTCTTTGCACTATTTCAGCTGTTTTTCTCCTCTGATTGTTGATACCACAGATTCCTGAACTCGAGCTACACTTGGCATAGAAAGAAAAGAGGAACTGGTGTTCCTATATATTGTTTAAATATGTAAAGAATGTTACTGATATATTTAGTGTAGAAAAACAAACAGACGTTATGGATTTCCCATTTAAAGTATTAAGCACCTGCCAGTTCAAGGTCCCAGTCTTGATTGCAGTCTCATGCTCTATTGTAATGCAAATTTAAATAGTAACTTTGGCATAAGCACTCCCCCTCTAACTTGTTTTCAGTCATTTCTCATCATCTCATTTTCTTTTTAGGCTGCAATTTTCAATGCTTAGGCCTTGCCTGAATGCAATTATTTTGTTAAATGGTTGAGCAAAGCCTGTTCTGTCTTTAATAGTGTTTTTTTTTTTTCAAACTCATTTTTCAGTTATAAAAAAATATTTTTTATGATCCTGCTAGAGTTTTTCAGTACCCAAAAGCCCAGATTTAAAGCTCAAGTTCAGCTGGGGAAGTAGCCCTTTTGAAGAATGCCTTTGAATGTTCCAGAGAAAGTTGTTTTATGAACCTTTGAAAGAAGTTCTACTGAAAATGGGCGCTGATTTGGAGAATCTGTCTCTGAACAGTTTATGAATTCTGTTTGCTTTTGGGGGCCTTTTACGTGCATCTGTGTCAGACTACTGTTTACATTTTGAATCTGGGGCTTATTTGTCCTCAGGTGTCCCTCCATGCTGGACTGGAAGTCCAAGAGGTAGTGCCACAGGACTAATAATAGAGAGTTTTTAAACATTGATAGTCCTCACCCTAGACAAAAGGCTGGCTCCGACCGATGAGAACTGATTTATTAGGGGAAAGGTGGTCTTAGAACAAAGGCACCTGGTAGGGTCTGTGCTCACCTGTTGAGGCTACTCAGGTCACCAGATAGGAGACTGGAAGGTTATAAAAGGGCAGGAGCTGGTCTAATAAGGTCTTCAGCCATTTCCACTAGCTCAAGCTGAAGAAAGCTACTGACGGAGCGTGATGTGGCAGTGTCCAGCAGATAAAACTCAATCAGATCTGTGACAGAACAGAACAGTTGATTTTGTCAGAGATTTTCCACTAGGCTCCTAGCCCATGTAGCTAAGGGAGGCTGTCACTCTGTTATAGCTCTTGTCACTTTACACTTTCACCCCAGCACTCTTTGCCTTGTTGGTGCCCCTGTCTCCTGCTCCTACTCTGGGTCTTCATGCCATTTTCCTGATGCTCCCAACATCTAAAGGTGCAGGTATCAAACTTTTTCTCAAAGGGATTTTAAAAAAACAGACTAGCTGCTTTTATGTGAAAGGAGAAAAGTTTAGGCCAACATACATTTCATATTTGTAAGCAACTTTACTGTGGGCATAAGTGGTTTTATCCTACATGCTACAAAACATTGACTGGAGCCTTAGTAAGGACAGCAGTCTTGTTTATGATAAAGGCTGGGAAGAGCCTCAAGGTCTGTACCTGGAAGATGGTGAAATCCAGAGACTCCAAAGTGCCTTAAAAAAGTGAATAAATGTTCCAGTATAAAGGGAGAAACTGAGGCACAGAGAAGGTAAGTGACTTGCTGAAAGTTTCACAGTAAACCAATAACAAAGCCAGGAATAGAAACTAGACTATGCTGCTTTCTAAAACTAGATTTTCCTGTATACATGTATGGAAATAAAAAATCCATATGTGGACGATTTGAGGTTACTTTATCAAACAAGAACTGACCTTCCGCCCCAATGTTGAGATAACGTACAGGCTTGAAAAGTAACCCTATAGCTTATCCAGTGTTTCTGAACCTTTTCAGGGCAGTGAGTCCACCATCTTCTTGCGTGTACTATTAAAGCATAAGTAAAAATATTTCAAGAGGCGGTGTGATGGGGTGGGACTCAGCCAGTAGGAGGTGCTGCAGTGTTATCTTGGGAATTAGCTCTGCACCTTCTTCAGGTGGTGTCTCGTACGCCAGCACCTCTGCTCCTGGATCCGAGTCATCCCAAGGACTGCGGCGTCCTCGTCAGGACACAGAGACACTTGGTTCTCCGCATTTCCAGGGGAACTACAGTCCATTGTCCAGCCACTTCCTTCAGACCTTGGCTACATTTGCAAGTTACAGCGCAATAAAGCCACCCACCGCGCTGTACCTCACTCCCCCTCCACACTGGCAAGGCACGTACAGCGCTGTATCTCCATGGCTCCACCTCCCCGAGAGGAATAAAGAGTATTGCGCTGCCGCTGCTGCGGCACCAGTGTGGCCGCCTAATACGCTCTGATTAGCCTCCAGAAGTATTCAGCAGTATCCCACAATACCTGTTCTAGCCACTCTGGTCAGTTCGAACTCTACTGCCCTGGCCTCAGGTGACCAACCATCAGACCCGCCCTTTATATTCCCCGGGAATTTTAAAAATCCCCTTCCTGTTTGCTCAGCCAGGCGTGGAGTGCTATCAGCGAATCTTCCCAGGTGCATGTCTCCTCGCGCCAAGTGAGCCCCCGTATGGGGCAATAGCGAGTTGCTGGACTTCATCAGTGTTTGGGGGGAGGAAGCTGTCCAGTCCCAGCTGAGATTCAGCCGTAGGAATTACGATACCTTTGGGCAGATATCAAGGGCCATGATCGGAACGCACTGCAGTGCAGGATTAAAGTGAAGGAGCTGCGGAGTGCCTACCGCAAAGCCCTCGAGGCAAACGGCCGATTGGGTGCTCCCCCCGTGACCTGCCAATTCTACAAAGAGCTGGACGCGATACTTGGGGGTGACCCCACCTCCACTCTGAGCACCACCATGGACACTTCAGAGTGGAGGGAGGAGGAGGAAAGCGGGAGTGAGGGTGCTGGGGCAGGGAGGAGACACCCCGGAATCCCTGGAGGCATGCAGCCAAGAGCTCTTCTCGAGCCAGGAGGAAGGTAGCCAGTCACAGCGACCAGTACTTGGTGGAGGACAAGCAGAAGAGCAGGTTCCCGGTAAGCGGCTTTTTTTTTTTTTGGTGCGGGCTCTTTGGGAGAGGAGGATTAGGGCTCCTGAATGCCTAGAGGAGGAATAGCGCATTGATGTGGTCTATCACATCGCGGTAATCGGCCTCGGTAATCTCTTCAAAAGTCTCATCCAGAACGTGGGCAATGCGCTTGCGCAGATTTCTTGGGAGAGCCACCGTGGTCTTTGTCCCAGTCAGGCTAACGTGTCCATGCCACTGTGCCGCGAGGGGACCATTGCTGCACACAGGCAAGCTGCATATGGGCCAGGGAGGAAGCCGCATTGCAGTAGAAGACCCTCCCTTGCTTCCCAGGTCACCCTGAGCAGCGAAATATCTTCTAGGACAAACTGTGGAAAATGTTGGGACAGTGTTCAGTGTAGGTGCCCACTGCAGTTGTTGGCTCTCCCTAAGGCACAGAAACCCAGAGGGCAGTACAGCAGCGAAACAATCAGTCCGCCTTACTCACCATTTTGGGGTTCCCGAGAGTTATGTGCGCTCTCTTTGGGAAGGGAAAATTATGCTATTATGTAGACTGTGTGCGCCCTCCTTAAGTGAGGGGGAATCATTACTCTGTCTGGTATAAATAATGCTGCCTCTGTTAAGTGTTGCATTTTGCCTTTACAGATGCAACCTTGAGATCTCAGCCGTCCGTGTTATCAGCGGTTGAGAGACTGCAAAAACTCAGGAAGAGACCGCGAAAAAGCAAAGACGACATGCTGCAAGAAGTGATGCATCAATCTCTTAAAGAGAATCAAAAAGCGCAGGAGTGGAGGGAGAACGAAAGCAGGATCCGCCAAGAAAATGCAGCGCACCAGCAGCGAAGAATGGAGCACCTGCAGCAAAGCACGGATCGACTGATAAGCATCATGGAGCGCCAAGCAGACTCTATCCAGGCGCTTGCCGCCATGCAGGTGGAGCACTACCGCGCCCGCCCCACACCCCCCCGCAGCAATTGTCCCAAAACTCTTTCCCTTGTGCCCCCATATCACTTCCAACCCACTTTCCCCAACATCCAGGTTCTTACCGCCCCAGCTGCCTCCAACACCTGTATCTTCACCACCCAGCCCTGAAAACTACGACCCTTACCTTCTGCACTCAACCCCCATCACCATGCAGTATAGCCATCGTGAAGTGCAGCGCTCATTACACAGCACTCCAGCCAGGACATACGCAAATCTGTGATTGTACCGTTTCCCACCCCACCCCCTTGCCCTTTCTGATTCCCAAACAGTTGTGTTTCTTTTCAATAAATGGATTTTTTGGCTTTGAAAACATTCTTTATTATTGCATATTGCGGCGTTCCACGGTGCTGAGCATATCCGTGAATGCCACAAGCAATTTCGTGTTGTACACATTACGCGACTCGATATCATTGTTAGACTCCTCACTGTCACTTTGGATCTTAAGGAATAGCTCGACTGCCAAACGTGATGTGCTGGCGAGACTCATCAGCATACTCCTCAGTAATTCGGGCTCCATTTCCCACAGACCAAAACGGAACACAGATCGCGCTGCACAGAAACCGTTGAAAGATGGCGCCAAATATGGATGGAAACACAGTGATTGCTGGGATGCGAAGCGATGTATCATGGGACGCTGGGACAGGACCCAGAATGCCCCGCACCCCCCGCCTCCTTCCCACAACCCACGACGCCAGAATGGGAAGAGGTGCTCTGTGGATAGCTGCCCATAATGCACCGCTCCCAATGCCGCTGCAAGTGCCGCAAATGTGGCCAGGACAGTGTGCTGTCAGCTGTCAGTGTGGACAGACTGCAGTGCTTTCCCTACTCAGCTGTACGAAGGAAGGTTTAACTCACAGTGCTGTACATCTGCAAGTGTAGCCATACCCTTAGCGGCAATCACAGCAAGTGGGGGCCAGCCCACTAATCCAGGTCCCAACCCAGGGATCCTGTAGATGGCAACCATGTGCTGTGTGCCCTAAAACCTTTCCGTATTTTTCCCTGGGCCACTTCCTGTGGCCCCCAGCACCTCTTCGTCCTTACCTCAAGACTTCAGCCAGGAGCTCTCTCTCTTGCTCCCCTGGTCCTTGCTGGCAGCACTGCTCTGCCCAGGGTGCAGGCACACCTTCCTTCTGCTAGGAGCCTGGTCTTCTCCCCTCAACCTCCAGTCAGTTACTGAACTTTGCTCTGCCCTGCAGCCCTTCTTGTATTAGCATGCCAGGCCACGATTGGCTATTCCTCTCAGCCCCTTTCAAATTGGTTGCTTCCAGCGCAGCCTCCCTAAGGCTGCTTTTAACCCCTTTTCTGCCAGGCAGGGGCAGCCGCCCCATCACAGGCTGACAAAATGCTTGACTGAAGGGTAAGAATATACAAGGAGTGACAATCTTTGCACTGGATTGTAGTAAAATTTTCAAAGCTTCATAAGCCTCTTATTGCCTTTCAGAATCCTCTGACGAATACTGCAACATCCTGCAGTACCCTTGAAAAACCTTACTGCATTAAAGTTTAGTAGCAGTGGAGTCCATTCTATTAACAATGCACAGTTTATGTATTATTGTGGAGGTATATGTAACTTCTCTAAAAAGGAAACATGACCAAGGTAAACCCCTGGAAGTGTTCTGAGCTTCAAAGAACTATTTAAATAATGTCTCAGACATGAAAGAAACTTTTGGACACAAAATTAAGTGGGTTTCCTAGTAAGTCTCTAGATAAATGGCCAAAAAAAAAAAAAAAAGCCTTTTGAAATTACACCCTAAAAAGAGAACCAATGTCTGATCACCTGTTGCAGGAGGACAAGCTCAGAGGCCCAAGCAGTAGAAAAAAAACAGACAGATCTGCGCAGGATGAGTGCTTGTTCTGAGCTAACAGCTGTTATGAACTCATAACCACAGAAAAATGCCCCCGTGGAATTGAAGGACTCACCTCCCAGAACCCTTGCTGGAGGTGTGATCTCTGTAGGTTCTTTTATTGTTTTAATATTGTCTACTTAAGGCTTTCACCTTAATAGTAAATATGCTTGCTTAGAAAAAGCTATGTGGTAACTTATAACTGTGGACAATTATGCTGTTTATAGCCTCTAAAGAGAAAGCAAAGTGTAGATGCAGATATAGGTCTCAGCCCAAGAGCGGTGATGACTGAGGAGCTGGGACATAAAGTGGGTGCTCTTGCTGGACCATGAGGGTGAAGGGGGTGAGGGCTCCGGCTGGAGGGGCGGGCTCTAAAAAGGGGCCAGGGATAAGCAGTTTGGAGTGCAGGAGGGTGCTCTGGGGCTACGGTGGGAAGAGAGGATTCCCCCCAGCTCTCTCCTCCCACAGCAGCACGTGGGCTGAGGGAGAAAGGCACCTCTCCCCGCCGCAGCAGTTGCTACAGAACAGGCGCCTCTCTCCCAGCCAGTCTGGCCCAAGGGAGGGGCACCGCGGCTGGGTCTGAGCCACCCCAGCAGCTTGGGGGCCAGGCTAGGTTGGGGCCGGGTGGTTCCCTGAGCGGCACTAAAAAGGCTGTTACACAGCTGTCCAGCTTGCAGGAAACTTAGCACTCCACCCCTCCCTTGGGGACTGTAGCCCATCAGTTGAGAAACATTTCTCTAGCCTATGACTAGGGAGTTAAATTTACTTGAAGTGCATCAACATGATTTTACCATTATTTCCTCCAGGGCATATGAACATTGTGAAGCGGGTTGTAACTAATTAAGATTTAGAAAAAATTCTTGAATCAACCACTGACGCGGATGCCAGCAACATATATTTATTGTCATTTTCAAGATATAACTTACTGTATACATATCAGGACTTCAGACTAAAACAAACAAGTTTATTAT
The DNA here is from genome assembly GCF_011386835.1 of Chrysemys picta bellii. Classification (NCBI taxonomy): domain Eukaryota; kingdom Metazoa; phylum Chordata; order Testudines; family Emydidae; genus Chrysemys; species Chrysemys picta. Next base: position 85,306,101 of record NC_088798.1, read on the forward strand.
AAACTCTTAACTCACATCAGAGAAGAAATAAGAGGAACTGATTTTAAAGTTGGCCTGTAAAAGATTTTTAAAACTGGTGATCTTCCGCCTTTTTGATCCATAAAGGCCTGAAGGGTTTCCAGGTTTTTTCTATTTATTTTTGCCTCAAATCTAGAATATCAAATCCAGTTTTCTGTGGTCTCCCTGGAAGATCTCAGAACAGGCATATTGTAAACATCAAGATCTTACTGGTAGTTTGAATCTTTAAACAAGGACGTTAGTATACATCATTCTTGGAAATGTTAACTGGGCACTGAATTCAAATAAGTGTTAAGTTCCACATCAGTGTATGTGCCTACCTCAGGAGTTTTCACAGGGGAAACTATGTTGTTGTAGTCAAGTTTTTGACTTTCTTCCCCTCAATTGTTCTGTTTTCACTTTTACTCTTTTTGATGTCCTTGTTTTACTACTTCTCCTGCCACACAGTGTTCCAGCCTATACAGGATCTGAGTTTCTAGTATAACAAACAGGAAAATGAATATACACTTCAAGCCTTTACACAAAGCAAAGGAGGGCCCAAGCCCATTTCCCTCTCTTCTTCCCCTCCCCTACACTTGACAGGTCATCTTTAAAAAGAGACAAATGCATACAATGAACAAATATATGAAGCTGCAGGAGTTCCAAGATATAGAACATTGTGAAAATATATCTCAAGCATAAAAACTACACTCAGTAATTGCAAAAATAAAGTTTCACATTCTTTTAAACATTTTGATCCAAGCTCAAAGCAAATGAATATTAAACCTCAATGATTCTCGCTTTAAACCACATTAGTACAATAACTTTAAAATTAAAAAAGTGGAATCTTTTTTGGTGATAAAGAAACTGGCCAGGTCCTTCAAAGGAGATACTGTACATATAGCAAAGACCCTAAGCATCAACAGTATATTCCAGCCAAAAGGAAGTCTCCAGCTGACCTGTTTCATACTTAGCATCAAACGTTACTGAAGACTAAGAACCATAATTCACTAGGATCAGATATTAGGTTAGACCAGTACAAATAGAAGGAAAAACAAAACACTTTAAACAAGGTTCATTTTTTGCCACTGAGCTTTTTAGGCTAACAATTTCACTAGTGCAAGACCATATTTTTACCTGATTCAATGAAAGCTCATAAGTGTCACAATTTTTAAGAACACTCATACAAAACTATTTTTTTCCTTTTTTAAAAAAGTGCCACATACCATACTTTCATTAAAAAGTTTACAAATTAATGGAAGACAGTCTGTCTCCATCTCTTGTCAACAAGGAAAGGCCAAAGTGATTCTCTGATCCCAACTCGAAACGGAGTTCGTTGTCCTATTCCCAGCATCTCTAGCTTGGAGCAGTCGAGCTGAGCATTCCTCGGACGAAGAGCACCCACTACTGGGCTATCAGTAATCTTTAAAAAAAAAAACACTATATACAGTTAAAAATGGAGGCTTCTAAATAAGTGTGCACACTATCATTTGTTGCTTTCAATAGGTTTGTTCCCTTCAGGAGAGAGCCTACATAAGGAGTTCCTGCCACCTGAAATGCCCTTCCTTTCTCTCCATCTCAGACTTTATCTCAAATTAAAATCCATTTTCTCACTTACCTAAAATTTTTGAACAATGAAAAACTAGGGAGACAAATTTTCATTTTGTAGAGCGTTTAGGGATGGTGTGTATTAACCAGCCTACAGAAAATCCCATTTTACTTGTACTCCTCGTGTGAATCCTCTTTATGACACGTGGAAGAATTCCCCTTCAGTTAGACAGCTACAAAATGCATCACACCTGTCTTAACTGGTAAAGAGTGAGCCATTTAATGTTTTTTCACATCATTGTCTCCTCTCTTCCATATCTTATCCCCACTCCTCTGACAATGGCCAGGAAATCAGTAGATGTGGATAACGGATGAGAAGTGCACATTCGTGGGATGAAAAATGCTTTAGGAGACCTGCTTCATCCACCAACAATAAAGGCTGTTAAATATATGATCTCAGACCAACCTAGTTTTTTGAGTGTAAGGGGTCTTTCTTCCATGTCACATTTCAGTACTAACTTTACTAATTAAGAATCCCTGAACTTGTGAGCTAAGTCTCACTTTACCTTTAAATATAAACCCTAGAAGTTAACAGCATCTCACTACTAACATATGTAGTAGATTTTTTTTTTTTTTAAAACAAGTCTGATCCCAAGGTGCTAAGCATTTTCAACTTGCCCCTTTTCCTCAAATTTCTTCCTGTTTAGTTTAAATTTACATAAACTCAAATTTTTGAGTTTTTAAATCCACCATTCTAAATATCCATGGGTATTTCTCAACAATGAAGACCTATTCAGAGAATGGAATTTGAAAAGAAATAATAGTAACTTAAACATTACGACAATACAAAGGAGATTACAAAATTTACTGTATCTTAATTTGAAGAGAGATTTTTTCATTAAAGGAAGACTAAGAGGCAAAAATTAGTTACAACTTCATTGATTACTAAGAGAAATTGCTCAGTTTACAAAAAGTAGTCTGCGAAACTAAGGTATGCTAAATTAAATCTGACTGCTAATTAAGTAGCTGGCTATTTGGTTATTATTCACTTTAAAAATATCAAAAGACTGCGTTAGTCAGCTGTATCCTAGAAGTACTTTATACACTAGACTTGCACATTTCTATAAGAATATACTGTACTTATGGGTAAGTTGATTTCTGATTGAAACAATACATCTGTTATAGGAAATCAGAATCCAGTTAACCTAGCAGCTGTCAAGTATCAGGGGGTAGCCGTGTTAGTCTGTATCTACAAAAACAACAAGGAGTCTGGTGGCACCTTAAAGACTAACAGATTTATTTGGGCATAAGCTTTCGTGGGTAACAACCTCACTTCTTCAGATGCATAGAGTGAAAGTTACAGATGCAGACATTATATACTGACACATAGAGAGAAGGGAGTTACTTCGCAAGTGGAGAACCAGTGTTGACAGGGCCAATTCAATCAGGGTGGATGTAGTCCACTCCCAATAACAATTTTCCTCTCCTGGAATTGACACCTCCTCATCTGTTATTGGGAGTGGACTACATCCACCCTGATTGAATTGGCCCTGTCAACACTGGTTCTCCACTTGCGAAGTAACTCCCTTCTCTCCATGTGTCAGTATATAATGCCAGCATCTGTAACTTTCACTCTATGCATCTGAAGAAGTGAGGTTGTTACTCACGAAAGCTTATGCCCAAATAAATCTGTTAGTTTTTAAGGTGCCACCAGACTCCTTGTTGTTCTAGCAGCTGTCATTTCCTTGCAGTAGAAGATATCTGACAATGTTGTTGGCAATACATCATACTATACTGAGGATTTTTGGGACTCTTCCTATTGCAATACTAAGATGTAATTGTTCATACTATCAGGAGCAGTGGCTCACTTGTATTTTCAGTACAAGAAAGTGGCTCAAATGAAAGCATTCAGCAATTTCTATACTTTTGTATAGCCTCAACATTACTTACTGGTCTCAAGTGGCTGCTGGGAAGGTTGAAAGCATCTGCTATAGCACAGGCCATTTCATACTTGGTCATCTGTTCATTACCAGACCAGTGGAATGTTCCTTTTATTGATGGATCCTAGAAAGAAACAAGCACAGATGAAGGGTTAGGCTGGCTCTTTTACAGAAACAGAATGTACAAGCCGACATTCAAACAAGATGATGCCATCCTGAAAAACAAGTTAATAATTAATTTAAATATTTCTGGAATGAATATATATTTCCAGAGTAGAGACTGAGCAGATGTTTGGGAAGTGAAAAATGTAGCCCTTATAAAGCTATCAGTGGGACGGGCACAGTCCTGATACTACACATATTTGGCCTGACTTTTCAGAGACGCTGAATACGCTTGACTCAACTGTGCATGAATCGAATGCGCTCTTAAAGATGACACATGACATAAAAAGTTAAATGTATAGAAAAATCCATTCTAAGCCAATCATTTATCAAAATTCAAATAATGCAAGTGTGACAGACACCATGAACCCTCTTCTCCCTCACATCAAATGAGGCGATGTAGAAGTACTCAGACTGAACAAAGGCATAGCTTTTTATATATATAGGTGTTGACAAGTCCAATCCTGTCCACATAATATGGCTGGCTGTGCAGTATACCACACTTTGAGTCAATTTACTTGTCACCTCACACATACCGATTTCTGGGTAGTGACCGCCAAAGCTAATATTGCAAGACAATTTCAGTTTAGCATTTCCACATGTTTGCAGCTTGCTGAAAAGTTACAATTTTGCATTTCAACATGAATTTTTCCATGCATGGTTCCCATCAATATTTTTTTGGGGGGAAATTATGCCTGCCAGTTTTGAGTTAAATTGGAAAAATACACTTACCATTTTAAAAAATTCTAACTGCAGTTTTTAGAAGAGTGATGGCACTGGGATAGTTAGAAACAGCTGAAGGTTGAAAGATGGCTCTTGGACATGTAAGTAGCTCTCTGGAGAGCTGTACTTCTGCCAGGTTTGGGGTGGGGGGGGGAGGAGGAGTGGAAAAACCAACTTATTTTGGTTTTGCAGAACTATGAGAGTTTGAAAACCATCCATTGAATATGTACAGTCTAGAAGTGCGCACAATGGACAGATTAACTGACTGTGCCTGCACAACTCTGAAGTGTGCACTCTGCATAAAGATTCTGGGCTGCTTCCTCTTAAACTGGGAGCTACTGCCTCCTAGCTAGCCCTCTGAGCCCTTATTTCCCCTGAACTGTGTTTGTTTGAAATTGGGATCATTAGAGAAAATTCAGTTAATGCTTCCTAGATTTTGAGCCCCAAAATGCACTCCTGGGCCCAGCATGTTTGAAACTTGTTACAGGGGAGTGCTTCCCCAAGCTTCTCTTTGGCCTTCTTACCTTCTCAGCTGGAGTCTGTCTACAGCAGCTAAATGTTATTACCAGGGTTATCTGCACATATGAATACCTCCTCCATGGTCCTACTCGGACAACTCAGCTGGAAGAGCTCTGTAGTGGCGGCTTAATGAGGATTGTATAAGAAAGTAACAAGATGGTAGAGAGCTCGTGCTCCATTTCAGAGAAATTGGAGCATTTACAGTTTCTCTGAAACCCCGACCTATCAATATCCACCCCCTTCTGTCTCTCTGCAGCTCCATCAAATATTTTATACCACACTCAGCACCACTGCATGAAGAACTGTGTCCACCATGAAGTCTAATCAACGTTGATCTTAAATTTTCTTCCCTTTGTGTTTTTTTGTACAATTTATTGCAGAAATACTACAGTGATGAACTGATGACTTGCATTTTTAGTCCTGGAGACGGTAAGATTCATGGTCATTATAATTTCTTGTGCGCAAACAGCTAAGAAAGCTGTGTGTCCTGCTCTCCCACTGTCATCCTTGCAACTTACAATTTCATCATTTCCCAAGTAGCACAACACTCATGGAGGGTCATGGACAGAGAAGCGGTTATTGAAGTAACAGAGGCTCAGCCCAGTGCACTGAAAATTAGAACCAGAACCTTCAATTTGATACTGAACTGTACCACAGCAGGGAAAGGAAAATTAAAAACAAAATTTCTCACCAACATTCTCTTCTCTGATAGCTGCCGGCAAACACAGGCTACATCCTTGATGTTGGTGGGAAATCTCTGTTGCCAATGGTCCATATTGGCTGATTTGTTACTGAACTGCACTTTATCAAACATAACAGTCACAGCACTCTCTTCCAGATTTTCTACTTCCCCATATAAGATAGGAATTCTGAGCACTGCAGCACCTAAAGAGGAAAAATATATTTTTAAAGGGTTAAAAGGAAACTATGAATAGCTAGGACCTAATGAAGCCTTGAGAATAACCCTAAGCCAATTTCAGAATGTGAATAAAAATTGTTTTAGACATTTGGTAAACATTACATATATTCAGACACCTAAAAGAAAACCAGTATTAACTGTGATTGTGTACGGTCTGCTGTCATCTCATTTTTAGTCAATATGAAGTTTTCAAATTTCATATAGAACTGAGAACATTTATATACAGTAAATTAGAGTTGCTAAAATTACACCAAAAAACACCTATTCCTTTTTGTATAAAGCAGACATTTATATAGCTAATACCTGTATTCAAAGTGTTTATAATGCCAGTGAGCTGTACTGTTAATGGACAGGGAGAGACACCTAAAGGTGAATACCCAAGACTTGCAGAGAAAAGACAAGGACAATATAAAAAGAATGAGAGGGGGAAAAAAGGCATCTCACAAGGGAACCATGGTGGGGAGTAGGAGGGGATGGGGGACAATATTGCAGAGAAAGTGAGAAATTAGTCAACAGAGGGAATTAAATTAACTCAAGTGGCTACTTTAAAAAAAAAATCATCAAAGAAAATATGTAAATTTAGGCAATTAGGAAGTGAAGATCATCATAATATAAGTTGCTGAGACAGTATAAGAGATTTTTTCATTAACGAACACTTGCAAAGCGTGACTATATACAAGACTGCTGCCTGGATGATATACTCCCTAAGATAGCAAGGGAATTACCATTTGCTTTGACACTCTGTTTTGACAGGTTATCAAAACTGAGACAGTGAAGAAAGAACAAAGAACCATTTTGGGTTGTTGGGTTTTTTTGTTTTTTTAAAAGGAAGCAAAGTGATCTCTCACTGCTTCAAACAAACAAACAAAAATCTAAGAAAAGCCACTAAAAACCTAATTGTAAATAGAAGTATTCACAATACAAATATATAAATATCTTGCAACACAAACTTGATTGGTTTCTTTTATTATAGAATTACAGACTTAATAGTTGAAAGAGTGATCCATGTACTATTTGCATTTTAGTAAAACAATTGATTCGATGTATTATGATATCTTACTCAAAATCAACTTAAATCTGCTTACATAGGAATACTGCTACAGACTGATTACTGACTGAAAGACCATAACCAAAGGGTTATGAAACACAGCAAAGTACTGAGTTGGGGAAGGTGTCTAGTGTTGGGTCCAGTTTTACCTTCATTACCAATCCAGAAGAGGGAGCAAACAGCATCTTAATAAAATTCAGAGATGATACTAAATTGGGAGGTTTTGCAAACACTATTAGGATAGAAATAATACAAAGGCAGCTACGGAGTTCAGGAACACCAGCAAAGAAAATTAGATTCCACTGGTAGGAAAGAGGAAACAATCCCACAGGGACAGGAAGTTAGATTAGATGTTCTAATAGGTCTTTTTCAAATCTAGATTCTATGATTTTATTAATTTAATATGACCTATTAGCTCATCTGTAACAAAGTGAGAAGAAAAAAACTTCAATTGTATTCTTACCTTCATTATTTTCAAGGACTGCCTTTTCTCCTTCTAATTTAGTTTTACCATAAAGATTTAGGGGATTTGGTGCATCACTCTCTTTATACGGAGGATTTGTTCCATCAAACACATAGTCTGTACTAATGTAGATCAGAAATGCTCCAACTCCAGCTAAGATAAAAGATGGGGAGGGGGATAAAGAAAACTTACTATGAGCCTTTAGAGAGAAAGGGGGGAAATTGCTATTCATTGCACCTAAAGACATTTGTACTCTATTTCAAATTCACTATAATTCATACTTTCAGTACGAAACTACATTCATGGATGGAAAAAAAAATGCATGTTCTAGATTCAATACTATCCCCTTTGCCTTCTCACCCCTTCATTCCCTCACTTTGTCACTTTGCTAATCCTCCACACATACACATGTGTTGTCTTCACCTACATAAGCTAGATAGAAAGCTTGTTGAGGCAATGATGGATCTTGGCTGTTTAAGTGTGAAGTGTTATGCATACTTATGCCACTGTATAAATTAATGCAGTATCCTGGCAAAAAAAATGAATCCATCTCATTGTCTCTTTACCTGCTTCTTTTGCTAAGTTCCCTGAAGCAGTCACATTGAGCTGAGAAACAGCATCTGCTTGACTTTCTACAACATCTGGTCTTCTCTCAGCAGCACAATGCACTATCACATGAGGCTGAAAATTAAAGACTCAATTTTAATGAGAAACAAAATAAAAAAATAGCAATTGTGCCCTCAACATAGAAACCAAGTCTGTAATCTACAGAGAAACTAAATAGTATTATAATTTAATTGTGGCACTGCTCTACAACAATCATCATTTATTGTGAAATCTCAAAGAGCTCTTTTTCCTTTGGAAATGCAATAGAATAAAGCTGCCTTAAGATTTTACAATAAATATCTAAGAATCTCATTCAGTAATTTTGTAGTCATGGCCCTCAATAATATCTATCTTACAGCAAGGAGTTTTGTTCTCATCTGAGTGTTAAAGATGATATGGGTTAGACTCAATACCCAATCATCCACAATGGTAATTAAACAATGCTAACCAAATTAGATTTAAATGGTATTCATGCAGAATTCATAAATGATTTGCTTGGCAGGTGTAGACCAGGCACAAGAGGTTTATAACTCTTTTCTAGGCTAGGTCCCTATTTATTCTAGAATAAGTGTTTAAAAAAGTTATTCCCTGGAAGCTGTGAAACAGCTTGGAAGTTTGTGAAACACAGCATTGACTGTTACAAGGAGATTTCTGCCATGACAGAAACAAGATATACAAATAATTATTCTGTATCTTTAGTGCAATGAAACCTTATTGTAACATTGCAGTGTCTCCATACAAATCATTACAGAAATGTAACAGCTTTTTATTTAACTACCAAATGTGTGTGTTTACACTGACTTGTTGTTGATTTTGTATCTAGGGATATTACACAAACACAGAGTAGTCACTGTACAAATTAGGGGAACAACAAAACTGCCATCTTCTTCCACACTACTACCTCACAGGATTTTGGAGTGCCACTGGGATCATATGAGCTAAATGATGTAAGGCACCTTAAACTTATTTGTTTAACGAAGGATACACATAGTCTCCAGTGCAATATGGCAAGTTGTCTGCTTCTTCTTGCCTTCCAGTAATCTTACCTGAAAATCCTGGATAATGTCATGAACCTCAACAGAATTCAGAAGATTAATCCGTTCAAATTTGGGTCGAGCTCTACTGTATCCACAGCCAACTGCATGCCAATTGTTTTCATTAAATTCTTTGTACACAGCTCTGCCAAGAAGCCCAGTAGCTCCTGTAATCAGAACACGTCTATTGGGAATATCAACATCTTCCTGGGTGGGGAAAAAAAAGAACACACATTTTTATTTCTTTCCATTATACTTAATGTCTCAGTTAACGTTTTATTATTTGGATGCAACCATAATCAGTGCGAATGAGTGTGAGCATATTATTCCTGAAAAACATTCAGGTTTGCTTTCTTCACTGTTTTCAAAAATGTAATGATTAAGTGATACATGGAGCCCTATAAAGCTTTGTAAAATGTAAATACTTGAAAACACAGGATAATGTTACAGCAGCAAATATAGATACACATTTCAGAGATCTGAACTGTAAAGCTTCATTCATAAACTTATGTCAGCAGAGGTGAACAAAGAATGAAAAAATATCAAAAACAAAGGGTCAGATATTTAAGGGAGCTCATAATTCAGTAGCTCCATTGCACAACAGGAACTGCTGGGTGATGAGTGCTTCTGAAGATCTGGCTCTGAATGTTTCATTGAAAAAGTTGTGAACTAATCCTGCAATGAGCTCCTTCTGGGCAGCCTCTGTACCCAGGAAGAGTTCCAGTCACTACAAAAGGATTCTGCAGAGGTATTCCCATGAGGCACTCACTGCAGAATTGAGATGTAAATTGAATATTTCAGGCACATAATTAATAAAATACTCACACAATTCATGTTTAGTTGAACAAGATGTATCAGAAAAATGCTTTGATTATTCAACCTGCTCCAAATGTCCATGTGGTATACTAAAGCATACTTCAGTGCTTAACAAGATTACGTACAGATAAACTTATACAAATTACATACAAAATGGAGAGTGCAAGAATCTTTAATAATGAAAAGTGACTAGTAACCGCAATATAGGGGTTGTGAGCTGCTTCCCCTATAATTATAAGCAAAAATATGGTATTCTTAAATTTAGTCCAATAACTGGATGATGTTTTAGAGAATCATTCTGAATTTACAAGTCAAAAATTGGATGCTCATTTAAATTTGCACTAGAAACGGAGAACACATCAGATGAAATCTAAACAAAATGATAATCTTTAACAGTTTAAGTAGATGCAATTTGTATTCTGTTACTCTACCTTGCACAAATGAGTAAGCAAGTTTACAACCAGGAAACCATTTCAAACAGACTTGGATAAACAATCATGGGTCTTTTCAGCTTGCCAGCAGATAGCAAACATCTGCCATAGTTTCAGAACAAATTTATTCTAAGTATGAAAAAGATCAGATTTTCCAACCTCTATACATAACCCATCCACAATAAGCATTGCATTGATTCTTTATTGAATGCCTCCTTGAAGCAACAATGTTTGCTCTGCAAGCAGATCCAGTGGCTGCCTTTGCTGGTGTTCATGGTTTTGTGTGTCAGTAGCAGCACTGACAGGGTGAACAGAACCAATAGAAGTAACAAGTCTTGTCAATTTTAAGGTTCCTTGGGAAATCAGCTACAGAGGTACTGGAGCGTTCTTTCTGCAGACTCAGAATGACAACACCCTATCTGAACCCATTCAGAAGTTTTTCCTTTAAAACCAAAAGATATGGAAGCTTAAATCCTAACTCCTGGTTTTGCTCCACATTCCCCTTTCTGTAAGAAAAGATTCCTGTTTGCTCCTGTATTTCTCTAGCTAAAGGGGCAGGGGTGAATATTATACATCTCTACCCCAACATAACGCTGTCCTCGGGAGCCAAAAAATCTTACCACATTATAGGTGAAACCACATTATATTGAACTTGCTTTGATCTGCTGGAGTGAGCATCCCCCCCGGAGCACTGCTTTACCACATTATATCCAAATGTGTGTTATATTGGGTTGCGTTATATCGGGGTAGAGGTGTATATTCAAGTTATGTCTGGCAACTGCTGTGCTTAGGTAACTTAAACTGCACAGGTCTGCTAACTCTTTTTTGAGCTTGTTAAAATTACCAATCCCATTTTATATCAAATTACAAGAAGGTGGATACTTTGACTTTAATATTAAAACTGTGACATGACTGCTGAATGTCAGCCTGAGTTTTACTGTAGTCCTGCCTGATAAGAGGATGCATCCAAAAAGCTAGTTATGGCTATGAAGGTTTCCGATAAGATTTCTCGCTATACGACTTAAGTTAAAAATATAAAACAACATCAAGAGTAGTCTGTAATGGTTTGAGTGTCATTCCGTTACACACAAATTTTATCATATTAACAGATTCCAGTTACTGTTCAAGGAAGCCTCACTGTTGCCAGAATTTCCAGGCACTCTTTATAATTGAGAAGCAGTCACTTGCATTCAAACACTTCCAAATATGAATATAAAAGTTCCATTACCAGCTAATTTGCAACTGTACCCACTATTTGAGTGGTAGAAGAAAGCACGGTACAGATATGTCTCACTCTTCTAGAAGTTCAGTGTTCACTGAGGATATAGGCAAAGGAAGTTTTGAAGCACGAACTAGGATGTTAACCTGAGTTATTTAACAGTAAAGTCTGAAATAAGATCAAAAGAACTTTAATCAGAGATCTCTCTTTCAGATAAAAAGAAAAGAATGAATATGCAATGACACCAAAAGCTGAGAAACAGATTATTTTAAAAGACAACATTCCTCTGTAGACACTACTTGAATGTAATTTAAGAGTATGAGTTTTCAAAAGAGGTGGAAAGTTTCAGCTTTCACCTTGAAACTGTTATAAAAATATTTTAGATGAAATCTAGACTACATAAGGAGTTATGAGCTTGACAGCATGACAACAATGATGCAATCCAACTGTTAAAATCCTTTAAATTTCAAAGCTAATATAATTTAGTGATGACAACACACAGTAATTGACTATGAATTGGCAACCAATGCAGTTTTGGGCTGTACTATGCACATAAATATCAGAATTGGGAAGTCACCATCAAGACTATCCCCAGAATAATCCAGTTAGTTTTGGACACCCTCAACAACAAAAATGAATGGGAACTCAGAAAAGAGTAAAAGTGATTAAAAGACTGACATATTTTAATTGTAAAGACTGAAAAGCGAACATATCTAAACATTTGACTAGAGCAGGGAAGGGCAAACTACGGCCAGTGGGCCGGATCTAGCCCATCAGGGCTTTCAATCTGGCCCGCGGGATTGTCAGCCCTATGGCGCAGCAGGGCTAAAGCAAGCTCCCTGCCTGCCCTGACTCCAAGCCGCTCCCGGAAGAGGCCGGCACCATGTCCCTGAGGCCCCTGGGGGGGGAAGGGAGAGGGCGCACGCAGAGGGCTCCATGCACTGCCCTTGCCTGCAGGCACCACCCCCTGCAGCTCCCGTTGGCTGGGAACGGGGAACCGCAGCCAATGGGAGCTTTGGGATTGGTACCCACAGGCAAGGGCAGGGCGGAGCCACCTGCCCCACCCCATCCCCAGGAGTCACTGCAGGACATGCCAGCCACTTCTGGGAGCAGCGTGGGGCAGGGCAGGCAGGGAGCCTGCCTTAGCCCCACTGTGTGCCGCTGCCATCTCAGAGCTGCTCGAGGTAAGCGGCACCAGGCTGGAGCCCGCACCCCAACCCCCTGCCCTGAGCCCCCTCCCACACTCTGCACCCCAGCTCCCTGCCCTGTGCCCCCTCCTGCACCCCGCGCCCTTACCCTGAGCCCCTTCCTGCATGCCACACACCCCTGCCCTAACCCTACATTCATGGCCCAGGATACAATTTCCCTACCCATATGTGGCCCTCGGGCCAAAAAGTTTGCCCACCCCTGGATTAGAAGGAAATTTAATCTCTCTCACTTATTTACCAAAATTTTGAAAAACACTTCTAACAGTATTTAAAAACTACAATGCAAATATTAAAGACAAAGATACCTATAATCAGTAGTAAAAACGTTGCTACAACATGACTATAAAACAAAATTATGAGAAAATTAGTCATTAACCTATGTTCCATCAATCAATGAAAACCTACAGGACCAAATAGGCACAGGTGGATTTTCCAAAGCAGCAAATTAAAATAAGAGGCCTGCACTGGAAACATTCTTCTGCAAAGTAAAAGCATTCCTTAGGTTCTTCACTGTTGTGATGGAATAAAAAGGTAGACGGGTCCCAGATCATTTAAGTATATGAAGCTTGTAAATTCTCTCAAGCTAAAGAAAAAGATATGACCACAACCATTACCTAGCAAGTTACTAGGAGTCAGAATTTCTAAATTCTAATCCCAGGCCAATGTCTCCAGCAAAGTTCGGGGGACTCAAATGATATAACTGGTGCCCTCAGACTATTTGGAAAAAAAAATTCTGACACAAAATCTGAGCCATTTGTACAAGTGGCAAGAGCTTTTTGTATGCCATGTCTACCTTTAGATGTTTGCAAAGTTATTGGTGATGTGGTTATACAGAAAATATCTTGTGAAGAATGACTCCCTTTCTCCCTCAGATAAGGATGGAGTCTTAGACCATCACAAAAAGAGTACTATTGTTCACCCCGGAGGCAAACATCTGGATGAGGCACAAGCCTGATTTATTAAAATCAAATTGAAGAGCATATACAACAGAAGTGGTAGTAATGGATCTCACTAAATGTAACATTATCTTCAAGTAAATGGAAACATACTTTTAGATAATGCAGAAAGAGATTACTCCCCCAGGAACAGGAAGCTGAAGGAACCTTTTCATCAGTTTATCTGATAACAGTTTCATAAATAACTACCTCTTACCACCCAGAAATCTAATTAGACTTGTTTTCCTGCTTTATGTCCAGTGATGTTTATAATGCGGTACCGATGAGCGCTGCTGTCTGGCTATGTTTGGTGTAGGGCTACATCAGACATGGCAGCAGGAACACTTATTTCAAGACGAGGGGATTCATTGTGCAGTGGGCTGCTTGTTTGGGGCGCTAGGTGACCCTGGCTGGCCTGGAGAGTTGGGGTGGGGCTGGGCAGGCTCGCTGATGAGCGCGCAGGCTACTTCGGAGCCGGGTCTCCAGTCAGAGTCATGCCACAAGCGGGTAGTTGTCCCGCTCCCCGAGCCCCGCTGCTAGTGGTGGGGGCAGACAGCGCCACCCGACCCAGCCGGGAGCTTGCCCGAGGCGGTGCCGACGCAAGGCGATGGCTCTACGGGGTGATGGCCTATCGGGGGGAGGGGGACTAGAAACAGGCCGCAGGTGCCGCCCGCTGGGGAGGGGTCTGGCGAGTCGGTCACGGTGGCTAGAGCCCCCGCCAGGGGTTGCTACGGGACGGGCTGATCTTCCCCCGCCACTGCCCCCGGGAGGCGCGGGGAGCCAGCCTAAGGCCCCCGGCCGCTCTACGCGCCCTGCCCCAGCGCTCGGACCGCCAAGGCACCCGCTCACCTCCACCAGCTCGCATTGCCCCGGCATGAAGCGGATCTTGAGCTCCTTCTCCCGGCCAACCATCCCCGCCGGCCTCGACCTCCGCTTCCCGCTGCGCCACTGATCCCCTCACTCCGGGTGCGGCCGACGACCGCTTCCGAGCTCACTGCGCAGCTCGGCAGCTGATTGGTTCCTCAGCCGGAAGAGATGGGGTGTACGTGAGGCACGCAAGGCTCCATCCCGCCAGCTCATTGGCCCCGCTCTCAGCCGGCGCACGCGCGGGGCTCAGTTACGAGCCCATTGGCCGGCGGGGGCCTCACAGGCACACAACGCTTCTTAAAGGGGCAGCAGCCTTATTACGCTTGTTTTGACTAGTAGGAGAAGGTAGGGGAACTCGTCCAGCCCCGCTCCTCCCCACTGTGGGTGCAGTGACAGCGTGGGACTCGGCTGCAGCTGGTGCCGCCTAGGCCACACTTAGATCAGACTGAGTTGGCTGGTGCTAGCTACACCCTGGTCTAGACAAGCCCAGCGGCAGGGGGAGGTGCTGGTGGGGCCCGGGTCAAGCCCTCCATCTGCTGGGCTGAGGGCATCGGGGTCAACAGGGCTGGTCCCTGGACCTGGGCAGGCTCCAGCACCGTGCCAGAGCTCAGCCCCCTCTGCTAACTAAGGCAGCCCCATCCTCAGTCGTTTTCAGTGGGCTGGGGTAGGGGTGTGGGAGGGGCTGAGGGCTCCATCTGGGGGTGCAGGCTCTAGGATGGGGCTGTGGATGAGGGGTTTGGGGTGGGTGTAATTAGAGCCTATATAAGAAAAAGACCCAAAAATTGGGACTGTCCCTGTAAAATCGGGACATCTGGTCACCCTAGGTGAGGCAGAGAGGTTCAGGATGTGGGAGGGAGCTCTGGGCTGCGGCAGGTGGTTAGGGTGCAAGGGGGTGAGGGTTCTGTGTGGGGGTGCAGGCTCTGGGGTGGGGCTGGTGATGAGGGATTTAGGGTGCCGAGTGGGCTTTGGATTAGGGTGGGATAGAGAGGTTCAGGGTGTGGGGGGGGCTGGGGTGCAGGGGGAGGGCTTCATCTGGGGTGGGGCCAGGGATGAGGGTTTTGGGGTGCAGGAGGGGACTCTGGGTTTGGGGACGGGGCTCAGGGTTACCTTCAGCGACTCCCAGTCAGCGGGGCAGCTAAGGCAGACTTTGTGCCTGTCCTGACTCCACGCTGTGCCCTGGAAGCAGCCAGTTGCAGTTAGGCTCCTAGGTGGAGGAGCTCTGCATACTGCTCTTGCCTGCAGGCACCACCCCCGCAGCTCCCATTGGCCACAGTTTCCGGCCAATGGGAGTGCAGAGCCAGTGCTCGCGGTGGCGGCAGCACACGGAGCCCCATGTCGTCTGTCCTCCTCCCCGACCCACACATAGGAGCCCGCTTTGCTGGCCGCTTCTGGGATGCAGCGCGGAGCCAGGACTGGTAGGTATTAGCCTGCCTTAGCTCCCCAGCAGCACTGATTGGACTTTTAACGGCCCGGTTGGCGGTAATGACCGGAACTGCCAGGGTCCCCAGATGTTCCAATAAAAAACCCGACACCTGGTCACCCTACCCCCTGCCTAGACCTGGATAGAGGGAATGGAGCCAGTTTGAGGTGTGCAGTGGCAGAGACCACCTGTCTCCTCCCAGCCACAGGGGGTTGTTTGGATGCTGCAGCTCCATTAACCCTCTACAGCAGCGGTTTTCAGACTGGGTCAGGACTCCCTTTCAATGGGGTCATCAGGACTGGCGTTAGATTTGCTGGGGCACGGGGCCAACGCCTGAGCCTCACCACCCAGGGCCCAAGCCACACTGCCCGGGGCCCAAGGGCTTCAACCCTGGCTGTCAGGGCTCAGATTACTGGTGCTCCCCTGCCCGGGGCTGAAGTCCTTCAGCTTTGGCTCCCTGACCAAGGCAGTGGAGCTCAGGCTTTGGCACCCCAGTCCAGGGTGGCAGGGCTCAGACGGGCTAGTGCTTCAGTCCCCCATCCTGGGGTCACGTAGTATTTTTTGTTGTCAGAAAGGGGTCACGGTGCAATGGAGTTTGGGAACTGCTGCTCTGCAGTACTTCAAGTGTCCTGGAGGTTTCTGACACCCCAGTCCATCACAGCTTGTGCTGTGATAGTACATCTGCCGCCTTGCACATGGAGCTGTTACCCTAATGCTACTTTCTCAAACCACTCTCAAGCTGCATACAGATTGGCGGTGCCATCCCTGATACCTGGACTCCCAGGAACAAAATTCTCCTACCAAAATAGTGGCTGAACAATTAGAGTCTTTGGCACTGGTTTTCTAAAATCATAGTACCCAATAATGAGGATTTCAGAGATGGCCAGTGTAGCTGGGTGTCCTTAAATTATAACTATACCCGTGCTTCAATGAAGAAGAATCTCTGACTGTAACTAGAATCACTTAACTCACTTATGCATAGAATTCGGCCTTTTATATGAAATTCAATTAAAATATATTAAATATTTTAAAATATTAAGTGTGTTAAGATTGGAAAGTGAGGCTATAAAAAAAATCAGGAAGTGTCAAAATTAAGGTTGCCTGTGTAACCTTCACTCTGCCTCCTTATGTGAATAAATATGTGACTTAAGCAATGTAATTTTTCCCCACAGGACCTTGAATCTGTGTAAGGCAAGGTTATTTAGTGCATTAGGCTGGGGTACCTATTTTGCTATTTCTAGACTGGAAAAGTTACCCATTCTTGACAGTAAAAAGATACTGAAGTATTTAAAAAACAAAAATTAAATCGACTATGTCAGCCAGGTCAACCTGAGAAACTCAAAATATTGGCTTCTGCAGCTAACTCAGTCATCTTCACTTCATTTTCCTGTTTGTTCATAATCTGGAAAAGAAAAACAAGCCATCCTGCTTTTTCAGGTCCCAAATGGTTTCTCAATTTGGAATTAATTAGTCCAAAGGAAGAAAATATTCTTTCTACACTGGCAGAAGAACCTATTGCTGTTAAAAGTGAGATTATCACTTCAACAGTTTCTGAATCCAAATGTTTATGTGACTTCCACCAGTTCATTGGTGTGACTTTCTTTAAAACTTCATCAGCAAACATATATTTCTTGAATGGTTCACCCTTTGCTCTGAAGTTTATTATAATTGGCATTATGGAGGGATGATTGCTGGATGTCCATGTCATAGCCAACTCCTCTTCTTCAGCAGTTAAGGTTTAACCCTGGTACCGAGTATTGAGAATATTTGCAAGAAAATGAGCTGGAGATAGTGCTTGTCCCATTCGTTTTTTTTAATGCTTGTAATTTAACTCTGGCATTGCATATTTCTCTTTTTAAGATCTCACTCAGTTCTTTTCAAATTTCAACAGCATCAGCAATAAAACAGCTATTTCCTTGCATTTTGTTCGAGGCTACAGAAATAGGCTTTGGGGTACTCAGCATGTGTTCAATATTTCTCTTAAGCCCAATGTCGAGAAATTTGGCTGTGACAGTGCCATCTATTTTTTCATGATTTTGTTCACAAACCGTCATCAGATTAGAGCAGTTCTTGATATAGTGCTCAAAACAGTCCACTACTGAGTTCCATCGCACGTCTTGTGGGAGAGTTAGCTTGGTTCCTCCCACTTTTTTCAGAGTAGCTGCTGCAAAGTGGTTGTTATGGAAGTATTTTGCAATTTCAACATTAGCCTTTATTTCTGGAACACTGATGTCTTTAGCTAGGAGGTGCATCAAATGAGACTGCAACTGTATGTTATTAGCTTGGGACTCTCTTCTAAATAATTTCTTCTCATCTTGGATACATTTGCAGCATTTTCTGTGACCAAGCTGCATACTAAACATTTGAATTTTTCTTCACAGTTTGTTATAACTTTTACTGCTACTTCTTGTAAGCATTCTGCTGTGTGTGCATTTCCTGGTGTATCAATTGTTTCTGCAAGGAAGACATTCCCTTCTTCTGTTGTCAGACAAGCACATACAACAGAATCATTGTGGACATTGCTTCACCCATCAAGACTCAAGTTGACAATTTTACCCTCTAGGCCTTTTGCACACTGCTCAATTTCTCTTTCATACACTTTATCCAGCAATTTGCCTGCGACATCTGCTCTGTTGGGTGGACTGTATCCTGGTCTTAATAATTAAACCGTGTTAATGAAGTGTGGGTTCTCAATCATATGGAAAGGAGAGTTTGTTGCATAAACAAACCAGGCAATTTTTTTCATCGATTACCTCTTTTTGTAATCTGCTGATTCTTATCACAAACTTATCTATGGTTGTTTCTGGATATACTGTGGCTATGTGACATACATTATCATTGGTAGATAACTCTGAAACTATAGAAAATGATGGTGATCTTGAAGGTGGATAGTCTTCAGATGTTGACGATGGATTCTCCTAACCAAAATAAGTCAATGCAGTTATTTAATTATTATTACCTTACTGCTCATTTAGTATTACTCATTGCAGGTGAAATTGTAAAAGGAAGATCTGCCTACTTCAGGTATATATTTTTTTATCACAATGGCATATAAAATTATAATATCATAGAACATCTACTATATTTTTTTGCTCAAACATGAGAATTCAAGAATAGTCCAGAAGGAAGACAGGCAGTCCTTAAGAAAGAAGTATGAAATAAAAAAAGTTTACCTGAAGATCCTGCATGTTCAGACATGTTTCTTTCATCATCATCCTTCTCAGGAGGAAGCTGCGTTGAACACTTCTCATGATGTTGTTTCATTTGGGCAACCAGGACTTGCATTTCTTTGTTGCACTGTTTGCATTTTGCACACATGCCTGTCTTACCCACAGGTAGAGGAACTTCATTAAAATATTCCCAAACTGGGTCTCTTTTACAGCCTGCTGCCATTATAGGTTTTCCCTTCTAGTGAGAGAATGGTATGGTGGATCTCAAATCAATGAAGGCTACACGCAGACCTCAAGACTTCTGGAATATGCTGCTCAAAGTTTCACTTTTGTTTCTACTGCCCGTCCCTCCCATCTCACATTTATCTCCAGACTTCTTCTCCTTGTCCAGATCTGTTCTGCCCCCAACTATCTTCTATTCATTGAACTTTTAGAAATTTTGCACTTTTAGAGAAAGGTAAGGGATTGTGTACACAAATTTGCAGAGAGACAAGAGGGTTGAGGTCTGTTATTTCTCACCTCTATATATTATTTATTTATTTAAAAACATTTTTGCTGTTAACAAGCATGTTATCTCTCGAGACACAAGTCCACAGTTTGAGAACTGCAAAACTAAGCATTTCTGATGGTATCTTCTAGACTGAGCACTGAGTCCCATTGGGTAGATAAAAAGATTAACCTAAATAATCTATACAGAAGCCCCTGGAACTCCATAAGATTGGGTCCCTAATCCATGAACTATTGGAACTCATTTACAAAACTTTTTTTAAACATTACATGAATATATTGTCTACTACTATAGAATTAGAATTTATAATCCCTATTTCATGATGAGATATCTTTGAGATAGTTTTAATTAAGATATAATGTATCTTTAGATAGGGTTTTTCCTCAAAAAGCATTTTATCAACAAAATCCAATTTAAATAAAAAAAATCAGATTTTTAATTTAAATCATTTTTTTTAAATCATTGATTTTTATCCACCCTGATTTAGTCAAATTTTAAAGCTTCCTTCAGCAACCAGAAAGTCTAGAAACTAACTTTAAAAAATGTAAAATATTCACAGAAAAACAACTCCAGGAGTAGTGTTTTAAAAAAAACACAAAATATAATGAGACTCATATTAAAATTAAGAGAGTTGGCACCATTTTAGAGGCCCCATATCTGTTGACTTTACAAGTAATAAATAAAAGTGACATTCCTAGTGAGCGAGAGTGAGAAGAAAATATCGGTTGAGGTTTAGCCACTCTGCTGTAGATGACAATTCTGAAGCCTGACTCCAAAGGAATAGATGGGACGTGTAATATTTGGAGCTTGTTATTCTTGGATTACACTGAATAATCTTTCACTGCAAACTAGACTCATGATAGTTTTTCTAGCAAAGACAGGGCTTGAGTCTCTCCCAAGCCAATGAATTTAAGTTAATTTTAAATGTGTGTTCCTGTTTGTCTTCCCAAGTGTACCTGTTTATGACTTTCTGATGCTGGTAAGTATGAATTCTGTAGTCAGAATTCTTTCTAGAATTCACTGGAAGTAGTATTGTTGCCTTCACTTCGCTTCTACTTGTTTATATCAGAAACTGTTTGTATCCACAGTGGCTCCAACTGCAGAAATTAGCTCTCCACAGGAAACAGCTGGCCATTCTCCTCTTAGTACAAATGTGGGAGGGACAAGGATTGGTGCCACTCTATTCAGATAGTACAAATTAATCAGCCTCCAGACTCTGAACTAGATAAGGAACAGATTAGTTCTTTCCTGCTCGTAAACAAAAGTAGATTTAATTGTAAGACAGCACGATCATTCTTCTCAAGCAAATACAGCCTCATCAAACAAGACTCCTGGTCTCTACTGAAACATAAGGACTAGGAGTAGAAAGTCAAATTCTACAGCTGCTGAGCTCCTTCAATTCTCAGTGTTTCCAGTGGGAGTTGAGGGTATCTGTGACCAACACCTTGAAGATGTGCTCAACATACAGTGTTTCACAAATCCAGTTAAATAAATGTGATCTGTGCACATATGATTTTCAGAATGGTAGCATCATCAAAATTAGTGTAACATTCCTACCAAACACCAGGAGTGGGGAGGGGAATTACTCTTTTGGATTTATTTAAAAACAAAACAAAACAAAAAAACACAATTAGGTTCCTTTACTATTCACTAGAGTTGGATAGGAAACTGTTTTCCCATCCCATGAGAAATTTAAAGATTGAAATTTTACCTAATCCAAATCAGGATGAAAATTTGCAATTTCAAACATATTCACAAACCAATAAGCAAAAAAAAAAAAAAAAAAAGGATTAGGTCAACAAACATTTTGTTTGGATTATTTTGAAAAGTTTCATTTTGATTTTAACCTTTAAAAATCTAATCTTTTTAGTGTAAAACATTTTAAAACAAAAAAAAGTCATTTTGAACCAGAAAATTAAACTTTTCATTTTGAAAATGTCAAAATGGAATATTTTGGCAATTTCTAAACTTTTTTTTTTTTCAAATATTTTTCTACTTGGGAGGTTAATTGAAGTAGATACACCTCTACCTCGATATAACACTGTTCTCAGGAGCCAAAAAATCTTACCGCGTTATAGGTGAAACCGCGTTATATCGAACTTGCTTTGATCCACTGGAGTGCGCAGCCTCGCCCCCCCGAGCACCGCTTTGCCGCGTTATATCCGAATTTGTGTTATATCGGGTCGCGTTATATCGGGGTAGAGGTGTACTTTCCCATAAACAATTTCAGTTTCAATGAAGTGACGTTTCCTGACAAAAAATGTTTTGTTAGAAAATGCTTGACATTCTACTATTTACAGGCATGCATTCAGTTTTATGAATTTATAGGTTTGGTTGTATCATTTGCTTTTGCATAGTTAAGCAAAAATAAACTGATAGTCACAGGGTCTTAGTATTTCTGAAGGTAAGAATTCAGTTGTATTGCCTCGACATTACCCAGCAAATCCCAGGAATAATTGTTCATTATAACAAACAGACATTAAAGATGCTTTTTTGGCATAGGGAAGTTTAAAACCTTATAGAATGGATGAAGGTCAGTTGCTCTCTATCCCAAAATTTACAACCGAGAAAAACTCTTTTACTGAATTCCATGATAAATAGTAAATAATGTTCTGTCTTCTATCACTGTTAGGAAAAATTCTATCCAGGTGTGGAGATAATTGGGTTCTGTGCTTTATAGAAGTTGTGAAACTTGGATCCTGGTCATTTGGAAAAAAATCTATTGGTTATTTTTAATATTTATTTTTCTCATGTTATAATTTATGTTACTGAGTAACTTTGATAAGAATGTTTAACCCAGTTTAAATCATAATTATATTCTTTTGTAGAGTTCTAAATTTCAGTGAAGTCCATGAGACTACTCATTTGCATAAAATTAAACATGTACGTACGTGTTTTTAGGATCAAGGCCTACAGTTATATAATTAAAAAGAGGTCTTGGAATTCCAGGCCAACATACAACTATTAATAACTCATTTCACACCTAAGAAAAACCATCCACACATTTCTTGTAAACATTTGATGCTTGATACAAATAAAGTATAGCTCTCTACTTACAATTATGAACGAAAAATAATTTAAATAAATCAAGTAAGGAAACAAACTTTAGAAGTAATTGTCACTTTTGCAAAAACAATTGAGAAAACCCTGAAATAAGCAAAATGTATTGCACATCACTGACACAATTTCCATCATATTCTCTGAGGGTAATGTAGTGTTTTTCTCATGACTGCTATATTATGAGCCGACATATATAAGCGATCATTGTTACAACCGTCCTTAGACCACATTACAATGACAAGGTGGCACAAAAATAATTATTTATATAAATTATATTAAAAAAACAAATTAAATCTTAAATTATGATAGCTTTTGTGAGAACAACTTCGAAATGAAAGACGTATTTGTATTGCTATCACATGACTCTTCTGGCACTCACAAAAGCCTAAGTCCCTGGTCCTGCACGTACTTATGCATGTGCTTAAGTTTAGTATACACATGGTAGTAAAGCTAAGGATGTGTATAAATGCTTGCAGGATGGAGGTCAAAGACAATCTTTTGGCTACACTCACACAAATCATGTCTTCACCTACTATTACTTCAGCAAATAACAAATCTGCTGATCTGATCAAATCTAGGGAGGAAAAATAGCTGATGTTTTAGGAACTAACACAAACCTGAAAAGCAAACGACAAGCTGAGGGGGGAAAAAAGAAAGAAAGAAAGAAAGAAAGAAAGCTATACAAAATTGAATAGAAATATATAGATAAGAATAATTAGGGGGGAAAGTTGTTGATTCTATAATCTGAATTGATCCAGGGATATAGTATTTATTTATTGTAAACTGTTGACAACTTGACATTGAAATTTAAAATTTAAAAAAAAAAAAAAAAAAGGTGTGTATAAAAGCAACCTCAAGATTTTCTACAGTCACCTTCTCCCTCATGATTGCTACAGCACTTCCATTATTTTTCTTAAAATTAGAATCCATATACATGCAATTGCTTTATATATTTTTTTTAAATAAAAAAAGTAATTTAGTGGATCATATACAACTTTTAAGCCCCTTTGTAAACTCTTCTGTATAATACAAGACAATAAATACCACAAAACAACAGGAGTTTAATACATTTTTCATTAGAGGAAGTCTTTGGGGGGCTTTAAGTTTTCTAAACATTGAAAACTTAAAGAACAAAAGTTGAAATCCTTGATTAATGATTAAGTATTGTTATTATTATTACAAACTTATTGTGATCCAGGAAGCAGTAACACTGAATAGGTGTTAAATTGAGTGTTAAGCTGGTATATTAGTCTGATATATTTATGTGCATTTTCATTACCAATATACTACAATGACATTACAATGTAACTAATTTTATCTGTAACTAATAATTGATCTTTAAAAAGCATAGAAGGATAAAGAATCCTGAAATCATACTTATTTTGTAATGTGCACAGAATTTTAGTAACTTTTATATAAATCTAATCTGTATTTCCTACCAGTTTACATCATTGTATGTGTACTTGCATACTATGATCAGATGGAACATTAGAATCAGTGCAATTGACATTCAGTTACAATGTAATTTACAAAATGGTCACCCAGAGGTACAGCAAACAAGATATAGCTGGTCAACTTGCTCTTTCAATTTATCTTTGGATCACTTGATAATGACCTGTTCTGTTCATTCTCTCTGGGGCACCTGGCATTGGCCACTGTCAAAAGATAGGACACTGGGCTAGATGGACCTTTGGTCTGATCCAGTATGGCCGTTTTTATGGTACTCTGACAGACGGGGCAGTTAAAAAAGTCTCTCTCTCCCTCATTGACCATCCCTTACCCCCAGGTTTCAGCAATACATGAAAGTATTTTGCTCATCTTCTTAATAAATATATAGAACCTTACCTGTTCCATTTCCATCAGTATTTCAGGCATTGTCCCAAATACACAGAACAAATTATCAGGCTTGCAAACTGTCAGAATACTGCCTCTCTCCTTTGTCTGCCTTTGCCTGCAGAGAGCACGCGGATTGGGATAAGTGATAGCTCATTTGACCTTTGAAATAAAAATGTTATTTCCAGCCCCAGATCATGTGTGACTCTCAACCCTCTATTAAAGATATCCTTGATTCCCTGTGGCAAAAAATTAGATGCACAGTGAGAACTTAAATTTTGATTTCACCAAAGCCAGTATGAGATAGCAGAACCATTTTATGTACAGAAATTATTCCAGGAAATAGCTTGCTGTTGAGATCTTATGCAATTTCCCTTTTGTAGGAAACAGTAGGTGTGTCTAAATTGGTTAGGTAGTTAATTCTTGTTGCTAATCTCTTACATGTAACCATAAATATCACATATATGTCACTACAGTACAATTAAGTTGCAGGACATGTCAAAAATCTCATTTGTTTTCAAGCTATGTATTTATATCAATAAATTGTGCAGATACTATACTATGGAAATAAGCAATTCCTATGTTAATAGGCAAAATATTTAAAATATATATTAGTTTTATACTACTGACAACTGGTTTTTTTCCTGCTAATTTATCATTTTAAAGATTTGTTCAATGAAGTTACCTTTAACTAGGGGTATGTCTATACTATGAAATTAGGTTGATTTTATAGAAGTCGATTTTTTAGAAATCGATTTTATACAGTCGATTGTATGTGTCCCCACTAAGCGCATTAAGTCGGCGGAGTGCGTCCACAGTACTGAGGCTACCGTCGACTTTCGGAGTGCTGCACTGTGGTAGCTATCTCACAGTTCCCGCAGTCTCTGCTGCCCATTGGAATTCTGGGTTGAGCTCCCAATGCCTGATGTGGCAAAAACATTGTCGCGGGTGGTTTTGGGCACATGTCATCAGACCCCCCTCCCTCCCTCCGTGAAAGCAACAGCAAACAATTGTTTCTCGCCTTTTTTCCTGGGTTACCCATGTAGACGACATATCATGGCAAGCATGAAGCCCGCTCAGCTCACCGTCACCGTACGTCTCCTGGGTGCTGCTGGCAGACGTGGTACTGCATTGCTACACAGCAGCAGCTCCTTGCCTTCACGGCAGCAGACGGTGCAGTACGACTGCTAGCTGTCATAGTCATATCCTGGGTGCTCAGTGAGGTCGGTCAGGGGTGCCTGAGCAGACATGTGTGCTCCTGGCAGACCTTGGTGAGGTCGGTTGGGGCGCCTGGACATCAATGGGAGTGACTCCAGGTCATTCTCTTTTTTAAGTTTCGTCTCATGGAGATTCAGTCCTGCCTGGAATATCATGCAAGCTGGAGGCTTCTGCCTCAGCCTGCTCTCCCAGCCTAGGGCACCGTACCCCAGCCTACCCCTTGCTCCCATGACTCGTGAAGCCTGGACAGTAGTAAGGAGCAGTTCAACTATAGGCTGAGCAAGTGCAGAATGGTGGTAGAATGTGCATTTGGACGTTTGCTGGTGCAGTATACTGACTCGGTTAGACCTCAGCGAAACCAATATTCCCATCGTTATTACTGCTTGCTGTGTGCTCCACAATATCTGTGAGAGTAAGGGGGCAGATGTTTATGGTGGGGTGGGAGGTTGAGGCAAATCACCTGGCTGCTGATTACACGCAGCCAGACACCAGGGTGGTTAGAAGAGCACAGCAGGGCGCGGTGCGCATCAGAGAAGCTTTGAAAACCAGTTTCATGACTGGCCAAGCTACGGTGTGAAAGTTCTGTTTGTTTCTCCTTGATGAAAACCCACCCCCTTGGTTCACTCTACTTCCCTGTAAGCCAACCGCCCTCCCCGCCCCCCCCTTTGATCACCGCTTGCAGAGGCAATAAAGTCATTGTTGTTTCAAATTCATGCATTCTTTATTAATTCATCACACAAATGGGGGGATAACTGCCAAGGTAGCCCGGGAGGGGTGATGGAGGAGGGGAGGAGGGAAGGACAAGACCACACTGCACTTCAAAACTTATTGAATGCCAGCTTTCTGTTGCTTGGGCAGCCTTCTGGGGTGGAGTGGAGTTCTGATAGCACAGATTCCTCTCCCCATACAGCAATCAGATCCAGTACCTCTCGTTCAGTCCATGCTGGAGCTCTTTTGAGATTCTGGGACTCCATGGTCACCTCTGCTGATGAGATCTGCATGATCACCTCTGAGCTTGCCACACTGGCCAAACAGAAAATGAAATTCAAAAGTTCATGGGGCTTTTCCTGTCTACCTGGCCAGTGCATCTGAGTTGAGAGTGCTGTCCAGAATGGTCACAATGGAGCACTCTGGGATAGCTCCCGAAGGCCAATACCATCGAATTGCATCCACGCTACCCCAAATTCGACCCAGCAGGGTCAATTTCAGCGCTAATCCTCTCATCAGGGAGGAGTACAGAAATTGATTTTAAGAGCCTTTTAAGTCGACAAAAATGGCTTTGTTGTGTGGCCGGGTGCATGGTTGAATCGATCTAACGCTGCTAAATTCAACCTAAACTCATAGCGTAGACCAGGGCTAAGTCCCTTTGTCACATGCAGCACTACACTAGCAGCAGGAATCCTGAGATTGTACACTGTTCAGCCCCCAAGCCCACTCCTCTTCATTCCCACCTCCCTTCAATACCTTATTTTTATATTCAGTTCAGTTCACTTTGGGCTATTTTTTCAATATGCAGCAGCATTATTTTTTTTTTAATAAAAATTGAAGCAGAAGCACCAGATTGGGTCTGTGATGGAGTTCTAGGGCTTATACGAGGAATTGGGTCAGGCACAGTGTTATTCAGCTGATTGTGTGGCCATTTTGATGTGGTCAACCAGTCAGATTGCACACCAAAAGATTTTACAGGTGCAAGAAGCCACCTTTTCCTCCAGCACCAGTCTCATCAAGAACAGCTTAGCTGGAGCACAGGATTTGGCCTATCATTCATCTGAGCTTTCAGAAAGCTTTTGTCAAAGGGCCAAATTTTTAAAGGTATTTAAGCACCTAAAGATACAGATTAGTGCCTATTGGGATTTTCAAAAGTGCTTAAGTGCCTTTGAAATCGATGGCACGTAGGTGCTTTTGAAAATCCCATTTGGTGTCTAGCTGCATTTTAGGTGCCTAAATACCTTTTAAAATGCACCCCAACATCTTTCACAAGAGACTAGTAAGGGAAAAGTCTGAATAGAACTCACTTGTTCAGGTTTCATTTGCATGGCTTCTCCATGGTCATAAACCTGCTAAAAGAAGAACAGGAGTACTTGTGGCACCTTAGAGACTAACAAATTTATTAGAGCATAAGCTTTCGTGGACTACAGCCCACTTCTTCGGATGCATATATGCATATATGCATATATGCATCCGAAGAAGTGGGCTGTAGTCCACGAAAGCTTATGCATCCGAAGAAGTGGGCTGTAGTCCACGAAAGCTTATGCTCTAATAAATTTGTTAGTCTCTAAGGTGCCACAAGTACTCCTGTTCTTCTTTTTGCGGATACAGACTAACACGGCTGCTCCTCTGAAATAAACCTGCTAGTTTTCTGGCTGTCCATAACAAGCAGAAAAATTTAAAACCCAGCTTTCTTCTTTGAGTAGTGTCATTGTAGGTGCTCCACTTTAGGTGTCGGTGCATCCCTGCGCCACAGATCGGAGATTTTCAATAGCAGTGCTTGGTCAGGACACGCGTCATCTCATGGTGCTGTTGGCACCTCATGTAGTGCGCTCCCGACACAACTCTTCTGTTCCTTCTTAATTGTCCTCAGCTGCAGACGAAGCTCAGTGGCAGTGCTGCCTCTTTGTTTTTTCTCTCTATAGAAAGAGATAGATTAGCTGTAGTTTAGTAAATTATTAATTAGTGATACCACTTACCGGCAAACGAGCTGACAGAAAGTACTTTGTCCCAGCTAAGAGGATGGACTTTCTCTTCTCTTATCCACAACCCAATTCCCTAGTTCTGGAAGCCGCCAATCACCGCAGCAAACAATTCCAGTCCAGGTATACTCATCGGCTACACTCCAATTCAGGGTAGCCAATTAATCTGCCCTTCTAGCCAAGTACAATTTCGATAACTACGGTAACCTGCAAGAATTCCTTGAGGTCTTAACAGAGGAAAAACACCCTCAACTCAATGTTATCATGACAGAGGGGCAACTAATTGCCCGTACAGCCCTACAGGTTTCAATGGACATACCGGACAGTGCTGTGAGAATGACGGCGACAGCTGTTATAATGCACAGGGCCTTGTGGTTGCAGTTGTCTGGGATCCCAAAAGAGCTCCGACTCAAGGCGGAGGATCTACCTTGTGGAGAAAAGTTTCTCCCTAAAAACTGACGACATTCTTCACTTGATGAAGAACTCTTGGGCCACTCGATGCACTTTAGGCATATAGACACCACCAAAACAAACAATGTCGATATCAACCATACCAAAAGGGTAGAGACACCTCTTTCCATCGCGCACAATAATGGCCAGAACAGAAATAAATAACACTCACAAGACATAGGGCTCTCCAAACTCAGTCCTTGTCTTTGCAACTATCTACCACCAAGCCAGAGTTTTGAAGTCTTGGTCAAGGGCATGAATAACCTTCCCCGCAATACAGCACTGTTAGATACTCCTACCCAACCTTATGGTCACTGCCTGCACCCATTCTATCATGCCTGGGCAGCAATAACAATGGACCAAGGAGTACTGGAGATTATAAAATTGGGTTACGCCATCCCTTTCTTCTCCCTTTCCCGTCCCTCTTCAGGGACACCTCTCATGAGCACCTTTTACAGCAAGAAGTGAACTATCTTCTACAATTGGGTGCTATGGAACAAGTTCCAACTCAATACAAAGGGAAGGGCTTTTACGCCCATTATTTTCTCACCACAAAGAAAAATGGTGGATGGAGACCAGAAGCTCAACAAATTTGTGAGGAATCACAGATTCAAAATGGTCACACTGGCCACTATCATCCTAGCGCTTGACAAGGGGGACTGGTTTTCAGCCCTCAACCTCCAAGATGCTTATTTTCATATTACCATACATCCGGCTCTCACATGATGATTTCTAAGATTCATGGTGGGCCTCAATCACTATCAGTGACACATGACAGTGTCCTCCAAGCGATATTCCAAGAATGGGGCTTTCCATCAGTAGATCTGTGTAGGTCAGCAACGAACCACGAGTGCCCACTTTTCTGCTCCAGAGAGGGAATACCACCCCAATCCCTAGGGGATGCCTTCCTGAACACGTGGGACACAGCACTCATGTACGAATTCCCACCGATGCCTCTAATCCCATGAGTCATTCACAAGTTACAGACCGACAGGGCCATATTATACTGATTGTTCCAACGTGGCCCAGACAGACTTGCTTCCCTTACCTGATGTGCTTGGCAGTTTGTGCCCACGAGTTCTCCCCTTGAGGGCGGACCTCCTCTCACAGAACAAAGGCCAGACTCTCCACCCAAATCCGGAGAAACTTCACCTCAAAGAATGTCTTGTACATGGTTCCAACGCAACAAATTAGCCTGTTCGGAAAGAGTGAAACAGGTGTTATTAAATAGCAGGAGATCCACCACTCACCATACCTACCTCCAAAAATGGAAGAGATTTTCACTATGGTGCCAACAAAAAAATTTAACAGTAGTCACGGTGCCTTTACCGATCATACTGGAACTCAAAGAATCGGATTTATCTATAAGCTCAATCAAAGTACACGTAGCGGCTATTACAGCCTTTCACCACAAGGTGGAGGGAACATCAGTTTTCTCTCACCCAACCACTAGACCAGGGGTGGGCAAACTTTTTGGCCTGAGGGCCACATCAGGGAATAGAAATTGTTTGGCGGGCCATGAATACTCACAAAATTGGGGTTGGGGGTGCGGGCTCTGGGGTGGGGCTGGGGAGAAGTTTGGGGTTTAGGAGAATGCTCTGGGCTGGGACAGAGGGGTTTGGAGGGCGGAAGGGGATCAGGACTGGGGCAGGGGTACAGGTTCCAGCTGGGGGTGTGGGCTCTGGGGTGGGACTGGGGATGAGAGGTTTGGGGTTCAGGAGGGTGCTCCAGGCTGGGATCAAGAGGGTTGGAGAGTGGGAAGGGGATCAGGGCTGGGGCAGGTGGTTGGGGCATGGGGAAAGGCTCAGGGGTGCAGGCTCTGAGTGGCGCTTACCTCAAGCAGCTCCAGGAAGCAGTGGCATGTCCCTTCTCTGGCTCCTACCCAGAGGCGCGGCCAAGCGGCCCTGCATGCTGCCTCATCAGCAGGCACCGCCCTTGCAGCTCCCATTGGAGCGCTTAGGATCTGGAGCGGGGCCATGCCGCAGCTTCCGGGAGCCGCGTAGTGCGGCCCTGACCCTGCGCCCAGCTGGAGCACCAAAGCAGGGCCGAGCCACACGTGGTGCGGTCTGCGCCCCGGCTGGAGTGCCGAAGTGGGGCCGAGTCACGTGGTGCGACCCGTGACCTAGCATCCTGGCCAGAGCACTGGAGTGGGGCCGTGCCACATGGTGCGGTCCCCCAACCCAGCGCCCCGGCTGGAGCGCTGGAGTGGCCCCTGAACCAGCCGGAGCACCAGAATGTGGCCGAGCTGCGTGGTGCAGCCTCTGATCCGGTGCCCCAGCTGGAGCGCTGGAGTGGGGCCGAGCTGTGTGGTGTGGCCCACGACCCAGCAGGGCCGCCCGGGGGTGGGGCAAGTGGGGCAATTTGCCCCAGGTCCCACAGGGGCCCCCACAAGAATATAGTATTCTGTAGTATTGCAACTTTTTTTTATGGAAGGGGCCCCCGAAATTGCTTTGCCCTGGGCCCCCTGAATCCTCTGGGCAGCCCTGCGACCCAGCGCCCTGGCCAGAGCACCAGAGCAGGGCCATGCTACGTGGTGCAGCCCACCACACAGTGCCCCAGCTGGAGCTCACGGGCTGGCTTAAAATGGGATGTGAGCCGGACCTGGCCCACGGGCCGTAGTTTGCCCACCCCTGCAATAGACACTTCCTTATTGGAATACAGAACATGTACCCGGAAGTCTGACAACCTAGCTCCTCATGGGACTTGAAAAATCTTGTAGTCAAATGCCTCACCAGAGCATCTTTTGAACCATTCATGACTTTTCCACTCCTTCATATTACTATGAAAGTCATGGTTTTGGTAGCAATCACCTCAGCTAGACGAATCAGCAAAATCACAGCACCTATGGCTGAGCCTCCTTACACCGTGTTTGCTAAAGACAAGATCATGTTGCTGCCACATCCGATTTTTTTTTACCTAAAGTAGCGACATTTCCCTGGTCGGCAGTCTTGGTTACTCAGTGTGGTATTGACTGTGTCCTGTGACATGTTCCGTATAAATGTCTCTGGACAACCTGATAGTGTCGGACACCATGAGCTGTTTCATGAGCCGGGCGTAGCGTCGACCAACTCTGTGTGCTCTCAGAACCGGCTCGTTGTGGGGGTCCCAGGAGCCCAGGGCTCCCACGAGCAGGGCGTGTATCTGGACCTCGTAGCCCTGGGCTCTCAGGGTCTTGGCCAGCGTGTTGCAAGAACCCATTCAAAATGAAGTGGGCCCTTAACACCTCCTCAGTCAGGAAAGAGTTAGTGGGTTGCAGATTTCTGTAATGAGATATTAAACTAGTGTTTCTACTGAGTCTATGATTTTTGTCTAGCAGAATTAATTTAAATTTTGAAGCCCATTCTTTGAAGGTGTTGTACAGGTTTCCTTGGGAAGCTTTCAGGATTCATGGCTCCTACACATGGCTGTGTTGTCAGGGTTATGGATCATTGGCCACAGATTTTTGCATCCGTTGTTATGGCAAAGTCTGGTGCCACTTAACACCATTGTGATGTTGTGCAGTCTATATGGTTTTATAAAAGCATGATAATAAGTAAATATAACATAACTGGGATAGTTTTATAAAGATTTGATAAGTGAATATAATGTAATTGGGATATGCTTCGTGCAAAAGGTCTCTTGTAAGGTATCATTACAAAGCTTATAATCTACTGAGTGTGATCATCCTATTTGTAGAAATGTACCACTCTTGTATCTAAAACTAGAAATATAAAATACAACTCAAAGGGCCTATTGTAATTATGTAAAGTGTGGGCCATTAATGATGGTTTGGAATCTTGATGACTCCCATTAACCAGGACCATTGTCTGCAGATGGCTGTGTTTACCTGTTAGTCTTCCTGTATATGTGTGTGCTGGTAAGTGGGTAATGAAGTTTTGCAGTGACATGTGATTGTGTCACCTGAACTGGAATCCATCTTTAACGTGGTGCTTTTCCGGGGGGAGGGAGAAGGGTGGAAACCCAGAGGGACAAAGGGTTCCCGCCTTATGCAAAAGATATATAAAGGGGTGGAAGAGAACAGAGGGGGAGAGGCGCCATCATGAAGAATCCCCTAGCTAGCACCTGAGCTGGAACAAGAGTTGTACCAGGGGAAAGAATTGTGCCCAGGCCTGGAAGGTGTCCAGTGTGAGAAAAAACTTACTGAAGCATCTCTGAGGGTGAGATTATCTGTTCAGTTTGATTAGACATAGATTTGCGCATTTTATTTTATTTTGCTTGGTGACTTACTTTGTTCTGTCTGTTACTACTTGGAACCACTTAAATCCTACTGTCTGTATTTAATAAAATCACTTTTTATTTAGTAATTTACTCAGAGTATGTATTAATACCTGGGGAAGCAAACAGCTGTGCCTCTCTCTCTATCAGTGTTATAGAGGGCGAACAATTTAGGAGTTTGCCCTGCATAAGCTTTATGCAGGGTAAAACGGATTTATTTGGGTTTAGACCCCATTGGGAGTTGGGCATCTGAGTGCTAAAGACAAGCACACTTCTGTGAGCTGTTTTCAGGAAAACTTGCAGCTTTGCGGCAAGTGATTCCGACCCTGGGTCTGTGTTGGAGCAGATGGGAGTGTCTGGCTCAGCAAGACAGGGTGCTGGAGTCCTGAGCTGGCAGGGAAAACAGAAGCAGGGGTAGTTTTTGCACATTGGGTGGCAGCTCCCAAAGGGGTTTCTGTGATCCAACCCGTCACAACCATCATATCCTGAGAGGACCTGCTTCAATACAGAAAATACCCACTGACCACACACGCAGAGATAGCACAGAATGAGGTACACCACACGTGCATAAAATGCCCCAACAACTACGATGTGGGTGAAACTATACAATCCCTATGCTTTTGAATTAACTCTCATGCAAAAAACACACCACCTTTCATTTCTGCATGACCTCTTCACTTTGCAAAATGAAGACTTCATAGCTGACCATTCAGTCCTTGTATATAGTGCCACACTGGAACCCATACAGAGTATCAACACTTGCAACCCATACTTGATGGGGACCCCATCCAGAAATAAATCTTTCCGGTATTCTGGACTTCAAACAATTTCCCAGCCTCACTAAGTTCATCATGAGAAGCAAGCTCCCCACAGATTGGGATACATCAACTCAAAGTGGTACCACACCCTGCCAGAACAATAGATGCAAAACCTGTAGCACAGGGGTCGGCAACCTCCGGCACGCGGCTCGCCAGGGTAAGCACACTGGCGGGCCGGGCCAGTTTGTTTACCTGTCGCATGCGCAGGTTCAGCCGATCGCGGCTCCCACTGACCGCCATTCACTGCTCCAGGTCCATGGGGGCTGCGGGAAGTGGCGCAGGCCAAGGGATGTGCTGGCCATGGCTTCCTGCTGCCCCCATCGGCCTGGAGCAGTGAACCGCAGCCAGTGGGAGCCACGATGGGCTGAACCTGCGGACGCGGCAGGTAAACAAACTGGCCCGGCCCGCCAGCGTGCTTACCCTGGCGAGCCGCGTGCCAGAGGTTGCTGACCCCTGCTGTAGCATAACGTCATTGTAGCAATGACCAACAGAAGTTGGTCCAATAAAATATATTACCTCACCCTCCTTGTCTTAATTAATGTTATCACATTCCAGGGTGCAATCCAGATTAGTGAGGAGTTGTGTCACCACTAGCCCTGTAACCGTAGATGCCTCACAATGCTTTTCTGCTCTAGCTCCCAACCTGGGCCACTCTCAAACAGCCACACACCAGTCATGCTCTGGCTTCCAGCAGCCTTGGTTACTACTTGCAGAGTGATCTCCAGCACAATCCCACTCTAGAATTTTCCACAAAATGTGTTTTCTGCACTGTCCAGCCCGTCCTGGACAGGAGATAGAGGTCTGTTGCTCCTGTAAGGGGTCAGTGTACAACAGTTTGCTACTTTAACTGGAGATAACCAATTCAGTTTAAACAGAACACTGGATTATTCATAGATTCTAGGATTGGAAGGGACCTCGAGAGGTCATTGAGTCCAGTCCCCTGCCCTCATGGCAGGACCAAATACTGTCTAGACCTAGACCTTCCCTGATAGACATTTATCTAACCTATTCTTAAATATCTCCAGAGATGAGATTCCACAACATCCCTAGGCAATTTATTCCAGTGTTTAACCACCCTGACAGTTAAGTACTTTTTCCTAATGTCCAACCTAAACCTCCCTTGCTGCAGTTTAAGTTTAGTTTAGTTTAAAAAAAATAAAACAAGTTTATTTAAATAAAAGATTTTAAGTGAGTACAAGTATAAGCCATTAAAAAGTTAGCAATGATTACAGGATAAACACTTGCTAGTAACTAAGACAAACCAGACTTGGTTCCAGGTAAAAATTCTTACAACATGCTCAACAATATAGCGGACCAAATGCTCAAGTCAGCATCTGCCCCCAAAAGGCTGCTGCCTTTGCCTTCTTAGGTAAAAGAATTTGAGAGCGAGAAGAGACACCTGGGCTGTTTTTGCATCTCACTTTTTAGTCCAATTCCCATTTAAAGTGGATTCCTTAGAGGATTATCCCTCAAGGCAAAGTTTATTCAATGTGGAGTCTGGGAGTGAAAGTGGCCCCAGGCTTTCATCTTCCCTGTCTCTGGTGAAATGCAGATTTGCCTGGTCTCCACTTGGCTGTCTCAAGGACCTCCTCATTTACTACTTATATGTAAATTGAGGTAAACACATTTCTTTGTTTAAGATAGACCTGCTTAACCACTCCTGCCTAATCAGGGCGACATGGGTTTGAACATATACTCCCAACATCATACATGGGGAATTTGTAACTTTACATATAATGGTGACACATTTCACCACGGCATTATAGGCTATTTTGTACAAAGATTGGTATGTTGGCTATGAATACAGGGGTGCATTGGTCACAAATATTTTACATTTCAGCTGCTTTATCTATTTTTCCTTCTTTTTCTGTCTTTGATAAAAAGTTAACAAAATTATAATAGTGCTTGTTACAATGGGAGTTGCTAGTCATAAAATGACATGCAAAACAGAAACGTTAAGTGTGGGGTTTTATTAGCCTCCTATTGGGTCCAAGACACCCCTTTTTCAATTGGCACCCTAAGCCAAAAATTGTGGCCTTTACATCTGCCCTTGTAAATCAAAAATTGTAGATCCAAATCTTTCTGGGTGTACACAGCATAATTCACATGCAGCATTAAAAGGATCAGCACTATAAAAACTGGAAACCTTTATTGTAAATTCTGTCACCATTATCCACTTTACACAAAAGCTTGTTTTAAAATTCTTGAACACATTGAGTATGTTTGGGCTAAGCATGCAAAACAAAAAAGGTTTTTAAATCATTAAATAAGGGTTTAATATTTTTTGGAATTTTACTCTTAACCAATGCTTTGTGTTTTTCTTTCATATATTTTCAAGTTTGTTGCCAATCAGAAAACCTACATTCATGTAAAGGATAAGCTTTAAACAAACAAACAAAAAGTGGTAAAATCTTAACCTTAAATTGCTAAAAAAAAAAAAACAAAAAAAAAAACCAAAAAAAAAAAAAACCTCCCACACCCATACTAAATTAACACCAGAGGTAACAACTCCTGTTAACAGAATGCCATCTTGATTCAGGTCTGCTGCTACCACAATGAGAGACTGTTTGCAGGTTTGCAGTCAAGCACCTGAACTAAAGGCTAGTGCAGCACCAAACTTTGTTGTAATGTGCTTTATTTATTTTATGCATGTAAGTCAGCGTAGTATTGCAGATTAAGATTCCTGAGATGGGCTAAATTGCCATGATGTCCTCACACAGATGCTGGGGGTAAAACAGGTGAACATCTGTCATGAAATAAAAATGCCTGCCTATTTTTACTACCTCTGGTTTTGCAAGTGGCTGATGAATCCAAAAAAAATGGCTCCAAAGATCATGAATTTGTTGCTTCTTTTGAAACACTATACTTGGGTAAAAAGACTGTTAAACACTAGACATTTCTCCAAGTAAGCAAGTTTAACCATTTCTGCATAGAATTCTCAGTTTGTGTAAGTGTGCAGCTTTACCTGTACAGGCTTAAAAAAGGGAAAGGGCGTTATATCCCACCTTCTTCTCTCCCCCCCCCCCCTCTCTACCCAGTCTAGGCATACAGACAAAAAAAGTAGTTAGCCCTACCATATTTTTATGCATCTATGAACACACTGTCAACACCAGGTTAGGGTTTCCGTTTACTACAAATGCAATACATTTTTAAGCTTTAATATTGAAAAGAGCTAACAAGTTTTATAACATCTAATCAAAAGGTAAATTCCAATTTTGGGATACCAAATCTGCAAACCTTAAAATACAAAGTACTTCGTTTTATATTTGTAATTTATGAACCAACATGGTTATGCTTAAACAAAGCACATGAGATCTTTTTTTATAGGGGAAAGGCAATACGTCGCATTTATTGAAAATATAGCAATTAGCATATGCTATTCAGTCACACACACCATGCACACAGTCCCACCAGTCGATGTTATAGTTACCAGTTCAGAGTCTGGATCAATCTAGTGGCCAGCCAGATTGGTCACAGAGGGTAGCAGATCTCTGTCGGTCGCAATCCGATGCTCCTGGAGTTGTTGGCAAGACGAACCCAAAGCCCCATAGCAAAGTACCCTGTTCAGATAGTCCTTATTCTCCATTGAAGTCTATAGATTTTGCTGTGTCAGTGGTTACTCCTATGTGAATGTTATCTTTTATGGCCCAAAACACCTCCAGGAGGGTCATCCTGTCTGGTTTAGATTTAATCTATTATCTTGTGTTTTAAAGGTGCTAGCCTTCACCTCAGGGTTGTCAGTCAATCTGCCCCTCCTCAATCATGGATGCCTGTCTCTTCAGTCCTTCTCCCTTGGCCATCTGGCTTCAACAATGGTCTTCACACCTTATCTTTTCCTGATGCATGCATTCCTCATTCACACAAACAGTTCTTTACAGAGACCTTCAAAAAGGTAACAAATAGTGTTTTATATTAAACAAAAAAGGCATTGTAAATTATGCCTTAGTTGACAGATTTAGTATCTTTTCCTACATTGGGGCCTAGACCTTTGAAATTCCTCTAATCTAATTAACATAGACACAGACAAGATCCTGTCTGTTACTTGCAAATCATGAATAAAAAGAAAATGGCTAATACTAGCATCCACTATCCTATTCATTTATTCCAATACCTTAATTCATACTACAAGACATACACTGTATATAGCCAAAACATAACCAATTATATAACATCAGAACTACTACACAAATTTAATTCATAATGAGAAGGGATGTCGTCATGCAGAGGCCTAAATTCTAAAACTATCCAAATTAACCTTTATATAAAATTGTTTGTAAGAGTCAAAAACAAGTAGACGGGTTCAAATTGGATTGCTTACAAGAACAGGGATAAGGGGTCTTCCAGGATTGGTAGAGGCACTAATTGATCTTGCAAGCTCAACTATAAATGTTTCCTCCCAGTTCTAGAATTTGAAGTCACCTGTGTATTGATTGGTTAATGTTAATGGGATGAGGCTACTGCCCCTTCCTAGTCAGTTAATGGGGGACCCGAAAGGAGTGAGCTTTATCATGACTGCCACACCCATTGGCTCTTGGGACCCTGCTATCCATCAGGATACCTTTGGGGCTTCATCATCCTGATCCTGAAAGGCATCCTGAACCAATCAGGCTAAAGCAGGGGTGGGCAAACTTTTTGGCCTAAGGGCTGTATCAGGTTTCAGAAATTGTATGGAGGGCCAGTTTTGGGAGGCACAGCCTCCCCTAACAGCCAGGCATGGCCTGGCTCCTACCCCATCCACCCCTCCTGCTCTCTTCCCCTGACCACCTCCCCCAGGGACCATGCCCCCGCCTTCCTTCCTGACTGCCCTCCCCAGACCCCTGCTCCATCCAACCACCCCTTCTCCCTGACCACCCCCAGACCCCCCACCCTCATTCAACACCCTTGTTCCCCACCCTCTGACCGCCCCCACCCCTGAATGCCCCTGTCTTCTATCCAACCCCTCTCCCCCGCTCCCTGCCTGGAGCACCGGTAGCTGGCAGCGCTACAGCTGTGGTGCCTGGCTGGAGCCAGCCACGCACTGCATGCAGCACAGAGTACCAGATCAGGCCAGACTCTGCTACCCTAGGAGCTCACAGCCCTGCTGCCAAGAGCATTGGACCCATGGCACAGTGAGCAGAGGCTGCAGGGGAGGAAGGACAGCAGGAGAGGGGCTGGGGGCTAGCCTTCCAGGCCAGGAGCTGGGCAGAACGGGCCCACAGGCTGGATGTGGCCCATAGTTTGCCCACCTCTAGGCTAGAGAATGGATGACAACAGCACTGGCACCACTTTCAGCTAAATTCTGAACCCCACTCAGAATGTGGGACATGGGTTCCTACTCTCAACCCAAAAAAATAATGCCATGCACAACCCAATACAGTAACGCCTCACTTAACTGCATTAATCGGGACTTTTGTTGCAGATCAGTTAGAGAACATGCTCATTTAAAGTTGCGCAATGCTCCCTTATAATATTATTATTTGGCAGCTGCCTGCTTTGTCCACTGCTTGCAGAAAGAGCAGCCCGTTGGAGCTAGCTGGTGGGGGCTTGGAACCAGGGTGGACTGGCAGCCCCCCTAAGTTCCCTGTGTGGCAGCTGCCCAACAGCAATTGCCAGGCAGTTCAGCTGTCCCTCCCCGCACTGCCATGCGCTGCTCCTGCCCTCTGCCTTGAAGCTGCTCCTGGGAGCCTCCTGCTTGCTGTGCAATGGGGGGGTAAGAAGAGGGGTGCTAATGTCAGGGTGTCCCCCTCCCCCCTGCTCCTTTACCCCCATCTCCACAGAGCGGGGGGGGAGGGGTGTATGACAGGGCTCAGGATGGAGGGAGCTTGCTGGCAGCAGCTGCCTCGACTTGCTAATCTACTTAAAAAGGCAGTGTACTTAAAGGGGCAATGTGCGTTTTTCCTCACAAAATGGTGTGTGTGTGTGTGTCCCTCCTCCCCCCCAAACCATGTGAGAGAGACTGAGACACACACACACTCTGTGTGTGTGTGTGTGTGGGGGGGGGGGGTGTCTCACACCATGTGTGTCTCTCTCTCTGCCATGATGTCTCCATTGGTACTGCCTTGTAGAGTGTGAGGCTACCTTAATGTGTTAACCCTTGAGGGCTCAGCCAAGTGTTAGTTCGTCATTTAACAGTAAGGTATTCACTGAGGAATATCCCACCCTCTGACTTCACCATCTCAACCAAGCT
Source organism: Chrysemys picta bellii (assembly GCF_011386835.1). NCBI lineage: Eukaryota > Metazoa > Chordata > Testudines > Emydidae > Chrysemys > Chrysemys picta. The sequence goes on from NC_088798.1 coordinate 85,346,084, forward strand.
TCACAATCATTGCTGTGTACAGTATTAAATTGTTTATAAAACTTATACTTCATATACATATAAAATGTCTTTTGCCTGGCAAAAAAAGTTTTCCTGGAACCTAACCCCTGTATTTACATTAATTCTTATGGGGAGATTGGATTTGCTTCACATAATTTTGCTTAAAGTAGCATTTTTTAAGACCATAACTACCACATTAAGCAAGGAGTTACTGTCTTGGAACACCTTTACCAGGCCTTGAAGTAGCTGAGAAAGATACAGGTACTGTACCTTAATTTCTCCAGCCATGAGGTTATGGTTTAAAAAAAAAAAAAAAAAAAAAAAGTCAGCACAAGACAAGCTGTATTTTCCATTGTTGCTGTTCCTTTGCTCCCTTTAGACTGTGAATACACATACACTTCTCCCCCCCCCCCTTTATTCTCAGATAGTAGTTAATGTCAAACAGCTCTCCTTCTAAAAACCTCTAGGTACAGGGAATAAATCAAAGTCTTTATTTCAAAATGCTTTAACAGTGATGTTACAATGGGAGTTGCCAACCATAACTTAACACAGAACTCCAGGCCACACTGAACTGCTTATTACAACAATTGAAAAGTTAATAAACCCTTCCCCTCAGGTCTTAGACCTCTACAGTCACCCCTCTCAGAGCAGGAGCTTGCCTCCTCTCCCTTCACACATTTAGGCTGCAATTCCCCCTCCTAAAGTGTCATCACTTTAGGAAATCTGATGGTACTGACACACATGATCCTGTTATTGCCCACGGGCTAATAGGGTTTACCAGTAACCAGCCAGCCTTCAAACTGAAATATACTTAAGACAAAAGCATTACAAAGAATGAAAACTGTCTACGCACACAGCTAACCAGATGTCACATCTTCTACATGAAGACCCTGGTAGGTCTGTCCAAAGTTTGTCAGTTCTTTGTTCTGAAATAGCTTAGGCCCTGAATCTGTATTAGTCAGCCTTCCTTCCTAGGACCTCCTGAAAGTAGTAAACAAATCAGTGCCCCTTTGGGGGGTTGGAGTAGGGGGAAAAAGGATAGATACCCAGCCCCCTGAAGCTTTGTAGCTACTACAGCAAGCCAGAAACATAAAAGATATATACATCTCTTATTAATTCAAGGGTCTATGAATATTCCCACATATCCACAATATGACATGCTTCAAAGATCTCACCTCTGTCACAAGCCACCCTTTTCAACATGGCAATCGCATTGTGAAGGTATTCCCTCCTCTTCATCTACCATTAAGCTCAGAGTCAACATAAATGGTTATACTAAAAAAACAAAGCCTTAGTTTCATTCATCTGCACAGTGCAGTTATTTGAAATCCTATCTGCTGTTCATTTCAGTTTTACATTCTCAACTGGGACAGCAAGTAGTATGTGTCTTTAACGATGCTATTTGCCCAGATAGCACCATAGACTGAATGAATCATACACAAGCAGATAAGGGAGGCTGTTTCAGACTTCTCCCTCACCCCTCAATCATGTACATGACTATCCATAAAAACTGTAGTAATAACCTCAAGGACAGTGTACATAGAAGATAATACATGTAGAACACATGACATGTTATCACAGCACATGAGTGGCTATGTAATTTGCAGCCTGAAAGCTAGGATACCCTAGCCATTTCCAGCTGAAGTTGTACCTGCTGACATTTGAGATTGCAGTGGCTTGTATGAAGGCAATAGTCTAGTTCAGGAAGGGTGCATTTGCTCCCACACTAGATTTGTGCATTTGGGGCAAGACTCTGCTTTAGACACTTCCCCCCCCCCCCTAAACAAAAACAAACACTTTTGTGGTGTGGGGATGGTTTGTTTGCTTTAGAGTAGGCTATACAAAAAGGTATGATCATCTTTTCCTGAGCTTCTCCCAGATCATAAAAATTTTCAATATGAGATTGTGTTCTGTGTGAGGCAAGAGTCTTTTGAAGAGGTGAAATTTGTATAGAAAAAACAATGAGTTTGCCCCAGCTGACCCCACAAGTCCTTTGTGGAACATTTCACCTTATCTTGAATGGAGTATGTAACTTAGCATTCTAGTTTCCAATAACCCTTACAGTCATACAGGTACAGTCAGTAATAGAGGGCATAGCTAGCTTAAGGGGGGGGGGGGGGGGGGGAGGGAGAGAAAGAGAGGAAGGACGGAGACACACACACACACACTTACACTTGTCAGAAATAAAAAAAAAGTGTTGGACAGTAAGCAAAAATAAACATTTAAAGGCACCATAGAAATAATCTTAGTTAGTGAAGAAGTGGGCCACTTAATAAGACTAAGATTTAGGACTTCAGACAGATTCGCTAAAACCATTTTTATTCATCCAAAAACACACCACCTTATACATATTTACCAGTATAACATTTTAACAAAGCACGTGGATTGTCTTTCCATACTGCCTGTGTCTAAACCTTATATAACGAAACCCCTACTTATGCAGTGAACATCTTCCACCCAATGAAGACCGGCTTCCTTGTTTTTTCAAGTGTTGACTTTGTGCAAAGAACTAGATAAAGTGAAGTGTTAGCTGTATAAGAACCCAGTGAGTTTAGCATTCGTTAAAGGTCACTGACATACCTGGAAATGGAAGCCTATCAGGATGTAGGAGCACAGGCAATCACAAAAGTTCTCAGTCTGTCTGTGCCAATCCTGACCAGAGACTTCTGTTTTAGTCACTAACCTCCAAGACTGTCAGTTAGAATGTCAACTGTGGTTTAGGTGGCCTGGACTCTACCAGGAACTGGCCAGAGATCAACTTTGCAACCTGGATTTCACATCTATTCTGTAGTTTAAGGAATGACATGTGAAACCAGCCAACATAAATGACTGGTCTCACAAAATGCTCCTTCCATCAGTAAGCACACGTGAACAAACAGTGAAAGAGTTTAGCCTAATGTACAAGAATCATGTGCAGTCAACCCGAGTAAAAAACTTTATTTCTTGAATTAAAATTAAATACTTGTTAATTTGTTACCCGTTTTATTAAATGGTCCTAGAGATGGACAGATTTTAAATCTGCTTTTGGTATTCTGTTCTCTTCAATTTAGACAGTTTAGACACAGTAGGAAGTGACATGCCAAGTATTTCCCTGGGTCCCAGTGTGAAGCAGGCTTTGTCCAGAGAACCTTTTCAGTGCACAGTTATCCATTGCCTGCTGGGTATAAACCTAGCATTGTTCTTTAAAAATATTTAAGAAAGCCTTTCCCTTAAGGGCTCTTACTAGACCCATCATTGTGCAACCTTGATCCTTGATTTTATAATGTACATATGGTCCCTTGAATCTTCAATGCAGCATTTAGCTTTTCCCAGCAAGTTAACAGGATCCTCTTGAATCCAAAAACAGGTCAGCACTTGTTCCTGTTGCCTGCAATAGAAAAGCTGCTGTGAGCTTCTTGTAAATGTTTCTGCTACTGTAGATAAACAATAACTCAAAGTTCACATATTACCCAAGACATTATTAATTCCTGCTACTAAGTTACAGTTCTGCATTTCTCCATATGGAATGAGTAGTTTATATAATGTGAAGTCTTGTTTTGACTATATTTGAGGGATAATTGCAGGCAAGTGTGGACACTTACATAGGATCTGAACCATTGACACTCAGACCTCAGTGATTCAGGAGCCACATTAGCGATCAATGTTACCCAAACAAGCCACAGTAGTGTGAATTCATGGTTTCATTTACTATTTTATATATTATAATTCTCACAGAAAAATGTCTGACTCAGTATTTTATCAACTACAATTGGTTAACATAGTAAAAGCATCCTGATTGGTTAATAATTAAAATCAGTGTTTTAATATGTGCTGAAAGAGCCACAGGAGACCCATGTGAGCCTCAATTTGAGTATCACTCACCTGATTTAACATCCACACTTACCTTCTTTTAAAGGAGTTTTGGGAGCAACATTTTCCTTGCTATCATGTTGAAAAGCTTTAGAAGAATCAAAGCGCCTGATGCCCTGAATTTCATTCAGTTGCTCCTGAAGCTCTCTCTGTGCTTGTTTTTCCTTAGCTACCTGAGCACGCAGTTTTGAAACCTCCTGAAGTAGGAAACCAACACTTTAGTACAATTCTGAGGTCACCACATTATGAAGGAAGCAGTCATGAGTCAGTTATGTTAAGCTATGTTAAAAAAGGCTAGCCAAGAGAAGTCTGTAAAAACTGAAAGACAAGGTTTTTGGATGGTTGGAAACTTTATTATTTACACCTGACTCAAGAGCATAGCATTCTGGAAGTCTATTAGTGTCTCACAGCACCACCAATATCCCCTGCTTTCTTTGCAAGGCTCTGGCGAGTGTGGCAATATGGATCTTAAGATCCATTTCCATTAGGTCTAGCAAGAGGTCAAGCAGAGAGATTTGTCCTCTCACAGCTATTACCTGGTTTGTCAAACATTAAACACTAGCCCAGATGTAGATGCCTGGAGCCAAAGCAGCTCATTCCAACTCCAGGCTAGAGAGAAGTGTCCCAGATTTCATTATTTTAAACTCTGAATAAGTTCAGATGTTTAGTGTCAGCATCTAGATAGATTATCTTAAACTAGGATGATGTTGCTTAGTGGCTGGACATGATACATGCATTAGACATATCAGTTGACAAACCTGTTTGAGCTGGGCATTCTCATCTTTCAGCTTCATAACATGTTTGATTTTCTGCCTCTGATTCTGATGGCCCAGTAGCTTAGCATATGAATCACTTAATTTGTTCAGCTCTTCCTGGGCTGCACCATGTTCGTTCATGAGAGCATTCTTCTCTGCCTCAAATGCATCCAGTTGTTGCTGAGAGAGAGTTTGAGGAAGAGATCTTTCAAGTAAGGGAAGATGAGCTATCACTGCCTATTCCATTAAGAATAGCCATGCCCCCAAACACTTCTGTTAATAGTTCCTCTTAAACCTAAACTTAACAAACTGGTGATAACCAGCTAACATCCTTCCCCAAATTGGGACACTGGAAGTCATATGTAAGAGTGAGTGGGGGGGGGGAGGAATGGGGGAAAACTAGTGGCATAATAATATCTTCCAAGTTAACTTCAACTCTTAATAGTTGAGTGTTGACCCACTGGTGATGAATCTTAAGTTTCTAGATGCTGCTTAAAAAAGTGTTTAGCACAGAGACTAACCTGAAAAGGCTTAGTTTTGTTGTGCAAGTCTTCATAGAGAGCACGCCAGGTTTGTATCTCTTCTTGGAAGCCAGCAGACACCTTTTCATCTATAGTTTTCCTGAACAGAAACACACAAGCAGATTTACATTTAAGATTTTTAAACAGCATGTGTTTGCAAAGGAAGCTTTTAAAAAGCCACTCAGTCTAGTCTTAGATGTATTCCCATTACTAAGCCGGTCAGAAATCTGGAGTCACCTTGATCTTTCAAATTCAAGCTGTTTCTTGAAGTCTTCGGTTTGCTCTTCCAGTTTTGTCTGAAGTTTAGTTATCTGTGCAATGCAGGATTCCTTGGTTCTCCTTATTTCTGCTTCTTTTAGCGCTAGCTTTGTCTGGGCATCTAGAAGCATCCTAGGGAAGGGAAAAGTTAAAAAACAACTGTTACTTCATGAAATATTTGGAGTTTCAGATTTAATCAGCAGTAAGCAAAGCTTGCAGCATTCCAGCTACTATACTTACAGAAAGAATGGTTAGACTGAAATAGCAAGGTTTGCACTGGCAGTGTTGCATAAGGCAGCCAACGGAGAGATAGTAAGGGGCTAATCAGATTAAGCCTACAAGATTTGTAATGTTTCAGTAGTTCAGGCAGTATAACTTTCTGTGCAAGGAAAGCTTCTGTAAAGCCTATTGATCTGTCCAATGAGGACTGTTTTAGCACATTAAGTTAATTCAGGGTATTTGTGTCTTATTCCAGTAGTTGTCGGACACAAACAGGGACACAACTTGGGGTGTATCTATTAATGGATTACCCACTCAAGCTACTTGGAGGGATACGTCTCATGCAGACAGACCTGCAAAGCTAAACTAAACTAACAGGTGTAACTGAACAGTTTATGTAAGCAGTAGAAGCTTAGACTTCTGAATGAGAAGAGCCCCTAAATAAATCCAGCAGGAATTGCTCACTTTTGTCTCCTTAAATATTTCAAGGTGGTGCGAACTTGAAAGTGTTTTAATGAAGTTATTTGTAAGATTCTAAAATGAAGAGTTAGTGATTTCTGTAAGTTACTATTTAGCCAAGCTACAAACTTCACTGTACACAGAGCTGGGAAAAAAAATCAGTTTGGATGTCAAGAGCCCAACTGCTCTTTTATAATCTTACCAAAGGCTTTTAAAAATGCTACATCATTCACTGGTAAGCCTTTGGTTTACTAGGCATATCCTGTTGTAGTCAAATACTGGAGATAGTTATCTAATTAACTAACTAAAGTGAACTTGTGACAGCTTTCAAGACAGTTAAATACCACTGTAGTGTATCTTGAGGTCCCAGATTAAAGAGCAAGAGAAAGTTGGGTAGCACAGATTAGTCACAAATATTGGACCCGGATGGACTTTAAGGCAGGCACCTTGAGTAACAAACCCCAAAACTGCAGAATTAGAGCTGGGAGATTTAGGTCACGCAAGGCATTTGGAGAAGCAGTAAGTTCCCTTTTCTGTGTAGCCAATAGCAGAAAGCTTTTGGGTGGAAAGCATTTACATACAACGTAATAAATTGATAGTCCATTAACCAAGTTATGATGAGGGATTTTAAGTGTCACTAGGAGACCAGGTATTGTAGTTAGCTATCCAACTGAACTGAGTCACCTCCTAACCTGCATTGCATATACTAGTGGATTTTGCACAGCAACCTTTCAATGCCCTGCAGCTGAAGGTCTATTCCTCCAACAATGAGAAACAGTTCATAACACTAGTTGTACTGGAGAAATATTCCATATGGTCTGGCCATAGGCATGTCAGAGATGCCTCCCCAACCACTTTAAGGAATAATCAGATGGTCCATTACCTTGCATATTCCTCTTTTGCCTTGTCTTTGGCATGTTCCAGCTCCTGGAGTTGCTGTTGTGTATCCTGGCCTGCTTTTCTCAGCTCAGCTACTTTCTCCTGTAGAGAAGAATTGTCCAGTCGGAGACATGCCATTTCTTCAGTCATAGATCCCTTGTAACTAGAAGGAACAGTTTTAGCATCTGTTACTTAAATGATAATCTTCATTTTGCAGTGTTCAGTCCTTTTGAAGACAGTAACAATCCACCATAAGTTTGATGCAAGTTGTATTTGAGATCCCAATCACAGAATCATAGTAATGTAGAGCCAGGTGCTTCAAGTGGTCTAGTCACTACTTCCTCCCTATGCTGAGGCAGAATTTCAAGACCATCCGTGAAAGGTATGTGTCTAATGTGTTATTAGAGACCGCCAATGACAGGGACTCCACAGCCTCCTGTTTCAGTGCTTAACTATCCTTATGTAGTTATAACTTTTTCCTGTTATCTAACCCAAGTCTCCCTTGCTCCAGATTAAGCAGATTGTTTTTTGTCCCAATGTCAGTGGATTGGAGAACAATTCATCACTTCCTTCTTTATGACAGCCCTTAACATATCATAGAATATCAGGGTTGGAAGGGCCTTCAGGAGGTCATCTAGTCCAACCCCCTGCTCAAAGCAGGGCCAATCCCCAACTAAATCATCCCAGCCAGGGCTTTGTCAAGCCTGACCTTAAAAACCTCCAAAGAAGGAGATTCCACCACCTCCCTAGGTAACCCATTCCAGTGCTTCACCACACCGCCTAGTGAAAAAGTTTTTCCTAATATCCAACCTAAACCTCCCCCACTGCAACTTGAGACCATTACTCCTTGTTCTGCCATCTGGTACCACTGAGAACAGTCTAGATCCATCCTCTTTGGAATTCCCTTTCAGGTAGTTGAAAGCAGTCATCAAATCCCCCCTCATTCTTCTCTTCTGCAGGCTAAATAATCCCAGTTCCCTCAGCCTCTCCTCATAAGTCATGTGCTCCAGCCCCCTAATCATTTTTGTTGCCCTCCGCTGAACTCTCTCAAATTTTTCCACATTCTTCTTGTAGTGTGGGGCCCCAAACTGGACACAATACTCCAGATGAGGCCTCACCAATGTCGAATAGAGGGGAATGATCACATCCCTCAATCTGCTGGCAATGCCCCTACTTCTACAGCCCAAAATGCTGTTAGCCTTCTTGGCAACAAGGGCACACCGTTGACTCATATCCACCTTCTCGTCCACTGTAACAGTGAATGGGATTCTTCTGGCCTAAGTGCAGGACTCTGCACTGGTCCTTATTGAACCTCATCAGGTTTATTTTGGCCCAATCCTCTAATTTGTCTAGGTCCCTCTGTAGCCTATCCCTACCCTCCAGCATATCTACCACTCCTTCCAGTTTAGTGTCATCTGCAAACTTGCTGAGAGTGCAGTCCACGCCATCCTCCAGATTATGAGATTGTTTATCAGGTTCTCCCTCAGCCTTCTCTTCTACAGAGGATTTAAAACAAAACAAAAAACGAGCCATACCTTTCCTAATAGGTCAGGTGTTTTAAATCTTTTATCATTTGTTGCAGTCCTTTCCTATTTGTCCACATATTTCCTAATGTGTGGTGCACAGAATTGGAAACAAACTCCAGCTAAGGTCTCATTAGCACCGAGTAGACTGGGATAGTTATCTCCCACGTCTTACATATAACACTGTGAATACATCCCAGAAGGACATTGTTGACACTTATTTCGTTTGTGATCCATTATAGCCCCAAATCTTTTTCTGCAGTATTACTGCCTAGCTAGTTCCCCCTCCACCCCCATCTTTGTTGTGCATTGATTTTTCCTTTCCAAGTGTAGTACTTTGCACTTATCTTTATTGAATTGCATCTTGTTGTATTCAGACCAATTCTCAATTTGTCAAGGTTGTTTTGAAATCTAATTCTGTCCTCCAAAGCGTTTGCAACCCCTCCCAGCGTGGTACCATCTGCAAGTTTTATAACCATACTCCAAGTCATTAATGGCACATCAAATATAGTATACGGATACCTACTAGAGTGCCCAAATTATAAGCAGCCTCTACAATCCTGTTGAAATTGTACCGAAACTTGAAGTTTCAGTTACTAGAGATGACCAAATACAAAACTCTCCATTTCTGTCAGAAGTCACTAAGGGATCATACATAACTCTCCGAATGCCCTTTTGTATAGCAAACAGTTTCGTCAATCTGATTTTATGTAATTACTCACATTGTTTTAAAAGTTAGGAAAGTACTGGCAGACAAGCCGAGTGTTTTTGCTATTTCTGTATCCTCTGCCAGTTTTAAGAGTTTAAAAGTACAAGATTACCAGTTCAGTTTTAAAATACTTTGCAACATTATTTGTAGTTTCCAGTGATTAAAGCAACAGTATCCCTAATCGGAGAACAGCCTGTGATCAGAAATGTAACTGTCATAATAGTCATCTGGATCTTAACAGAAAGTTAAGCTGCACTTGCCAATGCACATAGTCCTAATGTAATTTTGTTTTCAGGAATAGGAATATCATTTGGAAAGAGTGTTCCACTAACATTAATAGTGTTGGGTTACAAGTGTATGGCACATATCACATACACAAGAAGTTGAAAGATTTAAATGCCCATATAGGTGCTGACTCCATGGGCGCTCCAGGGCTAGAACATCCGGGGGTGGGTGGGAAGAAGAGAGAAAAGCAGGTGCTCGGCACCCAAAAAAATCGGTCACACGCCAATCATCTATTTGGCAGCAGGCGGGGGGGGGGGGGGGGGAGGGGGTGGAAGCAGGTGGAGCACCTACCGGGAGGTAGGTGTGTCTGTCTGTCTGTGTGTGCGCGCGAGAGAGAGAAAGAAAGTCTGAGCCTGTGAAAGCCCACTTCTCTATATCTCCCTCCAGCATCTAGAGGGAATTTGCATACCTTTCAAATTCAGCAACACTTTCTCCAAGTTTACGTAGCGTGTTGCTGTGCTCTTCTTGCAGCTGAACAATGGCTTTACTGTGTGTTTCATTGGTTCTCTCCAACTCCGCATTCTTCCTGAAAATAGATTTTAATATTCCATTCTTGAGTCTAAATCTTGGCATTGGTCTAGGACAAACAGCAGTGGTTGTACTGGCCATGACAGACTTGCTTCATCAGCTTCCTGTTACCTCTGATCCAAACCAGTATATTTCTTTCCTCAATACCACTTTCAAGAGTCTGCCTAGCAGGTTTGATTTTACATCATTTCCTTTCCCCAGTGCTTTAATTTCAGTTGTCTGTGTAGGATGGGATTTTTACCATGGAAGTAGAAGGAATTTGAGTTCAGGAAGAAGAGCTGCAAGTAAGGTGCTTAGTTCAATTAATCTCAATTCTGAGATTAAATGGTTTCTCTTTCCTGGTCCTCACAGCACATCTCCTCGGGCTAGTTTAATTTCTCCAGAACCCCAAAAATCAATGTTATCCAGTTGGGCTAGAGTATTCTAGATTTTATCTTCATATGGAAGAGAAATAGCTCTCTTTAGAGCTAGCAAGTCTAATAAGAGAGACTAAATAGAGTACATTTGTGCACAACACCTTGTTTTATGTACTTTTTCATTATCCTGAATCAGTAAACTGTCTAGCAGTTCATAAAGTACATTAGACACCCTAATGCTGGATACAAAAATAAAAATAGTAATTGATTTAACACCTTTTCTACAAAGTTAGCTTAAAAACACTGGTTGAACAGCAGCTAACACTTCAATCCTTAGTTACTGAGCAACTTGGTGTCCTTATACTAAGGCCCTACCAAATTCATGGTCCATTTTGGTCAATTTCAGAGTCATAGGATTTTACAAATAACTGAATCCATGAAATTTTACTATTTAAATCTAAAATGTCAGTGTTGTAATTGTAGGGGTCCTGACCCAAAAAGGAGTTGTGGGGGGTGGGGTCACAAGGTTCTTGCAGGGGTGTGTGGGGTACTGCTGCCAGCAGTGGTGCTGCCTTCAGAGCTAGGCAACTGGAGAGCAGTGGCTGCTGGTCAGGAAACTAGATCTGAAGGTGGAGTTGCTGCCAGCAACAGCACAGCTTCTGCCTGCAGAGCTGGGCCCTCAGTCAGCAGCTACCACTCTCCGGCCGCCCAGCTCTGAAGGCAGCATCATGATTCCCACCCCTTGCGACACCCTGCAACTCCCTTTTGGGTCAGGACTGACAATTTGAGAAATGCTAGTATCCCCTGAATCTTTATAGTATAGGATAAAAACCACACAAAATAGACCAGATTTCACAGTCCATGACACATTTTTCATGGCCATGGATTTGGTAGGGCCTTATTTATAAGGGATAGGATTGAGTTGCTAAAATTTAAGAGCTGCTTTTTGAAGATACTGGATTAGATCCAACTGCTATAGAAAAAATGAGCTGGTGGCTACAGGTCAATTTAGTCCTGTGTATTCTAGCTGAGAAATTTTTTTAACTGAACCTGGGATTGGCATCTGTACAGGTCTGTCACATCCTAGGTGCATTTAACATGTGCGATTTCAGCTTTACACGGTCGGCAAAAACAAAATTTAAATACTGTTTCTGAAGTGCGGGCGATTTCGCCCGCCATTACACTCAATGTAATTTGGACTATGCGCGATTTTTGCTTTAGGCGCTGACTGTGGAACGTAACCCCAGCGTAAGATGAGACAGACCTGTATTTCCAAATTCATTAGAAGCAACAGGTAGAGTTACTCTTTTCACAAACCCTTTCAGCTTTGCTTCCATCTGTGCTAGCTCTTCAGCTCTGGACTTGTTCTCTTGTTCCAAGTGCTTTACCAACTTATCAGCCTTTTCTTCCTTAATATGCAGTTTATCCAACTCATCCATTGCTTCTTCTAGTTCTTCCTCCAAAAGAAGCCTCTCATTTGTCATCTCCTCTTGAAACTCTAGCAGCTTTTGATGAATGGAAGTGAAAAGTTCCTGCAGGTACAGACAGCACAAATACATAGCTATTAATACAAAGGAGTTTTTGTTTAAGTTTACACAGTAATCTTAATTTTCCATGAAGAAGAGTAAGGGCTTGTCTACATGAGGTTGACTAGCTAATAGCTATTCTAGTATAGCTATGTCAGTCAGTTTCCTCTGTGTAAACAAGCCCTTATTCATCAATACATCCACAATGGGTTTGATCTAAACTAGAGCAAGAATTCAACAGCATTTGCTAGGAGAGTAAATAAAGTCTGTATTTTGTTTACCTTCTCTTGTTGCAGTTGAGAATAGATCTCCTCCTGTTTCTGCTGAAGTTTTTGGTGTTCTTGCTCCTCTAGGAGGAGTCTCTTTTTCAAGCTTTCTATTTCAGCATTCATATTTTGCTCTTTTTCTCTGTTCTCAGTTAAGAGTTTCTCTATGGAAGAGAAAGATGCCAATATAAGAATGCTTTGAGGACAGAATAATTAAGAGCTTTGCTCTACAGTACACTGTGGTGCTTTTTTTTCTTTTTTTAAATAGACTTCCCCCCCAACTTGGTGAACTGCTGAGTTTATCATATGAACATTCTTCCATCCTAGGTGACAAGAGCAACCATTAAGACTATCTCTTAGCATCAAAGGAAGTGGGGTCGTGCTTCCTCCTACTGTCTCCCAGAACAACTGCTGGGATTATAGAGGGGTGTGCCGAGATGAGAGTCACTTAGTGGAGTCTAGAGCCAGAAGATATTATGGTATGCAGCAGTGAATTGTGACAATGCACTGCTGCCTGGAGAATGGCTCACACCCTATCAGTCACCATATCAGAATATGGAACTAGAACCAAGTGACTTTTCAAGTGGAATCATACTTACTCTGGAAATTCCACAGAGTAAGCTAACTGGTTCAGACAGCTCCCCATTCCCACAGCAGCAGATGGAGGGGGAAATTTTTAGTATTTGTTAGTAACAATACTTCTGACTATGATCTGGGCTAATAATAGGTAAAGAAGCAGCTCAGTATAACTACATACCAGTTTTGACTTGGGACACGCTAACCTACATTTTAACAGAAGGTTACATAAGGTCTAAATGAAATCAGTTTGGACATGGGTCCAGAGACTCAACCCACAGGCTAGAACAATTACCTTTTTCTTGTTCAAGCAACTGACACCTTTCATTAAGCTCTTTGATTAGTTTAGATAGTTCTTCTTCTTTTGTTGTAAAACAATCTTTCAAGGCCATAATGTCCTGGTCCTTTTGTGCCAGTATCTTCTCCATATGGACAAGATCTAGTTTGTACTTCTCTATCTGTTCTGCAACTCCACTAAAAAAAAAAAAAAAATATCCAGATATGTGAGCATTACATTTTGCTTAATTTTACATTTGTTGTCACAATTTGAACCAACATAATCCTGTGTAACATTAAGATCCCAAGTATCTAAACAGGACTTGGGAAAGATTCATTTCTAGATGAAGAGCTCAGGACAAGATCTATATTAATGTGCAATGATGGAGATCAGGTCTTTATAGTTCACTTTTAATGCAGCTTTCACTTGGAGAGTTAACTTGTACTGAAGATTACTTGTGTTAATCAAGACTCAGATCATTCCTCCCATGGAAAATATTCATGAAGAATCCTATGAAATTCTCTCCATTGAGTGCCCTCCCCACCCCTGCCTCTTGGACTGGTTGGGGGCTTGTCCCTTCTCCAGAGAGAAGTGGAAACCAGTCTCAGATTTATGCAGGAACTGCACAGATCCAAGAAAGTCACAATGTCTGACTCACTGCATGAAGATACAAGGCTCTGCTTAAGGGCCCCTCTCTCTCTCTAACAGTGCATCTTGGCATGTGCACAATTAGTGTGGAATTGGGCTGCAGTAAATTCTGTACCCCTTTAAGGAGCAGAGAGGATCCCCAACAAAGAAAGGGGTACAGAATTTACTGCAGCCCAATTCCACACTAATTGTGCACATGCCTTCTCTATATTGGGATCTGCAATACACTTAGTTGTCCCATTGATCTTGGAAAGCATCTGTATTGAAGGGTATTGTTTACACAGCCCATGGTAAAGCACTGCCGTGGCAGCGCTTTAAAATGGTTGTGTAGTTGCACTGGGAGAGAGCTCTCTCAGCGCTGTAATAAAACTATTGTAGTTCTGCAAGGGGAATAGCTCCCAGTGCTGTAACACTGTTTACACTGCCACTTTACAGCACTGAAATTCGCATTGCTCAGGGGGGTGTTTTTTCACACCCCCGAGCGAAGAAAGTTTCAGCACTGTAAGTGGCAGTGTAAACAAGGCCTAAGAGGGAAAAATCCAGCATAAAAAACTCTGCATAAGTAGTGTTGACTGGACATTTTTTATATGGAAGTAGCTTTCTATGCTACTATGGAGAGGTGAAGCCTTGCTCAACTATCAAGAGTCACGCTAGTTTGAAGGTTTTAAACCTAAGAAATGGACTAGAGATTTCACCCCCTCCCATATAAAGGGAAGAGTCATAATACTGATGTTTGTACAATTCAGATTAGAAATACTACTAAAGCTTTATCAAGCCCCTACAAGTAAAGCTTAAGTGGCACTTGATTTGTCAAATAGAAACTTGTTACCTGAGTTCTGTAATATATTCCAAGAGTTTCTCAGTGTCAGACTTTTCTTCAACCTTGTCTCTCTCAGTAGCAGTTCTAAAAAATAAGAAATGTAGATGCTGCACTTAACATGACAGTTCTAAAGCCAGATACTCAAGAAGAGCAGCATAGAGCCAGAGGTTAATGAGTAGCTGCCTGAAGACAACTAACAGAAATTCTGCATTCATCTGTGGATTGCTAGTATTAAGGCCTCTAATCATGAACCGGAAGACACCTAGACAAGTAATTCAGTACCACACAATATGAAATTAAGGCAAGTTTCTTCATGAATGTGTTAGAGTTGCATTTCAGTAGATTTTGCATGGTCAGTTTCAAATACTGAATGTTCAGCCATTCACATGTACGTGGGAAGCAACAAAAACTTTAAGGAGAGCTCATGCTAACTCACAGAATAAGTTAATTCAATCTCTTCCATACCCAGCCTAGGGGCTCTCTAGCCTACAGTCTGGGAAGGAGGTGGCATGAGATCCTGCCCAGTCAGTAACTGCTGCTTCTGGTAGCAGTGAGAACATGGTATTCCTTCCTTCCTTGGTAGTCCATCGAATCCGATGATGACAAAAAGGAAGGGCGATGTTTGATGAACATGGTATTAGGGATCGGATACCAAAATCAAGTAGATTTTTCTGCCTACCTATGATCTTCATGATTGGGGACATAAGTTGGGAAATGCTGCATCTACCACCAGTTGTACAACAAACAAGTAGCCTTCTTCAAAAGTCAACGTACTAATGTCTCCCATGACTATTTGTATTCTGCAGGAACTATTAGCTCTAAGTTTACCAGTAGAATCACCAACAGTTTCATGAATTTTACTTTTATTAATCAAACTCAAAGTGCAATGTTAGCTCAGGCATTTGACTACTGAGACACTGAAAAGTGTACAAAACATATTTTAGCGTAATGAGGATTCCGTTCTCCTTTGCACATGCTTGAGCACAGGGTGTTATGGGTCATACTGGAGATCCATTTTGAAATGTGCACTGATGTAGAAAAGCAGTGGCCTGCACAGTGAGGTGAAGTACACTGGCTTCAGGGTAGAATTTGAGGTGATGGCTGGGGCCTGCCTCTCTGCCCTTATGATACACCACCTCAAGCTGAGGCACTTGATTTGCAGTCTTTATGTAAAACAAAGTTGGCCTCTAGAAAGACATTCTCCACAACGGGTATTAGAGCAAGTTGGAGAGGAATAGCTGGACCTTCAGGTCAGAAATTCTCACAACATCTGTGAGGGAGACAAGTGTTGTTCCCCATTTTTTAGTTGGAGAATGGAGGCATAAGTTTCACTGAAGAGCCTATGACTGGGCCAGGAACTGAATCCAGCTAGCTTGAGTCCTAGTCCAGTGCCTTATCCTCTAAGCTATCCTTCTTACCATATTATACATGCTAGCTCACCTGAACTATATTAATGTTGGTCAACTGGTTACCCACAGTACACCAATAGCTTGAGTAGATAAGAAAAAAAAAATTGAAATCTTGCAGGATGCAATACCTTCTTTTTGCTATGGAATGGAAGTTACCCAAGGTTGATGGATTTCAATTCCAGTCACAGCTGGAATACTAGAGGAGCTATTTGTCTTGCTACAAATAAACACTAAAGGGCAGTGTCATATACTAGGCACCTCTTACAACCCTATACAACAGGTATTCCTATACAACAGGGCCTAAATCTGATTTGCAGGATCACTTTGTATTGGTTTCCTCCTACACCAGATTCCAATCCACTGGCAAGCTCCTGTCAACTCCTTGTTTTCAGTACTTCTTTTCTCCTTAGCATCTGCTTACACTCATTTAGTTTGCCATATATTACACCCTTAGAGTTAAGTATAAGCAACAATGAAAATTGGCAATTTATACCAGAGGTAATTCCTCTATTACTTACAGTTTTTCTTCCAGCTGTGCTACTTTTCCTTTGGATTGCACTAGATTCCTCTGGACTACCTGCAACTTCATTTCCATGTCTTCTTGTTTAGCAAGGACATTCTTAAAACAAACATAAAATCAGTAGTTAATAGCTATAGAAGTTTCATAAGCATAAAATACAGCCAGCAAGTTATATTCCTATTAGGCATTGTGGTGGGCTTATTTATCCAGGCTAGTTTGCCACCATAAAATCAGAATTCACTATTGGTACAGCCCAGTGCAGTTGGAGTCAAATTATGACTTTGGAATTCAAGATGAATATGACGTGAGAAAGTATATCAGGAAGGTATATTAATGGCAGTGATTTTTACAGAATTAAAGGACACTATTTTGTTTGCTTTCTAGAGGCAGTGGGGTCTAAATACATAATTGGATTGTGATGCTGTATGATTGAAGATGACCATTTTTATTGCGGTTATACAATTGCAACAAATCTTATACAAAATGTATCATGTAAGGTGTCAATTGAAAAAGTTACAATTTGTCAGGTATGATTATCCTGGTTAAATCCATGCATCACTGTATCTGAAGTTACAAACATTGCATATAGATCTGTATTTCAAACATGTATTGTATGCCTCAGAGCTAGACTGATATCAGGGCTAGCCAACTATGTGTTGGTGGCCCATTAAAGGACACTACTCACAATGGGCCATTGAAGAGGCAGGCCTTTCCTGTGGATGCAGGGATAGACAAACTTTTTGGCCCGAGGGCCACATCTGGGAATAGAAGTTGTCTGGTGGGCCATGAATACTCACAAAATTGGGGTTGGCATGCAGAAGGGGGTGAGGGCTGTGGTTAGGGGTGCAGCCAGAAGTGAAGAGTTCAGGATGTGGGAGAGGGCTCTGGGCTGGAGTATGGGGGGCTTGGGGTGCAGGAGGGTGCTCTGTGACCAAGGGGTTTAGAGAGTGGGAGGGGAATCAGGGCTGGGGCAGAGGTTGGAGGGGGTGATTGCTCTAGTTGGGGGTGTGGGCTTTGGGGTGGAGCCAGTGATGAGAGAGTTTGGAGAGTGCTCTGGGTGGAGATTGAGGGGTTTGGAGGGCAGGGGGAGAGAAGATCAGGGCTGGGGCAGGGGATGGAGGGGGGAGGCTCAGGGGTGCAGGCTCCAGGCGGCGCTTACCTCAAGCAGCTCCTGGAAGCAGCGGCATGTCCCTTCTCCAGCTCCTACACAGAGGCATGGCCAGGCAGCTCTGCACTCTGCCCTGTCCGCAGGCACCACCCCTGCAGCTCCCATTGGCCGTGGTTCCTGGCCAATGGAGCTGCGGGGATGGCGCTTGGGGCAAGGGCAGCATGCAGAGCCAAGCAACCTGGCTGCCCCTACACATAGGAGCCGGGGGGGGGGGGGGGGGGGGGAAGACATGGCCCTGCTTCTGGAAGCTGTGTGGGGCAGCCCCTGACCCTGCTCCCCAGCGGGAGCTTGAGAACTGGATTAAAATGGCTGGCTGGCGGGCGGTATCCGGCCTGCAGTTTGCCAACCCCTGTGTGGATGCCTCAGACAGCCAGGAGGCTATGGCCACCCTGTGATTTTGCAAACCATGTAAGGACATGTGATGAAGAGGTGCCCCTCCTCCAACCCTAGAGTTGCTGCAGCAGGGAGAGCCCCCTCCCCCCCCCCCAGGTGCTACTGTGGGAAGGGGGGGTCCTCTTCCTGCTGTAGCCCAGGGCAACCTGCACCCCCAGCCCTACCCCAGAGCCCACACCCTCAGCCGGAGCCCTCACCCCCCCCCCCCCTCTGCCCCTGAGCTCCTCATTCCCATACCTCTGCTCCCTCCCACGCTCTAAACCCCTCAGTCCCACCCCCACCACATGAATTTTGTTATGTGCACCAATATGGAGGAGATATGTGACAACAAAATCCATTCCACACATGCATGGGAAACATTTGAGGGAACACTGCCAGAGCCATCTCCATTTTGCCTTATTCCAGTTCTCTGGACTATAGGTTTACAACTAAAATGAGTATTTTTAGCTATGGACTGTGGACCTGCCAATCTTTTGGAAGTTACCAGAGAGACTTTTGCAAGCCTGCAGTCTATTCCATCACTGCTATGATCCTGATCTATGAACACTGAAAATCACTTGTACGTATAGGATTCTTTAGCCATTCAATAACTCTTAATAAAAATCTTTAGCTAGCCAATCCTTAGTAAACTGGCAGTTTGATATCTGGGTAAGATCTGAGATAACCCAGGTCAATATGTAAGTGTCTGATCCTTTGGAATTAGTAGAACCTCGCATATAATGAATTGGGTTTTTCAGTAACCTCTCACTATACTAGACTGGTTTGTCTGGATGGAAACCAATGGCTGGAATGCCTAAGAGGGACTGTGTTTGGCACCTTGGTAGCCAGTGTGGTGCTACAGAAGCTCTTTCGATACGGATTTGGGGAAATGTCTGCCCTGTGTCTTGCAGTCTGCCTCGAGTGTGGCATTCTCAGTGTGGTCCATCCCAGACACATGGATATTGTGACATCTAAGGATTTCTAGAAGCCTCATGATCTGGGTTCTGCTCGTCTCTGCTGAAGACTTGCAGTGCAAACTTGAAGTCATTTGAGCCTTTTGGCTCACTCTTCCCATTTAACATAAGGGTGGAATAGCTACTTCTGACAGTGGAGTTGGAAGAACCTATTTGCAAGTCAATTTGTAATTAAAGGCATTTCAATTGCAAGCTATCATGTAGAAATGCTAGTACCCTGCTTCTAGTTCTGGAGGAGATCCAAGTTCCTGTCATATGAGCAATTTCAGTACAGTAACTTACTTTACTCTTTGCCTCCATCTTGTTCCTGAGTTTCATTAACTCCATGCATAGACTGCTCATTTTTTTCTGTGTACCATCTTCAGAAAACTTGGAGAGATAAAACACTTTCTGGTTAACACAGAATTAGCCCTACACAGAAGAACAGCTCACATATTCATTTAATAAGGGCCTTCCCCGACCCTTATTAATTGCCTCCCTCCCACCACTTAATCCTGCCTCCAAAAGAAGATATCTGCATTTCTTACCAGACTTAGGGGGAAAAAGAACTTGTAAACTGACTTTGCTTAAACTGCAAAGTGCGCAAGCCAAGGCAAATGTACATTAAAAAGGCATATTTGTGGCTTTATATTCTTAAATTATAAAGTTCTACAGTATCTACCATTGAAGTGTTGCAATGTAGCTTGGGAGAAGTTTTACTTTATTTAACTGAATCAGTTTTATGTATTTAACACAGTATAATAGGTCCCATTGCTGGTGAGGGCAGGAACCTGAAGGGATGAAGCTAGAGCTCTAGAAACAAAAATGTTCCTATACAAGCCACTAATCATTTCCACTGGAAGTTTACCATTTGCCTATGTGTAAATTCTAGTCGCACTTTAGGATTAACAGCAGATTTCAACTTGCCGCATGTCCAGTCTAACAAGTTTGATCAAAAGAACTCAGCCACACAACTACACACTTGATATGAGACTTTATTGTGAGGGTAGGATATGCCTCAATTGCTTAGGTCAAGATAATCAAAGCTAGTAGGTAAAATCCTGGCCCCACTGAAGTCAGTAGCAAAGTTTCCATAGACTTCAATGGAGACAGAATTTCACCCATTATCTTTAATCTTCTTCCACTTATGAGCTTTTTGTCAGTGTCCACCAAAGCAAAGCTTTCCTTGCACAGCATCTTGGTTGATAGTTTAGCAGGAAGTTTACCTCTTCTCTCTTATGCACTGTCTTGGTACAGCCCGCACAAGATGAGAGGATGTTTTGCAGACGGTAACACCAAGCATCCCTGTCTACCCAGTAGTATTACTTCAACTTTGTTATACCATACTTTGATCCAAATTACAGTGAGAAAGTGTGAAAGACGACAGTACAATTAAAAAGAACAGGAGTACTTGTGGCACCTTAGAGACTAGCAGATTTATTAGAGCATAAGCTTTCGTGGACTACAGCCCACTTCTTCGGATGCATACAGAGTGGAATAAATATTGAGGATATATATCTATATATACACCCACACACACCATAAACAGGTGGGAGTTGTCTTACCAACTCTGAGAGGCCAATTAAGTAAGAAAAAAAACTTGAAGTGATCATCAAGATAGCCCAGTACAGACCAAGAGAAAAAAGTTTTTTTCCCTCTTACTTAATTGGCCTCTCAGATTTGGTAAGACAACTCCCACCTGTTTATGCTCTCTGCGTGTGTGTGTGTATATATCTCCTCAATATTTATTCCACTCTGTATGCATCCGAAGAAGTGGGCTGTAGTCCACGAAAGCTTATGCTCTAATAAATCTGTTAGTCTCTAAGGTGCCACAAGTACTCCTGTTCTTTTTGCGGATACAGACTAACACGGCTGCTACTCTGAAACAGTACAATTAAAGTTTAAGTTGCCATATAATTTACAAGTATAGCCTAGTACTCTATTCACACAAGCCTGAGCATTAGCCCTACTGGTCAACTGGTCTACCTACCAACCCCAATCTAAGGGATCAGGTCCAGTCTTTTTTCTTAACTGTAGAACACTAAAAACATTAAATTTGTTGCTTGTGAACAAGCTTGAGGATATCACCTCCACAGAAAGTGACAAAAACCATAGCAAGTCTCTGCTAACTTGATTAAATGGATCCAGGTCCAGACAAATACCTTTGATTTTAGAAATTCATTAGTTCTTGTTAATTCAAGAAGCTGTTTTTCCAGGGAAGCAACATTCGCTGAGAGAGATGTTTTCTCCCTGACTGCTGCAGTTAGTTTTGCTTCAGACTTCATGAAATCCTCCTCTAGAGCCTGGAGTCTTTTATCCTGCTCGCCACGTTCTCTCACTAATGCCCGAATCTAGAGGAAACAAGTTGTTTGAATATTTATTCCACTTCTCTAATTTCTAAAAATAAAATAAAACAAAACACAAACAAAACAAACACAAGTTTAGTTTGAGTGATGCCCATTGTTCTCCTGTGAAGACAGATTATCCTTCGTTATAACAACTTTCAGCTGTTAGAAAAAGGGAAAGGACATTGAGTGTTACTACAGAAAATCTTTACCCGCAATTCAGCTTAGTGGCTTTTGTATCCTTAGCATTTCATCTGGCTACTTTGCCCTACTCAGTTTATTTCAACTGGGGTGCAAATCAGAATAATTTCATGGTTTCTCTAATTTGCCATGTGGGCAAAACTGGTCCTCTGGATTGAGGGGTGGAAAGACACTTATGTCAACACCACACCCTTAACATCTGAGAGATTTTTACATGAAGCCAAAATATAGTTTTAGTGGCAAAAGGGAGACGTTTAACATCCCCAAACTTGAAATTTGTATCTTAATTCCAAAGCTACAGCTTCAGCAGGTGATTACATAGAATACCCCACCATTTGACAAGAAAAAGCAGTTTCTCTCATATTCATTCTCTCATTCATATTCAAGCCAATAGTGGTCACATTATTTAAAAAAGCCAAAAAGAAATCTGTTAATACCTCTTTCTCAAGCATCTTTTGTTTTTTCAGCTCTTTCATGATGGTTGTATCCTTTAGATAGGAGAAAAAGCATGTAAGGGTTACATATTTTCATACCCGAGAGCACAAAAATTAAGTACTAACAGGTATTATTCCATTGCAGGGTTTTTTGAAAGATTACTGACCAAATAAACTGTCACTATGAGACCCATGATATTGGGCTATTTGAACTAGTATATTAATCATAAGGAATTTTATATTGATTTACATAATATAATACTGAAAACCCAACACTGAAGTAGCAAGACTTCCTACTACTTCACAAGCACTTAAACCCCCCCCCCCCACACACACACACTACCCACAACCCAGCACCAAATCCCCTCTTCCCTCAAAACTACAAAATATTTAATTGACTTTCACACACTAAGTGGTTCTACCCCTTCTCTTCACAGGACTTCATTGAAGCGGAGGGGTTGTTCCCTACCCAAGCATCCTTAGCATTTGGGGCCCCTCACCCTCTTACATCCCCATATCGGGGCTTTCTGCTTTTCACTTTATTCTATGGGGAAGGCAGCAGAGACTCAATAGTCAGTCACTCTCTCTCTTCTCCTGCCACAGGCAGAGTTTCTATTGCCCCTGAGCAAGTGGATTATTACAGGTCTGACTAAGCTATATTCCAAGAAAAGAAAAAAGGACTTCTTTCTTAGTCCCTACAGGATGGGCATAAGAATGGGCCTTAAAATAAACCCAATTATCCTATCAAATGGTTCAAAATTTGGAGAATGCATTGTTTTAATCACCCAAATTCAGAGTAGACTAAATTATAGGTTTGCCAAGAATTAACAGTATGGACATAGCTATACCAGAGACAAGAAGAGTCTTACTGTTGATCCCAGAGATTTAAGTCTTCTTGCAGTTTTGGGCAAGCAGTCATTTGTTTCACTATTCAAATTCTGTTGACTTCCCATTTCCCCTGTGGAGACAAAGTTTCACCATACTAATGGGTCAAGGTTGAGTGACTGTTTTTGTGGAAAGACTACATTTAATAGAGTCTTTGATCTTTGTTAGAATGCCCACCTCAAATCTGAAGGTTTGATAAAAATATAACTATCTTCCATACCTGGCACTGTACAAGAGTTAGATGGACACCATCAATTTGTCTATTCAGTTTCCATTGAAACTACCACCTGTCCTGAGACATACACTCAGGAAATGAATTATTGCCACTTTACAGTAGCTCCTCAATTGCAGTGTGAAGGAGAAACTGACTAGGTAGGTAGGTGGACGGAATGCATGAAGTGGAAAAAAAAAGAAGAAGTCCCTAATGTTTCAATAAAAATAATGCAGTATTACTGGAGAAGGGAAATTCAGATAAGCATACTTTTCAAATTGCTGTCCGTCTTAAAAAAGAAGCAGGTGGTCAATGAACCAATGTGAAGCAAAAGCAAAGCACAGACCATAATCTCAAGCACTGAGAAAGCAAGCCAAAGCTGCAGCGTATCAGCACCAAGGCCATGTTTATAGTACAGCAGCAAAAGGGCTACAGCTGTGCTGATGGAAGAAGTTTTCTGTGTATGTAGTTAATCCACCTCTTCGAGAGGTGGAAGCTAGGTCAACAGAAGAATTATTTTGCATCTACACAAGGTTAGGTTGACCTTACTATGATGCTTAGGACGTAACATTTTTCAGCAGCCCTGAACAATGTAGCTAGGTTGATCTAATTTTTAAGTATTAGACTAAGTGATAGTTTCAGCATTGCAAGCCCTTTGAAGCTTTGTAATTTGCAAGTTTGTCAAGCTGTAGGACTACTTACCTTTCTGCTTTCTAAACTGTCGGGATTTCTGCTTTCTAAAGCGTTGGGATTTGTCAAAGGACACAGGTCCCTTCAATGCCTCTGAAGATTTGACTTCATAGGACCCTGGGGATGGGGCAGAAGCTAGAAATGAGGGAATGAGATGTTCAGCACATGAGAGAACACTAGTTATGAGAATCTGAGAGGAGTTATATTTATGGATTGATTGCCACCAAGCAGTTCAGACCTATACTGCATCTCCCCAGTTTTTAATCTTCACAAGAGATATCCAAATAAAAACACGCAGAAGACAGACAGACAGACATCGCTTGTCCAAACATTCTGCAGATCATACCAGCAGTAAAGTTATGCCCATAGCAGAGCATTCTTACCTGTTTGTGTATGGATCACCACCATAAACTAGATTTGTGGTCTGTCCTTCATACCACGGAAAGACTTAAAATTAGTGCATTAAACTCTATTCAATTAGTTATTGGAAACACATGAGCAATTAGAAGACAATCAGCCCTATTTCAGCACTTTTGTTGGCACTTTGAATGGCACAAACTTTTAAAAGTTAATTCAACTTTAAGAGGGAGGCGCATTTGAACTCTGCCATTTTTCCAAGTGCGTAATTTTAAAAAACTGCTTGCAAAAGTGTCTTTGAAGGGAAACAGGAAAGACAGGAGAACACACTGGCACGGATTCATCATTGCTCTTACACTTAGAGCTGGCAATATCCTGCCCTCGGTGGTCTCAGAGTATGGCGAGCTACTTTAAGCGAGTCTGTCAACTTGTTTCAGTTTCCAAGGCTGATTTACTGACACAGAGATCAGGGATTGAATGGATATGAATTGCCACCCTCTGAACTCTCCAAATATACGTTGGTGGGACTGTATACAGATGCAGTCACTAATACCTATTCTGAAAGGCAGTTCAGAGAGTGAATTTCTTGAAGCTCTGCATTAAACGGTCACCGGTTAGGATTTTGTGGATATAATCTTTGCTTTCTTATATCTTGTATTAAAGCTTTAAAAAACACAAAACAAACAAAAAGCCACACTGACATCTAACTAGGTGCCCCTTTATTAGTGAGGGGGTGGTCTGTATCTGTAGTTCCATTTCAAGAAGAAATGAGATTCCACGCTAAGAGGAGGATTGGACAGTTACAGTGACCTTTGGTTGAATAGAAAAATTTTAGTCAGTAGTATTCAGTGCTAATGACACATTACTGCTTCAGGACATCGAGTACTAAAAAGCCAAAAAGTAGAGACGGAAGGACTGCTGTCCTTGGATGGGCATGATCTACAAAACAAGTTCTTAAATTATTTCCATAGTTTGGACCACCTCCTCGTCCACGTTATAACGCTTGTGGCAACTGTAACAGCTGCCTACAGGAGATGGAAGGGCATTTTAGCAGCTTAAAAAACAAAACAAAAAAACCAAAGCCACCACCATGTGACTTGCCAGCTGATTCAAGGAACAGTTTGGGAACCACATATATACATGAAGCACACAGAGTATCTGGACATTGAAAAGGATGCAATTGAATTGGTGGAAAGATCAGAATAAAGTTTTCACAAGACGCTAATGCCACTGTAGAACTCTACGAATCCTACCCACAACGCTAGATGTATCAGCCAGTTAGAGGAATACTCAGGTTATGTCCTAAAATTTAGGAGTCTGTTTCATAGATATTAAGGCCAGAAGGGACTATAGATCATCTGTCTAACCTCTTGTTTATCTCAAGACATAACACTTCAGATACTCCTATACTAAGTCTAATGACTTTAGTTAGACCAAAGCAATTTAGTCCTCAGGAGACACCACAGTTGTGTGCCACATGAAGAGAACAAGAGACAGAGCTACACTAATGCCTGGAAATTGATTAGGAGAGACATGCTCAGATGATCCTAGCTGCCAATCCATGCCCCAAAGTGCAGAGGAAGACATCCAGGCCAAAACGTTCCTACCTACCTGACTTGGGAGAAGATTCTTTCTTGACTGATCTCCTGATCAGTTAGACCCTGAGCATATGAGCAAGGCATACCAGCCAGGCATCTAAGAAATAATTATTTGTACTGTCTCAGAGTACCAGTTTATTCTGGCCACAGATGGCGACAGGACACCAGACAAATCGATGATGCCTCAGAAGAAGGCAAAAAAAAAAAACCCCTGTTGCCAGTTATATAGTAGGGAAAAATTCTCTCCTGATCCCTGCAGGAAACCGGCTGAAGCATGAGAGTTGATTAGTAGAGCTGCAAGTGTTAGGAGCCTACTGAGGCCAAGGGAAGAAATCCGGTTCTCTCCATGAGGTGGATGAAAAGGGGATTCATAGATTCAGATTTCAAGGCCAAGAAGGGACCACTAAGGCCATCCAACAACACCTCCCCCGCCACCCCTCCCAACATACAGGCCGTAGAATTTATCCCAGAACCCAGATTAAAGCATATATTTTTAGAAAGATCACAAGCAGAGCTCAATAGAAGAAGCATCATCTTTTCAGAGTTTCACAACTCACTGGAACGCCACAGACAAGGAAGATAAAGCTTTCAGTGCATCAAGTGGTAGTGACACACAATATTTACAGTGTAATACAGAAGTCCCTGTCAAGTACACTTGTGACAGGGCTTTGGAGCTATGCTCCAGCTCCGCTCCAGGCAGGAACCTACAGCTCCACTGCTCCGGAGCTGCTCTGCGCTCCAGCACCAGACTCCGCTCCAAAGCCCTGGTGACATACTCACATACTACACTGAGTACCCTGTACCAGGCATAAATAGGGCCATTTATATTCCAGTGAAGACAAAAGAGCAGCCCTAGAAAAAGTTCAGTTAGGCCAAGTCCCAATGCATGCAATTTCATCGCTCATAGTCCACAGAGGATGTGGGTAAGGAGGTGCACCTTAATCCATAAGCATGACCTTGCTACCTTACTGAAATAAGTCTGCTGACACTATTAATGGTGACAAAAATCCAAGTCTGCCCACATATTTACACTAGCAACACCATCACAGGACCTAACCAGATCAGCCACATCATCACCAATTCATTCACCTGCACGTCCACTAATGTAATATACGCCATCATGTGCCAGCAATGCCCCTTTGCTATGTATTTTGGCCAAACCCTACATAAAAGGATAAATGGGCACAAGTCAGATATTAGGAATGGCAATATACAAAAACCTGTAGGAGAACACTTCAACCTCCCCGGACACACAATAGCAGATTTAAAGGTAACCATCCTGCAGCAAAAAAACTTCAGGACTAGACTCCAAAAAGAAACTGCTGAACTTCAGTTCATTTGCAAATTTGACACCATCAGCTCAGGATTAAACAGACTGTGAATGTCTAGCCAACTACAAAAGCAGTTTCTCCTCCCTTGGTGTTCACAGCTCAACTGATAGAAGAGGGCCTCATCCTCCCTGATTGAACTAACTTCATTATCTCTAGAATAATTCTTGCCTGCATATTTATACCTGCCCCTGGAAATTTCCACCACATGCATCTGTGGAAGTGGGCATTCACCCACAAAAGCTTATGCTCCAATACATCTGTTAGTCTATAAGGTGTCACAGGACTCTGTCGCTTTTTACAGATCCAGACTAACGCAGCTACCCGATACTTGACAAAAATAGCACTGTTGACTTAAGACCTCTTTGAGCAGACGTTTTAGCATCACATACAGCCAGAACAAGCTTTGATCAAGGGCTGTAGGCCATGGACAGCTGCCTGCCTGGATGCTAGCACTCAGGGGTCTTAGCACCCCATTTCTTCCGGCACACCACCAACGCCAGCCTTCAGGAGTTAGCAGTAGGCTAGTTAATCAAGGCAGGCAAACCTGGGAGCCTATGGGCGCCCCAGGGACGAGAGAAACCTTAACTCAGCATCACTCAGCCGGCTGCTATGACCAGTGAGCACCAGCCCAGCCGAGCAGCTGCACCAGGGCCTAAGGGGAGGTTTCAGGGACACCTTCAAGCCCAGATGGCCTCCCCTGCAAGGCCACAGAGCACCCTTAACCCCCCCTCTCCCACAGCCCCTCCCTCGTAAGAGCCACTAAATGCCCAGGGCTGGCGACTGCACACGGCCAGGTCCGCCCTCAAGTTGCCCAGGGCGCGGGCCCCACGCACGCTCACCAGTGGCCTCATTAAAGCGCTTGAGGGGAGCCTTGGGGAAGGCCATAGCTGCACAGCTCTCGGTCCCAATAGCCACTCACTTTCCCTAGAACCAGCTTTAGATTCAAACTGCCAACCGCCTTCTTAACACACCCCGACAGCCAATCACAGAACACCGCCTGCAAGCCCGTAGAGCCACCCAGCCAATCACCGCCTCTGCCTAGAGTATGCGCACCCGATCCCACGGGAAACAAGCGATGCCAGCGCATGAGCGGAAAAGAGGGGCTGCGGGGCGCGTGCGCAAAACTTGCCTAGCCCGCGAGGGCGCATGCGTACCGCGCTGTTTTCCGAGCGGAAGGCAGAAGCGTGCCGTTAGCTGAACGGTGTGGGGCCTGTGAGTCCAATGTCGGGCCCCTTTGAGGAGCGGAGCGGGGTGGTGCCCTGCGCGACTCCGTGGGGATGCTGGTACCAAACTCTGGAAGAGGTCTTCATCGAGGTGCAGGTCCCGCCGGGCACCCGGGCGAAGGACATCCAGTGCAGCCTGCAGAGCAGGCACCTGGCGCTGGCCGTGCGCGGGCAGGAGGTGCTCAAGGTAGCGCTGGGAAGGGGGAGGCTGGCCGAGTAGGCTGCCAGTGGGGCAGGGCCCGGCTTAGGCCGCAGAGCGGGGGGGGCAGCAGTTGTTGCAGACAGTCAAGACCGGTGGGGTGCGTTTGCTCTGGCGCTGGTTCGCTGACACTTGTCCTTACTTCACTAGGGAACGTGCAACTTCTTCCTGCCCTTGCTCGCACTGCTGGGGAGCCTTGGGGGAGACGCTGCTTCTAGCGCCGTGGTATTAGATTTGGGGGCTAAGGGCCCATGTGCCGTTGACATGGCTCTTGGAGTGGTATCTCCTTTGCCTATAGAGCGTCTGGTGGTTGGGGTGTAGCTCCTGCAGGGAGCTGTGAACATTTTCGACCCATCTCTTGTGATAGTAAAGAGTTTGGCATTTCAGATTTAAACACTGTTTGTTGTAAAGTTCAATACAGTAACTTCTCACTTAAAGTTGTAGTTATGTTCCTGAAAAATGCAACTTTAAGTGAAACAATGTTAAATTAATCCAATTTTCCCATAAGATTTAATGTAAATGCGGGGGGTTAGGTGCCAAAGAAATTTGGGGGGGGGGGGCTGACAAAAGGCATTATATAATGTACTGTGGTGGGGAGGTGCCCCTGGCTTACCGCTGGGGCTCAGGGCTGGGGGTGCAGGGTCTTGGAGGGAGTTAGGGGTGGGACGGCGCTCGGGGTGGGGGTGTGGGGTCTGGGAGGGAGTTAGGGTGCGGGAGGGTGTTCAGGGTGGGGGTGCGAGAGGAGGCTCAGGGCTGGAGCAGGCAGGAGGTGCAGAGCACTTACCTGGGGCAATTCCTGTTTGGTGCAGGGGGTGTACAGGTAGTTCAGCGTGGCACTGCACCCATGGCTGCGATTCTGGGAGCTGCCACACCCCCGGCAGGCAGGGCCACCTGGAACGCAGGGGCTTTAGGGGCTGCAGGGCCCTGGCCTGCAGCTCCAAAGCCGCTTTCGGAATGCGAGCACGGGCCGGAGGACTTGGGAGGAGCAGGGGCAGCCAGCGGCCGGAAAGGAGCCACGCTTTCCCCTTCAAAGCCGGCCGGAGAGAAGCGGCGCTTTGAAGGGAAAGCAGCGCTTCTCTCCGGCCACTGGCTGCGCAGCTGCCCCGCTCCTCCTGAGTCCTCCTGCCCGTGCTCGGAGGGCCGCATTCCAAAAGGGGCTTTAGAGTTGCAGGCCAGGTCCCCTTAGCCCAGGGCCCTGCAGCCCCTAAAGCCCCTGCGTTCCAGGTGGCCCTGCCTGTCGGGGGACGGGGGGGAAGCTTCCCCCCTCCCTCCCAGAAAGTCCTAAGCGCCGTCAAACAGTTGTTTGGCAGCAGCAGAAGTGCTGGGAGGGAGGAACGGAGGGGGAGGAGGTGGAGAAGAGCAACTTGTGCAATGCTGCCTTGTAAAGTCAGCCAAACAACGTTATAAGGGAGCATTGCACAACTTTAAATGAGTATCTTCCCTAATGGAGCAGTGATGTAACTTCGAAGCAACGTGAAGCTGGAGGACATTAAGTGAGGAGTTACTGTACAAACCTGCCAGAGTCCACAAACAAGGTAGATGGGAGTAGGCTGTTTAACATTGAGAATACTAGACTGATAAGGTGGGTGAGGCAATGTAGAGAGACAAGCTTTTGACTGGTTTCAGAGTAACAGCCGTGTTAGTCTGTATCCGCAAAAAGAAGAACAGGAGTACTTGTGGCACCTTAGAGACTAACAAATTTATTAGAGCATAAGCTTTCGTGGACTACAGCCCACTTCTTCGGATGCATATAGAATGGAACATATATTGAGGAGATATATATACACACATACAGAGAGCATAAACAGGTGGGAGTTGTCTTACCAACTCTGAGAGGCCAATTAATTAAGAGAAAAAAAACTTTTGAAGTGATAATCAAGCTAGGCCAGTACAGACAGTTTGATAATAGGTGTGAGAGTACTTACAAGGGGAGATAGAGTCAATGTTTGTAATGGCTCAGCCATTCCCAGTCCTTATTCAAACCGGAGTTGATTGTGTCTAGTTTGCATATCAATTCTAGCTCTGCAGTCTCTCTTTGGAGTCTGTTTTTGAAGTTTTTCTGTTGGAATATAGCCACCCGCAGGTCTGTCACTGAATGACCAGACAGGTTAAAGTGTTCTCCCACTGGTTTTTGAGTATTTTGATTCCTGATGTCAGATTTGTGTCCATTAATTCTTTTGCGTAGAGACTGTCCGGTTTGGCCAATGTACATGGCAGAGGGGCATTGCTGGCACATGATGGCATATATCACATTGGTAGATGTGCAGGTGAACGAGCCCCTGATGGTATGGCTGATGTGATTAGGTCCTATGATGATGTCACTGGAATAGATATGTGGACAGAGTTGGCATCGGGGTTTGTTACAAGGGTAGGTTCCTGGGTTAGTGGTTTTGTTCAGTGATGTGTGGTTGCTGGTTGATTATCACTTCAAAAGTTTTTTTTCTCTTAATTAATTGGCCTCTCAGAGTTGGTAAGACAACTCCCACCTGTTTATGCTCTCTGTATGTGTGTATATATATCTCCTCAATATATGTTCCATTCTATATGCACTCAAAGAAGTGGGCTGTAGTCCACGAAAGCTTATGCTCTAATGAATTTGTTAGTCTCTAAGGTGCCACAAGTACTCCTGTTCAAGCTTTTGACTGTACACAGCTCTTCTGGTCTATACCTGTGTAAGTTCGCAAGTTTGTCTTTTCACTAGCAGAAGTTGGTCCCTTAAAAGCTATTACGTCACCCTCCTTGTTTCTCTATATTCTGGGACTGACACAACCACAGCAACACTAAAAAAATTCAGAATATTGCCTCATTTCTCAGTTTGTGAGGTTGATTATTTTCCATTTAAGAGAGAAATAATAAGAAACTTTATGCCCAGGGTCTTGATTTTTTTTCTTTTTTACAAAACCTGCTAGTGCAACAGGTTTTTTACAAAACCTGCTAGCATGTTTCTTGTTTGGTTTTGCTGCCTTTTTTTTTTTGGGGGGGGGGGGGGGTTAAAACAGTTTTGCGGGAATTATAATACTTCCTTGCAGTGCTTGAAATGCAAACTGTAGTATTCTACTAGTAAGTGAGAACCTAAGTGAAACTGAGTCTCTAAGGTACCACAAGTACTCCTCGTTCTTTTTGAGTAGAAATAGAAGCACAGGGGTCCACTCCTTCACTCCTCAAATTAGCATAATTGACTTCATTTGATTTAAGCATTTGTAGATGGAGACCTTACATTTCCCCTTCAGTACAAGGTGCTGTACAAATAAATAATAAAAATAATGTATTTGTAACATAGGTAATGACTTTTAAAAATTTATTTGTCTTGGTACTGTCCCTTTAATATTTTTAAGTTACTGTGTCTAATTACAAACAGGATATTACAAAGTTTGTCTTTAATGTATTGCATTAGCAAACAGTAAAACACATTTAATGATGATGCATTGTAGAGTATCCATAGGAATGAAAGAGTTCAGCTTTCTAATTAAAAAAATTTTAGAAATTAGAGAGTTTTCAAAGTTGTTGCAGTGCAAATTCTATGGTATATGTCTAAACGTTTTTGTTTCAATAGTTAAAAGCAAGATGCGTACACTATAGGATTTATCTTAGTACTTCAAAACTTTCTGACTTTCTTTCCTTTCTCATTGGAAAGCCCATTTGCTTTCCCATTGGCGCTGGTAATTAGCAATTCTTTGCATCATTATAATTTATTTATATTGTGCCATAGGTGTGCATGGCACTTTACAGACATACTGGAACCTTGATGGGAAGTCACATTAAAATGGGAACCCCCCTATCCCCCCACTGAGAAAGACAGTCCCTTTCATTGAATGGAGATACTGAAACAGTGACAGGTATTTTTATTGTATTAAGCAATTATTTTTAATAATTATTTTTACTTACTTTCTTAGGTATAATAATCATTGGAGCTTTTCAGTGCCAGGTTGCCCATAGTTACTTTTTAAACCATAGGAAGTTTTCAAACTTCTGTATAAACTGGGAGTAATGTTTTGAGATTCAATATCAATCAGATTTTGAGAAACTTCCATTTTACATAACTTTGTAAATATCTTTTTCAGGGTAAACTCTTTGACTGCACAATAGCTGATGAAGGGACATGGACATTAGGTAACTATCTGCTTCTTTTAAATGAAATTTTGTAAGACAGTTAAATGTCTGTGTGTGTTCAAATCTCTCTCCACATTACATTTAATTTCTTTTTAAGAACCAAAGTGTACTATAATTGTGTCATGATCTGTTTTCTTCAAACATACAGTTCTTGGATCACAATACAAAAACAGCCTAATGATGTCTTTTTTTTTTTAGTGAGAATTATAGAAATTAGAGATGAAAGGAAAATACTGTATTAAGTCACCTAGTCCATTTCCTGCCAATGCAGGATTGTTCCCATTAGTATACTTTAGAGTGCAGGTTCCATTCGTCTAGTTGTAAAAGTCGTGAGCAAACAGGCCTCACTGAAAGACTGTTGTCCAGATTTTTTCCCCCTTGACATTCAGCCTAAATTTTCCTTTTCTTAATTTCATCCCATTACTTTGTTATATCTCAGTATGCTGTCCAAAGTAATTCCTTGCCCTCATTAGTATTGACCATTTTGAAAGTTGTTACCGTGACCTCAGCTTAATTGTTTTCCCTTAGCCAAGATGCACTTACAGTAACTCCTCACTTAAAATTCTAGTTATGTTCCTGAAAAATGTGACTTTAAGCAAATCCAATTTCCCCATAAGAATTAATGTAAATAGGGAGGCGTTAGGTTCCAGGGAAATTTTTTTTTTCCTAGACAAAAGACATTATATACACATACAGTATAAATTTTAAACTATTTTTAACAAGCAATTTAATACTATACTTAGCAATGATGATTGTGACGCTTGGTTGAGGTGGTCGAGTAAGAGGGTGGATCGTCTAGCTGCTGTTCTTGCTGAACTTTCCCAACTCGAAAACGCACATTTAGAGATTGTTTTGTTTTCCTTTTTTATTTTTTTCTTGGTAAATTTCTTTATAGCAAGTCATTACTAATCACTTTAGAGCTGCATTCCCTGTCACGATCGTCATCACTAAGAATTTGCAAGCCAGCTTCAATCATTTGGAAAGCTTCAGAAGGATGTTTGGCAGTCAAATTTTGATGGATTGGTTCTTTTTACTTCTTGGCCCTCTTCTTCCATTGCTCTCATCACCTCTAGTTGCATTAGATCTTCGTTGTTTAGCTCTTCTCTGTGTGAGCAGAAGTTGTGTAACGTCGGCGTTTTCCACCTCATCAAAACCTGCTTTCTTGGCCAAGCCAAGGATAGCGAGGACAACATCTTTAAATCCTTTTAAGTCATTGAAACATTCGGGCTACAACTTCCCCCACACACTATTCATGCATGCCTGAGTAACTTAGGCCCAGGACTCACCGATGTTTTTGAAGCACTTGAGGATGTTGTAGTCACGCCAATATTCCTGAATCATAGGTTTGCCTTCCCCATCGATGCCTCTGATGAACTGGTCGAAAGTATGGCCTAAGTAATACGCCTTAAATGCAGTGATGGCTCCTTGGATGCGTGATGTGGTGTTAGGTGGCAGAAAGACAACTTTGACGTTTTCGCATAGGTCGTACAGGTTGATTGGATGAACCTGTGCATTATCAATAAGTAATAAAAAACTTGAAATCAAGATTTTCCTTGGCACATTATTCCTTCCATGCAGGGACAGCATAGACAATCAGCCATTCTGAAAAAATAGCTCCAGTTATCCATGCCTTCTTATTGGATTTCCAAATGACCAGAAGGTGTTCCTTTGAAAATCCCTTGAGAGCTCGTTGTGTTTCGGATTGGTATACTGTCAGCGGTTTCATGTTCATATCTCTGGCAGCATTACCACCTAAAAGCAAGGTTATGCGGTCTTTAGCTGCTTTAAATCCGGGCGCTGTCTTCTCCTCTCGGGAAATGTCAGTCAGCTTAGGCATTCTCTTCCAGTAGAGGCCCGTTTCATCGACATTGAAGACTTGCTTAGGGGAATAGCCGCCTTCTTCAATTATTTTCTTGAGATAGTCCGGGAATTTTTTAGCTGCTGCAGTATTGGCACTAGCTGCCTCACCAGACATTGTGATGTTATGCAGGTGGAAGCGCCTCTTGAACCAATCAAACCATCCTCGACTTGCCATGAACATCTCTATCTGTGATCCTTCACCTTGGTCTCTCTTCAAATTGTCATACAAACTTTTTTGCCTTAGCTTGTATTAGTAGCAAACTTAGTTTTGGTCCTCTATCCACATTGAGAGAAGACACTCCATTATTTTCTGGCAAACTACTTCTTGATCAACTTAATTGTAGTAGCACTAAGTGGTGTTACACACCGAGCACTAGCCCTGATCTTGTCGGCATTACTCCGTATTATTCTCACAGTGGTCGGAGTACGACCTAGAGCGATGCCAATGTCTACCGCATGCTCACCTGCATCAAAATGCCTTAGTGTCTAATTTAGTACCCAGACTAATGGTTTTCCTGGTTTGCTTACTGCTAGTGGTATTGCTAGGCACTCCACTATCACTTGCTGAACGTTTTTGACTCATGATGCTGGGTGATACTCCTCTGGATGGTGCATGCATGTGCTACTCTTTGTTCACTTCAGCCTGTAGTGGTTGGGATCATGCAGCATCAATCAGCTATTGAAAGGGAAAGAATTTGGAAAACCCATGTCATTCTCCATGGTAATCTGCTCCCCTACTGGAAGCCCTGTGGGTTTAGGCTAGGACTAGTTATGGGATCAGTTAAATTGCAGGTTCTTACTTTCACAGGAGCCCTGCTGGAGGAACCAAAGGCCTTCCAGGGTGCTCTGGAAAAACTGGCCCTGCTGTACCTCCTATAGTAACCATGCACTCAGCACCAGGGCAGCACTGCAGCCAATGTAGCTGTGACTGTTGTAAGAGGAGGAAAATAACCTCTGCTGCAGGGCTGCGCCCCTCCCTGCTGTGTGCATGCAGGGGCAGAGAGATGCAGCTGGCATTGAAATTAATGGCAAATCTCCCATGGATTTCACAGATTTTTATGGGAGTAGGGCCAGGCTTTGTGCATCCCTACGCAGCTTTTCCCCCTTGCTAGAGTGAAGCAGGCGCTGGAACGCTATTAGCTTGCTTTGGGTCAGCTGTTACCCTGTGTTCTTACCCCCTTCCTGCAAAAGTGTGTGTGTGTGTGGGGGGGGGGGGGGAGAAGCGAATGGCATGTTGTGTATTCAGGCGCAACACAGCAAGGAAGAGTTTGCAGGTGGCTGGTAGCCTTGGGCGGAGCTTCCCAAGCAGTTGGCGTAGCGCCCTATTCCCAAGCAGGGAGGAGGGCGATGGTTGGGCTGTAAAGCGATGATGAATCACTGGGGGGTAGTGTGCACGTAGAGAGTGTTTACAAACATACAGTAATAGGGAGGCGCCCCTGCCTTACCCACACAGGCACAGCCCGCTGTAGACAATGAGGTGGGCAAGGAGGCTGAAGGTGCCACTTTAGGCTAGGAAGCGCCTTGAGTAGCAGCAGCGGCAGCTTCCCCCTTTGTAACTCAGGTACAAGCACAGGCGCCAACTTTGCCCAGGGGTGCTCTGCCCCAGGCCCGCCCTCACTCCACCCCTTCCCCCAAGGCCACACCCCGTCTGTCTACTCCCGCTCCACCCCCTCCCCCGAGCACGCTGTGTCCTCACTCCTCCCCATCCCCCGCCCCCACTCCTGCAAAACAGCTGATTGCAGGGGGCAGGAGGTGCGGGGAGGCAGAGAGAGGGAGGTGCTGATCCACGGGTGGGAGGCACTGGTGAGGTGGAGGGAAGCTGATGGTGGGGGCTGCCGACCCACCATGGTTCCGAGCCCCCATGAGGACCGGCTGCTCTTCCAGAGAATCCTGCAAGCAGTAGACAAAGCGGCCAAATGTCATAAGGGAACATTGCTCAACTTTAAACCAGCGTGTTCTCTAATAGAACAGCGACGTAGCGACGTTAACCTGGAGGACGTTAAGTGAGGAGTTACTGTATTAATATAATTCATCTTTCTTCATCAGTCAGTCCCTCTAGAAAGGTTCCACTTAGTTTGGAGGGAGGAAATATGTATATACAATGTTTTAAACATGAATAAAGGGATCTTCTTTTCCTTAGTTTTCAAGTTTTCTTGTTGCACATTGGTCTGGACGTCTGAGTTTGTCTTCATTTTCAGTGAATGAAATATCTTTTTTGCATAGCCTTTAAGAATGAAGTTTCACCAGAAAATTCACTGAAATATTAATGTTGTATTTGGCTGAAAGAGTATAGCACTTAAGAAGTCCAATGGTTATTTCTATTTTTCTTATGAAGAAGACAGAAAATTGATACGTATTGTTCTAATGAAGACAAATAGAGATGCTGGAAATTGTTGGACCTCTCTGTTAGAAAATGAGTATGCTGCTGATCCTTGGGTACAGGACCAGATGCAGAGGAAACTTACACTGGAGAGATTCCAAAGAGAGGCAAGTCAGAGGACACTAATTACCGTTTGTTTCTTATTTATACATATTATGCACAGGTTATGGCCATGAAACTGAGAAAAATTCTTTTACATTCATCAGAGATACAGAAAGTTAACCCATTTTTACTATTTTATTTTAACCCATTCTGGTTGATTTGTCACTCAATGGGTTGAATCTTCATGAGGATACCAAACTTTGCCTATAGGATGCCATTCTGTAATATGAGAGAACCTAAAACTTCTTTTAAAATTGAAAAAAGGCATTAGTTTTGGAAAGTAATGCATAGTTCATTTAGAATCTTGGCATTTGACTTCACTGAAAGTTGCAAGTACCCAAAAGCAGGAGAATTGAGCCCTGAAAGAGGACCTGTATATGGCAGTCTCTGAATGATTACATATCTGTATTTAAAGTTTATTTTTCAAAATCATGTCTCCTTGAGTACATTTATACAGAACACACAGTCAAGACTTAGTTTTGAAGACAAAGGAGAGTAAACTCACTGAGCAAATAATTTCTCCCTCTATTTTGAGTAGATTTCATGCTAAACTTGTTTCCCAGTGCTGTGACTACTACTTATAGCACTTCACCGTCTTTGTGTACTAGCATTAGTAATTCAGCAGAGCTGTGGCAATAGAGTTTAACAGTTAGCAAGTGCTGAATCAGCACAATTTTTTGTTTAACAAAAAACAGCAGCATTTTTATAAAAACTAGCTATCCAGTACTGCAGGAACTTCCCCTTTCAGATAACAATTTAAAGGGACATTGTAAAAGTCAACAGCTGTAATATTTAACCCCGCTTCCTAATAACATTTTAAAGATTTTCTTGATATGGAAATCTAGCTGCCTCCTAAACGTGTGATGGCAACAGCCTGCAAACTCACTTCTGTAGCTGGGCAAGCCACCAACCAGAATCCCAATCTCCCTTTGTGTGTAATTGCTGATGCATGTGTGCAAAATTTTTTCTCTCCCTGGAGAACTTCAACTGTGCCAATTCCCAGGAACATAACAAGCAGAAGGTGTTTGCTTTTATCAGCTTGGGAAAGCATTAAACTTTGATTTATACAGTGATATATTGAATATTAACCTTTATATGAATCTTTCTTTTATCTCTGTACAGAATCCTGGCTTTGACTTCAGTGGGGCAGAAATTTCTGGGAACTACAGCAAAGGGGGACCAGACTTTTCCAAACTTGAAAAATAAACTTTCAGCTGTGTTCCAAAGAACCAGAGAGAAATTCTATGTTAAACTGAAGGAGTGGAATATGTCATTGCTAAAAAGACTTCACCTGTCTACAGAATGAATATCAAATACTGTCTCCGTGGATAGTTTACAGAGGATTCCTTTCAGTAGGATGAAGACAAACAGCAGTTAGAGGCTCATTTTTAAGTGTGCTAATTTTGATATTAATGGAAAATATGCACACATGATAAATGTACTTTAAAGGTGTCATGACTGTTTAAGCAGTATGGATTTGTGGAAATATTCCACAATGAAGTGAAATAGAGGCACAGTTATAGAATGCTACATAAATGTCAGCACTCATCCTCTCGTGGAGAATTAATCCTACAGGCAAGCCACCTACCATTGTCCCTAACTTTGAAAGACCTATATTTTCTAAATTTTAAAAATGTACTTTTGTAGCTCTCACTTGGTTAGCAGCCCTCTGATGTGTGTTAGTACATTCAATTTTAAAACGCAGTGGCAGAAACAAGAATATTACTCTTAGGTGCAGAAAATAAGGTTTGACATTTTAGTGTTGTGCCAAATGTTGCTGAAGGACAAACAGCGTGGTAGCAGAAAGTCAAAAGGTTTAGGTTGAAGCCTGGGTTCTAGTACTTGTAGGTCAAAGTATAGTAATTTAATATTCTTTGTGGGAGAAGAAGTTTTGGTTTCTGAAAGGGTGGAATACTTTGCCTGTAGGATGCAATTCTGTGTACTTAGAAGTTAAAACTCTTTTTAGAATTTAAAAAACTGTTCCCATGTGAGAGCTACCATAATGTACCTCTTCCTAACACACTGAACAAAATGTAGACTTACATTCATTGTGCAAGAAAATAAATGTGCAGTTATGCATTTCTATTGTCCCTACTTAGTGTAGTTTGAATTTAAGAAAATATAAATTTTAATTACAGGTTTTGGCTGGTGCTTGATTACTTAGTATTATGTGTTTTATATGAAAGTTACATATTCTAAGACTTGCCTATTTTAATTCTTACTCAGTATCTACTGGCTACATTATGTCCAACATATACAATTACAAATCTCCCAATCTAAAAGAGTAAGAAGCCTGCATAATGCTTTGCACTGTTATGCATGTTTACAGATAGACCAGTTCCAGCTGTGAATTCCAGAATAGAGGTCTCTTTTTTGACAATGATCTGCCAGTAGCCACCAATCCACTAAAATCTAAGGTTTAATTAAGACTGTCAGCTGATCACTCACTTCTTCCTTTCTACCTCCATAGCTGTTGTAGGGTGCAAGAACCTAATCCATGTGTAAAATACTGACAATACCTTCCATTACATGTAGGAGCAAATATAGTAAAGCTACATTCTTGTAACACTCCCTGAAACCATATCAAACCTCCCAGTATGTAGGTCAGCTGCTACCTGATCCACTAGGCTGTGCTAGCATTCATTTTCTGTAGAATCTTTTTCATTTTATAGAACAGGTTCAGACTTCTGAACCATCATTACAGAGAAGAAGGTAGATATCACATTCCCACTAATTTCACTAGTGCATTAATCCAAAGGCCGAGACTCTAAAAATGTACAGATAATTAGTTCTTATTTCTGACAAATAGCACGAGGATGAAAATTGAGTATGGCTGTATGGACAAATCCAAGGCAAGGAAAGAGAGGATGGGAAAGGAGGCAAACTGAAGGGCAAAAAGTATCTGGGCTGTGAGGTGAACATTTTGTGCTAGCAAGTGATGATAGTGAATTCCACAATGGAACTGTACAAATAAGTTAACCAAAAGTTTAGTTAATATGTAAAGAGTTTGTCAACTACCTATTTATAGCAGTAGTACTAAGTAGGATTCCTGGGTACTATGATAATTTTATAGCCTAGACCATCATTAAAAATGGAATTCTGTATTCTCCACAGCCTGAGTTTGACAACCTGTACCCTTACAGCAAACATTCCTATGCAGTCCAGGCTCTGGATTTGGTGCCCTCTGATGGTTTGGGAGAGTTCTGCAAAGACAGGCC
Source organism: Chrysemys picta bellii (assembly GCF_011386835.1). Lineage (NCBI taxonomy): Eukaryota > Metazoa > Chordata > Testudines > Emydidae > Chrysemys > Chrysemys picta. The sequence goes on from NC_088798.1 coordinate 85,386,104, forward strand.
AAGATGAGCATCTTACTGCAATATAAATGGGAGATGGCAAAACTTTCAGCAAACCTACATCTAAGCTGCAACTGTTTAGAACTGTACCAAACACAGAGGAGGAAAAAGCCAGTTAGCTATGATTATGTATCTTGAAGTTAGGGAACAAGACTTTTTTTAAGTAGTGGAAGGAGGCTCTGTTATCATCTGCTTCCAGTTATTGCCTAAAAGTGGTTTCTACTGTAGTCAGATCCATACAAGTCTAGGGTTCATGAGGAGATGGAGTGGTGCATGTAGGATATGATTTCACTTGAGTTCAAATCCCTTTCACTTTCTCCAGATGCCTCAGACATAAAGCCAAGAGGTAATGTGAGCTTTCTGGATAGGAGCATAGTTATCTAACAGCTTCATTTAGGTTTTCATGTTGTACAGCTCTAGCCAAGAAATCACCCCTGCAGCTCAGGGAGAAGTAACTGCTTAGTCAACTCTTCAAAATCAATTGTAAAAACATTAGCAAAGGTATGTAATGGACACTTAAGAGTCCTTTCTCAAGAACTGCTTATGTAAGAAGGCCACTATAATACTTTGTTTAGGGCTACAATAAAGCCCTCCTACACTAATTTTATTTGCTATAGAAACTGGTGCCAATACCAAGCCTCCTGTTCAAAATTGGAGTATCCACATAGATGGTATCTAAGGTCTCTTTAAAAAAAAAAAAAAAAAAAAAACAAGGAACATGTAGCCTACTAGTAAATAGTGGTGTTGCAACTACTGTGGACTTTACTATACCCTATATTTCAGGTAGAGCAATCCTTTAGAAAAAGTCAGGATAGTCTATTTCAGATATTTGTCTCCTGCTTTGACATTTAAAGTCAAACTAGAGAGGAAGTGAAAACCAACCCTACTCATCTATACATCAAATAAATCTTGCTAGGTTTGTTTAGTCTTAGATGTCACACAAAAAATATTTTTCCTTAGACAATAAGTTGACCACTGTTTTAAGATAGATGACAATGAGATCTCTATAATAACTCTTAGCACTTACAGTTTAAGTTTACTTTCACAAGAGCATTTATTTGGGAAGTTTATTACTGTTCACAGAATAGTAAAGAAACAGATAGTTTTGTAATAGGTAGTGGGAAAAGTGTCAAAAGGACAATTACTGATACCTGCATTTCAATAAGTTTTATTGAAAGGTACATTCTTTAATGAAATTGAGACAATGTTACTTCTGCTAAGAAGGGCACAGTGCATCTTCAGCAGTTGCATTCAACTTGCATAGCATGTACTATCCTTTGCTTCCCTTGCCCCTTTCACCAGTCAGCAGTTAGTAGTAACTACATACAGCATACGTATCTGCACGGTCAAGGCTAGCAACAACATTTGTCTATAAGTTCACAGTAGAATTTACCCCCCTTTAGTTTAAAGTGCTCTGCAGGGAGTTTAACTATGCTTTTACTACATTAGAAGGAAGGTGAGGAGTGTTTCCCCAAAATCAATGTTCGACTTTAAAAAAATCAATGTTGGTGTACCAGCCCCACATTTTATTTAACTATTCACAGTTCTTTTCTCTCATTGCCCAAATAAGTTAAGAGTGCATGCAGGAGCTATTAATGATTGACCAGTAAGAGGTTCTCATGCAATGTGATGTGGAACATTCAGAAGTCACTGCCTACATCCCAGCTTCAGCCATTCATTTCATGGCCTACAACACTGCAGCTTTACTTGCTCTTTGGCATCCCATTTATGAACATCTTTAGAGCGTACACTCATGTTTGACCTTCCTCTACTGCTGAAAAGCTAGCATTGACACAGAGGGTTTAGATGTTTTAGTAACAAACCAGGAATGAAGCTGTATGTGTTCTAAGTAGCAGAGTTGATTCAGAACTCAAACTATTAGAGGTATAGATGCAGTTTCCTATTTGGGCAACAAAAGCTGATGGTCATCTTACATTATGGTGGTACTGGTACAATTTCTATTGAGGGCATGCAAACTGCACCTGCATAATAATCAGAATTTGTCCCCTTGTCTATAAGTGAACTTAGGGAAAAAAACTATTGTCAGGCTCTGCAACTGACTAAACAGAAATAGCAAAGTAGCAGTTTTACTGACATTGCAAACTGATATAGGGTGCAGTTTGCTTGTTAAAGCCATGCTTTCAATCTCCACCGAAGTTCACAAAATTATACTTTTCACAAAAATATGGTAGAAGGATGGCTAAGTTCAGTAATGATGCAGAGTAACAACTGCAGGCTTTCCCAGCATAGCATCTGATTTGTATTTTATCCTCTTAGCTAGAGTTGTCAACTCTGCACTGGAGGTAAAGTAAGTGGACTGCACTGCATCAAAGGACCAATGCCTTGTGCAGGAGGACATGGCTACTCAAAAAGAAAACATGACAGAATACAAAACATTTGACTTAGTCTCTTATCTGTCCAGTGCAGTATCAGAGATTTGTCTGAGACTATTTGGTAACCTCAGCAGTCCTGAAGCACATTATGCCCCCTATGTTTCAAGTACAAAAGTTTTAGGAGGTGGAGAATCAAATTGCATGAAGTTAAGTAATCCAACTAAACAGCCACAGTTGCAGTAACCAAGGTTAAACTACACTAGCTGTTCTATCAGTTAACTACCAAGTTGTGTAAGGCTATTCACTACTATAAAACAGTATTATGATGCTTCACTGTTACATATGCATTTTCAATATTCAGACAGGTTTTAGTCATTCATCCTTTAGGAACTTTTTACTATTTATTACTCCTGTAGTCAGCACCAATACAACTGCATTTGCTGGAAAGGTCTACTAAAGAAACCTGGATGTTTTAGTTTTCCAAGAGTTGAACTTCAGATGCTGGAACAGCTGTCATGTTTTAGGCTTCAGTTTTCAATTCCACAGCTGAATTCTGTAAACCAGCCTTCAGGATAGTCATCTTTCCATTTTAAGATTCCTGTGCAGACGGTATAAGAGACATTAAGTCAACTAAACAGCTGTTACTACAAATGGCTACATGCTGTACAGCTGTAGTGCAGCAAGACAATTTCTGCCTTTGAAAATAGAAAGAGGATGGGGGAGGGAGAAAGGATACTCCAGGGAAGACACAGTTAATGGTGGTCATTTAAAAAAAAATTAAAGTAGCAACTCAGCAGTGAAAGTTCGGTAATAGGCTAAAATAATAATTAATTTATGTCCTGCTTAGACTCCCCACCCCTGAAGTTTATTTCAGGCCTTTAAGTTTGTTTCAGCAAGAATGGTTTATCATACATTGGTTAGATACAAGCACTGTTCCAATACAATGTTGGAAAACAGCTTGTCTAGTCAATGCACAGGACAGAGGCTAGTTTTGCCAGATTAAGCTTAACCATGTTTAAATTATGTAGATACAGCAGAACCTCAGAGTTACAACCTCAGGAATGGAGGTTGTTCATAACTCTGAAGTGTTTGAGATTCTGAACAAAATGTTATGGTTGTTCTTTCAAGAGTTCACAACTGAACATGTATTTAATACAACTTTGAAACTTTATGCAGAAGAAAAATGCTGCTTTTAACCATCTTAATATAAGTGAAACAAGCACAGAAACAGTTTCCTTACCTTGTCTTTTTTTTAAAACACTAATTTTTAGCAGTTTACATTTAACACAATTCTGTACTGTACAGTATTTGCTCCCCCCCCCCACCCCAAATCTCTGCTGCCTGACTGCACACTTTCAGGTCCAAATGAAGTGTGTGGTTGACCGGTCAGTTTTTAACTCTGGTGTTTGTAACTGAATTTCTACTGTAGAGCCTTTGGAAGTGTGAGGGGAAGCAATGTCTTAATGCATTAAATACCCTGTCAATGGAAGTAGTATGTATTTTTTGTAGGAAAATCATTGTCTGACATCAGCTTTGTATACTTTCCTATGACAATTATCTCAGAATCTTTATTGCATAGCCTGTACGCATGTTAGGAACATTTGTCCTGAAGTCCTAGGACAACCAGAAACTTGTTACAGGCAAACCAATTTCAGTAACTTGGTGTCTGGAGGATGAGCTAATCAACCTTCACTATAAATTTTGGTGCACTGATTGATACATTGGACCTGCTGCTCAAGTATAGACACTCCTCTTCCTCTCCTCTTTTTCCTTGTAAGCATCAGAATGTGAAGCAGGTTAACAACCTGGCATCTTTGTCACATTCCACCACTTGCTCTGCTCATCTAGTTGTGCTCCAGTCTTCAGTGAGTGAGATTCAAGTGGCGGACACCACAGTATGGGAAAGAACTGGTACTCTGCTACAGGAGACATTAGGAGGGTTGCCAGTTTGTATTTTCAGACTCAGATATTAGTGTTGATGCACCTAAAGGTCAGCAGAATGTGTCCAAGAATTGACAGGCCACTTGGAATGTGTTGATTAAATTGATGAGTTGCTTTGTTTGACAGCTAAGTTGAATATCTAGGCTGTGCCTAGGGGGCTGAAGAAACCTCCTCCACTCTAGTAAGCATGAAGAAAGTTTTAGTTGTTTAAGGATTCCTGTTTGTGCACAAATCCAAGTTGAAAGCAGCTGAAGAAAGTTACCTGTTATGAGCCAGTCTCTGGGATTGTGGGGAGGTGTGAGATTCTGTAGTAGCTATGCTTCAGCTGCCGTGCTGTACGTCCTGACACAATCCACTTCAGCTTCTGAACATTTGGTTTTGAACACTTGTTTGATGAGTATTCTGCAAGGCACTTTAATACCAGCTCCTTCCAGAAAGTTAGGTCTCTGCTATTTGTCTGAATGAAGAAAGGTTGAAGCTAGAATTAAGCACCCATTTCCCAGTTGTTTTAATCTACCCTCAAGCAAGCTAAATTAAGAAAAGCCTTGTACCACATGCCAATTGCAGGAGGTGTGAAGGGGACAAGCTTGGGTGCCAATAGACTGCCGAAGGCCCTTAGTTATTAAGAGGTTCCCCCCACTTCCACTAAAGGAGCCTTGCTGCTCCCCCCATGCCACCCCTGACCTGGAGACTAATATCACTGTACCCCAGCACGTATGAGTTTCTTTATCCTCAATCAAGCATCAACCAGAACCAGCCTTCATTTACTAAGCTATTGCAGTCTCTGCAACTATTTAAGTTGAAAAATTGTAGATTTTATTTTTTTTAAATACAAAGAGCAAGAGCTTGGACAAGATACTTTACATTATTTTTGTGACTTACTTTACTGGGCACCTCCAACAGAAAGGACTAGTTGTTCCCTTGTGAACAAGTTTCACAATAGTTCCACAGAATGACGCCATATAAGTTGTGGATGATAGTAATAGTCGAGTTAAACGGAAACCTCATTTGTTGGTTTTCCTTCGCAGTTTATTTACATCAGCTCCCACTGGCTGCGGTTCGCCGTTCCAGGCCAATGGGGCTGCGGGAAGCAGCAACCAGCACATCCCTCGGCCCACGCCGCTTCCCGCAGCCCCCATTGGCCTGGAACGGGAGACTGCGGCCAGTGGGAGCTGCAATTGGCCGAACCTGCAGACACTGCAGGTAAACAAACCGGCCCAGCAGCGTATTTCCCTAACTGTCTGCGTGCCAAAGGTTGCCAATCCCTGATTTACATCATGGATACTGTGAAGGACTGTTGTGCGCTTTCATCCCCTATGAGCCAGTCACATGAATGCTGCATAAAAGTTACAAGCAAGTTTTTCAAATCTTCATCTCGGGAGAAAAAAGTCAACTCCCATTTGTCAATTGAAGTAAAGAATTATTCCATTTTTAACAGTAGCAAACTAGAATCCTTTCTTTGGAGGAGCCTTCAAGACAAGCAGAATTATGTTCAACAACCTAATGTTAAACTTGTTCAGAGACTCTACCCTTCACTGTATTAGGGACATCCCCCCCCGACCTACCTTGGAATGTATTTGAAGGCCTTCTATCGCCTCTTTCAACTCTAGCAGTTTCTTTTCTTCGATCTCTAGTGCCAATATAGATAATGCCAAAACAGAAGGCTAAGGGAAACAGAAAGTAAACGTTAATACTGACAGCTGAGACTGTTAAGCTTCAGTAAACTCAGTGTGCTTATGGTATTAGAAACCACTTACCTTGGCTTTAGAAAACATGATTCTGCAGTGACATGCCTTAAGCTGGGCTTCAAGTCTCTCAAAATTAAGATGCTTTCTCCTGTAAGAGAATGGCATTAAGAGTTTAGTTAGTTGTAGAGAGCATGTAATATTCTTTTTCGGTATATAAATCAGATCAAGACGGCAAAAGCCTTAGAAATTTTCTGAGCATTTAATACAAAATTACTCAGACATTCTCTCAGATAGTGTTTAAGGGCTCCATCAGTTCCAGCAGTGTTTGTGAAAGAAGAATGACAGGTTTCTTTTAAGTTCAGAGATGTTGGGTATGTCTACACTTGAACCGCTACAGCAGTGCTGCTGCCGCAATTCAGTGTATACAGTAACCTATGTCAGTGGCAGGGGTTCTCCTGTCAGCATAGGTAATCCACCTCCCCACTTCTGCTGTCTACTAGTACGATCTACACCAGGGGTTAGGTTGGCATAGCTACATTCAGGGTGTAGATTTTTCACACCAGAGAGATGTAGATATGCCAATGCAAGTTCCCATTGTAGACTAACCCTAGGACTCAGTTTCTATACTATAAAATTAAGTGTTGCAGCTTAAATGTGCTATTGCTTTGTTTTATACATAGATATTTGTCTATATATATTTGCAAGACTGGCAACATGGTAAAGTAAAAGCAGTTTTGACTTTATATCCCCGGTTGTTCTTACCAGCTAAAGGGTATTACAGGTTTGACGTGCTTACAATATTTGTTGACCAAGCAAGTTTTGATCTTGAAGTAACTAAGGATATTCATGAACCAGTTGTCTTTTCAGAGACGACATTTTAAAAGACTATCTGTCAGACACTACTGCTGCTTGATCAGCAATGCATTAACCCGCACCTGTTCAGCAAGGCTGTTTCCCTGATCTAAAACTATGCTCAGAGTCATTTTTATTTTAGCTGTAAACAACATTGTCCCTGAAGTAGGAGAAAGCTCTGTTCATTAGAGCACAGTATCAATCCACAGGGATTCATATCAGCCACTGTTTACCTGTTCGTAACTGTTTGCATTCTCACTTTTGATTTAAATTGTATACATTAAAGTAGATTACTTGAGCGATTTTCCCCACCAGCCCTTTCCAGTGGGCAGTGAAGCTTCAAAGTCATGGTGAAATAGTTGTTTTACCTTTCACAAGGTAAATTCTCATGGATGAGCAAGTGATAGAGTTGTAGAAACTGAAAGGCAGTTGTAGCTTTGACTCTCCAGTATAGCTTCTCTAACACAATTTTCTCCATTCTCATCATGTCAGATACAGTGAACCTATACTGGCTTATTCGAATTAAGTCAGTGGCTAAGGGAATGTTTCTTTCCTCTTCTGTTGCTTTCACAGCCAGGTAGAAGCAGCTTAGTCCAACACAGCCTAAGTGTTTAGGCTGCACCTAAAAGAGTCAAGTTCCTTATTATAATGAAAGCATTTTATAGTAAGTCAGAAAAATAAACATGTATTCTGCTAAAATAGATGCTGGGCTCTTTTTAAGCCAAGCTCTGCAGGTAGCAATCATTTTGCATACTGTAACTCGACCATCCGCATCCATACACCACAATGTCAGAGGCTCAAAATTACTTCTCACTCTGCTTTCTACAAGTAGGGGCATTTGGGAGATTCCCTTCTTATACTGAGCTTTCCTTATTGTATTAGAAATCTAGCCATTGCTATACCAGGTTAGATCAGGGTCACTAATCCAATATCCTATTGGAGAGTTAGACAGTGAGGTACAAGAAGTTCCTTGGAGGAGAATTAATGAATAATTTAAACTAGTGGACATTTCTTCCAAAACTACATTGCTAAGGGATGTGAAAAATCCACTTCCCCTCCCCCCCCCAAAAAAACCACACACCAAAAACAAAACAACCCATAGTTGAACTGACCTAACCCTGGTTTAGACATCACTAGGTCAACAGAATTCTTAAGTCAACCTAGCTACCACTTCTGGAGGATGTGTATTACCTACACAGATGGGAGACCCTGACCTGTTAGCATAGGTATGTTTACAATGAAGTGCTATAGCAGCACAGCTGTGCCACTATAGCACTCCAAGTGTAGACAAGCCCATAGGCTGTATCTTCACTTGGAATAAAGGTGTTCTTAACTAGAGTTAAAATCTGATGTGAAAACTACATAGTGCTCATCTTCAATAAGTTAGGAGGTTACGTTAAAGGCTATGAAGCATAGCTAACATTTTTCCCCCCTTAATTAAGTGAAGGCAAGGCCATAAAAAGTTAGTGCATTAGAGCTTATGTTTCCAAAACATACCTTCATTTTTGACAGAAACCGGTCTAAGAAATTCACAGCTAAAGAAAATGTTTCTGCATTGAAGCCAAAGAATTGAGTTAAGCTGAGGAGATCTTTTACTTCAAAGTCTCGCAACCTTGCAGTCATTCGGAGGCCATTGTCATGAGCAGTTTCAATTAGTCTCAGGCCAGAAGCCTTTGGCTGATATCTTAACTCTTGTTCCAACAGAGCATTGAGCTGATCTAGCAATTCCTGAGCTTCAGTTGTTACAAGCATTTCAATCATCTGTAATGAGACACAAATACTTAATGCAAGAAGCTAATAAGAAGATGCTAGGGAGTTACATTTGCCCCTACATCAATCAGTGGCAAAGATGCTCTTCAAAGCACATGAAAGCGCTTCAACCTTCCCCAGGAGGATAGAATTACGTCATAACATTAGCTAGCTCTACTTAGATTTATAATGACTCCCTCTCTATTGTTCTAGTCTAGGTGTTCTTAAACTGGGGGTCACAACCCCTCAGGGGTCACAAGGTTATTATGGGGGGCAAGGGGAGGGTCATGAACTGTCAGCCTCCACCCCAACCCCTGCTTTGCTTCCAGCATTTATAATGGTGCTAAATATATTTTTAAAAGTTTTTAATTTATAAGGGGGTCACACTTAGAGGCTTGCTATGTGAAAGTCACAAGTACAAAAGTTGGAGAACCACTGTTCTAGTCAGACATTTTCTGCTGTTATATTTCTGAACTTAGACTTTTGATTTTATAGTACACATTTTACAGAAGATTTTATTATTTACAGATTTGGGTGGCCTTCAGTTGGTGTGTTATGGCCAGCAAGCAGCCTTCCTCTTTAGTAAGTATACACCCTGAAACGCCCACATTATACAGGAATCTGTGCTGGCACTTTATGTATGCAAGGAACCCAACCTCAAGTTCAGAAGTATTCCTCCAAGAGAGAGGTCAGCATTTGCAGACAGCGGAACTGTAGCGCTGACTGAAGAGCATAGACACATTGCACACACGTCAGCTGCCCGAGCCCCTCCAGTCACTCAGCACCTCCCCCTCCACAGTGACATGCCTGGGCTTGTCCGCCCCGCTCGGGAGAGAGGGGACTCGGGCTTATAGACCCCGAGACATAATCTTAGTGGGGGGAGGGGGGTTCAAATCCGCCTCCCAGCAATTACAGCTTGACCCTTGACAGCCCCCAGCTGTAACCCCACAGACCGGCTGGGCGTGGGGCAGAGATCCGACCGCCCAGCCTGCAGCCTCTGGTCCCCCAAACCCTCACGCGACCTGCCCAAGACTGGATCGTCCCCCCCGCCCCCAGCCCAAACCCATAAACGAGCCATCCCCCCACCTTACCCAGCCTGGATCCCCCCAGCCAAACCCGCCGACCCCTTACCGTGCGATCGGGGGCAGGCGCCGGGTCCTGCTCGGGGCCGCGGGCACCTCACAGATAAATACTTATAAAACGTTACTTAAAACCCCAGCGTGTTTAAAAATAAATAACCGCGCGTCGCCGCCCCGAGACTGCCCGGGACCCCGCGACAGCAACGGCGCCTGCCCCTACCGCCCTCCGACCCGAGCAGCTCGCGCCCCCAGCCCTTATGTAGAGAGGGGAGGATGAGTACCGCCCATACTCGCCTCCGGTTGGCTGCTTATGCGGCTGATCGACCAGCCAGTCGGTCAATCAAGACGCTGACTGAGAGGGAGGCCGAGGCTGGCGTTTACCGGCCTCAGCTGTAGCCTCGGAGGTCGGGTAGGGGAGGAGTCACTGATCCGAAGCGCCGCCTGGTTTGGTCAGCAGAGGCAGCGCCTTGCACCATAGAAATGTCAGGCTCATGCCTAGATGCACCTGATGAAGTCAGCAAAGGCACCTTGCTTCCTTCCTACCCAGAGTCCCTGGCTTCTGGGCGCTTTTCTGCTAGGGCTGTGCCATGGGTCAAATGGCCCACGAGCCATCCTGGGCCCTGGAGAGCTAGAATCTGAATCTTTCCGGCACCACCAAATGAGTCAGCACCATACCTACTTATGCTGGCTCCTCTTTGCGTGCTTTAAGTCTCATAAGCTTTCCCCCATCCAGATACCATTTGACAGAGGGATTATTTCCGTTGGCACCTTTTACATGTTTCTCCAGCTACGCAACAGCTGATGCTCTTGCTTCATTCATTTAGTAGGGTCCTGATGTTTCTGTCTTCTCTTCTAGAAAACTTAAGAGCTAAATTGTTGAACTCACACTATTTTGTTTTAAATTTATACATTTATTTGCCTTGCTTTTGAAGGCATTTACACAGCTGCCTATAATTTTGGTGGATTTCCAGCTTGCACATCTGTATCTCAAGGTAGAAATAACATCTGAGTTGAAGCTTACTTTATCTTTTAATGAAAACTGAGTTTCTCACCTAATTATATAGCTCTAGGAGCTGGGACTTTAAGAAAAACATCAAATAATGAGAGATTCAGGCTGAAATCACTAAGGTGGGCAACACAGCAACCTCACCTGGCTACATCTAAGCAATATTGTATTATGAGTTGGCTTGGCAGAATACATTTTTTTAAATAAATTAAAAGGATAATACTGATATTTATTTTTAAACTTTTTTTAGATTTTTATCTATTTAAATTTTCATATTTGTGCAAAATCATGCATGTTTTAAGCATTTTTTTCTGTTTTTATCAATTTAAATTTTCACAGTTGAAGGAAATTATGGGGGGATCAGACAGTTATTTAATGACAGTAGACACTGAGATTCAAAAGTTAAAGCTTTATAAACCATTAAAACACAAATTGTCAATTACACATCAAAATATATAAAGTAAATATCCTTAAATCAACAAATCATACCTATTTTTACTATTTATTTGCTATTTCATTGGTAACAAGCCTTATCTGAAAGTCTAAATCACTTGATTTTGACTCTTATAAATTCTCAAGCTGCATTTTTCTTACTTTATCTGTACATTTCTGTTATTATCGATGGAAAAAAATGTTCATTGGTCTGTGTGCATATTATGCAATCAATGTTTACCAATATTTATCAACAAAGATCTAATTCTTCCAAGCCTGGCTTGGCTATGTCCAAACAGCACTATGTTACGAGGTGCATACTAAATTACTTGAGGGTTGGGAGGTAGAGGGGTTTGCTGACAGTGCAAGAAATGTGGAATGACAATTAATGTCAGAAAGACAAAAAGGATAAAAATAAGTAAATTTAGCAATGGACAAGGTAAGTAGCACCTTTATCTTGATGGTCAAGTGGTGAGTAGTTTCCCTTTTTAAGGTGTCTAATAACATCAGATGGAGGATAGAACAGAAAGATACCCCTTGCAAAAGATGTATTCAACAATTTTCAAGGACTTCTGTGTTGTCAAAAGTGAAAACTACACATCTGCACTAGACTGCTGAAATGCAACTTATGATCAACACTCTTGTACGGATATGAGAGCTGGGCATTTAAAAAAGACACTGAGAGATGACTCTGGACATTGGACTTCTGGTGTTATGGAAGAATATTAAAAAAATTGCTGGATAATTTTACATCAACTATCCTCTTACCATTCAACACACCTTCTCAGAAAGTCTTAATATTAAACTAACCAGTCAGCAATTTTTGTAATATTTTAATATAATAGTTCAGTGCACAAGTATCTTCCTAAATTATTCATTTACATAACTTTTATTTTTCTTATTTGAATAGCAAACTTATGTAGAACAACATGTCCTAATGCCTGTGCTTTCTTATCTTTTCTAAACATGGATTTTCAAGTGAATTTTGCACACGCTTTCACACCATGTTTGTAAATAATAAAAAACTCTGTCAGCAATTTTGCCTATTGAATTTTGAGGTGCTTATTCAGTTTAGGGCTGTGGTGTTTCAATATTCCGCAGCACTCCTTCCTTTGGCACTCTTGGAAATACAATATTTTTGAAGGTGTCACTTATTTTACATGGTGGAGTATGGTGGTGTGTTCCAATGCCTGTTTTCTTTCTTGCCTTTTTTACCAGTCTTTTAATATAAACTATATTTTACAAAACATTATAAGCATTGCTATAATTATTAACACTTGTATCCATAACAATATCTTAAAACTGAATACTGCAACCATATGTTCCCAACTGTATTTATTAGATCCCAATAGGTCTATTTGATTATTTACTGTATTCAGTTTTTTTCACATAGGAAAGAAATGATTTATATTTCATTTTAACAAAGATTTTAGGTATACGTTTAATTTAGCAATAGCCTAGGTACTATATAGTTAGGGAGAAACTGAAATGGCTTAGAACCAAAGCTTGGTTGACTTTGTATTACCAATGGTTCAAACAAATTTGGGTTTAGGTATGATTTTGACTGATCCAATTGTAATTTTGAATTTAGGGATAAAGCACCAATTGGACTGATTAATTGGGCATACTCTCTCTCCCTCCCTCCACATTTCTTACATATGTTGCTCATGTTTGATGTTTATTCGAGGCACACAGACGCACTGGGCAATTGAGGTGAGCCTTTTCAGGGTCCTGTTTCATTACTATGGTCTATCCCACAGATGGGTTACATAGTCCCTAAGGCATTACATCAGCAGATCCATCTGGCTCACACCTGTTCAATGAGACTACTTACATGCGTTGGAGAACAAGTAGTACTACTGAAATTTCCTTTGTTGGAAACCTTTGCAGGAATAAATAAACACATTTCTCATTTGAAGTTTCACTGCTGAGCCCTTTTAAAGTTATCTGCATGAGGAAAAAAAGGTCACAAAAATATTTGTTAATTCATTCAGTGATCTTTCCTTACCAGTTATACTGAAGAGTATACAAAAACAACCCTGTGAACAGGTTTATGAGTGACAGCTGAGATAGAGTAAATTCAGAAACCTATTCACCCCAGGGCCAAATGTTATGTATATTACAGCACTTAATTTTAGTTAATTATTTAGCTGTCATTCAAAGAGCTGTCACTGAAAGTTCTTACCACACTAGGTCATTACAGTGGCAAATTATGGACTTGTAAACTGCAAAGTATATATAGTGCAATATCATTTTGAAAGCAAATATTTATATTGACACAATTTTTTATGTCCCAACTCTGCCCTAAGGCACAGATTGATCTACCATGAAAAGAGGTTCCATAGTGAAGTTATAACCTTCAGGATTTATTTCAGTTGTTAACCAGTGTTTACACACTGCCTTTTAGAATATTTAAAAAGTGACTACAACTGGCTGTTAGACATACAGCAGACAAACCAACTCACATGCAATATAAACAAATGACAAACAATCCCTTGCCGACCTTCTCCTTCAGAAGAAAACTGGCAGCTATATTTTTGTAGTGTATTTGCTTTAATGTCCATTGTTTGTAAAACTGCCCTAGAAAACAAAATGTCTCTTCCTACAGATTGTTCTTTTATATTTGGCAAACATTACTTTTGTGTACGATGTTTCTTAGTGGTTTAATAATATTTATCTGCCTCAAAGGATTGTTATTTAGATTGATTAATTTGTTGAGAAGTATTTTGAGATCTTTGGGTGACAAGCACTATAAGTGCAAATTATTATTTATTATTACTAACATTAACAAAATTGGAATAGAAACCAAGTTGATTCCAATTTCTGTTACTTATCATTTTCTTTCACTAATAACAATATTTTTCATTTATACAAGGCAGCTGTAACAATTCTTCTAATGATATAATTTTTGATAGGTATCCATACCCCATCTGTGATGTTCTATTTAAAAGTCTTTATTAGAGCACATCCTTCTCCTATTCCCCACCTTCTTTTGGTCCAGTCAGCTGTCTGTATGGCTCCTGCAGTCCTTCCATTCCACTAGATATAATTCTTAGACTCATGTACATTTATGGCACTGTTCCATTATGGGCGTATCATATTAAAGGACCCCCAAATTATTTTACAAACTATGGGCCAAATTTTGAAGTTCCTAATTGTGTAAAACTCCTATTGACTTCAACAGGAATTTTACACAATTGAGAGCTGCAGAATTTGGCCCAATATATGTTATGCTAATAAATATGCTTCATACATTATTTGGATAATGGCATAGAACTTACACATATAAAGTTTGTGGATGATACCAAGATGGGAGGGATTGAAAGCGCTTTGGAGGAGAGGCTTAGAATTCAAAATGATCTTGACAAACTGGAGAAATGGTCTGAAATAAATAGGATGAAATTCAATAAGGACAAATATAAAGTACTAATTTAGGAAGGAATAATCAATTGCACAGATACAAAATGGGAAATGACTACCCAAGAAGGAATACTGCAGAAAAGGATCAGGGGGTCATAGTGGATCATAAACTGATAAATTGTTTTCCTTAACTACAAAGGAACTAAAATGTGCATTAGGAAGTGTTCGTCCTAAATTGTGTGTGCAAATACAGTCCTTTAATGTATCTTCACCTTTTCCAAAGAAAACTTTGGGTTTTGTTAGGGTTCCTGGAAGTTTGGATCTAAACTTTGTCTCTCTCTACATTTTATCTAAAGAGCTTGTGTCAGCAAAAAGCAGTCTAGTCTTCTTACAGTGACAAGCATACATACAGGAAACACTGACCTTAATAAAGCTTAATTTTAAAAAAATGAAAATCAACATATAGTCTGAATTCAGCTGTAGTATCTGATTATCACATGCAGTGGCTTTGCAGAAAGCAGATAATAACCATGTTATAAAAAACTGAAGATAGATACACAGATATCAGAGTAGCTGACTGTATTAAATCATTTGCAAATGGAGAAAGGGTTAGAGCCTGTACTTTAAGATCCTTTGAGGTGCTGTTTGCCTCCTGAAAGGGGTTGGACATCTCTAACCTCCACTGAAATCAAGAGGAATGTAAGGTACTCAGGACCTTGCAGGATCCCTGAGGGAACTCCCAGACAATATTTATCATAGAATCGTAGGACTGAAGGGGACCTCGAGAGGTCATCTATTCCAATCTCCTGACAGGTGTTTGTCTAACCTGCTCCTAAAAATCTTCAGTGAAGGAGATTCCACAACCTCCCTAGGGAATTAATTCCAGTGCTTAACAGTTAGGAAGTTTTTCCTAATGTCCAACCTAAACTGCCCTTGCTGCAATTTAAGCCCATTGCTTCTTGTCCTAACCTCAGAGACTAAGGAGAACAATTTTTCTCCCTCCTCCTTGTAGCAACCTTTTATGCACTTGAAAACTGTTATCATGTCCCTCCTCAGTCTTTTCTTCTCTAGACTAAGCAACCCCCTTTTTTTTTTCAATTTTCCCTCATGGGTCATGTTTTCTAGACCTTTAATAATTTTTGTTGCTCTTCTCTTGACTTTCTCCAATTTGTCCACATCTTTGCTGAAATGTGGTGCCCAGAACTGGACACAATACTCCAGTTGAGGCTGTATCAGCATGGAATAGAGTTGAATAATTACTTCTCTTGTCTTGCCTACAACACTCCTACTAATACATACCAGAAATATGTTTGCTTTTTTTGCAACAGTGTTACACTGTTGACTCAAGACTCATATTTGGCTTGTGATCCACTATGACCCCCAGATCGCTTTCTGCAGTACTCCTTCCTAGGCAGTCATTTCCCATTTTGTATGCATGCAACTGATTGTTCCTTCCTAAGTGGAGTACTTTGCATTTGTCTTTGTTGAATTTCATCCTATTTACTTTAGACCATTTCTCCAGTTTGTCCAGATCATTTTGAATTTTAATGCTATCCTACAAAGCACTTGCAACCTCTCCCAGCTTGGTATCATCCACAAACTTTATAAGTGTATCTCTATGCCAATATCTAAATAAGTGATGAAGCTATTGAACAGAATCAGACCCAGAACTGATCCCTGCGGGACCCCACTTGATATGCCTTTCCAGCTTGACTGTGAACCACTGATCATTACTCTTTGGGAACGGTTTTCCAATCAGTTTTGTACCCACCTTATAGTAGCTCCATCTAGGTTGTATTTCCCTAATTTGTTTATGAGACGGTCATGCGAGACAGTATCAAAATCTTTACTGAAGTCAAAATATACCACATCTACCTCTTCCCCCCATCCACAATTAGGTTGGTTTGAAATGAGTTGTCTTGACAAATCCATGCTGACTGTTACTTATCACTTTATTATCTTCTAGTTTGCAAATTGGTTGCTTAATTATGTGCTCCATTATCTTTCCGGTTATAGAAGTTAAGCTGACTCGTCTGTAATTCCCAGGGTTGTCCTTATTTCCCTTTTTATAGATTGGCACTATATTTTCTCTTTTCTAGTCCTCTAGAATCTCTCCTGTCTTCCATGACTTTTCAAAGATAATTGCTAATGGCTTAGATATCTTCTCAGTCAGCTCCTTGAGTATTAGGGTGTATTTTATCAGGCCCTGGTGACTTGAAGACATCTAACCTGTCTAAGTAATTTTTAACTTGTTCTTTCCCTATTTTAGCTTCTGATCCTACTTCATTTTCACTGGCATTCACTGTTATCACAAGTTGAATGGAAGATGCTTTAGTCAATAGATAAAATGTTGTTCCTGTGGGGGAAAATTGTTCCCTCTGGCTCAACCCATTGTTCCCTTAGTCAACCCATTTTCTTCACCAAGAGGAGTGTGCTCCCTTCCTGGAAGCTTAAACAATACCATAGGGGAAGAAAAGTTTTGCTTCCTTTATTCCAGAGAAGGATTTTTATTCTCCTATTGTGTTATTTAAAGATTATAGACCCCCCCCACACTAGTGCAGTCCCCTTTGGGGCATACAGTTGTTCAACTGAGTGAGAGGGAAATTCATATCTGTGGTGTATTTTTAAGATCTTTCTGCTGCAAATTCTGCTGCCACTAGCTCACTGGCCCCTTCTTCCATTGATTCAGCATCTTTCCAAGCTATGTGAGAAAGTGGGACTTAAGTTTTTAAGCAAGAGACAGAAAATAGCCAAGGGGAAGAAGAGAAAGAAAGGGAGATGAAGGGGACAGAAGGAGGAAGGGAAGAGAAAGGAGAGAGAAGAGGAGAGGAAACAGGGAATAGAAACAAAGATAAGAGAAGGAATTGGAAAAGGGAAATTAAAAAAGGGAGCAAGAGGAGAAGGGAAACAAATATGGAAATCAGAGGTGCAGGAACAATTTGTATAGTGGGGGGGTGCTGAGACCCATTAAACCAAACTGTAAACCCTGTATATAATAGAAACCATTTGAAGCCATGGGGTGCGGTAGCACTGCCAGCACCCCTAGTTCCAGCACCTATGATGGAAAGAGAGGGAAAGAGAAGAAGGGAGAGTGGAGAAAATTAGGAAGGCCTTTCCCCCCCCTTAATTGTATGAAGGGAAACATTTTTGTATGTAAGTGCTATAGTGTGATCTATTCATAACTTGGAAAAACATTGATATACATGCAAAACCAGAACAAAACTAAACAAATGTAATTGCATTTTTTTGCTTTACTTATGAAAGCATAATTATTGGTGACACACTCCTAAAACAACCCATACTACAATAACATTTTCTTTGGTGAGTTCCTAGTTCCAACTGTTTGTAGCACAGTGTTACCTTTTTTAGAGGATCTTATTCCCCCCCTCCCCACAGCATGCCTTATGTTGGGAATGGGGTGGGAGGGCTGACTTTAAACTTGGTAGAGCCAAGCAACTTTCATCACAAAAAGTTCATTTTATAGCTAGCAGTTGCTGATTATGTTTCTTATTTTTTTCCCAGCTGGTAAGTATTTTTTTTAAAGTTTTCTCTTTCTTAATGGCTGAGATTGAACACTCTTCACAAATATTTTAGAATTTTTTAGAGTTAAGATAAACATCATGCATATATTAACAAGATGCCGTCTAGGCCTAGATTATAAAAGGCTGTAAAATGGCACTAGTAAAATTAATGTCAAGTAGTGTGGCAAATGATGATTGTGCCCTATGTACTATGGTTGGTGGTAACCTGCCTTTATTTCTGAACTTCTTTGAGTTTGTGTATCTTACCTTTTAGTTTTGGCAGATGAGTATAAATCTTAAATTGTTTTTAAAATTTTGACTTACTCAAGTAACTAATAACTATACTGAAGATGAACTCTCTCACCTAATGAAAGTATAAGGCTTTTGTTCAGTTATTTGCTTATTTTTCAGTTATGCAATTCTCCTTGGTTAAGTGGGGCTGATTTTCATAATAACTATAGTTATTAATGCAGATTCTTTTACAGGCAGTCCTCGACTTTATGACATTTGAGTTGTGACAAACGGCACTTACGATGCTTCTGCATTGACACCCTGATTCGACTTACAACTATAGGTTTCGAGTTTACGCTGCTCGATCGCACAATGGAGTAGATTGTGGTTCCAAGTTCCGACATTCCAAGTTCCGACACAATTGTAAGGAACCAATTGTGTGATAAGTATGAGGACTGTCTTTAGTCTGCAGTTAGCCAATCAGAACACTGTGATTTGGATGACAACAGTTACTTAAATATGAATTTGAGGGTGCTCCCTGTTTTTCAAGTAAATAAACAAACTCCGCTGCTAAAGGTCAAGGTTTTTATAGAACATAAATTCTAAGGCTGAAACACTAATTCTTAGTCCAGGATATAGTTATTACTGAGTTAATGGGATACAACCTCTAATTTGAGATTATGCTTCCATATAGAAAAGAGCATAACATACTTTCAGTCTAAACACTTTTATTCTTAGATGAAATTTTCCCAGGAAGGTTCAGAATTGGGTCAAGGAGGCACTCCCAGGTAGGAGCCGATTAAGTGCAACTGAGCCTAATTAGGCAAAGTGCCTTAAAGAGGGGGTGATTCACTTTCACTTGAGAGAGATGGATGGGTGTGGGTTACTACTCAGAAGCCTGGACAGGAACTTGGGGAGTTATAAGGACTGCTCTGTTTGTATAATTTGTGTTGGAGTTTCCTGACAAACTATATGGAAGGACCAAAGCCAGAGAGTCTTGCCAAATTTGTGATGTTTTGGTAAAACCAGAACTCTTGAAACAGTCTCAAAATCCCACACATGAGTTTTGCACTTTTTCTTAATTATATTTGTCTAGCTGATCAGATCCAGCCTGGTGGCATTGTTCCTTAGACAAAGCTATCAGGTCTTGACGGTTTTTAGAAGTTTGTTGGTCAGGTATGACTTTATTTCTTGCTTCTGTCTGCTCTGAGTACCTATTTCACATGTCTTTTTTAACACTCTGTTACTCCTTGTTCTAGAAAATCTGTAGCTTGCTGGCAGAAACAGCACATGGATGTCCAGAGAATCCTATCTGTCTTTCTGCCTTAAAAATTGATAGGCATTCCCATGTCTAATCAGACCATACTTCAGAGGAAAGTGTAAATTTTCCCCGTCAGTAAGCTATTATGTCAAGTGCTGATGGTCTCCCAAAGAAGCCATCTATTCCATCTTGGTAGGAGACGTGTGGTCGTCTTATGGAGCCTAGTACAAATGAGTCATTATAAAAAATATTTTTAAAGCGCAAAGCCCCACAGGGAATTTTTGAAATTATTACTTATTTCATGTAAGCCTTTTGAGGAGGTGGAATTGATTTAATGCAGAGAATGATTTGTGCATAATCAAATTACATATCTGAGGAGCAAACTTTCCTTTTCTATGCATTCCATTAAATCTCCTGTCTGCTTTTAAACTAAAATCTATCTCTGTAGAAGCTTTAAGAGACAGATACTTTCTACTTAACAGCAGTATAATGAACATCACATCTTTCAAATTCATAGAGTTGCTTAAGCTTGGACAGAATTATTTGTTGTTCTGAGTTCAACTGAACACCTTTAAGCTGCTTCAAAGTAACAGTCATTGAATGAACGGTGAAAGGTTTAAAAGTAATGATGTCAAGAAATTTTATATCAAAATACCCTTAATGAGTGAATTGATGCTATCTGAAATCCAGGAAACTTCTTTTAGAAAGGCAAATGATTTCACTGATATTGGACCTTTCATTTCTTAAGAACATTTACATTGAGATAGAATCCTGTTCTTTCCCTCACTGGCTTGTCTAAGTGCATGGGTATTGGGAAAACAAGCATTAGTGATAACTGCTTGTATAAAGGAAGAACCAGTGCTGACATGAGAGTTGAATTCATTGTCTGCTTCTGTTCTGGAATTTTTGAGAAACATAAAAGAAAAATTACTGCTCTAGAATAATATGCTTGTCACTTTAGGAAGTCTTATTTGGAAAGCCGTAATTTTAACTTCACAATAGATCTGTGTGACTCTAAGGTAATTAGGTATTTGGACTGTAAACTCTTCAG
Organism: Chrysemys picta bellii; assembly: GCF_011386835.1. Classification (NCBI taxonomy): domain Eukaryota; kingdom Metazoa; phylum Chordata; order Testudines; family Emydidae; genus Chrysemys; species Chrysemys picta. The sequence goes on from NC_088798.1 coordinate 85,406,605, forward strand.
GGCAGGGATTGTCTCTTTGTACATGTACAGGGCCTAGGACTGCCAACTTTCTAATCGCACAATACCAAATGCCGCTTCTCCAAGGCCCCTATGCCCCCTCCCTTCATTGCCCACTCTGCCCCACCCTCCGTCACTTTCACTGGGCTGGGGCAGGTGGTTGGAGTGTGGGAGGGGGGTGCGGGCTCTAGGTGGGGCCAGAAATGAGGGGTTCAGGGTCCGGGAAAGGTGTCTGGGCTGGGGCAGGGGGTTGGGAAGCAGGGGTAGGGGGGTGGTGAGGACTCCGGCTGGGGGTGCAGGGCTCCAGCTGGGGGTGTGGGCTCTGGGGTTGGGCTGAGGATGATGGGTTTGGGGTGCAGGTTGGGACTCTGGGCTGGGGGATGGGGTGCGGGGTCCCAGCGTTGCTTACTGTGGCTCCCAGGAAGTGTCCTCCAGGTCCCTGAAGTCGCTAGGCACCTGGGGAGCCAGAATGCTCACTGCTGCTGGTGCCAGGCCCCCAACTAGACCCCAGGCCCGTCCCCCAGGCCCGTCCAGAGCTGTCCCGTCCATAGGATGGACCAGGGCAACTGCCCCAGCCCCTGCGCTTTGGGGAGCCCCATGCTTCACAATAATGGGGGGTTAGCGGGGGGCCTGGTGCCGGCAGCAGTGAGCGACCCGGCCCCAGCCTGCCCCTGCTCTGCCCCCTCCCCCACCCCCATTACACCCCTTCTCCCAAGCCCACGCCCCACCTCTTTCTGGCTTCTGCCCCCTCCCCTGAGCAACACCGGGAGCCGGCGAAGTGGAGTGGGCTGGGGCTGGTTTGCTTGCTGCTGCCAGCACCAGGCCCCCGCTAATGCCCCCCAGGCCACCCTGGACCTCACGTTCCCATGAAGCATGGGGCCCCCCCAAAGCACAGTAAGACTAAACATTGGTGGAGCTGGGCCCACATTCCTAAATATTGATGGATCATGGGCACTACAAGCCCATATAACTCGCCACCAATGTTCTTAACCAACAGCCAGACCACATTTACTCTTGTATCACCACATTTTAAAATCTCCTTCAATGGAATCTGTGCACTGAGACAGAATTGCCAATAAATCCCTCAAATTCCTGAACATTTTGAAAATCCTATCTATTTTGAGATTAAGCTCATAACTCTGTGCATTATTCGTACAAGGAATGACCATCATTTTCAGCATCTTAAAGTCTCACACTAATGCATATGCCTTGGAATTCTTAAAGCAAAATACGCAGTTAGGAGCGCCACCAGCTTTTCTGCCACCCTAGGCGGCGGAAGGTCCCGCCACCGAAATACCGCCTCAGTTGCTGCCCCCCAAATTGTAGTGCCCTAGGCGACCGCCGAGGTCGCCTAATGGGTTGCGCTGGCCCTGTACGCAGTTTACTTCAGGGCACTATGTCTGTTGTGATAGCACAAGAGATTATTGCTTAGCAATAAGCAGCATATGTGTATCTTTTTTCAATCAACATTTATCCCGTAGCCATAACAACAAGAGCCTCATTTCATACCATGGCATTTGTGAACCTTTAGAAATAGAGCCCTTTCTCTTAGCCGAGAAATGTAACAGAACATTTTTAAACTCATATTATCTACCTAGCATTTTTCTGGAGATTGTGAAACTGAAAAAAGAGCTTATATGCCTGGGCCAATGTTGTCAAGAATAGGTGTGTGAAGGTAGGCTGCAGTATATCTGCATCTATACATAACTTCAGGCTTTTTTAATTAAAAATTGGGCCTTAAATGTGTGTTGCAATGTTGAAGGAAGAAGGGTTTGTGAATGATACTGGTCCAAATTTAGTTTTGTGTAGGCAGGCAGGTATGCTCCCACAGGGAAAGAATAGAGGGGACCAGAGCATCATCATGAAGGAAAAACCCCTCTGTAGGACTTTCCCATGGATTCTAAGGATTTGGCAAGTTTCACCTCCTGGCTCCTCTTAGGCTATGTCTACACTACCGTGGTAAATCGACCTATGCTATGCAAACTCCAGCTATGTGAATAAGTAACTGGAGTTGACGTACCTTAGGTTGAGTTACCACGGGGTCTACACCCCGGGAGTCGATGGGAGAAACTCTCCCTTCAACTTACCTTACTCTTCTCGGCAGGGGTAGAGTACAGGGGTTGACTAGAGAGCGATCAGCTGTTGATTTGGCGGGTCTTCACTAGACCCGCTAAATCCACTGCTGGTGGATCAATCTCAGAGCATTGATCCCGGCTGTAGTGTAGATGTTGTAGACTAATAGCTAGCTCCCTCCTTCCCCATTGGGAGAGCTATTTGTAGGAAGCTCTGAGAGATGAATATATGGATCTAATCTCACCTAGCATGGCACAAAATATGCTTTTTAGTGTGTTCCCTCTTGGGGTGTGGTATTCCCAGAATTAATATAGAACCACAGATAGATTATTTCTACCACGTGGATCTATGCCTGTAATTATGAGGAAAGCTGCTGGAGCTTTCTTATCTGGTAAGTGACATTCTTGGTTCCCTATGATAGTTAATACAGAGGAGAAATGGGAACAACTACTGTGATCTCAGAGCTTATAATTACAAAAATAAGGAATGTTTCCAAAAAAAACATGCTGTACCATACTGCTACAGAGAGCTAAATCTCCAGGAATTTGGTGTTTCCTGAAAACAATTGATCTCCTACTTATCAAGCCCAAGAGACAAATAAAACTGCTTATATATATTCCTGGTACATTTGCGTGGCACCACTATTGATTGTGTCTTTTCCACCAGCAAAGCATTTTAATCTGCCCTTTTCTTTGTGTATGTGTGTTTTTCCCCCAAGCATTAGACGTAACTTATTTTTGATGCACAAATATGTTACATTAAATAATACATATACTAACACTTAAAATGTTGTGCTCTACAGACTGGCACAGCATCACATTAATGTCTAAATTTCCAAACATGATCACGAATTCTGTGTGCCTCCATTTTGGGGTGCCAAACTCCAAAACCTAGGCCCCACTTGTCAGTGTGGCTGAGCACCCGCAAACCCCATAGACTTCAGTTATAGATGTGTGGGTGCTTAGCACCTCTGAAATAAGGTATCTCAAGGTGAGCATCCAACAATTTTAGGTATCCAGCATTAGAGGATCATGTAAACTTGGGCCCAAATGACTTGCTCAAGGCAACAAAGTGAGCCAGTATCACAGCTAAGATTGTAACGCAAGTCGCTGCCTCTCCTAGCCCCATGCTGAATGAACTATGCCACACTAATGGTTTGCAACTGCAGAAGAAGCCATTTTTGTTCCAGCACTAGAGAAGCCAGAAATCCAATTGCTTCACCAGCCATAACTAAGGCTATGATTTAGTCACAGATATTTTTAGTAAAGTCATGGACAGGTCATGGGCTATAACCAAAAAATCATGACCAGCTGCATTCATGAAGGTCCCGGAAAGTTACGGAATCTGAGACTTCCATGACCTCCGTGAAAGACTCACAGCCTTAGCCATAACTGACTACATGCTGTAGTAGAGCACTAATGAAACCTACTATCCACAGGTACAGATAGGAAAATGTCTGTTCTATTACAACTGATTTAGTACAGGACTTTGTGTATAGGATCAACTGCTCTCTCTCTGTCCTATGTGTAATTCTGTCATCTTTACTAACACCAGTATCTTATAAAAATTCTCAGTTTTATTAAGCACTACTTGTACTTTATTTTAATTTACATACATGCTGCCCTATACTATGTATTTCCATGTATGTATTCATTTCAAAGTATTATCCCTTCTCTAAGAAGAGCATTGAAGGAGCAAGAATGGTTGAGACAAGCTGGGTGAGGCAATATATAGTTTATTGGACCAACATCTGTTGATGAAAGAGACAAACTTTCAAGCACAGATCTGAAGAGAAACAGCTCTGTGTAGCTCGAAAGCGTCTCTCTTTCATCAATAGAAGATATTACCTCACCCACCTGTCTCTCTAATATCCTGGAACTCAACATGGCTACACCAACATTACAAACAAGAACAATTCAGACAGACTTACAGAGTCTGTGTGTGCAACTGTGAGATAAGAATATCAGACACATACATTGGAATCTACTGAAATATTCACCTTGAGGTTATCCTATTATTTGTATTATAGTCACACATGGAAGGCTTCACTCTTGATCCTGTTGTGCTAGACACTGTACGAAGGCAATGTAAAAGACAACTTGTGCCCACTTAGACTCCTAAAGCCGTACACCGGGCACCTTGACAGCACCAAGGAGTGCTTCAACTACAGACTGAGGCTCAGCAAGGGTGGAATGACAGTTCAACGTGCCTTTGTTCATTTGAACAATTGCTGGCGTTGTTTACTTACAAGATTGGACCTCAGTGAGAAAAATATCCCAATGGTTATAGCAGCCTGCTGGATCCTGCATAATATCTGTGAAGCAAAGGGGGAAAAGTTTCTGCCAAGGTGGAGGGTGGAGGTGGAGCAGCTATCTGGTGAATTTGAACAGCCAGATACAAGGGCTATTAGAAGAGCTCAACATGGAGCTATACAGTTCAGGGAGGCTTTGAAAGACCATTTTAATAGTGAGCCAGAATAGTGTTGCTGTAGTGTGCCCCTCTTGGCCTTGCCCTTTTGCAGCCCAGTGGGAATCTTGCAGTGATTGCTGTGTATGTAGGAATATAAAATTGTCCATACTCCAATTAATATTGTTTGTAAATGATGTTTATGGGTTGTGTGATAGAGTGCAGTAACAGGTAACTGGTCACTGTCAGACCTGCTCCGCACCAGCCAACATATGTTGTGAAATAATAAAGATGAATATTGTTCCATACCCCTCCTTTTCTTCCTCAGCCACCTCCTCCTCCTTCTCATTGCTCCTGGTAGGGCCTGTGGCTCTGGCTCCTTGGAAGTATCTGTTGTGCTCTTGAGGGTGCTGGTAGGGTCTGTGCTGAGGAGGGCTTGCAGCTCTTTATAAAAGCAGCAGATCTGTGCCTTGGCACTGGATTGATTGTTGGTCTCCCTGGCCTTCTGGTATGCCTGATGCAGCTCCTTGGTTTTCACGTGGCGCTGCTGCTGGTCCCTGTTGTAGCCATTCTCTCCCCTGAGCAATCTGCTTGTAAATGTTCACATTTCTACAGCTGCATTGACGCTGTGCCTGCACAGACTCTTCTCCTCACAGGCACAGGAGATCCTATATCTCCTGTCTACTCTGGGCAGTAGCGCTTCTGGAGCACATAGCCAGCATGGTTAACTGGGCAGTTACACTCAACAATGGAGAGTTACTAGGTGTGCACACCAAGCTGGGAAACCAGGAAAAGGAATTTCAAAAATGTGCAGGGCTTTAAAGGGGGGCAGGCTTCCTGTCTACATGGACAGTAGAGTTCACAATGGTGACTAGAGTGATCAGTGTGGGGCATTGTGGGACAGCTGCTGGAGGCTAGTAATGGCTCTCACTGTGTTGACCTAACTACATTGACCGTGACTCAACGCTGCTTGGGGAGGTGGTGTTATTTAGTCAGCGTAGCGGGGGACTTATGTTAGCAGAATCCAAATTTAAGTGAAGACACAGCCACAGCTAGGTTGGTGTAAACTGCCTTTCATCGACCTAACTGTGTAGTGTAGACCAGTGGTTTTCAAACTTTTTTTATGGAGACCCAGTTGAAGAAAATTTTCGATGCCCATGACCCAACGGAGCTGGGGACAAGGGGTTTTGGGTGTGGGAGGGGCTCAGGCCTGGGGCAGAGGGTTGGGGTGTGGGGGTGAGGGCTGCAGGGTGGGGCTGGGAATGAGGGGTTCAGGGTATGGGAGGGGGGTCTGGACTGGAGCAGGAGGTTGGGATGCAGGAGGGGGTCAGGGCTCTGGGCTGGGGGTGCAGGCTCTGGGGTGGGGCTGGGGATGAGCAGGAAAGGGCTCCAGGTTTGGGGGGGCTCAGGGCTGGGGCAGGGGATTCGGGTATGGGGATGGGGTACGGGGTTACCTCGGGTGGCTCCCAGGCAGCGGCACAGTGGGGGTGCTAAGGCAGGCTTCCTGCCTGTCCTGGCACCGCGGACTGTGCTGCACCCCAGAAGCAGTCAGCAGCAGGTCTGGCTCATAGGCAGAGGCACACAAGTGGCTCCGTATGGCTCTCGCCTGCAGGCAGTGTCCCCCCAGCTCCCATTGGCTGAGAACTGACCAATGGGAGTACGGAGCCAGTGCTTGGAGCAGGGGCAGCGCAAGGAGCCCTGTTGACCCCCCACCTAGGAGCCGGATCTACTCCTGGCTGCTTCCAGGGTGCAGCGGTGTATGGGAAAAGATAGGGACTAGCCTGCCTTAGCCAGGCAGCACTGCCGACGGGATTTTTAACAGCCTGGTCGGCGGTGCTGACCAGAGCCACCGTGACCCAGTGCCTTACATTCTGTGACCAGTATTGGGTTGTGACCCACAGTTTGAAAACCACTGGTGTAGACCAGGCCTGAGGCACACAGCTATACTTACATCTATTCTTTGGGATTAGTAACACCTCATCAGCCCGACTGCACGTGAGTTCTTTCTTCCACTAAGTCTTCCAATTTATTCAAATAACTTCGCTCTGTGACTCCTAAAACTAGTCTAACCTTTTGCCTTCAACTTGGTTCTTAAACTGTTCAATTCAGCTATTTGCCTAAGTTCTTTCCTGACGTATTTTTACCCCTACCATGACCTCCACCATTACTTTTGTCAAACTGATTCACCCTACAGCAGCTGCTCCATTGCTTCAAGAATATTCTACTTTTATAGTTTTTTTGTTCAATGATAGTGACTTTTAAATCTGTAATAGAATGACCAGGGAGATTGAAGTGTTCACTTACTGGCTTATGTATGTAAAAAAACTTCAGAAACAGACTTCAAAGAGAAACAGCAGAACTAAAATTCATTTGCAAATTCAACACCATTAATCTGGGTTTGAATAGGGACTGGGAGTGGCTGGCTCATTACAGAAGCAGCTTTTTCTCTCCTGGAATTGACACCTCCTCATCTATTATTGGGAGTGGACTACATCCACCCTGATTGAATTGGCCCTGTCAACACTGGTTCTCCACTTGCGAAGAAACTCCCTGCTCTCCATGTGTCAGTACATAATGCCTGCATCTGTAACTTTCACTCTATGCATCCGAAGAAGTGAGGTTTTTACTCACGAAAGCTTATGCCCAAATAAATCTGTTAGGCCTGGTCTACACTACGGGTTTAGGTCGACTTTAGCAGCGTTAAACCGAATTAAGCCTGGACACGTCCACACAACGAGGCCCTTTCTTTCGACTTAAAGGGCCCTTTAAACCGGTTTCTTTACACCACCTCCGACGAGGGGATTAGTGATAAAACCGGCCTTTGCGGGTCGGAATTGGGGTAGTGTGGACGGAATTCGATGTTATTGGCCTCCGGGAGCTATCCCACAGTGCTTCATTGTGACCGCTCTGGACAGCGCTCTCAACTCAGATGCACTGACCAGGTAGACAGGAAAAGACCCGCGAAGGTTTGAATTTCATTTCCTGTTTGCCCAGCGTGGAGAGCACAGGTGACCACGCAGAGCTCATCAGCACAGGTAACCGTCATGGAGTCCTCCCAGGATCGCAAAAGAGCTCCAGCATGGACCGAACGGGAGGTACGAGATCTGCTCGCCATATGGGGAGATGAAGCAGTGATAGCTGAACTCCGTAGCAGTAAAAGAAATGGAAAAGTATTAGAAAAGATCTCCAAGGCCATGAAGGACCGAGGCCATAACAGGGACACACAGCAGTGCCGCGTGAAAATTAAGGAGCTACGGCAAGCCTATCACAAAGCCAGAGAAGCAAACGGAAGGTCCGGGGCAGAGCCGCAAACTTGCCGCTACTACGCGGAGCTGCATGCGATCCTAGGGGGTGCAGCCACCACTACCCCAACCGTGTGCTATGACTCTCTCACTGGAGAAACACACAGGGAAGACGGTTCGGGGAACGAGGAAGATGACGATGGAGGTACTGTAGGTAGCTCACAGCAGCAAGGAAGCGGAGAAACCGTTTTCCCCAACAGCCAGGATATGTTTGTGACCCTGGACCTGGAACCAGTAACCCCCGAACTCACCCAAGACCCTCAGGGCACACAGGAGACCTCTGGTGAGTGTAACTTTGTAAATATTTGTAAACATTACAAAAAAAAGCAAGCAAGTCTGTTAACGTGTATGGGGATGGAGCGGAAATCCTCCAGGGACATCTCCAGAAAGCTCTCCTGGTTGAAATGGGGTGATTTTATTAAGGGGGACATTCAGAGGCGCCCGTTCCTGCTATTCTGACCAGAAATGTTCCCCGCTGTTAACCACGCGGTGGGGGGGAGGGGTGAAGTGATCATCCCAGAGAATCGTGTGTGTGTGTGTGTGGGGGGGGGTTTACTTGTGTTTGTGCCGCATGTTAACCGGGAAACCGCAGCCCCCTCCTTTTACATTGAAACCCCATTTTAAATGGACAACCCAATTCATCCTTGATATGGGAAATGCGCTGCTGTTTGCAACCTTTCCCGCATGTTAAGAAGGTTAAAAAAGCCAAAACACTGTGGCCTACGATGGCTGCCTGCAAGCCGAAATATGCGACCTTGTAATGAAAGAGTGTACCCATTGTTCCCTAAAATGTGTCTTTTTTAACCACCTCTCCCTTCTCCTCCACCAGCTGCAAATGTTTCTCCTTCGCAGAGGCTCGTGAACATTAGAAAGAGAAAACGTAAGACGAGGGACGAGATGTTCACGGAGCTGCAGATGTCCTCCCACGCTGATAGAGCACAGCAGAATGCGTGGAGGCAGTCAATGTCGGAGATGAGAAAAGCCCAACATGAACGAGAGGAGAGGTGGCGGGCTGAAGACGATAGGTGGCGTCAGCTTGCAGACAGACGGCAAGAGGCAATGCTCCGTCTGCTGGAGCATCAAAGTGATATGCTCGAGCGTATGGTTGAGTTGCAGGAAAGGCAGCAGGAGCAGAGACCGCCGCTACAGCCCCTGTGTAACCAACAGCCCTCCTCCCCAAGTTCCATAGCCTCCTCACCCAGACGCCCAAGAACACGGTGGGGGGGCCTCCGTCCACCCAGTCACTCCACCCCAGATGATCGCCCAAGCATCAGAAGGCTGGGCTTCAATAAGAGTTAAAGTTTTAAAATGCAGTATGTCCTTTTCCATCCCTCCTCCCCCACCCATCCCAGCTACCTTGGCAATTATCCCCCTACCTCGGTAAGGAACTAATAAAGAATGCATGAATGTGAAAAAACAATGACTTTATTGCCTCTGCAAGCGGGAGGGGAGGGGAGGGTGGGGTGGGGTGGTTGGTTTACAGGGAAGTAGAGTGAACCGGGTCGGGGGGGGGGGTTGGAGGGTTCATCAAGGAGAAACAAACAGAAGTTTCACACAGTAGCCTGGCCAGTCACAAAACTCGTTTTCAAAGCTTCTCTTATGCGCACCGCGCCCTGCTGTGCTCCTCTAACCGCCCTGGTGTCTGGCTGCGCGTAATCAGCGGCCAGGCGAGTTGCCTCAACCTCCCACCCCGCCATAAAGGTCTCCCCCTTACTCTCACAGATATTGTGGAGCGCACAGCAAGCAGCAATAACAATGGGGATATTCTTTTCGCTGAGGTCTGAGCGAGTCAGTAAGCTGCGCCAGCGCGCTTTTAAACGTCCAAATGCACATTCCACCACCATTCGGCACTTGCTCAGCCTGTAGTTGAACAGGTCCTGACTCCTGTCCAGGCTGCCTGTGTATGGCTTCATGAGCCATGGCATTAAGGGGTAGGCTGGGTCCCCAAGGATCACGATAGGCATTTCAACATCCCCAATGGTCACTTTCTGGTCCGGGAAGAAAGTCCCTTCCTCCAGCTTTCGAAACAGAGCAGAGTTCCTGAAGACGCGAGCATCATGTACCTTTCCCGGCCATCCCACGTTGATGTTGGTGAAACGTCCCTTGTGATCCACCAGGGCTTGCAGCAGCATTGAAAAGTACCCCTTGTGGTTTACGTAGTCGGTGGCTTGGTGCTCTGGTGACAAGATAGGGATATGGGTTCCGTCTATGGCCCCGCCACAGTTTGGGAATCCCATTTCAGCAAAACCATCCACTATTGACTGCACGTTGCCCAGAGTCACTACCCTTGCTATCACCAGGTCTTTCATTGCCCTGGCAAATTGGATCACAGCAGCCCCCACAGTAGATTTGCCCACTCCAAATTGATTCCCGACTGACCGGTAGCTGTCTGGCGTTGCAAGCTTCCACAGGGCTATCGCCACTCGCTTCTCAACTGTGAGGGCTGCTCTCATCTTGGTATCCTGGCGTTTCAGGGCAGGGGAAAGCAAGTCACAAAGTTCCATGAAAGTGCCCTTACGCATGCGAAAGTTTCGCAGCCACTGGGAATCGTCCCATACCTGCAGCACGATGCGGTCCCACCAGTCTGTGCTTGTTTCCCGGGCCCAGAATCGGCGTTCCACGGTATCAACCTGCCCCAGTAACACCATGATTTCCACATTGCTGGGGCCTGTGCCTTGTGAGAGGTCTATGGCCATGTCAATTTCCTCATCACTCTCATCGCCGCGCTGCAATCGCCTCCTCGCCTGGTCCGGGTTTCGCCTTGGCATGTTCTGGCTCTGCATATACTCCAGGACAATGCGCGTGGTGTTCATAGTGCTCATAATTGCCGCGGTGATCTGAGCGGGCTCCATGATCCCAGTGCTAGCTATGGCGCCTGGTCAGAAAAAAAGGCGCGAAAGTAGTATCTGATGGACCAGGAGAAGGAGGGCGGGAGGGAGGGAGGGAGGGAGGGAGGGCCGAGTGACGACATGGCGTACAGGTACAGGAACAGGGAGAAACACAAACAACTGTCACACAGAATGGTGCCCCCAAAGATTAAACTGGAAACCCTGGGCTTAGCAGGCCGTTGATTTCACGGAGGAAGGGGAAGCAAATGAACACAGAACAAATCTATTTTTTACATCTTAAGGTGGCAGCCGACGCTGCAGCATGAGTGACAGCCATACCAATATGACGACGACGGGTACCAATCATAAAATACCATCATCTGCCAAAAGGCAAGGGGCTGCTGCTGTGTAGCAATGCAGCCCCACGTCTGCCAGCCCCACGTCCGCCAGCACCCAGCATCGCCCTCGGCCTCTTCTGGGTGCTTAGCAGACAATACTGGGCAATTGGCAGAAAATAGTATATTATGACTGGTAACCGTCATCATCAAAACAGTAGCATGTCTGCCCAGGTGGCCATGATTGACAGCCATACCAGTATGACGACGATGGGTACCAGTCATAATATACCATCGCCTGGAAGGGGCTGGTGCAATGCAGCACTACGGCTGCCAGCCCCACGGCTATCACTCATGCTACACTGTCTACCGCCAAAAGGCAGTTAGCAGCTGCTGCTGTGTAGCAATGCAGTCCCACGTCTGCCGGCACCCAGAGGACATATGGTGACGGTGAGCTCAGCTGAGCTGAGCGGGCTCCATGCTTGCCGTGGTATGTTGTCTGCACAGGTAACCCAGGTAAATAGGCGCGAATCTATTGTCTGCCATTGCTGTGATGAGGGGGGAGGGGCCTGACGACATGTACCCAGAACCGCCCGCGACACTGTTTTGCATCATCCGGGCATTGGGATCTCAACCCAGAATTCAAAGAAAAGGCGCGAACCGCTTCTCGGCTCGAGCTGTGGCGCAAACGTAGTATCTGACGGACTAGGGGAAGGAGGGAGGGGGGCCGAGTGACGACATGGCGTACAGGCACAGGGAATTAAAATAAAGAACGGTGGCTGTGCATCAGGGAGAGACACAAACAACTGTCACAGAGTGGTCCCCCCCAAAGATTAAACTGAAAACCATGGGTTTAGCAGGCCGTTGATTTGACGGAGGGAGGGGGAAGCAAATGAATACAGAGAAAATCTATTTTTTTACATCTTAAGACTACGGTGCAGTGTGACTGATAGCCCTCGGCATCTTTCTGGGTGCTTGGCAGCAAATACGGGGCAGTGTATGACGATGGTCTTCAGGCCTATTGCACAATCGGCTGCTCGGGGAAGACTCTGCTAACGTGCGATGACCCGACTTGTAATAGGCCGGCTAACAGTCATAATACACCATTTACTGCCAAAAGGCAAGCCCCACGGCTGCCAGCACCCAGATCGCCGATGAAGGCTACCAGTCTACTGCACCGTCTACCGCCAAAAGGCAGTTAGCAGCTGCTGCTGTGTAGCAATGCAGTCCCACGTCTGCCGGCACCAAGAGGACATATGGTGACGGTGAGCTCAGCTGTGCTGAGCGGGCTCCATGTTGTCTGCACAGGTAACCCAGGTAACCCAGATAAAAAGGCGTGAATCTATTGTCTGCCGTTGCTGTGACGGGGGAGGGAGGGGCCTGACGACATGTACCCAGAACCGCCCGCGACACTGTTTTGCATCATCCGGGCATTGGGATCTCAACCCAGAATTCCAAGGGGCGGCGGAGACTGCGGGAACTGTGGGATAGCTGTGGGATAGCTACCCATAGTGCAATGCTCCGGAAGTCGACGCTAGCCTCGTACTGTGGACGCGGTCTGCCGACTAGAGCACCTAGAGCATTTTATGTGTGGACATACACAATCGGCTGTATACAACCGATTTCAATAAAACCGGCTTCTATAAATTCGAACTAATTTCGTAGTGTAGACATACCCTTAGTCTTTAAGGTGCCACCAGACTCTTTGTTGTTTTTGTAGATACAGACTAACACGGCTACCCCCTGATACTTCAAGAATATTAAGCATTCTCATTACCTTAATAATTTCTGTCTTTGAATCCAATGCCTGGACATTCAGACCTAGTGAAGCTTGCATTGCTTCATTCTTGGAAGTAAAGCCTACTTGAATTTCCCATGCTGAGATTGCCTGCTGAGACTATATGGGTGGAAGGGAAGCAGGCCTAGTGCACTCAGGTGCTTGCTGTGCTGAAGCATGTGGTTTTAAAAATGTATTTTTCCCAGTTTTGAAATGATTTAAAATTCTGTCCCAATAGCTGCTTCTATTTCTGTTTCCTCGCTCTCCGATTATGTCAATAAGTCCATGTAAGAGAGGACACTTATCAAATGTTGTCAGCACTTTCCCATGCTGAGTTCTTTCTTGCTGTGTCAGATCCATGAAGTAGCAAGTCCATGACATCCCCCACATTTCCTTTAAATGTAAAGAAACACTTTCCCCCTGTATTAAAAAACTGCTCAGGGATAACATAGGGGCTGTAACAAGATGAACATACAATCAACAAAATAATGAAATGATATCCTAGTATCTAGTTGGCATTTTATTAGTGTCATGTAGTGTGTCATGATTGGCACCCTTAATCTCTAAAGCATCAGTTCATGTCCACACCCAATGTCATTACTATCTGGCAATCATATCATGCATCGATAGGAGGAACCTATTGTGTGAAAGCTAAACAAGTGTTAAAGAATAAATAAGCAGTTTTATTGGTGGAAGAAGTGATCACTTATCTTGGTTAGGCCCTGAAGCACACTTATAGGCTACTGGGGCAATAACAATGCTCCCCAGTCATCCAAGATTATTCTTGATAGCTTGCATCAGAAGCCAAAAACACTACAGGTAGCTATGAAGTCTTCTAGATATAGTTACATAATGCTAACTAAAAATCCCCAAGCAAATTCAAGTTTAAGAAGTTTCTAAAGGCCCTGGGAAAAGTGGCAACTCTCCTGTCAACCCAGAATTTTGTCTTTTCATTTTTCTCTAGTGATGACTCAGCAGCATTCATTGTTTCATTGGGAAAGAGGGTGATGCTTTCATGAGCAACACATACCCAAGTGGCACTGTGTTGCCATGAGAACAAAGAGGTTTGAAATCAGTAAACATCTCTCAGAGTTCTCTTTCTATAACTCATCTTCCCAATAAAATCTTGTCTGTATCAAAGTGTCTGTCGCATGGATCACATGTTGGGGTGAACTTTCAGAGCAGCACTCAGGGGGTTAATCATATAGTTCTTGTTAATGGGAGTTTTGCCAGAACCACTTGCTAATATAGGTATCCTGCTCTCGCCAGTGCTGGATACTATATGTAGGTTCAGAATAAAGGTTGTCTGAAATGTTTTTGGTCACAATTACTAAACTAAAAGCACTTCGAATCATTTTCATGAACCACACTTGAATTGATCATGCCACAAGCATTGAACAAATCAGGGACTGCTCCATGCCTTTGTTTCTATAAATATGTTTACTAGTATTTACCTACCTTACAGGGTGTTGTGAGGTTTAATGTTTGTAAAGCATGTTGAGATGCTCCCATGAAACCTATTATCCAACTGCAAACTATTATTCACTGAAATGTTTATGCAGAATGTTAAAAAGTCTCAGGAGCAGGAATTTCTGAACTTCCTCCTTATTGAAAATAATAGAAAATTACCTTTCTTGGGTTTAAAATACTTGCCTTTGTAACTTCTCCTTAGAGAGGCAAGGTGGGTGAGGTAATCTCTTTTATTGGACCAAATTCTGTTTGGCTAGAGAAACAAGCTTTTGAGCCACACAGAGCTCTTCTTCAGGCCTGGGAAAGATACTCCCAGTTTCACAGCAAAATGCAAGGTGGAACAGATTGTTTAGCATAAGTAGTTAGGATATATAGTAAGGGATCATTCAAGGTAGAATGGCCCGTTAATACCTCTGCAGTCATGGGACAAAATGAGAGGGTTAGTGGGTAACAGACTGTTGTAATAAGCCATAAATCTAGTATCTCTGTTCAGTCCATGATTTTTAGTATTTATTAGAGTAATGAATTTAAGCTCCAGGCTCATATTTTGAAAGTGTGCAGGTTTCCTTTGAAGATGTGGACTCATCGATCACTCTATATCTAACCTCTTTGTGAAAAGTGTTCACCCACAGGTCATAAAGTAGTTTGTCTTTTATCATTTTCCTGTGTAAGTTCACTAGAGAGCATAGTGATTGTCTGATTGTACCCACATAGTTGTTATTGGGGCATTTAGTGCACTGGACCACGTGTTGTGATAGGCATGATCTTGAAAGGCGTGTTGTTGGTGTGTTGATCATTGTAGCAGTGAAGATATGTTGCAGGTTATGCATCTGTTGTTCTGTCAGGGTTTGGTGCCGCTTTGAGTTGAAATGTCCTGGCCTGTGACTACCTTGTCTCTCTAATATCCTGGGAGCCACACAGCTACAACTATACTGCATACAACTTCTCCGTGGCATTTGTCATTCTAACTGTAGATGGCAGCCTTGTTCCAGCATTCAGGTTGTTGCTAGTGCTGTGAGAAATCAATCTAAATTCAGCAGAAGAGTTTAACAAAGATTGCTCTCTTGTACTTTTCTAGCCCACGTACAGATTTGACATCTACTTCTTTGGAGTTATTCCATAAATTGTGGCAATAGCAGCATCAGAAACTTTTAAGATGGGATCTAAAGGCATATGGCAGGGCTTTAATTAATCCATTGGCAAATCATTTCCTGACTCTTGAGTCCATTAATTTTTGAGGTGTTTCCATTATTACTAATGGATTGTTGACATCTGTTAGAATTCAGAAGGCCCTGTAAGTGCTCTTGCTTGGGATGCTTGGCTAATATTGTGTATCCCAAGGTACTGAAAGAATTTACAGCATTTTGGAGCTACAGTATCTTTGGTACACAAAATAATAGAGGTAACTAATTAACTTCATAGATACCATAAATAATGAAAATTCCATTTTTGGAAATTATTTGTTCTACTCTTATTTGCCAATGCAAAATAGTAGATACTCTCAGTATGCCATATGAAGTTCCTAATACTGTAGAATTTAGGTGCACTACATTGAATTTTATGTCCTTCTCTGAAGCACTGGGCATTGGTCACTGTCAGAGGCAGGATTCTAGTCTAGATTAAATACTGGATCATTCAAGTAAGGTGGAAATTATGAAATCAAATATCCTCTCCAAAGGCTCAGGTGTAACAAGCTTTACAGAGATGTCAGCTGCTGGTGTGTGCGTGTGTGTGTATTTAAGATGTTCATCAGTGTTCTAATGGTCCAAAACATTCCAGCAACATTACTGAATGCTGCAGTATTTGGGACAATTTCTTTGATATATTTCTATATGGGAATTTCAAACAATGGACCAATGAAGAAGAGGTTTACTTTTAAGTACAACTGGAGCAGGATCACACCCAGGGAATATATGGGGTCGGGGGGTGAGGAGGGGGAGAGAATTCTACTTCCTCTTTGGGTTTAATACTGCTTCACTTATTTCCTTTTGTTCATGGAATTTCTGTGTGGTTTGGTGTGTGTGTGTTTTTTTAACATGAGTAACACCACACATTTGAGCACATGGGTATGGCTATTTCCAGCCCACCTGTGTTATCTAAATGTATTGTTTAAAAAGCATCAATTTTCCTGACAAAGTACACACAGACCAAGGGCAGTAAATGTAATAATTGAGGGGAAGAGGTAAATTAGTCTCATAGTGTACTGTCAAGAATTCAGAGCAAGACAAACACACTGCAGTATCTTTCTTCCTTACCATTCGTGTTCTCAGCATAACCTACTTTACTTGCTTTGGTATCTCCTTGGAGAATTCCCCTTTCTGTGAAAACCCTGAAGCCTGCAGTACCTAGCAGAAAACAGGCCAATCAATATTTGTGCTGCAGATGAAAAGATGCAACTTCTTTAAAGTGCATCTCTTAGGTGGACACTACCAAAAAGTCCTCATGTTTTTGTTTCCTCCCTCTGGTCTCTGCATATTTATTTCTGAAGAGGTAGAATGCTGTGAATGTTCCATGCGGAAAGATGGGTTGTTTTTGTTGTTGTTTGTTTGTCTCTGACTCTTTCCCCGTGATTATGAGTTTATGTAACTTAATATAAATGTATTCAACTAATTTTAGGACTTTGTGGGAAGTAAATTAATAATGCAGTATTGCTTAAATAAAGGGGAAGAGGTAGTGTGGGCCTGTGGCAGGGTGAGGTGGGGACAGGAACCAAATAACAGCTGCATGGGTGCTGGAACAATTTGTATAGTAGGGGTGCTGAGATCCATTGAACCAAATTGTAAACCCTGTATATGATGGAAACCACTTCAAGGGGATGCAGCAGCTCCACCCCCCCAGTACTTCTAGTTCCAGCACCTATGATTAGCTGAAGACCTGACTATTTATCTTGATGTTTTTCAGGTATAGACATTACTGTAGTCGTATGACCGATCTGCTAAGCAGATCCCTCACAAGCCCCATCAGCTCCCATTCTTCTGGCTAAGCAGGCACTATATTTCCCATCTGCTCCCTCCCCACTGCACTTCCCTTTCCCTTGTCCAAGTAAGGCAAAGGGCTCTGAACTAGAAAGAGGCTGGTCTCTGTTGGAAGCATTACCCTCATGGTTAACTTGGTGTTGCAAAGCCAGATGCAGAGTGTCATCCACAGGAACTGTGTGGACAGAGCTGTGTGTGGGGCAGGCTGTGACTACTGGACATAACAGCTGTGTGCAGATCTGTGTTGAACTTATGGGGGAGCATCAGTGACTGGGCAGGGAGCCAGTGCAGAGGAGGACCAATGAGAGACACTAACTGAGCCTGGCCTGGAAACCCAAAAGCTCCTATTTCCTTGAATGGAGCTTGGACTGAAGTGGTCACTCCAGGCACTAGACTTGAAGAGCCCTGACACTTGATTGGATTGCCCCTGGGACCCAAATGATTACTGATATTGCTTACTTTGAACCGTAACCATTAAGCCTCTGTACCTAGGATATTTGCAACCTTTCTGTTTCTTGCCAGCCCTTTCCCTTAGCCATGTGTTTGAGTGGTTATTGGAACCCATCAGGGCTAGCATCTACAAGGCCTACCTGCTGAGCACCTACAATGGTTGCCTCTGAGTTGCGATACACCTGGCATACTACTGGTATCTTAGGGATTTGGTGTACTTCAGCACTGAAGTACCAATAATTAGATGGTTATCACACTATTCCCATGTAGACCCCAACAGAATTAAATGGGGAATTTAAGACTAATTGCAGCAGTCTGTTCTGTATTTCTTATTTAGCCCCTTATCTTAGAAGCTAGGAACAACAGTTTTAAGGGATTGTTTAGATTGTAAATTCCATGAGGCAGGGACTGTTTTGTTTTGTTTGTTTTTTACAGGTTCCAGCACAAGCCTGATTGGGGCCTGTGAGTGCTATATGTAATTTAAAAAAATCCTAATAACTAAGATGACTTATTGTATTTTTGTTTGTTGCTACTCTGTAGGCCAGAGGCAGTGGTGACATTATGAATTACATAGAATTGGATGAATCCAAAGCATCACAGTAGTAAGCAGTTACTTAAATATATTAGGGAAGTCTAAGACATAAACCCGAGTCCAAATAGATACCCAACTGTCAGAACTGTGGTTTTTGCTCCTCATACAATATGAATTACTGTGATTATCTTATGTCTTTTTGTCTTCATCTTTGTTACCATGTGAAACATGTTGCACTGACCTCCATTCACAGGAACCTGCTAGTCGTTAGATATTTCCCCCGCCCCGCAAATGGAAACCGGTCTTTTTAGGTGGGGGAAAATGTCAGGAAGGCATTAAAGGCACTTTAAATGGATAAGTGAATAAGTGACTGCAAAGTCAGATATTTTGAGTCAGTTATTTCCCCTTACATATCTCTTGTGTGACACCAGAATTTTAAGCCAAGTTTTGCCTCAGATGAGGGGTGAAATCCAGGTTCCATTGAAGTCAATAGCAAAATTCCTATTGATTTGAAGTGGGCTTGGATGTCACCCATGATATATTATTTACTTTCTAGAACATGTTATAGCTGTGTTGGGAAACATGGCACCAGTAAAGGGAGTGGTCAAGAAACTTACAGATTGCAGTATTCATGAAATGGCTCAGAGAACAGAATGTGGTATATGTTTGGTGATGAGGCTTGATGCCTGTCTTAAAGGAAACATTGAATCTATCTTTCCACTGAATTTCAGCATGATCTCTGGAAGGCTTGCCTTCACAACTAGTTAACACCAACTGCTCTAGTATATTACTCTTTTGCAACATCCCAAACACAGCTTGGAAAGGGCAATCTTATCCTGGTTCAGACTCTGTTTAAAACAAATAAAATTATTGGAAGGGAAAATGCAATGTGCTTGTTTGGGACTCAACCACACAGTATAGTGCCTACCATTGACATTTTTCCAGTGCTGACTCCTGTAGCAGCACAATTACTTAGAGAGAGCGAGCAAGAGAGAGCACTGAAAGATTATAGAGTCTGAACCTGCAAGTAGACCTATAGATTTCAGTGGGACTACTTAAATGGTAAGGTACTATTCGATGGAAGGGAGTAGAATCTGGGCCTTACAGTAAGTATTATGCCTAATAGTAAATGGTTGTGAGATAGGGCCTATATTTTGGTGTTAAGAATATTTTTATTTAGAAGAATTGAATTTTATATATAGGTGTGAGGAGAGGGGAAGGAGGGAAGGGAACTCTCTGGCCTGAGTCTCTGAGATCAGTCTCATTAAGCCATTCAAAGGGGCCAGAATCCGACCATAACTAGCCAATAGGAGGTTGGCCACAGGAGAAAATTTGACCATTTCAGAAGTTTCTGTCAATGACCCAGACTGCAGTGTTCTTTCAAATAGCCCAAAGCTGTGTGATTAGCAGACACTGACATTGTGATTACAGAACAAAAACAGAGGCAGCAGAATTCATTTGTACCTTGACCACCATTGAGCTAACATTAAATGTGTGAAGTAGCTTTTCTTCAGTCGATATTGGCAACACTGTGTTGTTATAATGGGATTGTCGGCTCTGCTTCACTTTTGTTAGAGGAACTGGAAGGGCTGGGGGGAAGCTATCTAAATTACATGGTTATGAATTGATCTATGCTTTTTCTGTGTTGAAAAAAAAGCCAGTGAACAAGAAATAAACTGTAATTTAGGTGGTGTCTTGGAATATCACATAGGTCTCAAGGTACAAAAGAAACAGTAAAACATTAAAATTCCATATCCAATTACTGACACTGATCTTATGGGTTTTTACAACCCTTTTACATCAACATGAAAATGTAGGTTACCATGGTCTGGGATATAGCAAATAGGTACATTCCATACTTAAAAAGATTTATTTAAAGCCTCTTAATAATACATTCCCTCAACTATTTTATAGGGAAAAATAACAAATTTTATCCTCCTTATTCTAGACCTAAGTGGGCTGTTTGTTCACTGCCAGAATGCAGCATTACACCAATAGCAAATATCTGGGTTTCAGTGGCTGTTGATTATGTAAGTAAAATTGGCTGATGTATGAAAGAATTAGCCCAATACTGGTGCAAATTCTGTCTTTGAATTTGTAAACACAGTTCCAGTTGAAATCAATGAGATTGCCTGCAGGCATATCCGAGGGCAAGATTTGTTCCCTGTGTGTGCTTTCATCTTGCTTTCTTCTCCATTTCTGTGCTATCAATTAATTTGTTCTTCCTGCTCTCCTGAAGGTTTACCTTTTAAACTTCAATGAAGTTCAGTTATTAGAGAACATTTTTATGCTATGAAGAGGTATAGTTTATTATCCCTTTCTTTATCTTACTAGTGGATCCTAAAGAGAAGATTGATAGGATGGTGAAGAGGTTTGAAAGTGTACTGTCTTACCTAGAGTAATCACATGGTTTCAGGATATTCAATGGAACACAGTTCAGGAGACTTGGAGATAGCCCTGTACCAGGAACGGAAATGATTGAAATGCCGTGTTGCAGTTTTTTTAAAAACTCCATTTTTCTCTCTCCATGTCAATTCTAACTCTTTCTGTTCTATACTTGTATATTCACTTGGTCTCTTTCCTGAATTCTTCCTTCTTATATTTCCACCAACCATTGATATGACATCACCAGGTGCCATTTTGACCGGTCACTGTGACTACTTTGAGTGCTTGTTTACACTTGAAAGAGGAAAAAGGTCAGTCACAAATCTGAGGCCGCAGCCCATCTAACATAAAAATAAACTCACTTTCTCAACTGCAAAACTCTCATAACTATAAATCAATCTGTTGCTTCTTTGAGATTCCTATATAATTTCCTGCGAATATGAACTCAATACTTAAAGTATTAACAGATGCAGACAATCAGAAATAATTATTTCAGTAAATCAAACCTCATGAATATCCATTTTATTCTCTTTAGAAATACTTGCTAGTAAATCTGAATGATCTACATTAAATATAAAATCATATATTGTAAAGGAAGTGTTCTTTACTGTTTTTTTTTATTTGAATAGTTGGGAAAACATCATGCAATAAAGTCTTTCTGCCATTACTGTGCACATAATAATCTGAGGCAACTGATGTTTTCTTTTTAATGTTCCTTGTTTTAAATATCTTTTAGTCCTTTAAACCACAGTTAAGAATAGACTGAGGAAGCTCTAAATAAAGCAGTAGGCCAGATTTTCAGTTGGTGTAAATCAGTGAACCTCCACTGAAGTCACAACCTGAAGATCTGACCCATCATGGTTTTTGTTCATTGATTCCAGGACTATTCTTCCATGGAAAATCGGAAGAAAAAACAATTCACATGAGAATGAGATCCTTCTAGTTTTATAGAGGAAACAATCTTCAGAAATCAAAAGTAGCAAAGAGACTGTGATTGTCACTCCAGCTGCTGTGACTGCTTGTAAACTTGTCTAACTGGATAATTCATTGTTTGTACATAAAGCTGATTTCATAGAATATCCTTGAATAAATGTTAGCTACCCAGAAAACCAGAGCAGCATTACAGCAAATGCAAATGTGTCAGAAAAACTTGTTATATAGTTTTGAGTAAAAGCTGTTAAAAATCCTTCTTGAAATATTGTCAGAGGTTGTCTTAGAGTTCAGTTGACAAGTGAAACATTGGTATTTCATCTCAATCATAATCAGTAAAAAAGCTGGTTTTAAAATTTTGAGCAGGGACAAGGTAGTGGTCTTAAGTGAGACCTGTGTCACATAGGCCTCGTGCTGGCCTTCTACACAGGTAATGTGCATTTCATCTCATGTGAATAGGCATTGTTCTTGTCAGGGCCGGCTCCAGGGTTTTTGCCGCCCCAAGCAGCCAAAAAAAAAAAAAAAAAAGCCGCGATCGTGATCTGCGGCGGCAATTCGACAGGAGGTCCTTCGCTCCGAGCAGGAGTGAGGGACTGTCCGCCGAATTGCCACCGAATAGCTGGACGTGCCGCCCGTCTCCGGAGTGGCCGCCCCAAGCACCTGCTTGCCAAGCTGGTGCCTGGAGCCGGCCCTGGTTCTTGTCATTCTGCACACCCCATCAATATACTTCAATCCTGGCCAAAAGCATCCAGGCTGCTCTAATATGGAGTCATCACTGAGTGATTATTAGAGAGAGATTTGAATAGACTACAAAAAAACTTCTTAAATTTAATTTACCGTATGACACATTTAATTAGGAACACACCTAAATTTCCATCCACTATGACTAATTGCTCTCCTCCACATTTTTCTTGAAGTGGTGGTGCCCAGAATTAGACACAGTATCTAGCTGAGTCTTCACCAATGTTGAGTAGAGTGGGACAATTGCCTCCCATGTCTTACATATGACACTCCTGTTCATGCACCCCAGCTTCATATTAGCCCTTTTTTGAAACTGTATCACATTGTATCATACTTTGATTTCTGATCCACTATAACTCCCAAATCTTTTTCAGCAGTAGTGCTGTCTAGCCAGTTATTCCCCATTTTGTAGTTGTGCATTTGATAATTTTTTCTTCCTAAATATAGTACTTTACACTCGTCTTTATTGAATTTCATCTTGTTGAAGTCAGACCAATTCTTCAAATTATTAAGAGCTTTTTGAATTCTAATCCTGTCCTCCAAAGTGCTTGCAACTGCTCACAGCTTTGTGTCCTCTGTAAGTTCTATAAACATATTTTCTATGCTATTATCCAAGTCATTAACGAAAAAGTTGAATGTTACCAGACCCAGGATCCCCACTAGATGCATCTCCCAATTTGACAGCAAACCATTGATAACTACTCTTTGAGTGTGATCTTCCAATTAGTTATGCACTCATCTTATAGCCATTGTGTTGTATTGTTCTAAACTTGATCCTCTGCAAACACCCATCCACATTTCCACTGACTTTTTTTTTTAAAAAGGGAGGGAGGTGTTTCTTAAAAGACTGGTGGTAGTGTTGTGGGGTCCATCAAGAAGAAATTGCATCAGTTTTAAAATTGTGCCCCTTTTCATTGTATAACCTGTCGAGTGCAATCAAATCACAGGACAGCATCTTGTCTCTGAATGTGTATTATGCAAGATTAAGCCCATGTACTCTAAACATATAAAATCATGTAATGTTTGTCCATGTAATATACCTCAAGGAAAAAGGAAGTTGGTTATCAGGAAGTTGTTCTGTTTGATTTATCTGGATTATTTAGTTTAAAGAGTAATTATTCAACAGCGCACAGCAGGTTGCTTACATGGGGAAACGTCAAACCCTCTATCTGTGAGGGAGGGGGCTGGGTGGATAACTGAAGGGATAGTGTAGTAAACACTGCTATAGGCAACAAAATGTTGCTTTTTCCAAGGGTCACCCACTTATTCCAGGGAATATCTTGCACAGTCCCTATACTCTTTCATGAGTGCCATCACAGTAACAATCTGAACACTGAAGCACCAAAACACTGTATGTGGAACTATGACACTTTTTCACAGTTGGAGAAACTGAGGAAGAGAGATTAAGGCAAAAAATGTTTGACTTTTTGATACCTAAATGCATATTTAGGCATCCACACACATGGCCTGACTTTCAGCGGTGGAGAGCCTCTGTAGCTCCCAGATTCATTTCTGTACTACTGCAGAGCTCAGGCAGCTTGCACTTCTACTTAGCTGCCTGCTAGCTTCCTAGAGTAGGCTAGGGAGTCTGATGGGCCACACTAGTCACTCCTTCTTGCCCCCTCCTCTTCTAGCTTACCTCATCTCTGTCCCAACATGCTCCTGCACTAGGTGTTGCTGCAGCAGTGGGTCAGAGCAGGTGGAACCTGCTACATGCATACTCCATGAGCCCTCTGCACCACTCCCTGGAGGTGTGTAGATGACCTCTACCTCTGGTACTGTCACACAGGGTCCAAAGGACAACTGTGGATCTGGCCCATTGTTTTTACCAGGAATCCTGGGTACTCATCTGAGGTCAAAACCTGTCTCAGATTAAATGATTTTTAAAATGTACATACTTAAATTTACAGCTAAATTTGGCATAAAGTTACACATGTATCTTTCCTAAAGGGAGCGTTCCACTTCTGTATTTCTATGAGCCAAGACCTTTGCTGGAATAACATCTGCCCCTTCTTTGACTTGCCCAGCAGCTGTTGGCAGTTCCACATTTCTGAATTAAGTAATTTTTTTATTAAGACACAGACCTTCTAACATTTCAAATAATCTTAGCTTCCTCCCCCATCAGCCAGAACTGATTAAAAACCCGCAAGTCATTGTTTCTCAACAGGAGAGGAGAAATAACTTATAATCAGTGAAATACTTAATCATTAGCTTCTAAATGTGATGGGGTAATTAATTGGAACACTAATTAAGTTGGAATCTGAAATAACTGAGTGATGGGTAATCTGTGTGGGGGGAAAATAGCAAATTGGATTTATTTTGTTGTATTACTCACCAGGAACACATTTCTCTGTTAATTGCAAATTAATAGCTCACCTGTCAATGCTTGCACTACAAATGTTACCTTACCAGATCAGCCCTAGGTGAATGTAGATTTGGAGAAGTAAATGAAATATTTTCAGACATCTATAGAGTTGCCTACATCTTAGAGAAAAGGCAATCTGTGTATTGTACTTCACATAGTTACAGTTTTGTGGCTCTGATGGTTCTATGCAATTGCCTTTTGTCTTATTTTTGAAAGTAGTCTCAAGGTGAAACCATTTAGAGGTTGACTTCAAGAAGACATGAGCCCTGAATGATGAAAAAGTCACTTATGCCTTTGAACTCATCAATTTCTGCTTTGTACATTGAGAGTAGGGTTTCAGATTCTATACACAAGATTTAAAAAAATTCTTCGCTTATCAAAAAACTGTTTTTATATTGGCCCCAATTACTACAGTAGATTGTAGTAAGAGCCCAAATATGACACTACAGGAAGCTGTATTACTATAGTACTACTCTAAAACGCTGGACTATAATTTTATTCAATAGTGTCTTTTTTACAGCCTGTATTCCAAGGTGCTTTCCAGAGTTAAAGCACAATTCTGTTCTGAGAATGGCTGTGTACAAATGGCACATTCATACCCAATAGATCTGTTCCCCGTGAATATTAAAAATGTTTTACTACTTTTTGCATTTCCCCCCCGAGTACTGCAGAGACAACACAGCTACGGGAAAGGGACCTGGATTCACTTTTTTTTTGTCTTGTGCATTAGCCACAAAATTAATTCTTAAGCATATGTTTGCAGGATTGGGGTCAAAATTCCAAACAATCTCACCAAAGATAATGGGATTTCACAGGTGCTACTGAGGTCAGACTCTTAGAACAGTGGAATTGCAGAGGTGAATGTGATAGCAACATTTAGCCTTCAGACTCTTACTGGTGATGCTGCATAAATTAGAAAGAACCCAGATTGAGTTTAGCATTTTAGGTTGAGTTGGCAGGATGGTCAGACTATGGTTTTGCTTGCAAACTGAACACCTTTAGATTTTTAAATCAGACAGCGTAACCAAGGAACTCCATGATATTTTTAGTCACTTTCAGAGTCAATTGGATTTTAAACCACTTACAGCTGCTACAAATAGAAGAGGGAGAATTTTTTTTCCCTTCTCTTCTACTGAGGAGAATATGCATAATACTGGTTTCATAAACATCTAAGGACACTGGTGTGGTGTAATTCTGAGGACCAGGTTTGTTAAAATAACCAGTTGTTATGAAGTAACCCTGTCTGGTAATGGAATCCTAAGCACTAATTTGATGATTTTGTGGATTGAAGAGAAAAGACTATTTACTTTATTTTCTTTGGCAAACCAATCATTCTGATATCACTTGTGAAGAATGATTGCATAGGTATGCAGTATGGATATAAGGACAAATTCTTGTGTTTGGTTATGGTCCTGCAACTCACAGATATAGAGAATTTGCAGGGGCGTTCTTGAGGACAGAAACTTGCTCACAGGCTCACTGTGCAACTCTCATGTGCATAGTGCAGAAGTAATCTATAGGCTATTTTGTCTACTTAGAGCTTAGCAAATATTGGAATTTAAATCCTGTGGGAAATACTGGCATTTTACAATTTTTTGTCCTAAAGTAGGATGAAAAGTTGAAATTTTTCACAGAAGAAAGTGTTTTTTACATTTTTTTTTTTTAAAATGGCAACATTTTTGGCACTTCTGATTGAAACATTTTTGATATTGCAAAATCAATGTTGAAAAGACCTGAAACATTTTGTTTCAAGTCAGTTCCATGTTAAACTGTGTTGTTGTGTGAATCTGCTTTACTTAATGGGAATTGTAGTTCAGGTACCTGATACCTGCATTATCTTCTATGGGCCAGAATTCATGAGAATCCCATGATGAATCACACAGCTCTGTCAGGGAGAGACCATGTTGCATCCTGGAATATGGAGTCTGATGACAGAACTTGGCTCATAGAAAAGAATGGGGGCATGGGCCACGCAAGGTATAACTTCCACGTGACAGTGTGGCCCCACAAGGAAATGCAGTTTAATGTTGAAATGATTCAATGAAATACGTTGGGTCAATTCAACAAACCAAAATATTTGATTTGAGTTGAACTGATGGAAAATTGAAATTTGTTGGCAAAATCAAAATTTTCCTGCAGAAAATTTCAATATTGCAGAAACTGCATTTTCCATTAAAAATAAATTTGATGGGAAAAATTCACAACCAGCTCTACTCCTATTGTATAAATAAGCTTGGCAGGATTAGATTTTTGTTGGTAAATGTCAATTTCACCATACACATGCAAACTGCTTAAAAATATTTCTATTAATAATAGGCAAAATGTATAGATAGGTAAAGTAAGAAATTCTGCTTGAGAACTTATTAGAGTTTAAGAATATTTATTTTGCATATTTTGACATGTGATATTTGCAATTTGTGTGTTAATTGTTACAAAGCTTTAACTTTTTTTGAATCTCAACATTTAATCTCATTAAACAATTCTTGTCTGATGCTTCCACCCCACATTTTGCACAACTGTTAAAATTTAAATAGATAAAAATTTAAAAATAATTAAAAATAAACATTGATATTATCTATCAAAATTATTTAAAAAAAAATCTGTCAAGCCTATCTGTGACAATGAAATGGTTAGGGATGAGTTACATTCCATTATGTGGCCTACTATTGTAATGTCTAGATTACCAAATAGCTTTATCTTGAATTTGCTTTCCTTTCCCTCTTGCTCTGTGTGAGTCCCAGCAGCTCTGGTTTACTCTTGCCTGCCTGCCTGCTTTCTGATGACTTGCTCTTCCTAAATCTTTCAGCACGTGCCTATGTAGGACAAGACAGAGACTTTCATTACATCTATACTTCATATTAAAAAAAAAAAAAAAGGCACTCTCTGCACATGAGCTTTCTTGGTGTTGCTGATTTGGTGTGACAATTCTTCCCAGCTCAACTTATTTAAAGAACTACATTAAAGGGCTCCCTCTCTGCACCCCTCCCTCTCTCCCCACTGAAATTAAATTTCAGAGTAGCAGCCGTGTTAGTCTGTATCCGCAAAAAGAAGAACAGGAGTTGGGCTGTAGTCCACAAAAGCTTATGCTCTAATAAATTTGTTAGTCTCTAAGGTGCCACAAGTACTCCTGTTCTTCTTTTTGTGAATTAAATTATATTTCAGACCAAAACTTTTGTAACATTTTAAAGAGCAAAGTAATTGATTCTGGTCTTCTTCAGACAAGGTATGATTACTGAATATACCCCCAAATAAATCTATCTCAAGCAATTTATCAAGGGCTCATGCACTTAATGGTCTCTTGATCAGAGTAGTTGGAAGCAATTTGCCAGAGAATGGAATGTCATTACAGGTTGGCATAATATACTAAAGGGGGTGGACTGGATGACCCAGTAGTTTTATTCCTATCTCCAATTTCTGTGATTCCTACTGTGATATGTTTTCCATCCCAGGCTCCAGTCCTGAAGCTTCCTC
Source organism: Chrysemys picta bellii (assembly GCF_011386835.1). Taxonomy (NCBI): domain Eukaryota; kingdom Metazoa; phylum Chordata; order Testudines; family Emydidae; genus Chrysemys; species Chrysemys picta. The sequence continues at coordinate 85,434,642 of NC_088798.1, forward strand.
CAAAGGTTCCTGCCAAGTAATGGCTTGTCTTCTGTACAGAGTTAACTCAAGTTGTAACTTGAGTGTTGCTTCTAATCCCGTCCTCACATGCAAACCTTTGACTTGTGTGGTGGTGCTTTTAACTCAAGTTGGCTGGCCTGTCAGTGTATATGCTGTAGCACAACTTCTTCAATTGCTAACCCAGCCACTGTGTGCAGCTCAGGCGTTACTTTGCAATGTGGCCAAACTCTCTCAAGCTAGGCTAATTTGAGAGGAATTAAGGTGAGTTAACTGCAGTGAAGAAAGCCTAAATTTTAACCACTAGACACCCTTCCTCCCAAACCAAGTAAAGTGCAACTTTCTATATTCACTCAGAAATAATAAGGTACAGTCCCCTCTTGTGTATTATGGACTTGAGGCTTGATCTTGCAAGGGGCTGAGTGCCTCTGTCTTCAATGGGAACTGAGAGTGCCCAGCACTCTGCAAAATCAGGTCCACAGCAAGCCAAATTCTGCTCTCTATTACCCTTGTGCCACTCCACTGAAAAGCAAACTTCAGACATCACCGTGTAAAACATGCCCAGTATAATCTGCTGGGTGTATAGAGTACATTTCTTCAAATGGCACTGGAACACTTCACTGCCCAGATCAAACACAGATGGGCGAGATATAAGGACCTGAATAGAACAGAGTAGTTCACTTTCTGAATGTGTCCTGTATTCAAGAAAATAATCCATTAGGTGCCTGTAGCTGTGAATGTACGTGGCAGAATGGATGGGTCAACAGCTCTGTAGTCATTATTTTAAATTAAGAGAAAGCTAGGTTGTTTTGATCAAAACCATTAACTCCAAGAATTGCAGTCTGTAAACCAGTTACTGCCCAAGCTGTCAACGGAATCCAGCCATTGCTGAAAGTGCACAGGTTTTCTTATGTGAAGCATTGAAACATCTCAGCCCATTAAATAAACAGTTCTTGCAAAGCCACCTATTTCTCCTTTTTAAAATCTGTTTTGTGAGGAAAATGGGCAGTTTTTGACCAGGCAGAGCTGTGATTAAAGGACAGTCTGTTTCCCTGACTGGCCATTTTGGTGCAATACAACAGATTTTAGATAACCTAATGAAGATAATTTTGTTCCTGCAGTAGGAAACCATAGCAACCTGCCACTTTAGAATGCATACTATATAATCTCTCTGTCCTTCAGTTAGTATTTTGCAGTCCAGAAATAGTCATCTCCTAATGTGTGAATGTAAAAGGTCAGGCGAATGTAATCTAAGTGACAATACAGTCCCCCAGGTAAACCGTAGCCCTGTTTACACTGTTCATGTGCATGGTACATAATTATACCACAGATTCCAGAGAGAAGAGATATAGGGTTTGTGTGCTGTAATTACTTAAGAAACACTTAAGGCACCTCTGAAAATTGGCAAACCAAAATGTTTCATGAAAATCCCCCTTCCCTCCCACACCTCAGCTCTAGAAATATTTCTGCTTATTTTTGGCACAATTTTCTCAAATTATAGTATTCAAAGTTCAAAGCTTTCTTGTCACTGGCCTCTTTGATATCACTTAATTTAGGTACAAATAACCACAGAAGCACTGAATAATTACATGGTATTGTAGATGCCCCGCAATTCCCTAATACATGAGTACAGCTGGCCAAAGATGCCAGGTTCTGCTGTGAGAGAATGCAACTGTCACAAGGATCATTTTAACCACCAATCCTGTAGAAATTCTAGCAAAGCAAAATTATGGACAATATTTGTATGAAACTAGTTAAAATTCACCTCTGTAGTTCCAAGTTTTGTTGTTCAGGGCGGGGAGTAAGGGATTATAACAAAGGAGCTAGGAATCTGAGGTTCCACTTGCAGCGTTACCAAGTAATTTTCCTCTCAGGTAGAAGCAACTTTCTGAGGGCAGAGTGGACTGGGTTTCTGGCTTCATTAGTAGAGAGTAGATTTGTCAGTCTTACAGAGGAAGAAGTGTCATCAAGGATGGCTGACTCCTCTGAGCTGGTCTGTCATCTCACTTTCCCCTTGGTGATATGGTTCCATAGGGAGCTATTGTTGGAATCTCCCCACTACTGTGGAATAGCAGTTATGGAAGGGCCAAACAGGTGTTATTGCTGATTGGATTCTTGCTTTAGAATCTGTGACACACATTTGCTGTTTTTTTTTCTTCCTATGAATCTTATGGAGCTCTTTCCCATGCGGTCCAATCAGTGGAGTGTCCACAAGTAAGTGGGTATGATGCAGCAGAGCTGATATTCTATCCCCTTTTGTTTTCCCCTACTGGGAGGAAAATTGAGTTGATACTTGACCATGTCTTGAAAAATGCAACATAATTTGGTGCAACTGGCAGTCTGTGCTCAGGAGAAGCCCAGGACTGGAGCAGCAGAGTCAGGATTCAGATGCATTGTTAAAAGGGCGTAAGGAGCTTTGTAGAGTGCATCCATATGATGCACGTCTTCTTGTTCTATGGCTACCAACTCTTCACTTTCAAGGACTCTAAATTTTGTAAATTTATCTGATACCCCTTTTAAAAAGAGGGGGGGAGGGGGAAAGACTCCTCCTCCCACACACAGAAGAGGGGATAGAAAATTCCAGCAAGGGAAAGGTGTTCTTTAGTTGTATGATAATGTTACAGTTGTAAAAAAACAGTGAACACTTGTACCCTACTTCTTTAATATTGTTTGCAGGTCATCACTAAGGCTATGATTTTTTTCATGGAAAAATTCAATAAATTTTATGACTGAGGTGTGGGAATACAAGGATATGCCACAGAAAGAGGGAAAGCAGAGGGCCTGTAGAGAAATGGGCTGGTGGACAGCAAGCTCACCCAGGACTAACCCAGCAGTGGCAGCTCCTGTCTTGTGGGCCTGGGCCTGGTTCCCCACTCTAGGCATTGCGACCTGCCCCACGTGGTTGCAATGCCACTCAGATTTTCATAGATTCATAGATTCTAGGACTGGAAGGGACCTCGAGAGGTCATCGAGTCCAGTCCCCTGCCCGCATGGCAGGACCAAATACCGTCTAGACCATCCCTGATAGACATTTATCTAACCTACTCTTAAATATCTCCAGAGATGGAGATTCCACAACCTCCCTAGACTTGGTGCATCTGCCCATCTGTAGATGGAGAAGGAGAGGCAGACGTGCCAAACCTGAGTGGCGTTGTGACCCAGCGCGCGAGGTTGCAGTAGTTATCCAATTTGGTCCTCCACAGCTCTGTCTCCATCTACAGAGGGGCAGATGTGACAAACCTGAGGGGTGTTGGGACCACATGGGCCAGGTCCTAACGCCTGGAAGAGAAAGGAGCCACTGTTGAGAAGGTCCTGAACTTTATTTAAGTTCATGATTACCACTAACACAGTGACCTCCACACCAAAATTGTAGCCTTAGTCATCACCCATACAATAACTTTGAGTTTTCAGATAACTCACCTAGATTCTGGGCTGTTACTCATATTGTTCTGACAAAAATTGGAAATTTTAATATTGGAAATTTTGCTTTTTAAAAAATGAGTATATTACCATAGATTCATAGATTTAAAGTCCAGAAGGGATAATTGTGACCATCTAGGCTGACCTTCTATATAATACAGGCCATAGGACTTCCTTGAATTAATTCCCATTAGAAATAGGACATATCTTATAGGGAAAAAAAATCCAATCGTGATTTTAAAAATTGCTAGTGATGGAGTATCTACCATGATCTTTGGTAAGTTGCTCCGATGATTAACCACCCTCCCTATTAAAAAAATTGTCTTATATTCGGTGTGAATTTGTGTAACTTCAATTTCCAGCCATTGCATCTTGCTACATCTTTGTTTGCCAGATTGCTGTTAACAGTTTTCTCTTCCCTATGTAAGTATCTACAGAGTGTGCTCAAGTGACCCTTTGACCTTCTCTTGGATAAGCTAAACTGATTTTGCTCCTTGAGTTTTTCATTAGAAAGCACGTATTCCAATCCTTTAATGATTCTTGTGGCTGTTCTCTGAACACTCTCCAATTTTTAAACATCCTTCTTGAATTATGGACACACTATTCCAGGAGCAATCATACCAGTGCTAAATACAGAGGTAATGTAACCTCTGTACTCCTACTTGACATTCCCCTGTTTATACATTCAAGAATAGCATTGGCCCTTTTGGCCACAGCGTTGCACTGGGAGCTCATGTTCGGCTGACTATCCACTAAGACTGCCAAGTCCTTTTCAGACTCACTGCTTCCTATGATAGAGTTTCCCATCCGGTAAATATGGCCTGCATTCTTTGTTCCTAGATGTATACCTTTACATTTGGCTATATTGAAACACATGGTGTTTGCTTGTTTCCAGTTTACCAGCAGATTCCGATTCCTCTGTGTTGCTGACCTGTCCTCTATATTATTTACCACTTTTCCCCTCCAATTTTTGTGTCACCCACAACATTATCTGTGATGATTTCATGTTTCCTGCCAGGTCACTGAAAAAATGTTAAATAGGCCAACTGGGCCAGAACCAGTCCTTGTGGGACCTCAGTAGAAACCCAACAGTTTGATGCTGATTTCCCATTTACTATTCTTTTTGGAGATGTGCCAGTTAACCAGGTTTTAATCAATTTAATGGCTGCCATGTTGATTGTGTATCATTCTAGGAGGGTTATTAATCAAAATGTATGGCACCAAGTCCAATGCCTTCCAGAAGTATATTACATCAACACTATTGCCTTTATCAACCTAACCTGTAATCCCGTCAAAAAGATATTGTTAGTCTGTCAAAATCTATTTTCCAAAATCACATTGATCGACATTAATTAGAATACCCTTCTTTAATTCTTTATTAATTGAATCCTGTACCAGCCATTTGATTTATTTTACTGATGCCATAGTGATAGGCCTATACTCACCTGGATCATTCCATTTACCCTTTTAAAATATTGGCACACCATTAGCTTTTTTCCAGTATTGCAAAGCTCCTTGAAAATCAACATTAATGCTCCAGAGATCTTCGTGGCCAGCTCCTTTTTAAAACTCTCAAATGCAAGTTATATACACCTGCTGATTTAAAAATGTCTGACTTGGTAGCTGCTGTTTAACATCTTCTTGTGTTACTGTTGGAATGAAAAGTATTTCATCATAGGATAAGATGACATCATCTCTATTTGGAAAAAAAACCCAGATGAATAGAAATACCGAATACTTCTGTGATTTTTGCATCATTATTGACAATTTTACCATCTCTGTCTAGTAATGAACCAGTACTACTGTTGGGATTCCTGTATTGCTAATATATTTAAACTCCTTATTGTCCTTGGCTCTGCTGGCCATAGATTCCTCTTTGTGTCCCTTTTACTTCCTTTATCAATTATATACAATTCCTAGCTTCTTATTTATATTCACCACTACAATCTTCCCCTTTCTTCTATTTGCTATATATGGTTTTATTTTGATAGCAGTGTTTAATTCTCCTCTAAGCCAAGCTGGCTTTTTAACGTGCATAGCCTTTCTTTTTGATTGTGGGACTGTAGTTTTTTGGGCATCTGGTAAAATATTCTTAAACAGCTCCCAGTTATAATTCACATTTTTCTTTTTAAATTCTTTCTTACAGCTTATAATTGTTTTCAGCTTTGTAAAACTGGCAGTTTTAAGCTAATAGTTTCTAAGTCATACATTACTGGTTTGGACTTTATTCTGTTTGCATACAAGAAATGTAATCAAGTTGTGCTCACTTGCACCTAAGTAACCACTAATTCAATTCCTTTTTATCTGTCAAAGTGATGTCTCATAAAGAATAAGTTGGATGCATCTCTTGAGTTGTGATCTCAGTTAGCTGTTGAAATCACACATGACTGACTATATTGCAAGTGTCAGAATATTGAGATAGCACCAAAATAAGAAGCAAAAAAACAAACTTTTTAATTTAAAAAGCAAGGGGAAAATGTTAGATTCAGATTTAAAGTTTTTCCAAATGGGGGCACTGTTGGTACAGGACTTATATTATCTTTTTTCATATTGAATGTAGCACTCATTAAAGACTGAGAGTTTCAGTATATTTATATTAGGCATTTCAGAGAATGTGTTGCAAAATTATTTTTACATATAATACCAGGGCTGACAAAAGAACCAGAAAAGACAGTGAAGAAAGATATTTTTATAAAAAGGACTTTCAATTTAACCATCCACTAAAATGATTTTCAAATTCCAAGGAAGTACGACAGCTCACTGGACAAGAAGAGTTGGCAAATCTGCATTGTAAGTTCAGAATGGTTTTTTACTTTTGATTTTTTTTATTTTAAGAGACTTTGTCAAGATTCACAAACACAGAATGCAACCCTTTCCCTGCTGGAGCAGTACCTTACCTGATGTTTTCCTGTCTTATCAAAATCCATGTCCAGATAGGGGTATTGTGACAAGGTGCCCGGCTGGGACTGCTGAGCCAGCCCTCTGTCATGCCAGCTCCCATTAAGGGAAGTAAATGGGAGCTGGCTAGAGAAACCTCTGCCTGATTGGCAAAGGGGAAACAGCTGCCAGCTTGATTAGCCTGGGGCTGCATAAAAGCCTCAGGGAAAGGAAGCCAAGGGGGGCAGATAGAAAGAAGGAAGCCAGAGAGTGGAAGCTTGGCTTTCCTGGTTACAGCAACTGGGAAATTCTTTAGACTGAAACCTCCCAAGCTGTGTGTGGGGGTGCGATGGTGGTGGGAATTGCACCCGGTAAATAAACTGCACTGGTAATTGCTGAACCTGAGGGTCTCTGAGTGGTTTTTGGAGCAGAGCAGAGGCAGGCACAAAGAGGGCCCTGCTGCACCCTATTATACATGGGGGTTTGTCTGGGACCTTGAGCTAGTGCAAGAGTTTAGTGACTGGGAGATGGAAGAGACCCTGCAATGGCTAGTGAAGCTGCAGGAGGTGATGCAGAAGGCTTAGCACTCCCACCATGTGGAAAAGCAGACTTTACTTACCTGGAAGACTGAGTAGCAGAAAAGCCTGCAGGACTTCATATGGGAGCAGGCCACTGTACAACAGCAGCTCCTGCAGAGGATGGTGAATCCCACAGTGGGGGATGGTACCCAAGGGCTGAGCATAGGACTATGTAAGATGGGCCTGGCAGATGACCCAGATGCATTCCACTGCACCTGTAAGTGGGTAGCCATGGGGGCTCGATGGAACAGGGCAACCTGGGCCCTGTGGTTGGCTCCCTACCTGGCAGGCAAAGCCCAAGTGGCCTATATGGCCCTGAGGGAAAAGGAGGTCTGGAATTAAGATGCGGTAAAGGAGGCTGTCCTGGATCAGGTGGGGCTGTCCTGCGTGAAGTACCGCCAGAAGTTCCGGTCAGCAAGGTGGATGGGGTTTGTAGCCCTGGCCATTTGCCCAAAGGGGGATGGACTGGGCCACCTGCTGGCTGAGACCCAGCACCCAGACAGTGTGGGAGATTATGGATGCGCTGGTCCTAGAACAGTTTCTACAGGGCCTCCCTGAGAACATTTGGGTATGGGTTAGGTGGCATCATTCAAGTAAAGTGGAGAGAGCCGTGAAACTGACCAATGAATACACAGAGGCCAACTTCCCCAGGAAAGAGGGATGGTCCTATAAGGATGTAGGGTCTGGGAGAGAGCCCAGAGAACCCCCCACCCAGAAAGGGCCCAGAGGGGAAAAGGGAAGATGCCCGAGGAGCTCCTTCTGGGGCCTGACTGATTGTTTGCTGGCAGTGCAGGCAACTGGGACATAAGAAGGGGGACTGCCTGTACATGGAGTGTGGCTTGGCTGAGTTTTGCAGCTGTACAAATGGTGGAGGGCAGAGGAAGGGGCAGAAACTGTCCACCATTCTGGTGATGGTGGGGTGGAAACCCCAGAGGGGCCTCATAGATACAGCCTCAGCCTGCTCTCTTATTCAGAGGGGGCTGGTAAAGCCATACAGGATGATTCCTGGAGCCAAGATGGACCTTGAATGTGTCCATGGGGATAAGAGACAGTGCCCTATGTCCCAGGTGCCCCTCAAGGTCTGGGGCAGGTATTGGTGGAAATGGGTTGGAGTGGTAAAGGGGCTGTCTTATCCTTATCCAGTAGTGTTGGGTACAGACAGGGACCCTTTCCCCAGAGGGAAAGGGGGCACTGGGAGGAAGCACATGCTGGGGAAAGGGGGTGGTATCCCAAAGAAAGGGGTGGAAATCCCTAGACCATGAAGCCCTGGTAAGGAAGGAGACCAATGTCCACAGGAGATTGAAATAAAAAGCCCTAAACAACAGAGCCTGAGTCAGGAAGGAAATAAGGAAGGAGAGACGGGGGAGACATCCTGCCCAGGGCCCGTAGCAGAGGAGACAGGCCCAACAGAGCTCCCTACGAGGCGACCCCCAGGAGAAGAGGCCCAGGCCCTGCTTTCCAGGTTTGAGGAACCTGAGGCCCTGGTATCCAGGGGGAAGTAGGGACCAACCCCAAACCCCTTCCAGAAGGGGAAGAGGGAAAAGGAGGGGGACACACCTGGAGGTGCGAATGGTGTGAGGACCTGTGGGTTGCGGTTGACCTATGAGGGCATCCCCCCCCCGCAGAGTAATTTCTGTGGGTGAGAGGATACAGGAACCTCACAAGGAGGACCCTGGGGATCACCTAAAGGAGAATTCCCCCATAGTGCCCATCTGGTAGAGGGGATGGGCAAGGACAAAGCTGGTGGTTAGGTAAGGGGGGAAGGTGTGTGACAGGGTGCTGGGCTGGGACTGCTGAGCCAGCCTTCTGTCATGCCAGCTCCCATTAAGGGATGTAAATTGGAGCTGGCTAGAGAAACTTTGCCTGATTGGCAAAGGGGAAACAGCTACCAGATTGGTTAGTCTGGGGCTGCATAAAAGGGGAAGGAAGCCAATGGGGGCAGACAGAAAGGGGGAAGCCAGAGAGTGGAAGGAAAGTGGTAACTCTTCTCTCCTGGCTGCAGAGGCTGGGAAGTCTTCTAGACTGAAACCCCCAAGCTGAAGGTGGTGGGAATTGAACCCTGTAAATAAACTGTACTGGTGAATGCTGAACCTGAGTGTTTCTGAGTGGTTTTTGGTGCAGAGCAGAGGCAGGAGCAAAGGGGGCCCTACTAGTCATAGATTCTAGGACTGGAAGGGACCTCGAGAGGTCATCGAGTCCAATCCCCTGCCCGCATGGCAGGACCAAATACTGTCTAGACCATCCCTGATAGACATTTATCTAACATACTCTTAAATATCTCCAGAGATGGAGATTCCACAACCTCCCTAGGCAATTTATTCCAGTGTTTAACCACCCTGACAGTTAGGAACTTTTTCCTAATGTCCAACCTAGACCTTCCTTGCTGCAGTTTAAGCCCATTGCTTCTTGCTCTATCCTTAGAGGTTAAGGTGAACAAGTTTTCTCCCTCCTCCTTATGACACCCTTTTAGATACCTGAAAACTGCTATCATGTCCCCTCTGTCGTCTCTTTTCCAAACTAAACAAACCCAATTCTTTCAGCCATCCTTCATAGGTCATGTTCTCAAGACCTTTAATCATTCTTGTTGCTCTTCTCTGGACTCTCTCCAATTTCTCCACATTTCTTGAAATGAGGTGCCCAGAACTGGACACAATATTCCAGCTGAGGCCTAACCAGCGCAGAGTAGAGCGGAAGAATGACTTCTCGTGTCTTGCTCACAACACACCTGTTAGTCCATCCCAGAATCACGTTTGCTTTTTTTGCAACAGCATCACACTGTTGACTCATATTTAGCTTGTGGTCCACTATAACCCCTAGATCCCTTTCTGCCGTACTCCTTCCTAGACAGTCTCTTCCCATTCTGTATGTGTGAAACTGATTTTTCCTTCCTAAGTGGAGCACTTTGCATTTGTCTTTGTTAAACTTCATCCTGTTTACCTCAGACCATTTCTCCAATTTGTCCAGATCATTTTGAATTATGACCTTGTCCTCCAAAGCAGTTGCAATCCCTCCCAGTTTGGTATCATCCGCAATCTTAATAAGCGTACTTTCTATGCCAATATCTAAGTCGTTAATGAAGATATTGAACAGAGCCGGTCCCAAAACATACCCCTGTGGAACCTCACTTGTTATGCCTTTCCAGCAGGATTGGGAACCATTAATAACAACTCTCTGAGTATGGTTATCCAGCCAGTTATGCATCCACCTTATAGTAGCTCCATCTAAGTTGTATTTGCCTAGTTTATCGATAAGAGTATCATGCGAGACCGTATCAAATGCCTTACTAAAGTCTAGGTATACCACATCCACAGCTTCTCCCTTATCCACAAGACTCGTTAGCCTATCAAAGAAAGCTATTAGATTGGTTTGACACGATTTGTTCTTTACAAATCCATGCTGGCTATTCCCTATCACCTTACCACCTTCCAAGTGTTTGCAGATGATTTCCTTAATTACTTGCTCCATTATCTTCCCTGGCACAGAAGTTAAACTAACTGGTTTGTAGTTTCCTGGGTTGTTTTTATTTCCCTTTTTATAGATGGGCACTATATTTGCCCTTTTCCAGTCTTCTGGAATCTCTCCCGTCTCCCATGATTTTCCAAAGATAATAGCTAGAGGCTCAGATACCTCCTCTATTAGCTCCTTGAGTATTCTAGGATGCATTTCATCAGGCCCTGGTGACTTGCAGGCATCTAGTTTTTCTAAGTGATTTTTAACTTGTTCTTTTTTTATTTTATCTGCTAAACCTACTCCCTTCCCATTAGCATTCACTATGTTAGGCATTCCTTCAGACTTCTCGGTGAAGACCGAAACAAAGAAGTCATTAAGCATCTCTGCCATTTCCAAGTTTCCTGTTACTGTTTCTCGCTCTTCACTGAGCAGTGGACCTACCCTGTCTTTGGTCTTCCTCTTGCTTCTAATGTATTGATAAAAAGTCTTCTTGTTTCTCTTTATTCCTGTAGCTAGTTTGAGCTCATTTTGTGCCTTTGCCTTTCTAATCTTGCCCCTGCATTCCTGAGTTGTTTGCCTATATTCATCCTTTGTAATCTGTCCTAGTTTCCATTTTTTATATGACTCCTTTTTTATTTTTTAGATCATACAAGATCTCGTGGTTAAGCCAAGGTGGTCTTTTGCCACATTTTCTATCTTTCCTAACCAGCGGAATAGCTTGCTTTTGGGCCCTTAATAGTGTCCCTTTGAAAAACTGCCAACTCTCCTCAGTTTTTTCCCCTCAAACTTGATTCTCATGGGACCTTACTTATCAGCTCTCTGAGCTTAGCAAAATAGAGAATGGATTTCAGGAAGGCGGATTTTGGTGTTTTCCCTTCTACTCTTCCTTAGAATTGCAAACTCTATGATTTCATGATCACTTTCCCCCAAGCTGCCTTCTACTTTCAAATTCTCAACGAGTTCCTCCCTATTTGTTAAAATCAAGTCTAGAACAGCTTCCCCCCAGTAGCTTTTTCAACCTTCTGAAATAAATATGCCCTTTTACAGGTACCCAGATGTCTTTCTGTATGTCTAATGAGGTTTACATAGTATATTTGGCAGTATATCTAGTTCTATCATGTAGAGCTGCATTTCAATTGCAGCCAAGTAACTGACCTATGGGGGTAGGTTTGTGAGATCCATGTCTATTCACATGGAGGAGGTCAGTCTTGATAGATGGCCATGTTATGATGTTACTATGGAATATTTAGTTGCAATGCAATGTGGTGATGTCAAATCATAAACATCTTATTGTGATTTTTGGGAGCTTTTTGATATGACAGTTATACAATCATCATGTTCTGAAAGGTTCCCTGCTCACAGAATCTAGGACTGCCCTACTGAATCTAGGATCCCCTAAAACTGGGAACATTAACTTGATTTCAGACTTCTTGTCCACTGTGAGAGATGCAAAGAACAGCCAGGCACAGCTGCTACAAAGGTAGGCCCACTAATGGCTCACCTGCTAAAACAACAGCGATTATAAGAGTTTTTTTGAGTCTGACCTGAAGCAATGTGCAAGATATGCAAACACAGCAAGTCTAGTCCTGGGATGGTGGACTTTAATAAATAGTTATATTTACTAGTGTCTGGCGAGGAATTCTCTGTGATAAGAATATGCTAAGTAAACTAAAGAGCAGAATGTCTAAGACCACAATTAGGCAGGCTATGGGGTGTGTGTGTGTGTGTGTGTGCGTGCACACACATTAGAATGCTGGCTAATGAGGAAACGAGAACAACTACTTCACACTGCTGAAATTAGGATGCTTATGTGGATGCTGGATAAGGCGAGCTGATAGGCTATGCAGTAAAACAGTACAAGTCATGATACAGGTAGCCCCCATAATGGAAAAGTTGAGGGACTATCGACTGAAATGGCTGGGTTGGATGAGATGTGGGAGTATGCTGGCCAGAGAGGAGTAGGCATGGGACAGGCACTGTGTGGCTGCTCTGTGGCTGTTTTCTGCCAGCAGAGTTGGTGCAAAGTGGCCACAGGGCAATGATGAATTGGAACTTGGACTTTGTCCCTAGATTATCAGCAGGAAAAAAATGGCTTTGGATTTGCCAAACTTTGTGGCCGGTAGCAGAATCTGCCTTCCATTAGGTTCACACATCCCTGAAACTGTGAGAAGATTAATTCAAAGCACCAGCCAGGAGCCGGTTAAAATAACTGCCCATTCATGTTTGGGCAGCTTTCATCTGATATCAGCATCATGGTTCTCCAGTGAAAACTGCCATTAGTGCTTATGAAATACCATTCACTTTAAAAGAGAAATACATCTCACTTCAGTCCCAGGTGGGCAAGTTTCACTGTCATATCACAACTCCCCCACCACTTGGCACTCTACCCCCTTATTGGTAATCTCATTAGAGGGGCCAAAAACTGAGACCTGACCATGGCATCATATCATCCGTAAGGGTGGTCCTTACAAATCAGGGTAGAGGTAGAGTGATGGATTGGTTTAAGGAGCCTTGCATTGCTCCTGCTTGTGCTTTTTCTGTTACATTTGTAAACAGTGGGCTTTTGGTTCCCAAACAGTGTATCTATTTAACACTTCTCATGCGTCTAATAATTCACAAACATATGATAGAAATAAAGATGCCAACTCTAAAAGTGAAACTTAGTACCATATCCCATTTACTGCAGATATTTTTGTTTACATGGGATTGTATTGTTGGTCACAAGAAAGGGAACTAGCATGCTGTGTGAGCTCAGGAGATCCTTGGGTAATTATTTTCCTATGTCTGCTTGGTTGCTGGTTGGTGATCTCTGGGAGATGCATAATACAACTGTGACCATAAAGCCATTTACTGAACACATGCCCTGGGAAAAGAATTTAGCCTACAGGAATCTTTCTTGTCATTATATATCGCAACAAAACTGCAATTGCCTTTGTCACCTTCTTCTAGCACAAGCTTGCCTTCACTCCCTCCCTTCATTCCTTGCTTCGTGTAAGACAGCTTTTACATTATGTATCTGGAAGCTATTTTCATAATGTTCCCACTCAGAATAATTTAACTCATAGCAATCAGTGCTGCAGAGGAGAAGTGTCAAGTCTCCATGTCTAAAGACATCTTGGGAGATGAAAAAACTGCATTAGGCTCTAGAAGGTGATGCTACTCACTGTAAAGTTAATGGGTTGGTCTGTAAATCAATATGAAATAGCCCTATTGTTTGAAAATCTTATTTCAAGTTAATGTCCAATTAAAATATATGCCAAGCCTTGTGTATTGGCTTTTCACATAAAATCCTTGCTTAATTTTCATTCCGAGTACTTGAATTCAAGTGCTGTATACAGTGTGGTACGAGTGCTTGTGTTGTACATCTCTGAGCTGGGATTCTTTTATATCTGAGGCCATTTACCTGTGGCGTAGGATTTGGTTTTTAGTCAAGTTGGAGAGCTATTTTATTTAGAGACTGATGACTCTTTATAAATGTCCCAAGAGAATAAGCTGTGTTAATGAAAACAAGTCCGGTGGCATCTTAAAGACTAACAGATTTATTTGGGCGTAAGCTTTTGTGGGTAAAAAAACCTCACAGTGAGGTTTTTTACCCACGAAAGTTTATGCCCAAATAAATCTGTTAGTCTTTAAGGTGCCACTGGACTCCTTGTTGTTTTTGTGGATACAGACTAACACGGCTGCCCCCTGATAGCTGTGTTAATGCATTATGATGATTCATGAGGATTTGTTCATAACAGGAGGAAGTCCCTCATGCATTTCATTTTCTCCAAGTTCAGCCAATTGCTTAGCCTCTTGTCCCTCATAAGAAAGAGTGGCTCAAGCAAACTATGAACTCTTGGGTTCTTCCATGTACAGTCCCTCCAGTGCAGGAAGAAAGGTCATTGCATTGAACATGTTGCACTGGGTTTTAAAACTCTTAGTACAGTCTTTTTTTTTTTTTTTTTGCCAAAGGTAACAGACACAAAAACAATTCTCCCCTCCTATTTCCTTCCTTCTGGCTGCTGGTAGTGTTAGATCTATAATAGCATCTAGAGGCTCCATTGTACTAGGCACTAGACAAACATGTCCCACAAAGCTTAGGCCCACATTTTTAAAGGTATTTAGGCATTGCTATGCTCTGTCTTGCCATGTCTCACTGATTTATAAACCTAAATCTCATTTTCAAAGGGATTTAGATCCTTAAGAGTATAAACTCCATTGACTATTATGGGATAGTTCTTTCGGTTTTGTGTGGGTCTTTCCAACAGCAATAAATATGGGGGGAAATGATAAACTAAAATATGTAATTACGAGACACCAAGAACTGGTTGAGGGACTCAAGGACAGGAGGCATGACTTAAGGTTGTGTGTGTGGTTTTTTTTTTTTTTTTGGTGTGTGTTTTTTTTTTTTTTTTTTAATAAACTGACTTTATTTTGAGTTAATGTTCCTTTAAATAAAGCTGTCTGAGCCATGGGGACTGACTGGGGAACAGGCTTAGGGTTTCTACCCTTCCCAGTATTTCTGATAGCCCTGATTTTATTGCCATGACTCCGTATTTCACAATCAGTTGCAGAATGTTCACTGTTGTCGTGAAAGTACTTTTGGAGTCGGTGAAATATCATCATTTAATGACAGTGTCATGGCATGAGGGTTTGAACAGCACCACAACACAACCTGCTGATGTGATGTTTTGAAGAAATATAATGAAACTGCACCAAGACATTACATTAACTCCTCACTTAAAGTCATCCCGGTTTCATTGCTGATCAATTAGGGAACATGCTCATTTAAAGTTGTTTAATGCTCCCTTCTAAGAGCTTTTGTCAGCCGCCTGCTTTGTCTACTGCTTGCAGGAAGAGCAGCCCGTTGCAGCTAGCTGGTGGGGGCTTGGAACCAGCATGGACCGGCAGCCCCCCTATCAGCTCCCCGCTCCCCTAAATTACCTGTTTAGCAGCTACCCAGCAGGCTAGCAATTGCAGCTGTCCCTCCCCCCACTGCCATGTGCTGCTCCTGCCCTCTGCTTGGAGCTGCTCCCCGAGACTCCTGCTTGCTGTGTGTGAGGGGAGGGTAGGAAGAGGGGGGATAATGTCAGGGTGTCCTCCTCCCCCCCTGCTCCTGCACCCTGCTTACCCCATCTTCCATAGAGCAGGGGGGATACACCAGGGCTCAGGACAGAGGGAGCTTGCAGCAGCTGCAGTCTCAGCAAGCTGATGTAACTAACAAGGCAGTGTACTTAAAGGGGAAATGTGCATATCTACCTCCATTCCTGCTGCCTTGTAGAGTGAAAGAATTAACGCTTGAGGGCTCAGCCAATTGCTAGTTCATCATTTAGCAATAAGGGAAATATCCCACCCTCTGACTCTTCCATCTCAACCAAGCTTCACAATCATCATCACTGTGTACCAGTATTAAAATGTTTGTTTAAAACTTATACTGTGTGTGTGTATGTCTGTCTAATATAAAATATGAGAGTCTTTGGTGAAAAAAATTTCCCTGGAACCTAACCCCCACATTTACACTAATTCTTATGGGGAAATTGGATTTGCTTAACATCGTTTCGCTTAAAGTTGCATTTTTCAGGAACATAACTACAACGTTAAGTGAGGAGTTACTGTATTACTCTTGCGTCTGATGAAGTGGGCATTCACCCATGAAAGCTTATGCTCCAATTCTTCTGTTAGTCTTAAAGGTGCCACAGGACCCTCTTTTCAGAGTAGCAGCCGTGTTAGTCTGTATCCGCAAAAAGAAGAACAGGAGTACTTGTGGCACCTTAGAGACTAACAAATTTATTAGAGCATAAGCTTTCGTGGACTACAGCCCACTTCTTCGGACCCTCTGTTGCTTTTCACAGATTCAGACTAACACGGCTACCCCTCTGATACGATGTATTACATTGTGTAGGGACTACCTGGTGCTTCAGAGCCTCACAACTTTTGTCCAGTCACACAGTCCACAATATTGGTAACTTTATAGTAACGACTGGTCCCAGACAGAGCATGTACCAGTGTGATAAAAATGTGTACAAAATGAGTAGTTTTACAAAGTGGGTAGCAATATTCTGTAGCAGATAGAGAGCAGTTGCAGAGCCAGGTAAAGCAGGGGCTATTGCTTTGTGGAGAAGGAATAAATGGGGCCCAGCTGGGGTTGCCCCTCCCCTAGCACTCCCCAGATCCAGAACAGTGCAGGAGAGATCCTACCACTTTGGGGAAACACAGACCCAGGTGGTGCCTCTGTCACAGATCCTAATGAACGCTCCCTGTCAACCACCCACTGGTATTGCTGTGAGGGGAATCTATGCCTCTGTACTCTGGATCTCCTGTGGTATGCTAGGCTTCTAGTGCCTTGCCAGGCTGGAACATTAGTTTCCCTCTTGGGCACTGACTGTCAGCTACTATGTTTTGGAAATGAGGTTCCTCAGCCCAACTGACCTAGGCCCCAAGATCAGTGCTGACCCCCAAGATGCCCTTACTACACCCATCCCTTTCCCAGAACACCACCCCAGAGCTTAGATTCCCTAATAGTCTCTTCACCTCAGCTTCACTCCATTCTTCTCCTCTGTCCTACTCCCCACACCTTCCCTTCCCATCAATGTCCATCTCCCTTCATTTTTCTTTCCATTTAGTTTATCTCTTCCTAACTAACCCCCCTTCCAAAAGAAACAAACACGGAACAAACATTTTTGCCACTATTACATTGTCTACCCTGCTTTGTATGCTGTATCCCTTCCCCTCTCTCATGTCTGTCTTGTTTGTTTAGATTGTAAGCTCTTTGGGGCAGGGAGACTCTACTACTCTCTCTTTATACAGTATCAAGGACAACAGCATTACTATAAACATGATTAAGGTTTATCAGGTTTTAGAAAACTGATGAGACAGTAAAATGTCATGTTTGTATTCCCTCCCCCCCCCGCCCAGTAAATACTAGAGGTGAGTGAATTCTTTTAGGCAAATATTTTGTTAATTGAAAATGCAGTTTTGATTGAGCCAAAACTATTTGCAATCTTGATGCAAATTCATTGAATAGCCTTGACCAAACTGAAAAACTCAAGACAGTTCAGGAATGTCAAAACAAAATGTTTAGTTTCAGCCTGACCTGAAATTTTCTATTTCAGACATGTAAAGGACCAGATTGACGAAACCCCAGGGGGAGGAGATCTCCCTTTATAACTTTTAGACCAATGGTTAGGGTACTCTCCCAGGATGTCTCCATGGAAAAGTGTCCTAGCCATTGGGCTACAGGATATTCTGCTGTAGATGTTTCTTAGTCTGAAGCAGTTCTACTTTTTATAAATAATTAGCCATTGGATCAGGGTCTTGAAGTTGGATCTCCCACATCCTAAGTACATGCCCTAACCACCAGGCTATACAGTCATTCTCATTCTTTTCCCCTATCCCAGTGACTCATAATTGTCATCATAAAATGCCACTATGAATGGGTCAACTGAAATTGCAGTTTTCAGCAAATAAACTATTTGTCCAATTTTTTTGCCTTGCTCTACGTTTAGCAAAGATCTGAAAATAAATTTGTTCACCTGCAAACTCTCAATCTGTTTGACTTCTCCAGCAAGGAGAACATTCATACAGATCCTACTTCTTGATAGTTGTATCTTACGTGCAGCAATTCAGTTTCATGCTTCTCTGAGCCCTTTGAGATATTTCAGTGACTGATAGTTTTTCACCCTAAGGGTTTCATTTTTCAGAGGTTCTGGTCACTTGTAACGCCAGCTGAACTCAATGCAGATATTCAGCACCTCTGAAAATTAAGCCCTAAAGCCCAATTCAACTCCTGCTGAAATCAATGGAAAATATTCTTTAACTTCAACAGGAGTCAGATTGGGTGCTACAAAAATAAGAGGCTTTTATGAAATTGAGACTTGGAGAATGAAAAAGAGAGAAAATAGCAGGAAGTGTTGGGTACTGACGCAGCTTCAAAATGGACTAGCACCTCATTAGATAGAGAGATTGGAGACTATATGGCACATTTAATCCCTCCTGGTGGATTTATTTCTTTGCTTTATCATCACCTCGGGATTTTCAAATGCAACTTTTGTGTCCCTATGACATTAAATACTGTGCCTGGAGCGGTTACAGTTTGTCCCCGTGTCTTTTGATGCTATTGCATGAAAAATGAAATCTTTAAACATAACTTCTCTGTCTGCTGGTTAAGTATGGTTCCTAGATTTTATCATATCGCCTCTGAGTAAGGAGTAGAAGGCTTCCTGCTGTGTTGTTAGTGATTTATTTCTCTGGGCTATGATTGCTAATGATCAATCTCTGTTTCTCATCAATATGTGTGCACACATAGGTTTTAGGCCCAGGGCAGTGGAGAAAATGGTCTGTAACCATGGAGAGATGAAGGGTGTTTAATCATTCTCTGTCACATTTCCCCTTTGCTGTTTATTCCGGGCCCCCCTCCATTCCTCCTTTGCAAACTCCATGTGAACTAGACCTTGTAATTACTTTTTTGAGAATTGTAACTACAGGAGGTGGCTATGACAGGCTTCCCTTCCTTAATGCTTTCTGACAGGTTACAGACTGTATGAACCTTCTTGAGCCTCTTTAAAAGAGGCAGAAAGCTCAGTGTGTTTCTTTACACTTTCCTCCAGACTGCAGTGCTAATCCCTATCCAACTTTGGAATTCATTTAAAACAAAACCCCACCCTTTTTCTTTTCTGTTGAGTCAATGTAATTCCCCCGTTATTTTATTTGTTAAGCATTCACCAGTGCAGTGTACATTCTCCAATTAACCTCCTGTATGCCAAGCTGTATCTGACATTTTCCTTACATTTCACTGTAGGTTAGTGTGATAGGGTGGAAGAACCCTGCACCATTTCTGGCAGCCTGGGGACTAAAACACTACTTCAGGCACCAGGAGGCAAGCTGCTTCTCCCGCCATTGCTGAGACTGTAGCCTGGAGAAGTCCAGTACATAATCTAACTGGACAACAGGGGTTCCTGGAGGTAAACGTTAATGAGCCCAATTGGCAGCATATATAGCAATCTCCAATGGTTTGAGAGGTCTAAACTGGCACCAGAAAAAGAGCAAGAGGAAAGAGAATTGAAGGCTCAGAGGCCAGATGAACATGTTCTCTAGCAGATGGACTTGCTCCCTGGTTGGCTGAGAGACAGGCTTAACTTGTCCTCAGAGAGCTGTTGACTGAGTGTCTTTGAAAATTCTAAATGCAGGGAGGGGTTCAGACTGGCTATAAGAAGGTTCCCCTTCAGTCCTGAGAACTTTGGGGTTCAGCAAAGCCTGGTACAGTAAATCCTCACTTAAAATCGTCCCGGTTAATGTTGTTTTGTTGTTACTTTGCTGATCAATTAGGGAACATGCTCATTTAAAGTTGTGCAATGCTCCCTTCTAATGTCGTTTGGCAGCCGCCTGCTTTGTCCACTGCTTTCAGAAAGAGCAGCCCATTGCAGCTAGCTGGTGGGGGCTTGGAACCAGGGTGGACCAGCAGCCCCCCATCAGCTCCCCTAAGTTCCCTGTGCAGCAGCTGCTCAGCAGGCTATCAATTGTCAGCAGTTCAGCTGTCCCTCCCTCCCACTGCCATGTGCTGCTCCTGCCCTGTGCCTTGGAGCTGCTCCCGGAGACTTCTGCTTGCTGTGCGGGGTGGGGGGGGGAGAGAAGATGGGGGCTAATGGCATGGTGTCCCCCTCCCCCCTGCACCCTGCTTACTCCATCTCCCACAGAGCGGGGGTGGAGGGGAACACGACAGGGCTCAGGATGGAGGGAGCTTGCTGGCAGCACCTGCAATCTCAGCAAGCTGATCTAATTAAAAAGGCAGTGTACTTAAGAGTAGGGTCAGCATACTTAAAGGGGAAATGCGCATCTCTCTCTCTCTCTCACATGGTGTGCGTCTCTGTCTGCGATGCTATCTCCCCTTCCTCCATTCCTGCTGCCTTGTAGAGTGTGAGAGTTAACCCTTGAGGACTCAGCCAATTGCTAGTTCATCATTTAGCAGTAAGGTATTCCCTGGGAAATATCCCACCTTCTGACTCCTCCACCTCAACCAAGCTTCACAATCATAATCACTGTGTACAAGTATTAAATTGTTTGTTTAAAACTTATACTTACACTGTGTGTGTGTGTGTGTGTGTGTGTGTGAGAGAGAGAGAGAGAGAGAGAGAGAGAGAAATTTCCCTGGAACCTAACCCCCTCATTTACATTAACTCTTATGGGGAAATTGGATTCGCTTAGCATTGTTTCGCTTAAAGTCACATTTTTCAGGAACATAACTACAACGTTAAGTGAGGAGTTACTGTATTTTAGATTGACAAAGCTTGGATTTTACAATTTTAAAAAATATTGATAAATCAGGTGAGATTAACACTCGGCCTAAAGGGGGAAAAACCCATTGTGGCCATTTCATTCGTAGTGCACATGGCCTGGTCCATCATGGCTCAAGTTGTGTGTTTCCAGTTTAAGACACAGAACCATTGTATAGCATTGCTTATAAAGCTGCCAGAGTTGTTAGTGTGTTAAATTTGTAAGTTAGTTTTAGTTCTCTCTGTGGTAGCCCTATGCTGCTCCCCCTCCTCATTGTTCACAATATGCTGATTTTTATATAGAATCTCCCCACACAAATTAGAGTTTATTGAGAAAGTAAATACTAAAGAGGAGCTAGTCTCAGTGATTTAGAAGCCGGAAGGGCCATTTCCAGTCATGTTTGCTTGAGTTGAGTTACACCTTATTGGCATTTTCTGCACACCCAAAAAAAGCATCTTAAAAATGATCATACTCCTCCTAGCATTACCATAATGCTTTGGAATTGATAAATACCTATTACAACAAACAGAATAACAAATGGACAGATCTTATTACAGTATAGTAATTCATCACATGATCACGATCAGTGATCATGGCCCAAGTTGCTGTCCGAGACAGGCTACTGGGCTAGGGGATCTGCTCAGTTCCAGTAGGGCAGTTTTAAAGAACTGAATGGCTTTTTTAATAATATTTTTCTATAAGTGAGAATGTTTTAAGCATCCCTGTGATTACAGATGGACTTATCTTTCTCTCATTTTTTTTCAAACTCAACTGTTTTTTAATGTCATTAAGAGTTCGCTTTCAGTTGTAGGTGAAAGTTCAGCTGTTTCAAAATTCTGAACTGGTTCACCTATCCCCATTAGGGTGTAGTGTAAAAAAAACTAAACAAGCCAACCCACTATCTGCTGAAGTAAAGCACGCATCATATATATCCATCTTACAAAAAATGAGTTGCTCTTGAAGTGAGAATTCTTCTGCATGATGTTATATATTCTATGACATTGACTATTTCTGTTAATGCATGTACATAACCACTGATTTTATTTTCTAAAAGTGAGTATCTGAAACCTAATATAAACACATTTACAGTGTAACAATTAAGGACAAATCTAACTTCACTTAAACTTTGGGTAAGATTTACTGAATTCTAGCAGGTATCAGGGTTTATTCTGCCTCTGTTTCACCAGTTTTTTGGTTTGCTCTAGTTATCAGAGCAATCTAGTTTGCTCTAGTTCTACATTCTGTTCAGTGCTTTCCCACTAATGTGTTCTCATGTATTTAGTTTGTGCACCATCCAGTAACTTGAATGCTGTCATTGCATTTGTAAGTAGTTTCTCCTGTGCTGAATATTCTTCACTATACTACCTGTGTCTTTGAGGACCTGGAAACTGGTAGAGTTATGTGTGTGTATATACTCCCACAAGCAATCTAAATTCATTGGACACTGTATGGGAGTAATGATATTTCCCTGAAGAACTGTTGGAAGGATCAGGTTTCTGGCTTGTATTTCTCCTTTATTTATTCATTTATTTTATTCTTGAGTTTCAGATGAGCATGAATGAGGTACATTTCTTATGTGTTTCATGGTAATTTAGCTTCAGTAGCCATCTGACTTTTGTACTGTACACAAACAAGTTAATATACTTAATTTGGAATTTTTTTGTCGTACTTTTCATAATGCCCCTTTTTCTCAAAATTTGCATTTGTGACTTTTTCATACTATCACAAGTTTCACTGGATCCAGAGTCTCATGTTCTTGGTTTTAAAATGTATTTCTACTGTACGGTGCATAACTTTGCCATTGACTTCAGGGGGAGCAGGATCTGCCTTTGCTTTGTTTTTGTCTGCATAGCACAATCCTGGGTTTTCATTAGTATCTAGATTCTTATCGTTACTGTGATTAATTTGAACAAGAGTGTTGTCAAGCTTAAAAAGAAAATAGTATTGTCCGTGTTAGGCCAAAAACTTCCAGAAGCTTCACAAAGCAAGCCTTGAAAAATTAGCTTTAAGAAGCAAGCTTTGCAAAAGGAAACAGACTTGTGGTCAAAACGCTCTGCTACCAGATACCACATTATGCTAATTCCTATAAAGTGAGATAAGTTGTCCCCCCGCCCCCACCACCACCCTGGGAACAGCTTGTCTAGCCGGCTATTAGACAAACCACAGTTGAGACAATGGGCTATATGGTCACAAGTTATCTCCTTGTGCATAACTTATAAAACTAAACCGACAATTGGCTACAAGAAAATAAGTAAGCATGATTTATACAGCTCACTCTAATCACATTAAAGATATCGCCTAACCTGATTGGTTGACCTGCTTCAAAACACAGCGGGCAGAAAAGAATAAATGTGTAGAGCCTCAGGGGTGTGTGTGTGTGTGTGTGTGTGTGTGCGTGTGCGCGCGCATCTTGGTCTAGGATGTGGTTCTTCTTGATTGTCTGACCCACACCCCCTAAACCAAGGAAACCTGAATCACACCGACTATCTGTACCTGGCCAGTTCAAAGAGTGGTCGACTAAAGGGTAACGTATTCTCGGCAGGGTAAGGTTTTAAAATAAAATAGTCTGGTTGCATGCAGGTTAAGGTTACGGAGTAAAGAAGTCTGGGTTGCTCGAGCAAAATTGATCTCAAGTTTTGTTGGCACTACAGTATTACAAATGGTAGTGTCAGGCTAATTTGATCTCAGATTCATAGAATCATAGAATCATAGAATATCAGAGTTGGAAGGGACCTCAAGAGGTCATCTAGTCCAACCCCCTGCTCAAAGCAGGACCAATTCCCAGCTAAATCATCACAGCCAGGGCTTTGTCAAGCCGGGCCTTAAAAACCTCCAAGGAAGGAGACTCCACCACCTCCCTAGGTAACGCATTCCAGTGTTTCACCACCCTCCTAGTGAAATAGTTTTTCCTGATATCCAACCTGGACCTCCCCCACCGCAACTTGAGACCATTGCTCCTTGTTCTGTCATCTGCCACCACTGAGAACAGCCGAGCTCCATCCTCTTTGGAACCCCCCTTCAGGTAGTTGAAGGCTGCTATCAAATCCCCCCTCATTCTTCTCTTCTGGAGACTAAACAATCCCAGTTCTCTCAGCCTCTCCTCATAAGTCATGTGCTCCAGACCCCTAATCATTTTTGTTGCCCTCCGCTGGACTCTTTCCAATTTTTCCACATCCTTCTTGTAGTGTGGGGCCCAAAACTGGACACAGTATTCCAGATGAGGCCTCACCAATGTCGAATAAAGGGGAACGATCACGTTCCTCGATCTGCTGGCAATGCCCCTACTTATACAGCCCAAAATGCCGTTAGCCTTCTTGGCAACAAGAGCACACTGTTGACTCATATCCAGCTTCTCATCCACTGTGACCCCTAGGTCCTTTTCAGCAGAACTGCTACCTAGCCATTCGGTCCCTAGTCTGTAGCAGTGCATGGGATTCTTCCGTCCTAAGTGCAGGACTCTGCACTTGTCCTTGTTGAACCTCATCAGGTTTTTTTCTGCCCAATCCTCTAATTTGTCTAGGTCCCTCTGTATCCGATCCCTACCCTCTAGTGTATCTACCACGCCTCCTAGTTTAGTGTCATCTGCAAACTTGCTGAGAGTGCAGTCCACACCATCCTCCAGATCATTAATAAAGATATTAAACAAAACCGGCCCCAGGACCGACCCTTGGGGCACTCCACTTGAAACCGGCTGCCAACTAGACATGGAGCCATTGATCACTACCCGTTGAGCCCGACGATCTAGCCAGCTTTCTATCCACCTTACAGTCCATTCATCCAGCCCATACTTCTTTAACTTGGTGGCAAGAATACTGTGGGAGACAGTATCAAAAGCTTTGCTAAAGTCAAGAAATAACACATCCACTGCTTTCCCCTCATCCACAGAGCCAGTTATCTCAATTAGGTTAGTCAGGCACGACTTCCCCTTCGTGAATCCATGCTGACTGTTCCTGATCACTTTCCTTTCCTCTAAATGTTTCATAATTGATTCCTTGAGGACCTGCTCCATAATTTTTCCAGGGACTGAGGTGAGGCTGACTGGCCTGTAGTTCCCCGGATCCTCCTTCTTCCATTTTTTAAAGATGGGCACTACATTAGCCTTTTTCCAGTCATCTGGGACCTCCCCCGATCGCCATGAGTTTTCAAAAATAATGGCTAATGGCTCTGCAATCTCACCCGCCAACTCCCTTAGCACCCTCGGATGCAGCGCATCCGGCCCCATGGACTTGTGCACGTCCAGTTTTTCTAAATAGTCCCGAACCACTTCTTTCTCCACAGAGGGCTGGTCACCTTCTCCCCATGCTGTACTGCCCAGTGCAGCAATCTGGGAGCTGACCTTGTGCGTGAAGACAGAGGCAAAAAAATCATTATATTTTTTTATATTATATTAATGCTGCAGTATTAGTTTACTTGTACTTGTGCTTGTCTTCTGTGTTGCATTTATAGATGTAAGTCATTAAAAGCCTTTCTTGAGGAATAATCAGTAGTTTTAATTTCTTTTATACGGACACCACTTAACCTCATTACATCTGTGTTGGGTGGTGGGAAGTAGTGATCACCCAGAGCCCCATTTGGGCCCTGATGTGTGTCCCCTTCTTCCTATATCTTCGCAGTTACTTGTAATGACTCTCTTAATTTCTATCCTGAATTAATCCATCAACAATACAGAGTACTTTTTTTGGAGACTAGCCTAAGATCTTCGGTCTCGATCCTGCCAAGACTTGCGTACTGTGAGTAGTCCCATTGATTTCAATGGCTACTCTCAGTATGTAAAGTTAAGACCATATTCAAGTCTTTGTAGGATCATGGTCTTTATACTAATGGGCATTATAAAGAACCTTCAGCTAGATAGATGTGTTACTAACTGATCAAAGGTTTCACTTGCTTTTTGTTTTGCAGTTAAATTCCTGGCACTCAGATGTGCTATTTTCCTCAGGAATGCAATACTCTGAATGTATTTTGATCAAAATATTGATTTTTTTTTTAAAAATTTGTATCCACTTCATGGCCTTTGGTTATGAATGTGTTGGAAACCTGGTTAGAAACAAATGCTGTTTTGAAGCATTAATTCCCACTGGGCTTCTCCATAGTTGCTGCTGTGTCCTCTGTTTGGAACAAGAGAACCCAGAGGGCAGTCTCTCCTTGAGAATGCTTCTGCATCAAAGATCAAAAGAAAGTTGTTGTTAGTGGTGTTCAAGCAGGGGTATGGGATTTAGACCTCCTAGATTCTATTCCTGGGTTTGCTACAGAGTTCCTGTGTGACCTTCAGGGCTGGCTCCAGGCACCAGCGAAGAAAGCAGGTGCTTGAGGCGGCCGATGGAAAGGGGCAGTATGTCCAGGTCTTCAGCGGCGGGTCCCTCAGTGCCTCTTAGAGCGAAGAACCCGCTGCCGAATTGCCGCCGAAGAATGAAGCGGCGTGGTAGAGCTGCCGCCGAAGTGCCACCGATCGCGGCTTTATTTTTTTTATTTTTCTTTTTTTCCTCCACTTCGCCGCTTGGGGCGGCAAAAAAGCTGGAGCCGTCCCTGGTGACCTTGGGCATGTCACTTAGCTTCTTTGTGTCATGGTGTCCCTATCTGTAAAATAAATACTGCTGTGTCTCATTGAGGTGTGTTGGGCTTCATTAATGTTTGTAAAGTACTCAGCAATCTCTTATGAAAGATGCCTATCATAGCCAGTGACTTCCTATGTCAAGGGGGTTAAAAAAAATCTCCATGACTTATCACGGTAACTGTGTGTAAAGGTTTAGGGGTGCAGATAATTTAAGACTGAAGGTGCAAACACTTTGTTCTGCCGTATTTTAAATATGGGTATCTAACCCATGGAATAAATATATATTTAATACTGATGTGAATTAGAGAGCAAGGCACTTTGAAACACTGGCTTGATTTCTCCAAGAAGCAATATCAGTGTCATTAACAAATAAGAACTCTGTTTTACAAACCATGGGACAAGAAAAAATTCTGAGCCTTCCAGCAGCTTCTGCTTAAAGACAGAGTGTGACGCCAAGTGGCATTCTGTGTCATATGCTGCCAGATATTATTTTTTGCCTCATAGAATTTGGATCCACTCAAGTGGTGTAAAAGAAAAATTAAAAATCAGCCTACCGCTGTTACTTACAAGCTTTCAAGTGTACTCGGAAGGTGGAGATCAACAGGAAACCTTTATGGAAATATCAAATTAAAAATGAGGATTATCTCCCTAATTTAAAAATTGAAGTGAGAAGCTGTCTGTACTGTGAGTCTGTGTTCCCGAACAGACTTGAAAAGGTCACTTCAGACAGTTTTGTCAGTGTCATTTAAAAAAAAAATATCTGCACTTATAGCCTGAATCTACTCCCAGCTGATTTTGGGAAAGGCATGCAAGTTCTTTTAAATAATGGTGAAATTGCTTTCATAAGACCCATGACTTTCCAGTCCTTTATAGTATAGTTTCTATATAGTTTTCTATGGGATCCTAGCAGTGGTATTTCTATTTTTTTTTTCATTTACAGACTAATGCTGGGTTTGGAGTGAGATAGTACCTATCAGTAGGGTGCATTAACACGATTCCACTCTATGTTGAGGGAAAACAGCAAAGTGAAATTGATAGGCTCTCCAGTGGATAGTACTTTGGAGGTATTAGGAAATTCACTGTGCTATTCTGTTTGCTTTTGGAGTAAACTAGTGTGAGTGAATTGCTGAGGGTTTGATCAGTGGGGAATTCTGCAATTATGCACATGGTAACTGAGGTCTGAAAGAGTACAGCCATCTTTACCTAGCTAACCTTTGGAGTTATGTCCAAATGAAACCATTTTGATGGAGATGAATGCAGCCCACTTACATTACTTTTAACATATTCCATTATTTGTGAAAACTGATACGATGCAGAATCATCTATTTTTTTAACTGAAAAAGGGCCCTTAAATATTAATGGTAAAAGTTACAAACCAACAAATTGGATTGGGCTCATGGTCCTCTAGATAATAATCTTTAAACTTTTAGTATCTGACAGCTGGTAAGCAGACTCTTAAGTTTGTTCTTTCAGAATGCCATGAACATACAAAGATTCAACCATAGAAAATCAGCTTGACTTTATAAAAATATAGGATGGATTGGGATGGATCATTCTCAATTCAAATCTGTTTTGAATAACTACAATTTTTAACTAGCACCCATCTCATTACAAATCAATTTGGTTAAAACAGGGCCCCATCTTGAAGTCCTTACTCAGGTAAAATGACCATTGAAACTTAGTGTGATGTTTCTGTAGAGATGATTCAATATAGAAATACATATCAAGTACTGAAAATATGTGGAGTTTTCTTTTTTATGCAAGGCAGAAAATGTGCAAATCAGTTCCACGTCTAGATATGGATGTGGAAAAGGAAAAAAATGGTTAAATGTGGATCCTGCTACTTTTATTTATTTTATCATGGGATAAGAAGGAAGGTCCTCTCATGGATTGGTAACTGGTTAAAACATAGGAAACAAAGGGTAGGAATAAATGGTCAGTTTTCAGAATGGAGAGAAGTCAATAGTGGTGTCCCATCTAAGTGTCTGTACTGGGACCAGTCCTATTCAATATACCCTTTTTTCCAGATCATTTATGAATAAACAGTGAGATGGCAAAATTTGCTGATACAAAATTACTTAAGATATTTAAATCCCAGGCAGACAGCGAAGAACTTCAAAAGGATCTTTCAAAACTGGGTGACTGGGCAACAAAATGGCAGATGAAATTCAATGTTGATAAATGCAAAGTAATGCACATTGGAAAATATAATCTGAACTATGCATATAAAATGATGGGGTCTAAATGGGCTGTTACCACTCAAGAAAGAGATCTTGGAGTCATTGTGGGCAGTTCTCTGAAAACATCCACTCAATAAAGCAAACAGAAAGGTTGGGCATTCTTAAGAAAGGGATAGACAAGACAGAAAATATCATATTGCCTCTATATAAATCCATGGTACACCCACATCTTGAACACGGCATGCAGATGTGGTCATCCCATCTCAAAAAAGATATTGGAATTGGAAAAATGTCCAGAAAAGGGTAACAAAAATTATTAGGGGTATGGAACAACTGCTATATGAGGAGCAATTAATTAGACTGGGACTTTTCAGCTTGGAAGAGAGATGACTAAAGGGGGAATATGATAGGTCTATAAAATCTTGACTGGTGTGGAGAAAGTAAACAAAGAAGTGTTATTTACTCCTTCTCAGAAGACAAGAACTAGGGATCACCAAATTAATAGGCAGCAGATTTAAACCAAACAAAACAAAGTATTTTCCCCACACAATGCACAGTCAACCTGTGAAATGCCTTGCCAGAGGATGTTGTGAAGGCCAAGACTAACAGGGTTCTGAAAAGAACTACATAAGTTGATGGAGGATAGGTCCATCAATGACTATTAGCCAGGATGGACAGGGATGGTGTCCCTAGCCTATATTTGCCAGAAGCTGGGAATGGGCAACAGGGGATAGATCACTTGGTGATTACCTGTTCATTCCCTCTGGAGCACCTGGCATTGGCCACAGACAGAATACTAGGCTTGATGGACTTTTGGTCTGACCCAGTATGGCTATTCTTATGTTCTTATGCTACTGGCCTATGCAACAAATTGTAGCAACCTCCCTTCCACTCCAGCAACTTTAGTCAAGCGCTCATTATCATCCGCACCTTCTAATAATGGCAGCAGCGGTCACGCTGGCAACATGAAGAGATAAGGGGGCAAAAGAGAATGAAGCAGTGCTACCACATGCTGAAGGCAAGTGGAAAGGGTAGGGGAAGCACAGGGAGCACATCCCTAGCTGATTCCAGTTGAGATCTCATCCGCATCACGTGTCTCCACTTGTCCTGGCCCCATCAAAGCTGCCCCTAGCGAGAAAGGGGAGCATTTTCATGGTTTGTGTGTGTGTGTGTGAGAGAGAGAGAGAGAGAGCTAGAGAGAGAATAAAACTCTTGCTACAGTTAATGATGCTTTGAGCATACACAGACCTAGATTCTGCCACACTTACTCACAATGAGTAGCACATTATAGTGCAAGTAATCCTACTGCAACCAACAGGGGAATCTCAAGTAGGAGTGAAGAGGTTATTTTACTTCTATATTTGGCACTGTTGCAACTGTAGCTGGAATACTGTGTCCAGTTCTGGTGTCCACAATTCAAGAAAGATGCCGATAAGTTGGAAAGGGTTCAGAGGAGAGCCACAAGAATGATTTCAAATATTAGAAAAACTATATTGTAGTGATAGATTGAGCTCCTTTAGTCTATTTAGCTTAAAGAGGTTAAGGGGTGACTTGATTACATAAGAACAGCCATATTGGGTCAGACCAAAGGTCCATCTAGCCCAGTATCCTGTCTTCTGCCAGTGGCCAGTGCCAGGTGCCCACAAGGGAATGAACAGAACAGATTATCATCAAGTGGTCCATCCTCTGTTGCCCATTCCCAGCTTCTGGCAAACAGAGGCTAGGGACACCATCCCTGTCCACCCTGGCTAATAGCCATTGATGGACCTATCCTCCATCAACTTAACTAGTTCTTTTCAGAACCCTGTTATAGTCTTGGCCTTCACAACATCCTCTGGCAAGGCATTCCAGAGGTTGACTGTGCATTGTGTGGAAAAAATACTTCCTTTTGTTTGTTTTAAACCTGCTGCCTATTAATTTCATTTGGTGACCCCTAATTCTTGTGTTAGGAGAAGGAGTAAATAGCACTTCCTTATTTACTGTCTCCGTACCAATCACGATTTTATAGATCTCTATCATATTCCCCCTTATTAGTCTCTTTTCCAAGCTGAAAAGTCCCAGTCTTATTAATCTCTTCCATACCCCTAATCATTTCTATTGCCCTTTTATGAACCTTCTCCAATTTCAATAGATCTTTTTTGAGATGGGGCAACCAAATCTGCACACAGTATTCAAGATATGGGCATACCATGGATTTATGTAGAGGTAATATGGTATTTTCTGTCTTATTATCTATCCCTTTCTTAATGATTCCCAACACTGTTTGCTTTTTTGACTGCCACTGTACATTGAGTGGATATTTTCAGAGAACTGCCCACAATGGCTCCAAGATCTTTCTTGAGTGGTAACAGCCAATTTAGACCATTTTTATATGCATAGTTCAGATTGTTTTCTAATGTGCATTACTTTTGCATTTATCAACATTGAATTTCATCTGCCATTTTGTTGCCCAGTCACCTAGTTTTGAGAGATCCTTTTGTAGCTCTTCACCATCTGCCTGGGACTTAAATATCTTGAGTAGTTTTGTGTCATCAGCAAATTTTGCCATCTCACTGTTTACCCCTTTTTTTCAGATAATTTATGAATGTTGAATAGGACTAGTTCCAGTACAGACCCATTGGGGAGGAAGAAGGGGCACCATTATTTACCGCTCTCCATTCTGAAAACTGACCACTTATTCCTACCCTTTGTTTCCTATCTTTTAACCAGTTACCAATCCATGAGAGGACCTTCCCTTTTATCCCATGACAGCTTACTTAGCTTAAGAGCCTTTTGGTGAGGGACCTTGTCAAAGGCAAGTACATTATATTCACTGGATCCCCTTGTCCACATGCTTTTTGACCCCCTCAAAGAACTCTAGCAGATTGGTGAGGCATGATTTCCCTTTACAAAAATGGACTCTTTCCCAACAAATTATGTTCATATAGGTGTCTGGCAACTTTGCTCTTTACTACTGTGTATAAATACTTCCACAGAGATGAAATATTTAATAATTAGCTCTTCAGTCTAGCATAGACCGGTTTAACAAAATACAATGGCTGGAAGTTAAAGCTTGACAAATTCAGACTGGAAATGAAGCATAGGTTAACAGTGAGAGGAATTAACGATTGGAACAATTTACAAAGAGTTGTGGTGGATTCTCCAGCACTCACAATTTTTAAATTAAGCTTGGATATTTTTCTAAAAGAGAAATTCTAGAAATTATGTTGGGGAGGTTCACTGGCCTGTGTTATACAGGAGATCAGATTAGATGATCACAATAGTCCCTTCTGGCCTTGGAATCTATGAACTTGTGGAGTAAGGTGCTACACTGGGAGTAAAGGTGTCAGACTGGCACATATACATCACCTACTTCCTTTCATAACAAACTGCATGATAATTCGTACCTCTGCCTACGTATCAATTAAAGGAAGAGTGCATATTTTCAAGGAAAAATTGATTGAAACATTACTGATAAGTGTAATTGCTATTATCTGCATATATAAAAAAAAGGATAAACTTTGGGGATAGAAGATTTGTTTATTATGGCAAAGACGTAGGAATAGTTTCATCTTTGTTTCCAGAAAAGACAAATAGAGTTAGAGTATTTTCAGCATTTTTTTTTGAGTGCATTGAAGTTGTGCTGCAGATATTTTGAGTTGACATTGAATAAACAATTCACATGACACACCACATTTTTCTGCAACTAAGGAGAACTTATTTCAAAGAGTTTGACAAATAAAGTACATAGGAAATGGCCTCACATGCATATTAGTAGCCACTGAATGCTTATCACTGCACATTCCTAAAACTGATCTTTATTGATGGCTATTTCCCCCTCATTCTGAAAAATATAATGGCAAACTAAGGTTTGTTTTTTGTCCTCTAGCAGAGATTATTAAAGAAAAATTACACTGTACAGCTGAGGGAAGGTATAGAAAAGATACTGTGTAATGAACTTAGTAGATTTTCAGTGATCTTAAAAGGTCTCTGAGGAATGGAATGCTCATTGGATTCTAATCACATGACTCTCTTGACTCATATGACGTACCATTTAAAAAAAAAGTTTAAACACACATGGAAGAATTTGCCCCAAAATAACGGTCCAGTAAATAAGTTGACAGCTGCTAGAGTGTGTGGAGGCTTCCAGCCACTGGAATCTCATGGTTGTGGAGCTACTGAACTCCACTCTGACCCTGAAAGCTTCTCCTCTTATGCCATCCTTTTTGGAGTTAGCATGGTACCCGTCTCCCTAAAGCATACTGCTAGGCTTCTGGATATCTCATGCAGTAATACCAAAGAGTGTCTGATTTGGAAGGCTTTGTGTGGGCCTTTCCCCATGGTGTGAATTTCAACCACGCTGCAGGAAGACATCTATGGACTGCAGAACCTAAATGAGTTTTACAAGGAGAATGTCTCACAATGGGTTGAAGTACTGTGTGATATTAAAATTATGAATTACAGCTTTTTAATGAAAGAGCAATTAACATGTGTACTGATAACATGCCATGATATAGCACATCAGTGCAGGAGCATGATCAAAGACTGAAACATGTACCAAGTAAACCTGAAACTTAACAAGATCAAGTGAAAAATAGAAAACATGCCTATTTGAACTATATGGACTCTATACTTGGTTGAGATGGGGGGAGGGGAGGGAATAACAGGACAAATCCAAGATTGACGCTATAGCAGGTATGTCCCATGTGACCACCAAGAACATATTTTGAGATTTTTCACAGGAGTAGCTACATATTAAAACAAATGATAAAATGGAAATTGGATGATACATAGTAAAAGGCAGTGAATGATATCCGATGATCACTGAACAGAGACCTCAACGTTTGTGGTATAAATCAAACAGTTGTGGGATCAGTAGATGCCTCACAAACAGGACTGGAAGCAGCTCTTTTGAAGAAAAGATAGAGAAAAAAAATGCTTGCTTTTGTATTGAACTGTCCATTTTCTCAATTCACAGATAACAAATATACCCTTGAAAAACTGACCAGAAACCCTCAAACTCAGATTCATAGAACCTCAAGAGGTCTTTTAGTCCAGTCCCCTGAACTCTAGCACTATCTAGACCCCCTCTGATCTTAACCTGCTCTTAAATCTCCAATGACAGAGATTCCACAATATCCATAGGCAATTTATTTGAGTGCTTAACCACCCTAACAATTAAGAAGTTTTTCCTAATGCCCAATCTAAACTGCCCTTGCTGAAATTTAAATCCATTGCTTTTTGTCCTATCCTCAGAAGTTAGAGAACTATTTTCCTCCCTCTTTCTTGAAACAACCTTTTATGTACGTGAAAACTGTAATGGCCTCACTGAGTCTTCTCTTCTCCAGACTAACCAAACCCACTTTTTCAATCTTCCTTTCTAGGTCATGTTTTCTAGGCCTCTAATCATTTTTGTTGCTCTTCTCTGGACTCTCTCTAATTTGTCCACATCTTTCCTGATACGTGGCACCCAGAACTGGACACAATATTCCACTTGAGGCCTAATCTTCAAGGAAGAATTACTGTTTCTGTCTTGCTCACTATACTCCTGCTAATACATCCCAGAATGATGTTTGCTTTTTTTGCAACAGTGTTACGCTAATTCATATTTAGCTTGTGATCCATTATGACCCCCAGATTCCTTTCCACAGTACTCCTTTCGAGGAAGTCATTTCCCATTTTGTATGTGTGTAACTGATTGTTCCTTCCTAAGTGGAGTACTTTGCATTTGTCCTTATTGAATTTCATCCTATTTACTTCAGACCATTTCTCCACTTTGTTCAGATCATTTTGAATTTTAATCCTATTCTCCAAAGCACTTGCAACCCCTCCCAGCTTGGTATCATCTGCAAACTTTATAATGTACTCTCTATGCCATTATCTAAATCAATGATTTAGATATTGAACAGAACTGGACCCAGAACTGATCCCTGAGGGACCCCACTCATTATGCCCTTCCAGCATGACTGTGAAACACTGATAACTCCTCTCTTGGCATGGTTTTCCAACCAGTTATGCACCCACCTTATAGTATCTCCATCTAGGTTGTATTTCCCTAGTTTGTTTGAGAAGGTCACATAAGACAGTATCAGAAGTCCTTACTAAGGTCAAGATAACACGTCTACTGCTTCCGCCCATCCCCGAGGCTTGTTACCTTGTCAAAGAAAGCTATTCTGTTGGTTGCCTCTTACCAGCAATCCTATATCTCACTCTTTTATTACTTTCAGGGCAAAGGAGGTCATTCTTTAATTAGAAATTGCATGCAATAAAAGAGCTGATAAGGAGATGTGTTATTTGCCAAAGGCACAGGAACTCCATGGAGAAAGATGTTGCTATTTTAGAAACTAATTATGCCATGGAACCTTTGAGGAGACCACCTGTTTCAATGGGAAGAGCAGAAATATTTGCTAGAGATGTACAGATTCTCACAATACTTGGAAACTTCACAACTAAAGACCCAACAAATCAGAGTGGCCAAAGGGGAAGGGTGGGGGGAGGTGCTTGATGGGTGCCATGACACATGGCATCCCATAAGAAATAAATATAATGTCTTACAGTTTACTTATGAGAAGTTCTTTAAATTCCTGCTGTTTGAGGGGATAAAGCCCAATAGTGTCTTCATGATTCTTGCTAGCAGAAAAAGGACACAGGTAAAAGTTGATTAAAAAAAGATCAAGGAAGCCAGGAAGACCATAGCTTTTTTGCACTACCAGAACAAATCTACATAGGAATGTCAGAGTACTGTGATCAAGTATCAGGGGGTAGCCGTGTTAGTCTATATCTACAAAAACAACAAGGAGTCTGGTGGCACCTTAAAGACTAACAGATTTATTTGGGCATAAGCTTTCGTGAGTAAAAACCTCACTTCTTCAGATGCATAGAGTGAAAGTTACAGATGCAGGCATTATATACAGACACAGAGTACTGTGATGAAATGTTACTGACTAGGAGACCGAGCAATGCCATCATGCAGAGTGTAGGCAAGTGGGACTCACCCCTGAGGTGCCTCCCACTGGTCGTCTCTGGGAATTAGCTCATCCAGCCTCTGGAGCACCCTCTGCAGGCTGGTGTCCTGCTGCCTCTCACCCCCGTGTCCCTCCCAGACTGGTGTCCCATTATCTGGGGTGCTGCCCCTTGGCAGTAACCCCTTTCTCTCAGGGTCTCCCCTCCCCAGGGAACCCCCACCCACTATCCCCACCTCACCTCAGTATAAGGCTACTGCCAGTCATCGTCTAGCTCCCACACCCTGGGGCAGACTGCAGTATCAGCCTACTCATCACTGGCAAGGTTGGGTTTGGACCTGCTGCCTTTGCCTACCCCTGGGCTGCCCTCTGCAACCCACAGTACCCATTGGCCTTCTGCTAGGCTGCAGCCTGGGGCTCTCCAGGCTGGAGCCTCCTCAGCTCCTCTGCCTTTCCCCAGCCCTGCTCCACTCAGGTACTCTGTTCAGCTCCCAAGCAGCCAAGCCCATCTCCCTCTACCACTAGAGAGAGACTGCTGAGCCCCTGGCTCCCAGACTCCTATATAGGGCCAGCTGAGGCCTGATTGGGGCGTGGCCCAGCTGTGGCTGCTTCCCCAATCAGTCTAGTAGCTGCTTTCCCTTGCAACAGCCCTCTCCCGGAGCTGTCTTTATACCCCTCAGGGCAGGAGCGGGTGACCACCCAGCTACAAGAGACTTCAACTTTTTTTCATAATTAATCTCCAGGATAAATAGTTCAGAGTGTTGCAAAGGATTTGGTCCAAATTGGATGCCAAAACTATATATTTTTTCTTGTTTTCTTGTACATGACCCTTAGATACCATGGTTATGGGCACATTCAAAATCAGAGTGAATCCCCCAATTGCCTCTAAATTATCATCTCCTCCACCTATTCCAAAGTTATGGAGAAGAGTAACAAGGTAGGGAAATAAGGGACTGAGGCACCTCCTTTTTTTGAGCCAGTATTAGAAAACAGAATCCATATGGTGAAGGATGGAGGAGCGTACTAAATGGCGCTCAGTGCAGAAATATCTAGATTCGATGTAAATCTCACTAGAAATAAACATTTAAGCTACATATTATGGCGTAAAATGTAAACAGTTATTTTGAAGCGGAAAATACCTATGTCTGTTTACTCTGAAATTATTTATTCTGCTTTCCTAACATTCAGATACATAGGAATATTGCATATGCAAATAGTCATTCATTAAAAGCTTTCAGTTATAACATTTGCAGTGCATGGTTTATTGGGCATGCATCTGTTTTCATACTGATTCTTCAGTTGCTTCCATAACATGTTTTAAATGTGTTTTCCTCTTGACTAATATGCCTATTTCATGTATGCCTGTCACATCTATTCCGAAAGAAACCTATTGTATGATGAGTGATGCATCAAGAATATTTAGATTAAATGTCAATAGAAACCAAGCACTTTTTTCCAGAAGAATCCTAATGATTAAATTCTCAGCAGAGTCCCAGTTGCTACTGAAATCACATATACTGCAGTGTTGAGTGTTTTAATAGTCTATTACTCTGTTTTTATGAAATTTGGGTTTTTTTGTAGTTTGAGTAGCTTTTTGGAAAATATTGTATTTTAGTAATAACAACCCATCAAGCAAGAAAGCCATGAGACTTCTCATCATTCCCTCTATACAGGAGCTTATCTTTTTGCTGCCACCACTGAATTCCACACCATCTGACTCTGGAACTTGGATTGTTTTTAATGTGTGAGTTTGAGTGACAAAGGCAGAGAGGGGACCAGCGGTCTGTCACAAAAATTATTGTATTAGAGCCAACTGAATGAAGACACATAATGGGTTAAAGAGCTTTTGGGAACTGTGCACTGAGCATTGGCACCTCTGATGATCTGCATTAACATTCTCTGCCTGCTGCAGAGACTCTTTAAAATGCAATTTGCATTGATGATTGTATAATTGACATTTCTCCCGAAGGAACCCTGAGCATTGTGGGAAGCTGAAATCTCAGGAAAAGTCATGTGTTCTTGGGGTTCGCTTATAGTCTCAGGTCTTGTTGGGACCTGAGTTGCATTATTGTATGCTACTATTAAAATAAATAAGGAAGAGGTAGTAATCCTATGACTGACTCCTTCCAATTTCCCAGCAGCATTTAGTTTAAATTTAATTGGACATTAACTGGCATTAACATTTAATGCTTCATTTTATTTGGTGATTGACTGCATGGTTTTATGTTTTGAATGGCTCTTCCTAAAGATGGGGTGTGATCAATTTTTACAATGAAATTATTAAAATAAATGTTTGTTTTATTTCAGCACTAAAATCATTGTGATATGCAGTATCGTATCATCTTTTCATTATAGAGCCCTGAAGACTAGATGTTGAAGGATGCCTACAAATCAATGCTTGTTAATTATAGTATTGAAATAATTTTAAATGTAACAAGGGATTCAGGGAATAATTATGTGCCTCAGATATCCACAATATAAAGAAGGTAGTTAAACACCTAATGCATGATTTGAATTCCATGCTTTCATAGCCTATGATTTTACATCAAAGTCGGGTAACTCCATGCTATGGATTTTCCTTACTTGGTTAGCACTGTATGTGTTCTCATTGGTTGTTTCTCCCCCCCCACCCCCCATCACATGTACACATGCAGAAAAAGATCAGTTATCCTTTGGTGGTCCAGTATAACCTGAATCCATTGACCCTCAGGCCATATTCCAGGGCACATCTTTCTAGCAGGACTGATGAAAAAGGAAATCTTGTTAGGAATGACGTAGGAAATTACACTTATTTTTGTGCTGCATGGGATCATTATATATAGTAGCACATTAAAATATAAGAAATTACCAAAAGTGTTTTGTCAGAGACTCCTACAGTTTTCAGATAGGAGCCTCTGGACATTTTATACATTTATTTAAATGTATATTATACTTTGCAGATTACAGTACCATAAATTAAATTGCATGCCATGACTTGTGAAACAAAGTAGTTTTTGTTGGTTAACTAGCCCTCATAAGAGCTGGTCAATTTTTTTTATTAAATGATTTTCTGTTGGTTTTTTTTAAAGCAGTTTTTTTGGTCAAAATCTAAATGTTTCAAAGGAGCATGTCTATTTTGACAATTTTTGATGGGGGAGTGTCAGACAAATCATTTAGACTTTTTTGCTTCATTCTGATAGTGCCAAAATGTTCTGGTTTTACCTAGAATAAATTTATTATACTATATTTTATGTTGTATTGTGTTTTGACATTAACTAATCAAAATGTTTTGATGTTTTTATTCTAAGCAAAGTGTTGACTTTTTGTCATGATTCAGAATAGAACTACATTTTGAAATGTCAGAATTTCCCATGGCACAGAAATTCCATTTTCTGATCAGCTCTAGACCCCAGGACATAGTTACTCCAAACAGCAAAACATTACTTTCTTGTCATATGTAGAAACATCAGTCATAAAGTACATTTCATTATTGTTCATCTGTGTTTTATACCAGATTGAACTGCTTGTTACCTTTGAGAATTCAAGTTTCCAAACCTGTACATTTGAAAACAATAACCAGTGGTATGAGCTATTTTTATTAATTTTCATAATGCTAACCTCAGAGGCATGCATGTTTTGCATGTGTTTAATAACCCAAAAAGTCTTCTATTTTTGACCCCCCAAACTCAGCTTTTATAGCGGAGCCCAATATTTCCCTTGAGACCATGCACTCTAATGTAAAAACAGTCTTAGACTTTTTTTTTATTTTAAAGCCATAGACCTACTTTCAGTTCACCATTCATTGCCATCTTCTCCAGCACAGAACTGGCTTCCATTAATATGAAAATGTATAATATACAGAAGATTCTGCCATTTTCTGAAGCATCTTTAAATGCATTCATCTTTGCTTACAATGGTGGAAAATTATATGCTTTTAAACAATAAAAACAAGTTGTATTTCAAAGCTTGTCATCATTATGCCACTTTAAAAGGAATTTGTCTCTTGTAAAATAACACTTAAAATGGCTGAAGTACGAATATGAACAAGCCATTAAAGGAATTATTTTAACATTGTTCTGAGGTGTGAAACAGTGGATTTACTGTACAGTGAGGAGCTGGCCTGATATTAAAACATCTTTCACAAAGCACAACCTGCTGTACTTAATGACTTACTCAATTGTATATTCCCCTCATGTTTTGATTGTTCCTATGTAGGTTCTTATATCATATTCATCACTGTAGTATGTGAACATCCTCCATTAGTGCAGTAAGCAATGTGACCTACACATCTGTCACATCGTGTTGTTAACTTGAGTGGTGGTTTCATTTGTTACCCAGTATCTGAAGAATTACAATATCTTATTATGATAATAAAGGTGATATGAACATTAAGTTGAATTAGATCCTGTATAGATCTGTGAAACTCAGCCCTTCAGTTTAGAGTGAGAGTTAGCTTGTCTTAAATCAGGCTTTGTTGGAGTATAAGAACTGGTAGAAAACAAGAATTGTACCCATTTCTTTCAGTAAATAACTTTGTTAAAGATGAGTCCAGATGTGCTCTCATCTCACTGAAACTAACTGATTTCTGCTCCAAAAAACTCAATATATTAAGTCTATCCACTTATTTCCTGTTGCAATGGAAGCAGAGATGGAGCTTCTGCTCTGCTAAAACAGGATATACACACTCCGTAGTCCAAGCTCACCTCTTTTCCCCAGGCTTGGGGAGGGATAGCTCAGTGGTTTGAGCATTGGCCTGCTAAACCCAGGGTTGTGAGTTCAATCCTTGAGGGGGCCACTTAGGGATCTGGGGCAAAATCAGTACTTGGTCCTGCTAGTGAAGGCAGGGGGCTGGACTCAATGACCTTTCAAGGTCCCTTCCAGTTCTAGGAGATGGGATATCTCCATTAATTTATTTATTTATTTATTTATTTAATTTGTAACTAAAACAACATGAATAAAAACAATTCTCAGCCTAAGCTTTCTCCCAAAACCTGCCTGAGCCTATTCATGGGTTTCCAAGCAGAACTTATGTCTTGGCCTGTAGTTACGTCTCATCCAAATGCTCTTATATATTGGTTAGTCAAAAAGGTCCATTTGCTGGCAGTAATTATTATGCATCTTTTATGTAGGGCTCTAGCACCTTAGCAGGGAGGGGCATAGGAGTTCTGCATTCCTTCTGTTTATAGGGGCCTAGAAACTGCCTTGCTTTTATTCACATGCCAAGGATAGGGAGAGGAATGAAAACTCTCAAGTCTTTGGAAATGATCCTAGGCTTGGTGAGGCCCCTTTGAATGCATACTGTCTTGTCTCACACAGCTGTAATCTGGATCCATCTCTCCTTGATGGGTCTGGGGGTTACCAAATTTATGATCATGACTAGAAAATGTCTCATAACCAAACTGTGTCATACACTGTAAGTGCTTCTGTATTTTAAAAGAGCAGAGCAATGGGGGCTCAACAAAGAGATGACTGAATCCCACTGTTCTAGACTGGAGTAAGGGCCCCCTTTAGCCTTTATACAGGTTAGCAATGTCCTCATTCCATCCCTCCCACTTCACTGAGGTGACATCAGTAGAGTGTAGGGTGATAGGATTATGGCAGTGGGTGGGGAGGGAGCAGGTTGTAAGGTCTCTCCTCCAAGGGCTGAGTAGTTGAGGTAAGTGACTGAACTTTCCACTGCTTATCCAACTGAACTCAGACTTGGAACCAAACTCTAAGCCCACGTATAGCAGCATCTGGGCGAAGACATGAGGTAGAGGAGAGATGTGGAGGAGCAGAGTTTCTCTTGGTTGACACAATATGCATAGGTGTCCCTTTACTTCAACTCGCAGGGCTCCTTACTTTGACTTTGTTCAAATGGTAGAACTCTACCAACAATCCTGGAGTAGCTGGTTGTTTCTGCTAACATGATGAGCTGTGAAACCATTTACAAAGTGGACTTTAAATGGTCAGTGTTAAGCTTCAAACTCAAAATACCATTGAGGTAATTGGGCCCACTGCACACTCAAGTTTCTATAATCTAGCTATTAAGGGGCTGGGTTAAAGGAATCTCTCCTTTATGCCTAACCCCATTGGCTCTTCACTGCCATTATACTAGAGCATGAACTTTAGTAATAGCAGTGGCTCTGTGCACCCCGATGCAAGAAGTTAGCCTGTACTGGTAATCTACTCCTTTAGACTTCCCCCACTGGTAGCATGGTAAAAATCTTCACTGTATGACCTGCTTCCTTTGCAATGAGATACCATTATGATTGTGCAGTGATTAGGATCTTCTTTTCCCCTGGAGTGAAGCTCAGTATTTTGCCCTCAGAG
The DNA here is from genome assembly GCF_011386835.1 of Chrysemys picta bellii. NCBI lineage: Eukaryota > Metazoa > Chordata > Testudines > Emydidae > Chrysemys > Chrysemys picta. The sequence continues at coordinate 85,476,178 of NC_088798.1, forward strand.
CTATTGTTTAATTTGTCTGTGTGCAGATTCAACGCTCCATTAGGTCATAGTTGAGACAACATCTTCACAATCATAAGGGTTAGAAGTTTAATTTAAAAAGCAAAGTTAAAATTCAGCATAAACTGATGGAGGACTAGAGAACTGCTGATCCAGCAAGTGCTATGAACTTGCAGAGTCCAACTACATCTCTGAATAAAATATTCTTGTCCCGCAATGCTGTTCAGGGGCTTTGTTCAAATAAAAGATATTAATGTCATGAAAGGGTTCAAAAATTACAGCTCTACTGTTACAAGACTTTTAATCAAAAACACATAACGATGGCCCAGGCAGGGAAGTAGTTATGTTGGTTACCTAGGAGCTGAATAGGAGTGATTATTAAATTTCTCAATTAAAAGATGATTGTCACAATGAATATTATACATGGCAGTGTGGGAGGAAAATCAGCCTTAGAAAAATTCTTGCAATAACTTAGGAATGACTATATATATTTGAAAACTAGCTTTCATTTAACAAAAAGATAGTGTACCAAATTTTGATCTTTTATATAGGTGCTAATTGGAAGTAACTTCACAGCAGAGCTAACTGAATTTACACCTGTATAACAGAGATCAAACTCTGACTTAATAGAGCCAATATTGCATTCATGTTTGTATTGAATACTTCACTAAAATCAGTGAGTCCAATTTGTTTTTTTGCTTAAATCCAGATGAACCCCACTGTTCTGAAAGGAATTACTGTTTAATCATGTCTCTCAGAGCAAAAGTTTATCTATTAATAAAAAGGATAAGTTTCCTACTAATACAATGAATGGGGGGTGGGAGAGACTGGCAGAAACAAAAAGCAAGACATGATGCAAAAAAAAAAAAAAAGTCAGGAACAAAGCAACCATAATTAAATGACTTTGCTGCATGTCTACATGCATGCAGGGCTCTGGCAGGGAAATGAATTCCACAGCTGAGGGCCCTCAAATACGAAAAGTCTTACCTCAAGCCGGGTGCTAAATGAACTTAGAGACTGTAATTGTCCAGTTGTAGCAAAATTACCTTTTCTTTGGCATTTTAGATTTGTGAAGGGAAACCTGCTGCTGGAGTCTTTGGAATGTGGCACAGAAGAAATGGGCTGCTGTTGCAAAGATTATGTAGTATCAGCCCATGGTAAGTGGAAACTGGAAACCATTGATTTTGTTGATAACACTCACATTTATTTTAGAAGTTAGAGACAAACATATTTCTTGTGTGAGTTTAAAAAAAAAGGCATTTTATTTACAGCAGTGATATTAAATCTAACCACATTCCCAGATACAGTAGGTTTCTTGTGTTAATTTACTGCTTTGTGTTCAGCACTTGAGTGGAAAACCTTCCAGGAAAACCCAGAAGACTGCAGGAAAAAATGTTTCCTCTAAGCAGTTATTGAACCAACATGCTAGTGAAGTTTAGAAGGTGTTGTGCAGAAGAGGTGTGCAGTCTAGGTCCGAGTGCTTGTTGTCATTTAGATTTATAAAGGAGAAAAAAAGGACACCTCTTTCTGTACTCTCGGCACCCTTGACACTTAAATTACTGCACTTCAGATATCTTTTTTAAGCTAATCCACCACAAATTCCCCCTCCAACTCAAATATTTCCCCACCGTTACAATTACAGTTTCCCTCCTTTCCCTCACCATGTACTTTCAGATTCCTGGGGGGAAATGATGACCATTGCAACATTATTAACCACCTCATGGAATGTTTACTGTAGAGATCGATGTTCCCTAATCGTATTCCAATCCTGATAATTAATTCTTCCTAACTGATGTTTCCCTGCAATTTCGATAGAGTGATGTTCTTTGGCCATTAGTGATTGAACAGCTGCTAAGTTCCATGCCTGGTAGAGAATGCATTTCAGTGGTAGGTTAATTATGTCATGATTTTTTTTGCTTCCTGGTGATATTGAAAACTTGAACAAGCTTTAGCACTTTTTCAGGAAAATGGATAATCTATAAATGTCCAATACATTTTAATTACTATAAATAATTATTGTCTTAATCCAGCTAATATGTTTCTTAGCTTTAGCCATAGTAGATGAAAATTCCCTACCTTGTTGTTGATACATATGCAACCAAAAAATGTCTATTGCTTTATGTCCCAGAAAATTTCCCCACATTATTTAACCTCATCTTCAACATTCCTTTCTGATAAAATGGAAGGGACAATAAACTCTTTCCTTATATGGAGCTACTTTGGTGAGACAGGTCCTAGAGTTGCCTTTTAGGGCCTGTTGCTTGTAAGTGGTCCTTAATCCCTGATAGTACTGCCGAGTGGGCACTTGTCTAAATAATAATTAACGTCTATTAAATTCTTATTTGTTAAAAACGGGGTTCTGTTCAGCTCCAGGTATTCTGTTGATGCTGGGCTAGGACTGCTGTACGGGATTAATTGTCTACATAGGTATGATAATACATGGCTCTTATATAGCTCTTTTTATCAATAGATCTCAAAGTGCTTTACAATGGACTTCGGTATCTTTATCCCCATTTTAACAGTGAGGAAACTAAGGCCCTGAGAGGTGAACCACAGAGGCAGTACTCTATTTGGAGTGAGTGCCTTTCCTTTGTTTGTGTTGCCAACATTTTGTGGTTATTAAATCTTCCATGCTTCCCAGGGGTGGAGGCGTAACCCTGTCCAGCTCATCACATGGGCGGGGGCTCATGGGCCTTCATGAGTCTGTCTGAATTGTAGTTGGGAGTGTTTCTCCCAGCCTGGGTAGACAGATTTGTGCTAGCTCCACTCAAACTAGCTTGATAAACATAGCAGTGTGGACATTGTAGCACAGGTGGAGGCTTGGGTAAGTCACCCAAATCCAAGTCCTACTAATCCCCTAGGATCAATCTTGGGTGGCTAGCCAGAGCTGATGCCTGTGTCAGAATGTCCGGACCTCCATTTTTTGCATGCTAGCTTGAGCAGAATTATCGTGAGTCTGTCAGCCTGGGAGAGGAGGAATGCGCCCCGCTGTAGTGTAGACACACCCCATGTCACCTAATTGGAAAGCTGTCTCTATTTGCCAGGGAATAATTTCAAAGGTGCTGTGTGCCCTGAAAAAGAAATATCCCAAGAAACAAGCCAAAATTCCATCAAAGCAAATCCTTATCAAGGTGTGGGGAGAATGTTTGAGGAAGCTTCCCAGAGTTGATTGAAGCGCTTTCACGTGATGACGCTTCCACCTTCAGTGTTTTTGGGGAAGAAGCCCATCAAACCCCACTGGTGTATTGAAAGGCCGCAGATTACTTGAGCCTTTTACCATTACCAAAGGGAATTTTGTACATTATAGAACAGGGATCGGCAACCTATCAGTAGTGGTGTGCCGCATCTTCATTAATTCACTCTGATTTAAGGTTTCGCGTGCCAGTAATACATTTTAACATTTTTAGAAGGTCTCTTTCTATAAGTCTGTAATATATAACTAAACTATAGTTGTATGTAAAGAAAATAACGTTTTTAAAATGTTTAAGAAGCTTCATTTAAAATTAAATTAAAATGCAGCACCCCCCGGACCAGTGGCCAGGACCCGGGCAGTGTGAGTGCCACTGAAAATCAGCTCGCGTGCTGCCTTCGGTACGCGTGCCATAGGTTGCCTACCCCGTTATAGAACTATGTCTTACTGGAATTTTCAGTCAAACTAATCTTTCATAGATAAAGCTAGAATGTTAATCTGTGACTATCCACTCTTGCTCCTATAAGGAAAAGAAAATTGTAAACCTGTCACTAATTAGTTTAAAAAGAGGATTTAAAACATTCAGATGAAGAGGCATAGAATATTTTAAAAATAGAAACAGTACAATTATAGATATTTGTAACGGGAGAGAATGTAAACTTTCCAAAAATCCTAAACCTTCATTTATTATTTATTAAAGATGAAAGAAATTCTGTCTCATTGTACTTGAAATAGTAAGAAAAATCTCTGGCTCTTCCTAGTAAAGTTCAAACAATCTTGGCTCTTATATGAGCTGTTTATGGATGCATTATAGCTGAGGTAACTTAAAAACTGTGAGAAACAGCAAGAGAAAATAGATATTTTATTTCTGTCCTGTTTCTGCTGTCACTCAGCTACCAGGAGCCAAGCGGAAAAGAAAAGAAACAAAATAAGAACCCCCCACCCCTCCCCAAACACACAAACCCTAAAAGCAAAGAGTCATTTTCTGGTTTAATTCTTAGAGAAGCTGCCTCTGCTTCTATTTGCAAATCAAATTTTTTATTGATTCTGTTATCTTTTTGTTAACTCTACCTGTATCAGACAGTAGGTAAAAACTAATCTGGATCAAAACAAAATGAGTTTGAATCTAATCTCATTTATACCAGCAAAAATTCAGAGTAACTCTCAGGGCTGGCTCTAGCTTTTTTGCTGCCCCAAGCAGCAAAAAAAAGTGCCGCCCCCTGAGCCCCCCAGCCGAGTGCCGCCAGAACCCCCCCCCAGAGCGCCGCCCCCCTGCCGAGCGCCGCCGGAACCCCCCTCCAGCGCCGCCCCCCGCGCCGCCCCCCCCGACGAGCGCCGCATGCCGGAGCCTGCCCCCCGTGCCGAGCGCCGCCAGAACCCCCCCCAGCCCCGCGCTGCCCCCCCCCCCGCTGAGCGCCGCGCAGCGCAGCGCCGCCGGAGCCCGCCCCCCGCCGAGAGCCGCCGGAATGCCCCCCAGCGCCGCCGGAGCCCACCCCCGCCCCCCGCCGAGAGCCGCCGGAATGTCCCCCTGCACCGCCAGAGCCCGCTCCCCACCGAGAGCCGCCGGAATGTCCTCCCATGCCGCCAGAGCCCGCTCCCCGCCGAGAGCCGCCGGAATGCCCTCCCATGCCGCCAGAGCCCGCTCCCCGCCGAGAACCGCCGGAATGCCCTCCCATGCCGCCAGAGCCCGCTGCCCGCCGAGAGCCGCCGGAACGCCCCCCAGCGCCGCCGGAGCCCGCCCCCGCCCCCCGCCGAGAGCCGCCGGAACGCCCCCCCCCGCGCCGCCAGAGCCCGCCCCCGCCCCCCGCCGAGAGCCGCCGGAACGCCCCCCCGCGCCACCAGAGCCCGCCCCCTGCCGAGAGCCGCCGGAACGCCCCCAGCGCCGCCGGAGCCTGCCCCCGCCCCCCGCCGAGAGCCGCCAGAACGCCCCCCCCGCGCCGCCAGAGCCCGCCCCCGCCCCCCACCGAGAGCTGCCGGAACGCCCCCCCCTTCTCCCGGAATGCTGCGCCGCGCTCCCCCCGCCGCCCCTTACCAGGTGCCGCCCCAAGCATGTGCTTGGGTGCCTGGTGCCTGGAGCCGGCCCTGGTAACTCTGAAGTCAGGAGTTACCTTATTGTAAAACAGTGGCTCTTAAACTTTTTTACTGGTGACCCCTTTCAAATAGCAACTCTCTGAGTGTGACCCCCCCATATAAATTAAAAATACTTTTTTATATATTTAACACTATTATAAATGCTGGAGGCAAAGTGGGGTTTGGGGTAGAGGCTAACAACTCACAACGGCCCATGTAATAACCTTGCGACCCCCTGAGGGGTCCCGACCTCCAGTTTGAGAACCCCTGTTGTAAAACAAGAGTGAAGTGCAATCAGAACTAGCTCCAACTTCTGTGCTGTGGACAGCCATATGACAACACCATCCCAGAAAAAAATGTAGGGGATATTTGGCACAGTTGCCAACTTTCACATGGTAAATAAGCACCCCAACTTTCACAGTAAGCCAAAAATCAAGCTAATTCCATTTCAAAACAAGGCCAAAACAAGCCAATCCCTAAGAACCCCAACACTGTATGTGACTAGATCCCCCCGGGTGCAGTCTGGGACTATGGTGGGCCTGCTGTGCACCCCTGATTCTTCGCTCCCCCTTGTCCCTGCTTGCCCCTTGTCCCTGCTTGCACCCCCTTACCCCTGCTTGCTGGGAGCTGACCAAAAAAAGAAGCAACAAGCTACAATGAGCTACAAGCCAAAACTAGCCAACAAGCAACTCAAGCCAAAAATAAGCCCAATTTCTGCGTCTCCCCTCCCCGCCCCCGGCGGGTTTGGCATGTCTGATGTTTGGTATTTTTGGTGCCTACCTTGAGACACCCTGAGTCGGTTTCAGAGGTGACTTCAATGAAAGTTCTGGGCTCTTCAAAATCTCAGAGAATCAGGCCCTATGTGCATCAGTCTAGGCATCCCAAAACTGTAGTATACAAAACCAATGGCTGCTTCAGAAAAAAATTGCTCTTTAACCTTTCTGTATGTAGGTTTTCCCATTTGTAAAACGGGGCTAATACCTACTTGCCTACTGCATAAAAGTGCAGGGCGATTAATTACCTCAACATAATTGACTTTTTATAGTAATGCATTTGTGCATCAAGGGTACGTTTCTACCATTACTATGTAACATGAAATGGAACACATGGTGGACTAAAATACCGCACAAAAATACTGTCAATAACTGTCACTCAAGCTTACCAAAAATATGTATTAAGAACTTACATTTATATATGAATCTGCATGGGCTTGGTGAGGAGTAAGAAGATCAATTATTTTTCAGGGAACACCAAAGGCTAGGTTCATGATGAGATTTAAGCACCCAAGTCCAAAATTTAGCTCCTCAAAACCCCCACTCAGCTGCCACCTAGTCCTGTAAGCACCTACATTTCTACTGGAGAAGTCTTCTAGGCACCTACGTTTGTGCCAGTGGGCATGTATAAAGCAGTCAAAGCTGTCTCCTGCCTAGCTTGTCAAAAGTGGCAACCTACTAGATTGTGCCTGGCACAATATGCAGTGGCAGCAGTGGTGACCCCCTTATATTCAGTAGCTCAGTGGTTAGAGCACTCACCCAGGATGTTGAGATATGCATTCAGATCACCACTCTGACTGATATGGAGCAGGAACTTGAACCTAGATGTCCCACCCCCTGGGAGAGTTCCCTAGCCACTGGATATTCTGGGACGTGTCTCTCCATCTCTCCTGTTCCAGCTGTTCCATTTTGTATAAAATACCTGAAATAGTCACTGAAGCAGAGATTGGAGCCAGGGTCTCCCAGGTGAGTGTGCGAACCCCTGGGCTATAGAGTGTGTCTCTCTCTTTCTCTTGCTGTTTCTGTCCCAATGATTACTTAAGTATTTTATACAGAGTAAATTTGTTCTACACCATTGACAGATGCATCATTGAAACAATATTGAGCTCAGATGATTCCACCAAACCTCCTTTCTTCCCTTTAGGCTGCAAGAGTAGAAATTAGCTGAGTAGAAATATTCCATGCACAAATGTGCAGATGTCTCAACATTGGAGTACATGTCAATCTAGGGAGAGAATGTCCTTTATTGCTGAATTGCTAATTATTCACAAAAAGACTAAAACTGAGTGTCTGCTTCCCAGATGATGCCTTATTATGCTCAGAATTAAAAATACATTAAATGGAAAGCTGCTGATGTGGCAAGAGGGAGTCTCTGTGCCAACGTAAGGCTGCAAGATTCAGCCACATGATGTAGTGTAGAGAGAGAGAATGAAAATCTAGGAAAACAAAGTAAAAGCATGGCAAAGAAAAGACCTGCTGCAGCAGCTCAGGCAGTCTCACCCTTAGCACCCCCTTTGCTTCCTTCAGTGCTAGATTATCTATAATCAGCCTATTTATTCTTTCCTTAAAGGCAACCGCAGTCTGATTTCAGATATACTACAGTAACACATTCAGTGAAAGGGAGTTATTCTGGAATTCCAGCAGTGTAATGAGATTGTTTTGGCTGGAGGTTAGCTAATGTAATTTGGATTTCATAAGCTTTAAGGCCAGAAAGGGACAATCATTATCTACCCCGACCTCTTGTGTAACACAGGACATAGAATTTCACTTAGCAATACTGCATCAAGCCCAAAATTTTGGTTGAACATACTTTAGAAAGACCTCCAATCTGGATCTTAGGACTTATAGTGAGAGTGTAGATTCTCTATCATCTTCTAAACAGTTCAGATGATTGTCCCTGTTTTTAAAGAGCTTTATTTTGTGTAGATGTTCCGGGGTGGGGCTCGTCCCTCACAGGCAGCAGCTGGGAGCCAGGCCGTCTCGCTACACGAGGCTGGGAAGCAGCTGGGTCTTGCACACCCAGGCCAGGCGGGCAGCCCACTGTAGTATAGGGCTCAGGGCCGTAGGCAGGGTGAGCGAACAAACAGTAAGTCCAGGGGCTCAGACCCTCAGGCAGGGACTGAGCAAACAAACAGTAATTCTGGGCTCCAGCCCTCAGGCAGGGGCTGAGCAATCAAACAGTTAGTTCAGGAGGCCCAGACCCTGGGTCAGGGCGGGGCACAAACAGTCACAGCTCAGGCCCTTGAGTGCAGGGGCTGAGCAACAGTACAACACGTAGTTCAGAGGCCCAGGTCCTGGATCAGGGCGGGGCACAAACAGTCACAGCTCAGGCCTTTTGGGGCAGGGGCTGAGCAACAATAGAACAGTTGGAGAGGCCCAGGCCCTGGATCAGGGCGGGGCACAAACAGTCACAGCTCAGGCCCTTTGGGGCAGGGGCTGAGCAACAATATAACAGTTGGAGGGCTCAGGCCCTCAGGCAGGGAGGAGGAGAGACTACCACCCAGCGCGGGGTGGCAGGGGGGAACACAGGCCCACCCACTCCACTGTGTTCCGGCCCTATCAGCAGCAGTCCGTCTGCCGCTGGGTCAGTGGGGATCCTGACCGCAACACACTGACATGGGTTCGGGGTCTGCTATCCCCGGGTCACTTCCCATCTCCTCCTCCATGGGTACCCGCACATCCTGAGCCTCGTCTGCCGTGTCCCAGACCATGGGCTCCTCCGGGCACCGAGCGCTGTGTAGGTTGGTCGGTTCCTCCGGACCCTCGGCGGGGAGGAGCTCAGGCCGCTCCTCAGGATACCGGGCTCGGGGCCGGCTCGGCCAGTCCTCCTCAGGATACCGGGCTCTGGGCAGGCTCAGGCCAACAGGAGCTTGGGCACCAGCGTCTGGCCTCTGCCGGCCAGCAACTGAGCACTGTGGCTTGGCCTTTATACTTCCTGTCCCGCTCCTTGACTTCCGGGGGGCGGGGACAGGCGGCGGTGACTCCGCCCACTCTGGCGGCTGTTCTGGCTCGTCCCTCACAGGGGCAGCTGGGAGCCAGGCCGCCTCGCTACATTTCCTTTTAAAACTTTCTAATTTTAAGCCATTCGATCTTGTTATGGCTTATTATGCAGCTCATCTGGAAAGAGCTGGTATAAAAGAGCCTGCCTTGGATCAGTTTCTTTTGAAACTGGCAAATAACTCAGTACAAACTAATATATAGTTTTAAGAAATGTTAATGTAATTTCACATATTTCCAGGTAAGTATTTGCTGTCAAATGAAGAAAGAAAACAGCATTCTCTTCATGTTGCTGAAGAACAAATGTTATATGGCTACTCTTTAATAACAACACTTTGCCCTTCCATTGCATCTGGTTACAGGCAAAATACACTTTAGGGCCTTGTCCCTTTTAAGAGTCAGGAGGCCTGGGGGCAGCCAGTTGCATTCAGTTAGCCCCACTGCCTATACTTGTTTGGACTAAGGAGGAGAAAAGCCCAGCAGTTGGGTGCTAGTGGTGGAGGAGAGTAAATAGGCTGCTTGTATGTGCTCAAGCTAGGCAAGTCACAGCTTGCCAAAGGCCCGTGATAGGAGGGTAGACCTGGCATGGATTGTTGGATTGATAGGAGTCTGGGTGCTGGCAATGAGACAGACAGTCCATTGTAGCTGGGGCCTGAGGAAGGGGGCTGAAGGCTGAGCCCAACAGGGTTCAAGTTTCTCTTGCTTTGGTACTGTTTTCAGACTTGGACTAAGGGACTCCATTCTCCTGGAAGGGGTAAGAACATAAATGTAACCTGGCAAGAGAGCCAGATCACTAGCCCAGACCACAGAGGTCCCAAGGAAGAGAGTGAGGTGGAGAGACTTGCAATGCCAGGTTTCTCCATGAGAGCCACACCAGAATGGTGAGTCTTATACAGGTCCCCTTTAGTCCCTCTGGAGTGCACACCTTAGGTAGTGGGCCTGGCTTCTTGCACCTCGCTACAGGTGGAACCATCCAGTACAACCACTCTTAGAAAGGGTCTCTGGGCTGCAGCCCCTGTCTCCTGACTGTGTTTACACCACAGGCCCAACTCAGTTTGTCAACTGTAAGGCCTTTCGCTCTTAGGACGTGTAAGCAGTGAGATGGTTAAAACAAAGGTCTACTTGCATATTTCCCTGTACCTAATCCAGTGATACTCAGACCTCAGTGGTTCAGAAGCCAAATTAGCAATCAACATTACTCGAAAAGGCACAGTAGTGTGAATTCATTTTATCATTCAAATAGGGGAAATATTTAGTTTGTGTAAATTAAAATAAAATATATATTATTCTCACAGCAAAATGACTGACCAAGTATTATTATTTTATCAATTACAATTGGCTGATAACATAGTATAAGCATCCTGATTGGTTAATAGCTTAGATTAGTTTGAATATGTGCTGCTAAGAGCCGCAGGAGACACATTAAAGAGCCACTTGCAGCTCATGAGCCTGTCTGAGTATCACTGACCTAATCCTTATTCTTTCCTTGCAAGCATTACTATGTTTCAGCAAGCAGTTACCCCCATCTGTGGATTGTGAGAAGCAGATGCCTCTGCCTCTCTCTCTCTCTCTCTCTCCACATCTTCTTGCCAGCCTTTCAGCTCTCACTGACTGGTCTTGGAATCCTCTAATGTTTAGTATCCTCCTTTTGATCCTGGGCTTTAGCATTGGGAAGAGTAAACAGTTGTTAGTCTGACTGGAGTGTGGTAGGGGTATTCCCCAGTAAACAGCTTCCCCATTGTTTTCTCAAAGACACTTATCTGTGTCATTGTTTTACCTTTCCTGCTTGAGTCCTCCTCTTGATCCGACTCCTAGCAATGACTCATAGCAAGTCATTGTCTTCTTTTTTTAACCCTTATCCTATCAGCTGGGGTTAGGTTGTTGTGCAAGCATCTGCCATCTTTGTCTGACAGAGGCAGCACCAAGGTCTACCTGCTTACCATCTTCTTCCTTGGGTTTCCTCAGAGTCTTTTCTTCCTACCAACCTCTTCTGCCATGCTGTCTTAACCAGGTCTCCTTGAGTCATCCTCTGCATTGTTCAAACCAGCAAAGTCACACTACCTGGATTTTGTCAGCCATATCGTAGACTTCGACTTCCATCCTAATACTTTCAGTTAGAAATCTGTCTCTTCGTGTAACTTCTCTTATGGCATGTAACTCCTCTCATCTCAAACACCTGTAGGTGTTGAACCTGCCGTCTCTTTATTGCCCATGCTTCTGCACCATACAACATTGTGAGGCACACCATTGTTCTATATTACATTTGGGCTTTTCGTTTCAATGGTGTATGCTTGTCAGATATTATTCCACACTCTTCCAGCACTCCGCAGTTTGGACTGTATCTCCTATTCAAGGTTGCTGTCTTCTGTGACCCAGCCTCCAAAGTACTTTAACTGGCCAGTCTGGTTTATGCTCACTCTCCATTCATTTCTACATCCAATTTCCCTGTGGCAATTTCCTTCTCCTGACCCACTTAACTCAGACTTAGGCTCATTTTCATCCCATGTTAGCTTAGCTGGTCATATCATTGGTTTAGTATTTCCTCCAGGTCTTCTTCTGAGGATAACCTTATTGCTATGTTGTCTGCATATAGAAGCTTCTCACCTTTTCCCACTGGGAACTTTCTGCTGAGATAGTCCATCAATATTGTAAACAACAACAAATGTAGAGCCGACTCCTGGTGCAGTCTGTCTTTCTGCAAAAGGACTTGTCATTCCAAAGCTTGTTCTGATCACTGTTTTAGATGATCTGTTTAGAGACTAACTCCATAGCTAGTAACCATGATAAACACAGAGAGAGACAGTAAAGTAAAAGTAAGTAAAGTTCATTTATTCATGACTAAATACTAGTGACATCATAGCAGAATTTTTGGAAGCCTTCTCGATACGTCACTAACTTTACACACTCAGTAGCTGACCTTCCAGTGATTGCTGCACACTGCCTATCATCCCATACTATGGTGAACACTCTTCATTCCATGATAACTTTTTTGAGGTTATCTTCATCTCCACGCTTGATGTGACCAAAGTATATAAATTTGCGCCTGTTGATTTCTGAGAATAGAGTCCGCTTCCTTCCAATAATATTTCCAACATAAACATTCCTTTTCTTTTCCATATGGGAGATACACAAGAGTCTTTGCCAGCACCAATTTTCAAAGCTTCCAATTTTCATCTTGTCAGCAGCACTAGTTTCCCAGGATTCACAGTCATAAATTGCTATGGAATAAATTAAGCTTTTCACTAGTCAAGCATTCGTGCATTTTAAGATACCATGGTTTTTCCATACTTCTGTAAGGGAGGCCATGGTAGAATAAGCCATCTGTAGTTATCATCTAATTTCTTTTGGAGCAGCCTTCTTGGGTGAATATGTATGATCCTAGAAAATTAATTTAATCTATTGTCTCTACATCTTGACCATTGATCATGATGTTCGCTTGCATCTTGTTACTGTTGATTGTGTCAACGTACATGCATTTTGTTTTTGCTATATTCAAGGATAGTTCATATTTCTCACTGCCTTTTTTTTACAGACACCAACATTCGTTGCATTGTGTTGCATCAAAGAGCGTCGTATCATCAGCGTATCCACCAATGGTAATCCCATCTCCTTCCACTTCATCTCACCCTTCCAGGCCTAGTCTAATAAATTCTGTGTAGATGTTGAAAAGACTTGGGGACAGAATACACCATTTTCTCAAACCCTGCCTAGTGGAAAATCACTTGCTGTTGCTTGCTGCTATTTGCACCAGGATCTGTTGTTGATAGTAAAGACTTGTGATGAGTTTAATGAGATGCTTTGGGATTCCCATATCTGTTGCTACCCTCCAAAGATGGTCATGCCGGATGGTATCAAATGCTTCAGAATAGTCAATGAAACACATAATCTATGGGTGATTATACTCCCTGCATTTTTCAGTGCTCAGATGGATATTCACAATTTGATCACGTGTGCCTCATCCCTCTCTGAAACCAGCATGCTGTGGTGGTAGTGCTGCTTCTATCCTTTGCTTCATGTGATCCTGAATTATGTAGAGCAGCACTGAATTAATATGCAATATCATGGAGTTGAGTTGGTACAATAATTGCTGCAATCTGTTATACCCCCTTTCTTTGGTAAGGGCAGAAATACTTCTATCGTCTAGCCAATTTCTAGTCACCCATACATTGTTACAAATTTTCCATGAGATCAATACAATCACTTTTAGCAATTCTGCTGTTTTGTTATCTACCCCTGGTGCTCTCTCAGGCTTCATTTTCATAATAGAACACACCATTTCCTTTCACAGGATTGATGGCTCCAGCTCTGTACTCTCTTTTCTATTGTTCTATATTGTAAGTGGCTCTGACAAAGTATACAGATTGGTACAGAGAGTCTATCCACCTGTGTTTTGAAATCATTACCTCCAGTGAGGACTCTGCCATCATGATCTTTCATTGTTCTCAGTCTTGGGGAAACTTTGATAAGAAGTTTGACCAATATGAATATACCTTTTGTATTATTACTTGCTTTGTAATTTTCAAATTCTTTGTTTCCCCCAGATGTACTTGCTCTTGTTTCATCTAGTCTGCCTTTGTCTTTAAATCTGTCTGTTCAATTACTTGTATTATCTCCTATATTCTTTAGTCTCCAAGTCACTTTCACTCTGCATCATTTTTTTGCCAGCTCAAACATGTTCTCTATTAACCATGGTGCAGCTCGACGCTGACTTTTCAGAATGTGCACTTTGGCAGCTTTGAACATGATAGTTTTAATTTTATTCCAAAGTTTGTTCAGGTGGTTCTGCTGTTTCACCTTGGCAATGCCTCAGACCCATTCTGGACAGAAGTCATGCAGTTTTTGTTGATTCTGGACAAGTCCAGATGCAGTGGACTTGCCAAATGTCATGTCCCATATTCATAAAAAAATAATACAGGTATTTGTCACAGTGTCTTTCACACAGCTCTAACTAGGAGTCACATTTGAGATTCTTAGGTTAAACATTTGTATGAATATCCAACCTGTTCAAACATAATTGGGTCTGAAGCTTCAATATATCCACAGAACAAATGTGGAGAATGAAACCCTAAAATGCTAAGGCCCTACTCACCCACCTGAAAGAAGCAGAGAGTGGCTGAGACAGAGAGAGAAAGGGTCAGTGGGGCATGTGGGAGAGAATGGGGTTCCTCATCAGGAGGGAGGTGAGGACTCCCCTTGGAGGTTGAAGGTCATAATTTGTGAACCAAACTCCAGGATTCAATTAATGAAATCTCTTGTCAATGGAACCCTGTAGGGTTTCCACTTCTCTGAAAAAGAAAAGACAGATTCAGTGGAGCACATTGATAATTCCATATGTTTTATTTGGTAACTATCATGGAACTGTCTACTGTAGCATTTCTATCCCTGCAGATTACTTGCAATTTCAATTCTTGGGTAGGTAAAGATTTAGAAAGAAAAGTGAAAATAGAAACAAGCAGAGATGTTTATTTAAAAAAAAAACCTGACTTGGAGTAATTGGGTTGTGCACATTATTGGACTATTTAGCTGCAAAATCTTATTACTGTTACACTCATCCTTTCCAGCTTCCCTTCTCTGGTTTGTAACACTAATGTATTGCATCTTGTAAACTTGTTAAGGTGGGAATCATGTCTTCCTATGTATTTGAACCTAGCACAATGGAACCCTGAACCTAATAAGGTGCTTCTGTAATGTTAATAATAAGCAATATGTAACCCACATTCCTTCATTAACTTCCACTATAACTATATAGCATTCACAAAGTAAATATTCTTCCAGTTTGTGGTGTCTGCTATGTCTCAGAAAAAGTCAAGTTACTGTGTTGGTAAAGAGCATTTGTTCACTACTCTGCAAATTACAATATAACTACATTATTAACGTTAACTAGATACAGCGGTTGAAGAGCCCTGTTATGTACAATCCATTGATAAAGTGACTGGAAAAAAACATGCAATCCTGCTCCTCTGCAGAGAAAACTTTTACCTTTTTAATGTGAGTAATCACACAAAGTTCTGCAAGAGAAAAATAGCCTGATAGCTGAGGCCCTTGCTTTGTATTGATCAAATCAGTTCGTCTATCACATAGGTTACGATTGTTTCTGCCTGGGGAGGCGATAATGAAGAATGTTCAGGAAAAAGGGACAATCTCAGAAATAACCTGCATTTTAGGTGAAGATGCACTGCAATAAAAGGTGTGGCACAGTATGTAGCCCAGAGCATGTATGTGGGCAATTACCGAGAAGTGAACAAAGATTTAATTAGAAAGTCAGTAGTTTTGTGATGGAGTAACATCATCAAGGCTGTCCTTACAGCTCAGACTCCTTGAAATATGCCCTTCCTTCCCCCTTTGTTTATCCTTGGACAGGCACTCCGATACCATGGTGATGGATGCACAGTGTAAGAACCTGAATAAAATAGAATCCTTCCCAGTTTTGATTTAAGTTGTTCTTTAATATTTTGGGGCTCTTATTGTTTCTGGCAGTGCCAGTGTTCTACATGCAGAGAGAAGGCACAGTTCCTGTCCCATGGAGCTCACAATCCAAAGACAGAAGCATTGCTTGTTCCCATCCTAGGAAAGGGGCATGTCCCTTTTAGTTAAAATCATGGATAGGTATTTTATGATCGCTGAATGCTGCTGTTATAATTATTACGCTAGAGTCTAGCTAGTTGAAATACTGTAACAATTAAGGCAGTATTCTACAGTTATCTACCATATTTTCGTTTTTATGTTTATTTTAAGCACCAATTCTTGCTCAGACTCATGCAATTAATTACTATTTCTGGGCAAAATGCTCTTCCCTGGTGTGCGTTGAGAACTTGACTTCAATCTTTTCCTGCAATGGAAGTCCACCTGCAAATGAGAAGAATTTTGCCATTAAGGTTGTCGTATAACCAGAGTTGTGTTCTCATTGTAGAAGTGCTGGTCACAAATCATATTTGGCCAATGTCCTCCAGTTACAGATGGAGTCAGAATCTCAATCTAGATCATTCTTCATTAGTTCACACAGCTGAACTTACTTTGCCTTTCTCACCCCAAGTTATTGGTGCAAATAACTTTTTTCATTGTCAAAGGAGTTGAATTTTTTGCCACTAGCAAACCTTATTGAAAACTTCTATCTGTCCATTTTACTTTGTCTGTGGGAGGATGGATACTTTTTTGATTGATGCATAGGAATTAGAGTTGGCACATCTTGGTTGTGTTCCCAGCTCTGCCAAAGGCTGCCTAAATTTGACCTTTGAAAAGTCACTTAATCCCATTGCGCCTCAGTTTCCCTGCTTGTAAAAGTGGGGGGTGATAATTCCCTACTTTATCAGGATGTTATGAGGCTTTGTTTGATCTCCCTTGTATTTTGCTTGTTTGTAAAGACTCCACACTATCACTGGTTTGTTAGATCTGCTGTCACATC
The DNA here is from genome assembly GCF_011386835.1 of Chrysemys picta bellii. Taxonomy (NCBI): domain Eukaryota; kingdom Metazoa; phylum Chordata; order Testudines; family Emydidae; genus Chrysemys; species Chrysemys picta. Next base: position 85,492,607 of record NC_088798.1, read on the forward strand.
TGTGGGATGAATATTTTGCCGACCACTTCTTCATTCTGATTCCTTGTGTGTCTCCACGTTTTCACTGGCTCTTCTCCTAGTCATCTATTTTGTGATCTCTGCTTGTAATTACTAGCATCAGTCACTCTATACTTTTCCTCTCCACCTTGCCTTCTGCTTAGTACATTTGATTAGTACCCATGTTTTCTTTTCCATGCTGTATGTCATGGCTGGGGGAAGAACAACAAATAGGTTAGACTCTGCCTTAATCTAGAAAAATGGCTAAAAATAATTCTGCGCTCACCTACGGTACTTTTATTGCAATCAGTTTTGGCTTTGTTGCTAATCTCTCTCTATTGCTATTGCTCAATTCATGATTATTCCCTACATGGGCTTTTTAAGGGCAGCCATTCACTCACTGAGACTCCTGTTATTTCCTTAGGCCTAGATCATGTCTGAATTATTCTCTGGATGTTTTGGAATGTGATACTGTGGGATGCTCAGTATTTGCATCTCCCATTCACTTAAAAAAGGATTACAGGTGTCTTCAGCACCGCATAGGATCAGGCCCATTTCTGCTATCATTTACGCTAGCACTTTTATGGGTTTTAATGAGACCATTTTAATATTTTGCTATTTGTACTTCACACAGGGTGAAATTCACTCCATCTCCATTCAGCACCTTCTCTTAATGGCCACAGTCGGGTCAGTGGACCTAGTTGTTGTCCATACTAGCAAGGTACACCAGTTTAATTAAATAAATGTAGACGCCTATCTAGGTACCCCCTTGCAAATTCCAAATACAGGGAGATGCACTTGAACAGATTTCACCCTTGCTGAAAGCAGTTTAGTATAAGTCTGTAGCTTATTGAAGTTAGTTAACCTACTTTAAACAAAAGCAAAACTGGTTTAAGTGCATCTGTATTGGGGATTTGGATCAGTTTAATTAAATCACTTTCTAAAGTCTAGTAGGACAAGAAACTAGATTGACCACTGGTCTGATCTAGCATGGAATTTTCGGTGGTCTGATTAAGCCAAGCAGGTCCCTATTGGGCTGTTAATTTGCAAGAATCAGTCAATAAAGAAATGGAGACCAAATTCAAAAACTTATTTTTTGTCATTTCCTTGGATCTTCATGTGGAACGCCAATTAGTATTAGTGGAAGTTTCATGCAAATCAGATAAAAATAAATCTCTTGGTGACTAAAAGTGAAATTTTCTAGGTGACTGGTCCATGAAGTGGATTAAGCTCTGTTGCTTTTTGGAAGCTGAATATTAAATCTTTTTCATATTGTTGTTTATATGCACATAAAGTCCAGATAGCACAAGCAGTGGATCAATACAATATGAAATATGCATTTGACCAACAGAGTTGAATAACTACTTCAATGCCATTCTCGTCTATCAGGAACACAAGTTTTTTTTAAAACCAAAATAAACTCTCGACCCCACCTGCTAAATATGCACGTAACCCAATAAGTGGAAAGGCTGCAAAGGAAGGAATGTCCCCCAAGACTCTTATAATAAGAGGAACCTATTTCTCCACTACCTTTCATCTTATGTAATTGGAATGAAAAGTCACTGAAAATCCTCCTCGTGTAAGTGAATCAAGAATTCAGATTTGGTGTGATGTCCCCTTAGCACAAGTCTAAATTTTGACACTAGGCAGTGGAGAATCAGGTCCTACATTTTTAACTTTAAAGGAACTATGTTCAAACAATGCTAAAATTGTGACCAATAGCAGACAAGAAATGTTAAGTTAAGTGTTGATAATTCATCTGTGTTGCACACTTTTCAGCCCTTTTTCGGAGAGTCCTCTGAATCCCTCAATATTTCTTTTCTCCCCTTTAAATGCCTTGGGAGAAATATTGTTTCCTTAAGATTCGATCAGTACCACATCAGCATCAATTTTTGGGGAAAAAAAGTCTTCCTAATCTGCTGAAATTAGATGACATGCACAATAGATTGCACAGACCTTCCTCATGTGAGCATTTCTTTTCTTTCCTGTGTCATTTGATCATCAATGAAATAGATAACAATGTTGGTTCAAGCTGACTGAAAAACTAAAAAATAAAAAAAACCTCCCCAAATTTATTAGCAAGCTGAAAAAGTTCAACTTTAATATTTAAATTATCACAATTAGACTACACGTTTACCATCCTATTGAAAGAAGTGAGAACAATTAGCACTTCATGTTTAGAAATGAATGAAAGCTTAGATCGGGGTGGGCAAACTTTTTGGCCTGAGGGCCACATCTGGGAATAGAAATTGTATGGCGGGCCATGAATGCTCACAAAATTGGGGTTGGGGTGCGGGAGGGGGTAAAGTCTCTGGGTGTGTATGGGCTTTGGGGTGGGGCTGGGGATGTGGAGTTTGGGGTGCAGGAGGGTGCTCTGGGCTGGGAGAGAGGGGTTTGGAGGGTGCAAAGGGGATCAGGGCTGGGGCAGGGGTGCGGGAAGGGGTGCAGATCCTGGCTGGGGGTGCGGGCTCTGGGGGGGGCAGGGGATGAGAGGTTTGGGGTGCAGGAGGGTGCTCCAGCTAGGCTCGAGGGGTTTGGAGGGGGATCAGGGCAGGGGGTTGGTGTGTGCAGACTCCGAGAGGCGCTTACCTCAAGTGGCTCCTGGAAGCAGTGGCATGTCCCTTCTCTGGCTCCTATGCGGAGGCACGGCCAGGCGGCTCTGCGCGCTGCCCCATCTGCAGGCATCGCCCCTGCAGTTCCCATTGGAGCAAGGGAGGGGGGCCATTGGAATGTGTAGGAGTGGCCCCCGACCCAGCGCCCTGGCTAGAGCACCAGAGCAGGGCAAGCCCTAGACCCCACTTCCAGTGGAAGCTCGCGGGTCAGCTTAAAATGGCTTGCAGGCTGTAGTTTCCCCCCCCCCCCATCGGCTTTGATAGGAGCACAAATTGCAACTACTGGGAAAAAGTATCAATTCACTGGGCCAGCATGCCACTGCTTGACCTTTCTTAAGCATGAAACAGTGTTTCCTCCTTTTCTATAGCATTCTATAGAATGCTTCTGTGACAGATCTGGCAATTTCATACAATATATCCTAGACAAACTTTATTGAATTAGTTTTAAATATCTTAGAAGCTCCTTGTATTAAAAATGTAAATCTTTATATATTATTGTGGGAGAGTATGTAACATCTCTGGGGATGGGAGTGGGGACTTGACTAATGTAAACCCTGAGAAGTGTTATGAACTTCAAAGGACACATTTATACAATGGGCCAGACAAAAAGGAACATTTGGGATAAACAAAACTGAATGGGTTTCCTAGGAAGTACTCGGGGGGGGGGGGGGGGGGGCGTATGCAAATTTCCAGCTCTGGATTTACACTTTTGAAGGTACACTCTGAGGAGAAATCTATTACCTATGAATTACCTATTCCCAGGTCAAAGGCACAGGCTGTGTAAAGAAATGGCTCACAGATTCATGGGTGTTATGAACTTGGAACCACAGAAAAATCCTTGTGAGGTGTGAAGGACTGTTCACCTACCAGAACCCTCGTTGGAGTTGGGATTGTGACGGGTTCCCCCGGGATACCATCTGGAACTGGGGTGCTACTGAACCCCCCCGACACACCAGCCCGGGCTCCCACTCACCCTGTAATGCTGTGACAAGCTGCAGACACACTCCTGGTCTCACTCTTTCACCAGTACACAGGTAGGGATACACCCAGCTGTAGTAACATGCAGACAGGCTTTCTGACCAGCCCCTGCATGGGAAGGTTATACAGCTAGGGCACTTACCAGCTTTTCAAGTGCACACCCCCCCTGGAGGGTAAACCCAAAATCATATCATCTTGCACTGCACAGAGAACTCTACAGCGTAAACTCATTAAATTCACCCTCTCCCTCAATGTGGAGAGAGAGATGCAATAGCTTTCTGCCCCAAGTTATGATTTCCACACACTGGTTTTAGACAAAACAAAAACAAGTTTATTCACTACAAAAGATAGATTTTAAGTGATCGCAAACAGATCAAAACAGATTACTTAGCAAATAAACAAAATTGCAATCTAAGCTTAATATAATAAAGAGATTGGATATGAATAGCAAATTCTCACCCTAATTGTTGATTTTTAGACAGTTTGCAGAGCTTCTTGAGGGGCCAGCTGCACTTGCTTGCAACTTTAAAACCCCAGAAATTCCTCTCACAGGCTAGAAACCCCTCTAGCCTGGGTCCAACACTTCTCCCCTCTTCAGTCTTTATTCCTCAGGTCTTTCCAAGAGTCTCATTTAGGTGGGGAGTCAGTGCAGAACCACAATGATGTCACTCCCCTGCCTTAAATAGCTTTTGCATATGACGGGAACCCTTTCTCTCCAAACTTGGTTCCCGCACCTTTCAGTGGAAAAACACTGGTATTCCAAGATGGAGTCCAGTACCAGGTGACTTGGTCACATGTCCCTGTAGTGTCACAGCAGCCATGACTCAGAGGCTGTTTGTAGTGTCCTCAGGAAGGCTCCCCGGTGGGAGATTAGCTTCTAAGACCTATTGTCCTCCCTAATGGCCCTGCCCAGCCAGCCATCTAGACTGATTGTATTCTGCTTAGTGGCTGTTCCCCAGGTGTAAACGTATTTGTAATAGATGCATAGACAATATTCCTAACTTCTGATACCAAAATGCTACATGCATACAAATAGGATAATCCTATTCAGTGAATCATAACCTTTTCAATGATCTCTTACATGACCTATCTCGCATAAAATACATCATAGTTATATCCTAATATTACAATGAAGAATATGGGGCACAATGCCATAGGGATGATCACTGATAAGCTGCTTATAGTGTGTATGGGTTTTTATTTTTTAATACATTTTCTCTGTAATGCTTTAACTTAAGAATAAATGTGCTTGTTTACAAAGAACTGTAACTTAACTTTAGACAATTATGCTATTATAGCTTCTGAGGAGAAAGGAAAGCAGTCCGACTTGCTGGGGAATTCACAGTGTAGTCAGAGAACTATGTAGCCTGGATACACACCAATCAGGAGGGAGAAAGAGACATATCTCCTCCTAAGAAAAGTGATGGTGGGGAGCCAGATTCCTAAGAGTGGTTGCCCTTGGTGAACCATGGAGTTGTCCTGAACTAGGACATCTTCTACAATTCAAGAGTTGAACTCAGATCCATTACATAGCAATGATTATCACTTAATCACCAGCTGTGCCTTTATGCATTCCTCCTGTGGTAGAAGAGAAGGCTGAAGCCGTAAACAGTTTGGAATTGCTTGGCTTTTATAAGCTTGTGTCAATACCTTTAGCATTATTTATATGTAATTAATGGGCCTAGTGCAGTTAAACCAAGCATGAATTTGGTCTGTTTGTAGTATGAATCTAAGGATTCTTTTCCTGCTCTACCATCATGGACTGATTTTCTTCACTATGTGCATTATTTTTTCTTAAAGTAATAATTGCATTTGCTAAATGAGGGTTTTAATAGCCTCGGCAACAAATTGTACACATTAAGAGAGCAAGAGAGATGTACAGTAATTGAATTCCACTATTGACCATTGCATTAAGCTTTCTCAGCTATATTGAAATCTACTTGTTAGATATTGCAGCTTGCTGGATTCAATTCTCCCAGGAAAAAAAAATCAACAGGAGCAGTAACTAAAATGTTTTAGCTGGTTCTGGGAGAACATAGGGGATAACCCATTTTATGATGAGCAAGCACTTTTAAAACACAAATAGCTTGCCCAGTTTCAGGTTCGAAAGTTTGAAGTCAATGGAGAATTTTAAAGTGAGAAAAATTTAAAGAGAAACACACTGAATAACACTCCCTCTCTCTCTCTCTCTCTCTCTCTCAAACACACACACAAACACACACACACACACTCTACAATTGCAATAGGAAATATCAGCAGTACAGTAACTCCTCACTTAAAGTCGTCCAGGTTAACATTGTTACATTACTGATCAATTAGAGAACATGCTCATTTAAAGTTGCGCAAAGCTCCCTTATAATGTTGTTTGGCAGCCGCCTGCTTTGTCCGCTGCTTGCAGAAAGAGCAGCCTTTGGAGCTAGCTGGTGGGGGCTTGGAACCGGGTGGACCAGCAGCCCCCCTATCAGCTCCCTGCTCTCCTAAGTTCCCTGTGTGGCAGCTGCCCAGGAGGCTACCAATTGCTGGCAGTTCACCTGTCCCTCCCCCCACTGCCTTGTACTGCTCCTGCCCTCTGCCTTGAAGCTGCTCCCTGGAGCCTCCTGCTTGCTGGGGGGGGGGGGGGAGGGAAGAGGGGTGCTAATGTCAGGGTGTCCCTCTCCCCCCTGCTACTCCCCTTCCTGTAACTTATCTCCACAGAGAATGGGGGCGGGGCACGAGAGGGCTCAGGACAGAGGGAGCTTACTGGCAGCAGCTGCTATCTCAACTTGCTGATCTACTTAAAAAGGCAGTGTACTTAGAGTGAGATCAGCGTACTTAAAGGGGCAATGCGCGTCTCTCTCTCACACACACCCTGTGTGTGTCTTCTCTCTCTGCCATGCTGTCTCCCCTCCCTCCATTCATGCTACCTTGTAGAGTGTGAGGCTAAATTAACAACAATGTGTTAAACCTTGAGGGCTCAGCCGAGTGCTAGTTCATCATTTAGCAGTAAGGCATTCCCTGGGAAATATCCAACCCTCTGACTCCACCACCTCAACCGAGCTTCACAATCATCATTGCTGCGTACAGTATTAATTTTTTTGTTTAAAACTTATACTGTGTGTATGTGTGTGTGTGTGTTTATATATATATAGTCTTTTGTCTGGCAAAACACAATTCCCTAGAACCTAAGCCTCTCCCATTTACATTAATTCTTATGGAGAAATTGGATTCACTTAACATAGTTTTGCTTAAAGTAGCATTTTTCAAGAACATGGCTACAACATTAAGAGAGGAGTTACCATATCCTCCATTTATACTGTGTAGTACTTTTTCATCTATAGTGTTAGAAGTCATGTGTCTTGTATGCAGGGATATCATTTATTTGCAGGCTTTGCTGTGGTGTACATCACTAGTATCTGAGCATTCCCCAGCCATTAATGAATTTATCTTCTCTGCATCTCTGAGGGGAGGGTAAACCTTCAGTCCTCATTTTACAGAAGAGAAACTGAGGCACAGAGAGGTTGAAGTCAAGACTTTCAAAAACTTGTGTAGGTGCAAATAGTCAATTTGGGTGCCCATCGACAGGCCCAAGTGGGAGCTGGGTTCTCAGGTGATTTTGCATAGCCGGTATATGGCTGCTGATATGTGCTGTTATGGTTTGTTCTGCAGTCTGTGCACCCTGAAAACAAACAGCATAGTGCAGGGTAAAGCCCCTCCAGCCAAATACACACATCTGAGATGGTGACAGGATTATAGTGTTAGTATAGAGGAGGAGAGGCACAGGGATTAGGCTTTGGGCTAGATGAGGTGAGGGAGGGCGGAGTGAACTATGGGATGCAGACTGGGGCTGGGATGAAAAGGGAATTTAACAATGCCAGGATGGAGAGCTGCAGTTCACAATCTGACCATATTGTGTCTGTACATCATGAAGTGACTCAAGGGAATGAAGCAGTGGGCAAGGGATGATAGATGCTCTTGTTCACAGAAGAAGGCACCCTTGCCCTCTTAATCAATCTTTGCACACTGGAGGAATTTCTTCAATCATCACCTCTTGCTGAAATGCATCTACTTCTTGAAGAGAATGCACACACATTGAGCAACAACTCTTCAGGGTGGTGTAGGACTCAAGCAAAGAATACCATATCTATATCCTATTGCAGGGAACATTTTAGCGACAGGCAGAATGTAATTCCTCAGTGTGTAATATGCCCAAGACACCTGGTGCTGATGAATTTTTCTTGCCAAAATCCTCAGAGAGGTGAGGATCTTTAAATGACCACAAGTTGTCTGTCACTGGCTCAGAAGAAGAAAAGCATCACTATAATGCCCCCAAATATACGAAAAACCTAGGCAGGGTACTTTATAACTTTATTACAACACAATTTCAAAGTGTAGGGTTAAAGCAGTTTTTTACTTGGTTTAAATATTTGCAGGGTAAATTTGGGTGGCCAAATTGTGGTTAAACCAAGTTAACAGGTTTGACTAACTCTGTTCCTGGCTCACGATTTACTGGATCTAAGTATTTGACAGTTGAATGATCCCAGCTACCTATTAGAAAGACATACATTCAGTGGAGGTTGTCCTTGCTGCAGAACTACCAAGCAGTGGTAAGTCATTAAGTATGCTGTATATCTGTTACTGGAGGATTTTGAGAGTTGGTGGACTACCTCTCACTGTAGACGTCGCGTGGTCTGTGCCATCCTCTGCACTCGAGGAGCCTCCAAGGAAATACAAAAGGCTGAAAGAAGCAGTGTTAGCAATAGGTGTCAGATTTTGGATTAGGTATTAAGCTAGAGTTTAGTGGCTTTATCACCCCTTCTTGCTAATGGGGAAATATATTGGAAAAAAAATCTGTCCTTAAAAATCTGTTTAATCTGGACCTGCAAACACTAAAATACCTAACCATCATTGTATGATTATTATCAGGGGTCACTAAAAGTTGCAATTAAGGTTGTTCGGGTGCCTTGGCTGAACATTTCCACACCTTAACATGGTTGTATTTATTTTAAGTTTACCATCACAAATCCAGGAATTTCAATGAATGCTTGGTTTGGGGATAATTACAACATCTCTGCAATGTTTTTTACCCTGAAGTTATGGCTAGGTACTTCCACCCTTGACTCTTAGTGTAGTTTGTCTTGGATTTAGAAGGAAATTATTGTTGTCAAGACTTTCCCTTCACCTCACTTGGTCCCTGAAGTAGAAACCTTTTAAACCTTTTAATGGTTATGTATGATAAATGGAGAAATGACTATGTTCACGCCTACCTTCACAAAGGTGTACGTAAGCAATCACTTGACCAATTTCCCCTCTCTAGTGGTTTAGCATGAAGAGTATAATGGTAGAAAGATTCTTCCAATATATTTCAATTTGGGGTGAGCATACTGCCCCTGAAGCATATCTTTAGTGCTTGGGATACATTGGTAGAATTGTCTCTAAAGACAAATCTTTTTGCAAAACTCATTTCAGTGTCTGCCTCTCTAGATAAAAAAGACTCTCTCCCCCTGAAAACTAGTGTGGATCCAGTCAATTCTATGATAATCTCATCTGCTATTTATGAAAAAAGTCCTGTTGGATGTGCTCTGGGCCTCTGCTTTATTACCAAAATATGAAGTAAAACTGTAAGAAATTTAGAATGTAGGACAATATCCTAATCTCCTAGAGCTATAAAGAAAACGATGAGAACTAGAGCATGAATATGTAGTGGAATTTACTGAAAATGTAATCATTTTTATCATGTCTATTTAATCTCAATGTACCACATCACATAGCTCTTAACTTTACTTTACTTGCAGACAATAGATTAATGTTCTGAGTCATAGTATTTCAAAATTAAAAGAGGCTATGGGCTGAATGTTTATGGGAGATACAATATATTTCATGCCTGTTTTTCTTAGATTTCAGACAGCTGTGTGTGAGTAAAATTTTTCTGGCATCGGAGGCCTGTAGATGGCACACTTGTGCTGCAGTTAGGAGCAGTTCCTAATGAGCTACTGAACTGGGGCTGGGGGATGGGAGAGAGAAACAGGGTTAGAGAAAGAAAAAGAGACTGAGAGGGAATTAAAAGAAAAGCTTTTCTTTTGGATTTTAAAGCTTGCTTCCCACAGAAGATTCCTTCACAACTTTTTAACCCCTGGACTTCAATGCAACAGTCATCTCAGGGGGAAGAGAGGCAGCAGTGAAAGCAATTTTTCACTAAAAGAGCTTGGAAAGCAAAGCTTGAAGCAGTGAATCAGTGTTACCAGCAGAGTGCAGGGTTCCCCACCACAATGGGTTTTGAGAAGCTTAATGGGGGCTGGGAGGAAAGGCTGTTCTTTGGTCTCTGTGTGCCCCCAAAGAGCACAAAGCTTGGAAATAGAACAAAATATGGCATGTTACACTAGGGTGGCCAGATGTCCTGATTTTATAGGGACAGTCCTGATTTTGGGGTCTTTTTCTTATATAGGCTCCTATTACTCCCCACCCCCATCCCAACTTTTCACATTTGCTGTCTGGTCACCCTCTGTTACACATATCTTAGTATAGATGTGGGTGGCAGGATTGTAGGAAGGGAATGTCTGAACGTAGATTAGAAGTGCAATGTGGCTACTACTGTTCACAGCATTGGGGTTGCCCTGCAGTGTTCCATCCTCAGCACTCATCAAAGGGAGTTTGAATAGCAAAGATCTGCAGTTTAGAGCAGTTTTTGGAGAGCTTTGTAGATTTTCAGGATGATATTTAAAAATAACATAAAATTTGCAATGGCCACTTTGAGGCTAATGGGGGCTGGGGAGGAGGGAGAGAGCAGAGACCCATTGGATGTATTACGTGCACAAATTATTTCCTGTCTACACTACACAATGGTAAAAAGTTACCAGCTTTTCTGAACCCTTTAGGATGTGCAAGTAATTTCCCTTTTAAATATTAAGGAGTTGCATGAGTAATAGAATTCCAGCCTCTACCTGACTCTAAAAGACTTAAAACCCATCATCCATGGATAATTAGTCTCCCCCAATTGCTTTTGAAAAAATGCTATTTATTTAAATCAGTGCTCAAACCACAGTGCCTGCCTCATGCTCCGATGGGTCTCAGCAGCACACAAGAATACACCTAAGGCAAAGAGACAAAGAGGCAGAATCTGTGGTACAGTAATTCCATTGAATTCAGTGGCGTTACTCCCGGTTTTCACCAGTGTAGGGGAAGTCAGAAACTGCTCTGATGTGTTTCAGATTATGCCTTGCCTTTAAAGCAAAATGAATTCACAGCTCAAGGTAAGAAAATATTCTTCTCTCCACCCAAATTATGTGCTAAAATATCCATATTTTGATTATCCATATTACCTTTTTAAGAATGTAAGAAACCAGATGTTATGAGCATGATTCTAATCTCAAATGGAGTAAAGCAGGTCTAACTCCACTGCAACCAATGGTATGACACCAGCATGCAATCTTTCAATGGTTGGAAAATGAAACCCTATATATCTTCAATTAGACTGTGTTCAGCAAGAGGAATCTGTTTTGCTCACACATTTTCAACGTGGTAAAGGACAACACAAAGGATAAGAAATGGTTACTTTGTATCAAGAGAAAAAAAATTAGGGAAGTATTTTTTCCCTAAAGATAAGTTTAAAATTAGCTAGTTCTATGGGGATGTTCAAGAACCAGTGTAATTATGAACAAGCTCTGCAGTGCTCTGCAATGTGCCGAATGCACCAGTTCAGAGAGAAAACTTCAACAGAGACTCAAGGACTGCTAGCAGCATGACGCACTATGGTTTTTAATTTAGTATTTCCCTCAGGATGGCATCATTTATCCCTGGTTCATCTTGACTAGCTACCGCCACAGGATCAACTCTGGCCCTAATCTTCATTTTAGTGAAAGTTAGAGAGTTTCTCTCTGTGTTAGGAGAAATCTGACCCAATTTTAAAGCTCCATGGGAGACGGAGGTAGGAGGCTTTTCTTACCCTGAGGCAGGTAGAAGGGCTGCTGACTGAAAGCTTTTTCAGATGCCAGGCAAAAAAAAATTATCCCAATCCACAGCTCAGTTGAGGGGAAAAAGATCTAACAACTGTAACTGGGTGATGTTTCATTAAAGTGCTAGTAAAGTCTGACATTCTTAATCCCATGGTTACTTCTACCACAGAACCACTGCCCCTGGCATAAACTCTCATACATGGGAAGGCTCAGAGGACAGGCCCAAATCAATCTATTAGAACATTAGCTTTTCTAGAGGCCAAAATCCATGGCTGACTTTGAATGAAGGAGGTTTTTCCTCTCTTTGGGAATATGTGATAGAAAATATTCATCGAGACCCATGCAGCATTGTGCTCTGCCTCAGATTTGTGCTGCTGGGGAAAAAGACCGCACATTAGTTCTGTGGGCAATTTTGCAGTATGGTAAGAAATAATATACTTTAAAACTTCTTCCCCCAACCCACTTTTCTTGGGTGGATTACTGAATACTGCATATTTTCCCACGAAAAGTTAAAACGAATGCTAAACTAATGCAAAATGTCTTAATCAGCCCACATTGTTGTTTCTTAAATCTTTTTGCTGTCATTTCAGCACATGGAATCTCCATGATAGACAAAACTGTCTAAACATACAAGGAAAAGAGGTCTATCTCTATCTAGGCACTTCTAGAACCCCCACCATTCTAGTGTCTGAAATTCAAACTAGGGGCCAAATGTGGCTTTCCATATTTATGCTTCTAAATCCTATTGGGATTATGTTGGAGTGTCACACACTCTTTACACCAAAATGGATCTAGTCTGATTTCCTGTATAACATAGGACATTCCTAAATTAATTCCTGTTTGAAGTAGAGCACATCGTTTAGAAACAGTCCAATCTTGATTTTAAAATGTCCAGTGATGGAGAATCCACCACAGCCCTTGGTAAATTGTTTGGATGGCTAATGATCCTTGCTGTTAAAAATGTGCATCCTATTTCAGCTTCCAGTAGTTGGATCTTGTTATACATTTGTTGATAGATTGGCAAGCCTTTAGAGGGGGAACAACATTTTGCCATATACTTATAATCTATGACGAAGTCACCCCTTAGCCTTCTTTTGGTTAAATTGAACAGATTGAGCTCCTGGAGTCTATCCCTCTAAGGCAGGTTGTCCAGTCATTCTTGTGGCTCTTCTCTGAACCCTGTCCAATTTATCATATCTTTCTTGAATTGTGGACACCAGAACTGGGCACAGTATTCTGGTAGCAGTCACACTAGTGCCAAATATAGAGGTAATATATTCTCTCTACTCTTACTTAAGATTCCCCTGTTTATACATTCAAGGATCACATTAACTGTTTTGGCCACAGCATGGCACTGGGAGCTCATGTTCAGCTGATTATCCACTGTGACCACCAAGTCCTTTTCAAGGTCACTGCTTCCCATGAAGGAGTCTCCCATTCTGAAAGCATGGCCTGCATTTTTTTGTTCCTACATGTTTACCTTCACATTTGGCTGTATTAAAACACATGTTGTTTGTTTGAACCCAGTTTACCCAATGAACCAGGTTGCTCTGTATCAGTGACCTGACCTCTTCATTATTTACCACTCCTCCAATCTTTGTCATCTGCAAACTTAATCAGCAATTAATTTTGTTTTTTTCCAAGTCATTGATAAAAATGTTAAATAGCATAGGACTACGACCCAATCCTTGTTGGATTCCACTAGCAACACTCCCACTTGGTGGTGATTCTCTGTTTACAATTGCATTTTGAGTTCTGTCAGCCAGCTTTTAATCCATTTACTGTGTGCCATGTTAATTTTGTATTTTTCTAGTTCATTAATCCAAATGTCGTGCAGTACCAAGTCAAATACCTTACAGAATTCTAAGTATATTACACCAACACTATTAACGTTATCAGTCAAACCTGTAATCTTATTTTTTAAAAGATACCAAGTTAGTTTGACAAGAACTGTTTTCCACATATACACGTTGAATGGCATTAATTAATACCTTCCTTTAATTCTTTATTAATGGAGTGCTATATCAGCCATTCTGTTATTTTGTCTGGGATCCATGTCAGGCTGACAAGCCTATAATTACTTAGGTCATCGCATTTACTCTTTTAAAATATAGGCATAACATTAGCTTACTTCCAGTTCTTTGGAACTTCCCCTGTTTTTCAAGACATATTAAAAATTGACATTAATGGCCCAGGGCTCCCTGGCCAGCTTTTTAAAAACAGTTGGATGCAAGTTATCCAGACCTGCTGATTTTAAAATGTCTAACATTACTATTTGCTGTTTAACATCCTCCTGAGTGATTGTTGGAATGGAAAATATCATCATTAGATGACATGACTGATAGAGATCAGAAAATTTTTTCAGACAAAGAATTTATTTGCCAAAAAATGCAGTTTTGGATGAACCCCCGCTGTTAGGAAATTTGGTAAATGTTTGGCAAAAAAATTTTCCAAGCTAGATTCACTGTTATACCAATAGAATTAAAACCAGCAGGATCTTATTAAGAGGGATAAGGCAAAGATGCCACATTTATTGTAAATATAATGATAAAGCAAAAGATAAAAGTAAACAACGTTGTTTTGACTACTTATTCCTATCACTACTTATTCCTTATACACACACACACACACATACATATATATATATATATTCATTCACACAATCATTCATTCAGGTTCTGTATAGGTGTTATAGTTACCAGCCTAGAAGTTGCTCATGCCAAGTTACTGGCCAGGTATCTTGGTCATGAGGATGGAGCCAAGTCTGTGTCAGGTGCACCTGATGCTACTGGAGATTGGCAGCAGAACCAGAGACTCAAAATCCTCAGTCTTGAGAGTCCATTCTTATAGGAATTAATTCCTATGTTAATCTATGGGAACTGTTTCATTCTGCTGTTGCTGACTCAATCAGCAGATGGCACATTCCTGGGCACATTCCTGGTGGCTCCAAACTGTCCAAAGTTTGTGTTTCTCATCCTTCCAGGTGATGGGGTGGATCCCAGTTTACCCTCTGGGGGTTCAGGTGGTCCACTTTACACATTCTTCGGCCAATGGATACTCCCTTTCTAGGCTGGCACCTCCCTAACCATTCATGTACATCAAGCATTCATCAACATACATTCCATATCTTAACCATATTTTAATTTACTGTCTCCACCACTTTCGGGGTGTGTGCTAATTCATTTGAGACTCCCGGCCCTTTAATCACAGAGGGTGGGGGTCTAGGAACCGTTGCTGTTACAATGAAGTGAAAGTCACTTAACGGCTTATAGTGTTTGTTTACATGGTATCAATTACTTCAAGAACAAAGTCAATTAACTTGTTTGTAAGTTTTACATAGTAATAAAGTATCTTTCACAGGATAGATAGAATCAGTGGTTTCTACAGACAGTAGTTTACAAGTTTTAACAGAAGACCCAAGAGATTTTTGTACTTGGTGAAACTGTTGGATTTTAAAGTGTGTGGGACAAATTATGAGAGGGTCACTGTCACTTGGGGGAATTACTGTTAGTACCTTCTTTAATATCCCTACATCACCAGGGGATTTAAATGTCATTCACAAAACCACCAGAGGAAAAGCTGCTGCTGCCCTTATATCCAAAAGTCCAATAGTTAGTGCAGTTACCTGGTATGTAGGAAACGCAGGTTCAGATACCACCTCCGAAACAAGGGCTTGTATTCAAGTCTCCCCATCTCACAGGAGGGCTCTAACTACAAGGCTATATAGGGTATTTGGTGGTGGGTTTCTTTCAATTTCTCCTGTGAAAGCCATTGGGAGGCAGTGACCATGAAATGGTCGAGTTCAGGATCCTGACACAAGGAAGAAAGGAGAGCAGCAGAATACGGACCCTGGACTTTAGAAAAGCAGACTTTGACTCCCTCAGAGAACAGATGGGCAGGATCCCCTGGGAGAATAACATGAAGGGCAAAGGGGTCCAGGAGAGCTGGCTGTATTTTAAAGAATCCTTATTGCGGTTGCAGGAACAAACCATCCCGATGTATAGAAAGAATAGTAAATATGGCAGGCGACCAGCTTGGCTAAACAGTGAATCCTTGCTGATCTTAAATGCAAAAAAGAAGCTTACAAGAAGTGGAAGATTGGACAAATGACCAGGGAGGAGTATAAAAATATTGCTCAGGCATGCAGGAGTGAAATCTGGAAGGCCAAATCATACTTGGAGTTGCTGTTAGCAAGAGATGTTAAGAGTAACAAGAAGGGTTTCTTCAGGTATGTTAGCAACAAGAAGAAAATCAAGGAAAGTGTGGGCCCCTTACTGAATGAGGGAGGCAACCTAGTGACCGAGGATGTGGAAAAAGCTAATGTACTCAATGATTTTTTTGCCTCTGTCTTCACGAACAAGGTCAGCTCCCAGATTGCTGCACTGGGCAGTACAGTATGGGGAGAAGGTGACCAGCCCTCTGTGGAGAAAGAAGTGGTTCGGGACTATTTAGAAAAACTGGACGTGCACAAGTCCATGGGG